>NC_071091.1:16161433-17481433 GCF_027358695.1 Spea bombifrons | reverse complement strand
CTGTGACAAAGATCCTTTGCTCCCTTGATTTGCCACTTGAAGGGGGTTCACATACATCGATGGCATTTGATCTGGCGTTCGTGATTTTTTAGTGTTGGTGGCTTATTCCAAGAGCGAGAGATCTTGTTCTGCAGGGCGCCCCCTAGAGTCCGGCATAAAATATTTCCGCACGCTCTGGTGACTTTGTCGGGGCAGCTGTCAGTAATTGTGTATTGTGGGCTAGAAATCTGTACATCATTTTGCACTCGGCCCTCGTATATCATGAAACAATATCGTTTCGTTCATATTATTAGTTGTAAATCCATTTTAATAATTGGGGGGGGGAGTCTAAGTAGAAGTTAGGTGCATCTTGTAGTCCAAAGACAAGGGCCTATGTAAGCGTATTTTTGCTTTAATAATAATAATTTGAAAAAAAAAATGTTAAACTAGGTGCCTTTGAAATGCACGGTTTATTATTTTTTCCCCTTCTCGTCACAACATTGACACTGGATGGTGATTCTCCAGAGAGAGCCGCTTACTCTGAGCTCCTCTTTAAATTATTGTGGTAACTAAAGTAAAACTAGTTGTGCGCGACAGACATAAGCTAGCGCCAGCCACCGAAAATAATAAAAAAAAAAATTAAAAAAAAGTTCTAACGCGTCTGACAGGTTTGTAACATAATTGCTTCTATAACGTCAATCAAGTGAGTTTTCATTTTTGTGCTGCTTGGCTGAACTTCTAAGCACTTCTGCCATACATTCTGAAGATGAAACGTAACAGTTCGTGAACATGGCAGTACTGGTCAAAACTTGTGAAATTCTCTAATCTGCTTCACCTGCAGCTAACCGCTCAGACATCTTGCGTGTAATACTTCCACCCCTTTCCTATCCCATTACTTTTTTTTTGCCACCATAATTTAAAGAGAATTTTCTTATCAATGTTGGGGTCATCAGTAACTGGGGGGGGGGGGGCGCAATCCACGCCAGTCGTATTTTTTTTTATATTTATTTATTTTATACATATTTTAGGAAAAAGAGAAAATACTTGATGTTTACCAATTCTGACCAGTTTAATGTATTTGGACATATACATGTTCTGTCCACAAAATGTGTATATGCAGAACCCCCTTGTATATATGCATCATATTGAATGTTTTATGTGCTTGTGTGCTTGCTTGTTAAGACACATTTCCATACCTTTTCGTATGCAGCTATGGGATTGGTCTGTAGCTTTTGTCAATAAGCTCCTGTCTCCTGTCTGCAGCGTTTCAATACCCAACGCTTAGCTGGGGGGTGAGGAAAGACACAAATGCACATGGGGGGGGTTCTGCAGAATTGCTACATGCAGCCTGTGATGGCTGGAGTGTCGCTTTTAAAATTCCAGTGGTTCTTCTCTTGAGGATTCTTGGAAATCACCAGGACCACAGTCAAATATTTACTTATGTGCCAACAGAAAATTAATATTGTTTGTTAATTAAAAGACTTTTAATTGTCATTGACATAACAACCCTACTTGTTTAAATAGTACTTGAAGTGTTTTATGATGATTTACTAATTAGACAATGACAGCACTGATTGTTGCAGTAATGGCAGGAATACCCCAGTCACAGAATGGCACCCCGGCTCACTCTGGTGCGTCTTCTATTTAAATGTTCCACGTGTAGAGACCGCTGACACCCAAAATCTCAAACCATTGTCAGCTTTATCACTTAAATACGGTGATATGACAAATGACAGTTTTCTTTAGAGTCAACAGTTTTGGGGGGTTTTTTGGTTCTTTTTTATGCATTAATTGATTTGGGAATATTGTGTTCTTGTTCATTGTTCTTCATTCTCCTGGACAATTCGGTCCTCTCACCCCTATTACTACTTAGTGTAGTGGGGCTTCTTTATGGCGGGGCAGTTTGTCTCTTTTAGCACAGTTCTCTCTATATGTCACAGATCTGCCGACTATGCCAAGCTTAGTACCAGGGTATGACTTCATACCTTGGTGCTCCAGTTGTGAGAGGCACAAACCTCTGGTCTAAGCTTAAATACACCTTGGTTCTGCCACATATAGCATAAATTTACTGTGAACTAGTCGGACAAATATCATTCATAAACTGAAACATTTTGTTTAGCATTATTTACTCCTCAGCAGATATACATTACATTTAAATTTTACTTTAGGCAATATAATCTGATTTGTATTGTTACAAAAAATTGGAGCCCTGTTTTTTTGAAAGTTTTGTTTTTAATTGCAAATGGTTTTTTGGCAGCTTTATATGTTTGTGCATTTTTTTATGGTGTAGTAGTTCCAGTTTAACTGATGCACAGAATCCGTTCTCCGTCGTAACGTACCTTTTGTGTTTTGTATTTCAGGCTGGAGGGTCTCAGGTAATTTTTACCAACCCCCTGGAGATTGTGAAGATTCGCTTGCAAGTGGCGGGAGAGATCACCACCGGTCCTCGTGTTGGGGCTCTCACTGTGCTCAGGGATCTAGGATTTTTTGGCCTGTACAAGGTATTGTTATTCTGAATTATACATTCACGGGTAAAGTTAACATTTTGCTAAAGAATTAAAAATGCATAAATCATTAAAAAAAAAAAAACATGGGTACAGTTATCAGCAGCTCTGGCTTCAATAAGAATTTCCTAGCAGTCTATACGTTGGATAATATGGAAGTCCACAATTTGCTTTTGCCCCGTAAGAGAAAATCACCCTAATTACCCTGTAAGCTGTATTTCATCATTATTATTGTATAGTATTTACGACCAAGCAGAACAGCGAGCAAAATGCGCTGGGAGGAAGAGGCTTTGTTCCGCTGTGAGAGCTTTATCCTTTTATCTACTGAATTAAAGACTGGCTCATTTTATATGCAGATGATTTATGTTTTCATTGCAGGGAGTGAGTGCCACTGACTTTTCACCATTCTTGTCTTGTAATTTCTACATCTTTAGTATTCTTCTTGTTGGTGATACTGTGGAAAAATAAGAAGTTGGTTTAGGCTTATCTGGCCAACTCATTTAAAACGTTCTGCAAGTGTATGCTTTTATTTTAATGGTGTAAAATAAGCCGCACTACTGCAGATTGTTCTATACATTAAAAAGATGGCGGGACGTCGCCTCTACCATCTCCTCAGCCCTAATATTGACATCTAAGTGGTCTTAACCACATTAATGCACGTCTGCAAGGCTGGTGGGGTATAGTATGTCCCGCTTGTATTTCCTTGTGGTACTGTTTGGTACTTTTTTCATTAACTTTAATTGGGCTTTCATTTCTTTATTGATGATATAGCGGATTGCTGTTCCTTTGCGCAGCCTTTAGTTGCTTCATTGAGTGTGTTAATAAATCACCCACCTTTGATGTAAAGAACCCTTTGACACTGTGTATAGAGAAATGGTTATTGGGAGACATATAATAGAATAGTTTTATGATTACGTTATAGGAATCTGTTTCCAGTTAAGCTTTTTTACCCTGACCCATTGATAAATGCAGGGTGACCACATTTGCTGATCGGTGAAGTAGGGACCCTTAGAGGAAAGTCATTGTCCAACATTGTGGCAGGTCCTTCTCTTGCTTTAAATGCGTCAGAAATGAGTCTGTCACCAATGCTATTATTTCCGTAGAACTGCCTGACCCGAGAACATTGCTCTTGAGAGCTTATCTTAGTACTACTTCTCTTCTTCCTCTATACATTTCCTAATTTTTTTTTTCCTGGAACTGCAGTTATTAAATCTTAAAGGCCTGCGCCAGAAAATGGGTAATATAGCCTCTCTGGTGTTGGTGTCTTGTTTTTAACCATTTAAGTTCAAGACATCTTATTGAACTTAAATGGTGCATCTTATTACCCGCGGATCCTGAAAATCAGAGGGTTACTTTTTCCGCTGGGGGAGGTGTACTAAACTCTGTAGGTGCCAAGTGTTTAAAATTGCTAATGTGTATTTGAAACCCTGGCTACATAAAACCATTCAAGGTACTTGAGGGAGCTAAATACCTCCAATTTTTATTTAGCCTGATCCTTACTTTGGTTTATGCTCGTTGCCAAACTTAAACGTGCTGAAATTACCTTCATGTCAAAAGGAAAATCCGAGGGGCCAGATCGACATGGTATCCGCGCTACTGTAAACAATAGTGTCCCCAGCCACAGGTTCTGTATAGTTTATATTACCTGACATTTGCAACAATGCGCGGTATGTACTTACAACCAAACCTTATTTTAGCCTAAGGGTCTAATCTCAGTATAATGCCAGTAAAATACGCACAAGGACGTGAGCCAGTAAAGTTGCCCTTAGGGCCTGATACTGGCTATCAATTACAGTGTATTGAACAGTGTATTTTACTTTAAAGGTAAGTGGGCTTT
Organism: Spea bombifrons; assembly: GCF_027358695.1. Lineage (NCBI taxonomy): Eukaryota > Metazoa > Chordata > Amphibia > Anura > Pelobatidae > Spea > Spea bombifrons. Next base: position 17,477,113 of record NC_071091.1, on the reverse strand, counting down.
TGCCGTTAATTTAGTTTTACGAAGCTGCTAAAGCCGTTACTGAGCTCTGTATGTGATTACATACTGCCTTACTCACTCGGTTACCCAAGTCTGACTTATATAAGAATATTATAGACAAAAATAAAATCTAAAGTTAATTATGCACACGAATACAAGTAGTTTCAGTGCTGTATAAATAAATTATAAAGTAATACGTAGTTAATGTTTAGAGTTAAGTATGAGAAGTCTATGAAAAGTATCTGTTTAAAACGATCTTTGAGATGCCGGGATACACCTGCTGATTCCCCACATCAGATGAACATCCGTTAGTGATAAGGCTACATATGATGTAATGCATTGTCAGTAGGTAATTAGTTGCCTTCCTCTGGTAAATAGTGGGTTAATGAGCTCATGTTGGGGGGGGCGGCAGCATAGACCCAAATTATTGGATCAAGAAATCTCGTTTCCCTATTGTTTACTACCATAGGATCCAAATAACAAACACGGATGCCAAATCATTTCTTAACCTGTAAGGGAATAAAATAATAAATGAGGGTTTGGGGGCATTTGCAGGTGCCAGAAGCATTAAATAACCCTCCCAGACAAGGTGCACCTCTGTCTTCTGTAGTTTAAGGTCCCCCCGTCTGGCATTTGTCTCCCCTCCCCAACACGAGACAATGTGCATTCACTGCAGGAAACAAGGTAAAGCCTGCGTCTCCCAGACCTGCTGGCTCCTGGTGCCCAGCCCGACACAGAGGTGCCTTTGTGAGTATAATTACTCTCCTCTTGTTGTAGAAATGGTTGTTTAGAACCTTCCTTGCAGGTTGGGCTGGAACGAGCAAGCATTAGCATGCTAAAGAAAATGCCGTATCCCGGTTCGCTATGCTGATCCCACGTTCCACAGCGAGCTCAGGTACTTAGTCTAAATGATAAGGTACTGAGGTCTCCGAGTTTAACCCTGCAGGTATCTGACCGGTTCCCACCATCTGCAAAAACAACAGGAGGTTAACGTGGGAAGGATGACAATCCTATTTTTGTAACTATTACACACAAAAAAATAAAAAAAAATCCAAAAACACGTGCCCTGTAACTTCAACAAAATTAACATAATATACCGAGTAACTTTTTATATGTTTTATAGGGTTTTTGTTTCTGTCCGTGTAATACCTGTTGACCACATTCAATGAGATATGGTTTCCGATGTGTAAAAAAAAAAAAAAATAATAATAATAAAACTAGAAAGTGCTTACAATTGGAAGGGGTAATAAGAATGTATTTGCTAGGTGGATGGGATAGATTTTATGTGCACTCTATAAAGTGTCTGCATATTGCCGGCTTATCTGATCCTGTTTTACCCCACCCTACCCCAGCAATTCTGGGATGAGCCTATAAAAGGAAAAGGAAAAAGGATTATTAACCTTTTTGACATCCGAAAGGTGTGGAAGTTCCAATAACCATTTCCTTTGCCGTTTTAAGATAGCGTGGCCAATATCCTTAAAACATCCTTGTTGACCTGGGCTTGTTGCAGGCAATTAAACGCGAGGATAAATGAGCCCTGCATTTTTAACAGGCTTCCCCTGAACCTAACCAAATAGATGACGGAAATCTTAGACGTCTCTCGTACTGAACAGGAGCCAAAGCGTAATGACTCCCGAGACGGCTCCGTGTGCTCATCTAAACGTATGTTTATGACCCGACTCAATCCAAATTGAAGCCGCACGATGCTGTAAAGCCCGTCCTGAGGAATAAATGGCATTTATGCTACAAGCCTTTTTTTGCTAATAAAAAAGGTAAACGTTCTTATTGCCAGAATGAAGGAGGGGGGGTGAGTTTTTAAATTAAAATCAAATATTTCAATGTTTCCATTAGTAATGTTAACAGAGGTTAAATACTTTTTGTCCTTTTAATAAAATTCTTTCTCCAGGTTTGTAAATCCTTAGCAGAGTAACCATGTGTATGGCTTACCATTCCAATTCCAAGTGTTCACTACTGACATGGGGTCCGATAGATCTCTCGACACGTGAATCTCACTCGCCCTCCACTCACTTAAAATAAAATACACATTTCTCGTGTACATATTAAATGTCATAACTTGAAGTTTATTACCTGGGGAGAGAATCAGAGGAAGGCTGTCACAATAAATACTATTATCGTTATTATTTTCTCAGCCTAATTATACGGTAGCTTGCCAGAAAACGCTTCAAATACTGCTGAAAACAAGTATTATATCACATTGCTGGTTGTAGTCGCTTTGCGAAGGGATTATTTTTGTTGGCTATTTATGTAATTATTTTGTCTGGTTAGAATGATGAGTATTAGAATCATAAGGTTTACATGTCCTCAATCCATAGTTGCATGTGGAAAGTGTTGTAAATGGCGGCAGTTTGAAGATAGTGGGCCAAGCGTCGTATTACTTTTTAAGATGTGCTACATGCCACGCTGGCACACACAAGGTTAATGGCTAATACTGATTTATCAGTAACTAAAATGCAAAAAAAAATAATGACCCAATGCATAAGTTGCGTAACATTTTATTTCACTAAGGAGGTGGTAGATTAGTGGGACATTCTTCCAGCAGAAGTGGTAGATGTTAACACAGTAAGGGAATAGGCATATATCACTATCCTGAATATAAGATAAGACCAAGAACTGATTCGGTCTTAACAGCAAAAAATAACATACCGATCTGATGGGCCAAGTGGTCCTTATCTGGCCTCAAATGCTAGGTTTCTCTGATATACTCAATGTAATGGCAAGTAAAGCATTTTATTATGTTTTGAAGTTAACGGAACCTATTAAATCCACGCTACAAGAAAATACCGTGCTAAATTACTGATGATACTGTGCGAGCTGTGAATGTGTGAATATTCTTACATGACCTGGACAGATGAACGTTTTTGGCTGCCTGTGGAAGGTCGCAGTTATGATAATTGCATTAAATGACATAGGTTAGCTGTAAATTTATACTTTGCGTTTATTTATTTTTGGTGTAATGACACGATTAAACAAGATGTGCAAACATTTTACACCGGGGGAATTCATTCAGGATCCCAAGCGCTTTTACTTGTATTGAGATGTGACAGTAGGCCAGGGATTCGGAAAGCAACAAATTCCACATTAAAACATTTACCATAAAGGTTAGTGTGCGTGTGCGCGTGTATTAAGGCTAGTTGGGGGGTTTTGATGTTGGCGCGATCGCCGATATTCCTTTCTGTGCCAGTAATCGTCACGCTGGGGGTTATAAGCTGCACTCCGCATTAAGTGGTGTGTTACTCTTATCTGTTCATTTGCTAGTCCTCATCCAGTGCTGCTTGGTAGGCATGACATGAATCACTTCTTCTAGTTTATCTTGACCTTCAATCGTGACCTTTTGTGCATTGATTTCTTTAACACAGGGGGCAAAGGCATGCTTTCTGCGCGACATTCCCTTCTCGGCCATTTATTTTCCTTGTTATGCCCACATGAAGAGTTATTTTGCAAGTGAAGATGGAAGAGTTAGTCCTGGCTACCTTCTCTTGGCTGGAGCTATAGCCGGTAAGTCGTAGTAGTTTTATTACCAATGATCGTATACATGTAGATTGTGTTTATAATGTCTTTATTGTATGTCTTTGACACGTTCCTACCAGGGTGAAAAGCTACGCCTGTGGCCTCTGTCAAAAAAAGTTATTTAACTGATTTTAATCTGCCGCTGTACTATTTTTATTTTTGCTCTAGAAATGTATGTTCAGTGATGCGTTACTTCATTAACCTTTGAATGCTTTCATATTGTGCTAATGCTTTTTCAGGGAAAAGTTTCTTGTTTTTTTTTATTTTTATATATTAACCAGTATATGAAAAATATTAAAGGGGTAGACGAGTCTCTGCTATCCCAGTCCTAGATGCTCCGGGAACATCGAGCGTAAGCGTACAGCGCACAGATGATTTAAATGTAATGTTACTTTAACTAGAATCAAGCATGCCGTATAAAACGATGTGTAATGTCCTGATCGTTTTTACAAGTCGTTAGTGAAGGAATGTGAAGATGACAGGCTTTAGTAACGATCGTGTGTGTTTGAATGATGTGACTGTGCATATCACGCTTTAACGTCATGTGCGTTATGTAACCTTACTGATTAAACTATGAAACGTATGATGTGCCAGACAGTGTTTTAAACCCGTGAGGTTGATACAGACATGCCCAGCTTTAAGGACACAGTTGCAGCACAACCGTTCCCCTGTTTACGAACGGTCGCTTCGCGAGAACGGACAACAGCAAGACGCCAGCTCGTCCGTTCATCTTTCGAGTGTGTTTTGAGCGTCATTCCAGCGTTTCATGTTTTGTGGTGGAAATAACCTGACGATTGCAGTGCAATACATATACCGATAAGTGAAAAAAGGTAGCACTTCTCGTTAGATACATTTTCATTTTACATGCGTGTTGTGTGCGTTAATGTGGGGTATGACCAGGTATCTCAGATCTGTAACAGGTATGTACACCACCATGTCTGAAAGACATGACATAGGAGGAGACTTGCATGAATGTGTTTTTTTAATGACCTTTAAGACGGTTCACATTAGTAGTATATTTTTTTTTTTTTTTTTACAGAATAGTCACAGGTCTGCTCAGTTTTTAGAAATATAAATCTAGAAGTCCCTGATCCATTCCTATTTGATGGCGTGTTAACCTGAGGGTCGCACCCCCGTGTAGCTGTGCTGGTAGAGCTTAAGCGAGTGCATTGGCGCACACGTATGCGCTTAGTATGGAAGTGAGGAGATGGGGCTTGTTAGAACTGGGTATAAAATAAGTTCAATGAAAACATCTCTCCCCTACCTGGAGATAAAAGGTCCCCCCGGAGTCCCACTAATGGGCTGGGATGCCTGGGGACTCCCAGGCAGAGGAATGAATACATTTATTTATTGGGGTATTTTTAGATCTGTGGCTCTACTATATAGTAGGTGGGCAGCTGACACAAGTCTCTTATGATTGTTGTGCGGTCAGTAATTAAACCTCTAGTTTTCATTCTGCCTTGCTGAAAATACTAATATAGGGCACCTTGAAGTAGCTGTTTGGGGAACAGGGTTTGGCTTCATGTTTTTTGTGATTTTAAAAACTGTAGAGAACCTTACCCTGCCCATGACATTGTTCTCTCATTGTCCTTCTGGCCTCCATATTTATAGTCCCCTTTTATCGGGGGTGCATCTAACCCGAAGGCCAGTGTGGCTACCCATGTACCCCTTTCAGTATTTGGATGAGCACGAGGACGTACGCTCTCAGTACGTGACGTGGAACCTCCTCTTATGTCGCATTGCATATATTGCACATTTAAACAAATATTTATTTCCATTCTTAATGTTGGGTACAATCGGTGAAAAACAAGAGTACATTTTAGTAACTCTAGGTAAAAGCTCTAGGAGTTACATGAAAACTCTCATAAAAAGGAAAAAACGCTATAAATTACATTCTTTCAGCATTGGCTACGAACCATACATTTTTTTTTTTTCTAGGGACTTGATGCTCTTCCAAAATGCATTTGATCTAAATTTTATCTTGAGGCATTCGGCAACGTTTCTTTTTGTGGAGCTATTTAATCAGATACGAATGTCTTTTTAGACTCGTCTGTTTCCAACCTGTTTTATTGGAACAAAACAAGCCTTTAACATGGAAGCCTGCGTGCAGACTTGAAACGTAAGCATACATTTACAAGCCAAACAGTTTCTGATATTCAGTAGTGTTCTTTCAAGCCGCTGATGCGATGGAGACGGAGATAATTCCCTTTTGAAGTTCGGTCACAGAGACTGCCTTTATGGTTTCATTTTTGTCGGACTCCGAATCTACAATGCTGTGAATCTACGTTTGGGTGCATGATCACCGAGCGCATCTATAGATATGAAACAATACGTTCGAGTTTGGGGGGGGACGGGGGACTTCTGTTTCCCTTTTTACTGTAATGCAATATGTGCCCCTTAATATCAACCTGCCTGACGTAAGATTGTCATCTGCACTTGAAGGCTTTCAAAATCGCAGAGTTGTAAAAGGTGCCATTAAGGAAAACCTGCCTGCCTCGATGCTAGGGAAAGTAGAAATATGAAACTATAACGCATGACAAGCCTTATAGCCGTCGCTTTACAAGAAATCAGAACCGTTTGAACCCATGGAGTAACTCTTTCAATGACAGACGGGTGCGTAGTGATGGGGAGTTGGATAAGGTGCGCGTTACCTATAGTAATATGAATCTATATAACATATACGATTACATGTAACTCTTGAGGAACGTGGTAGTAGAATGATATTGTACACAATGGGTTTCAGCAACAGTTTCAACTATGCATTATGAAGGGCAAACCCGTTCGGGAATGCTTCTAATGCAAAGGGGCTGAGTGGGTGTTCTGTGATAACAGTGTTCAATCCGCAAAGTGCTTTTTAATATCTCTTACTTTAACTACGTTAGGCATGGTTATCCAAGCCCTTCTAGCAGGAGAAGCTCACTGGTGTTTGCCCTCCTAATGCATAATATGGACACAATATCTATCTTTAGTGAATAAACGTTGATGTCGGTTGCTTCTTTCAATTAGGGCTTCTCCAGAAAGAAGGCAAAGTATGCGTTATGAACCAATACACCAGGAAACGTGCAAATATATGTTTAGATTTTTCTTGTTTCTTAAATGTGTGTTAAATTCAGCAATTGACACGTGACAACAGCCAGACCAATGCATAGATTGCTATTAACTATCAAATGAAGATAATATTCTCACAGAGATGTAAATATAAGGTGCCGGTAGTATTATTATCTTTATAGAACACCAATTTACACACAAAACTAGGATTGACAGGATTAACGGATACAAACTCTACAATCTATAACTATATAAAGTAAACGGAAGGTCCTGAAACAGAAAGAGATCATATGGACAGGTTTATAATAAATCTGAAACATTGTCGGCATGTGGCAGTCGGCCTGATTGACCTGATGCCAGGGAACCCGTATGACAGCACCCCAAGTATCTGGATTTATTGGCTTTCAACATCAACCCATATTGTGGCAGGTTTTGTGAAGCTGATGCTTGGCAGCGAATGTAGATCCATGCATTTTATTTCTCTAGCATAACATGCAGTGCCGTTAACCGTAATGTAGGTCGACTTTATCTCGTTGTTCCCCAATAAACCTCGTTTATCTGAAGACCTGAAGGCTGCCACTGTGTGAGATTTTAAGGCCCTGCTGAATCACCACACTGAGCCGGTTCTTTATGGCGGTGCTAATGATGCCGGTTCCTCCATAGACTTTCATTAGTCAGAGTGTCCAGCTGGGTGATTACGACTGATCCATTCTAATGTATCCATAAGGCAATATGATTAAGGAGTCGGGGTGTTTGTGTTGCCTTAGCCCAATCTACTAGACCGCCAGAACACTTATAATTGGCTTATACATAGCTGTGTGAAAACATACTATACACATACTAGAACTGTTTTTAAAAAGAAAACCGTATTTTGGAAAATGTGTTACTGAATAAAATATGAGTCGGGGACAAGTAGCTGTTTAACTCCTTAAGACTCCGGTTCCAATATGTTACTTCATGGAAAACGCTCTACAGCAGTTCAGATTGAGATGAGTCTGATACACAAATTCTTCTTGCTAGCCATTAAATCCATCACACAGCAACCGAAAAATACACTTTTCTGCCTTCAAGCTACTATCGCTTTCAGTACCATCGGGGTGTAATTGCAGAGTAGACTCTAAATCAAGAGATTAAAATCAAGAAATATTTAAGGAATATCGGCAAGGATCTAACCATGGGAAAGGATTTGGCAGCAAGAATACGTAAGATGCATTTTCAGGGATATTTTTTGTATATAAAAACATTTGTTGACAAATATTTGACTACATAAAATAATTACAGCATAACTTTGTTACTCTCTATTACTTAAAAGCGAGGTTTCTCTACATCATTTTACTTCCAGAAATGAGTGCTTCTTAGACATGGTGTATTTAAGAGTTTCAGAATGATAGAGAAGCAACGAGTGGTGGGAATGGGCAAAATGTCTTAGTTATTCTAAAACAAAGCTTACGTTTTCTGTGCACTTACATTTTTAGTAGTTGCTGTTAATGTTTTTAAGGAGTTATTTTTGTGTTTTCTGTGCAGTTGGGGGTCTCTGTACCTGTTGGGTTCATTCATCTCGGGTAATTATCATACCTCTCAATGGGCTTTCCTGTATCATATGGAATCTTTAGTCTAAGACAATACTTTTATTTGCCCAACGTTGTGATATGCATTCGATTTTGGTACGTTATTAGAAGCGTGTTCTTCGGATCTTATAAGCTTGTGTGACTGCGTATTTTTCTTGTGTTGGTGCGATACAAGATTATCAGAGATGACTAAAGACGTATCTTCTCATGGACCAAAACAGCTAGATAATTCCCTTCTTATGCTATATGGAGACTACACTGGGAGTGTTTTCTGCGCATGGGAGTGGGGGATTCTCGTTAGTCCCTCGGAACTCTACCCAGTACTGTTTTCAAGAATCTGAGATGAATCTCTTTTTATGCGGTTACGGGACGATCTTCAATATTATTCAATACTATTGGAAGCAGAAATAACCATCAGATAAAGACTAGGAGCATGAGGTTTATAGATTCAGGTAGACTAAAGGCTGACTTGTACCTTATTCTTTCTTTGGTTCTGTCAAACTTTATAATTGATAAGAAACGTCTATTGTTCAGATGCTTTTATTTTAAAAAAAATATATATATTAGCGAGACGCGATCCTTAAAATCCTGTTTATTTTAAGTATACTCGGTGGTTAAAACGCATAGACATGCTTGTCTACTCCTGTAAGTTTATTTTGGGTTGCAGTAAAATATTCGTTATAAAGATTGACAGGATAATTTTGTGTCCGTAGTATTTTAAAGTGAACTTTTTCGAAAAACCTCATTTTACAAACATGGCCTTTTTACTTTGCATCTTTCAGTAGGATATTACATGTGTTCTGTATCCCTATATAGATGTTTTCCGCAAGGCCTTTGAGACGGGGAGACTTCAAGAAGCCAGACCATGGTGGTTTGGCCAGAATAGCCATGAACTTAATAAGCCATAAAGAAAAGAAATAAGAGATTTGAACATTTAGTCTTAGGCAGTTGGGTTTGGATCCAATACAAAATGGAAAAATAATAAAAGCGCAAAAAAAGTGTGTTAGCCTTAACATCTCAACAAAGGTTACCCAATGTATGGAAAGAAATAGATATGTATTTAGTAGAACGCTGGATAGCTTGGGAAACGATGAGTCTTTGGACACACATTGGGTTGCAAGAGGGGTGCTACTGCGTTACATGTCTCCACAACCCAAAACTGCTTGAATATTATATATGCTCTACTAATAATTTGACCACAGGCACAGTGGATGTGTACTTTATGCCATGGCATAAACTCATGTAGATATTATCCATACCCCAGACTTTTATTGGTATACTACCCGGTTTACTGTCCCAACACAACCTATTATCGAAAGCCATCCGCAGAAAAGCTGCCATTCTGGGCTTTTTTACTCCACTTAATAGGTCTTTCTGTTTATGGCCAAATGGCAAACAATAACTACGTGTTTTACTTGTTTCCTGATAATCGGTTCAACGTGAAAATAATGAAGTGTATTAGTTTTTAAAAAAAATGAACTGAAATGATCATCTGAACATTGCATCTGGGATGCCGAATGCTGCAGAGCGAATGCGTTGAACTGGAGAGATGAAAGGTTTCCTGAAAGCTGAGCTTTGTTTGGTTTGCTGATTTTGCACAGCGCTGCTTCTATACAAGGAAGCTGCTTTTCGGAGGGTTATTTAAGGTGGTGGCAGCTGTCTGTGCCTGCGCACGCCTGTGGGTAAGCGGTGGCGGCTGTGGCGCTGAACTTGTAGAGTATGCTTTTCAGCTCCTTGTGTGTTCTGTGCCAATAGCCACAAAGAGGCGTGAAAAAGCAAAAAGCAGAGTAGCTTTCGCTTCCAGAGATCTGAATTTAATCATTTGACATGTTTGCGATTTCTTAAGCACAGTGTTCTCCCCAATCTCTGTTGCCGCTGCTTGCAAACAAGCGTGCGAGTCCAAATACTGCTGAAACGGCATTTTCTTGCACCTTTTGCTTTTCGCAAGAAACATCTTGCAGCCGTTTGATAAATGGCTCAGAACGTCCTTTATCATGTAGCCGTGGCCGTGTTTTATGCAGAATAATTGCATGGGCAAATCCATGGAAACTGGCTGCGGAGGCTGATACTCCGTACTGTGTTCCAGGACGCTTCTTTCTGGGGGCGGATGTGGAAAAGCATTGTACATAGTTATGCGTTTGGAGGTTTTGGATGGAAGCTAGCAGGATGATGGCACACTTTTCACTATGAGATAATTTCCTGCTGGGAAGCAGAACGTGGTTCATAAATTTGTAGACCTTTTTGCCCTTAAGGAGATTTCTCTGTGTCGACGAAGGTCAGGTTTCATGTTCACTTGCCATTAAAGTGTGGCTTACACAGTGTTTACGGTGGTTATTCTGTGTTCTACATCCCAATTGATTGGAAGTAAGAAATGATTTATTCATTTTACAAATGTTCCAATTTGTTGAGCCTAACTAGATTTTTTTTTAAAATTATTTTTTTTAAACAAATGCCAGTAAATAATTTTTTGTTGGCATTCTAAAGTTTGCTAACTACAAAATGAACCTCTTTTAAGTATATTTTTGGGACTTCTTGTTCTTGAAAAAAAAAATATATATATAATACTAATTTCACTAATTATAAACCAGAATCCGTCTTTTACGGATTGTAAAAATTTGTTTATACATATATATGTTTAAGAACAAAAAAAGGCAAATATATCGTGTGAGAGGGTTCTGATTTTTGTTGTGTATGTTTTTTTGTTGTGTCCTCCAGGCATGCCAGCAGCATCTCTGGTGACACCTGCTGATGTCATCAAAACTAGACTGCAGGTAGCGGCACGTGCCGGACAGACCACTTACTCAGGAGTTATTGACTGCTTTAGAAAAATATTGAAGGAGGAAGGACACAGGGCTTTATGGAAAGGCGCTGGAGGTAAGTAAACAGACCCACACACACGCATACCACACACAGGGAAAGGCACTGGAGGTAAGTAAACACACACACACACATACAGTTTCCCTACATTACAAATCAAGAATCAATACAAGATTATTATATTTTTCAGCTCGTGTGTTCAGGTCCTCTCCTCAGTTCGGTGTGACACTGGTAACTTATGAGTTGCTGCAGAGATGGTTCTACGTTGATTTTGGTGGCGTGTAAGTATTTTGTGATTTGTTTACCATTACATAAGTTATGGTGGGTAAAGGTGATGGAAATCCCTTCCACTTAAAATTAAGGGGGTAGTAGAAGCATTATCCAACACTCTTCTACAGACACCAGACAAGCCAGCAGGCTTGTTTTTTCCCTCAGAAATCTCATGGTGCTGCCACAACCACAAGAGATTCTGGGTAGGCACGTGCAAATAAGGTCAACAATAATTTTTGTTTTAATTGTTGACCTTATTTGCATGCGATCACCCAGAATCCTTTGTCCCAGAAGCCCAAACTGCATGTACCTCATTATAAACCTTATTGGGCTGCGGGGGCTTCCTGAGTGAGCAGGTATGGTAATGTAGCTTGTATTCTTCATAACATTGAGGTCATGGAAGCGATGTATTTCTAACAGGCAGTTTTGCCCTACTGGTAATTTTAGCTGGGAACACTTAATTGTCATGTGTCAGACAAGCAGGAGGTTATAGGCTGCAACCCTAGAAACTGTAAAAGCTACTAAAAAAAGTATTTGTGATTCAAACTCCAGAGGAAAGAAAACCATGTAAAATGTGGTATCAATTACTTGCTTGGGTTAGATTTATTTGTTGTTATTGTAAAGAGTACATTTAATGTTTTGTGCAGTGTATCCCCTTAAAATGTACAGAAAACTTCAAAGCATCCTATATTGATTTTGATTCTGAGATTTCTTTGGTTTGTTGGGGTGATTTCTGTGTCACTTTTATTTCAGTGGCTGTTTGTACATCTTATGAGACTATACTTTTCTATAAATTGCAGGAAACCATCAGGCTCAGAACCTGTTCCAAAGTCCCGAATCACTTTACCTGCTCCAAACCCTGACCATGTGGGTGGATATAAGTTGGCAGTCGCCACATTTGCTGGAATTGAAAGTAAATTTGGACTCTACCTTCCACGGTTTCAACCATCACCATCACCTACCTCAAAACCAGCTGCTTCTGCTATCCCTTGAGATACCAGTGAGAAGGATCATCTAGTTACTTCATGAATATGTTACAATAATGTCAGGCTAACACATTTCTCTCGTCTTTTACACAAAATCCCGTTTTCATTTAGGCACTTAGTATGGTTTTCATACTCTAATTGCGTGAGCTAATTGCGTTTGCCTCGGAAATGCATAGCTCCGCTTTGGAGCTCCATTTTGACCCCTGAATGTATTAGATATACATAGTGTGTTGATGGTAGGTCAAATCCCTTCCTGAGGGCAAATTATTTATTCCCAGGTCAATCAATAGAAATACTTTAAAATTAGGTGAGTTGTGGTAAAATGGCATTTTCTCCTTCCAAGAAAGAGTCCTATATGAAGCATAAAGTGAGATCTAACTTGATTTAACTTTGCTTTATACAGGGCTGTTATTTTCTTGCAGATCATTATTTGCCCCATAAAATTTTTGTTGGTGAGATGAAAGATTTCATGTCATCTACAGCTGACCCTTCCAGGGTTTATCCACAAAAGTGTTAATTAGCAGAAGAGTTTCAAATTACTAACAGCATTACACATGATGAAGGACCCATCCTGGTAAGTTTGTGCTGCCAAATGATGTGATCTCATTAAACTATGCATTCTGCAAGGCTAGCCAAGCCCTCCTTTGCAGGTGCAGCTCACTGGGGATGACCCTTCATGATGCTTAATGAAGCCCATTAGCTTAAACTGTAAAACTCCTTGAAACGTACATTTTAATAACTAAATTCCAGTTAGAGGTATACTTTATTTCCCCATTAAGTTTGGCCTTGATCCGGGTGTACCAGTGGAGGGTTTGGCCCCTTTAAGTCCTGTTTATTTTGGCAATATGCATAAAATAAATCTCAGGAGCCCCACCATTGTAGCCAACACATTTTGCATTTTTACTACTCTAGTGAATAAACCCTTTAGGATCCTCAGTTGTGAGGTGGACTTTTTTAAGAGGTAACCCTAAGCACTTAGGCTACTACTGGCTACAGCTCCCTTCACAGTCATGATGGGAGCTGTCTATTGCCTACCGCTAGTAGCACCTTCCATATAAACCATCATTCATTCTGCACATTAAGGTGGCAATTTCTTGGAAGGTCACTAAATCTCACAAGGACAACTACAAATAAAAGTGTAGAAAATAAAATAGTTAAATTTGATTTCTTTAAAGGCAAACCATGTGTTCACAACATGAACTTTTGTTAATAGTCGTATCGATGGACATAAAGATTGAGATGTGATCATAAACCATGTCGGTTCTCTGGATTAAATGTTACTTGTCTAATAAGAAAAAATCTGAAACAGTTTTTAAGTAATTCCTACGCACAATGGCTTTATCAGAATTGTATTATTCTGCAGGTTTTATGTACAAATGTTTCATTTACCTCTGCATTTGTAATAAGTTACAATTGTTTTAATTATCCTGGTCAGTTGGCTGCAGCCTTGTCATCTCAGTGTTCGGTAACCATGCTTGTTGGTAGTCATAAGTTTAGTTTAATTTTCACAAACTGATTCAATAGCGCCTTTTAATAAGACACAGAAAAATGTAACATTTCTCACCACCCTCTCCTAATTTCCCCATCAGTTCTACAACATGCTATAGATCTTTAAATAAGAAATAAGAAGACAGGGGGATTGTGAGCAATATGTTAGTAGAAGCCTGCAACTAAAAAAAAAACACAACAAATATCAGGTCAAGAGACATTTTTGAACACTTTAATATTGGTTAATAAAAAAAATGTCTTTTATTCACTTGAGCACTGCTTAGGGAATATGACCATTTACACGTTAAACACCAAAAGGGATAGGGTTGACAGGCCAGCCATTTTAAAACCTATGAATTCTATATACTGCCAACCAGTAGCCTAGTAATATGTATACATCATACACTGCCTGGATTTGGTTCCATGTAAACATTCTGCATAGTAGCGGTAGGAAACTAGTAATAAGTGTTTTTTCATAAGTGTTAATTCAGAAGTGTTTTTAAATGGCCATTTTGGCAACCCTCCGGAAGTGGTCTTAAAGCATTGCGCATCCTCGGCTCCTATCATACCAGCATGGCTGCTGCATACCAAGCATTGCCTGGCCTTACAAATTGTGGTAAATTGTTATTCTTCTGGCAGATAGAGAATTTAATGGAACATGTCAAAATCTGTGATCATTATCATTGTGTCAATTGCTGCTTAGTTGAATAAATAGGAAATCCATGTACTGTATACAAAATTGCCTTATAGAGTGTAATAATTTCACTGATTGTGTGGTGAAGGTTGTGGGTCCCGAGAAATGTGGAACTTTACTCGTAGCCGTATACGGTTTATGTTCTATATCAAAATGTTGATTGTAGGCAGTATCAAACCTTCGAGAGAAAACAAATCTGCATCTTGCAAACTACTTAAAAGTGGTCATTGAATTTATTGCTATTGCAATTCAATATACTTAAAGACTTCATTGTGTGGGTCTAATAAATCATCTGAACAAAGGAGAATAATGAAATGTATTGTGGTTTATATGTAGCAAGTTAAGTCGGGGGAGGGTGTGTGTGGTCCCTTAAAAAAAAATATTAAAAGGCACTTTTCTTGTATTGGCTTTAAAAGGGGTGCTAAAGGGTACCCGTCTTTCATTAATGGGTGAGTATTCTCTAACAATTCTTCTTCATGCTGCTTCCCACATTGAATTGTTTTGGTTAGCCTTAGATTAGAAGGAAAGGAATTCATTACCCATGGCATTGCCACTTCGGTTCAGTAATCCCTTACATTGAAATTACGTTTAATTATACTGCTACTCGGCTCCAGCTCCGCGGAGTGTGTGTTGAGCTCTGGAGCTGCAGCATCTCCTAAAAGTAAGTACTGGCCAGGACCATTCCGGAACTATTTGCACACTAGATCTGAATAAACAAGTGCTAATGATTTCACAAGAAGCCCGGGACTGTGTACTTGGCTAGTAAGATATTTGCATCAAGGCTACTGGTAACGAGACTCGCCTAACCTGTAAACTCACCAAGCCTGTGACTTAGGTTGGCACAAAAAAAGTTTCTACATCACCGACCTCGATGAGTAGCCTTAGATGGACAAAAATCCAACGGAGCAAAAATATTTGAAAGAGGGGAAGATATATGGGGAATCTGTTTTACAAAAAAAGGTCTTTCAGAATATAGAGTATATGGACTATTCTACAAAAAAGTCACGTAGAAATCTTCTCTCATAAGTACTCTGTTTTTACAGGTTCTTGCCGAATATCCCATATAACTTAATTTAAACAGACTGACCCTTTCATTTTGCAGACTATATAAGACCCATGTGACAGAAATCTCAAGAAACAATTCTATAAAATATGCCAGTCGCAGAGGTTCTACAGCTGCTGTTTGCCTCATACGGGGCCAGTGGTTTGAACCCACAGTAGTCCTTTAATACACACGTATACTCATACTTTCTCAATGCTGTACAAGACTCCTGCAACCAAATGTGTTGGCTTGCCTCTTTCGGGGAAATATGAGATCCAATATTAAAAAATATTAGTCTTAAGCCTCTGGGCCTTTTCTGCTAAACATTGATTAGCCGACCACAAACACCACCACTGCCTACTGATCATGGCTTCACCAGCCTAGTGCATTTCACGGCGCTTAGATATTTTGATTGGATCTTTGTAGAAAAGAATGTCGACACATTTCTCATATTTCGGTCCAACTCCTCCATAAATTTCAGTTCTTTACGCTCGGTAATTAATCATACAGGGATGCTGGAAATACGTAGCTCTCGTGCCAGATTGAAATATCGTTTAGACCCATAATGAATTACATTTTATTGTCTATTGAAATAAAGTTTAGTGCCTTGGGGGGAAGTATTTCAATCAAAACAGTCTTGAAAAATTTGATTGGCTTTTTTTTTTCACACTGCATAAAAACACAGCATATTTTCCACATTAAATATATTTGAAATGTTAATAATGCATGCCAACAGTAAAATGCATGTTCCTTTTATTTTCTTATTTAACAAGATGGACGACAAAGTTATAAAAACCGCTTGTCAGCGAGACATTCATCTTCGATGATTAGTAGCATGTAAGATAATTTTTGGATGCTTTAAGAATTTTCTATGTAAAAACGTAAACATTTCTTTTCCTGAATTCCTTGAATGTTGGATTTGAACTGTGCTCTTATGTTTTGGGGCAGGATCCATGCAAACATCATATATTATCCTTAAAAGGAAACTTCAAATCTGAAAGACATTTTTTATGATGTTTTATGGGTCTCCTTGGTGTCATTTGTGGACCGCAGTCTAGTTTCAAACTGTTTAATGTAACTTCGCATGGAATCGTATGTTCCCAAAGAAATATTGCCCAGATCCTGCAAACTAATGGCTATTTAAACCAATTCTCCTTGTAACTTTGTAGACCTCGTAGAAACGGCCTTTTGTAAATTGCAGTGTATTTCAACTTTCCCTCAGCTCAGAGATAAGGTAACTCTCATTCCTTTGTTTTGCATCATTTATTTTAATTATTTCATATAAATATGTTCCATGCAGCAGACGGCAATATATAAGAAGCAGTGATGTTCTGATATATCACAATGTTAGTAACCACGTGAAATGCCACATCTGAGTCTTTGGCTTAGTCCAATTTAGCAAAGGAAACCACATCTGCACATAATCATATCTAGCTTCAAGTAGATTAAATGTGACTTTTCCAGCTCTGCATACTGTATACGTTCGTATTTAACCATATGTTTTTAAGCATTAAAATTTGCACGTTATCCAGATCTTTAAAGATAAAGTAGTCAGATTTTGTGACTTATGATCTAAAAGCAGCTATGGTGTCACATTAATTGACACTGAATGTTTATTATATGCTCTACATGCTATTCTGCCCTCTAGGCAATATTTTTCTGGTATATCCTTTGTTGCTCAGGCAGAAACCCCATAAACACAAACTTTTCAGGTGTCCTTTTGTAGGACACAAAAGCCCGTGTTTGCCTTTCCTCTGACGTTCTTCTCTTCTAGGATCTTGTAGGGTTTGCTGGGTATGAGTATATCACAGCGTCCTACAGTCCTAGAAGCCACAATAACCGGTAAATAAACAGCATGAAATGTCTGTAAATAACACATGTAAACAAAATACATTATCCTGCTTCTAAATTCCTTACTTAATAAATTCATAAAGAGACACATATGATGTATCCGTAAAGCTCTGCCCCGGCCATTCCTCTACCACACTCTCTAAATGGCTCTCTGGACATTAGACATGCTAGGAGTATGCCAGTGCCTGTCTTGGGACTTGAATTTCTGCTATTTTACCCCCCAGGTACAGAAAATTTCTGTCCTAGCCCATAGCTTCACAATCCCAGTGCCCCCTCACTCGTGCAAGGTCTTTTCACAAGACTTCAAGTGGTTAAAAAAAAAAAAAAAATTAGATTTTAGGACTGGTCACTGATCAATACACTTGGCACCATAAAAGAAATGAAGGGCTGTTTGAGTTTGTTTGGGTTGCGGAGAGGCACTGCCCCTCGGCATCCTCAATAAAGGATAAGCTGACATGACAGTTTGGGCAGAAAAAAATCTATAATAATCTAGGCCATGGAAAGGCCAACTGTGGTCTGAGGGATTGCAAAAAAAAAAATTTTATGCACAAGGAAATAATTTGTTTTAAAATTGTATGTTTTAACTTTTTTTTAAATGAGATAAAATTATAAATCCTTTAGTGCTGTATTAAAACATAATCAACCACAATGCCCATAGATTAATACATGTGCTATTAATACTTTTGAATACTAGAACCTTGAATGTGCAGTCGGTTCCTTTAACAACCCCCCCCCCACCCACCCACCCCAATTCTTATACGACAGTCCAGAGTGTATAGATTTCAAAGTTGTGCTCTAATAGGCCTGTTAGTAAATTGAAATTGGCAAGACCTTTAAAAGTAAACCGTTGTTTAATACAACAGTAGTACAACTCACAGCTTGTTGTGTTCTAGGCCCGGTTTATGGCCATGATAAATAAAGGTCAGTATATGTCAAGTTTCCAGCGCACAGGTAAGATACCTCTATGGATACATTATTCTATTAACATACAGACCCATTGATGAAAAGATGACCATCTAACGGCCACAGTTTTCCTGTAACCACTTAGTTTATACAACAGAAGAAAATAAAATACAGAAAAAAAGCCACTTCTTTGAGTGAGGAGCTTTAAAGAAAAGGACTGCCACTTTAGAATGTTTCAGCAAAAACAGATGACACTCATACATTCAGCTGCAGATAAATACTGTGCTTGAGAAGCCGTATGTCCTGTAATCAGGTTGATAGCTCAGCCGCTTCTTCCTCGCCGTCTCCTCTGTTAGCACGTATTTCCACCAAGGTACGGGCTAATCGGCTCCATTCATCACTGTGTGGAACAGCAAACTGAAGGGAAGAGAGGAGAAATGGAGTAAACCAGCTGCAACGGTTGCAGGCTTCTTATAATGTTTTTAACAAATACTTTTCAATGAATGGTTGACGGAGTCTAGATTTGGTGGCCCCTATAGAAGAAATTAATAATTATACAATAACTATAGATTTTACTGGACCAGCCAAGGTCACTGTGCGGCAGAAGCTGGGAGGGTTGGACCTTCAGGATTTAGAGTGAAGTGTGTTGGATTTCCAGTTTGATGCCATATAATCCGCCCCAAAAGATTTAGTGATTCAGTGGCTGAGGGGCATTTTGCTCTGGCACTACCTGCTTAGCAGGGTTGCCTCTGTTCAGCTGTTACAAAGGTGTAAAGAAACCCTCGTCTAATGCATATGGAGAGAAGTACCGTAGCATATATTTTGGCAGTCCCTCTACATGACGTCTGTAAAGAGACAGTGATATATGCTCTGGCTGCTCACTATTAATGGAGACTGAGGCTGCTACATGTAATGCTTATAGAGTCATAGCATCGTACCGCGGATCAACCATCTATACTTTAGGAATAATCCAAAATGTGTTAAGCTTATGGAAAATTTATGGTGGAAAATCTATGGTTTAATATATGGAAAATGCCAGCAAGAAACTATAATTATGCAAGCTTTGCATGCAGTGAACTCATCCCACACATCTGCAGTGTGTCACTCTACTCCAGATGTGAGCACCCACAGATTTTTGCAGAATTAGTTTAGAGCTGCGCTAGGTGGATGGCAGGATATATGCTTGGTTTTTCCCGCTCCCTTGAGTGGCATTAGTCACAGAGAAATCACATCCCCACCAAGAGGGATAGATGGAGGACTCAGGGAGGGAAGAGACAGGAAATATATATTTATAGCGCAGGGAGTGGTAGATATCATCCAAGCCAGTAATTGCAGGCCTTACCCGTATAATTATGGAACATTTTTGGCATTGCAAGTTCACCACTGGCTAACTTTACCGTCTTGCTTGGAATAATTTTATTAATAAGTTGCCTCGGTGACTGTGCATTCGTAATATATGTATATGCTTGTATGGAGATGTCTACGTATAGGAACGTGTGGATCAATAATTGCTGTAGGTCAGGGGAATCCTCCTTGCACCTATGAATCGTCTGTTAGTAAACAAAACAGAGGGAACAATCAACTGGGGCAACTGAAGTTTCTGCTGAATCTTAAGAACATTGTGGTTTTTATTAAGAGTTTTATCTTCAATACTTTCTTGGTATACTTGGTTGTAAAGAGTGTGGGAACTGTCAAGGGCCCATATGCTCTTTGCACCGTGAATGGATCGATTTACACAAACTGAGGGGCAATCTCTTCTTCATAAACTCTGCTGCCACTATCCTCATGGCCTCACAGTAGGCCAGCTGAAGAGGCTCTGACTCTGCTCTAAAGGTGCAGTGACTCTTCGGTTGCAGGAGAACACAAATTGCAGTGGCCTCCTTCCACCAATCTAGCAGAGACATGATGCATTGCCCAACACCACCAATATCATGCCAAGTATTCTTAAAACACAAGCTTGAATAATATAGGAAGGGGAGGGTACTTGTACTAGATCTTAAGATACTTTTAGACACGTATGGTTCTAAATAGAAAATATCTACAGATGCCAGATGAATTATGGAATATCTTCATCTATTATGATGTGGTCTGACGACCTTCTGCTTGCTTTATTTAAAAATAACCACATGTAAGAAAATATTAATGTGAGTGTGTTTGTGGTTATGAAACTCAACTGGAGGAAATGTGTTTCAGAAGTTAAGGACTAAGCCACAATCTGCTGACAATGCTCATGTCCGCCTGTTGCCCTTCTGTTATATTTTTGATCTGAGAATTAAAATCATTATTGAACATGGCAATTTTACAAAAGGGATTGTTTTATATGTTTCTTTTTATCCACTGTAAATTCCAACTTTTGTTCAAGATAAGGGAGTATTTATCCTATCACACAACACATGAGCATCATTAATGTCTCTGCTTGTGCCTATAAAACATGGATCATTGTACCATAAGCACAAACTCCATGCGCATGCAATAACGTTTGTTTTTCTTTTTCAAATCTCACATTTTAGGTACACCGATATATTTTTATGTCTAGTACTAAGCCCATCATAGCCTTTAAACTAGCATTATATCTGATTTAATTGCATTGGTTACAACACAATTTAAGGAAGCTAGTTAAAGTGCCAGTTCTTTTTCTAAACTAGAAACAAGGAGCCCTGCCTGCTGAATGCAGTCGCTAGTGATAGTTATCTACGTATGCTTTCTTACTACCAGCATATGAATACCAGAAGTGTGTAGAATTTGTAAGCAGTCTGAATTGAGGGAATGAGCTGATGACGGCAGGCCTCAGTTACTATTTCTAGCTATGAGGGGTCCATATTATGTAGACCTGGACTATGGAATTACTAAATGTTCAGAATTGGGAAGACATGATGAGAAGCTGCTGGCCATACATCGCCATTGTGTTTATATACTATGGGCAACCATGGTACAAAAATTGCATCACAAAAATGTAATTAATCACATATCAATTAGAGTAGGATGCTGCTTAATCACTTTCATATAAGGTTATGGATAACTCTGGTCTGGAATCTTTCGAATGTAAATATATATAGGATTCTGGAACATAAGAAATGGTTCTTAAAATGTCTAATTCTAATCCCGAGTTAAACTGTTTCTTGAGTCAAAGCATTTTGTTTACTGTGTTGCATCTTATGTTAATAGTTGTTTAAGTAGGTATTTATTATCGCCTGCCTCACGTGCGCTGAAATGATATAAATCAGTTCACAAGTTTCAGCTAAACGAAGGTATTAAGCGCCATTAAATCCCTCTTTTCAGTGTACCAATTCCTCAGTGCACTGTGGAAACACAGCTGTGAATTCGTATGATTTAAAATTGAATGGAATTACAAACCATAAAAACAAACATTTAAGAGTAATTAAGAATTCCCTTGCAATGTAAAATGGTATTAGATGTGACATTTACACAGCATAAAAAAGTGAAACAGTGCCTGAAAAGAAACAACTCATGAGGTCGCTGCCAGATGTAGATGAGCAAATATATTTAGCTGGATTTATGCAGAAGGCACTAGCACGCAGTAGAGAATGGTAAGATTAAAGGGTAATGACGTCCATCCAGAGACTCACCAAATCTAAACCCAGAAACTATGGAACAATAACTATTCAAAGACCTGGGAGCGATACAGCAAGAGGTCTTCATACTGTATGGTATCAATGAACTGGGACAACTAAGTGCGTTATCAAAAACAACCAGATCATCTTCATAATCTGTAATAAAATATGAATGAAACTAGATTACTAGATTGAATCATTTAAGGGTTTACAATATTTGGAAAACTACTGCTCCCAACCCACAGCTTCTACAAAAATCTTGAGCTCCCTCTTAAGAGCAGACCTGGGAACTCTCTGCAGTTCAACTCAGAGTTTCTTCGTTTTCCAGACAGGGCAGCAAGTTTTGGCCATGAGTCTACCAACCCCCTTCCTTTTCTACCCCCTGCCCACTTAAGGCTGCCTAGGGCTAGGTCTACCTTTATGTGTGGGAAGCGCCACCGCTGCCTGCCATGTGATGTTCCTCACGCTACGGCTATGATTACTAGATTAAAACCAGTATCACCATGGATATTCCACATTAGGAAGGTGAGTTTTAACTGATCACCCGACAACTGGGAAAATGCATTTTCCGCCTAAGGGCAGAATCAACTTTGTCTCGACTCCCGAGAGCTTTGTCCCTTTAATAGTAAATTATTCAATTATTATAATTTGATTTATGAACACATTTATTATTTTTTTTTTAATCTAAATTGACAATTATTTCAAAGTGTTTGTAGTTAGATTGAGACTTGTTTGAATACAGAGGGTTGCTTTAAAGTGTAAAAGTGTGCATTTGGGGGGAAAAGCAAGCATGCTAATCAAATAGAACTTTTACTTATTGGGAAAATCCACTGTGCAGAAGAGTTTGTGACTTTCCAGCAGTGCACAATCTTTGTTATCCTGTATATAAATGGTGATGAGTGTAAGTGATGAGAGTGTAATATCGCCTTTATATATCATTGGTAAGACCACAACTTGAATTGGGCGTACAATTTTGAGCACCAGATCAGAATAAAAACATATGGAACTGGAAAGAGTCAATAGACAGGCAACCAAACTAGTTAAAGGAATAGAACTCTCCTCTAAGGACAGGATAATATGATTATTGTATTCAGGGGGACAAGCCAAAGTCTTCAAGAAGGGGCAAAAAGTCTCATTTATTTTGCCTTCATTTTTGTCAACCTAGTTGACTGTTGAGAATTATAAATAATTTTTATTTCAGAAATAGTCTCCTGTAAATTAACATATTTCTTAAAATATTAACAGAACACATTGTATAGTTAAACACCTCCTAAAATTGATCTGGTTCCAATTTTGGACACTGCGCCAAGCTGCTCTCAGGAAGCA
Organism: Spea bombifrons; assembly: GCF_027358695.1. Taxonomy (NCBI): domain Eukaryota; kingdom Metazoa; phylum Chordata; class Amphibia; order Anura; family Pelobatidae; genus Spea; species Spea bombifrons. Next base: position 17,454,023 of record NC_071091.1, on the reverse strand, counting down.
ACAACTGCCCACCCATTAGCCAATTCATCTAAGTGACTTGCCACTCTGCATTCATGGAGCACACCAAGCTAGCTACCTAAAACTGTGTTTACAGGATGAACCCATGTAAATTGTTTTGCACATGGTAATTGTGTCTTGAATTGCATCTTAAGATTTCTATCAAATATATCATAGCCCCTATCTTTGAAAGTAGTCACAAGGAAATAAGATTAAGCTCAAAAGAACTGCGTATTATAACTGGCCGAACATAATATTTTGTTAATTCATCTTCTACTGGGAGCCCAAAGTAACAAATTAGATACATTTGTATCAGCCGGCTGTCACTTGAATCATTATGTTTTATTCCGTCTAAAATCAAGGGCATTTCCCTGTTTCAATCTCTCGCTTGTAGCTGTCTGTACAATTTCACCGACACATGGGGGGTGATGACAGATTTATACGCAGCAGTATTTACCCTTCTCAAATGTAGTGCTATGCAAATTTTCCAGGGTAAGTCTTAATACATAACCCCTAAATACTGACAAAACATTCACTGTGCTCAGTCACTATGCTAAAAAAACAAAATATCAAAGCCAGCCAAGAATGTGCTAAATATGTGACATTTGGTTTTCATGTTCATAAGCCCAAATCTGGAACACAAGCCAAAATATATAAACTAACAACCCTGAATACTGAATTTTATTGGTTAATTTAATGCCAGTTAATCGTAGGGATAACTTTCCTTCCCTAATGATAACCTCGTTCACTGTATTTGGTATGCAAAGGATGGGATGTGTCACATTGCCTTGCAGATGTGAATGGAAGCCTGTAAAGAAAACTAATTGGTAGTGATCTATGTACCAAGTAGATGTCAGGAACCAAATACATTGTTTGCAGGACACAGTATACCTAGAAACAGGGTGACAACATAAAACCTTTGGTTAAAAATATTATTCCAACTATGTTTCCTGGAAAAAATGCGTGAGATTAGCTCATCTGAGAATAGACACTAAATAACATGTCCCCGGTTGGAAAAGTCACAAATTTTTGGTAACTTGCGTCATTACATAGAAAAAAAAAATCTCCAGCATATCGGAATGATCCTGCCCAGGCAGTCTATGCAAAACATTTTTCTCTGCACGCGGGAACCAGAACCCAGTTGTATGTTTGAGCCTCAACTGGGCTTCAGGCTGAGCTGGTCGCACATTGTTAAACCACAATAATAATATTACTTTATCACTTTAGGGCATTCAAAGAGTCTGCGTGTACCATATATGTATTGCATTCATGTTGGACACACATGGGATGTGCCCTGGTATAACAACTGATGCCAGTCCTCTGCAGCAGCCTTTTGATCTTCAGATGGAGGAAGTAAGAAAGCTCCATCAACCTCTACCCCCTTTATTATTATTGATTGATTTATAAAGCGCCATCATATTCTGCAGTGGTGTACAATGGGTAAACAGGATATAAGTAGTGCACAAGATTTTGAAATTACAGAAACAAAGGGCGGGGGGCCTGCTCAAAGGGGGTATGTATTGTGTAGACGTTGTGCATGGATGAGGTACCAATGATGTTTATGGGTCTCTGGGGTGGAGCATTTAGAGAGCAGGGTGGGCCAACGCTCTAACTCTAGTTTTTGTAAGAGACTGGATGTCAGCAGGATCCAGTCCAGGATTTGTATGAAGCCTGCATCGGGTACAGGTGCTGGACATTTAAACCCCTGAATCCTCACAGCATAAGAGGGTGAAAAATTCCTCTACGCTCCCAGGGCAAGGGGAGGCGCTGAAGACCCCGGAGACAAATGTGGCACTACCTGCCTGGACCTGTCTTGTCTGGAGAAGTCTAGCTGTGCTGGGTATGGCAGGGTTGTTGAAGGTAGTGGCTGAATAGCCAGTGGGAGATAGGCTTTATGATTTTAAAATAAAAACACAGTTTGCTGCAAATTGGCATTCCTGAGCATTAATGCCCTAGAGGATCATGCGTTAAGAGCCCAAAAAGTGACACTCATGTCCCTTAGCTAGAGAGTTTTGTCACACCTAGTAGTTACACGGTTTGCCAGATGGCAATTCTGGTAGCCAATAGGTAAGCCAATAGGTAGCTCTCATACAACTTCTATGGTTCTCAGCCAGAGAAGGCATGTGCCTATAGCACTGGTTGTGCAGCATCTCTTTGTGGTTATAGTAAACACTTTATAAATATTATAAATGCATAAAGAAGTCTATAATCCTATTTATACGTAGAACTGTACATGCACATATTTATTATCCTCTACATTCTTAAGTATAAGGTAATAAATATACTGTTCCAGCATCTAATCCTGGGAAATAATATTTTATATTTTTTGAGTAGCTTCCAATGTGACCACATAAATAATTATTAATTTCATTATTACTATACGCTTATATATGTACAGAAGAAGCAGATAATGTTTGAGTGTAAGGATATATTAAAAATGGGTGGCATTTCCTGCACATAAAATCCTGATTTTGGTGATTAATTAATGCATACTAATAGCACACATGTTCGGGGGAAGTTATTTTTTGTGTTGTATATTTTAAAGGCTTTCATTTCCTGCGTTTTTTTTTTAATCTGGTAATTTATGAGCAGCAGGGACCAAATCTCTAAATTCTAGAAGACTGTGTTTCCACCCTCTGTTGATTAATAATATATATTATAAGCCCAAATGTTTATATGGGGAACGAAGATATATATCCCTGCATTTCAGAATTTGTTGTCCTCCTTCCAAATTGACATCGGCATACTGTTTTTAGGGCTTGCAACTAAATATCTCAGCTGGAGAGGGAAGTTATGGGGCTAGCACGCTAATATAAGCAGCTCATTAGCTACCGAATATAAGCGTTTCGTTTTAAAAATCAATTTGATCTTTAGACAGACGTCTATGCATAAAAGCAGACTGCCTATGTGCCCGATCATAAGATGGAAATTCTGTATGGAGTAATTGTGGGATCTACGTTTTAACAAGCAGTATATAAACAGCCTTTCAATCAAAGGCTTAAAAAGCAGGGTATATTATTTTGGGGACTAAAATGTTTTTTTTTTTTATAAAAATAACACATGGATTTGATGTTTGCATCCTCAGTATGTAAATTAATATAATAATGAAACACAGAAGGATTTACAATGATAATGGTCAGGAATAGCTGCTCAGAGAGCCCAGTCCTCGCCGTATTTAAGCAAACAGAGTTAAAAGACTGTACCAGTCTATTAATAATCAGGAATGGTTAATGACCTTTATAAAACAAAGTAATTAAAGTTACAGATTTCAAAAGAATGCATGGAAATGTTCTTCTGGAGGCACTTCAGATATATTTTTGGAGATTAGGCAAATTGGTAACAAAGACCTTGCTTCCTAACTTGAATTATGTGCCGAGTGTAACATTTTAAACACTGTATGAATGGAAACCTATATTCTTATGAAGCTATGCAGAGAACCCTGAAAGCTCACTTTTGCTGGCACCAGCACCATAGGCATTTTGAATGTAGTCTGACATTATGGCATGGTTAAGATGCAGATCCTCAACCCGGCAGAGAAAGGAATGAGGGCCTTGATCTTGCAAGCTTCCAATCTTTAGTATCTTCAGTTTAGCATATGTAATGCTGATCTGGAGAAAAATCTAAATGTCTTTGGTGTCAAGAAGAATTGTTTTATCTCTTTGTGACAATATAGGATACAAGTCTCATCCACCTTCTTCTTGATCAACACATATGGGTATCTGGAGTAACCACGTAACAATCTATTAGGATGTTGAGGGGGGATGAGACAGACGGTGGGAGATTGCTTGGGTGAGGATGGTATGATTTTAGCAAAATGTTGCTGAGGTTAATGGCTTGGAGGTCTCTAATGTGGAGGGACATGATTTGTTGGTTTTGAGTAGGATGGACTGTATTCTTCTATGAACAGGAAAATTTTTAGTGGGCATTCAAAGTTGAAATAAGTAGAGAAGAGCCTAGTAGAACAAGGAATTGATTTCTAGTGAATAGATGCAGCATAGGTGAAATCTGGGTGAAGTGAGCATGAAAAAACAGTTTAGGAGAGACACAAGTAGTGAAAAGAGCATAGGAGTGGTTAGAAGAGCATTTGGAGATAAGAGTAGGGATATGGTTAAGAGCTCAGTAGGTGAGCTTCACTATTTAAATATTATTGTTAAGGTTGTGGGGAACCAGTGGTGGGATTGGCATAGTGGGGCAACGATTTATAGGAAAACTAATCTGCCTATCTGAGAGAGTCCAGAGCTTCTCTGCATTACTGGTTATTTACAAGTAAACGCTTTCAGGTAGTGGAACAACAAATTGTATATAAAAAATAGGGGAGCTTAAAAGCATAAAATGCATACACATTCAGATTGCTGCTAGAATAATAATGACCAATAAGTATATAAAATATCAGCGCATCCCCAGTGAATCCCCAATATGTATGCCTGTTTTTTGAATGCTATTCACTGGGTATGCGCTGAATTTTTGGCTTGTTTCGTGGACCAAACAAGTTCCTACATACTTTCTATTTGCATTAACACAATTGTTGCTTTATTTGAAGGTTATTACTGGTTACATTATAAATCGAAAGGGTTTTTCACCATAATGGTTTTAGATTGCTACAAAATAGGCAATGTGCATTTAACAACAAAACTAGCAGAAAATTGTGTTTTTTTATTTTATATTGCACTTTATTAGATAAATTGGTGCATAAACTCAAGGGAGTCATGAGATTGTTTTTAAGCACCTCGGCAGGTTGGTTGTTCCAAACAGTTTTTCTGTAGATTTAGGCAACCTCAGCTACTTCTCTATCATCGTGTAATCCCAGACAGAAGCGGTTGAGATCAGGGCTCTGTGGGGGCCATACCTTCACTTCCAGGACTCATTGATCTTCCTTACACTGAAGATAGTTCTTAATTACTTTGGCTGTATATTTGGGGGTCACCATGCTGTAGAATAAATGTTGGGCCAATCAGATGCCTCCCAGACGGTACTGCATGATGGATAAGTATCCGCCTGTACTTCTCATTACTGAGGAGTCCATTAATTCTGACAAAATATCCAACTTCTTTTGCAGAAATACAGCCCCAAACTTGCCAGGAGCCTCCACCATGTTTCACTGTTGCCTGCAAACACTCATTCTTGTAACACTCTCATGCACTTCAGACAACAAACTGTCTTCTGCTACAGCCAAATACATCAAATTTTTACTCATCTTCTGAGAGCACCTGCTGCCATTTTCAGCACCCTCGTGTCTCTGTTTTTGTGAATAGTTAAGTCCCTTGGCCTTATTTCTACCTTGGAGGTATGGCTTTTTGGCAGCAATTATTCCATAAAGACCACTTCTAACCAGACTTCTCCGGACAGTAGATTAGTATACCAGGGCCCCACTGTTTTTTGCCAATGCTGAGCTGATGGCACTGCTTGAAATCTTCCAATTGTGATGTTAAGCATGACGTGTCTTTCGTCTGATGCACTAGGTTTCCCTGGCTAACCACTGTGCCCGGGGTCCTCAAAAGAGCTTGGACATAACATCTCTGTCTGAATTTCTGCCTGGGAGAGACATTGTTGATGTAGAAAGCATTTTGTGTCTTGTTGTTGTGTTTAGTCTTGCCATGGTGGATGACTTTTTCCATCACCTTGTTAGTGAGTCTGACTGTTCCTCCATAGAATACATTATATACAAAAACCCTTTAGTATTTGGTGGATATCAAGTACCAAACATGGGATTTGAAGATTTTGTTCTTCAACCAAAATGCATCAGTAAGTACTTAGCATTTTGAATTTGTACAATGCACAGCAGGGGAGATAGTACTGAAACCCAAAATAGCTTTAATGAGGTACAATATACTCATTTCACGATGAGGCTGCTTTTCTCATTCCATTGTATGCTATAGATATTCTTACTTGGAAATGATTTCTTAAAATAATGTAGAAAGAGGAGTTTGTTGTTACTGGAGTCCATGGTGCAAATTCTTCCTTAGCTGATAATTTATCTGTCCCTGTTCTTTCTTCCAGGCATATTGCAATGCAGTTTTAAAAGTTCATGCAATCAATACAAGCCATTCTTTATTGCAGAAGCAGTGATGTTCCCACACAACATTATTGTAACTGTGAGTCACACACATTTAACAAACTCCTCTTACAAGGCACTAGACAGTGATGACCTTATTCTTTTAGGGGTCACTAAAGAATTGGTTAACAAGGGAATGTTCACTAATGCTAACAATGGGGTCATTTACCTTAGGAAGTGTTGAGCTTTTAAGGTAGTGGTGACTTGAACAATTTTCTACACATGATTATATGTAAGAACCAAAAAATAACTGTATGCCTCTTCATATGCATTTATTCTAGTGTTTAGTCAGACCTCTTATTATTCATTCAGACAGAAAAATAATAAGCATTTGTTAATGAGGTGCAAATAAGGAAAATCCAAGTACTTAATGAACAGAGCCAAGCAGGGGAGAGTTGGCAAGGTTGGCAGAGGCGCAACTGAGTTCTTTTGGGTTTGAAGATTATGAACCAATAGCAGAAGTCTTTTCTGTGTCTTATTTACTATCCCACATATAGCCAATGGGTGCCCAGGAGAGCATGGATTAAGGCAGCATTGGCGCTATAACTGGTTCCATTTAGGGGTTTTCTATAAAATCATCATTGATGAATGTGTGATGGGCACAGGTAGTAATACTTACATTTCAAATATAGCAAGATAACCAACACATGTAAAACTTAAAGCATGACATTGTGCACACTGAGAAAAAAAAAACATACATCTCTAAGGGATAGTTGACTGCACCACTGACGCTAATATAAAACATGTCCCATAGGGGGAACCTGTGTATAAATTTGTTCTGCCATGAACTCTTTCACTTAGATTTATTGAATGTATTACATTGCATTTTTAGTTCTCGAGCAGCTTTTATTTGCCAGTAACCACAGGTAAGGAATGCTTAAACAACCGTGGTGAATTCACATACATGACACAAAAATTACAACATGTAACAAATATGCTGCCTATGCTGACTTATAACTATGTTGCAAGCTGTGCTTATAATTATAAACGTTCCAATGGGGTACTATAAAGACTGTTAAATGTCATTAAAACTGTTCGTACCTCCTTGGTAGATTTTCCATTGTACGGAGGTTACAGATACCTACAGCTTCCTACCGAAATGCCCTGGTAAATTCGGGTTACCTATTATCCCTTGAGGAGATAACATTTGGAAAAATAAAAAGCTTTGTCCTTGGTTTACGCAGGGTGTGGATGAGGTACCTGGGCATAAATCCAGCAGTGTCTCCCTTTGATTTAGAATTCCCTCTGGCAGGAACAATTACAGTCATCTCCAAAGGCATAGAGTAAGATTATATAACATTGTATTATGCTGTTGTCATACTTGTCCTTAATTAAAGGCTAAACACGGTAAATCACATATCATATCAATAAATCAGCTCCAAATGTCTATTCCGGTTAGTGAATGCCACTTCTATAGCAATGGAAAGGGTTGGGTTGTAGCTATTATCTACAATCTTATAGAAAGGACACACTGCAAAACACATTAAAGTTCTCAGTGGCCTACAGGATGTGTCTTTCATAACCATCGCAAATCCATTACTGAATCACCTCCGAAAAGCTTGCAAAACATAGCACTATATGGTTACGGAAACTAAACTGTTGTCTCAACCAATCAGTTTACCCTATTTGAAAAGATACAAAACCATATAGCCAAGTGTGCAGGAGAAAAGCATTAGTTGAATTTACAATTAGCTGTAATCGGATCTCTGATTTTGTGTCCTATGGGTAAAACTGCTTAGTATGACTCATGCATTTTGGTCGCAGGACTTGGGTTTCACACAAGTGATTGCAACAGCCTCTTCCAAAGTCTTAGCATCATTTTCTATGCTGCCCGGAATTATTACATCGAAACATCTTCTCAGTCACTGCCAATTTTCAGAGGACTCATTGTTTAATTATGGTGTGTGCTATTCTCTACTTTTCCCCCTTCATTCAGGCTGGTACTTATTGCCACTGATGTGTCAATCAACACTATGATTCTTGCTCTTACTGTGCTTAAACTCCAATACTGAATGTAGAAAAACAGAAAAGGCCTTGCAATATACATTTTTGATACTGAAAGATAAATAAATCTAGGTGTCACAGACATAGCTTAGGTGCCTGGGATTGTACACCCTCATTAGAATGTAGGGAAGGTCCTTCAGACATTTTTTCTAAAAACAGCAACACTGGGGCATGTTATATTACCTTAAGAAATATATTTAACGATGTTCGGGGACAAAGGCCTATTAAATTATGAATCTGTATGGATTCAACCGAGACCTGATTCTGTCCCATACAATGTAGCTACTTCTTGTTGGATACCATTTCCTATTCTGCCCAAGACAGAGGCAACGCTGAAGCATATGCAAACCCTGGACATCTCTGCTTCCAAGCGAGACATGAGTGCTCTCTTTAGGGAACTTGAGGGCACAGTTGTAGTCATGGACAATATCTTGGTGTATGGTTCTACAGCAGAACTATCACACAGTCTGGACTGAAGCTAAATGTTGCTTTAAATGTCAGCATTCAATGCATACTGCCCAAAAAATGCAAAGTGCAAGCTATCACTGGAATGCTCATGATTTTTCACCCAGTGATTTAACTGTTGATGTTACCCGGTCCTTGGGCAAGCCCCAAGAGAATGCTCTGGCTCAGTTCAAGACTTGGAGGATAGTGCTTCCCCTCACTCTGATAATAAGGTCCAAATGTTTGAGACATCAAGTGGCACTCTGAAGGCTCCCCATAGTGATTGCTATAGGTATATCTAAAGACTTTGGGTTTGATCTAGAGTCTCTGGGTGAAGCTTGGTTTCTCCAGGTCAGTTTCTTCATTCTCCGTGTAAAGGAACAGCATGTGGTCAAACTTATGTTTTGGCCAGGTTCCACCTAATCACCCACTACCGCCTACTCAATGCCGATTACTCGGCCACTAAAGGGTTATCTGGGGATAGCCCTGCCACCGCACGTGGATAGCCCTGCCCATTCAAAAGAATACACTCTCCAGAAGAGTAGAGCTCTGAATGACCTACCCATGGTACTAACCAAGAGCTTAAAAAGGTGAAAATGTGTATGTTCTATGTACCTACCTACATATAATTCGAGGGGGGGGGGTGCCACCAAAAAATGGTTAATAAACAGGAATGTGCAAGTAATGAGATGCTTTGTTGTAGCAGGCTATGGGAACTTTCTTAAATTACATTGTTGTAAAAAGCAATTTAGTTAAGATGAAGAAGAAAAGATAATAATGAGGTTACAGATCTGGTCTAGGTTTCTCCTGGAAATCAACAGGTAAGCATGAGGTCATCTGTGGACTGGATACTTACATGATACTTGTTCATAAAGACAGACTTACAGATTTCCAAAACACCAGAGAGTACAGGGATAATTTTAGGCTTGCTGATGATTATACCTTGCTGAGCACTGGTATGAACGTTAAGTGGACAGCCTTGTGCTCCATCACCTAAGTGAAATAAAAGTAGGCATCCAGACTTACACAGGACACAAAAACATCTGCTTTATTGCAGCTATACTTAGAATTGCAAGGTTTTGGAACTCCAGAGGTTAAAGGAACAGTAAGTGTTTTTTTAAACATAAAAGTAACTAGCATTAGAGTTTGATTAATTACCCATTATTTCCAGGGAATGCTGATTTCCAGCACGATCGCTCTAGGATGACAACCCTGTTCTATTTAAGGCTCTTATGGGAAGAGTTGTAGTTGAGGGACATATTAGTCTTTCCCATCAACAAAGCTAGAGATTCATGTATGTTTCTCAGCATACAGCAGACCTCAGTGTGCAAGTCCCCAAAATGTGAAAGCCACAATGGTAGTGTATACAATTTGTAAGAAATATATACTTCCTGAAGCCGGTCCCTTTCTCTTGATTAATAAGATGTCGCTTGATGGCACGGCTAAACCCCACCAGGAGAGGAACACAGTACACTAACCAAGCACGTGCACTAACGGACGTTATCTTACCCAACCAACAACAGCAGAGGAGGCTGAGAGATATACATTCAGAAAATGATTATGATAGTTAAGCAAACTAGAAAAAATAAACACATTCATTACAGTGCAATGTTACCAATGAGAATTCAGGAAGCTTGCCCTATCCACATGTACTACTACATATCCAATACTGTTCAAAAGTTTTAGGCAGGTGTGGTAAAATGCTGAAAGGTAAGAATGTTTTCAAAAATAGACATGCTAATAGTTTCTTAATATCATTAAATAATTTAGTAAAAAAATCTAATCAGGTGCTAATAATCATCATTTTAAAATGTAGGTTGAAACACAATCATTAACTGAAACAGAAACTGCTGTGTAGGAGGAATAAAACTGGGTGAAGGAACAGCCAAAATCACTAACAAGCAACAAGACCAGCAACAAGACACAAGGTCTACTGCATACTAAGGTACTAATACTACTAATAATACATACTAATACTGCATCACTAAGGTCTTTCCCAGGCAGAAATTTCAAGGCAGTGGTCAACCAATGAAACTAAGTGCAACAGATGAAAGACACACCATGTTCACTTCTCTTCGCAGAAGGAAGATGTCCAGCAGTTCCATCAGCTCAGGATTGGCAGAAAACAGCGGGACCCTGGTACACCCATCTACTACCCAGAGATGTCTGGTCAAAGGTGGTCTTCACGGAAGAGTTGCAGCCAAAAAGCCATACCTCCGACGTGGAAACAAAGCCAAGCAACTCAACTATTTAACGAAACCTAACTCGTGTCCAGTAGATGAAACCCTGGTCGACATGGCAACCTGGGGTTTGTTCAGCTATGGTATACAGAGAGCGGATATATGCATTTATGCTCCTTCTGTTGCAACACAATCATAGTTAAAATCACCACTTGAAAGATACGGTAGCATATACAAGTGGCTATGGGCAGGGTTAGCTCCAACATACTTACAACTGAAATATATCAAAGCTAACTTAACAATTGACGCAGTTCTTCCGGTGTCCAATACATCGTAAGATTATAACAGTAATTTAGATTGAAAAAAGACCTAAATCCATCAAGTTCAGCCTTCTATCTTTGCTGCTTCTGATCCAAAAGAAGGCAAAAACAAACCCCAATTAAGCTATTTTTTTTAATGTTGCCACTTAGGGGGAAACAATTCCTTCTTGACTCCAAAAGGCAATCATATTTCTCCTTGGATCAAAAAGCCCTACAATATCAATGTTTATTCTATTATTGATAGCCCTGTATGTTCTGCTTTTCCAGAAAAAATATCCAGAGCCTTTTTTAAGTCATCCATTATATTTGATAGCACAACCTCTTTTAGCAGTGAATTCCAGACCTTTATTGCCCTTACTGTAAAAATACCTTCCTTTGTTGTCTATGAAATCTTTGCTCTTCAAGTCTGAGAGGATGACCTCTGGTTCTTCATACATGCCTGTTAATGGACAGGTCACTGGAGAGCTCTTTATATTGGCCCTGCACATACTTATATGTATTAATAATATACAATACAATACCACAAACCTAGTCACAGTGACTGGTGTCCATGTATGGACAATTCGCCTACCCTGGCTTTGATGGCACTGATATTCCTGTTGTTGTATGGTTACAACTCATGTTTAATCAAACTTTAGCAAAGGAGAAAAAATATGTATTTTTGGCAGAGAGTACAAACTATACTTGTTGATATATCATACTTAGAATTCATACATCACTCCAAGAAAGGAAAGTAAATTAATATGTTACCGTACTGGAGAACATTTCTTTTTTCCCTTAAGACCAATAAGAATGATGTCGTTTTCTTTAGTTATTAAGGAAACCAGGGTTACAGTAGGAGGCATGACGTAACTATACATATATATATGTGTGTGTTCGTTCTCCTGTAGATTCCATAGTGTTCATTAGTGGCTAATGTTACAGATCACAATTACACCATCCACATGCTGGTAATGGGCAATAAGAACAACATGACTCTGGCGCATGAAGGCCAAGTCCTCATTTATGCAATCCCTTAAATAACCCAACACTAACTGCTTTCATAGACTTCAACAGACATTTAACATTGATCCACTTAATATTGTTGGAGCTTTATAGTAGTAAGTAATAACAAGATCACTTTCTGTGGTCACCAATTAGCATGTGCTCAGTAGACACAGGTAACGTGTTTTATGCTGTATAACGTAAGAAATATAAAGTGTTCTATTACAAAAATCACAGAGCCACAAAAATACCAATATACCTATACAGTTTTTATGCAGACAACTACAGGGTATATGATTGCATGTGTATACTATAAACATATTAGATCTTGGTTGCACTCTTTGAATGCTGGCAAAACTTTCTTTTAATTTTTTAAAATTCTGAACATGATGATGCAGTAGCCCATGTGGCCCAAAGGAGCAGAATCAGCAAGTAGATGACTATTAACATTAGAATTGGTGTGGAGGGGTAAGTGTTTGTGTAACTAGCCATATTTCAGTTATTAAAGGTGTTAATTCACAGGTTAATGGCACACACTTTAAATCCATTTTAGTTTGCATTAGATACAATTTCAACACATATTACAGAATCGGTTTTCAGATAAGCAATATAATGGTGGCCTTTCTGGAAAATGTAACTCAAACTTGACTTTTTACCTCATCAATTACTCAGATTAATGAATATCCAAACTGTATTCAACTCAGGACAGCTGAACTGTGAAATTATAGTTCAGCCAAGTTTAGGGAAAACCTGACAAGTTGACCGGTGATTTCACCGATGCTTTTTAACCTACGAATGAAAAGTACAGAAATGTATCTACTTTTAGCTTATATCTATTCTCTAGAAATGGATGCTCAGTGCTCTTTTAAACACCTGTTTAAATGCATGATAAATATATGCTAACAGAAAACAATCATTAACAGATCCAATATTTAAACAAACCAGCCCCTTGATATAAATGTATCTGTTCCTTAGCTAACATATTCGGTAATTGCAAATCACACCAAGGCTGTTTTGATCATGAAAATACTATGATTAAAAGCGAAAAGTGTAGCATAAAGAAAGTTGAAGAACATTTCATCTCAAGTCCATGTGGGAGAGTCTCAAATTACCCTATGTCACTTTAATTCAAATATGTGATAATAATTTACCTTTAATGTAATTTCACTCCTGTTAACTATCTCAGATGACAAGATCTTTCAATCACATGTCAATCCGCATTCCTCTTTTGTTTGAGAAGGTTTTGGTATAAACTTGTTGCCTTAAAAATAACGTGCTTGATCCATCTTGGTAATGAAAGTGAAAGTGTGGAAAAGGCTTTTAAAAACTATTCTATGAAATAGATGAAAAGTATTTGCAAAAATACTTAGATTTGGGTAATTTATTTACTAAATTTAAAACCAAATTGTTAATGATCCTTACGAGACTGACTACTTGATATCGATTCTACTTGGTATTGAAAAAAAAACATATTTTCCAAGACCTCTTCTCATTGATCTAATGATGTAAAATGAGCCCCAGGTGTCATGAAAAAAAGCACATGTACCCACAAACTAAGATATATACTGCTTGCACCAAGGTGTTGGATAATGTTAATATAAAGGCTCCTGCTTGAAGTTTGGTTGTTTGTAACAATTTAAATTTAGTGCAGCTGCTGAACAACCTAACCCCAAAACATGCACGGTGTGCATAATACAAATATAATACATAGTGCCTTTTGCTCTACAACTTATAAATATATTTCAGTAAAAAAAACTATTTTAGAAGTATTGAGTGTCCCAGAATCGCATCATTACGTTACACATTTGACAGCCTGTTTGGTGTCCAGTATAAGTCTGAATCCTCACTACATAGTCAATACTCTCTGTGAAAATCATTACTTTGCTAGATATATAAAATATTTGACCTTTCCATATATACAACAATGATGATGTCCAAATCACACGCGAAAACAATAATTTAAGTTAATGCAAGCATTAGTTTTAATCTCTAATTGAAAAACAGAAGTAACTACATCCCAGTTAAAGTAAGCGCAACATTCTAATTAGTAGACACGTCACATGCAGGGATTTAAACGTTATCCACAACAACCCATGGGCTCAGGATCCACGTTGACCAACAAATGGGGTCGATACGCAATCCTCCTAATGTTAATGCTGGGGAACACAACTTCTAAACATTGCAGTGCATAATTCTAATCCATGAACTAAAGATTTAGCAAGGACAGCTAAACAGGGTAATATGACTCTTAATACCTCTCCAACATCATAGATCCAGATGCGACCTTCAGAATCCCCGACTGCCACCTCTCTGCCACTCTGTGCCCAGCGGACACGATTTAATGCAGACGCTCCTTCAATGGTCGCACTTGCAGTTGGAACCTTCCATGGAGAGGAAACAAACACAAATATGATGAGACAGTAACTGTACCCCAGTTAGTCATATTTTTGTTCACGTTAACCGATTTTTTTTTTAGATACTGGATAAGATAATTTCACCACCCCCTAGAGATGGCTCCTTGTAACATAGATAGCTTTCCAGATGTGAAAACAAGGATTTATTGTTCTCTAATCACATTCCCTACTGGGCCGAAAGAGATTTTTCAATACTGAGAGAAAAAAAAAAGTACATTTTCTGTAGAAAACAGGGCAATGCATCTATGGCATGAACATACTTTCCATATTATGCTCTGGAAATATGCAACGGAAACCACAACAACTAGGCTTTGGCAGCATTCTCACATATATAGTCATCATGCTAAGGATTTACAGATAACATTCTTTAACCATGAAGGTTCTTTATCGTTAACGTTGGCCTGTAATATAATGCGAAATAATTTATTATGCCATCAAATAACTGGAAGTTAGCTCTATTGGAGGAAGACAAATCACGTCCATTCTAGGATATAATGATGTCTCTGGACGTAATGAACTAAAGAATGTCTGGAGACTTTAATAACAACGTTTACTAAAGACAGCCTGTCAATGATGTTACTTTATTTTTAGTTACCTGTGTTAACTACTCTTCAAAATATTGGATATTTTATGACATATTCCTGGAAATGTTTTAACCTTTATTAACCAAATCGTGTTTTGAAAAACAACACCCTGGGCTAAGAGAAATTAAATCACTAAAACTTAATCTAGCGTATATAGTGTTAAATAATATTATATTTTTTTATGAAAATATTTTACACAATATCCGTCTAATTTTATTATTTTGAAAATATTTTATAATTTGGATACATTTTTTTGTAATAACCAAAGTGATAAAAGATATCGACCAGCGCTGAATATATTTTTTCCTAAATTCTAACTAAAACAAAAAAAGTATTTCTCGGATGTTTGATGCCAAATAGGGTCACTCTTCGTTTTATTAGTTTTACTTGCAAAGAGTGCGACTTATCACTGAAATTGGTAAGGTTGTTATAAAGTATAAACGTAGCAGGGATGATTTGAACACTTGCAACTCATATACAAGTTCTATTTTACAAACGGATTGCTCATCTTAGAAGTAACATTGCAAAAACCAAGCGAAACCAAACACGCGCCTCTTTCTCTAATGTCCTAGTATACTCAGATGATACTCATGGTTCAAAACCTTTAGTTAGCTATTTTTTTATCGTACACAATTATACCCCGCACATATATACCTACAATTTTTGATGCATTCAGCAGAATGTACCATATGAAGTCTGTAAACATTTTAACTTATATAATATAATAAGCTAGGGTACCAGACGTTGTTGCCATTACGTCGATTTGGGCAATCTGAAAAATAGGGCAAGGTTAAATATGATTTTTTTAAAAAAAAAAAAACAACTGGAGAAACAGGTCTTTGTGTGCGATTAAATAAAAGTAGAACCATGCCAGAGCCAGCTAGACAGGATTGGCAGTGCAAATGCCAGCTGTGGTGCACTCAGCCACTCAACATCGAAAAATGTACTTGCTAAGTACAGGGTTTTATGGTCTGACATATTAATATCTGGGATCTTCGAGCTTCCTTTTGTCATAGTCCCCCTCGCGAATCCTCTGAAACTGAACCTCTGTTCCTTCGGACAATGTACTCAGCAGGCTCAGGCTTCATGCCATCAATTCTACGGACTTCTGAACTACAAGTACTCTAGACTTCACAATGTGAGTTAAACTAACTGTTCTGACACAGTCCTTTAGCAATTGTGTGGGGTAGCGATTGGCAGGGATGAGACTACTATTTCATTTCATACAAATACTATTGTGCCGTGCTGTATTCAACTGGTTGCAGAACTCCCCCATTCCACCATGCAGGGCTCTCGCAACATGTTATTTCATTTTCATGTATGATTTAGGCCCTGCAGGAAGAAGATCATTTACTAAACCGTAGAGGTGAAAATCCATTTTAAAAGTTCTCTATATGTAATATTTTAATATTTTAAATGTGTGGATATGAATATATATATATATATATATATATATATAAACACATTTTTTTTAATGTTTTCATCACATGAATTCTGCTAGGCTTGTTAACTAAATTACTTTAAGAAAGTGTATTAAGTGGCAGTGCTATGAATTCCTGCAACATATCTAACTTGGCAAGCGTGCCAAAATGAAATCATAAATTGCCCAAAAAGTATAAAAATAAAAAATGATAAAACACATTTTTTTTTAAAATATATATTATATACTAATACCACTAAACAACTTTTCTTAAAGTCCCTTCATGTTTTACATCTTTTAAAATAAATAGCTTTATTATTATTAGTGTTGTTATTGCGTTTTGTGCCTTCTTATTTGACAAAAACCTCCCTGCAGGTATATCAACCAAACTTCCTAAAATGTATTTTTGTTTTAAAATTAGAAAGTACTCATTTTTAGAGGAGAAATGGTTTTAGATATACGTTCTTATTAACATAAAATGTTATAAAATGAACTTGCGTCTATATCTCTAAATACCTTAATATAAATTCTTGTGAATGATGAAAATGTAGCAAGTAATGTATATATTGATCATAAGTTTATTAATAATAATAATAAAAATATTACATGTTTGTTAAAGGACTGTTAAATGTTCTTATTCTATTTCCTGTGAATTCTGATAAACATAGAAAAAATGTAGCTACATATTTGTAACTTGAGAGAGTTATAGTTAAGTTTAATGTTAGCACCTAAAGGACATACTCAGCCATTTCCCAAACATACATTTCTGAAGTCAGTCGCCTTCTGTATATCCTCCAGCTGGAAACTGCTAATTAAAAAGGCTGCATTATTTCCTGCTCCAGACACTTCAAAAGGTCCTGTGATGCGGTCTCATTTGAGATAGGGTAGCAGAAAAGCATTCTACGCAACTGACATTATTTTAAATCACATCTTTCGTATTCCTTTTTTAAAGCTTTTTTCCCTCGTTTTATCTTTTTTAGACATGGCAGCATCTCGGCACTTTATTCCAACAGAAAATTCTGTATGGCAGATGCCGAGTATACCCGGTTGTAAAACCTAGTTAAGTAACATCAATGGAATATTTGATATTACATATACAACTTGAAATGTAAATGTAAATGTAAATATTTTCAACAATTATTTATCAATAAAAATATTAAAAAATATTATATATAAAGTATTTTTTATTTTGTTTTTTAATCATGACAAAAAAAACATAGCCAATCTGTATTTTAAAAAAGAAAAACAGTAATATGAGGGGAAAATTGGAACTGTTATACATCAAAGGATGTTTACTCTTTGGAGTTTTTTGATTCATATTTCACAAAAACTAATAAAAATACAAATTTGACATTTTTTTTAAATATATATGTTTAACACTGTGTTCCCTGTTTAATTAATAGGATATATAGTTTAGCAATGCATTTGTTTTATGAATGTTTCACTCTAAGGCATTACAAAGTTCTTTGCGCTTTAATGATTTAAGTTGATTCGGTAGAAAAGTTGATTGAAGAAAGTCTTTTGATAGAAAAGTTTAGTAATTTTAGTTTTATTTTTACATAAACTGAATCCAGCTATTTCCATGTTTGACTATGATATTCTGATAAATTAATGACAAGTCCAGCATATTTCTATAAGCTTTTCTATGGTGATGTATTGTTTATTTGTTTGGTATTTAAGTGGTTAAATATGTATAACAAGTTAAAAAAGTAGTTTAATAACTAGTTAATAAGTTTAAATAGTATAATACCCTATATCATGGAAGTATTTAGATAAAATAAATATAAATCCTGACATTATCCTACAAATATTCCATTTAATAAGTTATGTCATAAGTCTGAAGGAAAGTCAATAATGACTTTATTATTTAACAGAACTAAATAATATAAGCAAGTAAAATGGAAGAGTAAATCATCTGTTGAGTATGATTAATCTTATCTTAACATGGCACATAAATCTCTTTGTTGGCATCCAAGATCATATGAATAAAGTGAAGATGACTTAAAAGATAACTATGGGTATAATAAAATGCATTCTCCCCAGAACCAGGCCACAGGAGCATCTACTAATTAATATATACATACAGTGTATATATATATATATATATATATATATATATATATATATATATATATATATACCTACACACACACACACATTTATGTACTAAATAATATATACATACACATACATATACATACAGCTCCTGGGTTTCTTAACCTCAACTAAAATCTAAAAGGCACTAAGGGGTTTTATACATTTAAATACATTTATAATTATCTCTAACATACTAAATAATGCAAAAAAAAGTATATATTTATACACATATAGAAAAACATATTTTACTGATAATAACAGTGGTTATAATATGAATATAAATAAGAACTGCAAAGTTAACCCTTCACGTGGCACTCGCAGAGTTAGGCGCCGAGCTGAGAGCGCAGTGGCAGGCGGCGGCCGAAGGGTTAAGCTCACCTCCGTGTCATTGTTGAGGTTCCATAGATCCAAGCGCCCCATCCCGTCCACGCAGGCGAAGAGCGCGGGATGCACCGGGGACCACATGACGTCGCACACATAGTCTGCATTGTCTTCAAAGGAGTAGAGCGGCTTGTGGTGCTGTAAAGCGGAGAGAGCACGAAGACTTAGTGGCGCTAGTGCTGCCCCGGGCTGTCTGGCGAGTCTAATTAAACACTTTGCACGTTTACAAAAGCTGGTGTCATAAAACAGCGCACATGAAAGTCCCGGGAAGGGGTAGAGGAGGCTTAATGTCAGAACAACTGTCCGCCGCTATAAAAAAAAATGGGAAGAGGGGTAGGAAGACTACTGCACAGGGGCACGGGGGAGGGGGCCGCTTTGGAGGACAGATTTTGCTTTGATTTTTTCGTTATGGCATACGGTGTGATTCATGTGTCAGTCGGGCAGACACGGTGTCCGCATTCCACAAGGTGTAATTCGTGCAGAATACCAGTGGCTGCGGCTGATAGCTGGATGCCTCAGATAAGGGGTAATTATAGTGTTAATAATAGGCCTGGGCGAGTGCTTAAAGCCTGGAGCGCCATCTAGTGGCCGAAGCACCTACATGCACAGCCAGCTTCTTGGCCGAGGTGTTTTGTCACCGAGGACGTTCTGCATGCTGGGAAAAAGCTTCTCCCCCTTTGCTCCCAAAAATGTTCTCCACTGCTTTACAGGAGGAACTTTATACTACTATTTCTGTGCTGCTCATGCTATATTGAGATTACAATGTGCACCTGCTGCCTAACAATTACCCTTTAGCCTTTACTGACTAAGCATGATAGGAGTTGGACCTTCCTACAGACACCCTCTTGATCCTACCTGACTTTCCATCTATTTAATACACATTTTTTTTTTATCTGCAGCCGAGGTATGGCTACGAAATAATGCACTTTAGCAAGAGTCAGAAATAAATGCCCAATTTTATTCCGTGGTGGTAATTTGTGTGCAACAGTTAAAGGAAACAGCAGCATTACTGTTGCATCAATGTAAAAATAGTTTTGCTGCAAAAATCTAGGATAAGGCAATAATGCTAAATAATAACATGTGAAATGGTGCATCCCACCTAAAAATATTTGTCATGTTTTAGTTCCAAAAAAGTCCATAATTCAATACCACATCAGAAGTGATTATCGTTTCCATATAAAGTATAAAGGTTGGTAATTCAATTTAACCCATAATGGTACAAGTGCAATTTTACATATTGCACCTATAATGCACTCGAAGTATTCCAAAGTCCCTCCACGTGAATTTCGTCAAGACATTCTGATCCATATATACCGGTATGTATTCTAGAAAGTAAAACTTTTTAGTTGGCATTCTTTCACGCCGATACAGTCTCTACTGTATTGTCTTTTTTTATAACCAGGAACCAGACTGAAAGGTTATTTACTAAGGAGTGTCTTGGCAACAATTGCTCTAATTATTTAGACAAACATATAAACTGAAAGCACTTACATTAGCGTAACCTTTGACAGTGATTTTGTAACTACACTTTATAATCAGCTGCAATCTGCTAAAAATGCCAAACCATTACTGTAAATGTTAGGAATATAAAATAAAAACTAGATTATTAACTCGCAGGGGACCCGGATCCTCCTACTTTGTCTCTGTTCACATCTTTTATCTTTATCTTTTATTTACATGGGGACCCAACTATAATATTCTACTCGGTGTTCTGTCTTTCGCATAATATCCAAATTATAAACCAGCATGCTTTGGGAAACCAATCATTCTCTGAGCTCCATCTTCAAAATGCTGGTTCATTTTACTCATAGAATGTTGCCGATCAACAGCCTTTCAAGCAGGCAGATTCTAAGAAGCATTGAATCAATCAATCATGTGCAGGGTATGCAACCCTCTCATGAGCTGGCGGTGAGGATATCATGGATGAGAAATGGTAAAATGGAGATGTGTTTGACCAAGAGCACCTTCTGCAAGTCAAGGAACTTGGGAACCAGTGCTAATCACGGGGATAGGGAATTCTGATGAATCCCTCCATGCGTAGGAAAGTTTGTTAGAGTGAAGGGGCCACTCAATTATCATATGTAATATAAGCATATGGTGGCTGGAGTGTCCCTTAAATTACTGCTGTAGGCTTCCTATGTGCATGGTAAACCTATGGTGAGATAGATCATTCCAAAACACTCAGAAGGAAAACAATTGTTGCCTGTATCCTGGAGAAAATCTTGGATAGCCATGGTGAGAGTGAACTCATTGATGATCAACCATGACACCTAAGTGTACTGCTAGTGTACTTATAGGTATGGACTGGTGTGTCTTTCTAGCTGTGTTGCAGTAACTGGCAAGGCATATCTAGAGCTCATTTTATGGACTACGGCATGTCTCACGGGAACATATTAATAATTATTATTATGATTATTTGGTATTTATATAGCACCAACAATTTACGCAGAGCTTGTTACAGTCCATACATTCAAGGCATATGAAAAAACTAGAATTGACAAACTAAGACTAGCAGATACATTAGTTAAAGTGGGCACTGCTCATAGGCTTACAGTATCTCCACAAACCTCTAATCTTTCACACATTTTTTAAAGAAGAAAGAATACAATATTTTACTATCAAAAAATCTAGTATGACAAATATAAAATGCCTTCATATGTTACAGAAACACTTTCCAAATGCATCAGATGAAATGCTTGCTATTTAAAACCAAATACTAGAAATGCCTTGAGATGAACACATCACATCAAAGGACTGGGACAAGGAAATACATGCAGATGATGACAGAGAATCCTGGTGGAGTCACGATTCTGAATTAAGACAGTGTGAATCATGCACAAACATTAACCCTTGTGCTGAAAGGCAGTTTCCTCCTCATTGCAAGTACAATACAAAATAGAAATTGCATTTATTTCTAACGATATATTTATATATATATATATATATATATATATATATAAATATATATATATATATATTTATATATATATATATATATATATATACACAGTATATATACACTACCACAAACATTAGTGGTCACTCGGCTGCTTTCATTGGAAACAAAGCAATTTCTAGCTGTAACATAATTGCAAAAGGGCTTTCTAACAATTGATTATCCTTTTAAACTTAAACTTGGATTATCGAACCCGACGTGCCATTGGAACACAGGAGTGATAAAGACCCTTTTTACATCTATTGAGATATTCCATTAAAAATCCGCCATTTCCAGCAACAATAGTCATTTGCAACATTAACAGCGTTTACGCTGTATTTCTCATCCATTTAATGTTAATTTAATGGACAAAATTAGCTTTTTCTTTAAAAAAAAGAGATCATTTCTAAGTGACCCCAAACTCTTTATACAAATATATATATTATATATTTTATATATGTAATACATACAAAATGAGTATTGCAGTAGGTGGTAATGTTATTTTTTATTGACAGTTCTTAGTGCATGTTTTTTGATGGTATCATCTTCTCTTTATTAAGTCTAAAGCAATTCTAAAATATAAACAGCACAAGTCACACACACAGGTTGTTTGATACGGTACCGATCACAGCGGTCTATGGTGGCAATAAGTGTATTTAGCATTATCAGAGAAGGCATTCCTGCTGAACCTTTAAATGCATTGGAAAAGATTTTGATATTCTCAAGAAAAAACGCAAAGGATTTTTGAGTATTAAGAATTCCTGAATGTTTATATAAGCCATGTTTACCAAGTCTTATGTGTCCAGAATAACTCTACGGCAATTGGACTAAAGTACATCCAACTGATGTTACAAGTTATCATGTAGTATACAGTACAAGTGATGTCATAGCTGGAATTATACGTCAAGACCATGAATCACAAGTGACAACACACACCTGGGGGTGTAACCAGAGATAGTGGGTGACTGACAGCTGTGGTATGTAACTGCATGATGTCATATCTCTGAAATTCCACTTATCACTTCTATAGTTAAGTATCTATGTAATGATGCTTACAAATTAATATTAGCATTATATATATTATAAACCCACCTTATAGCAGGGTTTATTAATTTCATGTTTACATTATTCCTCTGCATAAAATTATTCCTCCCTTTTCATTAAATTACTGCCCCATTTAAGTAGAAACTGGTGATTGGTTCTTTTTATGCTTTTTATGGATGTTGTGGGGAAATATCCATTAGATATTACAGATATTTTAATTAGCAACTGTTCCCTGACTATACAAATAAATATTAAGAAAGCGTGGCTGGTGTTATGGAACCTGATTTGATTGACTTAGAATTATAAGCTATTTAAAATGCTATTATTAGCTAATAATAATAATAATCAGGATGCAAATATTTCCTATGCCTGCCAGCTAATAATATTGGTAGTTATTAAATTAAATGTACTGTATCCCCTATAAAAATCATTACATAACTGCTTTTAAAGGAAGAAACTAAAGCTTATTAACCTTCTAATTTGTTTTCTCAAGTCTCCTAATTACTTAATACCTAAATAGAAATGTTTAGACTATGGCATTCCATTGGTAAGAAAGCTACTAAAGTTACGTTAAGTCAAGTACCTGTTCATTCACATTGTCATACATCAGAAGGGGAAAGGGGGCTGAACAGGCAGAATGAAATTAAACCCAAATGTTAGGTGAGGTCACTGGAAAATTAAGAAAATTAGGAAAAAACTATATGGGTTATGTGTAAAAAAATGCTGTGGCATTTGAAAAGTGGTCTTATAACCGTAGCAACCAATGGGAAGGACCAATCAGCAGGAACATTTCATTGGTTGCTATGATAAGACTATGTTCACACTTTGCACCAGAATTATTTTTATACCTAACCCCCATAGAATTTTGGTGCTTAAAGAGGGATGTGCTTGAGCTGCATGACATCATAATTCCTGTAATACTACAAAACACTATAGAGTAAAAGATGGCAAATGGTCTGGTGGCAAAGCACAGCTCAGACTAACCTGAAGTTAAGATCATCAAGCTATGTGCAAGCTTTGGCGTGCTTGTACGTTTTGTGGACTGAAACACTAACTGGGCAAGCGTTTGAGCCTGCACAGTTCTCATCTGTATCAACCCATTTTTGACCCAGTAATTGGGCTTGAACCTGGCTCAAGTCCATGCTGGCTTTCCCATTTATACCATGGAGTGGAATTGCTCAAATCTGGTACTCATCAGTGCAGGATTTCTGTTTTTCCTCACTTGTGTGCAGTTGTTTTTTTTTAAATTCCACAGGTCAGAAAAACAGAAACTAAACGCTGATTAATCTACTTGTGTTCATCCGAGGTGACGTTGATAAACTCACCTATAATCTTTTTAATATTCAGATTCAAACTTACTTTTTTTTATAATGCTCCCCCTTAGTATTAGAGAATCTTTAGGTTGAATATTACATTTACTTACACCCCCCCCCCAAAAAAAATCAATGTAGAATTGAATGTTTATTTCTCTAGCTCCGTGTGGAATGTAGCATAATAAATTACAGATATAAACCTTTTCAGAATGCTTTTGTCTCTAGTAAACAGCTTATAAAATTTATGGCAAAAAAATCACTTAGATGAAGAAAGTCTATATGTGAAACTTTTATATAACGGAGATGGTGAAAATCCTCATGACCTGTTAAGCTCCCTAATAATGTGCATATTTATTGCAAATACAAAAAGCACTTTCTTTTTGTAGAGAATAATGATTTCTTATGTAACAGACTGTTTTTTGTTACTTTTGCCTTTGGATACTAATCCATGCAGAAAATAATTTGGAAACCTACATAAAATATTGTCCTCTCTGTGTTTATTATTTCCTGTTAGCCGCACTACACCTAGCTATGGGAATTCAGACTTAAAATAACATCTAAGAGCAAACAAGGCCATTCCATTTAGAGGGAAGTCTCCCTAGACTATCTAATCATTATAATATTTTATTTTTGAGCCTGGTGGATGTTTTCATATTATTTATAGAGGGTTTCCTGGATTATACGTCTATAGCTGAATTAGCAGTTTTATAGTGGGAATTTTAGTTTAAAACATTGACCATAGACCACCCTTCAAATATTTATGTAGAAGCAGTCATGCATTTAGTGTGAACAAATTTAGACAAAAAAAGCTTATTTTATTGCAGCGCGTATTATGTATCTTTGTCACAGTAAGCATGTTTGTATTACATCATGTAATTTATGGATTTTTGCACGTCATGCTTTGAAGCCAAATATATAGTAAGAAGTCAAGAAACCATAAGAAAAAAATTAGGTTGCACTCAAAACAATTCAAGCTTCTAAATGGGTATTTATAAATTGAAATTAATATATAAATTATGATTTTGCCTTTGAGAATATCTCAATTTACTCTTTGTCTAATGATGCTGTTAAAAAATTCTAATAGGGCAGGACCTCTGTGATGTTAGCAGACCAAATCTTATTATTCCAAAATGGTTAGAGGGTGTGATGTCATAATATAGAAATTAAAGGGGAATTGTCAAGTATAAAAGGGGAATTATGAAAGCTTACTGGGATTGCACTGTATAAAAGATTGCAATAAATTATAAAACTTTTTGTAGCCTTATTTGCCACTAGTGGCACAAACCCTATTATTTGGACAAAATCTGTTAACGTGGAAGAGGGTATAAAGCCTAAAGCGACTAGCTTTGGGATGGGGAACGATATTAATAATAAGGCGACTCATCTGGTACTACAAATGGTACTGACTTCCAACACACACTACAAACAAAATAAGACACTCAAAAGAAAATGTTCCCCTCCGGTTAATACTTACGTTTTTAAAATACACGTTTCTCTTTAAGAGACACTTTTTACTGAATAATACTCGCAATGTTTTAGTCATTTTAGGACTTATGTTACTCTTGTCTTTCACATGCTTATGTTTGCGCTATGCCATAATATTGTATGTCAGCATTGCTGTCATAATAATAATAAAAAAAACCCATTTTAATAAATGTATGGGTGTGTTGGATCTGACTTTGTTTATTAAACATACCATGGTGTTAGGTGTTAGTTATTAAAATGAATCACAGCGGCCAATGTGTGGTTTTAAAAAGAGAAGTTATTAACCCATACAGTGCTGGATGGATGGCCAGACAATGAATTATTAAAACGCTCAAAAATATCTTATTGAAACTGTAACTTTTCTTATTATACCAGTCAGAAATAGAGAAAATTGGGACATTTTCTTGACACAGGAATATGATGTATTTTGGTATACAGTACTGTGCAAAGGTTTTGGGCAGCTGTAAATAAATGTTGTAAAGTAAGAAAAAAATAGACATGAACAGAAGAAATATGTAAATTAAATCTACATTTGTTGTGACCATCCTTTGCCTTCAAAACAGCATCAACTCCTTTAGGTACTCTGCACACAGTTTTTAAGGATCTTAACTGGTAGATTGTTCCCAATATCTTGGAGAACTCACTACAGTTCTGCGGATTTAGGCAGCCTCCGTTGCTATTCTCTCATCATGTAATCCCAGAAAGACTTAATTATGTTGAGGTAAGGGCTCTGTGGGAGCCATACCATAACTTCCAGGACTCCTGGTTCTTCTTTAGGCTGAAGGTAGTTCTTAATGACTGTGGATGTATGCGTGGGGTCGTTGTCATGCAGCAGAGTACATTTGGAGCCCATCAGATGCTTCTGTGATGGCATTGTGTGATGATCTGCCTGTCCTTCTCAGCATTGAGGAGACCATTAATTCATTAATTCAAATCCCCAACTCAATTTGCAGAAATGCAGCCCCAAACTTGAAGGAACCTCCATCACGATTCACTGTTGCCTACAAACACTGATTCTTGTACTGCTCTCCAGCCCTTTGGCAAACAAACTGCCTTCTGCTACAGCCAAATATTTAACATTTTGGCTCATCAATCCAGAGCACCTGCTGCCATTTTTCTGCACCACAGTTCTTATGTTTTCGAGCATATTTCATTCAGTTGGTGTTATGGTCTGGGTGCTTTTCTACTTACTCCATGGTTACTCAAATGAAGGCTAATTAACAGCTTGTCAGAGTTACCACAACTACTCTCCTTTGGACCAGTCTATTATCCAGGCCACAGTCAGTCCCATTCAGGCTATTTAAGGTTCACTTCCTCCTTGCCCTTGTGTTGTTTCTGGCTGCAAGTGCATTTTCCTGTGTTCCTGTTTACTTGTGCATGACCTGGCTTTGCCTGACATCCCTCCTGACTCCTGGCTTGTTCCTGACTTTACTTATCTCCATATTCCTGGCCCTGCTTGTCTTTTGGTATACGCTCCCGGATCACGATTTGGCTTTGCTTGCTTGGTTTGCACAATAAAAGGTGTTTTACACTATACGTTTTCTGTCCATCTGTTTCATGGTCTCTAACACTTGGCCTTATTTCCACGTCGGAGGTCCGGCTTTTTAGTGGTTTCTGACCACAGTTCCCCGAACAGTAGATGGGTATATCAGGGTCTCACTGTTTTCCAAGAGCTGAGTGCAGAGGGGGGCATGCTGTGTAGTTCACTAACTGGCACCATAATTCAAAATAAAGAGACAAGCAGCTCCCTAAGGGGTTGCTTAGTTGTTGCCTGGATATCCTCCTACTACTTGGCCTTCTTGTTTACCCTTTAAAGTTTTTTTGTGACTGACTCCTGGCTTGTTTTATCCACTCTGTGACCCTCTGGCTGTTCCTGACCTTTGGCTATCCTGACCTGACTAGGAATTCTCTTTAACCTTTTGTCTCTTTGCCTACCCACACTGTGCTCCTGGTGAGGCTCTTCCCTGGGCACAGTTAACCCTGCATTGTGGAATCACTGGCAGAAGGTCCAGGGTTAAAGAAAGTCACATAGTGCAAAGGGCAGGTATATCAGGTAATCCATATGGGATAAAGCAGAGAAAGGACTAAACTGCTGATACAGGTGCCAGCTAACAGCTACTCAAAGAGAATACAGAGCAGAGGGCTTTTATGTTTAAATTTGCCCCTCTTATGACATCATTCCGTACAGCCACACCTTCTGCAAAAAGTCTGTTTCTCCTCTTTTTTCATTACCCCCTTTATCTCACCCCTTCTCTTTGATCCTCCCCTTTCTCATATTCACATATCTCCCTTTTCTTTTTATCTATTCATATTTCTATTTATCTCTCCCCTTTCTTCCTATATATTTTTATCTCTCTTCTTTTTCTTTATTTCTCCCTTTTCATTTTATGTTTTGTTAGCTCCCCACCCTCTCTTTATCTCGGCTCCTCTTTCTCTCTCTGTCCCTTTTTTCTCAACTTCCTCTTTATCTCTCCTCCCCTTTCTTTTTACTTCACCTTTTTTTCAATATCTCTCTATTTATCCCTCTGCTTCCATCACCATGTCTTACGTTGCACAGTTGCAAGACTTTTCTCTAGTTCAGTATTCTTTATTATGAACATAATTTTCTCACCTGTATATCTATATAATCTCTGTCAACATAAAACAATGAGCACTGATGAAATTACACAGCGCCGAGTTCCTGCTATCTTTAGTACAATATTTGGATAGATGTCTGAGCATATAATCTGAAATTACGCAATGAAAATTCTAGGGTGTTAAAAGGAAAATTATCATTACATGCAGGTTTATTTTCATTTGAAGAGGAACAACCAAGGTTTTAAGGTTTTATTCATGTAGAAATCCAGTACCCTGTGAAGTCATGCAAGCTGAAAATTTGGCCAACGACTTAACTTGTGTAAATATGGATGTTCAGCATGTTAAAGATCTCACAAAAGGTCATATACCTAACATGAACTGTAAGCAAACCATAATATGATAACATATAAAATATACCTGAGAACTGTAAAGAGGATTTAAGACAGAGAATAGAAAATATGTTACCCCCTTTTAATGAGTATATAAGTAGTTCAATATGAGGACAATCCTATACACCTAGTGATGTCTGTTAAATATTAGTTAACTATGCCTTGGTCTAAACATGGTCTTAACATAAATCTCTGTGGTCTTGTTGTTGTGTCTATTAGCGGAAGCTCTGGGTGTTTACAGGGTAACACTCTAGTCCATCTATTCCGATATGTACTTCATTTTTTCTAAATTGGATTTGAATAATTCTTACTTTTTTATTGCCGTTAGAAGCAGATACTATTGCTGCAAGGTTTAAATGCATTTCATGTAATTATCCCTCTTAAAGGTGCTGTTCCACCTAGGAGGGCACTTAAATATCCCCAGATAAGTTCTGCATCACATAGAGGGAAGTAAAAGAAACATGTCATTTTGTTTTTCTCCTTAATGATCCCTGTCACTTAAAAACTGTTCTTAAATATATATTGAAATACTACAGTTGCATAGAAATAGAGTCATTTTATTCCTTTAAAGTCCTCCTCTATGTATTACATCACAGCAGTTTGACCACCTACAGCCACGTCCACCTACCATGCCATGCTCATGCATGTGAAACGTGTGATGAGAGTGATGTGTGATAAGTGTGATGGGAATGATCTGTGATAGGTCTTATGGGCGTATGATCCCTTTAAACTAGAAAAAGGTAATGCTCATTCAGTGATGTCAGAGATGGGCAGACTAAGCAGTGAAAACAGAACACTGAAATGTGTTCAATGAGAAAATGCAGCAAAACGGTATGTTATTTTAAAAAAGGAATAAGCTTGTTTGAGATGCATACCGTAGTAGTGCATAATAATATAAAAATCTAGAAAACATCTATGTGGAACAGTACCTTTAAGGGAAACCTTCATCATTAAAATCTGAAAATCTTTATTTATTCAAGTTACATCATCCATTGACTTTTCTGAAAGCTCTGAGTAATTTTACATGACAGGTTCCATTACCATATGTCTACTATCAGTTTCATTCCTCTCTTCGTGTAAAAAAGTACTGTATCAACTTAAGAAACATTTAGACTGTAAATATTCCTAAACTTTGGAGCATATATGTGCACATGATATGTAATAAATCACAATATTTTCAATTTGTGTGAACAGTCACAATGTAAGCCTGCAGAATTATCCATTGCACACAATATACTCAATATAAAGTATAGAACATTTCTGTAAAACAGTTGTTGATGCATTTCAATATGGAAAAGGTTACACAGGCTCGACAGAACCACTATCACTACTACTGCAAAAATCTAGAAAAGGGCAAGGTGTAAAATCATGAAGAAAGTCACAAAGGACCTTAAAACAACTTCCAGGGATCTGCAGGCCTCTCTCATCTCAGTCGGTGTTCATTACTCAACCACAAAAAAAACACTAGGCAAACTTGGGATTCAAACCACAGTGGAAAGGCAGAAACCACTACTATCTAAGAAAAACATGAATGATGAGTCTAGAAAGTTCTACGGACAAATAAGTCAAAAGTTGATTTTTTTTTGGGACACATCAATCTGGTTAAAAGCATTTCACAGTAAGAGCCCCAAGCATGGTAGTGGCTGTGAAGCAGCTTTGCTGCATAATGACCTGGACTACTTACCATAAGTGAAGAAGCTATAAATTCTGTTTTGAATCAAATTGAATCAAAAATGC
Organism: Spea bombifrons; assembly: GCF_027358695.1. NCBI lineage: Eukaryota > Metazoa > Chordata > Amphibia > Anura > Pelobatidae > Spea > Spea bombifrons. The sequence goes on along the minus strand of NC_071091.1, from coordinate 17,423,666 downwards.
TTTACAGAAAAAAAGTAGCCCATTTGCCCATCAGCTGAAGTACAGCTGGGTCATGCAGCAAGACACTGGTCCAAAAGACACAAGAAAGTCTACATAAGAGTTGATTAGGAACCAGAAATTGGAATGGTCTAGTCAAGGTCCAGGCTTAAGCCCCACCGAGATCTTGTGGCAGGACCTGAAATAAGAAATTCATGCTGAAAAACCCACATCACTGATACAAAATGAAGCACTATTAAAAGAAAATCAGACAGGGGCGAACACTCCCTTTCACACAACTGTATGGTGTGTGTATATATCTATATAACAAATATTTTCACAAAACACTCTTTATTAAGATGAAGTATATTAGCAACATGCTTTAAATGTCAACGTAACTGTTTATTTAATGTTGGAACTCGGATCACAAGATGGATTGATGCTGTTTTGTTTAGGGAAATTCAATGTGTTGGGAAACAGAGTCATTTTAAATATTCTGTACAAGCCAAGAACAGGGCCCATTGAAAACACCCATCACATCTTGTTTTGTTTTTCTTTCCCCTCTCCACCCACACTAGCCATTAACCACACCAACAACCAAAAAAAGCAGCCCATTGTAGGAACTGCTTGCACATAGAGATTTGTGGGTGGATGTTTTTAATGGGGATGGTACCTGGCTCCACATTAAACAAAATGATCCAGAAGCGCTGCAAGTTTAGAGAGGAACGTAAAAGCTGGAACTTTGTGAAGATGCCTCTTAAAGCGATAGCCAAACCTTCTTACGAGTAAACGTTAGGCAGAGTGGGTGCATGTATGTACATAAATCTCTTATCTCTGTGTGATGAACAAAGTCAGTGCATGTATGCGGCACACACAATTGCTAACATACACCAAAAACATTTAGTTGTGTTCAAAAGAAAATGGAACATGCTCACCACAGACATTTAGAATGTTATTAAGCAGAATAATAGAAGCAGTGCCATTTTAACCTGTCAGGCAGATAACCTGGGCCAAACCTTAACTTTGGGGCCCATGGCGCAGAACTCTTTACCACCACTTTGTTCTTTTAGGTCTATACACCACCTGCTGATGAAAAGGGATGGGATATTCCAGAGCTCCACATCAAATGGCACACAGACCATGAATGAGGGGAAATAGTGCACAGTAGTCCAAACTAAATTCAGCGTCAGGGATATTTTATTCCAAGTAGTAAAATCTGCCGCTAAATCAGGGGCATCCAAAACATAGCTCTTCATTTATTGTGGAACTTCAACTTCCACCATAATGGCTTTACTCTAGATAATCATCATTGATGGTGGCCAAAAGTTGCTCTGGTACAGGCCTAGGGTATCACCCCGAATAAATAAGTCACTGATAATAAACCCCAAATCAGGGCCAGATGTGAATTTCAGGTCTTCTAGCAATTTTGAATACCTGTTCCACTCCCACTCACTAAAATATTAATTCAATAATTTTTGAATAGCATAGGCTTAATCTGAATACAGCATGCTCGAAAAGAGGTGGCCAAAATGTGAAAATCCGAGGGTAGAGGATACTATATCCATTTATTCAGCTAAACCACTTAACATTGGATATTTGATTCCTCACCCTAGGCATTTGCTTTTTCTGCTCTAAGAATGGAAGGATTTTGGCCCCAACTCCCTCCCATACATGGCCAAATTATTTGCTTGTCTTTCTGAAATAAAATAATTAAAACCGGATATATGAGTCCTGTGCACGTGTACACCATGAACGTTTGCATTCAATTATACCAGTGCTGGAATTATTTGGTTATGCCCAATCTGGAGTTTCACAGGTACTCCGGCATAACCAGAAAAAAGGTGATTTATTCTAGATATGCATGGTAAAAAAAAATCATTCCTTTCATTCGGATACTTTCTAGATGACTATCATGTCTTCATTGGCAAATATTCATTGATAAGTGATAAATGAATATTTATGAGATAAAGAGTCAAAATGCCTTAACTAAAATGACTATGTTTCAGAAATGCATATTTAACTAGTAATGGCACGACTGTGAATAGTGATGTCTTTGAATGTTTAGTAGCAATCATCTGTGATAGAGGGCTTGTTTACTTTCTAAAATCTACTTTATAACCACCAGACAACTAAAAAAGTAACATTATAAAATGAAATAGAATTTCATAAGATACAGTCTGTGTAACATTTTGTGTAAACATGTGGGAAGCGATGTAGGTGTATGTGTGAATATGAAGTAAGATGCAGTCTGGAGATACCATGGTGAATACATTTTTGTGGTTTCTTTCAAAAGCTAAATATTCTCCATGGGTGAGCTTCAGAAAGTAAATAAAAAAAACCTAAAAAAAATTCCTGACAAGCGTACCACGTACCAATCAACAGTGAAAAAAGCAAAGAGTAACACAACAGCTTGCTTTTTTGGATATAGATGTCAGGAAGTCAGTTGGCTTTTTTTCGGACCTGGCAAACTTATCTTCCTAATTATAAAATAAGAATTATATTGTCAGCTATGATTTCCTCATCTCTAATAAACAAGTTTAAGCATCTGACTTTCAAGCAACAGGTCCAAACATTACGCTAGCACATGCCAGATGATTTATGTTCATCTTTTTTTCCTGGTACATTAAGGCACAACTGGGAACAAATAAAAGCAAACCAACCCCTCTTTTATTTAGAAACTGCTGATTTATATCTGCCAGCATCTTCAATGAGTCTTGAAAGAAAGTGAGGTGAAAGTCGCTTGTACAACCCTGATGTGACAGCTTCTCTTGAAACATATAACTCTTATGTACAATCATTATATCATTTTTGTGCGATAAAGGCTAAAAATGCAACTTTAACTGGGTCTTGACCCACTCTACAAGACTTCAGGGTGTCTCAGGCTAAAGAGGACACCCCCCAACTGCCACTCTTTGGGATGGAGGCCACACTCACACTCTCCTCTTCCCTCTTCTGATGCCCCTCTATTCTAGGAGCTCAGAATGTTTGCTGAGAATTATTACCATAAATAATTAAGTAAATAAGTAAAGCACCTGCCTAACTCATAATTTTTGCCAGGGGTACTTACTTGTCATATGATAGAAAACATGCACTCATAGGTTGTTGACATTGCAACTGAAAAGGCTACTTTGATTGCTTAAAACACCTGAGTGCAAATCATTTTTTGTCCAAGAGGAACAGAACCTTACATTTTTTAAATATATCATCCTTTTAAACACCTAACTCATTTTCATAAATAACAGTTATCTCAATAGATCACAAACTTGAGTATTTAGTAGATGTGTAAATGAGCCAAAAACGATTTGAAAAATAATTCTGCTTCAGTTTTGGCTTGTTTTCAGACAGATTCCATTTCCTTCCCTTTTGTTTCCCGAAAAATCAGGGGTCACTCTAAATCCAGAAGCAAAGTCCCTTGTTCAACGCCCACATTTACACTCACTCTCTCACACTCTCATTTTCGTTCACTCTCTCTTATGCTATCTGAATGTGTTCCTGCCTTCTCTGCTGACCACTTCCCCTTCCGTGTCTTCTTGTTCTGCATCTTCTTGTTCTCCTTTCTCTTCTGTTCTCTCTTCGATCGCATCTCCACCAACATAACCTCCCAGCGAACGTCTGTCAAAATGATGGAGCTTCTGGTGACGTCCCCTCCCCCGGTCATCACAGTGTGGGACAGACTTGACCCAAAGAAGGCAAAAGTTGACACAAGGTTATCATAGCACAAAACGGTGGAGCTTCTGGTGACGTCCTCTCCATGATCCTTGAGGACATCACCGGAAGCGCTGCCATTTTGGCCGAACTTTTTACCGGGAAGTTATGTACTCAGAAAATGCAGATGAAGAAAGAAGAACAAGAAGATAAATAACAAGATGCGAGACAGAGAAGCGAAGCTGCAAGACACGGAAGTGGTTGGCGGAGAAGGTAGGGAGACATTCAGAGAGTGTGAGATAGTGGGAGTGGACTAGGCGGCAAACTTAGTTTTTCATCTGTTTCGTGGCTGGTCTGGCGTCGTTTTCAGAGATTCGTACAAATTGACAAAATCGGCAAAATTCCTAAAATTTACAACCCGTACCAATCTGAATGCACAAGTGTAGTATTTATCCTGTTCAAATGTTTGGAGTCATGAATTAATTGACTCTAACAATACCAGGCACAGCTGCTAGAGCTACATCTAGATGAAAAGTAGTGATAGCAACTTCCTTAGTTTTACATATGATTACATTGACGGGGAAAAAAAACTCAAGCTATAATTAGATAAAAGATAATGTGGGAGATACTAGACCAGGCATTTAACTTGCAACCGACAGTGTCTAATGTTATTCTGTGCAACTGCAACCTGTCCATGTTACAATAGTTATACCGTTTCCTATGGCCAGTCAAGTAATATGTTCATGTAGATAATCGTAGCTAATATATGGTCCTTTTTTTCTTGAAGCATCCAGAGTTTTGGAAGTAATTGGTCTATGGTTAATTTGGTAATGTCCGATCAGTTCAAAGATATCTTACATATCAATATTTTTCACTTTGTAACTAGGCTCATGCTTGATTTCCCTTAACATCTCTGGTCCCACTTGCTGCATGAAGACACATATACCATATATATATATATACCTTCAACATATTCATCTTTTTTCAACCTTATTTCATCCATAGAGATAACGAATGTTCCATTAAATCGTATAAAACTGTGCGGGCTTAACATTACTTCTGAACTTTCCATTGCAATATTAAGCATTTTCATAATACATTTGAAATTTGCATAGCAAGATCATATAAACAGTCCTTAACATAAATATAAAAAATAAAGCATATCTGTTCATACGTAATAGAACCAAATTAAAATTAGGAGTAGTACCCACAATGCACATGAGCTTGTAAAAATTCATTGATATAACATTAAAAAAATTGTATAGGATAACATAGTTCTTTTGGAATTCTCCATACTGAACCATGCCATTCAAATTAAAAATAGTATTATAACTGAATGTGTATCCCTTATATGCTGGATGATAACGCAAAGGGGTTAATGGTTTTGGGAAAAAATAAAAATGCCCCACTCATGAACTCCATTTTTCACTTAAGTCCTTTGTACATTTTTTGATTATTCCTTTTTTTGTCAAATGTTGATGAAAGCAAGTATTAGGCAATTGTGAAAGATTTATTATTGTGTAAAATCCCCTAACACAATTGTTTGCAGATTTTCAATTATTCTTTTATAACTCCTCTTCACTGCAGAAAGAGTCATATATATACTATATGGACAAAAGTATTGGGACAGCTGACCATTACACCAACAGGGACTTATATGACATCCTATTCTAAATACATAGACATTAATGACTTTGCAGATATAACAGCTTCCACTCTTCTGGGAAGGCTTTCCACAAGATTTTGGAGAGTTTCTGTGGGATTTTTTGCCCATTCATCCAGTAGAGCATTTGTAAAGTCAGGCGCTGATGTTGGCTGGCAATCTCTGTTCCAGTTCATCCCAAAGGTGTTCGATGGGGTTGAGGTCGGGGCTTTGTGTGGCCAGCCAAATTCTAACACACCAAACTCATCCAACCATGTCTTTATGGACCTTGCTTTGTGCACTGGGACACAGTAATGCAGGAATAGAAAAAACTTTCCCCAAACTGTTACCACAAACTTGGAAGCATAGTATTGTCCAAGATGTCTTGGTATGCTGAAGCGAACATACCAAGATATTTCTGACAATGCTATGCTTCCAACTTTGTGGGAATAGTTTTGGAGGACCAATTAATTTAAATTACTATGTGATGTCCTAAAAGTCCCTGTGGGTATAATGGTCAGGTATCCCAATAGTTTTGTTCATTTAATGCATGAGACTTTTGGCAAGAGCATTTACAAGGTCCTCAAGGTCTGCCAACAAGCCAATATTTAAGGATAGCTATGCTTAAACACAGCTGAGACAATCCAACGACTGATTCGTTGATTGGTCCACTTAATAAAAGTGTGTTCCTAAATCATAACCTTCTGCACGTAACCCTCTGCGTATGCAAATCTCCAGCTTGGGAGGAATTCAGTGTAATTGTTTTAAAAACAAAAAAATACTCCTGAAGTTGAGTACAGGTAGACCATTCCGACCTATGGTACTCTACCACAATAAGGTCTGCTAGGAAAGACTAACTACGTTCTTAGACCTAGTTCTTAATCATATGTAAGCATAAATTGAATACCTTTAAGGTTTCCCATGTTGGCTGAAAACAGTTTTGTTTGTTTGCTTAAAGCATGATCTGTTTTATTTAGAATGAAGATGGTGGAGGCAGTTAAATTCATCATTAATTTAATTTATTTAATTTATTTTATTGAGTTTATTTATTTATTTCTAATTATCTCAAATATTTGGTTTTCTATACCAAAGTCAATACAATGTCCTAATGTTTGCTATGTTGGGTGCTTTATATAATTTGCATCAATAGAAGCAATGCTTATTTATATATTTTCCATTTTTTCAAATGTTTGGGAGTTCCAAAAGTAGATTTTCAGGGCCAATGTGTATGCTAGATCTTTGTTTTAATTTGTGTATCAGATCTGTGATTTTCTAAAAAATATTAAAATCGAACATGCTAATAAATGATGAGTACCTTCTTATTCCACACATATAACCTACCTCTTTTTGTGTATGTAATATGGAAGAAGCAGCATTGAAGAGGTTAACTGTAGCATGTGACATAAATAATTTCAATATTATACTGCCTCTTTTTTGTGCTTCGTTCCACTAAATGGTATTTTTTTCAGATGGACTACCAAAAATGGACACTTTTCAAAAATGTAAGGGTTGAAAGGAATAATTCAAGTTATGTGGAGGTACGGGTACTTAGATTTGTACCAATAAACTGTATATATATGGTTGCTAGTAACAACCTTTCTTATTTTTAGCTGAGGAAGTCAAAAGATCACGTTGGTAAGTTATTCAAGAAAAAAGTCAGCAGGTGAGCATCTCCATAAACGTTATAAAGACTCCTTTGCATATAAGGTCAAGATTTAGATAGGTTGGAAACCCAAGAACAAAATAAATGTCTAGATCTCATAGGATGACACCTTATGGATAATCCTGACTGAGAACATTGCAAAGGTCATCAAATAGAAGGGCAGGTAGATGTGACCGAGTAGAAGGAAAAGAAGGGAAGAAAGCTAGGTAAGAAAATTAGGAGCACACTGTTGTCAAACATCTCATGGCCCCTAAATGTTCATTTCCAAGCGACTTTTTTAATATCCCGTTGCAAACCACGGAGTGACAAAAATATTGTAGGTTCAGGTGTAAAAAAGTTCATGTGCTCCAAAGTTTCTTTGGCTCCGATCGACTGTTACAGCAGAAAGTAGGACACTCAGTACTTGTTTAATCCTTAATAACATAATGTAGCAGCTTGGAAGTTACTGTATGTGATGGTGCCATTGACTCCACTCGTGTAGTTTTAGTGCCACTCTGTGGCCGCATGAAAATTCTAAAAAAAAAATCACTGTGAACATTCATGTGCTGAGCAATACCAGCTTGCAAAAATCTGTTTGGCTTGAAGTATTTTGTAGATCACACACTGTTTTTTCTTAACTTAATATTACTACCCTTATTTAAGGAACATAAAGTGTTAATAATCATACATGGGTGACTAGCCTAGCAGCTCTCATTTATTGCTCAGTTAATTACTAAACCCCTAATTTTCCCTTGTGCCACTTTATATATTAGCCACTTATTCAGAATTCATTCATACCGGTCTCAACATCACCTTCAGACTATCATTGAGTGCATCACAAAGATGAGACCTAACCGGACTTTCCTCTTTGCCTGGAGCTCTGTCAGCCATTGTGCTGGCTGGGGCTTTCTAATAGCAATTTTTTTACTGCCCTCACTTAGTGCACCTTTTTGTGCATGTTTTTTGCATTTTCGCCATTAGTTTGTTGCAGTGTGCTTTTTTGTATTTAATGTATGGAATGGGCACAGTTCACTCACTAAAAATGCCTCAGCGGAGCTGGATGCAAAAAGTTTGTGTTTTTTGGTAGGAGAGGTGGTGATGCCTTTTGGCTCTGAGCTCTCCTAGCAGACTTCAGTGATCCCTTCATAATACTTAGGAAGGAAAGTGCGGCATATGCCTTTGGAGAGGGCCACCTCAGAAGAATTTGCAATGCGGTATCCACTGTGGCGCTTCTTAGAGCACATTTCTGGACACACCTGACCTTCATCATTTCAGAAATAGACGTGCCAGCACCTCAGGCTTGAAAAGAAAATCAGAATTAAAACCCTGATTGAAACATATAAAGCCAGACATATCCCCTAATTCCCCCCTTCACTGCAGTACCTTTAATCCTCTTGTACTGTCTAACGTATCTACTTTCATGCATCATCATATTTTCCTCAGGCTTCCAAAGAGTCAAATAAACACTAAAGAGGGGGCAGCTGGTAACATTCAGCCAAGGTAGTTAGTCAAGGCAAGTGGACCTTTAATAAAGTAGCCTAAAGCAAATTTTACAGACAACAGACCTGTCCAAAAGAGTTTATCTGAAAGGGACTGGGTAGAATCCCCATAAATGGAGCACGGAAACGTTTTTCTTGTTACTGTAGACACCCTGGCGGCTTTAAGTGGGTTTGCAAACGAAAACACAAAAGAGCAGACCCTTCCCTGTCTCTAATCGTCTTTATTCTGAGAAGCTTCATCATTTAGCACCTTAACAGTGACATCCCACACATACCTTACTATTTGAAATATAAAATGCATGGTGTACTTTCAGGATTTCTAAATTATGGGACACAAATATTGTAGAGGAGGCTAAAAATGTTCTTAATACAATACGGCCTAATCTGATAACCAGACCACTAATCACCCTACAATGTATTCACACCTTTGACTAAAACAACCCTATCCATCTCCTCTCCTTTGTAAGTTCTATATTGGGTTTTATTATATTTTTTGTTGCATTGACTATGGAAGATATATTTCAAAGCATTCAAACTATGTAAATATTTTTTCCATTCAGCCTTAAAAAGAGTTGATGGAACTTTTCAGGGTAACCAAAGATTCCAGTCGCATTCAGAAGGCTGCCCCCGAAAATAAAGAAAACTATCAAATTATTAATCTCCCTGTTATGAATTCTCTTACACTGCTATGTGTATTTAAGGTCCTTAACATGACATGATTAGCTACTATACATTAAAACTATGATAAATACTAATAGTACCTAAAATAAAATGTAGCATTTTGTTTATATAACATATGAGTATTTATTGCTGCTACATAGTCTCTAACTCTAGAACCAATTTAGTTAACCCATCCCACATCCCCCTAAACTCAGAGAAGGTTTAGAGCATGTCAATGGGGTGGCAAGTTCCCATCTAGATTGGGGTATTTGGGCTTCAGATGGAGTATTCAAAAATACTGGCCTCTTTGTAAGACTTAAAACCAGAGGTTCAACATCCATGTCCAGGGTATAGCGTGATTTAGATGCCCGCTCCCCATTCTCTAAACTGCCCTACTAAAGTACGGCATTCTAGGCTACAGCTTAGCTGAATCTGAATTAGCAAAACGTCCCTACTCCGCTTAACGACTAAGTAAGGTGCCTAACATTTTTCTTTTTGTTTTACATTCCTGACCTAAATGTTTAGCTTGACAGCGGCCGTGGCATCTTACGCCACTGCAACAGAGGAATCTGTGTTAAAAGCTCAAACCCTTGAAGCAACACTAGCTCGATATCGTAATATCTCTGACGCAGAAGAAAGACAATGTAAACAATGTTCACACATCTCGCCATGTATTGTCTGAGTCGTGTTTTTCTTTTTTGTCACTTCAGACAACACAAAATCCACAACAAAAACTCTCTCTGCCAAATAAAAAAAAAAAAAAAAAACGCACAAAGAAAAAAAAAAAAGAACGAGAATTTGGGTCATGTATAAATGAAAATTGAACGCATATATTTACTTTACCCTTTAAATACCAAGATGGTCTATTTCTATGCTACTCAAGGGGTTAATCTTTTTTTTTTTTGCACATCTGGGACTAAGCCAGACCTCTGGCTCCAGGGATAAAGTGCAGAAACTCCAAATCCTGTCTGAACAGGCTGCTCCACCCTCTTCCCTCATGTGAGTTTGGCTGCTTTCCCAAGGCACACAGTAAAGTAAATCCATTCATTGGATACAGTTCAGAATCCTTACAAGACAAACAGTACATTTTACATGAAAACCAAGAGGTTATTTATCACCCTTTGTTATCGCAAATAAACTACAATTGGTTCATATCCAATGATTAGTTGTTTCTATTATTGAAACTAATCATATACTTGTTCTTTCAATTCAGGCCAAAAGATTGGTAATAATTTTTGTACATGGGGGTGGGGGGGGGGGAATGATCTGCCAGCTTTCTTCACCGAAATAATATGCAAGGTGAGAGAGCAGCACGGAAATGAGATGCCTAGCACAAAAATAAATGCATTCAAAAAATGGAAAAGCAGAATTAGATAACTGAAACTGTGCAGGTGTACATATAAAATATATAGAAATTATATAAATTCTATTTCATAATGTCCTACTTATTGTAATCATTAATTATATATCTCTTAAGACCTTCTTCAAGAAGAAGATCTTCAGGGGTGGGCTTGCATCATTCAGCCCAAGTAGCCCGGTAATATACAGTGTTTACACTAGAAACCCTGCTGGCTACATGTGGAACTGCTAGTAAAACACACTGAAAAGGTTTATAGTAGTGGCCCAACTTCTTCAAATCAGAACAGCGCAGGAGGTAATTGCCCCACTGTTCACCCTCCCACCTACCACTACATAGTCTCAGTCCTGCTGTGCGGTGTCTCCCACCATACCCTGCCAGTGTTTACATATGTTTAGTGATATTATTTATATTATATATTTAAACAATGTTTGCACTGGAATACAGACGAGTGGCTGGTCCAGCTCAAACATTTGCACTTTTGCGATGTACCCCCACCTCCTAGATTGTTAGCTGATTTGCACAGGGCCCTACTTTTGTTTCGAATTGTTGTGTGATGCATTACTTGCTATGTCCTGATGACCCATTGTTTATGGATCTATATTAAAAGATGGAGCTATATAAACAATAATATCAATTCAACAATGTAAGTTGATAGACAGCGTGGCTCAGTACTGTTTATCAGGAGGGGGACAGTGGGCATTGGATCTGATCCAGGCTCAGAATTTGGTTTGGCCCCAGCAAGGCTCATGCCATTCCACTGGTTTTCTCACCAGTTTCTGCTCCTTGTATAGTTGACACACTATATTATATGCAGTGTAAGCAATGGCTTAGAGCAGGAACACGTCTACTGGACACACTCTTGTCAACAGAGTGGAGAAACCTATTAATTTGCACAATGTTGCGTTGTGATTTTAACCGAAACATTGAATAGATTTGTCACATTCCTTAACTCAGCATAAAGCTGATATTAGAGGTGCCCTCCTTCAGTCATTTTGGATTGGGGCTCCTCGACCAGTTTATATTGTAGATTTAACACTTTGAGTTCCAGACAGATGAGTTATGCATTGCATTGCACTTTTTAATGATTTCTAGGATTTTTTTCTTACAGCGGATTGTGCGGAACATGATATCATGCACTCATTTTCTTTTTGTTTTTACAGATCTGTGATTTAACCTATAGTCAAAAGGCAGTAAGTTCATTCAGAATAACCAGCGTACTATATGTTTTTTCGCTTCCTGCTGTTTAGAGAGGGATCCCTGCTGATTTTTATACAGCAAACCATATGCATGACATTTTCTGACAATGTTTAATGCCAGTTTTTTCCATCGCTGATATTAAAAACATCTGAATCAGATTAGAGCAATTTCATATGCTGGAAATAAAAAGGTTTAAAACAGGGCATGTATTTACACACCAGGTGTAAAACATAACAGTAATGTAGAATGACATAAAACGGGAAATAAGAAGGGACACTTTACTTATCATCCCATTTTCTCATTATATTTTGTAAGATGACATTTAGTTCACCTGAGTTTCCCGAGTATCTGCTGGGCGAAGAGAGGGGCCGCTACTTTTACTGTTTTCACATCGAGTCTTAATTTCTTTAGAGCACATTTTAACTCACTTAACATTTCTGTTTTCTGTTCTTTTTCCAGCTAATATTGTCTCGAATGCGTGAATACGCCGGGTAGTACTGCCTGGCTGGTCCTGAAGAAGCATTTAGGCATAGTTTGATTTCAGTGGTGTAACCCAAATTGCTGGAGCCTTTGTGGATTGTATAGAAAGGACATACTGGTAGTATGTACTATGTTTTGCATGTAAATGCCTATGTCTCTGACCATATTAATGAGCATGCATGAAACTGGTACTAACCAATGCATGGTTATATTATGGAACAAATAAACCTAAGTTGCTAATTGAGCATAGATCTAATATAGAGAAATGCAACAAATACCGTGCACACGCCTAGTAATAGTTAATTACAGGAATCATAAGCAGCCAATGTCATTAGTGTCATCCTTAAAGGGTCCTTTGTGCACCCCTGAAAACTCTCCTACATACCAACCTCAACTGCTGCTAAGTAGGCAGGTAGAGGGAATGTTGGTAGTAAGTACGCTGTGAATGTGATCAGAAGAGAAGAGCCTAATGGAAATTACCTACATACTCAATTAGCATGCCTTCTGTTCCACTGACTGACCATAGAGACAGAAATAAATACAGAATATGTGAAAATACCATGTGTTTTCCAAAGAGAGAAATGCAATCAAATGTGGGTTTTTTTTGTTCAGGAAATAACCTTAATTTTGAGAAGAGGTCATACTGTTAACTAACAATTAACATAATTTATTGTCTGCTAGCCTTAATGGGTCCGGGACAGAGGTTAGTCTCTAGTCCAGCCTTGCTGGTACAGAAGCAGAGGAGGGTCCTGGTCTTGCGAGCCTACAATATATTGTGCCTCAAGTGGGACTGTTTACAAATGGTCCATAGCAAATACTTAAATACAATTAAAATGTAATTTTTATACATGTTTGTCTATGTAATCTATGTCATTATTGAAAGAAATCAAAGTTCATGCATTAAATGAATAAGTGTTGACAGAATGCAGTTAAAGTGATATGCGGGGCAGCATACTCCTTGTTCAGTAATGTTTGGAATGTAATGAGCCGTGAAAGTATCCACGTGTCATGCGACTCACTATTTAATGCTACCCTTATGTAGCTATAACTGTTTCTCATGTTGCCAAATATATTTTTTCAAAAACAAATTAAGCAGTCGAAAGTTAACAGAAAGTTGCAGTTGAATATTACTTTTTGGTTGCCTATTGTAGCAGTATTCCTTACTACAGGGCCTCACCTCACAATTCCCGCCCTAGGCCATGTCCCACTACTCCAAAAATTCCAACAACATTTTACAGACAACACATTAAATATGCACCACTTGGTCTTGTCCAGGAAACAGTCACTTCCACATACTATATAAAAAGCCAATGAAAGGAGCACAGAGAGGTCACATGATGTAAAGGTTACATCAAATTATAAAAGTCACCATCACACTTGCAATGGAGTAGATCAAGGGGCTCCAAATGCGCTTCCGAGCGCATGTACAGGAAAAGAAATCCCAAGCACAAATGTGATCAAACTTGTTGGAAAACCCAACGTCAGTAGAATATATGGATGCTACACCCATAAAACCATTTCATTTCAAGACATCACATACATTAACTTATTCTATCATTGACACCTTGTACAACACATTTGGTTTAGGTCAACTAAGTTAAGTTGTAGGGCTTTAAGCACTTCAAGATGGAAGCCTTGTCCTACTTTATAAGGGCTCTTTAGTGAGCTGCAGCTTAATGGGCTGCCAACTGGTTCATTTACAATGCAAGGGTCTGGGCTTCATACTAACATGACTTTCTAGGGCAAAATCCCTTAGAATTGTGAGTAGGTCTGAAGCAGAATCTCATGTGATAGTTAAAAGATAAGGTAATTACTGTTTCAGATCAGCCCATTATGATCACATGAGGATATCCTCCAAATCTGCGCTGATTAGGTGGGAGGAGAAGGGGAATCCTCAGCTATTGCTGGAACTGAGCTAAGATAGACAACCGACAAGCCAATAATTCTGGAAACTCTAGCTGGATTCTTTGCTTGCCAAAATAACTGGTCCAAACAGGTTTGAAGAAATAGCAGACAGCAAATGCCATAGGGAGTGCCCAGAACATACGGGTTGGCATTCTGTTAACTCTTTCACAATGAGTCACACGGCTGCATTTTAACGGCGTCAACTGTGATTAGATGAAAGGATTGGTTTCATTCCATACTGGCTTTTCTTTCACACATCACCAGCAATTGGTTGTGATAATCACAAAATCATTGTAAGCATCTACCTATGTACAGTTGGACCATTTTGTCTGTTAAAGGGTAATTCATGTTAAACAAGGTTAAAAGATTTCATGTCTTAGGGGTAATGTACAGTGGTTCCAAAATTAGTACAGTAAGTGTTAAATAGTAATATAAGTAGAGGGTTGTTGTTAGATGACCCTTTACGTGAGTATTCTAACAAGATAGCCAGCATTAAGGAATAGCATCATAGGTTCTACCTGCTTCCCTAAATATTCAAATACTATTTTTGGGGTCCTTTTGCATATACTTGTAGATGGAACAGAAATTGAACAAACGATCAGAATGACAATTGTAGCCAAACTTCTAATGTCTGGTGTTTATCGTGCCCATTGTCTATTTATTGGTTTGGAGTCATTAAATCATATTCAATGCATTACTGTTTATTTTGCTTACCTTAAGCTTAAGGTTATGCAAAGTTTACAGACACAGACGTAAGCAAAGATGTAAGCAGTGCTGACAACTACTGAAGGTTTGTATTATGACACCTTTTTATTATTTAAAAAACAACCGTTTGCACATATGAAGGACATAATAATCTTAGATTTTTCTACTGTAAATACCATAAATATAAAATGTAATGCTATTAGACAGCACTAAGTTGCCAATAGATGTTTTTATCTTTTTGAGGTGTAAAGCTTTATATGTTTTTTTCTATTCTTTAGAACTTGGCTTGGTATAAACACTCGGGGATGTTAGTCTCACATGTCAAGTTATAATATATGACTGATGCAGAACACGTAAACAGGCAGGACAATTGTTACCTCTACTCCAAAACTTTTTCACTTAAAATCATTATGATTGAGAGTGTGCAAATATATTTAAGTGTTTGATCCAAGTTTGTCAATTCACAGTCAACTATTTTTCAGAGTTATTTTCTCTAATAGCGCATACATAAAATGATGGTTATTGTTGTCATTATACACTAAATGCTAATATAGTATTAAAATAAGAAACATTTTTTAGGCAAAGTAGAAGTCATGACACTGAGAGATTTAGGGAGAGGTATATTTTAGATAGCATACCAATATCATGTGTTATTACCTGCAGGTCAAAATGAATCTATGCCTTTACTAAAAAATGCAACATTTTATTGCACGCACATTAGCATAAAATTATCATACTGTAGAAGCTCCATATTTCTGTTACATAGTGAATAGGAAATCCTATCATATACAACATCTGTGCACTGTTTACATTGTAGATGATTGCTAAATAGAACTTTAAAATGTCTTCTTTCCCCCAAATTGACTCCTGATAGAAGATAATGACAATTTTCCAAAGGAGTCAGCTTGACATCAAGAGAGTGTGAAACACACAGAATTACCACTTCTAGAGCTCTTTGGATTACTCGATCTGTTCTTTTTAGAAGCATAGAATATAATTATCAATGAAAGCTGGCCAGATACTTCACACACCTTACAATATTGTTTAGTACATTTTCTGTTAAAAGTAAAACTACCTTATGGTCACTTGCTTGTTTTTATGTACTCATTGCCTAGTCTTCTGGAATACACATTCAGACAAAAGCAAAAAACAAATGAGTGGTCATTTCACGGTTTGCCCAGTGTCTGTTATGCAGCACATGTTGTCCAGATCTAAACCGCTTTTGGACATCTTAATAATTCACTGTTGTAAAAATCTAGCTTTAAAACACTAGACAAAAAAGAAAGGCTGGAAGACCACCTTTAGAAGACTAAAGGATAATGTATCTAGCCTACCAATGAAAGTTATAGAATATGAAATGTTAAGCAAAGTAGTTACAACATTGTAACGTGTATACACTAAATGTACGGCAAGAATTAATTGACAACTTCTTGCTAGTCCATTTGGTGTAAAGAGAGACAGTATTAGCAAGGTCGTGGCAGGACAAATGGTGCAAACACCAAGGACCCAGAAATTTCATATGGTTGCATAATGACTGCCCAATGTGTCCAATATTTTTCATCCAACTGTATGATAACCAAGGTACCATGGATATAATCTGAATGTTAAATCATGTTCACTTCACAATCACTTGGTTTACAACCACACCACTGATATTATCATGGGCCCTACTGGTGACAGATAGAAGCTCTTCTCTACTTATTCTGCTCTCACTAAAAACCTACCTGTTCAGAGAACACTTGCAAACCTGCATTTTGAAAGAAAACATTTGTTCTCCCCATCTTTTAGGTCTCTGTGTCACTGGGGAGAGGGTGCTGAGAATAAGGAAGGGAAACAAAGCTATACTGAGATAGAAGGAAAGTGAGGGCAGGGGGTTCTGGGACAAAGAGAATAGAATTAAGAAAGAAGGAAAAAAGGTGTAAACAGTGAAAGAAGATGCTGCTGACTAATAATAAGAGACTTGTGCAGCCCAATAAATATTTTAAACAGCTATGAATATTATATATTTTAATTTCCAGTTGTAATTTTATTTTCAGAATAAGCCTTACAAAATATGTAAGTTTATGAATCTACTGAAATTTAGTTTTTGTCTCTGTTTGCAGTCAAACAGGAAAATAGACACTAGGTTCATGACATGTTCTCCTTTAGGCAAATATATATATATAAATAAGCACAAATTAGATTTGTAAGACCATCAATGTCCAAGTACTTAAGGAGAAGGAAACTATAGCAGAATAAAACTGTAATTAAATCTCACAGACATAAACATTATAACAGGTTTATTTCAGGTTCTGCCAACAATCAAATGTTTGTTATTTTTGCAAAGAAATCCCACACTAAACTTAATGTCAATATTCAAGAAATATGGATTGAAAATGAATTGTATTGGTTTGCTGATGAAAAAGGCAGTTCTCTTTCTTTGTGATTTGAATGCACATTAGCAGACTTTTGCAGACTCTCTCTCTAATGTGCCTGTGAATGATCTTATTTTTCTTCTTTTTTTCTCCAAGGCATGGTGGATGTTTATTCCTTGTTCTTCCCTAACTATGCCGTGTTGTGTGGGTTGCACCACAACAAGGAGAGAACATCCACAACAACCTAGAATGGATTTTAATGGGAATGCTTTCCTGTCATTGATGTGCTACTTTAAGAAGGCAAGCATGGTGCAAACAGATGCACGTAGCTTCGGATCTTCTGGGTACATGGGCTTTATTTCCAGATAAATAATGCATATTAAATTACAGAGTACTTTATTGTGCACTCTTCATTGCTGGTGGCGTATGGGACATTAGGCTGTTCTTTTAAATAGCTCTGAAAGTAAAAATAGGAAAACCAAGACTTTGTTCGGAGTACACAAAATATTTGGTTGCTCCATACATATGTACATACACCGATCGCCCATAACATTATGACCACCTGGCTAATATTGTGTAGGTCCCCCTACACAATGACATAAAAAAATGAACTAGTTTCTCCCACATTCTATATACATTTAGTTTCTTCGAAACATTTCTAGAGTTTGTATTATCTATATATTTTTTAATTATTTGAATTTTCTTAACCAAAAATTGCCAATGTTAAGTTAAATCAATAATATCATGTTGCAGTGTGCACTTAACGAGATCTACCCAAGCACAACTTTTCATGAGGACCTAGAGACTTTAAGGGAAGGGTATGTGTAAAACAGATGAATGTGGTAATAATAATCAAAAGAAAAGGATATACAAGCAACTTATTATTATTTTTTTTACCAATATATAACAAATATATGTACAAATATAACCAAAAGCGTGTTACTGTTTGCAGATAACAATACCTACCTTGGTTGTCCACAGTTTCACTGTCCAGTCAAATGATGAGGTGAGGAAGAGATGGGAAAAGTCAATCGGGCCAACAGCATTGTGACAGTTAAGTCCTGTGACAGGGCCCTGGTGACCTTCAAATACCTCACTGATCCCGGCTTTGCTGAAAGACATTACAAGCACATTGATAATTAACAGTTTTTTTTATAGCGACATTTTTCTGAACGCTAGAGCCCCATTATTACTATTTTTACTCAATGTGGTGTCAAACTTCCCAGGGTAGGCTACCCAGAGCTCGCCCTTCCCTGGAAGAAAGGCTTTGTAAGACTAACTCCCCGTAGGAGCAGGGCTAACCCCAGACGGCATTTAGTGGGTGACAGGGACGTGGGTAGGAAGCGGGCCAGGCCGAATGCCGCTCCTCTGTCAGGAAACTGATCTGCAGACTATGGGTAAATCTGCAGACTTGCCAGGTATTCATATTGTGTGATGCAAGGACGCTTTGTAACTTATACACATACTGTTGATCTACACCTCAATCCTGCATTCCCAATAAGAACACAGTGTTATCTAATATGGTATAATTTATGAAATATCTAAAAATAAATATTCTATTCATTATGGTTAATGTACTTTAGTGTTTTCATTGAAGAGTCAGAACTTTCTCTATTTCTCTAAATGGATGGACTGGAAATTTATAGGTATTGATCTTGCATTTGAACAACATAATATGGAGAGTGTGGTAGTTAAGTGGAACAGACTCCCAGGAGACGTGGTAGATGGTAATACAGTAAAGCAATGTAAACATTCATGTGGTAAGACATGACAAGGACTGATTAAGGTTAGAGTCCTTACATGTAAAAATGGGCAGATTAGATGAGCCAAATTTACTGTAAAATTGTATGTTTCTATGTTTCCATGTTTCATATGCTCTTATTATATGTGCCCATACGTGTAAGCAATTTATATACCTTCCATGACGACAAGCAGTGTAAATAGTTCCTTCTTCGCTTCCCACTACAAAATTGTTGACATCCCCCGTTGGAAAAGCCATCCCAGTAACTGCTACAGGTTTCGATTTGTTGTAAACAAGTTCCATACTTTCCTATAATAAACAAAAACAAAAAGTTAGGCTGGGCATCGGTAGGTTGTTAACCATATGTGCATGTGTAACATCTCGGAGGATTTTTACTTAAATCTTAAGACAGCCTGGGGACCAGCACGTTTAATACAATTTCTATTGAAAGATTGCCCAGCTTACTCAGTGTGAATTCACCAAGCACTCATTAGGTTATTAGGCAGTCCTGAGTTCCGCCATATTCTAGCTAAATATAGCTCACTGGTTAGTGAATAACCCTGTTGGTCATTTTACCGACATGGTAGCACATCCCCTGGAGCTGTTTTCTTTCACATCACAACAATTAAATTAATCTACTAGGTTTTTCCAAAAACACATTGTGGTTTGTCAAAGAACACTAGGGACTTCTATTCTTCTAATGTGCCCAAGAGATGAAAATTGTATAACTTATTGCACAATTTATAAGTTATGAGTAAGCGAAGAACCACATTATCATTTCCCTGGGTGATACAAAACAGTTTGCATGTTCAGACAATGCCAGTAATAGCTTCTGATCGTTCTTGTCTTCTGAGGTGGTGTATATTTTATAGTTAATGCCACCAGGAGCCTTCCACCTAAACCTGCTGTCTGCTTATCCCTGCATCCAAGAAATAGTGACCCTGAGCGCAGTTATCAGTTGAACTATTTGAATAAACATTTTTTTGTGTTAAATTAATATTCATGTATTTTTGACGAACTCAATAAAGAGTATTGTTTATTCTTTTGTTTTTGTTGTTGTTGTTTTTTTAATCTTCCCTTTCTCATATTTCAAGCCGTAATTTATTATATTTTCTATTTGGAATAATATTACAAAATTCTCACATGTAGCAATGTAGCATAGTTACAAATACAGTGAATGTAAAGACAAAGTAACATAATTACATACGTTATACATTATTCTCATTAGTCACTTAATTATTTACAAAATCAATGGCCATAAGTCATACAGAACACTACACAAAGTGCATTGTTTAACACATTTTACAATAAAGTGACAGGTTTTACATTATTTAAACAACTGATGTTTAAGGTCTCTCCAACAAAAGGCGCGTTAAACATTTTTATTATTTTTTTCCCTTTTTATTTTACTTTGCCTTTGGAGTCAGATTGAATAATTGCATATTTTGCGGCGCAGTAAATGGACACTTGCTTCCGAGAACTGTGTGTGCAGCAAGTTAAATGTTCCTGGTCGTATCCATTTATTTGGTTGAGTGACAGGTGTGGGCCATTATTGTATTACACAGAATGTAAAATGTGTACCCACCTGTGGAGCTGAGAGCATATCCAGGTTCCAGGAGCACAATTTTCCATCCGTGGAAACTGTAATGAGGTTGTGAGCATTCTGGGTCCCCACTACATTTACGCAGTAGATTGGGTGCTGAGAACATAAAGAAATGATCATTTCAAAACCCTAGAATAACATTAATGGTCCTACGTCATCCTCAGATTGGTTTGTGTAGCAAGCTAATGTAAGAGAAACTCCTGCTACACCTTCTGTATAGAGGTCTTGCTAGGTTTTGCCATTTGCCAGCTTTGTACAAGCGTGACATGTCACTTGATACTGCAGGTAGTCAGTATTGGACATTTGACTTGAAAATATGGAATAAAACACACAAATATATCTATCAGCCTATAAATAGATATTTGGCACTCCAGTTTTCTTGCTATAGTAAACATAAAGTACAGTAAAGCAAAATAAAAAAAAGATAATGTCAATGAAATGCCATGTCTAAAAACCAACGGAATATGACAGTATTATTTAAATCAAGAAATGATGATATTGTGGAAAATAACAACTTTTGCATTTATAAGTGAAGTTAATCTAATGTATTTTTGTTCTCCCTTTAAGTCATTTTGCTGACCATTTTAAGATAATAACATTAAAGTTACTTTTTATCTGTTACCATTATTTTTTACTCATTTACAATACTTTTAGAGAGTAAAAACTGCATACCCCCCAATATTTTAGGGGTCCAAATAATGAGACCTGTGTTATGAGGTGTGGGAAGAGGTGGGGTGGAACCAAAGACATAGCCATCTGTTCGACTTACTGTAAGGACCACCTCACATCGCTCAGCTTCTAAGAGGTGGCCACGTACATGTATTGATGTTACAGGTCTCTGGGATGGCTACGGGAGATCAGAAGATATGTCCAACTGACCCATGATCCCCAATGCCCTTAAAAGCAGGAACTGTCCTGAATGTTGCGAGGTGTAACTGCGTACACACATACATTTATTTTGTTGATGATATTGCAGATGATACATTTTGATCCTGGTCTCTATACTTGGTAGTAAATACCCTAGCAAAATATGTAGAATAGTCTGAGATGCACAGTGCTTCTCTAAAATGGAAAGTAAGGATTCTGTTACCTAACAAGCCTAATTATTAGTGTATGATTAACCCGTAAGCAACTTTTCAACTTCAAACTCATGGGTTTCAGTTGCCTCTGGACAGACATATGATGGTTGGGGATAATGAGAGATGTCTGACGTGAATCAGAGGAAAATTTGCAGTTTGACTACACCCAAGCTAGAGCGTTGACATGCCCAGCATCTGCAGATGATCACATCTGTGGGTCTTCATCATCTGCTACTATTTAGTTATCACTAATGCCCCTATGGCAGGTTGTGTACCTTTTTAATTAAAATAACAACAACAATAATAATATTAAGTCAAAATAATTAGGTGTCAATTAAAAAAACAGAATAGCTGAATGCACATCCGTTACTAGATCCGTTACTAGATCAAGCCCTTCAAATATATCTTAGATAATATGAGAGACCATAATTCTTTCCCTTCCCCGAAAAAAGTCCTACCTGGAATGTCTGAAGTGCAATGGCTGCACAGTTAAAAAAATAAGATACAGGCATTTATGTGTTAACATCATATTAATTACCAATCCCTTTCCCCAAAAATGGCCACTATTCAAGGTGAGAAATGTCCGCCTAAAGAGCTTCCACCCTAAGAAGTTTCATATTTCTTGACACCAAAGCATTTAACTTTTAACTTTGGTAAACTTGAGGATAACTTGTAGTTATGGTTTTAGCATTAAACAGTAACTAAACGCAAGGCAACTGGGGCCCCCCAAAAAGAACCCCATTGATTTAAGCACATTCTGTATATACATATATATATATATATGCAAATATACAAGTATTCTTGTTGCGCATGTCGCTATCTTACGGTGTGAGCAGCTGCGGATAGTGGTGTTCTCTGGATCGGGGTTCTCCTGTGGCTGCGATTGTCCCACAAGACTATCTGCCCCGAGTATGTTCCACCAATGACAAGGTTTGGATGAAAACGCGCAAAACAGACAGACATGACCGAGGACTGAAAAAAATAAAGAAAAAAACATATTATATAATATAACTAATTATGTATGAATCATTTAAACATTTAAAATACGGTATATGTTCAGTCATGTACAAAATCATCTAAGCCTTCTCATCTTTCCTGATTTCCAATTATAAAAATATCCCAAACATTTTAAAGACACAAACAAAGCAGGCTATGATTCATGTTTTTTTTTTTATTAATACTTTTTTATTTTCCATAATAGTGTCCTCTGATAAATTTACAATATGATGATATACAACATACAGAGATATGAATTGAAATAACAAAAAGAAGGAAAATAAAGAAAATGTACACTATACATCAAACATAAAAAAAATGTATAGGTGCTAACGGTGCTGTCATTTGCAATAAGCTATATAGTACCAATCATCGCATAGATGGATAAAAAAGGATAACTTTGTGGCGGCAACAAATCATATATGAAAACAGCGGAATGTATAGCAATAACCATCTAGAATAGCCGTGACCAAATAAAATCGCTGAGATGTACAGAACATTCCAAGAGGAATCAGGGACACACCAGTACATATATGTCAGAAGAATGAAATGCAAAGATGTAATATAAAAACAAAACAAAAACAAAAACGGAACATGTATATAAATTTGGCTGTGTGGTGTAAAAAAAAAAAAAAAAAACAAGAAATAAAAAGAAAGAAGTGCTATGTGGGTAGAATATAAAAGCTCCTATTGTCTCCTCCCAACGGTCCAAATCTCCTCTCCATCCTATAATTCCAGGCATGTCATTAAGCTCTCCACTTCCAAAGGACATTAAGTGAACTAAAGATATGACTCCAAAGATGTCAAGCGGTGCGGGGTAAAGGACTCGAGATAAGCAAGCCACACTGAAACCTCCAGGCTACCTCAACACTCAGCATCTTATGTTTTATGTTTTAACAATAAAGGAATATTATGGTAGAGGAAATGCATTATCAAATTAAATTTAATTAGTATTCTGTACTACAAAAAATGATTTAAAAAAAACATTACAAAAAAAAGGACTTTTTATTTCTGCATAATATAATGTTTTCAGACAGCTGAATATAAGCCATTTCATGTTTTGTTATCTTGTCCCAAGCTACCAAGCATTTTTTGGTAGATTTTTGTATCATGCTGTCTGTGGTAAATACTAGAATGGCTCAGTCCTAATCGCCCTGCCGGAAAATCTGACTGATTAAAGTGTATGAAGGAAAGGAAGTCATTAGAACTGCCAAAAGCAATTAGCTCACTGTGGTGTTTAAGCAAAGAAAGTCACCCAAAATACTCCATGTCTGACAACAATGTCGGCTCCAGGTGTGCACATAAAGAGTGTTTATTGGAGCAAAATGAAAGAGAATAGAGTTTTTTTTTGTTGTTTTTTTTTATCACGGCTAGCCTATATTATATCATATTGTTATATTATATTACTCTATATAGCACTGAATTTTAAGTTCAGGTAGATTGATTTGAGTAAAGCTTTGTTGTTTAATGAAAGGGTTAAGACTAACTCAATAGAAAACCTTTTTTGAAAATGTAAAATTTCGTTTTCTGTCCTCTCTCCCCAAGGGCACTTCCCAATGACAAGGTTCGATTAAAAAACTATTAAATAAAATGCATGCAAACAATAACTACAGATCAATAATCTGTCCTGTACCATGCATTCCTGTCTCCTATATGCCTGACTATTGCATGTTTGTATCTCATACAGCTAAGGAATACTAAAAATATAATTGACTGTGTAATAGTATCTGAAACCTTATACTCTGTACACATACATAGCTGGATAGACAACAATGATAGCAAGACATAAAACCTTAGTGGCTTCAATACTTCAGACATATAGATATACTGTGATTTCTGTATGTCCACACCTTCTCCCAAATATAACTATTAGCTTATGCTAAGAATACCAGAAAAGTTACCAAAGCATTGCAGCTAAAGGTTTAAGAAAACATTGTAGTTCTTGGATCTAGTAGTTCTAGAAGTAGTTCTTGGATCTGATTCCCACTGTAGTCTTTAAAGGGTCAATAACCTTTATAAACTGAATTAAATTGTATCACATTGTTGTAACATGCATTTTAGAGAAAGCTGGTACACAGAGAAGAAAAAAGGCGACACGTTTGAAATGAAAGCTTCAAAATTCGACCTTCGTAAGACTAAACATGATCACTCTCTCATAGATGCACACATTTCAAAATGGTGGTGGGCTCCAGCTTCCAGATACAAAAACATGTTCAAGTGATATATCAAGCTAGCATTGAAATTCTATGCAGTGACAACCCTTCCAACGTAATGAAGATACAGATTCCCCACTGACAGGACCATCCATATGAAAGCCCTTTCAAATAACCCTATCCGTCATGCAACAGAGAACCAGGGTGTGATCAGTGTCTAAAAACAGGTATTTTGCCCAACGGTTACACTTCACATCTCGGTATTGGATTGGCTATCCCTGTGGAAGTCTTCACCTTTCATGGAATTCTTGGTATTGAGTATGAGTTGTGTCTGTAAAGTAGATGACCTATTTTGTGGACATAAAATAATCATTCCAAAAGTTTGGTTTTGTAACCTACACTGTACTGATTTGCACAAAAATGGCCAGTCCTTAAGTGGTAAAACAGAGGCATTCATTTAAGAAGAAAGGAAGCAATGTCAACTTCTCTAGTTTCGGGCCTTGTGAAATATTGTGGGTTCCTTAGAATTCTCCGCAAACCACATTAAAGTTTATCATCCAGCTCTGCCACATGGCTGCTTTATAGCCAAAACTTGGATTGCTTCACTTATAACTTCAAACCAACAATCTCTTGATATGCGGCCACAAATTACATTTATTTTATTGAAAAAATACTGAGCGCAGTTTTTGCTTAATGTCTTCCTTCTGTTTATAACCATATATTTTGTGAATACATTTGCAGACATGAGACTCTTATTATACTTATTTATTCATTTCAAGTAGCATCCACTTAATGACCCAAAAATTGGAATGTGTTAAAAAATAAAATCATAATCACCTCAGAAAATTGTATAAATTTAAAACATTTCCATCAATTGTTATATTACTAGTATTAGATTGAAAATATTTTTTCAAAAATATTGTACTATTTCCGTTTTTTTAAAAAAGGTTTTGCCTGACACCCTGACTCCTTATCATATTGCTAGGGATAAACAATAGGATGTCCCTGTCTTAATCACCCAGCTGGACATTCTGAGTAATGAAAGGGTGAGAGGTAGTGTGGTGGTTGTATCAATGGAGGTTCTAGCAGCTAAGATGGTTGGCTTCTCTGAAGAAGTGAGTTTTGAGATGTTTCTTGAATGTTGGGAGGGAGGATGAAAGCTGAAGGTTCCTTGGGAGAAGATTCCAGAGATATGGGGCAGCTCGAGTGAAATCTTGTAGACGGGAAAAGGAAGAGGTGATAAGTGAGGAGGAGAGCCCATGGGAAGAACGTAGGGAATGATGATGTTGACTCTTGTGTCATGTTATCTTAATTCTCCTGGATTTCCTTAAAACATATAAAAAAAACCTTCCCTTTAAGATTTCTGCAGATGGCAAGAGGCTCAATTCAACTAATTGTTTTGTATCTCAAAATATATCAATGCACTACAACCTGGCCAAAAGCGGCTGGGGCTACACATTTTCCCTTCCCCTTCGTGTCCGACAAACCCAAAGGATAGTTTTCTCCACTTCTGAATGATGTTCCACTGTACTGTATTTTTGTTGTATTCATCTATTTAATTTTGGTTACAAAAGTCTCTGTATTGTATACGGAATAAAATCCACGGTAACTTTTTTTTAAAGGTATATTTATGTTGCTTGTTTACTAATATTTTCTTTAATTACGAAGCCAAAACTTTCTGTAATTTTTCCACAAGAACCGTAGGATTCTAGTTATTAAACCCATATAAAGTATCCACCATTTTTTGGTCCATTCATTATTATACTTTTTCTTTTTTGCCGGCTTGAATTGTAAAAATCAAGTAAAACATCTAGGCGCAGACGGATAATACAGGAATGAATGGAGAGCTCAACAGGATAATGTAACTCGAGACCCTCCATATGGTCTCATAATGAATCCTTGCCTGCTGGGACCACCCTTCTGTTATGAACTGTTTGGAGTAGTGTAACATGAATACTAGCTCGGTGGTGTTTGCTCCATCCCAGCTGGGAATTCCAAATTAAAGATCTCTACTTAGTCTTCACAGATTTGCTTTTGTACCAAGAATACAACAGCATTCACTTTAATACACCTTAAAGGATTCGCATAAAAGTCCAAATTTGCTATTGTTGGGACAACACTGTTGATATCATTGATCAAAGGGAACCCAATGAGTCCAACTTGTAGTAATGCTGTGTTAAGAGATATCTCATTTCAATTTCCTATACAACAAAGGTTTAAGGGGAGAATAGCATCAGAGTGTTTGTTCTACTAAAATAACTATGGATCCAGGGATTACAGTATGCTGGCTGGTATATGCTAAACCACCCACAATATATTTTTTTCCATTTATCATTTTTAGTTTGTGTTTGTTTGTGGAAAGCAGAAGGCCATGAAATTAAGTTTATGTATACTGAACATTAAAAAAAAATCAAATTGTGACGATATATTATTGACGCAATGGGTTACTAAAAGAGAAATGGGAAAGGTATGCATTCCAAAATTTTGTTCTGGCAAATATTTCAGAATATAAATCGAACGTCTAACAGGATTTGAATAGAATGATTTCCTATTCTCTATCACAGTAATATACTACAGTTCAGTTGGGATGGATTGTCTAGAGCTTAAGAAAGGAAATAGCCATCAAAATTAGGTGCCCATCCATAAATATTACTCCACTTTTTCGGGAGATGTAAATTATACAATATTGTTAACATGATGCTTTCTTTTTTATAATTTGAAGCATATTTCCTTGGCAGAGCAGAATTTCTCCCAAAATCTATCCACCCATCTACTGTGGTTAGTTTCTTCATTCCATAACATTACCTACCTTAACCACTTCCAAGCCTGTGAAAGGGCACACCACTATCCAATGTATTAAAAAGATTTTTAGAGAGGAGGTCACCCGAGAGAAGTTTCCATTTCATTCTACGGAACCTTTTTTTTTTTAAAGCTGGGGCAGCATTTCTGCACCTCTCTCCTTCCAATGGGACTGGAAGGCCATGGAGAAGCAGAAGAAGAAAGAAGACTTTTTGGAGCAGCGGAAGAAAAAAGAAGAATGTATAGATCCGATTTTTGTCCAGCCCGAAATGGAAAAAATGGGTTGTTTAAAAGAATGGACCAGAAACTAAGCTAAAAATCTGTCCGAATTGTCTTTTGTCCATTTGCACAAGCTTACCATGTTCTACAGTGTAAAACTAATGAGAAACAATAACATTTATTAGGCCAACATAAAAAAAAGATATTTAGTCAAAAAGCTTTTGGGACCTTAGAGGCCTCCTTTTCAGAGATTCAAGATCTTTTTTTTTTCTATGTTAAATAGAGGTAAATAAAAGGTATCAACCTCAACTGAAGACACCATATGAATGTGGACCAGTATGGCTATATGTATTTCCCTTACGAAGAAGAATACTTTTAATACAAATTATGATATTTTATTTCAGAACATAATTCCTTTTAAAAGTGATAAAATAAAAATAAGTATAATTCTTTAATTAGCATTAAAATGTTTAACCTTGCTATCATACTTGATTGTAAACTACCAATTATAAAGGAATCTGATTGGATAGCGAGGAGATGTATATAACTTAATTTACAAAATTACTACCATTTAGCTGAGAAAGTCTGAACACCAAACAGAAAACTCTGGACCTGAATTATTTCTCTTTTATAAAACGAGACATGAGTGTTAAGGCTGAATATAAAGAAAAACATTATTTCATCGGCATAAAAAATGTCTATCCCGGCTAACAGCCAACATTAGCCGTCTAAGACATGCAACATCTTGTTTAAATTTAACATGTTTAACTTTCAGATTAATAACTGAAATCAAAGATTTAAATGATTGCCAAAAGTTTGGGAATATCTGCATTTTCGTAGACATCTCAGATTTTAACCATGATAAATTACAGCATTCCAATTCATGGCTGCGGTGTTTCTTTTTGCACATTCTATCAATTGTATGTGGCGCACATGAATTTCTGAATCACACTAAAGCAAAGCATTGGCATGGAAACCGGTTTGTGGATTTGTTTAAAGTGAGGTTATTCCGTTAAAATGTGTGTGTAATGTGCTGTCATTTATGTTATTCCTGTTTTATTTTCTCTGTAAGGAGTCCCATAATGTCACCTCGAGTCAGTTCAAAGTGATATTTAGAGAACGTATTAAATTATTTTGTATCATTTACCAGGCTTGTATTATTAGATATAAAATGCAATTTTGTAGAAACAACCATGTGCAGCTACTCAATGGATTACTTACTCTATGAGGGGCTGTGACAAATTGCTACTCAACTTTAGGCAATGAAAGGTGATGTGTCCCTTTAAAGCACAAAGTGCCGAGATATAACATCATATCCTGGTGCTCAGCAGTGAAGATAATTGCTGCAGAGAGGGCCAGACCTAGGGCATCGCCCAAGGTAAATGCCCCATTACAGATAAGGAGGCATTCCACAAGGACTCCAAGACAGAACAGGGAGTACATGTTTTAGCCGGCTCTGGCTTTTTATATCATATAGAGAATTCAAGAATTTAATCATCTGAATGATTATCCCGCTTTCTTCTTTCAGTTGGAATAATATTATCATCTCTTTAGAAAGAATGAAAATACTATAATAAAAGAACGTTACCCTGCAGAATTCTTAGTATAAGATTTCCCCCAAGATTCTATTGGTGAGGTTTGCAAATTCTATATAAATATTTTATCATAGCTGTGTTATTCATTCTATCACGGTTGCTTTAATAAGCTGTCAGTGTACTGTTCTCTTCAGTGGTATTTATAGGGTTAAAATACACCCCCCAAGTCTATTTTTTTGTGTGTGTTTTTGGAACCTGATTTAAATAGGAAAGAGAGCATGACACACGAGCAAGAGGCAGGGTGTGGAAGCCACTTGAAAATACATTTAGGATAGAAAGGAAACATTTCGTGGTATACAAAACACATGGGTTTTTGGTTTTAACCAACATTTTCCATAGACTTTTTCTAAATATGAACATAGAAAAAAAAAAGAAAATACTAGCCGCATCAAGGTTCACAGGCTATTTTATTTCTCATGGAGGAGCTGTACTACAACAGACGTAGAACTGCATTTTAATTTATAGTATCTATTGTTTTTTGTTTGATTTTGTATTATCTGTTAAGTCCGTAATATGTTAATCAAAATAGAAACAACACTGGTGGAAAGAAATGCATGCGAGTGCAATCGATGGCCGCATGCTACGTTTTTATATTAATGTAAAGTACGGCCAGGGATATCCAGCCGGGAATTTGCTTGGTATGCCAAATGGCCAATATGGGCTTGGATCAGGTGAGCTTGGAGCAATGCAGGCCAGCAGCCCATTGAGCATTTGCCAGAGGACCAGTCCAGGCCTTGTGGATGGTAAGTAGGAATGGCTTGACAAATTTAGAACAATGCTCTATCTATGAATTATCTATGTATTGTCTGCAGCACTTTTTATTTCCTTTTTTCTTAGGATGTGGAGTGAATGGCTGGAGCCTTTCTACCTAGCAGACTCTTGGTACTACATAACCAGGCTAAAAGTTCTATACTTTCTAGAAATTGAGAAATTCCAAGCCATCAGACTAGTAACGGAAATACAGTATTATTTACAGTTTCTCTTTGTAACTTTTTTATTATTATTATGTTCAAAGAGTAAAACTGAGAATGCTGTTCATAGAACAAATAGCTTAGCTATTTTCATGGCACAATCATATAGAAAAAATATATAAAGACTATAAAATTGTATAAAATTGTAAAATAAACTTTAAGTAAATTGAAATATCCAACAAGCTTTCCAAAAAAACAACAATTACATTTAAATAATTTGTTGACTTCCACAGGGGTGCAAATGATTGCAGGGACCAGTAACACCGAATCCAAATCAACAAAATGAAAAAAAAACAAAACAGACTTTTGTATTGTCCAGAATCAGTATCCTTGTCATTCCTTTTATAACACTGAGAAAAGGACTTTATACAGAAATTATCATAAAACATAAGTCTCTTAATTTAGTAATTTAGGATAGGTTTCATGGGAACCATGTCTTTCCAGCGTATTCAAGTGCATAACATGTTAACATGATTTCTAGTACGACCAAATGCCCTAACTCTTCCTAGAAATAATTGTTTAATTAAATCAAATTTTGCCTCATTCCTATTTTCTTCTAGGAACACTGAATTGTTATAAAACACAAAGCAGGCACTGATTGATTGTTGCTATATACACAAAAAAAAGTATATGTTGGCGTTTTTTTTTTCTTTGTTGATTTAATAATCAGACAAAAGAATAAAGCAGTCCTACAAATGTTTATTAGCTAAACATGCTACAGAGCACAATAAATGTTTTGTCTAAGTGGAACAGCACCATTAAAATGACATTAGCCAAAACTAATGTCTTCAGGTAAAGGGTACCTGTAAATTTTCTGTGCGCATCGTTAAGAAACAACCTCTTCAATTGTAGACTTTAACGTCTTTATAGAACCAATGGATTATATATAAGCATACATGAGAGATACAACCATGTTTCTTACTGCACCTGGCAATACTATACTGTTCTTCAAGCCAATTTCAGATAAATGAGGTAAATTAATGGAAAAATTAATGGAAAAGATCCCTTTGATGTGGATATTATTATTGAAACCAGGCAACCCGCTAAAAAAATCTAAGGTCAGATAGCAGTGAAGCAATACAATGCTTTGCTTATCTCACTGGTGTTGAAAGAAGAGTTCCTCCTTTTTATATGTCATTATTAAAAGCCAGCAGGGACGTTAATAAAAAAAGTATCTGTGACAAAGAATTCAACTTAAAGTAAAGGAAATTTGCATTTCCCAGTCTTCCAATATGGATATTCTCTGGGCATGCCCCACGACATTTACTTTACCGAGAAGGTGGTAGATAAACGGAACATGTATGGGATAGGAATACATCTATAATGAATCTAAGACGATAGCAAGGACTGATTCAGGTCTGAGTCTTTATATTAGGAAAGCTGAGCAGACTAGATGGGCCAAATAATGCATAATTGAAGAAGTGAGATTGCTTCACTCATTATATAATACATTGCACAGGGTAAGCGCAGCTGTAAGCTTGCCTGTGTTGTATCTTGATAACGAATAGTGAAGTGAGGCAGTTGAAGCCAGAACCGTCTTGAAAACTCTCCTGACTACTCTCCCTTCAGTGAATAAAGCCCCCAATGACTACATTAAGCCTCAGGATGCAATCTGGTTCTCATGCTTGCAAGCTATTAGAATCAGAGAGTCAAAAAGTGTCCACCTGAGGACACCTGAGTCCGTGTGGTCCTTATGGGACATTTACGCACTGATACTCTGGGTTTAATGCATTCTTAGGATTGTTTTCTAGAGATCAATAGAATAAGGCACATTCAGTGCTATCAGGCAATCACAGAGATACAAAATACCAGGAAAAGGCTACATACTCCACTAAGTTATCTCTAAATAAAAATGTTCAAGGAGTACGATAAACACAGTGTTCTTATAGCAAGAAGGTCCCTAAACACTCAAGAATTCCTTGCATGATGACACATAAAGGAAAGGGTATAACAATATTTCTTCAACTTCACTTCCATAAGTACATTATTGAAAACTACCAAAGGGAGACAGTAATAATTCCATTAATTTTCCATATTTGTCTAAATATGAAAAGACAGAATAGGCAAAATTCTAAAAACATCTCTACCTGGAAATACATTTCCTATCAGATGAAGCTTATGAGAATACATCCATGACAGTTGCTGTGTTTACAGCATCATCGAGCCAGTTATATGACAATTTTCAAAGGGGCAGCAACGGCTGTGACATGAGATAGGCAAGCGATGTTTGACAGCGTTCCTTTAATGGGATGATTTATAATGCAGCAAGGCAAAATGTCTTTTACAGTGACAGAAATTTACACTTTTAGCAAGTCATAACGGTAAGATTCGACAGCATTAGCAGAAAAATGACAAGGGCGCCACTCTGCTTATCCTGTAAAAAGCAGATGGGTAGATCCATAACTGTGATGTGGTTTATTTTTTTGGATTTAAAGGACAGTTAGATTTCACATGCGCTAACAGTCTTCCTAGTTTTTGAAATACAATAAAATGTAATCACTACATAATGTACAGTGCTGTTTTGTCATAAAAAAAGATTCCAAAAATATCAATAGTGTTCAGAAATACAAACAAAAAAAATAAAGTATATGTCTATATCCATCTAAATATATATCTTTAATTCTTTTTTTTTTTATATTATCTATATTTCTTCCATAGCTGTTCATTTTGCTTGTATTAAGCCTTTTATTGCTGGACTTCTTTCCATCTTTCTTTTATGTTTTCCTTTTTTTTATTTTATTTTTTTACAGAAAGCTTTTTCTCTGAAAAAGCATTCAAAACGCTGTAAAAGAATTACATTAGCGCAGATGCCAACAGGGAAATAGGATCAACCACGTATGGTGCAGCTTGCAATTATCCAGAGAGTGGAGTCACCTGCTGATGTGGTGCAAAGACTGTTGTATCTAAAAACATCAGCTCCTGTATTAATCTGTGTGAACCTAACTAAATGGATCAGTTTATGGAATAAATATATACATTTCCTTTACTGGAATAAACTTTTAGCATATTTGCTGGAGCTACATGCAATGTCGTTATGGCATTCTGCAGCTGTTGGCCTCATGGATGATGCCATAAATAGGGGACAATTACAAACCTATGGTGAGTGCGTGTTGTCCTACAGGGAATCCATAAAAGTGGAGTAACTTCTGACACACAAATGTGGAAGCTACAAACCGGTGAGCTTTAAGAATTATGTTCTATTCACTGGATATTACTTGGGCAGGAACGCAGAATTGCAAAACCCCACGAACATACAATTTTAAATGAAATGTTTTTAGAGAAGGTTAAAAAGATCCTACAATGCAACTTCTCGTATATGTCACTTTCTAGCTGTAAATCGGTTAAAGTAATTTATATCCCACCCCTCTCCCCTCTATTATTTTTCCCTTTCTCCTTTATTCTTTCTCTTTTCTTGCTATTCTCACTTTCATCTCCTCTCATTCCACCTTTCCCTTACCTCCATCTTTTCTCTTGTTCCTCTCCTTTTCTTTCTATCTCCTCTCCTTTCTCTTTTATATCCTCTCCTCTTTATTCTTCTTTTCTATTGTCTCCCCTCTCTTCTCACACATCTTTAATCTCTTATAGAGATGTGGGCGGCCAGTTGATAGTACTGGTACTGCACAGGCCTTCTACTGGGACTCGGTTCAACAAAGAGACCGAAAAATGTTCTTCAGATAAGCAAGAAGTGGTATTTCCATCCCAGATTTCTAGTTTTGAATAGCCTCATGCATTTTTTTATATCTCGAAATAAGATTGTGCTAGGAACTTTACACAACTCAAGTATATAAAACAAAATGTCTTACTTGACAATGAAATATATATTCTGGAGTGGTTTTCTTAAATTTCATATTCCAGACTAATGCAACTCCATCAGGTTCATGGGGGGCATCTTCATTATTGTTGTAAGATGCAACCATCAGCTCTGGGTACTAAAAATACAAACAAAGAAACATCAAAGATGAGCAATTATCAAATTAAATTGATTCTGCACCAATGACTGTTAACATGAATTTAGCTGTAACTGTACCATGTGGCCTACCAAGTTCTCTGTTTATACG
The DNA here is from genome assembly GCF_027358695.1 of Spea bombifrons. Taxonomy (NCBI): domain Eukaryota; kingdom Metazoa; phylum Chordata; class Amphibia; order Anura; family Pelobatidae; genus Spea; species Spea bombifrons. The sequence goes on along the minus strand of NC_071091.1, from coordinate 17,389,387 downwards.
TACAGGTACATTGAGGGAAAAAAAAAGATTTTTACAATTTCTATCAAATCTTGCTAGTACATAGCATAGGATACTGGTATGGACACTGATATTATTATGTGACTGACCCTGCCTGTCATTCTAATGTATGTTACTTACATAGCTGCCAACAATACCCAATTCCCCCAGGTCAGTCACAAAAAGTATCTCACTTCTGGCATAAGACGCGTTAATGTTGGTAAGTGCGAACATGATCAGTTAGCATAATGCTTAAAAACTAGACAAATTCTAGTCCAATACTTGCTACTAATTATAGTCATACAAAGGAAGTTATTCATTCTCAGAAGACCTTGGGGCTGTGACCAGCACAACAAAACTGAAAGAAAAAGGAATAAAAAAAGTGTTTTTCAAGTTAAATGCACAACACAAGTACAGTAAAAAGGCATAATTATGTAGAACAAAACGGTGCTACTGGAAGATAATGGCTGTCTCAATGGAGGCTTATCAGTCTCCTAGGTAATATGCAAAAGAAAAAAAAAACACAATTTGGTGCTCTCTACAAAGAAAATTGCATTGGAAGCATACACAACATCATAGACACACTCAAGGTGCGTATTTGTTTTGCATTAATTCTGAGCAAATATAGTAAGAAAGAATATTATTATGGATATTATCCAATAAAGGGAAAAAAAATCCGCCTTTAAAATAAAGGCGTGCGCTTGGTTGCAAAGTTGCTTTTCATCTGGCATACAGGGCTAAATCTTGATTAAAACTTTTATTGCCTACCTGAAGAGACCAGTCAAGGCAAGTGACCACGCGATGTTTGGACCAATGCTCGTCATAGAACTGCCGATTAAATGACAAGTTGGCTCCGGCTTGAATGTCCCTTTAGAGAGTAAAGGTAGCATTACCGACCTGTATTAGGAAGTCTCAACAAAGACTTTCTAAATCCCACTAAACACACACAAAGATGAAATTTATTTGGAAAATTATTTTTTATGAAATAAAAAAAACATTTAAAAATGCTACTAGTAAGCGTTACTAGACATTCACAAGAGATTATCATTGGCATTTTAGTGTACTTTTGGCACCCAGTGGAGGGGGATACCAAAAACATACTATAGTTTGCCAAAATTGCTCGCCTGTGGTACCCCATGGCCTCGCCAGTGCTCAGGACTTTTGGAAGACACAACAGAGGTTTCCGCAGGAAGACACGGCTTCTAGTAAACTGAGAAACACAGTATCCCACATACAAGGTTCTAGATGACATGCTTTAGGAAGCTGAATCACAGACTTAAGACTTGACCATGGCAAATACACTTAAGTGCATATCGTATATATATTTACATGTGCATAGCTGCCAACAGCTAGCATATTCCATATAGCTGGACCTATGTTCCAGCTGCCAGCTGTCCCTGCGAGCGTTCCCGCTGAGAACTGTATATGCACTTCTCAAGTAAGACAGGGCAGGTATCCTATGGGCAGTTTCAGTACATGCTGCATTAGACTGGAATAACGTACTGTTATATGCAATTTTATATTGCTTTTTAGAATACATAAATTACTGAGCTCACTATTAATCCTCCTAACAAGTCATTTCAATGCGCTGTAATGTTAAGCTTAAAAATAAAAAGTATAACAATTCAGAACAGCTTGGCAGAGGCTTATTGGAATCAAGGCTTATCAGTTATCAATCTTTTTTTCAGAATATTTATCTGCAACAATGATTTACTTACCATAACATTTAAATAACCCCACTGAATATAATTAAAAGTTAAATGCATGAGCACTGTAGCACTACCCAGGCAATTATCATAGACCTTCATATTAATTAAGTGTCAGTTGGGTGATGCACATAAAGCCAACCCTCTTTCTTTCCACGTCTCATCAGGTGCCTTTACATGCTAGGTGGGCTTGTGCACTTTGGCCAAAATATACTATATCCCATAGTAGACTCTTGTTTATTTAACACACATATTTGGCGGTTTGGATTTGAACACTGGTAATTTATTCTTCCATTTTAAATTGGTCTGTCCCTAAAGTTATTCAACATGAGTGAACTATGAATAAATAAATAAAATCACGCCTATATCAATCTTTACCCGCTGAGTTTGAGCAAATGCTATAATTTTAGTTTTTATTTTCTAGAAAGGCACATTCTTCCCTGTTTATAATCATTTTGTGGATATAATGCATTAAAAAAAATTGCGGTAAAACTGTTAAAAAAGTAATTTGTGTTTTGTACTTTTAGATATTAGGTATCTTACATTTGGACTCGTTTTGTCTCTGCATATAGAGGTGAAACAGGTTTATTTATCGTTAATTTAGGTATGGCACAGTGTTAAATTTTGCTAAAAATTTCACAAATGACTACTTTAGCATCTCACAATGTACTGTACTAAATTTTAATATTACAAACCATTTATCATGGAATATACAAACCCAAACAGATTTAAACAGTGACAATTAAAACAGTGACACCGGGTCTTCATTGGTCTTAGCTTTCAATTAAACACCTGGCTGTTCTACTAGTAGAATGTATAAATATGCTGTAGTTCCATTAAAATTTCCAAAAATCAAATTGCATAAATAATGTAAATAAGCAAAATTATAAAACAAAAATATTTTAAATAATTCCTGGTAAATATATATATTTTATTTTCAAAACTCTCCACTGGATTTATTTAAATAATCACAGTTTGAATAATGTATTCCTTGTAAGAAACATGACATCGAGTTGGTTATTTATAAAGGGATATTAGCTTACAAAAATAATTTTGTTGTTTATAATACCTACAGGATTTACAGGGGAATCATTTCAGTCAAAACGCAAGCAAATTTCTCACACATACTCCAAACATCTCCCTCCTGTCCCCTCGCAGCAACAATACAAAGGCTTGTATGCGGTTTGCAAATTGTATGCTTAAAACAGCTAAATTTGGCCAGCAATATTTTGGGCAAGGGCCTTCCTACAATTTCCCTGACAGCATGCAATTATTTCTGGTGGTTATGTGTTATAAGACATGCTGCTCAATATTTAGCAATGGCAGTAGGTTATAAGACACTAGAAGTGTGGAAGGTTCCTGTAACTGATAATACACAAGCTTATTGTAGAACGCTGCAAAATCAGTCACATCCACATAAACAATTTATTTTTTTAATTTCTCAGTATCTAGACCTGGGAACTTCAAGGTATCACCCGGAGTCTCTGGGTGAAGTGTTGCTACCCTTATCCTCCAGCTGAGTTTCCTCTTCCACAGAACAAGGGAGTGGTGTTTGTCCCCACCCCCTACCGCCTACTCCCAGCCCATTTAAGGCTGTCTTAGGCTATCCCTCCCTCCAGGCATGACTAGTCCCGCTTCCATATATGGCTCGCTCCGCCCACTGGGACAGCAATTCAGAACATTAAGTGGTTCTAATTCCATATAGCCATGTATGTACAATAAGTGTCCCCCAGTTACATAAGATCATAAAATTCCCTTGTCATGTCCCTTCAATATGATCATAGGCACAGATAAAGGACACATTTATCGTTAACATGCATATAAAGAAATATATAATTTTAATTTGCACTTTTGGGATAATGTAGTTGTGAGGCTTATAATACCACATTTTTTTGTTTAACTGTATTAACTAATTTGCAAATGTATTATGCTTATGTACATATATTCACATGCACATAAACCCACACGTACACACATATACATCTAATTATACACGTATACATATAGGACTGTGATTTATAAAGAGAAACAGAACACTATTGAAGCTTTTGTTGTTATGATTAGCACAGAGCATGTGATGTCTAATATGCCACATGAGAAGAAAATGGGAAATCCCAAATGTGTCTGGACCATATATTGTATCTTTTCTAATTAACAAAACTGTCTTGGTGGTTTGTTAATTTAACAGTATAATGTATTAATTGGCTGTTAACATGTTTCTAATGTTGAGGCCTCCAGCTTTTCCTACTGAATACAGGGGTAGGCAGCAACATTATTTGTGAAGGACCTTTGAATAAGTGTTTTATAAGCAACAATGACTTCTACAAGACTTGTCATGGACACTAGTGTCTAGGTATGGAGACCTTGGGCTGGACTGGGAATTAAAACCAGCTCTGGCATCTTAAGGTCAGCAGCTATATCTGTGAACTCTCCAGGCTTGACCTAGAGTCTCTGAGTGAAGTGCTGCTTCCCCTAGTGTCTACGTGACTTTTCTCATTTTGTGGGAGGGGAGCAGTGTTCGGCCATGCCCATTCTCCTTACACCTCTGGCTAATTTAAGGCTATCTGGGGCTAGCTCTGCCCCATACAAAGCCACTTGCCCAGAAGAGGGGGAGCTTGAGGCAATTTACTCTGGGATACGCCAGCACGTGGTGGGTGCCATCCTCCACCAGCCCACCTGGCATTAACCTGGATTGTCTGATGATGAATCTGGACACGACTGAATTAAATATAACAATGCCATTTTGGAGATTAGGGATATATTTAAAATGTGTAATGAATTTACAGTTTTATGTCTTGAGGGTTTTTTTTCCGGAGGGTTAGGTATTTGAGTAGATAAATTGAGCTTTCAGTTATCTGTTACCTTTTCAAGTTATTAATACCAAGTAAGAACATTAATCTGAATACATTGAAAGAGATATGAAGGAAAATGACTGACCCTTCCTTATCTTCTAAGTCTCTTCCACTGTAGTCAAAGAATATATTTGTATCTTCTGCAAGAGCTCTCTCAATCACACGAATGGTGCGGTCAAAAAAGATATGGAATTCCTCTGAGTGGACGATTTGTTGTTTTTCTTCTTCAGTTAGTTCTCTTGGAGGAGCTGTCGGAGTGGGACAAAATGAAGGAGAGCAAATTGTTATCATGAAGTTTTACTTCACATGTACTGTAGATGTTTTGTCTAAAATATATCTATAAAATGTAAACCAGACCTGGCCTCATAAAATCTAAGAGCAGGGTCCTTCTCTCCGGTAACTCTATGTCTTAATGTGTGTTAGTGGTCGTGTTAATTTTGTCTATTGTTAATTTTAATGTTATTGTTTTTTTGTATTTTCTTCTTATTTTAATTTGTATTTTCATAGTATTTTAATTAACTGTTCTCATAAGTAATAATAATAATAATATTAAATTGAGGGTGAAACCATATTACCAGGAAGTGCCATAAAAGTAAAAGTAAATTGTATTCCGACTCTTCTGGTTAAGTTTTAGTAATAATAGGTGAGGTTGCTTGTATAGTTGCATATTAGTAGTGTTTTGGGTTATTTTGGAGAAAGATTGATCATTAATACAATACTCATGAGCACTTACGCAATTTTAGCACAGGATCTCTGAATCTCTCATAATTTTTTTTTGGTATTGATAATTACTAATTAGTTGAAAACTAAGTAATAAAAGTAAGCAATAAATCTAAGACCCATTTTACCTTCCTTTTTGTCTTGCTTTTCATCTTGATTTTCAATTTCAGAATCATGATCTGTTTTAAGTTCCAATATCTCCTCATCTTCTTCTTCCTCTGTATGCCAAAACACAACAAAAACAAACAAAAAACATAATAGTTATAAAAAAGGTGCATTAAACCATTATATACATATCATTTAAACCTAGAAAAAACGATTTGCCATTTTCCTAATACCATAATCTAAGGGTTTTTACTAAAATTCAATAATTCATTTAAACAAAGCATATAGATTTTCTAAAGAAAGATGTGGAAGTTGATGAACTTGTTTGTTTGTATCCTTTTAAAAAAAGAAACTTATACTAACAATTGCCACAATTGCACAATGCTGAGTTCTGTAAATTTGTCACTTTAATGATGTGCAGGCAACATCTTAAAAAGGTGCATCTTGCTTTTCTAACATTCAAAAAACCAAATTAAATAGATGATAAGACATCGCAGGCAGAACATGAAGGCAGTAAAATGCACATATAAGCAGAAGAGAAACACCCTTTCAAGGTCACAGAATGACAGTAGAAGGTTTGTACTCAAAATGTGCAGCAGTTAAAATATTTTCAACATTTTGCCAAATAACATCTAACAGCATAAAAAACAAACCTGGTATAAGTGACAGGGAAGCCAGTGGGTGAAAAGGATGATCATGTGGGAATGGTACTTGGGGTGCAGGCTGTTCTTTTTTGTAGCAGGTATATAACAGGGGTGATTAGGGAGCAGGCCTTTCAGTGAACTTGCTAGTCAGTGTTCCTGCCCTCCCTTTCCCCTGTTAGTTGGTGATGTTTTTGGGTGCCGGTTGGTTATGTTGCCGTCACAGTGCAAGAGTTAACCACCAATAGGTGCCCATGTGATTCTATTTCGATATTTGGGCCGCCATGCATAGGGATGCTGCTAGTTGCAGCAGGCGCTACAGTTTATCCACGTATGCCAGCCATAGCGGTCAAAAGTTTATGATCGGTAGAATTGGCTCATGGAGTGATCCAAGGTAATTTGTTGGCCTAATGTTGGCAGATTGTAAGGAAGATGTAGTAGGTTTAAAAATAAAACATCATATTACCCGTTATGATAGTTTTAAATAGTGTTAAATGACAATTATATGAGTGTCACTGTGCGGACTGGATTGCCTGCATTGTGGACATATTGATCCATAGCTGACGTTTTACTATCAAGGTGTGTTTGTATTGATTGCATAAGAGGATGATGCAGTCATGAGCGCTACCTCCGTCAAGAATCTATAGAGTAAAAATCCATACTGGTGCAAGTATATCAACCAACAGAATATTCCTGCAAATTGGGCTCTTGGCCACTGGCAATTAGAATAGTTTTCAAAAATGACTTTTCTATACATAACTCCCAGTGTAATACTCAAAATACAAAAAACTCCCAGTGTATTTAGACAATATGGACACCTGGATGAGGACGTCAATTATTGCATTGACCTTTACGAACAACTGATAAAATGAAAATACTATCAAAAACAGGTTATTGATAAATATTTTCCATTTTGCATTCATTCAATGGGATACAAACACTTAAGGATAACAATGGCCCATGACACTGGTGAACTGTACCTGCCTATTGTTCTGAGTTTTTTGTGACAGTCCTGTTGCTGCAAATAGCCAGGGCAGAACATGCTTTATTGTTGCGTTAGTCAGAGATGGTGTTTTTTTTTCTATGCATCATAAAGCTGCATATGAATCATAGCTGTCGCATTCTGCACCTATTCAGCATTTAAGATCTGGTGTCTGCTTCAAAACAGTTTAACTTTTGTTGTGTAGAAAACATCTAATCTTTAAACTGTAGAACATTTGAACTATTATGGTTGTCATGGTGAAAATTTGTTAGTGTCAGATGCCTTTCATAGTCAACAGGAGAAAACAGTGCTGCCTAAAAGAAGAAGGCAGTTATATACTCGGCACCATGGGATAAGAGCTTATAAAAGAAAGAAAACTGCCATTTTTGTGGACTGTCATGATCTACACATTTAATGCTTACTCTCAACATCTATAACATCTATATATGTTAACCCCTTAAGGACAATGGGCAGTCCCTAAACCCATTGAAAACAATGCATTTTAGCCCGTACATGTACGGCCTTTGTCATTAAGGGGTTAAAAGAAACTGTCGTCAATAGTTACCTTGGCATAAAAAAGGTCAATCTAACCAATATTAAGTAATAAACCAAGACACAAAACACATGGTAGGATGGTAGGAAAATGCAGATTCAGATGCAACCTTCACCTGCTGTAGACCAACAATCCAGAGTTGGGTTGTTTGTAGAAAGTGATTCGATTCCACATTGGCCAAAATATGCAAACATGGACAAACTCTGATATTACAACACATTCAGACAGCAGTCCCCATCATCATTATCCTAGCTTCTCTAAAATGCACTCATACATGGAACAAACTTTTGTTCTTTCTTTACGTCTTTCACCCATGGAGAGACATTATGGATCCACTAGAACTCCAAGTTTAACGATTATGTTAGTTTCCTTTGGGAGTTTTGAGACAATTCTTATGAAAGCCGTGGGCAAAGTATAGGTTTTTCCTCTTGTAAAAAAGTTGTATCTGGTTGCCACATTATTTCAACAAAATAGCCGCACAAGTTTACATTTATTTAAAAAATGTGCAGTCAGAGACCTTATATCACAAATATTTTTTGCGTTTTTTCGCCACGACAAAGCTTGTGACTCAAGAAGCAATCTTCAAAGTATGCTATTCATTTTGCAACAACAATGCAGGATTTAAAACCAAATGTAAGATTTTTTTTACTGGAACCCCTAGAGCTATAATAAAGGGTAAACGAAAACAAGCAGGATTAGGTTCTTCAATTATGCAATCACTGAAATTAGTTATTCTGTGTCGTGTTTGTAATTTCCTGAATAATATAAAACTTTCCAGTTGTCTGCACAGTAAATTTGAATGGTTTCCGACAGCTAGAACTGCGAGTCTGCAAGCTGGGTGCAAAAGTGTTGTATTTCATAGAATATTTGAGGACAGTATCAATTCATGTTGAATATCTTCAGATATTACCCACCAAGAGTGCCCTAGCTGTGTTTCATATGCACCAATACCATGTGAAATTTGAGACTTTTCAGTTTTGGAAAACCCTACATGGTTTTAACCACTTAAAGAGTAAATGTTCATCAAAAGTGAGTTTGGATTTATAGTCAAAATGAATTTTCAATTCATTTTAAATAAGCAATTCTTTTGGTTTTTATTAGAAGGTTCAAATGGTTTAGCATACAATACAGAAACACTTGCGGTGTCCTTCTGGATGTGACGTTGAATGTGATATTAATAGAATAACCCTTGCTTTCTTCTACCAGGTCCTCCCAGACTACTATATATATACACTATATGGACCATTACACCAACAGGGACTTTTATGACATCACATTCTAAATACATAGACATTATTATGTAGCTAGTCCCTCCTTTGCAGCTATAAACCTTTCTGGGAAGGCTTTCCACAAGATTTTCGAGAGTTTCTGTGAAAATTTTTCCCCATTCACCCAGTAGAACATTTGTGAAGGCACTGATGTTGGACGAGAAGGCCTGGCTCGCAATCTCTGCCAAACAGAGAAGTGTGTCTCGTCACTCCACAGAACATGTTTCCACTGCTCCAGAGTCCAGTGGCAGTGTGCTTTACACCAGTCCATCCGGCACCGGCATTGTGTTTGGTGACGTGAGGCTTGCATGCAGCTGCTCAACCATGGAAACCCATTCCATGAAGCTCCCGTCGCACGGTTTGTCTGCAGATTTTAATGCCAGTGGAAGTTTGGAACTCTTCAGTTATGGTATCTTCAGAGCGACAGTGATTTTTACGCACCATGAGCCTCAGTACTTGGTGACCCCGCTATGTGGTCTTCCGCTTTGCGGCTGAGTTTCTGCTGTTTCTAAACGCTTCCACTTTCCAATAACACCACTTACAGGTGACTGTGGAACATCTAGCATGGATTTCACGTACCGACTAGGTGGCATCCTATCACAGTACCACGCTTGAATTCAATGAGCTCCTCAGAAGCTCATTGAATTTTTCCACAGACAAACATTTTCAACTCTAGTCCAGCTCTCAGGACTATACCAACTAACTTGACAAAGGGGGAAGTATGAACTAATAATTATTAAAGAGAGCATTTATTACGTTTTGTTTTCTTATGTAAGAAAAGTATGTGATGATTGCTAAACACAAGACAGCTGATACAATTCTTGTCCCACCACCTTCTAATTCGAATTCCAATTACTGTGCTTGTCAAAATGCAACTTTTCCAATGTTCCATCTTAAAAATAATAAGAGAAAATAGTTAAGGTAAAATCGTACTTTTATTTGTGTTCCTTTTTAAAATATTGCCTACAGCCAATCAGAAACATTCCCTGGGAGAGCACAGGTTAAGAACCGTACACATTGTACAATTCCACCAGTGATGCTAGAAGTTCCACTTTCACAGGCCACACATCACAATTGATGTTTCATTTCAAGTTTCTTCAGCTATTCCAACCTTGACGCCATAGGAAACAAAAAGAGCAAGTGTGGATTTCCTTCTGCAATGGAAAGGACTTTAATGAGAACATGTCTGTATAAAGATCGTCCCTGGCAAATGTGTTGAACTTAGGTGTTTGTGCCTGCATAAACTTAAGCCACAAGTAGGGATCTAATTTTTGACAGCAGATTTATAATAGGAAAATCTCAGCAGGAATGAGCAGCGAGTAATCCCAGACACTGCCTTTTTTCATCAAGCTTGTCTTGATTTAGTACCTTGGACAAGGAGTAGAAAGAGGGCAAACAGCAGAGGTAATCCTATCATGTTGAGTCCAGCCAGGTTCTTTCCATCACTAAGGCTTCCTCGTGCTGCTAACATGAATTCACATCATCTCTGTTTAGAGTTAGAGCCACTGACTGACAGATACGTATGGGTTTGCTCTAGACTGAAAATCATTCTAGATACCTATTGCTTATTACAATAAGTCTGGGATGATATTGAATCCCTACAGTGAAAATTGGATATAACAGTGCAATGTTTCATCTGTTTCATAAAATGTGGAACTAACCATAACCAGGTGCCCATAATTTCCATTTTATTTCCTAGTGACTACATTTAATTATTTTTGTAGGACAACATTGATAAAACGATTTAAAGTAATTTACTGTGACTCCTGATTTATTTATGAAAACCAAACATGATATTCATGAAATCTAGGTAAGCTACACTGGACTTCAACATTGGCGAAATATACTACAGCATATCTGGGAGCCATTTACATAAGTCTAAGGGCATTTATTGTACATAATGGCATTCTATTTGATTTCATACATTGATCTCATTTGAAAGCCGGTCTTGCACGGGGAATGCATATGAGCCCTTTCGTGCCTTTCCCAGATATTGACTATTCCCATTCACCCTTTCCAAGTCATACCTTCATCCACCCTGTATGATCGTTTAGCCATTGGGTAACAAGGGCAGGACTCCAAATACCTCACCCATTTGTCTCATTTATGGCCCTGTCCCATTTAATCAGTGTAGATATTGAGTCTCAATAGGGGTGTAATAACTCTGAGACTCGAGCATTTAAACCATACTGTTCTTTATTGGGTATCCTTTTGGACTAAACATTTAGCTCTAAAGAACATACCCAGCAGCAGTCTTGAATTTCCTAGAACAGTATTGATAACCAAGCGTAAGGCCTAGCTCTCAGCTGTCCGGGTCAGTATCCTGAATATCGGAATTGCTGCTAGATGTTAGATTCCAAATTAGACAATGCGCATGGAGAAATGGGGCTTTCGTTGAGCTAGGCACACTGTGTACCAAAATGTAGGTTAGCAACTATATTGGGATGGATTCCAATGATGGAGATAAATCTATCAAACCTGATGGAACAACCCTCATATAGACTGTTATGAAAAAACATGAGATACAAATACAGTGAATCTTGCCCAGTATGTCTGTTGTATCCCACATTTCTCCATTACAGTCTATGGAAGCGTGACCATCCAATCACTTGTCTTAGATTTATCTCTGATAGAGTTATCTCTATCAATGCAATCCAGTGCATTATCACTACGACTCGTTGCTGCTTTATAGTTTTTGTGGTGAATTGCTGCTACCCCATGTCAGGTTTTACCCATTGTGCAGTCATTTTAAAGTGTAACACTCAACTTCGACAAAGTTGATATAATTTTTCCAATTCCTTCCAAACTTTTGAGAAGAACACAACCTATTTTTGGTTCAAGTTTTGTATTGGTACTTTATGAAAAAAAAAGGTAATTTAAGCATTCACAACTGCGATTCCACAAGAGCTGTATGATGGCATTTTTATGTAAATAGAACAGGTAATGGCTAGTTTTGTCACTGCTGCACTTACGCTTATTAGTTTCTCTTTCTCTCTGAGAACTTTGGAACATTTTCAAATATTACAATATGACTGAAAGAGCAAATATTGCATTATTCTCCCTTTTATTATTCAAATTGTAAGAGGAAGTCTTTCATAATTGTTTTTCATTTTAACCTTGTTTCTCGGCGTGAGCTGATTTATACATTGGCAGCAGGAGTTCTCCTCCATAGTGTCTACGTTTGCGTCTTTCGTATTCATGTGTTTTTTTTTTAATAATCTATTCTTTTTAAAAGGCACTGTATATTCTTTGTGAGTGGTGGTGGTGGTGGTATTGTGTTTGAATTATTTTATCCTTTACTTTAGGTTTTTATACATTGTATAAATAGGTTTTTATTTTCTACACAATGTTGCTGTAGCCTCGATGATGTGGAATTACTTGGATAGATGAGGATTGGAGAATGCTAGCCAGAAGTACTAAACAACAGAGTGCATTCATGTGAATGTATTATTGAACACATAATGGACAATTTCAAAGTTTTGGGATATGGATTGTTATAAAGAAAAAGACTCCAGCACAATATTGATGCAATATGGGAAGGGTCATTTTGAAGAAGAAGAAATCATCTACGTCTATTGCTTGATGTAGGACAGGGACCCACTGTAAACAGTAGGATGTTTATGGTCCCCAAAGCAGAACATCCCCCAGCTCACAAATTCACTCAAACTTGCATAAGCACTCACAACAACTAAAAAGCAACTCACATACACTGGCATACAGGAAAGGCGATTATATGCAAGTTTAAAAATGCAGGTTACTCTCAAAATCAGTAATTTGTGACTTTAAATGCCAGCAGGAATCACCTTGCAAAGTAGAGGGTTATAAATAAATAATCATCACTCCTCACATCATGGTTAATAGGATATAAAGGTGACCCCTGTTCAATTTTTATTTTTATGATTTAGTTGACTGTAGTAAATTTGCTAGATTTAGATGAGGACATGCAAGTTTACACATTAAACTTGCATGCCCTCATCTGAAATTCCCAACATTTAAAGTTAAAAGGACTTGCAAACACATTAATATCACATCGCCTCTTGCAAGTTTGTCTCATTCAACATTGGCTATATTTACAAAGCCTAGTAACTCAGCTGATGTTTTTCTTATTTTAATTAAATGTATTTATTTAACCCCTTAATGACAAAGCCCGTACATGTACGGGCTCAAAATGCATTGTTTTCAATGGGTTTAGGGACCACCCATTGTCCTTAAGGGGTTAAATTTACTTTCATTAATGTAAATTAAAGTTAAACAAATCCCTCAGATTAAATGCAACACAATTTTTTTGAGTTGTGACATTTTTATTCTAGTCATCTCACGAATTTAATTAATCATTATCTTGTGGGTGGCCCATGATCGTCAATGTCCACAAAAGCTTCATGCCTTAAAATCAGGACACTTGTGGGTTGAAATGTTTTCCATTTATTGAAACTTCCTAGAAGAGAGTTCCTTATATGTTATGAAGTACATTTTAGAAAGTATTCTAGAAAGTCATGTTGTTATTGTGACAACATGAAACTTATGTCAGTTTCACGAACAGATATATGGAGAGCCAGTGAATTCATGCAGACAATTAAATAATTAAAGAGACAGAGAAATAAAAAGTTATGCCTAGTATACTACAGCCTTTATTAAAGAAAGTGTGGGAGGGGGGGTCATTTTACCATTTGTGAATAGCCTTAAGTACCCTAGGAACACATTTTTAATGTCTTCTACTTGTCAATTTCACAGAGAAATTTAGAAGCCGCTTGTAATCATATGTTGTCATATTGTGATATTAAGAAATAAAGGTTGATTAGATGGTGAAGTAAAATTACAGAAAATGAAGGACTGAGGCATTGACGAATGAAAACCAAACATTTATAATAATAAAAAAAATCTCATATTGTACCTAGCATGGACACTTTTCAATAAACATTGTCCCTGCAACCACTGTTAGCCATACCATGAGCTGTGCAATGGCCTTAAACGTTCCCATCATTTTCTTTAGATTAAGTCCTTGTGAGCAAGGGACTCTAATCTTTGTACATCAAAGAACTCTGCTTCTTGGATTTATTTATTCCCTATTACAGGATATAAAGCACCTGCCTTACATGAATAATCTTCCTAATAATACATTTTAATTATCTGTATTAATGGTAAAGAGCCACCCATTTTAGGCTATGGTAATCCACTGCACTATATAACCAAATACCCGTTTGAGTTATATCTACATCCCTGGGAATGCTCAGGGTTTGTCCCTTTGCCTCTGGGTTTTTGCCCCAATCTCGGAGTCTCGGGGTAAAGGGTCAGAATCTCAGTGTCACAGTCTGCCGCTGACTCCTTCATATATCACACACACATTTGATAATACCTGAGAATCTCAATTAGTCCTTTTGCTACCAGTATCTCGATATCCCTACTTAAATAGAGGTGACTCAACTAATTGCATCTTTGAATAGTGAAAGTTTGATGAGGACTGGTATTTAAGTCATTTGGTTAACACATTTGATAAGTCAGTTTTCAGGATCTGCTATTAATGGGTTAATGTGTAAGGAGTCTTAGTGACAGCTCATTTAGAAGGTTCCCATCTATAGCTGGGTGGTTCACTAATCATCAAAGTAGGGCTGCATGGCGAAAGCCTCCTTTACTCAACTGAGTGGCTGCGTAAGTTATCAAAGTTCAAAAAAAAAATAAAAATGGAATTCATTTGTAGCCTTTAGAGATAACATATTCCGTTCTAATTATTATGAATGGTGTTATTCATTTTCAACATGCATGTAAAGAAAAACGAGCATGAAATGCATTTTGCTGGTCTGTGGAGAAGAACTGAATAGAATTTAACAGCATGACATGTTCCTTGACCTCCCTCTGGTGCAGAGTGTAATGCAGTATCCAAGGCATGAAACGGCTTACAGAAGGAATCTTATGAAGTACAGCTTTTTATTTCTTCAACGCCACAACAGAGAGAAAAATCTGCTGTGTAGGAGTAATCTCCTCCTACTTGAAAAGAGATGGAAATGCTGTTGTCACGCACACATTTCAGCTTCACAGTGCATAAAACATTCTGGAGAGGATTGAAAAGTAAGTTACTGTAATTAGGGTGCATTATGGAATATCACTTTAAAACATGTATTTATAGACACGCGTGTTTATAAATACGTATGAGACCCCTATAAAGAAATATGCATCCTATGTGTTTTAATACATTTTCTTTACATGCCTGGGGTTGATATGGATTGATGGACATAAATCTGCAAATGGGGTTGGCCAGCTGAGGGTGGAAAGCGTTGCATGGCAATAATATATGCAGCTATTTGGGTTTTCAATCATGGTTATAGTGTTTGGAGTTTACTCAACAAGCCTAAATGTTCTATAACGTAGGCAAAAAAAAAAAAAAAAAAAGTGAAATACTTTACAAATCTTAATGAACCTAATCAGATGGTGGCAGCGGTGGCACAGGCAGGCTGCTTCAGGGGCAGCAGTAGCAGAGGCAGGCTGTTTTAGGGGCAAGGGTGGCATGGGGAGGCTGTTTTAGGGGAAGCGGTGGCATAGGGAGGCTGTTTTAGTGGAAGTTGTGGCACAGGGAGCTTGTTTTGGCGGAAGCGGTAGCATGGGGAGGCTGTTTTAAGGGCAGAGGCCTACTACGTCAATGTCTGGCTAAGCATATAGTGATAGAGATTATACTGCACTACTGTCAATTTCTGGCATAATGTATTGTGATAGGAGTTGCACCATATCTGTTCAGTAAATGTTATTTATTTGAAAGTATTTCATTTATTTATAAGTTAATTTATTTTTTCAGATTCTTATTTTTTTTTTACAGTCTACAAATTTGTGAAATAAATATTCTTGCCAACATTACATTTTGTGTGTTTGTGCCACAGGATCCGCCCCAGGTGCCAAATACTCTAGGTATGCCCCTGCTAAACACATTGGTTTACATACTTTTACTTGAGGATTATCCCCTCTCATTTTCACAAGGACCACTTTACTAAAGACCTCCAACTGGTCATGTGCCTTCAGTTATGTTTACACATACACTATAGGGACAAAGGTACTGGGACACACCTCTTAATTATTGAAATCAGGCGTTTCAATCAGACCCATTGTCACAGGCCTAAAATCAAGCACCTAGTCGTGCAGTCTGGAATTGGGAAAAAAATGGGTCATTCTCAGTGAATTCAAGCGTGGTACTGTGGTACTGAGTGCTGAGGCGCATGGTGCTGAAGAGCTCCAAACTTCCACTGAGATTAATATCAGGACAAAAACTGTGTGGGGAGAGCTTCATGGAATTTATAGAATTTCCATAGCCGAGCAACTGCATACATGGCTCACATCAAGTACAATGCCAAGCATCAGATCGAGTGGTGTAAAGCAAGCTGCCATTGGACTCTGGAGCAGTGGAAACATGTTTTGTGGAGTGACAGATCACACTTCTCTGTTAGGCTGTCTGGGTTTGGCGCATGGCGGGAGAACGTTATCTGGCTGGCATTGTGCCAACTGTATGGTTTGGTGGAGGAGGGATAATGGTATGGGGCTGTTTTTCCGTGTTTGGGTCCCTTACTTCCAATGAAGGGAAATCTTTATGATTCAGCATACCATGGCACTTTAGACAATGCTGTGCTTCCAACTTTGTCGGAATAGTTTGGGAAAGGCCCTTTTCTATTGCAGCATGACTGTGCCCCGGTGCACAAAGCAAAGTTCATAAAGACATGGTTGGATGTGTTTGGTGTGGAAAAGCTTGACCGGCCGCACAGAGCCCTGACCTCAACCCCATCGAACACCTTTGGGATGAACTGGGACGGAGATTGTGAGACTTCTCGTCCAACATCAGTGCCTGACCTCACAAATGCTCTACTGGATAAATGGGGAAAAATGCTCCAAAATCTTGTGGAAGCCTTCCCAAAAAAGTGGAAGCTGTTATAGCTGCAAAGGGGGGGTCAACGACATATTAATGTGTATGTATTAGAATAAGATGTCATAAAAGTCCCTGTCGGTGTAATGGTCAGGTGTCTCAATACTTTTGTTCATTTAGTATATGTATGTATAGTCTCCTCTGTTGTGTATAATGATACTTTATATCAATTTGTGCCTCCAAAGATATAAAAAAAATAATCATTTGGAGCAAACACTAAAAGTAATTTTTACCTGCATATAAGGATGCTAACCCATGATAAAAATAACAGGCAAGATATAATGGAAGAAACAAAATCATAACACCTTGGAAACCAAATAATAACATTATTACAGGAGTGAACCTCTGAATAGGTGAACAGCTGCATAAAACCACCACTAGTGCGGATACTAGAATAAAAACATTATGGAATGGTCATGTTATGCTTTATACTGACATTCTAATGGCCTAGATGCCGATTTCTAACCAATTTTATTCCATCAGTCATGGATTAAATCTGACTCTTTAGCATTTACAATAGAATAATGTCTTCGTACATGCGGTGGTAATTTGGACAGGCAAGTGACAGCTCACATCACCAGACACAATGCAATCCTTTCCTTATTGTACCTGCGCTGTAAGAAGAGTGTATTGCACAATGAGTTATTTAACTCCAGCAGCTTGAAATCAGACCCCTACGTATCCTGCCTGCAAACTGATTATCCTGAAATTCACTTCTCCTTTTGTCCGTAGTCCATCTGCTCTCATAATAGCCTGAGAGTAACTTTGCAATCATGTAGACAATACAGAATCGCAAAGGTACACAACAACACACTTGATGTGTTTACTGTGTGGTATTTTACTACTGTACCCAAAAGATGAGCTCTATATATATATATATATATATATATATATATATATACACATTTTACAGTAAAAAGGTTTTAGGAGGACAAGGACTACAGTTTTGTTTATGTTACTCTGATTCTTGGTCATTATAGTTGATTGCATTGAGTGGTTCAGCACTTTTTCAAGTATTCTCTTACCTTGGGACAGGTGTAAAATACAGTTATAAGGGGTTTTGCCCCCACAAAAATATTTATTAGATTATAATAAGAACAACACATATTCTGATTATGTGCTCAGATCAACGGCAAAAACAACCAAGTGATGGAGACAGAGAAGCACTTGCCTTTTGGGGTAATAAAGCAACCAATCAGTAGCAGCAAAGAGCTCCCATTCAAATCACTTTTATCATGTTTATCATGTGGATGAAGATGTGTTTACCCAACCATATCTCCTACATACAAAATAGCTTAGGGGCAGGCAAAGGAGCAAATGTATATCGGGGATTCTGCAAGTGGGTAGCGTGGGAACCTTTATACTGTATATATAAATAAGGTTCATATGATGGCTACCATTAATAAAACGTAAATACCAATGGACAGAGATTGGACATGATTATAAAAGTATTTTTGGAGAGGAAAGGACATTGGAATGTCATAGTGGTTATTTTTAATGTGCAGCATTTATTAAAATGTAGGAAAATACCAATTTAGCAGCTCTCAAATGGGAGGATTTTTGATCAATACACACCTGGATTGTCTGGTGTGTATTAATCAAACATGAAAACTTCACATAGAATTCAATAATGTCAAATAATATATGTACAGAGCTACTGAATGTAATAAAATAAATGTCATGCATAGAATTTAGAGAAAAGACCCTGCCAGGTACAGATATATCTGGCAACTGGAAATCAGTGCCTTCTATTCATATGTGAGCCAAGGGATACGACAGGCGCAGGTGTACTTTATCCTTTCCCTTTTAAGGAGACTTGTGTCTCCCCATCCCAATGAACAATTACTACAAGAACACTGGCTAAGGCATTTTAACTCAGATACTTGTACTGGCAGAATGTCAAAGAACTCAGAATGGAAGAAACCAAAATAAGTTCCTTGGCATATTGATCATTTTCTCACTTTTCTCGCTCTCCCTCTTCTTATATGGTTATCATTTTATAGAGGGAACACATCTGGAATGATGCATACAATCAATGGTTAATTAACCTAATATTGTTCAATTGACATATAGGTTAAAAGGTTGGGAATGTGGATGTGAATTGAGTTTGTGACGTTTAACATGTCTCCATTGTAATACTCCCTCTTCCATGTATCCTGTAAGTTGTACCAATCCACTTGGCGACCTAATGACCATGTAGAATCTCAACCTCAAGAACCTCTGGATTTGAAGCAACAACCCTAAATACGGGAGGTGATGCCCTTACCCTTGTCACTAGATGGCGGCTCTGCCTCCCTATGGGCCTGACATCCTTCCAAGGTCCGGACACACCTCAGTCTCCCCCTGTAATTAAGGCACTTTATATACTAGGGCTGCTCCCAACTACCCTTGCTGGATAAGTCTTTTCCTAGTTTCTGATGCAGTCTTCCTGAATATTTCCTTCTGTTTTTTTAATCTTGGCTTTGGATTACATTTACATTTTCTTCTTACTCCTTCAGTATCTCCTTTGGATCCATTATTATCTGGTTATTGTCCATGGACTTTGTTTATGCCTCTGTCTAATTGTCATGTACCATGTTTTGGCCTGATTAATTATGAACTGGGCTATCCTCTACTGTCTGACATAGACCTCTACTGTGTGGTTCAGTCATAGACCTTTGTCGCTTCCCATCTTAGTCTCCTGCCGACTGCCTGTTGATCTTTTTCCAGACTCCTCTTGTAACCCCCAAGCGCAGACTGTAGCAGACAGGTGCCTACAAGCAGAAAGTTGCAAGTATACCTATTCCACCCAGGGTTTGGAGACTTTAAGGATCAATACATCACCAATATTTCAGTATTACAATTAGGTTTTTGATCTGCATAGTTTTTAAGTTTTTTAGACATGATTTGATATGAATATGGTGGCTATGGTAAATAGACGATGACAGATGATCCTGTTGCGGAGTAAACATAGAATAGCCACATTTACATTATGGGTGGGATGGAAGATTTCCCTCTTTGTATATATAATGGAGCAGCATGTGTGGCTATATCTGGGATATGACAGTGCTGAAATTCAGCTAGCTTGGCTATGTTTACCTGTGGTATACACAGGACTATATTTCGTTCCCTTGCATGAAAGTATAACTCAATGCCATGTCAGAGTCTAATTTTAACTATATTGAATATTAATGTTGTCATTCTAAATCTGAGGAACGCACAGCTTGAAGGTAAGCTCACAATTTTAGCTGACTCTTTTAAATGGAAAAATGCAACCATAGTCGTGTCAACAACCTTAACCACATACACCTTTAAAGAAACAAATTCCTCAGTGGGTGGCAGCCAGTCTATCACCTCCAAAATCAAACACTTCACAGTTTATGTTCTTGCTATAAATATATGTGTTCTTGAGATACTACAATTTCTTATACATTGGTAAAAAAAAAATCTAGGTGGTAGTACAAAAAAAAATCTAAACTTTTACATCTTTGAGAAACGTAAAAAGGCTTCATAAAATAAGGAAGTCACGTTAATAATGAACTAATTGCAAAAACTCATTTCTTGTAGCCATCAGCAAGTTCCAAAGATCCAATTCCGTCCACAAACAGTAGTCAATAAGTACCCATCAAAATGACTCCCCCCAAAAATGGTCTGCTTGCCCCAATCCTTCTTTGTCCTAGTTATCAGATCCAACATGGATCCAGAAGGTGACATTCACATTTATCTTGTTGATGTAATGTGTTTTCATATGTTCTCTCCACCCCAACACAGCTTGAACACAGGCTTCCATGTTCTACTGCCACTCATCACTCGCATTCTATATAACTCATCTATCACACCAACCCTGTGCACTCTGCATCTAAAACAATCTGCTGGTGGCTAATTGGTTACTTCTGTTTTTGTTTTTCTCTCTCTACCTTAAACAACCTATTAAGATAGTTTGCATACAAGAAAACCATCTACTACCGCTTTCTAAACCTCTGTTATTCAAAACCTCCATATTTTCCCCATACGACCACACACACTCATCGTTAGATGTTACTGTTGACGACAATGGTGGAATGTTTCCACTGTACAGTAGACAACGGACACCTATTGCCGATTTCAGTGTGTTAGAGCTACTTCATCTACCAAACACACTTTAATAATGTTAATGCTTTGCATTGTTCCCAACTTGGACCTTTGAGCACATGAAAACCTGTATATAGCTAGTGCAACATTTGTAGAGAGCTATTTTCCTTATTTTAGATGAGTTGAGTGTGCTACTATAAATGTTAATTTTCTGCATCCACTAGCCGGAACCAACAAACCATAAAGCTACATACAGAGATAATGTATATAAAGGATTGTACACACGAGACAGTGTAAGAAAAATAAAGCTTGGTGGTTGATCTCGATTATACAAATTAACGATAAGGACAAGAAGAAAAATACAGATGCAATATATTGCAGAACTACCATCTTGATCATATTATTTAGCCATTTGGTGTCCATAAATTGCATCCATCTATTTCTCAACATTAGAATAAACCTCTTAATTAAATAAATGCGTGGCCTAAATACCATGATGCTCCATTGTTCATTTTGCGATTTTTAAGTACAATTCACTTGTGTTACATATCAGCAGGTGTATATGCTTTAACCTCTCCAGAAACTACAATTGCAGGGCAGATATGTTCTAAAGAGGAAAAATAATGCATTTGGATCGTCACCATATTTGTAACGATTTCCATATAGAGGGGCATTACGGCTCGTTGTATCTTTGTAGTAACGATGTAGTAAGATCTTACAAAGGTGACATGCCATCATGCTGTACTACGCCCTGGTATATGTAAGGCTGATTTTCCTGTGTCTATAACAGTAATGTTGCTCTGTCCTAGAACTTGCTTGCTTTGACAGTATCCCCCACCAGTGAAACATGCCAATTGTGGCTAAGATTGTGGTGAGTTTGAAGTGGAAAAATGTCAAACAGTAAGTAAAATAAGACCACCAAGTGTATTTCTGCGCTAACCTAAAACATTTTTTCCTCTCTACATGGGAAAGGCTACTGTGTAATGCTATACACCACAGAAATGACTCAAAGCTGCTACTACCTTTCACTTTGATTGTATACAATGAGAAACACTCGCCTACTAATACCAGCCAGATGCAACAAAATGAATTTCAAATTTATGCGACATATATATTAAAACGGTTTATACACTAAATGAGTTACTCGATACAAAGGATGCATTCCATGCATAATACTAGTATCTCTCAAATACATTGAACAATTTTACATTCGCATTAAAGTCTGGTTTTGCCTGATTTCATTTGCAAAATAAAGATAAAATACAAACTTAGTAAGGAGACTTTAACTATCTGAGCGCCAGGCAGCTGTATGTGTGCTCATCTATTGGGTATCCTGTTATTATACCTTTTCACGCTGATGTTTAAGACAATAGGTTTGTCCCATCTTTGTGAAAGTAAAATTTGAATGGTATATTTTTATCCCCTTGTAATTTAGCAAGATGAACTAGCAGGAGAATCACTATATATATATATATATATATATATATATATATAAAACTAAAATTCAGCATTCCTTAATGTCTGGATTAATATCCATCAATAATACTGTAAGGGAATAAAATAGCTCTACTAGTGTCTCCAGTAAAACAGGAGGGTGATCAGAACAAACTGACAGCTATTATTTAGTGTAAAGTAGTCTTAATGTCTTGGGTCCTGAGACTTGTTCTTTTGTCTCTTGTCTTTTCCCAATTATAAACTGCCTTCCTATCTCACCCCCAAGCAAACACACGCACACACACTTCTTAAATGTGTTTCATGTGCATGGAAAATCAATAAAAATACGTGAAATAAATCAGCTTTGCCAGCAATGCAGTTCTTTTGCCTACGGGTTCTCATTTGTTCACAGTGGCTCTGTTTTCTCTCCTTGGCTATCCGCCATACACTACTAAGTAGCCATTTTCACTTTTCTTTACAGCTTATCCCTGTGTTCTCTAAAATGAATCAGCGCTGGGAACCCTATAAGATTGAGAACTTCCACTTTTTGGTGGGCAGGTTCACATTTAAAAAAGAAATCGCATATCTCATTCAAAGTTTTTTCTACTGCAAATGTTTTTTGTAAGTTCGGATGCATACATATCAGCCCTGCAGAACGTATACTTAATATAAGAGCTTATTTTAAAGTTTCCCCCACTGATTAAAGTCCTCGCAGGAGAACATGCCAGGGTTGGCCTATTAGAATGCATAACAGAATTGATCATTATCGTCATTCCTGTTACATTTACGTATACATCGGCAGCAGATTCCGCAGCGCTATTAACCCCTTAATGACGAAGCCTGTACATGTACGGGCTCAACATGCATTGTTTTCAATGGGTTTAGGGACCACCCATTGTCCTTAAGGGGTAAAAATAGGAGGGCAGTAAAAAATGTATAATAACATTACAATTGCCAGGATACACTTTGACAATAAGATTCAAACAAATTAAGGAGGAAAGGGCCCTGCTTTTCTGAGCTTACAATCCTGCAAACTCTCATTTTAGTGAATGTTTATAGCTATGTCTACACAGTAGCTATATTATAATGTGATAATACCTTATATATTATAATGCAAGCATTCTATTGACAGTTTTATTAGACCACTGCATCCAGCCTCTCCAAAATATATATTTTAATTTTTTTGTAATTGAATAACTTTTGAAAAACGACTGCCTTTCATAAGGCATATTTCCTGCTTTAAATGCACATGTATCATTGGAGGCATCGAAAGCATTCTTGTTTTCACCCATCACGCTCAATTGTTTTCCTCCAACGTTCTGCTGGCTTGCAGAAGGCCTTCCTAACACAGCTATCCAGAGGCTTTGTACCCCAAGGCATTGTTGTCAAAATAAAGAAATACATAAAGCTAAAGCCAAACATTAAAGGCAGAAGAAAAAGAACAGGATTTAATGTTTTATTTCTTTCTTCAAAGATTTCATCTAACCACCAAAGCCTTCCCAACAGTAACAAACATCTGCCAAAGAACAGCTGATGTTCACAGAATGTACTGCTACTAATTGTTGCTGAGATCTACAAATAGGGATGCCTTTGGACAAACGTTAAGAACTTCTAACATCTAAGCTAGAAAAGTGAATAGGAGTATGTAAGAACAGTCACAATGTGCCTCTACCTAATTGATGTATTTAAAACAGTTTTTTTCCATCAGCATCCCTGTGTTCTTCAAAGTATTTCAAAGTCTCTTTAAGAAACTCTCTGCTGAGCCGCTAAGCCTTTCCCCTCGGAAAGAGTCAGCATGCTTGTCTAGAGGCTAGCGTGCTGTGCAATTACAAGGGGGCAGTTCGATAATAAAACACTTACTTCTTTTATTATTTTTTGCAAAATGCTACATTTTAAAATAATTTGTATAAATATATTTAGACAAACACACATGGACGTTTGGAAAGAAGCCTTAGGTTTTCAATTATGCTGTACAACGCGAGAGGAACATAGGGCTACCAGAAGCAGGGAATTGAATGATCTACCCCACTATTTTTTGTTTAGTGAGCCAGAAGTTCCCAACATTCTTATTTGAGATCACTGTAGGGCTTCCATTCCAATTTTAAGAGTTTGTTTGAGAAGATTGTTAGATCAGAATGTATTTTGTAAAATGGTACACGCTTGGTTCTGCGTCTTCTGTTTTCTATTTTTTCACCTAAATATCAAAAGCCTGCTCCAGCCAGCCCAAAAAAAAAAAGCAATTCCAATCGACACACTTTTCAAGTCATTCTACATTTAATCAATATTATCCAAATTAAAGTGGGGTTTTTTTGCTGCTGTAATATTTCTACGAAGGGCCATTGAAGCAATTGTTTATAGAAAGATACAGAACATGGCTATGTAAGATATATCAAGTTAACTAATACCCCTTGAGAGACTATGTGGCTATTCTTATAGAACCAGCAACTACTTCATTTTTCAAAGTTGTACTGGAAGGTCTGTAAATGTTTAAATATGTGCTCAGCTGCCATTATTTGTTCCAATTTTAACTTTGGCTTTAGAGCCATATTCATACCATTCAAAGATCAGAGATGGGACCTAAAGGAAGGTTAAATTAGTGTCTGCCATTAGATCAGACAGGATGTCTGAGGGTTAAAATTAGGCTTGTGTGTGATGCACCTGGAAATAATTAGGCCGATCTATGTCAGCAAAGTGATGTTACCAAAGACCCTGGAAAAGCAAAGGAGAGAAAGAGAGACAATACAGGGTGTATTTACAGAACGCCTTAGGTTAACATGCATGAAGTCCAATGAAATATCTGGGCCACAAGTAAATCAGCCTGTTCTCCTGTGTTTATTAAGGCCATAACTGGAATCATTCAACATATTTACTTAGTTCAAGGCTCTACACTACAGGGTTGATCAACTGAGATTGTTTTTATCAATTCACTATGATTTAAGAGGGGTACAGCGGGCTGCCAATTTTTTTTTTATTATTTTGCATCCTATCCATTTTATTATCAGCTTTAGTTAACTACAGTTGCCGATTAATCATAATATCACAATATAAGTATTTCTCTTTTTTTATTTTTACTAAGGACAGTGCCTTCGACACATTGTTTGCTGTTGATGGTGGCTTGTAAAGGGAAGGGTCACAGGCCTGGAGCAGTTAAACACATAGGGCCCCCTTTTGCCCCTCCCTCATGGAAGCTTCTTACCACATCAACTGCTTGCCTCCCGGATGTATTTCATACCCAGTCCTTCATGCGACTGGGAGTGGTGTCGTTTCCAGGCCTGCAGCAGAATGAGGGCACTGCTGGCCACATCTTGCATCAAAGGAGAGCATGTTGTTGGACCCAATAAGGTCACCACTTCATGGGAAGGAAGGGCCCTGGAGCAATTGCCCTGTGTGCTCTACCTTTAATCTGGCCATGGCCACAGGGATTTACACCCCATATTCCAGAGTGCCTAGTCACTTTTTTTCCATATATAAGGCAGTGCTATGAACGAATCTCCTGTTTTTTAACACTAGTACTACTTAAAAATGTAGTGTTATTTTTTAAATCACCAACATACTGGCCCTCTTAGTGGATTTATGAAGAGGTTGGGCTACGCAAGTGTAAGGTGAGACTAGTTTCACATTAGGATGGGGATAACTGCATGTATTGGCGGGGAGAGTCTCAGGTGGACTTTAGTGGGTGGTATGGGGGGGAATCAAAAGGCAATAGGTGGGGAGTCGAAAGGCAATAGGTGAAAAGTAGACAAGGAAAGCTGCCGCTCCCCTGTCTGTAAAAAGAAACTGACCCAGAGACCTGGAGAACAAGGGCTTCACCAGGAGGCTCCAGATCAACGTATGACACTAAGCTTTTATCACACTGCATTGTGAAAGATAATATAATGTTAATTATTCAGACGGATTCTCTGGCTAGGATAAAAAGGACTTAAGTAGCATATGCACGACTTTATTAGCATTGCCATAAAGGATCAACTCACTATTAGATGACTGCCTACAACTGCAGCCTACCGATACACAGATATCGGAACATTGAGAAACCAAACTCAGTTCACTTCAATGCTACCCTAAATTACTGTAGACAACACTATACATCCACTTTAACAGACATCACAGGTGGGTAGGGATACAGAAGACAGCAATTCTCAGCTTGTTCTTGGTTATTAGAGGTCCCGACATTCCCTCCTTGTGCTTTTTTTAATAACTTTATTTAGTGGGGAGAGTACATGCCGTCTCCTAACATGTACCGTCCTTTGATGTTAGTGGTATGTAGTATAATATAAATAGCGTACTTAAAGCATTTTATGTTCTAATGCACCTTCCTGAGGATTCAGCCAGATAGCAGCCAGAGATTAGGTAAATGAAAGCTTCCAGAGCTCTGCTGGGTACATCAACTGCTAGTAATTTCTTCAGAAATATTAGTTTTCTCTTGTTTAGTAGAATCAAGCCCTATTGTGATTGCCTTACATTTGTAAAGAAAGTTGCACCCCCCCCTCCTAAAATCACCTTTAATACTCATATAATCCTACATTCTCTGCACTATAATTAGAAATTTATTCTAGCTGCATTTGGATTTCAGAACCTATAATCCAAACAGAACATTATGTTGTTCAGTATCACAAACAATTAAAACAGTGCAAATTACTTCATTACAAAATTTTGCACAAATTAAGTGTAGTAAAGCAGAACTGACCCCAACTGAGATCTATGGGAAAAAAAACTTTAAGAACATATCAGCTGTGTTCTGTTTTGAATTTACCTGGTCATTTATTTCCTCTAATAATAGCCAGACTATTTGGCTGCTGCAATTATAGTATATGAGAGTGGGGGGCTTTCCAACGACTGATCCAATCAACATAACAACAAGTGCAATCTCAGCAACTTCTTGCAACTATATTACTTAATATTATACTATATATACTATATATATATATTGTATTTAGTGTTGGAGTCCCTCTAAGTTTGTTTTGTGTCTGTACATTCATCTATAGTCTTCAGAACTGTTCTGAGTTAACCTTGACTTTAATTTTTATATTTAAAAAAAACACAAAGTTTTTTTTTTGTAATCATCTCGTTTTTGTCTAGTGTATTTTATACAAACCCCTTATTAGCATGTCTAAGAAACATCTGCAATGGGTATTGTATTCCTTACCAATCTAGTTAAGTGCTGTCATGTCCATGGTGACTGCAAAGCGATTTATATTTCGAAATATGTCAATCTGAAACATTTCAGCGTAAAAGTTATGTGGGAATAAGGTGGTTATTAGAGATTCTGCCATTATAATTTACTCAAATAAATAGGGTGTCTCTAAATGGACAGACATTATCTTGTCAAATCGCTGAGGTTATATAACCTATACACCAATCTCTGATGACATTTTAACACATCCTCAACTTATAATGTCATATCTAAGAGTTCTATTAAAACTTCACTCAACTCTTAATAGCTGCATTTCCCTGCTGACGTAAGTGAGATGGTTTAAACGCTGTACTGTTAGTTTAGTTCCATGTTTACCATAGCGGTTCGGAGTTTATCCTTGTTTCAAGGCCCACTCAGTAACGCGTAAATGTTGGATAAATATCGCCGTCTGGGTCTAGGACTCTTGATACAATCAGCTCACATATCAGGACAGTCCAATTACTGTCATAATCTGAACATTGAAAATTAACTTCTTGACTCAGTGCCAAGGTCGATGGCGTCCAGAAATATGGCTTCTACTGGTGCAGACATTATCTCGCTATTATAACAGCTCAATCTCTGCACAGATGGTGTTATTTTAAAGGCAAGATTATTGTTATCATCAGACACACCACCTTATATATAGTTGTATTATTTGATCAAGGATTCTACACCGGCTTCTAAGAGTTTTCATCTTGTTTCATGTAGCCCATTATTTTTAATGCAAAAAACAGGAAAAGTTACTTAATTGGGTCAAATAATACTCCAATTACAGATCTTCAATTTAGGCTTGAAGCTATACATTATAGATCTACTGAGTGGTCACATCAGGTTTGTGTATTTATGAACAAAAAGAGAGCAAATACATATTTTGTATTGAAACAAATTCAATAAAAATACTCATACTCATTACTCAATACTCATTGAAAACAAATACATATTTATATACGGTATTTGTTTTTTTCTGAAATAAACTGATTGTTTTATTGTTATCGTGGCAATAAATGTTACGTTGTTATTGGTCAAGCTTTTATTTGCTGTTTCATACAGTGTTTCAACATGTTACAATTGTTTCCTGTGAGTTCAACTAAATTTGCTTAACCCATGGATTTAATCAAACTTCACCCCATTTAACCAAAGGCTATTTTGGATTGTAGCTTTGCGTAAATTGGGACTGATTTATAAGTCGAATTTCAAGCCCAAATTCTTAAAATGAAGTTATAATACTAAAATCTGACAGAATCAGGTTACAAAATGTTAAAATACAGTTACATTTTTGATGCACAAAGACCACCGGGTCTCACTTGGTATAAAGACACCATGGCTACCCTAATACATTTTAATCAAGGCGGTTGCGCTAATGGGCAGCATCACAAGCTGTGCGACTGCCCTTGTTTTATCCATCCCCCATTGAGTTGATAGGACCAGTAATTTAATAAATCAGTGCAGGGATTTATCACGCATCCACAAAATTGTTCTCTGCATAATTGCTATAGGTCGAGCCATATACAGCCATATGGACATTTATACAGGTAAATAATCGTGAAAATGCAGTCAAACCTTGTGTAGAAGATGAGCATTTCCAGAAGAATCATAACCCATTCAAAACAATCAACACATTATTATCTGTGATTTATTATTTGTTTGGATTTTTGTTTTGGTTTATTTTACTTATGACATCTGAAGCATTAAAAAGACAGTCTCTGCCAGGGGCATGTTAATGCAGGTGCAACGGAAAGCTGCAGTGAAGAGAGGGCTCTTTGCGCTGTAAGATGGAGAGGAAGGAGTAGAGCTGCACTGATGATGGGATAGATTGAGTGTGTGTATTCATGTATGGACACTGTTAGAGTCAATGTGTGTGTGTGTGTGCAAGTGTATGCTGTTAAAGTATCTGTGTTACTGTATGGCTATAGAGAGTGTTTGAGCATACGGTGTTAGCGTGAGTGTATGTTACTGTTTGGTAGTGTGTGTATCCATGGTGTTAGCATGCTAGAGTGCGTGTTAGGCTATGTGTTAGAGTGTGCTACGTAAGTGTATGGTCTAACCATGAGTGTCTGTGTAAGTTTTTGGTGTTAGCATGAGTGTGCCATATGGTACTAGAGTGTCAGGTGTGAGCCCAGGGTCAGTGATGTGATGGAGAGGAGGGAGCAAGTGAGTGTGTATGTATGTATGTAGGTGTGTGGTGTTAGAGTGAGTGGGTGTAAGTTTGCATGTTAGCATGTGCGTGTGCTTTAATGACAGGGGGTAACCAAAGAAATGCTGCACTCATCAGCTCTGTTATCTTAGCTCAATCTACAAGGCAAACACTGTGACTCAATATTACACTGCCTGTGTTGAACAGTAGAATAAATCAGTTTTAATCGTCCAACTGGATGTGCTGACTAATGAAAGTCTAGGTAGGAATGGACTTTAAGATTCAGCTCAGAGTGGTGTTTAAGCAGGGAAAGTTACCCACAATATAACAAGACTGACATCAAAGGCAGCTTTCAGGTCTGCAGATCAACAAACATTACCGGATCAAAATGAGATAAAAGAGGGGTTCAACAATGCTTTCCTACATTACTGAATACAGCACTGTGTTTTGTGCTCAAGGAGAATTATATTTTTTTCACGGGACTCCCCCTTTAAACTTGGCTACTATGTTTCAGCTTTATTTTACCCTTCACATAGGCACCTCTATGGCAAAGAAACACAGTCACTTCAGTTAATCAGGTCTTTAAAGGCTGTTTACAAATTCTATACTTTACGACCAAGAAAAATCTACTCATTTTGGACGTGCACAATAAGGAATGTCTCCAAATTCTGGAAATATCTTAATTAACCTACACAACCACTAGGCATAATACTCTATAATGAAAAACAGACTTCCACTGCAATAGATTACATACTAAACCAAATAAAAGAGCCAGTAAATGAATTTTTATACATTATTACATAAGACTTAAGCTCACAGTTCTTATTACCTTGTTTAAGATTTGCTCAAACAGTACTTAATGAAATAAATGAATTTTTATCTCATAATTCTACATTAAGCTAACGTTTTATCTTAATGAAAGCCAGCCCTAAGCAGACAATGCAAAAACTATGTAATACCCCACAACATAGCTTTGCTAGAGTAGTCTGGGTAAAAAAAACCACTTTTTCACCAAATTGTGTTTAATCAAGCACAAAATATGAATACTGGTGATTCTGTACTGATATGTATCTATATTGTGTGAGACTTTTTAAATATAATATAAAATACATATATAGAATGATAGCCCATAATTGCTATTGCTATGAATCTTTGCGTGATGAACACTGCTAAAATAGTGGTGACGACTAAGAATAAAGCTCCTAAAGCCCCGAGCCTCTACCAATTACTCTTAGAATTAGAATAACTTCCATATAAGTCCTTGCCCTTGATTAGAAGCAATTGCAAACATTGGTGCAATCACAGAATGAATACCAATAAAAAAATTTAAATATTGGCCAAATCTCCAATCTCCATATATCAGTTTAAATCCATACTCTTGAATACACATAAATTCTATGAGTGTCGTGTTTGTTGATTTTGGGAATTTGTGCCCGTTCATCTAGTAGAGCCATTGTGAAGTCAAGCACTGATGTTGGACAATAAATCCTGTCTCGCAATCTCATTCCCTCTTCTGGGGAGGCTTTCCACAGGATTTTGGAGAGTTTCTGTGGGAATTTTTTCATTCATCCTGTAGCGCATTTGTGAGGTCAGGCACTGATGTTGGATGAGAAGGCCTGGCTCGCAATCACCCTTCCAGTTCATCCCAAAGGTGTTCGATGGGGCTGAGGTTAGGGCTCTGTGGTTGGTGGGTGAGTTTGATGCAGAAGAACTTGACCGGCCCGCAGAGAGCCGTGACGTTAACCCCATCGAACACCTTTGGGATGAACTGGAAGGGTGATTGCAAGCCAGGCCTTCTCCTCCAACATCAGTGCCTGGCCTCACAAGTGCTCTACTGGATGAATGAAAAAATTCCCATAGAAACTCCTAAATCTTGCAGAAAGCCTTCCCAGAAGAGGGAAAACTGTTACAGCTGCAAAGGGGGGGGGGCAACTACATACTGTCTGTGTACATATATATATGTATTCAGAATGTGATGTCATAAAAGTCCCAGTTGGTATAATCAAATGTCCCGATACTTTTGTCCATATAGTGTATCTGTATAATTATATATCCATTTTATATCAATATATATATATATTACAACCAAAACTCTTCAGAATAATTATGGTTTAGTACCCAGGCATATAATATCTTTCTTTGGTTAGTGTAAAAAAAGTAGTAAAAGTAGCAAAAAATAATATATATATATATAAATGATAAACTTTGCAATTTATGTCAGTCATTATGTTACCATTAATACCTACCCATACATAATGTGCGAGAAGGATTATAAAAGTGACAGTGTTAATATTTATAAAACAAACCAACTATAAGTAGTAAAATCCTGAAAAGCAGGTATTTGTGTACTATAACGTTGAGTTTCTAATCTATAGCGTGCCTAGTGCCCCACCAAAATAAAATGTAATCAGAGGGAAAGTGAGGAGGAAGGTGATGAGTTTCTGCTTAAAATCAAACTGCACCCCAGCTGCCAAGCCCTGCGTGAGCAGAGAATGTGTTTTCAGATTATGACATTGGGTCATGCAGTAACTGGCGAGGTCAATTGGAAAATTGGAAGTGTAAAATTTTTTGGATCTTCATGAATGGGTGTTTTTGAGAGGGATTCTTGTGTAAAGGAAAAGTTATGATAATAAAGCTCTAGAGCTGCATCGATTCGTGGCAGCTCGGATTTCTAAGCAGGTCAGCTACGCGGGAATTGTTAGTGGGGATCACTAGCTAAACACTGCATACATTTTTTGACAAACACCGTCTGCATCAAGGAAAGCTGTTGATTGCACTTGGCTAAGAGTCAAGGTCCACTGTCACGGACAATGATCGGTCACAGGCAAACCGATTTGTACTGGTAACAAGTTAACGTTTCTCTCCCAGATGGAGGTATCAGTTGCAAGCCTTCGGATTTATAATGGGGAGTTGCGCAAAACATCAACGTTCACCTTAAGTGAAACATGAGCATCTTGTATTGTTTCATAGGCTATGGTTCACCAAAAAAGTATGTTGGAGGAAAAGTGTGTTGATTTATTATATTTGTGTACCAACATTATGTTAAAGGTTGTTTGCCCCAGGCCTACTATATCACCATCCTCTTCTTTAGGTAGGGTAGACCACACAAATGTGCAGGGGAGAGAAGGCCTTCTATACCATGGTAGCAGGTAGTATGATCTTTTTAAAAACATGCATGCTGCTTTTCTAGATGTCTGTGTTATGAAAGTGTTCTGGGAACAATTAAAATGCTACCCTAATGTTGACCTACTACCAATTTATTTTATGCATGCTACTTTTTATACATTTAAAATAAAACAGAATCATTACGCTATTTTTCATGTAATACATAAGATTGAAAATTCCATCGTATCTGAATGAAGTGCTTATGTAGCCAACAACCACTCAATGAGTTAAGGAAATATGTTTTGGCTGCCCAAGCAACTTTCACAAATACCTTCACATTTGTAAAACATGTCCAGATTTTTTCTGCTGGTCTTATAGTATAAATGAGAACATATTAGATTGTCAGACACATTCAATGGAAGTTACAGTTGTTAAACTGTGAGCCAGAGGGATATATAACTCTCCATGTATCTACATTATATTGTTCCACAATAAATGTCTACGCGGTTCCAAAATGTTATATAATAACTTGATTTGTTGCGTATTTGAACACTTGAAGTATACAATCCTGCAGTGCACTCTACTGGCTATCTTAGCGTAAATCACCATGGAAAGAACGCTTGTAGCTCTCCAGCTTTTATTGAACTAGATGGGTTAGACCAGATTCCATTCCAGAAGAAGGAAATATATCAGATATAGGGACTTTTCCACGTACCCCATCAATGCCTCAAATGCTTTTGAAAGGCGCGCTTGGAGGATGAGTTCGACAACTTTCTCTTTCATGATGGACAGCCAGAACTTTAGAAAGATTAGAGATTATTATTGAGATTTAGGGGCGCTCAGTCTTTCTGGATGTAGCATGTGACCCTGCAGATTAAGATCTCCAAGAATACCGTAATACTTAAAAAAGTAACAAAACAGAAATATTTGTGTGCCTTTTTATTAACATTTGTATTTCTATGCGGGTGGAGATGCTGTACAAATAAAAAGGAACTATACATGATGTACAAAAATATCAAAGATAATAAAAGTTATTGATGTTTCATTGATATTAATTGTGTATTAAATGAGCAAATATCAAGTGCTATTAATTAATTATTATTGACCTGTGAGGGGTTACTGTATATTCAAAAAATATATTTAACTAATTTAACCATTATGGACACAGGGGGATTATTTTAAATCTGTTATGTTACCGGTCTTGCTTATCTCTATTTGAGGTGTACATGGAAAAAAGTCACCTATTTTGTATGAGCTTTCAAAGCTTCATACATGCTTTTTTTCTACATGTGAATCCTCTCGAAAAAACTGAATTCAGAAGATGTCTTCAAAGCTTGTATATAATTATGTCTACGAGAACTTTCATCCAGTCTGTTAAAAGGTACGTTAGGCTACAAGATGCTTTCCATTCTCACTAATGCTATTAGAGCAAACTGCCAACAGAAGTTATCTCCACTGATGTCAGGAGTAGTTTTTGATACTTTGGACTAATTTAAGTTATTTCCTGGACCAACATATCACTCAGTGCAGCAGCCGGTCATGTAAATTACAATAATTGTGCTCCTGAGTAGCAAAATGTACTGATACAGATGCTATCATTACAAAATGAAAGCTATGTATCCTGCCAATGTCAAGAAACCTGTTAATCCCTGGGTAATATTCAGGTTGAGTATCCCTTATCCGAAATGTGTGGGACCAGCAGCATTTTGGATGCACATCGTAATGGCAGAGAAGCCAAAGAGGAGCAGAAGAAAGTCTTTACCGGACTACATGAGAAGTCAGACACCCACAAAAGGAGCTTTTCTGTCCGCTCCCATAGGTGTAAGTATCGTGTATCTGTAGTGCCCTTATCTGAAGAAAATGTGGGTTTTGGATCATTATGGATAAGGGATTTTCGGATAAGGGACTCACACCCTGTATAAACATTTTTACATACACATATATAGAAAGAGTAATTTAGGGAATTGAACATTTAGCTTTTTAGCTGTTTTTGAGATAAATGGACCAAAGCAAAACATTGGTTTGTCTTGGCCCATTCAGTTTCGGACCACAAATTCCGTTTCCTGCCCATTCACTTGGGATGAAAACCAGGGGGGGGGGCTCATTTGTCCACATCCTCTCATTTTCATTTACTCTCTCTATTGCCCTCTGAATGTCTCCCTACCTTCTCCGCCGACCTCTTCCACTTCCATGTCTCACAGCTCCACTTCTTCACTAGCATCCTCTTTACCTTCTTGTTCTTCTCTATTCTGTCTTCCATCTTCTTTCTTTGCCCGCATATCTGTGGACTCCCGCAAGTCGGGGCGAGGATGTCACCGGAAGCTCTGCCATTTTGCAGAAGTTTACCGAGAGGTCATTTCTGCACCTTAACACTAGCTTTGTTATATTTAGACCCAAGCACACTAGTCGAACACTTAAATGAAGATTTGTAATGGCATATCCCAGTGGCATGCACAGGTTGCTGAATTAAGAAAAAGAAGGAAAACATGAAAGAAAAGAATTTCTGAGATGATTGCAGAAAATCAAGTACAAAGGTTCAAAGTAGCAGCTGTACTGATGATGTCACCAGTGACATCTTCTGGTGTAGGTTAAATAGGCCCACGGCAGCACTCCCTTGGCCACACAATAGGGGGGATAATCCTCTTGGCTATTAGGCTCTCCCAGTGCTACTGGGACATGACATCATAACCCTGTGTGCTGCAGTGAGGATGGCAGCCACTAAGGGGGTGGTTTGGGGCCCTGCCATGGTTCAATATACACTTTTTACTATATTTTGTTTAAATCAACATATTCAGTAGGTTTTCAAATCCTAAATTCAAAATGTGGGCTGTCCAACTAGATTCTGCTGCTGTCAATAAGCCAAACGGATACTTTGCACATTTCCTGGAAATCTCATTTCCAGATACCATTTTTTTCAAGGCTTCACATTTTGTTACACCATCTTTTTGCTGCTTAATAAAAGGAACACTTGTTCTAAGGGGTTGCCGATGGAACTACTTTATTGTGCCGGGACTTCCTTGGTCTGTTTTTTTCTTAGATGCACATGTTTGACCAACCAACAACGGGTGCTACCTTCAGGCATAACCTCTTTTAATTGTCCTGTCCTGAACGGGGATTCTACTCAACTTTAAAACATAGATGTCCTGCTCTGGAACATAGCCCACCCATGACACATTAAGAGCCAGGACTTTCTGACATTTTCTGGTTGTTGTTAGGCCATGTCCAAGGGGTTCTGTTCCTTTAAAGCAGTATAGAACATTACACATGTGCATCCTGGCAATATATTATATTTATAAAAACACCCAATATGTTTCAATATAATTAAATAATAGACTACAGCTTCTAGTAACGTTGATAATGCAGCCAGCACAGCTATCGGACATACAGTGGACAATTTTGTACAACTAGTCAAGGTGAAGTTTGTGAAATCTTTGTAACTCATGCACCATCATGATTTAGAATTTTAGAGCCAGAGTAGCGAAACTCAGTACATGTTATGAATCATTTGAATTCTTACCCAACTGAACAGAAAGTAAAAAAGAAAACGTATTCGACTACTTATTGAGTATTATACAAGAAACCTCTGTATTGGCTAATGGATAAACAATAGGCACACTGAATCCATATCATTATGTTTCTGAAGGACATACCTGGAACAAAAAGTGTTTCCGCTTTCCACTGAACTGTTACATGTTTGAATGTCAGCTTATTAAGAGCAGAAATGTTCCATATGTAATCACAACTTGGACATTTGTGAGTATATTATAAAATGTTATCATTAAGCTACTTTACAGTGATTTAAAAAATTTCCATGGACGCTTCACTTAAATCAAGGTAAAACCTATAGAAATGCATATTTGTGTATGCATGTTGATGTCCATTTTGCATTTACTGCAAATTGGAAAACACATTCTTACTCCTATTCTTGCTGCTATTTTCATTGACTACTGAGCATGTGCAAAAATTATATTGCTGTACAGTATACCCCCGCATTTAGCAAAGCCAGCTTGGGGAGCAGTTAAATGACCCAGCAGTATTATTTTTGAACACTGGGGGAACGGGGGAGGTGGGTGTGCCTGGAGGCGCCGCCATTTTGCGGATTTTCACCTGGAGGTCCATGAAGAAGCTGGTGAAGAAAAAAGACTTTTTGGAGCAACGATGAAGAAAGAAAAAAGAAAAACATGCAAGATAAGAAGTGGAGCTGTGCGGCATGGAGAGAGGGACATGGAAGTGGTAGGCAGAGAATGTAGGGGAACATTTTAAGAGCGAGAGTGAGAGACAGTGATTGAGAGTATGAATGAGAGAATGGGTGAGAGTGTGTGAGTGAAATGAAAGCATCAATAAAATTCAAAAAATGTACAGCTGTTTGCTTTATTTTTGCTTATTTCATTGGGGGTCCCTTCTTGTTTTCTGACATCCATAGGAAATAATGAAATTGGCAAATACATATATATATAGGTATGTCCTACATAAGGCATATATTCACAAGCATTTAGCTGGAGCTCTGGAAAATGTTTAGGACATAAGTGAAAAAAATCAAAAATGTAAAACAGCAGAAAAAAATGTATATAAAATATTTTGGTGTGAATCTAAAGGGAATTCTGGATGAAAGCAGAGCTAAACATGCAAAATCAAACAGCTCAAGTGGGATATAATCTTCGGAGACAGAGATTTTGATTTCAAAGACAAATTTATACCAAGGGATAACTTTAAGGAAGCTGAAACAGATCGGGTACTTATACAGATTAAGTGATTTAAAATAATGCCACTGAAAGCTGTGTGCTAGAATGATATTGACCACATTATTATATGTTCAATCCCACTTCAGCTGCTTAAACAGACAGACATACATTAATTGGCTCTGGGTAGAAAGCCCAGAATGACAAAACATGCATTAAGAATATTCTCACCATGCTTTCCTAACCTCTGCTTTTATGCACAAATACAATGAAACTTAAACCAGTAACTTGGGTCGATGAGTTCATGATAATTGTTGTGCTTATGGTACAGCCCTGATCCTGCAGCACAGAAAACGGTGGTAACTATAATGGCCAGGCGCCTCGCCATTATAAATATTGTTTAGATTTAGGAACTTTTACCCGAAACATTGTAAGAAGTTTAGATTAAATCCTGCTTCATTTGCAACATTCTGACTTCCAGTATGTTATGGTCTATTGTAACGCTACATTCTCTCTATAAGAGAGATAGTCCCTTTCGTGATACGCAGATCCCTCTGTCCCTCCCCTGATACCTATTTCTTATGTGATGTTGTGTTTAAAGTGTGTTAATGTTACTGTCAGTTTTGTATATGCTCAATGTGAATGCCTTGACTGTGCTTCCCATGTAATCAAGCAGGCCTATTATCTATGTTAATTTATGCGCTCCACCTACTCCACATTCATACACCTTTGGTCTATCTGGAAATTACAGTAGTTCGTCCCTTTTGTTATTACTAATTACTGGTCTGTTATAAGATCACCAGCCCAGCCATCCACCTAAACCTGAACCCTGAGCTCTGTATATAAGTTTGCTAAAGCATTTATTAGTAGGCCTTTCTCTAAGATCTAATGTCCTACAGCTAATTTAATATTTTAGAGTAATATAAATATGAAAATAATAATTTTAAAATATTTATATATTTTCTATCTATCTATGGAATACAGAAAAGCAACAGGTATTAATTCTCTATTCACGTTTATTTTGTAGAATAGAAAATCTGTTAGATTCCCTTGTTAAGTGTGATAGGTATCAGGTTATCAATCAAACAACGACGGGCCGAGCTTTTTGTGGGAAATTGCTACACGTTTGTGGGAAATGTTCACAGCAACACGTTGAAAACATTGTAGACCAAGAATGACAATGCATGTTAGAAAATATATTGCGTTTGGGAACGAGTGGGCTTTTTACCATAGCCACAGTTTCACCAACATGAAATATTAAAATAAACAACTGCCAGTAAGACAGCAATAACATACGCGTTAACACCAGCGCACTAATAAGTTTGGTAATATTGTTAGCGCACCGTGATGAAAAGACTTAAAGACATGTCATAAATTCTGAGGAACATGTGGTTCTTTTCCCAGCAGCCTTATTCTGTGGAACATCATACTAACGAGAAGTGATCCTAACTAGAGGCCGAGACAAGAACGGCAAACGGACTTTGAGATCTACATCATCACAATGGAAAATACACAAATCTATACAAAAATGAATTTTAAAATTCCTATATTTTTCTGTTAAATAGATGGTGTTGGCATAAAAAAGTAGCCTTTTATTCCATCACATCTGCCAAACACTTACTAAATTTTGCACCTTTTTTCTATTCAAACCTTAAAAGAAGTAAGAAAGGGATTGGATCTCAAGAACAATACCAAAACCCATTAGCATTCATTAACAAACAGATTTTTTACAAGACATAATTGAAACTGCAGATTAGGGCTAACGCTACATACAAAATATTTAATACTTTCCTGATGTTAAAAGAATAATACATGGTGGAAAGAAACATTAGCATTTAGTGGAAAAAAATCTTCATAAATAATTAGTTCATACCAGAAAATTCTGAATTCTGCGTTTGGGTTTTTTAAAGCATCTACATAAAGAAGTAAAAAATCCTCCACATAACTATTAACATAAAAAAAAGTTTTTTTCTCTAATATTGTTTTCTGTTACTATGAAACTATGAGCGTATCTCTTGTTTAGTCCCTTAAATTATCTTGTAAAAAGGGAAACTATAGACTAAGGCCTATTCCAAGAATATAAAATCTTAAGACTGCTTTTTCAGGTTGATAAATGTGGGAACAGCTGAGACCAACTTAATGCAGATTTAAATTAAATATTACGGTAAATTAAAATATTCATTAATTGAAAGAAATCTGAACTTGGACCCTGTATCTTGGTTCTTCTGAAAACCAACAACTTAGTTTTGCCCCTTCCACTATGCAGACAGAATTCCCCACTTTCAAAAACTACTGATGAAGTTTTACAATTCGTTATATGGCGTTGTTGATTTGGGTTTTACTTGTTGGAATGGTGTTTCTTACGATAGAGACCAAGCAAAGCAAATTTGTCATTCTACTAAACCTACCTAGCTTTCCAGATTGCGCTTGAAATAGGTGCAGCTTCACACAAAAGAATGGAATTTAAGTATCTTCACATAAAAATGTATCACGTAAAGAACAGTCCTTCTTCTGGCCTCAGAATCAGTATCCATTTGGCTTTTCAAATCAGGAGTATCTATCCTGTGGAAGACTTATGTATCTTCAGCAGAAACATACTTTTAAGACCTTTGTAATATCGCCATACCTGAGAGCATCTTAACTCAGGCTACACGGAGCCCTCCCGCTCAGGAGGAGGGGCTTACCGATGGGCAGGGCTTATTATCTATAAAGGCGGAGCTAGACCCAGATAACATATATTTGTATGGGAAAGGGAATAGGGGACGGAGTGGACGTGCCTAAATGCTGCTTCCACAACACAGACAGAGCACCATGACCCAGAGAGATTACCCGGAGACTCTGGGGAAACCCAAAGAGTTCCCATGTATGTATAAGATTCATAAACTATTAAAAAGTATGGGTCCCAGTAGTGATCCCTGGGGTACCCCATTAGTAAAAATACCTTCCTCTGAAAATACACCATTAACTACAAAGATCTGTTGTCTCAACCATTGCCTTATTCATTTAACTACTTTAATATCCAAACCCAAAAACTGCAATTCATTTATAAGTCTAAGAGGGATAGTGTCAAATACTTTAATAAAATCTAGATAGGTAATATCTCTTGCTTCTCCCTGGTTTATTATTTTAGTTACCCAGTACAAAAAAATTTAATGTGGCTAGTTTTCCAACTGAACCTAACTATAGGACTCATCTGATATTTCCATAGTTAAATTCATGATTAATATCACTGTTTATTGCACCTCAAGCAGCCCCTTGAGTATTATAATGGGAACTGGGTGCAGATTAATGGAGTGTTATACATCACAAAATGTTCACATGCACAATTTACCTTTTTTTTACGAACTACATATATTGGATTTAAGGGTTTGTTTAGATTGGTCAAAATGTTGGATCTGATCAGTGTTAAATACCTCCTCCTTAGTGCTTCCACTTCTGGGACATTGAACTTTCGCAATGTGCTCTAGTATAATCACTTATTCCTCCCCAGTAATGTGCTTATTTAACTTTTTTTTTCCAATCAAGCACATATTTTCTTTCTCTTATTACCTCCCTATTACAGACAGATATCAGAATAAATTAGTGTTAAAAACGTCTTTCATGCACGTGACTGTATAAATACTCAAGGGCACTAGAGGACTGCATCACAGTGCCAAGTATGAGTGAGCAAAATATTTCAGCTAGTAATTTTCTTTAATATTGAGTTCTTGGGATAGAATTTTGTCTTTTTAATTCCCTGGGGGTTTTGTGAAGGTGAATTACATCATGCATCATGTGAAAACCATTAATTCAATCATTCGAAGTTATCTGGATCGCTTCCAAGAAAGAAAATGGGTTTCTCAATGCTAACATGTTGAATAGCTGCACTCTGTATGTGGTTAGTGTATTGTGAATAACCGGTCTACTAGCAGCTTGGGCTAATAGGATTGTATCTTGGCGTCCCTTTTTCCAAATTGATTTTTAGGATGCTGCTTTAAATAGTTAAACAATTGTGAGCAAGCTAAGATGGTTGCGAATGCCTGCATTTATTGAATGCAACATTTAGTCAAAAAGCTTATACGTCCCATCGCACTCAACTCAGCTGTGGCCCGGACTATTTTCCTGCCTTAACTCAAACCCGGATAGTTCTCAGATATAGATCAGTTTTAAAGGTCCGTGTGACCGGTCCCGTGTATTGAAGATATGAGAATGCTAATTATTTCCCATAAATGAAAGCCGTTGTGAATCCCAACCTGAGGTTGGGTTTAACAAAATGAGCTAGAGAAGTGTATTCATATAAACATTCACATTTTTATTGGGAACATGCTAGGTGTATGATTTACAATGTAGGAAAGAATATCCATTTCACAGTGATGTACACTTTGCATTTGGTATTTTAAACCATACAAGTATTTAATAAAAGCGGAGTACTTTGTTGAATACTGTGATTATGAGGAGTATATTAGGAGAAGTCCCAGTAGAATTTAAGTCATCTTCAAAATTATTTTATGTTTTCCTTTGCATTTTCTTGATTGTGACATGCAATCTGGACCCTTTTAACATAATGTCGATAAATTGTGGGGATATCCCCTCTAATTATGGTGGTCCATAGGGTTGGGACTCATATTGGCTGATAGCTCACAGCACTATGCTGGACTGTGCCCTCCTTATCAATTTTTCGCCATCTAATTTCATTATTTATACAATAAATTCTAAAACATTTTATAAAATAAAAGTCTATGGTTGAACTCCAAATGCTTGGAGCATGTGTCTCAAGTGCATTAATGGGAAATGTCTTATTATTTGTTATACTTCTATTCATTGGGATGAATGTACTAATTCCACCAGCTCTTGAATTATGTGCCAATGTGCCACAACCTTCTCCCAACTGGTTATTAATGACAAGGTGATAGAACACAGCAACCACCAGGCATACTTCAATGCAACTGTACATACTGGATTAGGCTTTTTCCTCCTACATCAAGCAATATCTACCCTAGGTCAGACCAGAGACGGCCTCTAGGTAAATACATCACCGCGTGTGTCCCAACTACAAAGCACCTAAAACCTTCCTACACAAAGCAAGACAAGTGGATTATTAAATGCTTTGTCTAGGGGAGCCTGGTGTATAAATATGTCCTACCGTCCAAGGTGCTGTAGCTTCTCCACTGTACTACTTTTTTGGGCAGTGCGGGGCATTGGCTGGTTGGGGAGACCTTGTGATCACAAGGAGGTGAAAAAGCAATCTGCACCTCTTTCCACACCATCAACATGGATTTAAGGGTTTGTTTAGATTGATCAAAATTTTGGATTTAATCTGTTAAATTCCTCCTCTTTAGTCTTTCCACATCTGTGACATCGAACTTCCGCAGTGTGCTCTAGTAGAGTCACCTATTCTAAAAAGTATTACCTTTGCTGCCAGACATGTTGGGTATTTGTTACTAATGATGACCCTTGTATACAAGAAAGAGTTATCATTATAAAAAAAAAAACATAAACAAATTGTAAAATATTCTTAGCACTGCCTCTTGCCTTTGAGTAGCAGTCAGTGTGATTGATGTTTCAGGAAATGCATACATCATTGATGCCATCTTGCCGAAGTATGGTAGTTGAGGCCTGTTACCAAACATCTTTAAAAAGCCTCTGGCCACACTTTTTACCACGCTTCCTAAACATAAGTGTCACGCTTTCCTCATTTAAAATTTTAGGAGGTATCTGGTAGGTGGTGTTAAAATATTAAAATGGCATCTGAAATTCAATGGCCGTGGAGCACATTTGGGTAGAAACATAGAATTTTACAGCAGATTTAAGCATCGGTCCGTTTTGTCTGGCCGTTGTTCCGTGAAGTAAACCTTAATCGGTCCTAGGTCTCGTCTTATTTTGAGGCCTATACCATGCATATTTATGTTTCCTCACTGTGTTAACGTCTACCGCTTCTTTATTTAGTAATTTTGTAACTCAACT
The DNA here is from genome assembly GCF_027358695.1 of Spea bombifrons. Lineage (NCBI taxonomy): Eukaryota > Metazoa > Chordata > Amphibia > Anura > Pelobatidae > Spea > Spea bombifrons. Next base: position 17,346,151 of record NC_071091.1, on the reverse strand, counting down.
CCAGCTGTTGAACCATAATGTGTATCCCCTATAAAATATACCTCATTAATGCATCAGAGCATGTTACTATGCGTGTGCAATTTGAAGGCCTACTTGGTATATCTATAATATACATTAATTAAAACGGAAACACAAAAAATATAAAAGTACAACTTTTTAATGAAAAACATGTAAGGCATAATTAAAAAAATGCAACATCCCAACCCTTTAAACTTATAACCTACTGCAAGGGGTAGTTTCCAGAGCAATCATATCCTGCCCAGCCTATGCTGCTGGTGTACATATCTGGTTCACTGCCTATAATTACAGCTTTAATATTGTTAACGTGGCAAACGAGTCCCACTGCACATGAGTAAACACATGCCCACTTCACTGAAGCTCCTTTTAATGACATTTCAGGCTCCAGCAAGCAAAATGATTTTGGCTTTGTACAGAGAGGCAGTAAAATTGGGCTTGTACCCCTGCCAAGAAGACATTTGTCCAACTCGGTGGACAGCGGACAATTACTCGAGAATATCTTTGAGGCCTGTAACTGATATTTATCTAGTGAATGAAATCAGTGTTGTGTCAGCAGTATGCTTCTGCCAGATCCCGTGGCCTCTTCTGGTTTGGCTCTCTCTGCTCTGGACATCTCTTAGCCAAGCTGACGTGGCTGCTTTAAACTTGAAGCACTAGTATTTTTTATACTCATTTTGACTTTACTGTATATCAACTTACAGTACTGAGGTTCCGCAAGCCGGATAAAATAATATATGTTACTCATTCCTGAATTACGGTTTCCCTTCTGTAATTACAGTTCTGTAAGCGTTTTTAACCATGATCATGCTAATATAAGAACGAAGTTGAAATATTTTTTGTGCTCTGCATCATGTTGTACATGTTGGATTGTTTACCTATGGTAATGTTTTTAGTTTTTACACATTTTTTTGGATGCTTTTAATAACTTAATGTTATATTTCAGAAAGTTACATTTTGTTAAAGGGCTTATTCACAAAACCATTAGTTGCAGGTTGGCTAAAGGAAGATTTCATCTCACAAATTAAACTATGCATAGTACCGGGACGCAATTATAGAATAAAGCTCTTTGTATCAATTAATTTTTCATTTTGTGCATAATTTACATTTATTTGGTACTCATTTACTCTCTTTTTTTAACGCATTTAAGGCTCATTTACTAGAAATGGGGAAGAGCAAGATCATTTTTTTGGTTTCTTCAAATATTGCAAATGTGCGCTGATTTTCCTTTTTTGCTGGCTTTTTCTAACAAATAAACGTAAAATATATATGTGTATTTTTTAAATCTAAATTAAATCTTGCCCAAAACAGTAATTTTTGCCAGTATAAAAGTTTTATGACTATTTCGAAACACAACAGGTGGCAGAGATTAATAATGAGATCATTAAGATTTTTAACATGCCTTTTTAATCAATACAAGGTTTTTACATGATGAACAATCTGCGCGTTTGCAGATGTTCCCTTTGGTATAGGGGAATCAGTATTTTGAGTGTAACTCGGGGATTCTTGCTTCCTAAGAATAGCTAAAGGCAATGTCCAATCAAACACTGTCATGTACTTTCTAGTAAATACAGGCGTTCTACTAGAAGGAAATTCCTACAACAATATTAATTCTGATCAGGCTTCCGGAAGCTCCGGTTAGAAAGTATAATCAATTATTTCAACAAGAATTTGAAATCACATGGCAAGCAGATGCTCTGAAAGTGTGGACTAGAAGAATTTGCTAAGGAAAATCATGATGTGACCATTACAAAGCTTTCAAGACTCATATCCCAACATATGCCATCTTCCAAGAAAGTGGGTAAAGAAATCTACAGAATAAATTATCTTTAACTATACGTTAGCTATAAAACAGTAAGTGTTACAAGCCAGCACAAATCATTTTATAGATAGATAGATAGATAATAATGTACCTTCGCCTCCCCCATCTGCACCACTATCCTTCCTGTCATGTCTGCCCCCACCAGAGGCGCTTAGCGCAGATGTTATTCTGCCTGGAGTGCGGCCAACAAGAGGCAGAGCCCTCTGTTGGGGAAAACTAGGGCTTAGAGGATCCAAACAGTAAGGAGGCCTCAGTGAAAGCAGGTAAGTACTGAGTGGTGAATGCAAGGTTCGAGGACAAACGTAGGATAGATTTAAAGGATAGCTGTGTTGGTACGCGTAGTGGACAGTTGTACAAGCCAAGGGTCAGCACACAGGTCAGGTAGTCAGACAAGCCAAACTGGTATGCGTAGAGGACAAGTAGAAGCACAAATCCGCTATGCAAATGAATGGTCAGGCAAGCAAAGGGTCAAAAACACGAAGATCCAGCAATACTGAATGCAGTTCACAATAAAAGACCTCAAAAGGGTGCCATCAGAGCGCATTTCCGGAATTGTAAGACCGCCCATCAGAACCATGCAATAGCCTCACCCCAGTGATCATCCTGCGGGATCCTAAAGAGTGCAGACGATGGGTAAGTATAGGTCTCTTGGGGTACCCCAAGACAAAACCCCAGACACTCTGCGGGCAGCTGCCCACCCACCAGTAGCAGGACCCCGGGAAGCAACACTTACTTCTGGGAGTCTGGCTATGATGTCATAACCCAGCTCCCCACTTTTAAAAAAGGCGTGGAAAGCAAAATATAGAGAACTTCGCCTCCATAGTGTTAACAGGCCAGTAGAGGAGATCAGGGACCTCCCTTTTAACCAGCCCATTGAGTAGTAACCTGAGTCTCCCTGGACATGCCACCCCAGAATATGTCACTGATTAAGTATCTACTGAACCTTCAGATTGTGTGCCAGTCGAACTCTGTCAAAATTTACTCACAGCTCCATCACATTTGGCACTTCCTAATGATTGAAAAACTCACTGCCTATCCACACGACACAATGATATGTCAATGAGGACCCTGGCTCTTCAATGGATACGCTATATCACCATAAAGTATTTTCAATAAAGCAAACAAATGAACCTCTGTATTTTGCTTTTTTATTTTGTAAGTAATTAATGCCCAGTATTGGAATTAGGAACGATTTAACCTTTTTCCTTAGCGTCGCCCCTTATGGTGTACCTGGAGAAAATCACTGGCCTTGTAACAGCTTCTGCAGGTTTATTACTGCTTCAAAGGCACTGCTGATAAAATGCCGGGTATGTGGAAACCCCACATATGGCTCCTATTGCCACCAACCTTGACAATGTCATCACTGTTTTGTTCAATGTCTTTTTTTTCCTGTACATATTACCCCAGAAAATAAGAAAAAATATATGTATTACCTGCATTTTTTTTATTTATAGATCAAGTATTTATTTTTCCTTTCATTATAATGCTATCCATTTTTTCAGTGTTCTCACAGTATGCCGCTATATTGCATACATCCCTTTAGTAAGGGGATTAATAATAGCTTTTTTTGAATTCTCATTTACAGTTCCACAGCAGCCACTGTTCTTGGCACTGATTTCAGCCACATCAAGATTATGTCTTATGTTTAATCGTATGTGTATGCTTTGTCTTTTGTAAAATAAAAATAATAATATTAATGAAAACCAATGAATATTAACAAACTATCAATGTCCTTGAACGGTCAAGCTTTTATATCAGATATTTAATATTGTGAGTAGAATAGGATGGTCTGTCACTGGACAGTGCTTTTACTTAGCTTTATGTTCAAATTGTGTCAGCTGTAATATGTTGAATGTCATGTGTTATAGTGTGCAATGTATGTGCTGTCTGTATAGTTTGTGATAACATAAACGTGCCCACTTTGTACTAGTAAAGGTACTGTAGCTCTTAATAAATGGTGAGACTCCCCAGAGGTGTAACTGCAGTTGGGGTAGATAAACAGCTATCCAGGGTGCAGCCGAGAGTCAAAGCAGAGGAACCCATCGTTATAACAGGGTATCGGGGATCCCACATGGCAATCATTCCCAAAGCTTCCTAGATACTGCAAGTGCATTCAATGCCATATAACGGTAAGATTCTCTTTTATCTTGTAGATCACCTGTTCTGGATTCCAATAATAATAACCACTTTGCTTGTTCGTTCTCACAAATGAAATAATGTCCACAGCTGCAGCGTGGTAGACGATTGCTCGGCCAATGATTGCTGCTTGGCTGACTAGCTGCCTATATTCAATGAATGAAGTTCCAATGTACATATTTATGAATGACCAATCATCTTAATAAAAGAAGCTCACTGTCCCTGAGAAGGAGCACATTTGGAGATGATGGCCCTATTCATCAACCAGTGGATTTGAAATTTGGACATTGTAAATGTAACATCGTGTATTATGTTTCAATTCTGGACAAAAACCAAGAAAATGTTGACCATAAGCAGGGAGCCTGTGAGAAAGTAGATTGCAATTAGATGTTTGGGTGTGTATCTATAATTTACTTCTGTTCACTAAGTTTAATATGAAAATAAAAACTGGGAAATCACTATAAAGATACTAATTTATAAGAGCTAAAGTGCAGTAAAGAATTACTACAAATGGATAGATCAGGAGGTCTAAACTAAAATATTATATACTTTTTTTTTCCTTTCTTAAGGGTTCAACCTTGCTTACAAAATTGTATTGATGCCTGGGTCAGACATAACTCTATAATGAACGTGAGGCAATTCCAAGGACCAAATACGTTTTGAGGCTTTTATAGCAGGAAAAACAGGCAGACTAGATGGGCTAAATTATTTTAATCTGCCATCAAATTCTCTTTTTCTTGCTTTGCAGTTAACTCAAGGACACTTGACTTTCTCACTTAAGGTGAACTAAGAGAGGTAAAATAACGAAAGCAACAGGTCTGGCACTCGCGCTTTCCTTTATTTCAGACGCGTTTCTTTCTTCATTTGGATTTACTTATTTGTGTTAAACGAGCAAAACACAGAGCAGGCACCGGCTTCCTACTGACGGCATAGTCTTTTACTCTTGCTTTACAGCCAATACAGCAGCCCAGGACTTTATCTTACGGAACTATGAAAGCTTGAACTGATTTCCAGTTGGAACCCTTGGGTTAATGAATCTAAGAGTTGCTTTTTCAATCAATTTGACTCTCCTGCCATCAGTTTTCAAGTGCAAATGCAAGTTTCCACTAAAACTTGCATTTTTTGCCAAGTCAACATCTATTGAATAGACCCCTTTGTTTTCTTTTGAGTTATCGCAAATACCACATACCTTCCTACTTTCGTAGTAACTCCAGTAAAACCCAGGCTTCTCACAAAATGATGTGGGAATGCATATCTTACAGAAACATTGGCTAAATTACAGAATTTCAAGTAGGCACTACATGGGAATTTTGTGGTAAAAAAGTGGAACACGTTAAAAGATAGCTCTTTGAATGTTGAAGCATCCAAGTGCTCCTTAGCACCACCAGGAGCTATCCTTGACGCCAAGTTAATACAATATTACTAGTTTTATATGACCTTCTGGTGTTACAAAGCTGCCAGAAGATGTTAATGTTAAAATGTACTAATCAAATGAATTTTAATTACATCCATTGCATAACCAATGGAGTATCATTCCTTTATGCAATCAGGAAAGCCACCTACTGGTAATCGATTTTGCAGAAATGACTCAAGTTTGACACTTTGGTAATAAACTTGTCCTTTATATTATGAGAAAGAGTAAAATTACAGTAATATAAGACTTAAATATGCACCAGAACATAATCAGATATGTTATAAGAACTCTGTAGGTGCTACCTAACTCTTCCACTGGCAAATGGAAACAAAGACAATCTGTGAAAAGAATAAAATAAAAAACTATATATATTTTTTTGTTATGTTTTTTATATAACGCTACCAAGAAAGAGAAATTATGAAGATGTTTAGGAAAAAGTGGGGGGTAAGAGGAGTGGGTGGACAACTGGTGTTGCATTAACGTTAAAATTTAAGAGGTCCCACATTCTTCGATTCCCATATCTTAGATCTGTGGAAGAGGCCATTTAATTGAAGCAATAAAGTGTTGTAGTCCTGAAGGAACTTAATTTCCACCATTTCAAAGCAGGAACAGGAATATCGTGGAATGGTTAATATTAACATTTTATTTTCATCCTTAATTGTGTAACCATGTTATTTGTGGGGCTTTTACATATATATCGATTTAAAGCAAGTAAATATTTTAAATATGTAATTGCCTACTCTTCAAATCTTAAAAAGTGTAAGTCACCATACTGTGAGAAAGTATGGCGCGAAAAGAAAATGGTAAAAATTGAATCACAGGATGCATCCAAATCTGGACCATTATCTCTGGCGATGAAACACAGGTCTCCCAAGCTGGCTTTTTTGGAGCTGAGATACAAATGAGAGGTGGAATTCATTTTCCTGAGATCTATGTATCACATTGTATGGGTTTGCCATTTTCTCCAGCTGTTGTAGACTAAAATTCCCACAATGCTGTGATAACCTAAAGCCCATGAGCCGTAGGTTCTCCATCTTTGCATTCTGACATGCAGAAATCTTCTTTTTAACAGGTATCAGAAACGAGTCCCATGTGATTTTGAAAACTGAAAGATATGTTTAAATTCAAATTAAGTTTTAAGAGGAAATCACAGATCCTAGGGAATGTCCACTAGTGATTTACACTGAATATTTTCCACTCATTAGAGTGTGGAGAAAAAAATAAGCATTTGCATCCAAGTCTTACAACTTCTATTCGTTCAGATACTTGGTGTAACATAAATAAGCACATTCTTATTTCATATGTTTGAGTCTTTGATAAACTGCGAGAGATCAAATTCTTCTAGTTACGTGGAGCTGTGTATAAAACATATGAACTAGAAATGTACATCGTATGTAAACAAACCGAGTGCCATTAGTATATTTGACTAATTGCAAGGAGATGGTTGTGGCAACGATCTTGAAAGACTGGCTCACTGCCTAGTGCCTTCTACTGCCAATAACTATGTCCAAGCAGACATGTTTAATCACAAAATACTGAGTTTCAGGTAAGTTGAGATTTCAAAGCACCAAAGTACCAATGATCAACACAATACACTATGCACTAGAAGCTTGTTTGAGCGACACTCCCCAAATGCTTTATTTGTGTCCTTCTAACCCTGTACAGTTTGCCCATTACACAGCACTCTGGAATATTATGGTGTTATATAAATCAAAATATAATAAGGGTCAGCTTTGCTCTCCATGGAAGATTAAGTCCACAGTGTACACCCTTCATGTCGCATAGTTAAGCAGGTAACTTAATTCACCTGCAATTCTAGGTTAAGTGAAGAAACCTCAGATTAAGAGTACGACCTAAACAGAGAGGACGAGTGTCCTAGGAGGACAGCTAGAGCTTTGGGCAGCTCATCAAACGTAAGCTCATTTAAAATATCATGGCTTATACCCAACTCTGGGCAAACATTTCTCGTGACAAACCCGATATTGTTCAGCAAAAAATCAGGTGTGTGCTTTTGGGGTCAATTTTTCTACTGTTGTTCTACCACCCTTTAACACAACAGTTTGCCTCTAGGCAAAATAACATTAAAATAACATTATTAAAAATTATTTACTGTGGTTATACCTGTAGCCACTGGGTATTCACTTAAAATTTGAAACTTAAATTGGGACTCCACTCTAGATATAATTTACCCAAATACTTTATAAACAAATAACCAGTCCACAATGTTTTTGTGTTTATTTTATTAACTAATTTTACAGTGATTTACATGCAAATGACTGTAAGAAAATGTCAGCTGAGGACAGGATCTCACCGATATTTCCAACATTTTTTCAACAGTTATTTCTCTTCAGTATATAAGAATGAATCCACCAACAACAGCAGATCGAACATCCAACACCATTAATACGTCTCAGCCTTCACTAAGCTTCAACGTGAGTTTGAGGATGTGTCTCTTGGCACAGTCAGATGGTTAGTAATTTTCCCTATACAGTCTGCTGGCAAAGACCACCGTCACACATTGGCCATGTGTAACTAGCTGTCTACAGTCTTACAGCCTTCTTGGGATCACTGCAGCGTCTCATAACATCCCGTCATGTGTCGTGTTATTGTAGCATATTTTGGATTGCGTGATGCAGGAATACAATACTCATTCATGGATCAAGATGTTGTCCTCCTACAGCAAGTTTCTTTCTTCTGCATGTATATCCTCTGAACACTGCAGCCACTATGACTTTAATCGTTGCCTCTATTACACATGTCCTTTACCTAACTAGTAAGGTATTTACTCATATGGTGGCATAAGATGAGCAGCTACAAATTAATTTTGTATCAGATGCAGAATAAATATTCTAAAGATGGGTTAGGACAAAGAAATATTGCACCTCTGGTCAACTATGACTCATCTATATGGTTCCAGGAGTTAATACCCCATGACAGTTTTCTATATTGTATATGAACTGTACATATGAATATAATATTAATATATCATTAAAATACTTTTAAATAGATTATATTTAGAATGTTTTTCAATTCTTTGTTATCACAATCTGAGCTTCATTAATAATCTAATGCCGATTGCATCTGTTATACATAGAAAAGAGAGTGAGTGGTTTTCTATAATCATTATTTTCTCCCCAAAAGTTTTCTACTTCTTGAACAATAAGTGTATCGTGTATGATGTTAAGGAACACATGTGCATTGTATCAATTTTTTTTTAGATCTTTCAAAATGCATGTTTTCTTTGAGTTCTGCTGCCATCCTCAGGAAATTTGCAGGACAGCAGTAGGAGGAAGTCTATGAAAACAGAAAGAGCTATATTTTGATCTTATATACTAGTTTAGAAAAAAAATATGCTTTGCCACAAACTGTACATTTTATTGTGTAAATGTAGTGCCCAACTCCTTGCCTGAAATACATGGTTATATACATAAATACATGTACGGAAAGTGTTGTGAAAGCACGCAGTCTAGAAAGAGGTATAGTGGAATAGAGGGGTGAAGGCACTTTGTGGCCTAAGATTGATGTCAATACTGAGAGAGGCCCAGGTTTCAAAGAGGAATCAGATGAGAGCAATTTGTCTGCTTCCGGAATTGGTGCAATGCGAGTGATTGGGAAAGTATCTGGAGATAACTGCAGATATATCTGGAGGTCGGTGTTATTGAGGGCCCTTTGGTCTTGAGGCTTCTTGAAGATGAACTTCTGAATCAGATAGCATGTAATGATGGCGGGATAGATATATATTTACCGTATTTCCCCATGTATAAGACTTTTTTTAAAAAATGTGGGGTCTAAAAACTAGGTGCGTCTTATACCGTGGTTGTAGATTGCTACTATTTCCCAGTCCCTCCCTGCAGTCACACTGACAATTGGCCCTGCCCCTTTCTTATCAACAGTCCCTCCCTGCAGTCACACTGACAATTGGCCCCGCCCCTTTTCTTATAGCGTCCACATGGCCCAGCAACTCGTCTAACAGTAAGTATAACATTAATATTTGAGCTGCTGAAAGTTAGGGGAGGTAGGGGTTCATTTAGGGCCAGTTTTGGTTAATGGGGTCTTTAGGGTTAATTTAGGGGCAGTTAATGGATGGGAGTGATGAGGATGATGAGTATGAATTTTATGATAAATAAAACTTGAGTTCAATAACTATGTAATACATTTTTTTTTAATTTCGGACCCCAAAATTAAGGTGCATCTTATACAGGGGAGCGTGGGGAAAAACGGTAACTGGCAGAGGTATTCAAACAGGGCTGGGTTGAAGAAACACAGTAAAAGAAGATGGAAAGGCAAGTCAGAGTAATGCATGCAGGACAAGAGTGATTTCACATGCTAGTTGTGACTTGTGTGAATGATGTGTGAATCCCGACGTTTTTTACTGGTGCCAGGCTCTAGTGAGTAGTACGGAAATGTTGGATCTAAGAAGAGAGGGCTTCTGACAGTTCAGTCTTTTGTGATGTTGAGCTAGCAAGAATAGATTAGAGCATCATGAGTGTAGGGGCAGTACTGAAAAAAAGAGAATCTGTTTTCTAAAATGGGGTATAGGTAGAGAAGAGCTGATTAACTAGAAGTAGGCCTTGGAATTTCCCCCATCTGGGGTAGTGGGGAGGTGCAGTAGGTCAGATAGACACGCTCTAATACAAAGGAGAGCTATAGAACATTTGTAGAAGAGGGATGTAATCACATAGAGACAAATATGTGTTGATGTTAGTCCAGTGGATAAAGAAAGACAAAGATGCAAGACAATTGAGTTAAGTGGGTAAGTTATAAAAGGGCAAGTGGATAAATGGAAACATTCTCATTCATTCTTTATATGTATATACACGGGCACTGGTCTCAGTCTAGTATGGTTGGTGTATATTAATGTATTTACAAAATTTAATGACAAGCTTTGGGAATTATTGCTATGAATGCTACAATATACAGGATGAATTATTGGTTTATTTTAGTTTTCCTTTACTGATTCTGTGCATACAATAGCCACTTATTCAGGTCCTACCAAATTTGTAATTATTATTAAATTATTAATCATGTTTTCCTTAGCATTTGAAAGATAATTCCAAATCCCACTAGAGGGCGGTCAAGACCCAATAAATCTTCATTAAATCTAGAGTTTTGTATGGAAAGAAAAACTATTGTGAGGAACCCATTAAGCATAGGAACTCCAAATTCAAATGGTTAAATAATCTGCTGTGATTTGCTTTACAATTCAATTTTGTGTCAGATATGATCCATTTTCCTGCCATAAGATATTCAAACATTGCTCAGTCCTCAGTTTTGCATTGCCTTAGGGCTATCCCCTGTATGTCTAAATTTCTCATTATATTAAAAACACTTTATCTCTCCTTGGTTAAGGCAAAACTCATACAGCATATGAATCTCAGTGAGTTGCAACAGATATCACAAAAAAAAGTTTAAAGTCACCTTCAACTTGGTGGGATGTCACTGGGGTCTGCGTCTCCTTTGAATATGTAACCACTTCCTTAGGTAAGAAGTCAACTTGGGTGATCTTTGATACTCCGAGCTTCGTAAATCTTCTTCTAGAAAAAAAAAAACATAATTACAGTAACACTTTTCTAAAAAATAAATAAACATTCTAGGTCTATATATTAATAAGGCATATAATATTTAGTCCAAGGTAGATAAGTATCATATACTTTATAATATCATATGATACAACAGCTAAGCCCTGACAATTTCTACATCAAGCCTATGAAGAAGAGGGTTTTTTAATTGCAAACCTGAAACATTGAGCTGAATTTTGTCTAAAGTGCAATTCATATTATTGGATTCTTAAAGATCAAACTGGATTATCCTAAAATCTTACAGAGAAGCTGGATTATCTGAAAATCTTACATATAATATGCAGAGAGGAGGCATGTATTACGCAAAAAGTACAAAATAACAGTCAATTTTCCTGAAAGGCAGAAATGTAATTCTAAACTGAGCATGTGTTTTATGCTTGAGGGTGTATAGTAGCAAGATTTTATAGTAGCTTTTTAGAAGATATTTGTTTGTAACTTGGTGTATGATTGATATGATTGAGTAGTAACATAGTCCAACATTATAACAAACTGTTATTTTAAAAAAGTGATACATTCATACTTTATGATGACCATTGGAAGTGCTCTCATGTCATCATACCCAACAGGAATCCAAAGCTTCATGGTAGTTCCAGGTATAATTTATTTTTATTGAAACAAAATGAGAAAGCCAGACATAAGAAGGACCCTTTTAGCCATCTACCACCTCATCTGTTTACCATACTGTAAAACATTAAATGTTCTTTTTTGTATATACTTCCATTGCTTTCTGTTTAAATGACTAAATGGTATACATACACAGGTGCAAACGTACCCAAGCTCGGAGTCGGAGTGAAGCTGTAACACAGAAGGATCCGTGTCCCATTGCAGGGTCCTGTGCATGTTCCGTGAAACAGACAGGGACCAAGAAAAGATAAACATAGTTATTACATAAACATATTTACCAGCTACTATTACACATTACTAAATTCAGAGGTCGGTGTCATAACTTTGCCAGCATGTTCATATAAAAAAATACATGAATTAGCTCATGCAAGCTTGAATGATGTACAATGTATGAATACCAAACTTCCCAATGATGCAGAGCAGCTTCCAGGTACAAACCAATATCAGTCCATCGACTAAGATGCGGTCTCTTTACTTAGTTTCCCTCAAACAAATAAACAGTAGGCTTTTGGACGACCTAGAATGTTTTATTTTATGGGGGAAGGGGCTGCTATGTTGTACAGAAAGTTAAAAGTATTTGGCGAAAATAAAAAAATTCTGTTGCCACAGCAAGTCCTGATTAAACCTTGTATTGAATTTAAAAAAAAAGTAATTAAGAATTTGTGGACGAATACAACGACAGCATACAATAATGATAAAAATGTATGTTTCCATTGCATTTTTGAAAGTAGCTCAATCAAGGAACAGGAAAACCGAAGTCATCCCCTAAAGTATATCAAAACTTTTTGTTATTTTTTATTTTTTATTAATGTGAACAAGAATACCATTAGCATATCAGACTAAAAAAGCTCATTAGGACTGTCCAGATCTAAAATGTGATCTAAAACGCAAAAAACTAAAACATTGTTAGAATTAATAGGCATGGACAGCAAATTGTTACTGTATTTCTCTCTTAGGAAGAACCCTTAACAGTTTTTAGGAGTGCACAGTGCAAATGCATTACATTTCTTTTTTGAGCTTTTTTATTGCATCTCTGGAAATACCACAGTGGATCATGTGGCATGCCCAAGGATGAATACTTTTTTGGAGAGCATAACGGGTCTTGGTCACTTTCTTTTGCTCCTTGGCCGTCTTTCTTCAGCGGGGGTAAAGCCAAGGTTCCAAAGTCTAGCTCCGGTCCTCTGGGAAGATCCAAGTCTACTGGTGGCCTTCTGACCAGGGGGTGGGGGGGCTGACATTTTTGTAGCATTTAAACAAAGCAAGCAACGAGAGCCGAAGAGCCTGCCTTTCTTGTTGGCCAGAGTGGTGTGGGAAACTGACTTAGAGGTAGGTCAATTATGGGCAAATGTCTAGTGTGCCAGTATCTTCTACTTTCCTTCCAATCATTCAACGTGCATCAATACATGCATCTAAATGCTGCAATGGTCTCGCCAGCTTATGTAAGACTGTAGCTTGCGACTGCACGTTGCGTGATTGATTGACGGCTGGGCCAATTCTCATCCCCAGCATGTTCCCGTCTGCATGGCACAGGGCATGTCCTCTTTTTTCTCATTGTTGTGTTGTTGGTTCTCTAGTGTGGAGGTAATTTGCATTGCATATGAACTGTCCTTATACGTGGACACCTATATGATACACCAATGTCATTTTTTTGGGATGTTCCTATGTGTGTACTTTCTATGGGGTACATTATTAAAGCAGTCACTTTCCTGATTATACCAGATCCTAATTCTTGAACCCGTGATAACATACCGTTTTATTTTCACTTACGTAAGAGTATTAAAAATATCTGTTATTTTTTTAGCTGAATGTAGGGTCTGCCATCCTGCTTCTTCAAATCATTTTCATCTTTGCCTCTTAATGACAATGGCTTTCATTATAAATTGCAACACTGGGCTGACAGCTGTAATCTTTACTTTAGGATCATGGGATCATGGGAGAGGAAGAGATAGTTGCATGGACTGCCCAAGGCTTTGTCTTTGGTGTCACATTTGAAAAATAATAAGTAAATCAAGATAATTGCAATATAAAATCAGTGTTTGATTCTATTAAGTTTTATCTAGCACTTTAAATGCTGCTGGCTTTAGGTTAAAGAAGAAAAATCTCAGATTCATTTAACTTAAAATGCAAATGAATAGAGTTTGATTTTATTTCGGAACAAGCAACTTTGCCTTTTTTAATATAAACACTACAAAACCACAGTTTTCGCATTTAATAACTTTGGAGCTTTTGCATGATGAAACCTGCCATTCCATTTTTTTTCCTAAGTCAGCAAATTTTCCTTTTATATATTATTTTTTTTTGGCTCTCATCATCTGATGGGGGTTGGCGTAACTCAGTAGCCTTGCCAGTCTTGGCATTAGTCCAGGTCACCAGCGTTTGAGGGCTGGCTTCTGAACTGGCTAGTAAAAGCACTTTTTTAAAAGCACTATTCTGCTTTACAGAAAATATTTATCTCCAAACAAATGCATAATTCGTAAAAAACGCAAGTGCATTCTTACCCAAGCAGGCCACTCTGCATATTCCTAGGAAATAGAAATGCCTTATTATTAGAAGTAGTCAACAATATTAACTTGACGTGAGATGCAGAACACGTTTAATGGTATGGTCCAGATTTAACAGAGTCTTCTGCATAACAATTCATTAAAAATTACTTCTCCTATAAAACGCTAGCTACTGGATCTTATGTAAATGAAAAACAAAAATCATAAAACATTTTATTATTATTGGTAATGTATTATTATTTATTATTATTAATAATAATAATAATAATAATAATAATAATAATATTATTATTTATATGCCACCATCATATTCTGCATGACTGTATAATTTAGGTGGCTGCTATGGGGCTGAGCTTGTAGGGGGGTCCACATGAGTTTATTTTCCTTGTTTTCAAGCAAACATATGCAGGGGGGGAGGTGGACACACAATTTGCATAGGGCCCTAGAAAAAGCTGGCGATCCCAGTGCCGACCATGTCTGAAGACACCCAGTGCAGCATATAACTAAAGAAATATTACAAAATATGGTGTGGCCAAGTATTGCTAAAAGTCGTATCTTTGTGTAAAACAGCTACAAGGAAAGGCAGAATTAGCCGACTTCTAGGGGAAAAATGAATGTTTTCATCAAATAAGAAACGTTTACTTGTCAGTACCTGTCAATCTTCATTTTCTACACATTCTAGACTATACCATGCTTTCATTTGATAATGAGGTAGAAAAAAGATCTAATTCAGCCATGGTCACCATATGTTTGCAAAATAATAATTTTGGTAACAGCTTGTTGAGCAAAGATAGAGGACGCTGGATAGTGTCCAACGACAGAAACTCCAGATTTGTCAACTGAATCAGCGTCTTATATTTATTCATTGGAATCATCAAGAGATGACACAGTTAGTACAGACTTAATAGCCTTCAATTGAAATTTCCTTGTTTTGTCAACAATCACTCGGCAGTACTATTTTGTATTCATAGGACTGTATAGGCGCATCAGCTGCATTGTTATTTCATTATAGGATAATCATCCACAATTCACCCAAAAACAAAACTGTCTCCTTGTGTGCGGGCAATTTGTTATAATATTGATAAACACAAACACGGTTCATTTCAATCTTTTCACTACTGCATTATGTTACGATACATTTACAGTAACATGATATATGACTAATAAATATATATATATACCGTATATTGTATTAATTTAATACATTGGTTTGGACTCTCAAAGATAAAGGAGTTGACTGTTTCATTGTCAAAGCTTGTTCTGGTGATGCACTGATGTAAGTGATGATTTGGGAATGCATTTAAATGATCATTGTCTTGAATTAGACACACTTGTATCTACAGTGGATGTCGGCATGAACAAGATGGCATGTCCGTTATATATTGTAATGAACTGCCGGTGGGTAGCATGCAATAAAAACATGATATGAGTTACTTCCAGCAATAGTTTGAAGGGAAAAGGTTGCGTAGCTGAAGATTGCAAGAATAACACATTAAATAGTGCCATAGCCCTTTAATCTGAGCAGTACGACTTTCACTCTGCAGTGGTCTCTGTTTTATTCTCGAAGGAGAGCACTGAATAATGTAAATCATATACATTCTCCGTTAGATATCAGACCAGAGTCCAGGGAACTGGTAAAGCACTATGCCTTCCATTCTGCTGGCATCATCTCCATGGAACAGTTAGTTCTATAAAGTTCTAAAAAAGTAAGTTTTCTATAACGTTTGAGTTCACTCTGTCACTTTATTGGTGAAAGGTTCACTTTCAGATTTCATTCATTATGGTTATGGTATCATGCACTGGTGATATTGTCAGATATATGGCTTACCGCCCCATTATCGTGCCATCTACGGAATCCTGGCTTCCCGCTTCGCTGGGGGTGCTCACTGATTTTGAAGAGGGAGATATAGGAGTTGGGACTACGGAATGGAAACGATAACAGGTTTACCAGGTTAAAAACGGCTGCACTTGAAAACACAAGTGTACAAAAAAATAAAAGCAGCTAGAAGAAACATAACAGGCTAAACAAACTATATACACGGGAAAAATAAAAGGGGAATTGAGAAAATGAGTTTGATACTAAACATTATATAGCAGAAATGGGTATAACAAAAAACGACAATTGCTAAATCAACAAGTGACTCATTAAAAAATAGCCAAATGTTGCTTGTTTCAGTAGTTTTTTTTTACTTTTCTGTACCAGTCATTGCATATTTATCTCTTCAACAGCATTATTTACATAGGTGAGATCATCTAAAACTCTCTATATCATGGCATCTATAGATCGCTTCGTCTTTAAAACAGTGACAAGCCTGTTTTTTACCATATAATGTGAAGACTTTACAGGGAAATAACCAGGTAAATAAGGATCTGAATAACTTCAATATCAACATTACAAAATTAGAAGTGTTATGCATTAAACAGGGAATTGTCAGTACTGAGCTACTACTACCTAGCCTGGCTACAGACATGTCACGAATACAGACGGGATGTCCGCTCTAATATGCCAGAAGAACTTGGAACTTGATGAAATGAGAAGACAACAAACCAATGGTCATTTTAGGAGTTTATATGTAATACATTGATTTACTATAAAAAAAAGTAATACAAAGTTTGAAAAGTGGACTGGGCACCATACTAATAATGTACACTGTAGTATAAAGAAATACTAAGGTTAGTACCTAGAGGTGGCTCTGGGGATATGCCAATACTTTGCAGTAATGCTTCTGTTTCTCTTCTCTTGCGATCCAGATCTGTATCTTCATGGATCGGTTCAGTTTTTTGCTGCATTTCTGCCTGTATAAACCAGTGTGAAAGCTGATGTGGACCCTTGTCTCAAGTCATCATGTATTAGTTATCCCTAACGAGAAGCTACATTTAACATACACATTACCCCTACTTGCATGTATAGTCATTCCAAGTCAGGTCTGGGACACAAAACTACAAACAACATTTCAAGAAGCACATGTGAAAGCAATGATGTAATATGGTCATATATGCCTAGCTGCAGAATGTGTTGTTGTGCATGTTGTGTGAAATCAGTACTGTGTGGTGTTATGTTAATGGACCATATAAATGCAAGGTTCTGATTTTATACAAAAGTATGCCAGTGATGTCATCATGAACAACCTCACACATGCCTGGTAACAAATAAATACAGAAGTCATTGGCAGCAGATGTCATGAGAAACAGCTTCATATTTCCTCCTTGTAAACTAACAAGCCTAGGTAGCCCCTAGCTGCTGTCCTACAATACACGCCTCCCTGGTGGCTACAAAGACAGGTATCATCAAAATGCACTAATTAAACCAGTGATGTGATTTATACTGTATGTTCTGTTTAAAGGGTTAAGATTGGCCAGCAGCCGATAAGATTACATACATGAGGCATCTGCGGCATAGACCCAGCTGCACGCTACGCTCTTATACTTTTGCAGCGTGCAGCCACACAGTAATGGACAGAATTTACCGCACATGCACCAAATGGCCACTGGCCCACCATGTATTAGCCCAGTTTGCCTGATGACTTGCCCAGGTCTAACTAAGAGCTCAATCTGGATTGTGATCCTCTGGGGCAAAATCTGTTTTCTGCACGAAAGGAGTTTTATGTAATTCCACCTATATCTATTTCTTAACTCTTCCCATCCATTCGCCACTCAGACCACAGCCTCCTTACCTCTCCTTTTAAATGAGGTAATCATATAAGGAGAAATCATATAAACAAACCTCTTTCTTCTTTCTTTCTTCTTCCTTTCGTTTCTTTTCTTCCCGTATTTGTGCCAATCTTTGCTTTTTACGTTCAAGCTCGGCTTTTAGATCACTTTTGTCAGACATTGTTGCTTCCTGCACACAAAATAAAACAAATGATTATACATTACACGCTTAGTAGGTCGAATATACAACATTGCGAGAATTAAAATCCTGAATCAGAGGGTGAGCAGGAGTCAACTTTGTTTTAGTTTGGATTTTCCCACCCTTCACCAGCCAGGCATTGGGCCTGCGCAGAGCCGGCTGGCTCACCCAGCTATATGTAGAATTGAGATAATGAGAGATGTTGTGCTCTGCCAGCAGTTTTGCTTTATCTTAAAAGGCTTCTAGAAATAGTACATGGTTGTTGACAAATCTGTTTTACCACTTTATTTGTATTTCTACAGCAGAATTAGACACGTTGTTGCCTTGGGGCCAATGGACCGATGGTTGCGTAGAAAGCTCTGAGCATTTTGTGCCGTAAAGAAATCAAGAATAAGAAATGATTTCCATAGAAAACAGCAGAAAACATCTATATGTATTCCCTAACAAGCATAGCTGTGACCTCTCTGGGTTTGACCTGGAGTCTCCAAGAGAAGCCTTGCTCCCTAGGTCTTCGGGTCATTTTTTTCTTTCTCTGGGCAGAAGACTGGTGTTTAGCCACAGCTACAATCTACCATGTTCTCTCCCACTTCTCACCCACTAAAGGCTTCTGGGGCTCACCCTTATGTATGGTTAGCCCCACGTCTTCATGAAGTCACTCTCTAAAGAGAGGAAGAGCTCTGTCTGGGAAGTTTCCATTAAAGTCCATTAAGCAAGCCACTGTTACAATCGTAGTTATTATACAATTTAATTACTCATATAGTTCTTGTGATTTCTTTTTTGTTTGCTCAGATTTTTTAATTAGTCACCCTAATGGGTACTAGCATGACTTCACACTAGGTAATTATAAACCTTTGGCTGTCATAATATAATATTTGTATGTATGTCATGCCACCTACTGTCATTTCTACAGAAAAAAAAGAACCTATCAAGAAAGAATGAATTGATTTTGCCTCTAAGTTTTGAGAGCAATAAACATCTGAAGATTTAAAGTGAATGCGTAATTAAAACTAATGGGAAAGAATATAAATTATTTATTAGAATTTCCAGTCAACAAGATTAATTATAAAAATGTAATTTAACCACCCCACTTAGATCAAACGTTTATTTACTGACACTGGTCATTTTCCCTGTAAAGGTGAAGTATTCTAGTTGAGTTTGTTACATGGATGTCTGTTAGCCACGATGGGACACCAGTATGTCAGGAAAATAAACATAAATGTCCCAAATACAAAATATTTTTGGGGTGATAACTTTTAAATTTGTCATTGGTAAAGGGTTACAATTGGATAAATCCATGATTTTACTAAAACTCTCTTGGATTATCCAAAACTGTCAGTCTCCTAATAGCCATGATGTAATTCTGTTTCTTGCTGCTACTTACACATCAATAACCAGATTGTATTTAAGGAAATAAGTTTGTCTTTCCTTCTTTCTTAAAAGTCACCTGGGTTCTACCCTGTTTTTAAAATGAGTGGTGACATGTTTTGTAAAGCAGAAAAGGTTAATCGAATTAAGCTATTCCAAAATCTGTTGATCTACAAAAGCCGTTGATATTCATGCATTTAAAAAAGAAAAAAGTGGTTTATTCTGTGCTGTTGTTGTCCCTCAACCCATCATTAGTTAGACAGCGACAAAACAATTCTTGCTTTTATCTTGTAGAATAAATTAATTTAATGTCAGCTCTAGTGATATGGCAGGTAGTAAACAAGTTAAATATTCATATTCACAGTTCAGATTTGCATTTCAAGTATATATATATATATATATATATATATATATATATCCTAATTGCACAACAATATAGGCAGATATTATGATCCCCCACTTTATCCACTATGAGGGAATCAGTACATGAACTGAATATACAAAACAAAAATCCTGCTGCACAATCCAGTTCCCTGGAGACTTTTTACTTCTATCCAACACCTGTATCAGATAACCGGGTGGCTGCGGAACAAGCTGCTTACCAAAATATTATACCTATGTCATACCTTTCAAAACAGAAAGCCAGTTCTAAACCAAAGTGAAAACCAGTAACCATGTTTCCACAAGGCAGGCAGTCTTAGTATTATTCTGTACCAAGTAAACACACTGGGGTCTGATCACTAAAGGCTGAGATAAATTGAGCTAGCAGTCAAGCTGCTGAGGCCAACTCAACTAAGAAGTTGGCTTAACTGGAGTAATTACCCTAATTACCCTAATTAAGTCAACTGACTACTCATCCAGAACCAAAGGTGACTCAAATCAGTTTGACTCCCAGCTTGTATTTAGTTGCAATAAAAATAAGTTGCGGACTCAGGACTCAACAACTCAGGAGGATTGGAGTTGACCCTGAAGAGGCGAGAAATGGACAACTTTGTCTACAAACTCAACAGCAAATCCAGCTGCTGTAGACTCAACAGCGTGGGGCACATTTTGAGCACTCAAACTCAACAACGCAATTCACTCTTGAGAGAACCTGACAGCATTTCACTGAGTTAGATCTGATGCGAGTTATCACTGGAACTAAGTAAAAGGGCCATTTTCTTGTCTGACATTGTGGTCCTAGAGGTGCCATTCAGTCTACACCTTAATACACAATGGTGCACTTTGCAGTCTTAAACTTTCAATACCCCATGAATGTACTTAATTGTCTTGCTTCCTATTTGATTTAACCCTTGTGGAGGGCTAAACCTTTGCAGCACACATAACACTCCACTGCCATTAGTAATACCATCATTGCATATATATATATATATATATATATATATATATATATGTATATATATATATATACATATATATATATAATGAGAAGCAGTAATGCTGACTCCTGACCCCCTCCCATTGTTGATAAACTTATCTGAATCTATATGTACTGTTATTAACTTACTCTGTGAAACGGTGACAGCTAATTACACGTATATAATCTATACTGAACTCACACTTTATATTGCATAGTCGTAAAAAAAAAGAATCACAAAGATTTGTCTGTCGGGATCTCCTTGCAATAAACCTTTTAAAATAACATGTGAATGTTATAAGCAGTATCAGTAAATGTAATGCATTTCAGTGCTATTCACATTAATCTAAGAATGATTTCCAAATATAACCCTAATCTTTAAATCTTTAGTCCTTCCCAGTTTACGCCAAAACATTCTGTTTTCTTCGATGGTTTATCAGACTAAATGGAATCACGTAGTTCAGATCTGGCGTATTATAATCTTGCATAACATCGCTTATTATTGTCGTTTTCATTATTGTTTCTGCTGACTTGATATCTAATTCATCAGCTTGTCCAAGAGAGGTCTGTATGTGGCTCCTACACAATAACGCAGACCTCTATCCCGTTTCCATAGCTACCTGATCGCTCCCTGTATTTCTCAATATCCTGGATTGCAGGAATTATTATGATGTCCTTCAAATCAAGAACTTTCTCTTCTAACATATATTAGAGACTAGATCCAGGCTTTACAACCTCCCAGTTGTGAGATACATTATACTAATGTTAACGCTTTCTGATTCAAATTGTTGTCAGCCATTTTAATGTTTTACCTGTGCTCAAACATGCCTGGTTGATGGGGTTTGAGAATTGGTTATTAAAGGGTGAAAATAAGGCTTAAGTCATTTTTTGAGTATATATATATATATTCAAACTATACTTCATTTTGAAGGTTTTTCTAGGATTTTAGTGATTGTCATGGTTAATGAAAAATCTTAAACATGTGCAAGCTATGTATTTGCCTTATTTAATGATGTGGAACGTCGCATTTAGTATGGAAGCCTAAGGTTCATTTGATCATGGTTTGCTACAGTACAGTCATCAGTAGCATGATAGACCTTTGCAGCCGCAAAAAGTTGAAGCAACTGTCCAGAAGGGGCAATAAAACTAGAGCATATATGATTCTGTTCCTAATTCAACAACATAGAGTTACACTTTTTTTTTGCTTTTTTTGCTTTCTTTGACATGTTAAATTTCCTACCTGGAGTTTTTCAGGCCCCGCTGTGTCAGCTGTAGAGCTAGTCTGTAAAGCAGTAACAGATTCTGCCAACTCCTCTTTCGTGCGTCGCCCGCGCCCCTTTGCTGGCACAACTCGGCCTAGTTTCTCTTGTGACTTTGTTGCTTTTTCTTGGCCACTAGACGCGGGGGCCACCGCACTGTCTGGCTTGTTCAGATCTTTTTTCTCTTTGGGAACTCTCCTTTTTGGGGGCATCACAAAATTCTAGCATTTTACCAAGAAAAAGAAGAGAAAAGTGCTAGCCAGACAGAAGTCACATTTTATTTTATTTTAAAAACATACAATAAACATTTTTTATATTAAAGGCAATGTTGGCATCTATTCTCATTTCTTAGGAACAAAGTATTTCTAGTTGTTTTACATATATCCAGAATTTTACATTCTTTATCATTCTTCAGCCATAAAAACAGGCTATGTGATAATCTCAGTGCTACTTTGATAGAACAATATATGAGCTTACAAACCTCTGCTCTTTTAAATTTATTTTGGAAGATACAATGGATCAGTAATAAATCTCAAGTGTTATTCATATAGACTTATTGTTATGTTTTGTGAAAATAAAATAAAATAAAAAAATATATATATAGATATATATATACTATTTTATTGTGTTTATTTCAACACCGAGAAGTGTTCCCCTACCCCCTTTTTTCAATAAAAAATTACCAATAATGCAAGGAAAGGATAAGTGGAGTAGGAGGAACAAGAGTGTTGAAATAGGCAATATAAAAAGAATGTAATTGAGTGGCACCATATGAATGAATCAGCATTCACCACCTATGCCAGCAAATTCTAAATCATAAACACAGCTGCCACCAAACCTATATGCTTGAATGATTGAGGTAGGATCAATAATTGGGAACTAAAACAATCAAAAAAAGCAAAACTAAAATCATAAACTGTATTATAATATCAATAAAAATATCCCTAAAGGTGGGAATATACAGCTTAGAACCCCAGAACAGTAGTCTCATTTTAGTTTTTCTTTTTTAAATTCTAAATCTGATCGGATTCAAATAAGCTGTATGAAGAATCATTCTTAACTGATGTCCCTTAGATATATAAAGGCGCTCTAGCAGAAACAAACAGAGATATAAAAATCCTCATAAACAACAATATATAGTTAAAGAGATAAAGCTGTAAAAGTAGGAAAGGAGATCTCAAAGTTTGATTACACTACTGAGCTTGCTGAAACCCATCATTAAGATGTGGAGAAGACATCATATCATCAAAACACATAAAGTCAGGTCACCCTCCATTTAGCAGCCATCCTTTTAGGAAACTGGTTCAGGGTGCATATGGCAATTACTTCAACAGAACTGAACATTTTAAACTGAAGATGAGTCTTAACACAACACTTGTGTGTTGATAATGCAGAAACCATAAAGTTCTGCAGTCATAAAAATGGTTTGTCCGTTATGTAGTTTACCACAAACCATACAGATGACATACAGTCAATGGGTCAGTTCATCAATTGTATGATTTGTATCTCTATTGGCTATGAAGTTGCCCCCTTTATTAACTTACTGCTCCCCTGAAAGCTGGTTGTTGTTCTTGTAGTCTTGGTATGGGTGGGATCATGAGAAAAAGGATAACTTAGATCAAAACACTAATGTCACCATCTGCCGGAGATCTATACCAACTAATACTAGGTATTCAACACACAGTATCACGTGAATCCAAAATGTAATTGTGACTGACAGAAATTAAGGCAACATAAATATACAGAATTCTTTCTGTAGTCAAAACAAATAAACAATCATGTCTATGCTTACCTAGTAACAGCAAGGCTAATTAGAGAATAATGAATATTTCCCGGCAAAAACATAAACATAAAGTATTTAATCTCGCAATACATTAAATTATTTTTTATCTTCCCAAAGCCATGTTAATATTTGCATTAGTTATTGTCTCTAATGTATGGGTATGTGTGGCTAGATTATGATGTCGTATCCTAGTACGTAACACTGAATCTGCCTGCACCACGAGGAAGCACTGAAACAGAGGTCTATAGGAACAGTCTTTGCGCTCCCACCACAGTACTACCATGTTACGAAGAAAGAAAAGAACATGTAGAAGGGAAAGAGATGGGGAGTGATGAAACTGTGAAAATGTCTGTGCCTATCCCTGGTTAAAATGAGAGTGTGTGTGGATGTCAGTGTACAATGTTACAATAATTGTATGTGTGCATTTCAGTATACAGGGTTTGAATAAGTATGTGTGGGTGACAGTGTACAAGTTAAACTGTGTATATGTCAGTGTACAGTGTTAGACTGTGTGTGGTGTTTCTGTGGGTATGAAGGGGGTGTCAGTGTACGGTGTTAGAGTGTGTGTCAGGGTGTTAGAGTATGTGTCAGAATGTTAGAATGAGTATAAGTGTGTGGAGTGTCAGCGTACAGTGTTAAACTCTATCTGTGTCAGTGTACAGTTGATATGTTTTTAGGGAGTGTCAGCGTACAGCGTTAAACTGTATCTGTGTCAGTGTACAGTTTTTGAGTGTGTATGTTTTTAGGGAGTGTCAGTGTACAGTGTTATTTGTTAGAGTGAGTGTGGGGTGTAAGTGTACAATGTTATACTGTGTTAGGTGTTAGTGTATGGTGTTAGAGTGAATTTGTGTGGGGTATCTGTACAGTTTTAGAATGTCTGTTAGCGTATAGTGTTAGAGTGAGTGTGTGTTTGCATATAGTGTTAGAGTGTATGAGCCAGGAAGGTGGTGAGCAGAGTGACATGCAGGGAGCAGAGCACTGAGCAGTGAAGATGTGGTACAGAGCTGGGGCAGAGCAATTATTTCCTATGCCTGGATGTAATGTACCCTGTCTAACTGGCTCAGTTGCCCCTGCATAAGAAATAATTGCGCTGCCCCCTACCCTGT
This sequence comes from Spea bombifrons, assembly GCF_027358695.1. Taxonomy (NCBI): domain Eukaryota; kingdom Metazoa; phylum Chordata; class Amphibia; order Anura; family Pelobatidae; genus Spea; species Spea bombifrons. The sequence goes on along the minus strand of NC_071091.1, from coordinate 17,321,340 downwards.
ACAGCTTCTTCACTGCTCAATCCTGCTAGGCTTAAAATATTGCTATTTATGTAAAAGAATGTGGAGGCACAAGAGAATATTTTGTCTAGGTTGCCACTTGGTCTATGATTTCCCTGGCATTAGTGTATTACCACAGTAGTTTAATCCAATAAGCCTTTCAGGCCGATGATAAATTAGCCTATCTACAAGGCCAGCCTTTGGTATTGGCAAGTGTTGGCAGAGACAATTCTGAATAAAGATTCTAGGGGAAAATCCTCACAACTAGTGCCTGCGCATGCGCTTGCACAGCCTCACACAGGAGTGCTGCCACAAACAGTATATATTTCACATATCCCTCCAGACAAGCAAAAACGTGCTATCACAACTGCTTTATTTTGTAGTTTGTGCAACACTCGTGTTTGCCCGGTGTATTAAGAATTATCCCAGTCATTGCGTAGACAGATCGCTTATACAAATATGGTTCAGTTTATTCTACACCCGGCTTTGTCATCCAGAAGCATTACACCATTGTGGTATTAATTGCTGCTGACACGAGCATTCTTCCCCTTCTGTGATACAATGCAAACTCTAAACTACGATCTACAACAGGGTCGAAATAGTCAGCTATTTACATGTCACTGTAAAAGTTCAAGCTATATAACAATATATTATTATGGGGAATAATTACTGAGAGGGCCGACTTCTTGTTTGGTTTCTATATGTTACACATCAAATTAGTGCACATTGCATGAAAGGAGAAGGTGCACATCTGCAGATGCTGGAGAGCGGGAGATGTTTTAAATGGCGGTTACAATGACAGGGATAATCAAAGTAAAACCACATAGGCATGAGTCAGCTGGAAATCCAATATGGGCTAAAAACCTGATCACTAAATGTAGACACTGAACCGAAAGCATGTTAAGAATAAGAAAGCCCTGACTGTTCTGTTTAATAAATTAGCATACAAATGCTAATGTAACATAACTCCCTTTTAGCACCTTCTTTTAAGGGTTAATATACCGTTGATGTTAGGGACGACAAAGATAATGTATACATTTTGGTGAAAAAATCTATGTTAGGAAAGTGACATCCACAAATTATTTATTCTATACGCAGCTATCCACAGTGGCGTACACATATTACATCGTCACTTTGATCTTTTCACAGAGCAGCTAAAAGTGCCCTACTGCTTGCCAAGAACTGCCTGGATAAAGCATAAATTAATCTTGGATTTCTAATCGGCCCTAATATTCTTAGCATAATTACTTCCATCCTCCATCTTGGAGCCTGGTTTCAAGAGATATGATTAAGAGCTTACGGAGACACGGTGATTACGGTGGGGTACGTCTGTGGATCCATATCCTGCGCGTGTATATTTCATTCTCATTAATACTGCGTTTATACGATTACACTTAAAATCTAAATTTCAAAACCTGGAAAAAAAATGTGATACCAGTAATGTTTTCGATACTTGGAATGTCCTATAAAATGGCATTATCTTTACCTGTTTGCTTCCTGTAATTATTTCCTACTTGCCCTGAACTCTCACTGTTCTGTGCATCTATGTAATATCTGCATCAATAGTAGACCTTCTTAACTTGGTGTCAGTGGATCAAATGGTGCTAACAATGGGTCAGGAGAGCTACTGTCCTGGGCTGCAATTATTTAAAGATTTAAGGACACAATTAGGAGCTACACTAGGCTTTAGGCAGCATTTACACACTGACCTGATTCTTTTTATGTGACTTCTATGGTATAACATCTAATAGGTATGTATTGGACAGGACTGGATCGTGTCCATGGAGTATTTTCTTTGCCCATTATGCTGTTATATCACTAGTCACTTGTGCATGTTACAACTTTACATGTAATATTTGCTAATCAGTTACAACAACATATATCTGTGGCGGGCCTCTCTTTTACTTGGGCTTACCACATACTCATTAGCGGCTGTATGTACAGTATTTAGTATTGTGTATAGGGCTGCAACTAACGATTATTTTAATAATCGATTAGTTGGCCGATTATTTTTTCGATTAATCGATTAATCGGATAAAAAAAACAATATGCAAATTTTTCGTTTATTTAAAATAATTTAATGAACTGGATGTTAAAAAACAACTTAAAATTTACATTAACATTCTTATTTTGTTATGATGTAATAAAAAACAATATTTTCAAAGTACAAGAACCCAAACACAATATTTATGAAACAAAATAACCCCAAACATTCTGAAAAGAGGTGGACTATTACTGTTCAAGAAACTTTGCCCCAGCCCTGGCACTTTGCACCCAGCACTTTGCACCCAGCACTTTGCACTTTCCACCCAGCACTTTGCCCCCAGCACTTTGCACCCAGCCCTGGCACTTTGCACCCAGCACTTTGCACCCAGCACTTTGCACCCAGCACTTTGCCCCAGCCCTGGCAGTTTGCATCCAGCACTTTGCACTTTGCACCCAGCCCTGGCACTTTGCACCCAGCACTTTGTACTCAGCACTTTGCACCCAGCACTTTGCCCCAGCCCTGGCACTTTGCACCCAGCACTTTGCACCCAGCCCTGGCACTTTGCACCCAGCCCTGGCACTTTGCACCCAGCACTGGCACTTTGCACTGTGCCCCTGCACCCAGTCTCCAGCCCTGCCCCCACATTCTGCCCTGCCCCCACATTCTGCCCTGCCCCCACACTCACACTCTGCCCTGCACCCACTCTGCCCTGCACCCACACTCACACCCTGCCCTGCATCCCCACCCCCACTCTGCCCTGCACCCAGTCTCCCACTCTGCCCTGCACTCACACCCTGCATCCCCACCCCCACTCTGCCCTGCACCCAGTCTCCTGCCCTGCACCCCCACTCACACCCTGCCCTGCATCCCCTGAAACCCCACCCCCACCCCGCCGTGGACCCCCACCCCCGCGAATCGCTCTGTGTGAATGGAGCCACTCGCACAGAGCGGTTCGCTCTGTGTGAATGGAGCCACTCGCACAGAGCGAACCGCTCTGTGCGAATGGAGCCACTCGCACAGAGCGAACCGCTCTGTGCGAATGGAGCCACTCGCACAGAGCGAACCGCTCTGTGCGAATGGAGCCACTCGCACAGAGCGAACCGCTCTGTGCGAATGGAGCCACTCGCACAGAGCGAATCGCTCTGTGCGAGTGGCTCCATTCGCACAGAGCGATTCGCTCTGTGCGAGTGGCTCTGTGCGATCCGTGCACATAGACATGAAGAATACTTACCTCCGGAACGCGTCACATCCGTCACGTAGTTAAAAGAAGGCGGAGACTGCAGAGCGTGTAGCAGAAGCGGGGAACGCTCGCGGAGGTAAGTAAAAGGAGCCGAGTGCTCCAACAACGAATCGATCACTCGATTAATCGATAACGGAAATCGTCGACAACGATTTCCGTTATCGATTATTATCGATTTTATCGATTCGTTGTTTCAGCCCTAATTGTGTATATATAGTACATGTACTGATTACTATAATGTCCATTTAAATTGTATTATAAGTTTGATTAGAATATGTTTAAATGTTTTAACTAAGCCCTAAATAATTCTATTTAACATACTTCACTATTCATTCCGAAGGGTCCACCCTGGTTAGCTTCATCTCTCTGGTAGAACAATGTGTTATACAACGTAAGCCCAGTCTTTCCTGCGCAATAAGCTCCTTGAGATTGGTTTATAATAAATACTGATGTCCACTGTCACGGTCAGGATTACTTGCCAAGCTGTGACTGTGTGGAGGGCATGGGCATGAAGGGGTTAATAGCACCAGGCCTCTGGATTTACTAACTTCACCTCTTAACAAGGCATAAATTACACCAAATTAACCCCCAAATCCTGCCTGTATCCCCCCAGGTAGTCTGCCACCACTCACGATTTTGATACCGGATTCGTGAGAAATCCGAATTAGAACATCTATCGCTATATATATATCAACCCACCCCGGGCAAACAACATATATATATATCCTGTAGAACTCAATAACAATACGGTAACGTGTTATCCTCTCTTAGGGTTTGTGGATATCGATACTAGAGCCCAAAGACAGACTTAGATTTTGAATATTTTAATAACAAAAAGACAAAAGATTACACAGTGCCAGAATTACAAAAAACAAGACATACAAAATAAAAGTAAAACAGCAAACAGTTATTAAAAACAATAGGACTTAAACACAGGACCCTCACTCACGAGTTTCTCCAATAAGCCGGCCTGTGGGAACTCCTTAAGTCCAGATGGTTTCTTACGATGTTGTTCCGATCAGAGTATATCATGGAGTTCTGCTTTGAGGTCTCTGCATAGTCCCTAAATCAGACTTTTGCAAGCAAACGCCCCTCTGACCACATGACTGATTATATGACACCATCCCCAAGAATCGGGTCCCATCTTTGATGTGCCAATAAGTTATGGTGGGGTAAAGGTGATGGAAACCCCCCCACTTAAGATAGGAATGGAATTCCTATAACTAAGGATCCTTATCTGTTAGGCCATGAATCACCACAGGGGTCCTTTGGGAAGATGACACCTCTAGCCAGAACAGATACAGAGGGCATTCACAAAGAAACACATTAAATCAACCTCAGATTAACTCATTGAATGCTTAAACAAAGAAACTAACCACCTCTGCTGGGTTACCCTTCCATGCATCCACTACATTATATGAGTTAATCATGACATCCACGATTTGATGTTTTCTCTTACCATAAAAAGACTCCTATTTTAGTGACTAAACACCTATTTATTAGGAAAGCAGTGTTAGACGGTAGATCTTAGGAATCAGCTGGGTCATTCATCCTGTAGTTGTATGTACAACAGTCCTTGGGTTTTAATGTAACGTGCTAGATTACCATCTGTGTTATATCTGTATGATGGGAATTGCCCAGCCACTTGTCTTTGTCCACATATAGAACTTATATCAGGGTTGGGCCAAATTTTGGTAAAATGGCCACAGTGCAACTTGTTATGTTATCATGTGGCACACATTTTTAAAAATGTTACTTTGGACAACCTCAGATTTGCAGCTTCTTACTTTAAGACTGAAACATTATTAGAGGTCAATAAAAAGATTACACGCGGTAGGGAGATGATCAGGGCGTTTCGGCCAAGTCTCACACGAGCAAAATGGCAAATTTCTGCGGGGCTGCATCTGGCTTCCAATTACAGGACACCCCTGCATACAGTAGAGGAGCCACGTGACCAGTTTGGGTAAGATGATAGGAGGCGGTCAGGCAGAAATTAATTATGATTGCACTATGGATATTATTTTATATTTTGTGCATTGCACAAAGGCCAATCGGATAATTTACAGACTACTGAATTTGATAATGGTTATGTAAATGTATTATGGAAAAGTGCCCCGCCTGGCCCCCGACCCACTCCTGTACTGATTATGAGTATTAGACTATGAAATCTTTCCTGGTACTGAAATGAGAAATACATTAACCTTTAGTAAAAGTTTCTGTATGATATGGAGTCCCCTTTCCAAATATGAAGAGGTTAAATAAATTGCAATTGAGAGTTTTCACCAAATTTAGATGTATCTGTACCATTCAATGCCTTTCGTTTACAATGAGTAATAATAAAACACTAGTTTGGGTTCCAAAGGAAATTTACTAATGCAAAGTTAATGCTATCATCACACTGGTGCTTTTCTAGTAGAGGAGAGCGAGGAATTACACATTTGTGTAAAAGAAAAACGCGCTCGTACTGTGAACAACAATTACACAATTGGTAATTCGTAGATTTGTAATATACAAACAAGGATAAACTTATAGCATCCAAATAAAATGAGACCAAAGGAAGGCATCAAAGGGTTAATGCCTGGCCCTTATCACAAAGTTCAAACCTCCATCTGGCTGAGTACAGAACGAGGAGGGACATACCCAAATCAAAGCGCTATGTGCCATGTACTATATAAATATATATATATATATATGGTATGATACAATTATGCAGCAGAATTCACTGTTTACCTACACTGATATCACAAATATGTAGCGCAATACAACACAGTGATATAAACCTCATGAAGGAACTCATTTGTAGTTTCATAGTCACTGGTTACAGTTACATAGTTGATGGTGATATTTTTAATGAAGAGGATAATGCTATAATTCTAATCAGTGAATATTAGCATGTCATCACCGATATATCTGTAATATGCTATATATATATATGGGAAGGATTCTAATATGTAATAACCTGGTGATACGAGCAAGGCTGGAAAAATTGCTAAATAAAATAAATATTCGATAATTTGATTAGTTGACTCTTAATGGGCATTGATCAGGATGCTATTATTTATCCACTAAATAGAATAGTGTACAACGACAGTGTCAGAAATGTAAAAATGCACTATTAGGGCATTCTGCATTTCCATGCATGGGTGTGCCCCAGTCATTCCGATAGCCTGAGTACTTCATATCATCACTATCATCATTATTATTATATTTTATACAGCGCCAACAAATTACACAGAGCTTCTTACAATACGTATAATCACAAGCTACAATAAAACTAGAACTGACAGATACGATGAACCGATACATTAGATAAAGAGTGTAAGCTTGCAAGAAGGGCCCTCTTTATCTAGTGTATCGGTTTATCTCAGTCTGTTCGAGTTTAACATACCCTTTGAATGTATGTACTGTAAGAAGTGCTACCTAAATTATTGACACTATATAAATAAAAGATAATAATAATAACACCAATAACAGGACCCTGCTTGTAAGTTTAATTCATGTGCAAAATCTATCTAACTTACTCCAAGAACATATTCCACACCCACTACTCTAGTATCAAGCAGGCAGATAAAAACATAATTACAAAAAATATAAAAAGAATCAAGCAGCACTAGTATCAAGCAGGCGGATAAAAACAGAAATATAAAAAATAACATAATATATCACGTCTAAGATACAAATTAATCCATCAATTTGCAGGTTCTTTCAATATGAAGCACTTTGACGAGTCACACTACCAATACTCCCAGGCATCATTCTCCTCATCCTCCCAAGTGATGTTAGAATGTTACCCTAGGCCGGTGCATTATTGAGGGATGAATGGCAGTGGAACTGCTCCGGCTAGAGGGGAATTAGCTGACTTTTACAATACATACAAATATTAAGCAAAAGGCCAAAGCAGCGGCTGCTGACATGATAATGCAAGTCAGGGCAGCCTCATGCAGAACAAGCAGCAGGCTGTTGCATCAGAGGTATTTACCTTCCTCCTCTTCTATAGGGGGCTCCTAGGGATGGACTGGGTGGGGTGAGAAGGCTGCTATGACCTGGAGATGAGGCTTGAGTCCCTGGTGCAGTAGGATTGATGCTAACAGTGACTACTGCATGATGCTGCTGCTTGAGAATCCGCTGTCTCATGCTGGTCCTGGCTCAGTCTCTTTAGCATCACATCATAAGCCAGCCCTCTCTCCTCCTCTCTCCTCTCTGCTGAGGAGGGGAACTGCCTGCACAAACACCTCTGCTGTCACCTCTCCTGGTACCTAGCATAATACCCATGGGATCATAATATATCAATAAATCATAGTTATTTTTAATCAGGTCATAGAAATGTATTCTATGTATTCCCTTTTTTAAGTAGATTCTATTCTGGTTTATTGAAAAATACAAGAAATGTGAAAAAGCATAATTCTCAATAAGGGTTATGTTCATCAGGGCATGAAGCAAAACCTTATTGAACTTCTTGGCCCTTGACCTATTATTGCATGAGAGCCATGGTGGCTTTACATTATAATATCAAGGAACAAATTCAATATATTTTCATTACCAGCTTAAACAGATTTCCAATCTTTTTCTATTTTTACTACATTTTATTACACATGGGGGGACGAGGACCGCTCAATCAGTAGGAGGAATTTTTTTAAATGTATATATACTCTGACATGTTATAAAATGAAGGATGGGACCCCTTTCTTCTAACGGTCCATGGTCCATAGGTTCTGTCCCCTTACTCTTAATTTTGGAGTTTTACCCTCTCACTCCACAATTTCTAGCCCCTTTTCTCCTTTAATTCAATCCATTTCACTTTTTAAACCCTTGCACTCTGAAACATCTTACTATATAAAATATAAATAGAAGATTTGCTTTTAGAATTTTATTTTTGGCAACTTTGTCATGCCAAATATTTCATATACCTCCTTAAAACCAATGCACTTTGCAGTAAATAAATATATTTTATGTCAAGCATTTACACATATTTTAAGTAAATGTCCATATATATGGCTTGTGGATGCATCTGTGAAATTAATATATAGGCAAACACCGTATAGATAGGCAAATACATGCCCATACAGGTTTTGAATACTTAACCCATTGTGTGCCAGTAGATATTCACATGCCCCTGATTATAAGTGATTGTTTGAGAAGGATAGACTAATGAACTCATTTATCAATGAGTAAAAAGGTAGATGAAAGAAATTAGAATAGCCAAATCTAATAAAAAGTAGTAAATGGCCCTCTTACCACACGTTTCATGGCTCCCTCTCTTTGCCATGGTTTGCATGGGATGACTATCTGGTGCACATGGAGGAACCGAAATGACTGACAGATAACTCCTGCCAATAGGAGAGCAGCATTGGGACATGTGATAGGCATCGGGCTGCAAACTCTCCATAGAGCTTTGTGAATTAATTGTGAATGCGGTAGCCAGAGGTAGATTTATCTGTACAATATTAGAATAGTGCAATGGGGCACTTTATTTAAATACCCTAAATTAAACAGGCCTGTAATAGTGTTTGACCTGGCTGCCTAAACCATTATCTAAAACGTGGATCATATTGAACACCGTACTTCAGTGCCTTTTTTCAAACTTTTCCCAGGAAAGTTAACTGACACTTAATATGACATAACCAGTAAGTGTTTTTATCGTAACAGTTAATATAGATTTGGCGCGCTTACAGTAAGCAAAACAAGCGATAAAATCTGTCAGTTCAGCAAACAAATACCCTTATGTTAATATTGGTCTGTCTGACAAACCAACCTGTTCCAAATCCAAAATGTACACAATTTGTACTGCAGATATGGACACAAGTTATGTCACTTTTTAATTCTCTGCCTACTGGTAGATCCCAGTTCCCTCATTTTTAACTGCCTACTAATTTGTACATAGCATCCAGCACAGAATGCATACCCAAATTCCCCCGTTTTTTGCGTCACAGTCCGGATTTTCAGATCATTGGCAAGTTGGGCTGATCCTCTGAACTCCCCTGATAGGCCCAGGGAGTTGTAAAGTCCTTGGAGGTCTGTGTGGCAACTCCCAGCCCCCACATGGCCACCTCAAGATGGCCCACCAACACCAGTGTCTTTATAAAAAATAGAGTCTACATATAGGTTTTTTAGTCTTCTTAAGTCTCAAAATAGAGTAAGATGTTATCTAAATAACATATTATGATTTATTTTAAATGCTCAGCCTTCACTAGCTAAAACTACCAAATACATACATAAAAATATTTTACATATATATATATATATATATATATATATTGTATATTATATATGTATAGTTATTGTCAGTATAGGCAGCTTAATTCCCAGTAGAATCTGTCGCCCCATAATAAAAATAGGAATGGGGTTTAAGATTCTTAGCACTAGGACTCTGTTATAGTATTTAAGTACATTGTTCAGCATGGAAACCTACAGCAACTTTTAGAATCTAAAAATAGAAGGAACAAAAAAACCACGGCAGCAAAATATACTTGTGCTGCTGAGACGAAAGTCTGCCTCCGGCCTCAGAACACAGTGTTACCATAATATTATATAAACTTCCTCCTCACAAAAAACATTATGACGGTTAAACAATATCATGTTTGACCACTAGGTGTCTCCTGCAGGTAATAAATATTCCATCTGGAGTTCAAACACAAAGGGTTCTTCTTGGAAACAGACAGAGAGCAAATAAGCTTTTTGGAAGGATCCAGACCTGAAATTTTCCACATGAGAATTTGTATCATAAGTCTGGCCAGTTAGTTTTTAGTGGAAACTCATTATCCAGCATCCAAATTAAAGATCCCCTGCCTATGTTGTACTATGTTTGAAGTATTTTCTTGGTTACTGTAAAAATATATTTTATCTCTAACACAAAAAGTGGAGTAATAGTTATGTAATTATTGGGCAGAGTTAAAAACACGTGCCTGGCCATCTGTGTATATGCATGCAAGTGTCTGCCTGCCCTTTGATGCCAGTGTAGAGACCGATTTGGTGCTGTGAGATACTCTTGTGAGCTGCACCATTTAAGATGTTATGTAGGAGTGAATGTCTTAGTATGTCCCCTTCAACATACCAAGACACATTGGACAATACTATGCTTCCAACTTTGTGGAAACACTTCGGGGAAGGTCTTTTGCTATTCCAGCATGACTTTACCTAAGCGCACACACTAAGGTCCATAAAGACATGGTTGGATGAGTTTGGTGTGGAGAAACTCAAGTGGCCTGTACAGAGCCCTGACCTCAACCCCATCAAAGCCAGGGCAACCGATCTTACGCAGGCCGCAATTTGAGCCCTGCTACTTACCTGTGGGAGGGTCTTCTGAACTGCATAGAGGAAGTGGAACCTAGCAGAGTTCACGTGACATCACATGACTCTGCTCCAGTCCCGCTTCCTCTGTGCAGTACCAGAGAACGCAGAGGGAGGCTGCGCCCTCTGCTGAAGTCTGTGAGCGGCATCGAGGAGCTGCAGTGCAGGTAAGGGGGTGGGGAGGGTGTTTGAATGAGTATGCGTGATTGAGGGAATGAATCTGTGAATGAATGAGTATATGAATGAATGAGTGTGTGTGTGTGATAGCATGGATGTGTAAGTGCTGGAACCTAGGCATGATGGGACTGTGATTGCTGTTAGCAATCACACTCCTGTCATGCCAAGTCAGCCAGTACATGCTAAAACCTAGCTAGCTGCCCCCTTGTGTATTGATGCTGCCAGCAGTATGGGGTCTGCACATCACTTAAAGCCACCCTGTACCAGCATGTACTGGCTGACTTGGCATGATAGGAGTGTGATTGCTAACAGCAATGACAGTCCCATCATGCCTAGGTTGCAGCATTTACTGGTTGGATGTGTAAGTGCTGAAACCTTGGCATGATGGGACTTTGATTGCTATTAGCAATCACACTCCTTTCATGCCAAGTCAGCCAGTACATGCTGAAACCTAGCTAGCTGCCCCCCTTGTGTATTGATGCTGCCAGCAGTATGGGGTCTACACATCACTTACAGCCACCCTGTACCAGCATGTACTGGCTGACTTGGTATGATAGGAGTGTGATTGCTAACACCAATCACAGCAAGCACCAGGGCCGGCCCGACAATGGAGCCGAGTGGGGCAACCATTCCAGGCGTCACTTTAAAAGGGGCGGCACTTTGCCACCCCAAGCCCTTTTTTTTTTTTTTTTTTTTTAAAGTGAAAGAGAGAGAAAGGGGCACCGAGTGGTTTTCGCTTACCAAGCTGTCGGTACCCGCTCGGCACCCCTTTCTCTCTCCTCTGCGGCGAGTCTCCCTGAGCATTACAAGCCGGCACCGAGACCGAACAGGGAGACTCACCGCAGGACTGCTGAAAGGTAAGTACAAGGGGGGGAGGCTTAGATAAGGGGGGAGGCATTTTAAAATTCGCCCCAGGCGGCATGTTGTCTTGGGCCGGCCCTGGCAAGCACATTCCCATCATGCCTAGGTACCAGCATTTACTGGTTGCCTGGGTATGATAGGAGTGTGATTGCTGATAGCAATCACACTCCTATCATGCCAAGTCATATTGCTAATTTGTTTGTCCAATTGTGGTGTGTTACCTACTTTTATAAAAAAATTTAGTTTTTATTATTATTTATAAAGGTGGGGGGTCATTTTTGGTTTTGGCTAAGTGAACTGTGAATGTTTTGGTCCAGAATTTTCATTTCTGTGCACCCCTAGAATAAATAGAAGTATTTCATTTTTAATTATACTGAATTTGTAGTCACAAACCTTTCTAGGCCCGGAAATCAGTGAGAGGAAAAGTAAAGGTTTTGTGTCATTTACTTTATTTTAATCAGCACATTTTATTAAAGGCCATATTTTCTCACAGGGAATACACGTACACACGTATACAATTTTGATGAAGTGGCCCACTGCAGAAAAAACTTGGACACCCCTGATATAGTGTATGTATGTTCGAGTGAGTGTGTATGAGTGTTTAATTGTGTGCGTTTTAGCATTAGTGTGTGTGTGTAGGTATGTTAGCATGAGTGTGTATGTGCATATGTTAACAGGAGTGTGTAAGTGTGAATCTGTGTGTAAATACATGTGCTAGTGCCTTTGTTAGTAATTGGTAGAGACAAGGGGCTGATGAGGCAACTTGGCTTTATCTGCACCATGAGCCAGTAGGATGACAAACCTCATTGTAAATGTTCATGTTTCAATATATGGCCCTGGACACTTTCGCTGAGACCCTGTTTACTGTAAAATGTACATACTGTAGTGAGTGGCATTACAAAATATATTATTTAAATTTTTTTTTTTTTTTTTTAAATTTGTCAATTGTCTTGATTAGATGGAGTAATGTGTGTCGAACACAAAATAACCCACTTAAACATGTTAATCCTAACGTGTTTAATGGCACCTATCATGTTCTGTGATAGCATGTGGTGTTTTGGTGCGATTGGTACCCATGCATTAAGGCAGCTGTCTGCCTGTTTTGGAAACTTTTCTGTTGGTTTGACGTTTCCCAGGCCCAAGTACATCTAGTAACCTTCTATAAGTGCCCCATGGCAATGTAATAATGGATTAATGGATTTGTTTTTTTTATCTATTTATGGTTGTCTCAAAATAAACATTGTGTGATACACTGATATATTAAGTACATTGATACTATGTATGCTGTTACTATGTTATTGTGTTTCACTTGAAGTTCTCTTTTCAGCCACAAGGTGGCCTCGCCCTCTGAATTTCTGTGCAGCGTCTATTAATAAACAACACTTTGCAGCTGCATGAACTTTCCCCTACTTGGCTTCCCCTTGTTGATCTCACTGAGAAGGGAGGTGAATGTCAAGATCAAATGTGTGAGAGACGTTAGAGTAACTGTACATACTTTTAACTGCCATGCAAAGGGGGAGGGGAACCACCCTGTTTGGAATATTTGTACATAGCCAAAGTATTTTCTCAATATGTACACCCTTGACAGTCTCCAACTACCCAGCTTTTCAAAAGAGCTTTTAATATTTACTGTGTTTTTATACCAGGGGTGTTGTTAATACACATGGGCGACTCTCTTTTAACTGCCCTTCTGCAGAACAGTGTTTTATTGCATGGCGTGGTATCTAAAACTAGAACTTTGCGTTTGCCTGAAATAGATTGTAACCTTTTTGGAAGTCTATTAACACAATATATCATACATTCTCTCATGCTGTCTCGTTTTGCTTGTCACAGGTAGAAGCAGAGTTTTTAGAGGACTTGCGTAAATGATTGTAGAGGGTATAGCAGTATTGGATAAGAACCTCTGTAATGGCCAAAGGTTACAGTCAGAGCTGAAGTGGTTCCCATACCAGGTATCAGTCATAGCTTAGATTTAAGATGAGTAGCCAGAAACTGTCCAACTAGTCCGCCTTTTCATATTTTTGTTTGTTTACTTTGTGGGCTTATGAGTTCTGGCTGCTTCTGCAAGAGCCACATGACTGACAGGACCACCCTTTATTTAGGGCAAAACATTGCAGTTGCCCTGGGTTTTGGCTTTACAAAATATATTGTTAAAAAATAGATGGAAAAAATTGCCTTAAATAGCTTAGATATTTAGATCTGTGCTTTAGAATGTTTTATATGTTTGAGTATGAGGACTCAGTAGTTGAGGTTTTGATCGTAGAGGTGAGTTCTCTCTTAAGGCAGACTAGCAGTTTTTTTCTCTTTTTAGGAACACATAATAGCGCAGTTCTGAATACTATTTTGTCTGCTATTTCCATGCTGTGACCCCCTTAAATATTTAAGTTTGTAGCTTTTACGCATTGAACTTATATGTCTGCCACTGACCTTCACAAAAAGATCTCAGACATCAGTCGTCAAGGAAAATGTTAAACTTAGACTGCTGTGGCAAATGACACTGTACACAATCAGTTGTTTAGCTAATACATACCTTTTTAAGAGCATTTTTTCAGTCAAAGGTGCTGACATTTATAAGCGTCAAATCAATTAATTGGTAGCCCTCACCAACTGGTTGATGCAGATATCTCCAAAAATGTGGCCACATACAGAAACTCTTGGCCATCTGTGGGCTGCGAAATGATGCAAAGCTGTGTTCATATTGTTTCACCATATGGCTCAATTCCTAAATTGATATGCCAGTATCTGGAAGCACATTATAGGCACCTGTCATGGTGCCCAGAGGGCTTTAGCAGGGATCCCTCTCAGTCGTGTTGATGTGCTTTTCAGGTCCTCCAGGAATGGTCCTACAAAGCTCCCAGGCAGCAAGACGACATCCACTTGGAGGATCGGGAAATAGACATCACTGGAAGCGCTGCCATATTGCCGTAAGTTTACCTTAGGGCAAAATGATGGTGCTTTCGGTGACGTCCTCTCATATGATTGTAGGATCATAGAGAGGATGTCGCCGGAAGCGCTGTCATTTTGGTGGAAGTTCCCACTGCGTTATGTCCATGGAAATGCGGGCGAAGATAGAAGATTGCAGATTGAAGACATAAGAGAAGGAAGAAGATAAAAGAAAATAACAGGTAGAAGATGAAGAAGGTTTCGGAAGCAGAAGTGGTAGGCAGAAGCGGAAATGGTCAGCAGAGAATGTAGGGAAACATTTAGAGTGAGATAGTGAATGAGGATAAGAGTGTGAGAGAGTGAATGCAAGTGAATGCAAAATAAAAATTCTGAGCTTTTTGCTTCTTTTTGGCTGATCAAATCTGCAAATTTCCAAAATGTTGTAAATTTGCAATTTATACGAATCTGAACGCACAAGTCTAATATAGTCTAATAGTTAATATACATATACTGTATAAATATATCATCAAAAGAAAGTCCTACTTATTAAGAAAATACTACCTAATTTGAGCGAGTACACTAAACATTCAAAAGGGGAATCAAGGTTTAACAAACACATACAGGTAAAACTGACCTATAGAGAAGAACACACTATTATCTCAAAGAACCACATTTTCCCACTTTGCACAGTATGATATAGTGTAATGGCTCAATGCTGGGCTACAGACTGTTGAAGATAACAGAACACAATATACTGTGACACTAAATAATGATCTAGGTGTTTATTTACTAATAAAACCTAGTTAATAATTAACTACCCTGCATGTTTTATTGCTTGACTCATTTCTCATAGAAACCCATATGGTAAATATTATATATTAATTGCCTTTCTTGTTTACCTTTTTTTACAGTGTTAACAATGCAAAACCTAATTTTCCCTATGTTAATGTCGATTTGTGCAATGTAACTTTTTTCTTCAACAGGTTGGCTAGCAGTAAAATAAATAGATTTTTTTACAATAAGATAAAAGGTAAGCACATTAAAATATGTATGTATCTTAACTAATGTAATAAAATCGAATTTGTAGCTCTTATCAATAATGACTTCGCATTAAGATTCTACTACTGCTAGAATGAAATCCATTACTGTTATTATTGTTAGTACTTAGTAGTACTATTATTATCTCACATCCTTTTATGCATTAAATCAACAATAGATATTGCCATATTGGACACAGAGTAGACAGAGTGTTAACATAAAGGGATAATCATAAATTATGCATTTAAAGGTCCTATAAAAAATCTTTCCTGAGAATAAAATCCAGTGCTGTGTACAGTAATGTATGTTGGCAATGACAAAAACCTGGTTTCATCCACTTTTATTCCAATAAACTTCCTTTATCTGCACACTTGGACGATGTCAGTGTTGTCAGTCTTGTTATATTTTGATTGATACTATACTACTAATACTAATCAAGTCTGTTCCTGCATAAAAGTTATCATTACAACATATTGGAAACTTAGCTTCATGTTCATGATCACTCAAATTTAAGGAAGATCCCTTTCCGCAACGACTGGATGCATTTATTTCATGCAAGTTCTACCCAGAGTTGTCAACATTTATGACTTGGTAAGAGAACTTACTTTAACCAATTGTTACTGTGCTGGACTAATGATTCTGAGGTGGCCCCGGCACTGCATTGGATCAGCAGATTGCCAGGGATAAAAGTCCAGCCATGCGCACCAACACCCCTTATGAGCTTTGATATATACATGTCCAAATCTAACCTTACTCGGGCAGGCTGGCCCAGGGTGCAGTGGGGCAATAGCCCCCCCGGGGCTGTCCCTAATTTATCTTATAGGCCATTCCATCTTGGGTCAGCCTGTTCACAGAGGCGGCAGGGCAGTATGCTCCAGGGAATGTAAGTGTGTATAAAAGAGTAAGAGTGTGAGAGAAACAGTGAGTGTGTGTTAGTATAAAATTAAATTGTTACTGGAGCGGGTGATTCTCTGCACAAAAACATTTTTATGTCTTATTTATTTATTTATTTAGTTGGGGCTGTAGCAGAATAGCATGATCTCAATAATAAAAATAATAAACTGCAAATTTTATAAAACATTTTCATTTTACGTCTTTAGGATTGCATCTCCCTACAAATAAATCTCTTGATTGTTTATTGTCTAATTCATTTATATTTCATTTTTTCTACCAGCCAGCAGTTGTCATGAGCCCCATGTTGCCTAATATTAATCACCCAAAAACTTTAAATATTCCCTTTTATGTGTTGTTTTGTATACTGATTCTCGGTAATGATAAGTAACTGGAAAAAAAATGTAATGAATGACTGGGGTATATTCGTTTCACCTGTTTACAGATGGAGGGTGTTAGGACAGTCTGATCCTTCATAGCAAGCATTGCTTAGCCTTCCTACGTGAATGGTGAAACCAGGCACAGCGCTCCACAACCCAACAAGGATTATAATGGCATTTTATTTCCATCAGAGTCACGTTGACAAGATGCAGAGGGTGGGGGGGGAATATCTTCACACAATGTTCTTTCCTCATTGTGTCTCATGGTAAACAGCAGCGTTGTGTGACCTTTCACTTACTTGGCTTCTCTCCCCAGCAGTCTGGGTTAGAAGGCAGGAACCAACTCCTTGTAAGAACAAATACTATACGGGCTCCTGTAAAGGGAGCAGGCAGCCTGTATAACTCATTTTCATAGATGTATGAAATATTGTGCAAAATTTGGGCTGCAATATTCATAGCAATGACAAAATAGAATTCTATGTCTTTCGGCTGTGTTATATATGTGTTATATACACAGTGGCGGGCTAAGATCAGGTGGGGATCTATGGCAACACTGTTACAAGGAGCCCCAGGATATATTTATATTTATATTTATATATATATATATATATATATAAATTTTGTGATGAAGGCAAAAGCAGAGGGAGGGTGTTTAGAGAGAAATAAGACATGCAGAGGCAGAGTTCTGGAGGGAAGGTATTTTTGACCTAGCATTTTTTAGGGCTGTACCCATTAGTCTCATCTGCAGCCAGCAGGACCTTTATAAGGCAGGTTTTAAACAACAGTAGTCAGAATGAACCTGGGCCATGAAGCTTTAACGTCGTGGACTGTGCTGTGAAGCAAGGTTGTTATTTGGGGCTTTGCGGTAACATTTTGCAGATTGGAAGAAACAAACTAGCAATCAGATAGCTGTGAAAACCCATTGTGTAGTTTCCAACACAAGACACTGGGAGCTAGGATTTTGTCTTGCTTTTATGACTCAAGCCCTTTTTAAAATATGCTTGAACCTTACTTGTGGTTTGCTAACATTATTTGAGTGAAAAAATACAGCAAATGATTATAGTACACCCCAAAGCCATCCTAAAACCCTGGTACTATTCACTCATAGGCAGTCACAGCATAATTCAGCCCGGGATTGGGAAGCTCTAGTCAGTAGCATCCCAACAGATCACATGTAGGGCAATGTAAGTGTGTGTGATAGAGTAAGTATGTATTTGTGTGTTATTTACGGGGGGGGCACATATGAGACACTTGGCTGTACTTGTCCCGGGTAAGGGGAGAGCCCTCAACTGCAAGTACCCATCAGATAAAAGAGTATAAAAATAAATAATGACATTTGCCATGCTGCTGTGCTGTCGTAATGCACATACATACATATTCACACAAATATCCACATGCATGCATCCAGAGTCCTCCTCGCATAAATACATACACATGCATGCACACTGACTTCATAAACATGGATCCAGACCCTTTTATTATCTCTTTTCCTGTGGTCAGTGCGCTGGCTGGGGCTCCTGACCCAGTAAGTCTGAACCTTGTGTTTTCCTTACAAGCGGATAGCTTCCACTCTTACTGACTGAAACATGTGACTACAAAACAAGCTGCTTATTAGCAGCTCCTGTCACATGACAGGAAGTCGGAAGAATATCACACTGCCATTGCTTAATATACTCCCACTGTGGGGTCTGTCTGTGTATCTGGAAATATCTTTTCTCTGGAGGAGGGAAACCATTCGCCAAGTGGGCCCTCATCTGGGCTCTTAAATAACCCAGCACAGCAAACACTGTGTTCCTACTGTGCAATGCAGGCAAATATTATTATTATTATTTATTGTTTTATATAGCGCCATCAAATTCCGTAGCGCTGTACAATGGGTAGACAGGACATAACAAGTAGAATGTAACATAACAAATTGACTAACAGGTGAGGAGGGCCCTGCGCAAACGAGCTTACAGTCTAGAGGGAGTTGGGTGTATTACACAAAAGGTAAAAGTGCCATTGTTAGGGATGGAGCAGCCACACTAGTAAAAGTATTGCAGGAGAGGGAGTAGGAAAGGTGAGCTAAAGGAATGTGGGGGGCGTTAATGTGCTATGTTGTAGGCATCCTTAAAGAAGTGGGTCTTGAGGGATTTTTTTGAAGGAATAAAGGCATGGGGAGAGACCGGGGGAGAACATGCCAGAGGATAAATATATACATTAGAGCAAGTGGGGGACCCTTGCAGCCAGTGATCATGGGGCAAATTACACTTTTGCCTCATTGTTAATCACCCCCCCCCGTATATACAGTTGCAATATCACTCAGTTGACATTATGATAATAGGAACCCTTCAGATTGCGTGGGATTGCAACTCCCGTAAGTCTAGGTGAGGGTTGTATAAAGCAAAAAAATAATGGTTGAAGAAAACACATAGCAAAAAATAAAACAATTGCTTTGGTCCTGTAGTGTAAAATAGCCCTTGCTCTTAAGGGGTTAAGTGTCAAAGCGTGGAAAACAACTGTGCGGTGTGGGAAAAGATCAGCTCCTTGTAGCATCCCTGCTAAAAATCTGTGACGCAGACCTTCACCCAATAATAAAAAAACAACAACAAAAAAACAGCCGCTGAGACCTTCTTCCACGTACTTTCTGTTTCCTTTAAAAGTCGCTGACATTTTTTTTCCGCAGAAGATGAACGTATGGGTGGGTTTGACAAGCTGTTTACAAGTCTGTGAACCAATCAGGTTCGCGCTGCAAAGACGCCCGGGATCTCATTGGATCAGAGAAGTTTGTGATGTGGCGCCTGTCTCCTTGTTTACCCTTGTCAGGAAAGCAGGAATATTCTGTACCGACGTTACATAGAGTTCCTAGAAATGCTTGAAAACGAGGGGGGGCAGAGCAGGGTGTGCGGGGCTCTCTGCGTAACTCAGGCTGTCCCTGTGAACTTGTGTCCTGCAGTCATTCATAACTTTAAACTTAGTTCCTATGTGCCTGTCCTGCTAATTCACCCATATCTATGGTAGTAGAACGCATGGAAACAGCACACGTGTATTAACCCTCCGAGTGGTTTGCTGGTGTGCAATGTAGCTTAATGGGATTAATAACTTTTCTCATTCCGCTCTATTCATTTCATTAGGTTTATACAACAAAGCAAGGAATCAGCCAGAAAATACATTCTGCTATTTAAAAGCACCTATTTGAAGCATTAGTATTGGGGATTCTGTTACATTACTGGGTCATCCCTCTAGATTGTAAACTCCTCTGTTGTTTCTGTAAATCAATTTGTTATGTTACATACTACTTGTAATGTCCTGTCTACCCATTGTACAGCGCTTCGGAATATGATGGCGCTATATAAACCAATAAATAATAATAATATATTGTTTAGCCTGCCACTATGGCGAATGATGATTCCTGTTTCAAAGTGCAAGAGGAAAGTTAGAACAAGAGGTCATGGTCTAAAATTCATCAGAGGTTTAAATGTAAAGTAAGAACGTTTGCCTTTATTGAGATGGTGGTGGATATGGGGAACAGCCTCCCAGAAGCGGTAGAGATGAAGACAAAAAGGGGATTTAAATATGCACAGGTGCCCCATTAGCCTAGAAGAGCCTTACCCCCCCCCCCCCGCAGCTTCTTAGCATCTTGTTCTCTGTTGCTGAATGTTCTCGAATCAACCATATGGATCCATTTCTCTATATCCTTTACCATAACGCAAAGTATGGGGGAAACAATGTTTCTTTAAATAGTGAAAATATGGATACATTATGTCAGATACATAATGATGAAGGCCCCCCAGATGGTGCAGGACTACAACTCCCATAAAGCTTGGTGGAAGCATCACATGATTTTTAAATCCAGAACAAACGTGTAGACCGGTCACCGGATGACAAAAAAAGAATCCATATTTAGAATGTTATTGATTTATATAGCGCCATCATATTCCACAGCCCTGTATAATGTTATTTACCAAATTAGAACAATTACCAGCACTTAAGGCCAATCCTGCCTGGTGCTATATTTGGGCCACAGCACATAAGCTCACCTGCCAATGACCCCAGATAAGGGCAGAAATAACCAGTGCTGCTGACTGCTGGGACACAATGTGTGGCCCATACTGTGCTTCTTCTGGAAAACATGTTTCCAGCTCCAGTTCGTGGAAAGGGGCGGGACGCTAAGACATTAATAATAGGGGAAAACATCTTGTCATGTAACAGAATGCAGCATCAGACCCTGCTCCTGCAGCAACGAACAGGTTAACGCACGACCCAATCCGCTGATTGCTGCCAATAGTATGCCTGGCAACATCGCCGCCTGGCTCCGCCCCCTCCTCCTAGCGACCCCCATACAGGATCACTTGTTTTTTCCTTTCCTCAGAAGCCGGGAGTAGGGCTCTTTTTTTTTCTGACTGCTTGCCGCTGATTGGAGGAAGAAGTGGTGGTGGGTTGGAGCTTTTGCTTTCATAGTCCCGCCTCTAGGTGTAGGATAATAAGACAGGGTTGAAGGGGCCGGTGTAGAGGTAGATGGACGTGACTGAGATCAGGGAGACACCGAGGGGCATCTGGAAGAGAGAGAGGGAGGGGATATGCAGAGTGAGTTGTGAGGAAGAGTAAAGATACTCAGCGCTTGCATCATCAGCGGAGTGAATTCGAATTAGCATATCCTACAGGACAAAGCAGCTGGACCCCGCATACACCGATAATAAATCCGGTTCATTCGCAGCCGCACAGGGTGTGAACCGCCGCACTGTTTACCGGCACCGGCCACATCACTGAACAAGAGGTAAGAGCTTGGAACTGAATGTGTGATGGGCAGCAGCTGTCTTTATGTGTCACATCTGGCCTGTACATAGAGCCATCTGTGATCACCCCCTCAGGGATATGAGTTGGTCTGTGCGCTCTTTATCCAAGATGAGGAGTTCGGCCCAGAGCTCTTTAAATCATTGAGCCTGGAAACCTCGCTGTACAGGGTCGCTGGCCTGGGAGTGGGCACCTCGCTGTACAGGGTCACTGGCCTGGGAGTGGGCACCTCGCTGTACAGGGTCACTGGCCTGGGAGTGGGCACCTCGCTGTACAGGGTCACTGGCCTGGGAGTGGGCACCTCGCTGTACAGGGTCACTGGCCTGGGATTGGGCACCTCGCTGTACAGGGTCGCTGGCCTGCGAGTGGGCACCTCGCTGTACAGGGTCACTGGCCTGGGAATGGGCACCTCGCTGTACAGGGTCACTGGCCTATGATCGTCTGCTTCACAGTATATGGCCCATATACAGAACATGACCATCCTACTATACTGGACCATACACTGTACAAAACAGGTGACCTGACCGACTCGATGACCATGTCCTGAGCCCAACCTTCCGATTCTAAAAGAATTCAAACTGATGTCACGTTAAGTGTATTAGTGGCATTTATTACGCACGCTTGCTGATAGAGCATGTAGAATATGGACCTTTGCACATCTAAGAGACTGATGTAGCCTCCCTGCTTTATCCTGAGACTGACAGTCCTCCTATACCAGAACTTACACACTTAATATTCTACCCAAACTCCTACAGTGCATTATCTGTGCTATGGAGTACGATGGCGCTATATAAAACAAATAATAATAATTAATAATGATTTATTCATAATCCCCCTCTGTGTGGATCACCCAGCCTGACCCCTCTCACTGTACAGTGACTGTCTGCAGAGCCCCGAGACTGCCCTCTAGTGTACTGGAGTCTCATAGCGCTTTACTGTATAAGAGACCCCCGCATGTAATCCATACCATGCAGATGTTGGGCAGTGAAGACTGATCCCGAGGAAGATGTTGCATTCGTGCAATAATTTAAAATCTCACGCCCAAGACTCACATTTTCCCTCTTTTCGGACGGTTAGAAAGACTGCTCATTATACACGAGTCTAAAATAACATGAGGTGTATGAACATTCGCTTCTAAATTCAGATTGCCTAATTGCTATTGCTTCTTATTCTCGGACTGCTATGTAAAGAAATTATAAAAATACAATTAACTATTATTGTGTATCAGTAATGTATCCTTTCACTCACCATGTGTAGTAACATTTCTGAATCCGTATAAACGGGATCAGATGTACTCCTTTTCTCGCCATCATTTATTTTAAACTCAACATTCAGTAAGTTCTGTAGTAAATACAAGAAAAAAAATAAACTTTTATGTTTGTGACATCATATGTCATGCAACAAAACTGCTTACATTTTGTGACGTAAAGGAATGTTATCTGTACTGAGAGCATGGTGGATAAGTGGAACAGCCTCCCATCAGAAGTGGTAGGGGAATGTATGTATATGTATGATGTACCTGAACCCCTTTTGTATTCCTTTTTCATGTACAGGTGAAGGATCCTCTTTTATCGCCAGGATGAGGTTTGCTCGATTCCTGCTGAAAAATGCCGCCTTGGCCAACGCTCCCAAGCAGATAGAGAAGTTCAGCCGCTTCTCTCCTTCACCCCTTTCCATGAAGCAGTTCATTGACTTTGGTAAGCAATCTATTGTTTTCCTGTGCTATGCTGAGTAAAAACACTGACTGCTGGAAGTATGTGGGCTAGCGGCCATGGCTACCCATTTTTTCAATTGCATTAATATTGTTTAGATCACAAAGCCGATCACATGCAATAATGCAAGACCCCTATAAAAAGCCTACGTGCCTTCCTACTCGCTCTGAGAGGGGATCTCCCACCGGTTCTCTCTAGTATCCGATGAAAGTATATTTTTCTTAATATTGTATAATATTATCTGGCAGGTGCATAGTAGCCATTTGCGTGCGTTCTGGCTCTGTTACAGCTCAATCTACTAGACAAACACCCGATTCCTTATACTGCCTTGCGGGAAACCATACAATGCCTCGGTCGCAATCACCCAGCCTGACACTAATGAAAGTCTGCAGGGAATGGACTTCATTAGCATTGCCATTATAATGCATTATATATATATATATATATATATATATAATTATTTTATTTATAAAAAAACAAAAAATTTATAAAATATATATTATTTTATTATACAAAATACAGGTAATGTTGATTCGTGTTTTTGGTTTCTTTTAATAACGTTTGTCAACGTTTAATGCCCCTACGGTTCTTCCGTCTCCCTATGTCCCTGCTTGTCCAGGCCATAGGTCAGGGGCGTCCAACCTGCGGCCCTCCAGCTGCTGCAGGACTGCATCTCCCAGAATGCTCTTTCAGCTCAGGGGCTGGCCGAGGAGTATGGGAGATGCAGTCCTGCAGCAGCTGGAGGGCCGTAGGTTGGACACCCCTGCCATAGGTGGTAAATCATTTCTGTTGAGTCGGCATAACTTGTCATCGCCGCCCCAGTTGTTTTCCTGTTCTTGTTCTGCTGCAGCAGCATAATCCTTCGGGTTAATGTTCTACTTCTTGTGAAGTAAATAGCCGGTCCGGAGATTGTGTGTTTAGCATCAAGTGAACCCATCTGCCACGAAACAGGACGTTTCCCATCAGTTAAAAAATGATTAATCGTCAAATGAAATGGGAAAGAGAACTATTTTGGAGCAACAGAGGGACTTCTGGCAGCTTTTCACGGTTAAAGAGAAACTGTGTCCTGAATGCAGAAGAAGTGCGCATGCACACTGCCGCCATATACTTCGTATAGTAACCTATCTCACAAGCTTGCGTATGTAGAGAGGAACGTAGAATTATATGTTAGATGCCCGTTCGGCTTATCTAGTCCAACTTTTCTTCCTACTGTAAGGAGTCGAACTTTAATCTTTCCTTGGTCTTGTCAGGATGGCTTTATGCCTATCCCGTGTGTGTTTATATTCCCTTACTGTGTTAACCTCTACCACACACATGAGATCCCCTGTTAAAGGCATTACAGCGGCAAACTGGTGTCATGATCTTTTTTGGGGCTTGAACCTGCGCATTCTCGCTAAAATCCCAATAATAATGTTCTGCAATCTGCAAATCTGATTTGAACATAAAATATCCAGGTAGGGCTCTGAAAGGCTGCGCTCGGCACGTCTGCCATAGCAGCCACTTACGCATCCTCACACTACACCTCCCTCACACTACACCTCCCTCACACTACATCTCCCTCACGCGCGTGTTCATTAATCATTATATATTTAGCACTTTCCTGGAATTCCTGCCCGTTATCTCACTTAATACAGACCTTTTAGTCAATCCGGCAATCCAATAATCTGTGATTACACGAGTCCTTGTGTTAAACCCACGTAAATCTATTTATTTATTTATTTTTGCATTCAGCATTCCTATAGTGTAACCGGGAGCTGAAACTAACAATATAATGCCAATTAATTACAATAATAATAATAATAATACGTCATCAAATAATAATGAAATTAATATTATCGTACAAGTAATAAATACAAATATTTCCTAGGAGTCATTTTGGCCTTTCATACTCCATAGACTATTATGAAATGGGGGAGGGGGCAATAAAAAATAGCCTCTGTTTTTGTGGCTTTTCCTTGGAATGTACGGTTCTGGAAAACACATGTTTCTGGCAGCTGCTGTAGCTCCATTACAGGCGATTGACTTCATTTACTGTTGTGCTGTACAGACCGGGGTATTTTTACGCGGGGGGGGGCAGTAGTTCTGAGAAATATGGAAGAGGGCCATTTATGTAGCGGTTTAGATCTATGCCAGTTCCAGGAATTGGCAGGCCGTTTCCCTGGTTATATTAATAGGAAGCTGGCGGGCGTGCAGTGGTGCCGGGGTATCCCGGGATATATTAATAATAAATCCGCTCATATGTTGTTATATATGTTCTGTTAGTGATTATACCTCTTACTAAGTAGTGAGCTGGCCCTGTACAATGTAGAATTTAATAGACTTTGCCGAAATCCCACTGATATAACTATGCATTATACAAGCCCAGCAAAGGTCATCCTGAGAACTGGTCTTTATAATGTATAGGAGCCAGAGCACAACTGGTCAACCCTCCTTTTATTGAATAGACTATATATAATGTATATAATATATATAAATATTATATTATATGTTTGATTATTGAGGGGGATCAGGGTTCTTATAGATCACCATGAGAGAGACATAGACAGTGATAGCCTTCTTCCCATACGGAGGAGACCGTGCGTGCGGTGGAGATAAACATGTCCCAGAATACTGCAGCTTCCACCAAAGTCAATAGCAGGATCCGTTGACGCGGGAGTTTTTCTCCGGATCAGGAGTGCAAGGACCGAGCTGTGTCGATAACCGGTCACACAGTTCACTAAAAGAGGCTTGGCGAAGATAACACCCAGAAACCCTGGCAGCTGTTCATCCGGCTATTAGAGGACAATGAGCTTTGATTTCATGTAACTTAGGAAGGCACGCGGCTCCGTGATCCATTACATACTTACGGAAAACGAATAAATAAACAAAAAAAAAGACTATTTATTTATTCCAAAGTAAGGTGAAATATAAAAGCGTCACATTAAGTGGAAAAACCTTATTAATAACAGCCTTCCGCCTTCATAACAGCCTTATTTCCCCGATACTGGATGTTCCCGGTGAATACGCACGCTCAAGCGAGATCATGCGTGCCGGCCCGTCATAAAGTTCAAAGTCGCTGCCCCTGTGTGCTGTGTGCTGATAGCGATGTTTTTAGCGAGCGTGTTACTATGCAATTAATGCCGATGAAATGTTAGATTTGCCGGCAGCGGCCGCTCTGCCAAATATTAATAATGAACCCTCGGTGCAGGCGCGGCAGAACGAAGATTAAATATGTAGCCCGAGTTATAGCTTCCCAGAACCGATTCTCTAAAGCGAAGATGGATCTACCGCACACTGGCTGGCTGGCTGAGTGTGATAGGAGTTGCAGCTGATGGCAGACTGGAGCCCAGTTTAGCCAGAACTCAATGTACTTTATGCAGCAGAAGTTCACGAGTGTTCGTTTAAATCCCTCGGACCCCACAAACTACTTGGTCGGGGAATACTACACTTCCATATGTAAAATAACCCCAGGCACACCATGGATTTTGGGGCGTAGTACATTTTTCTTTTTAATATTCTTTGTATTAAAGATCTTGGAACAAACGATGAACCAATCTTCTTCTTATTCCAGGTTCCGCCAACGGCTGTGAGAAAACGTCGTTCGTGTTTCTGCGGCAAGAGCTACCTGTGCGACTGGCGAATATCATGCGCGAGATCTACATCTTGCCGGATCCCCTGTTGGGCACCCCTTCGGTGCAGCTTGTCCAGAGCTGGTGAGTATCCAGCGCATGCACACCGCATCAACGAGCACAACCAGCTGCCCAAAACCTAGCGGCGGCCCGATCCCCGTCTATTGTAGCACTTAAAGCAGATTTGTAATGTTTTGTCACAAACCATACAACTGAGACTACAGTTACAATACACAGAATAGGTGGGCTCCAGGAGGTGAATCGCGGTCTGCCACGCGACACAATAGATACAATTCTCCCTCCTTGCCTGACGTTTTTCATTAGGGAGTGAAGTTGTGTCGCGTTTCCATACAATGTGGATTTAAGGGAGTATTTTCCAACAAACCTAGACAGATCTGCTTTAAATAATGGATCTGCAAAGAGTGTCCGATACACTCAGGTCATCTGATGTACAGATTCAGAATGTATAGAACCAGACTATATATATATATATAGACTATATATGTGTGTATAAAAGAAAAAAAAGTTCACTCTAAAATAAAATACTACAAATAATAATAAATACAGATGTAAAATTGTACTTAAAAGCCAATTACCTTCCCACAGCTAAGCCCTGTAGTAATTTTATTGTAAATATCAGTTTTTAGTAAAGGACTGAAGATCAAAACTGCTGCGTTTGGAGTAAAAATCAGGCCTAATGGATCTGAGTGCGGTCCTAGGACCTGAACAGCAGCAAATTCAGTGTAGGTTTTGAAAGCCCCCTATAAATTGTGAACGTTTTGTGTCTTTGATTATGTGAATTACTAGCAAAGAGTATGAATTCTTTGACGTGCGTGTCTGACTCTTTATTCTTTTTATACAGGTATATACAGAGTTTGATGGAGCTGACGGAATTTGTTGAGAAGAATCCAGAAGACCAGCGAGTGTTGTCAGAGTAAGCGCGATTGATGTCACGTTTTTCGTCAGTATTGTTTGTTTGTGACACGGACATGCTGTTGTATTGTCAAAACACTGTTGTGTGATTTCGCGACAACCGCTTAACCGTCGGGCACATGTTGTCTTCAATATTTATGGCAATTTAGCGAGCGCGAGGTGCTTGTTTATACTACAGGCTTAGGTATTTCTGTTAATTCAGCGGTTTGGTTGCAGACGTTTCCTCGGGCAAGATGGAAAGAATGAGCCGCTTGTAAACGTGAAGCGTATTTTCAGTGCATAAAGCTGCTGTGTGGTTCGGTGGTTTAGGAGATGCTTTTACCCCTAATATCCAAGGCTAGACATTGGAAATCTAAAGGCAGATGGGGCTGCTAATGGATGATGGGAGTTGTAGTTCAGCATAATGGATCACGGTAGAAAGAACACTGTCTTTCTCTGCATTGTGTGCAGTAGCCTTTTGTTCTATTAACAATCATATTATGTGGTAATAAGAATGAGATTGCTCCGGGAAATGCCCCGTACACGCCTGGCGTTCCAAGCATTTGTAGTCTTGATCCTTTGAATGAGGATTGTAACGTGTTTTAATCATTCTATGTAATGCGATTTTAGTTACTCTTTATTATGCCTCCTACTGTCGTGTAATGCTATTCTTTGTTTGACCCCCCCAAAGCTTTACAGAAGTACTCGTGAACATCCGAAACCGACACAACAATGTGGTCCCCACAATGGCCCAAGGTGTGATTGAATATAAGGAAGCTTTTGGAGTTGATCCCGTCACCAATCAGAACGTTCAGTACTTCTTAGACCGCTTTTACATGAGCCGAATATCCATCAGGATGCTTATTAACCAACACAGTAAGACTATTTCATTTGTTTTAATGATCAATAAAAGCACTTGTATACTAGCCCAAGAAGTGAAGGAATAATATATATTTAATATATAATCATATAAGACCATTTTTATTTTCCAGAGAGTCCATTTCAGAAACATTGAATGTGTGTGTGTGTGTGTGTGTGTATATATATATATATATATATATATATATATATATATATATATATATATATATATATAATTCTGTAAGTCAAATTGCTATGTTATACACTACTTGTTATGTCCTGTTTATCCATTGTACAGCTCTGCAGAGTATGATGGCGCTATATAAAACTATTAACAAAAATAATATACACACATTTCTGCTCAAAAGGCTTATACCCATTAATAATCCCATCCGCTGGCACGGTCACAGCAGAACTCCTCTTAAGTAATTGGGAGTTTCCCTTCGCAAACAATGAGTCACAGCTCGTTACACGTATGGGGGTTTGGGCATAAATACCAACTCCGGTGCAAGCGACCTTTATTGCATCAGATGTATGTTACGCAATCGACTGAGAGAATAAACTCCAAATCATCGTTTATGATAAATACCACAATTTTATTATTCAGGGGCAAAAATAGTCTGGTATACGGTTTGTATTTTGGTATCTTTGCCTTGCAATAACTTTTATGATTCAGTCTTAAGGACTTTGCTCTTTTTTTCCTAGTTAGATTGTTAAACTTCAGCCTTTGACTAAATATTTTCCAGGCTTATCGACGCTTGACTTTTCATCCCTAAAAATAGCGATTGCTGCCCTTTTAAATCCTACAATTTGCTGGTTTAGGATTTTTGGGTTCTACTCATTTGCTGTTTTTCCCTTAAATAGTACGTAGAAAATCCTTTGTCCTTGTCATGGACTGAAACATGATATTGCTATGTGTCCTCATCCGTGTGTATTGACTTTTAAATTATATGTGATTCTGCTTGTTTATTTTATGTTACAAAAAAAGTTTGAAGGGGCAGCAGTTTTTATTTTGATGGTCTTTTTCTGGCTGCTAGAACACTATATATATATATATATTAAAAAAAAAAAAAAAAAAAAAAAAAGCGCTGTAAAACTTTAGGAGTTCAGGTTTATTCTATGAGGAGTTCTTCCCCTTCTGGGTGAGTGGCTTTGCCTGAGGATATAGGAGGGTGTCCTGGAGACTCTGGGAAGCCCTGCTTCACCCGGAGCCTCCACGTCAAACAAAGACAGTTCCTAGGTATGAAAATCTAACTGTTTGAATGTTTTGTTTTAGCCCTTCTGTTTGATGGCGGAACTAATCCAGCACACCCGAAACACATTGGCAGCATTGACCCAAACTGTGACGTAGTTGAAGTTGTACAGGGTAAGTGTGTGCTTTACCAGCTTTGCACTTTTAGCGTACAGTCCTTTCCCCGTTGATGACACGTTAAGTTTATAAAGAGATGGGGTTTTTGTAACGGTTGTTTTGTTGGAATTTCCTTGACCTTTACTCGGCTACATATCTTCATTAGTGATTGTTACGGATAGTACGTGCAGATATAACATGGTGCACTTAAACCCTTCGCTATCGATTCATATAGCGCGCCTTCCTGTAATTAGACATTCCTGCTTCAGGATTGCGAGAGGCAGAATGTTTTGTAAGATGAAATTGGGATCAGTATACCCTCTGCATGCAAATAATAAAATAAAATCGGAATCTCCCCTATGCGCATATGCTTTTTCCCAGCTCCCCAGACATATAGCTTTCAGAAAATGTCCCACTGAATGCCCTGAATACTCAGTCCCAGCTCCCCAGCACTGTGCATGCGTAGAAAGTGCTCCCTTTGATTTTTGGGGGAACTCTTCCTGATTATATGTCCCTTGTTTAATTTGTCATTTATGCCAATATATCTAGTGCTACTTGTAACCAATATTTTACTTTCTGAAATGTTAAAAAAACAAAACCTGTTTTAAAAAATGTAAAAAAAAAAAAACCTACTGATTTAGATGTGGAAACCGATTTTAAATGTCCTGAAAAATTAATTCTTTATTAACAAAGAGTTCATAACCTTCTGTATTGCAGACGCGTTTGAAAATTCAAAGATGCTTTGTGATCAATATTATTTAGCTGCCCCTGAGCTGGAAATAATGCAGACCAACGGTAAGTCAATAGCACCGGATCTGGGACAAGGGACAAAGACAAAATCTAAAAATAATCCCAGTATAATATTGTCACTTTTTGTCATAGGCAAGATTATTTTTTCTTTAGCGTTTATAACAGTATATAGCTTTTAGATAATTTATACTTGTTCTATTAGTTGATCTTCATCTCTGATGGCTCATCTGAAGACGCTTCTTTAAACAGTATTGGAGTTTTCTAGCAATTTAAGTACCGTATTTGCTCGATTATAAGACGAGGTTTTTTTCAGAGCAAATGCTCTGAAAAATACCCCTCGTCTTATAATCGGGGTCGTCTTCTAATCAGACCTCAAATAGAGGTCTGATTAGGAGACTAAGATCCAGATCCCCCGCACCGCTGCAGGGGACCTGGATCCTCCTGTCGTCGCCCCCCCCCCCACACACACACACACTTACCGGTGCTTCCAGAGGTGAAGTTGGCAGCGGGGGTTTGTATGCGTCCGTCGCAAATACCTTTCCCGACTGTCAGAGATCAGAGTTCAAGAGTTCCTGATCTCTGACAGCCGGGGAAGGTATTTGCGACGGACGCATACAAACCCCCGCTGCCAACTCCACCTCCTTCCGGCTGCCGCGGAATGAGACGTCAACCCGCTGCCCCTGGCAATACAGCAGGAAATTGGAAGCACCGGTAAGTAAGTAAGTAAGTGTGTGTGTGTGTGTGTGTGTGTGTGTGTGTGTGTGTGTGTGTGTGTGTGTAGGGCATTTCTGGAATGCCTTACACCCCTATATGCCACTCTGGCACTTAGGGGGTTAAAAGGCATATTATGGGGCAGAGTGGCATATAGGGAGGTATAAGGCATTTCAGGAGGCAGAGTGGCGTTAAGGGGGCATTTAATAGTGCACTCTGCCTCCTGAAATGCCTTATACCTCCCTATATGCCACTCTGCCCCATAATATGCCTTTTAACCCCCCTAAATGCCAGAGTGGCATATAGGGGTATAAGGCATTTCTGGAGGCAGAGTGCTCTATATAATGCCTTTTAACTCCCTTAATGCCACTCTGCCTCCTGGAATGCCTTATACCTCCCTATATGCCACTCTGCCCCATAATATGCATTTTAACCCCCTAAATGCCAGAATGGGATATAGGGGTATAAGGCATTTCTGGAGGCAGAGTGGCACATAGGGGGTCAAAAGGCATACCATGGGGCACAGTGGCATATAGAGGGTTAAAAGGCATATCATGGGCCACAGTGCCATATTGGTGTGGCAAGCCTGGGGGCAGATGTGCGTAACTGGGGGACAGGTTGGAAAATACAAGAAATAAAAACAAAAAAAAAATATTTTTCTCAATCATAGCTTTTATTAAAAAAAATAGTTTACATGAATTAACATTTACTGGTAAAACTTTTTTCCTTTAGGGTCGTCTTATATTCAGGCTTTTTCTTTTTTTCCTAAGTTAATATTCAGATTTTGGGGGGTCGTCTTATAATCAGGGTCGTCTTATAATCGAGCAAATACGGTATACGCAGCTAGTCTGTACCTGTCCTTGTGTCACATGACTACAGGCTAGAATTATAACACCCCTTAAAAAAATATATGATTTGAGTAAATATTTGATTGGCAATTATTTCTTGGCAGGTTTGACTGGTTAATAGTGATAGAGAAGATGTCCCTGCGCTTTAGTAGAGGAACAGCATATTCCTTATTTGTACCAAAAATAAGTCATTTATTTGTCTTGTTTTTATATTTACAGGAAAGGCCCCCGGACAGCCTATTAATATCGTCTATGTCCCTTCTCATTTGTATCACATGCTGTTTGAACTTTTTAAGGTACAGTATTATCAGCGTGAAATCTCTTGAATTAATGTCGTGTGCGTCTAATATTGGTAAAAATTTCAAAGTAATGTTGGTAGTAAAAAAATGTTATTTCCGTAATATGACGACAATGGTCTTTTTTTTTTTTTTCCCTAGAATTTTTGTAAGTATTCTCTGTGCTCTAAATAAACCTTTCATGGCATCAGTGTGATGGCATTTTACTGAGGTCATGATCAAGTAGTGTTAATGCTGCGTGTCCCACTGTGACTGCAGCTACCACGTACTGGACAGTATGAGAGATCTCCCAAACATCCAGGCCCCCGGCAGATCATGTATCGGGTCTCTGCTAGATCAGACAACTAAATGCCATGAAGCTAAACTTAGTATATTGACCTCCAGCCTTTCTAAGACACAGACGGTGTTATTAGGTTTGGTATTAAGTTTTTGGTTTAATTGGTTTCCTGTATTTTGAATCAGATTTTTTTGATAATAGCGTGTGTGTCTCCACTTCTTATGTAGTTTATTGTATTCTTATGTACAATAACCTTACTGTAGTCTTGGCTATATATATATATATATTATAATTTTTTTAAAAAACCTTTTCTACTAATTTTCATTGATATTTATGAATGTATCTCTTCCTGACTCCTAAACAAAATAAAAAAAATTGTTTAACCCTGTATACCGCTATGTGTTTTTTGTGTAATGTAAAATTGTGGCTGTGGATGCCGGGTTTACAGATTTTGGATACGGTATAAAGTCAGTATTTGTTATTTATGTTACTGTTGTGCGTTTTTGCAGAATGCCATGCGGGCGACCGTGGAGTATCATGAGGACAGCCCTTCTCTCCCGCCGGTTAAAGTGAACGTCGTCCTAGGAAAAGAAGACCTGACTATTAAGGTAACGGCCTGGAAGATCCTTCTACAAACACATCTGCTCCCCTGCTTCGTGTCTGTGGAAACGGATAACTTGTGCTTATCAAGACAATTTAGTTTAATGAGCCGGTAATTACAGGTGAAAGGACAGATGAAAATATGTCCTCGGCATTCTCCGTAGTGTTGGGTCTGAAATAAGTTACACGTTAATGAGAACTGCACACCAAGCAGGGGTTTCAAACGCTATCTGTCTGACCTCCCAAGGATATGCGGCTGGGAGCGGTTGTTTCAGAATAGCAGGCGGTTGAATGATTTCAGCCCCTTATAGAGTATCGGAGCGCTCATCCTGGAATCCAGCTGTCCATGAGTGAAACTCTGTGATTTTAATTAATATGTGTAGCGACTAGTGAGATGCTACATTGTTTCTTAGGTGCCCCCCCCCAGACAAGCAGTGTATTCCTCATAGACAATGTGTACAGACCCTTTTGTGCATTTACTAACAAATCTTTGTGTCCCTGCACCTTTTATTTAGATATCTGATAATGGAGGAGGAGTACCAATGAGGAAAATAGAGCGACTTTTCAGCTACATGTATTCCACCGCTCCCAGACCAATGATGGACAACTCACGTAATGCACCTTTGGTAAGAATCATGGCTCTTATCCTACCTCCGCACATACCACACCACACCACACCATACCAGTACATCCATGATATTTTATAACACAGAGAAATAAGTGTGTTGTTTGTATTGTTAGTTGGTTAACCTATATTGTGTGTCTGTAAGCAAAATGTATGCATCGAGGCAGCTAGAACTGTCTAAGCTCTATTAGCGAGCCGGACTCTCCTTATCTAATGTAGCGGCTCATCTTAGTCTGTAAGTTCTGGTTTTCAGACCCTTTTGAATGTATGGACTGTGAGAAGTGCTGCATAAATAGTTGGTGGTATATAAATAGAAGAAAATAATCTGTACGTTTATTTGTTTCATTGTACAAGTTATTATTGGGCTAATCAACTTTATTCAGTTGAATAAAGTTGCCTGCAAAACAAAAAAAAAAAAAACATTTCGGTTTGATATGCTGTGAAACTTTAGAGTAGAACCGCAATTATGACACCTTTTGTAACGTATAACCATATATTTTTAGGCTGGTTTTGGGTATGGCTTGCCAATCTCCCGCCTATATGCCAAATACTTCCAAGGGGACTTAATGCTGCATTCTATGGAAGGCTACGGAACAGATGCTGTTATTTATTTAAAGGTAATGTGATTCTATTATAATTTTTTTCTTTTTTTGGTCCTGTTTTTCTTTTTATAATTCCATTCTTTGCTTGGGGGGGAAAGAACCCGTTGCCAGTAAATAATGAGAACATTATTTCATACCTGTGCATCATGTGATGGTGTCTTTGCTTAAAGGCATTCATCATTAACTGGTGGAGAGGTTACAGAATGGGAAACGTGTACTTTGTTTTCGCTTCCATTAGTTATATATTAAACGCCACTCACCAAGTCAACGTATTAATATTTCTTCCTTTTAACCTTTGCTCCGTAGTGTGATGAATACGTTTTAGGTCGGTCTTTTTATTTGTTTTTTAATCCCATCTTTGGTCAGATTTTCACTTTAACTTCAAATATTACTTTTTTTTAATATTGTTTGTAAAGCACGGTATTTAACATTTCTTGCTGTTTGCATTCTGTAGGCACTATCATCTGAATCCATAGAAAGGTTACCGGTCTTCAACAAGTCTGCGTGGAAACATTATAAATTCTGTACAGAAGCAGATGATTGGTGTATTCCAAGCAGTGAACCAAAGAACCTGGCAAGGTAGAACATGTGCTGAAGACATTCCCAGGAAAATGGAAGGGGGATCAAGCACTTAATTGCCCAGGACCACTCCTTGCGTGTGTTATATTGCCAGGAACCGGCAGAATGTACTGTGCTCGAGCTGGCCAGAGATGCAATAGGGAGAGCAAGTCAATTGTCACCACCAGAAGATGCAAAATCTTTAGCTAGTAGGAATATACTTTTGCAAATCTTCACCTTTAACTGTACACGGTGCTTCATTGCTACAGGAATTACTCCAAATGATGCGTTTTTACCATCCATTCATGATCGCAAGAAGAATATGTTTCCAGAGTGTTGGAGGGTCAGAATTCATAGCTGGTGTGATCTTAAACTGGTATTGATGATGTATGTTAAGCTATTTCCCTGTTACTCTTATATGAGGGGGGTTAACCCTGCGTCTGTGAATCGGGAAAAACGTCCTACTTGACAGTTACGTTATAGTCCTTCGAGACCTAACACGTACTGTGGGGAGGACAAAAAAAGTTTGCGAACAGCAGATCTTAACCAATATTATATCAATGTACTGTGTCCCTCTTAAGGGGATAATAATAAGTGCAATCCTAATTTCTCTGCGGAATCTAACCTTACCACTAACTATTGTGTTGGATTTCAAAATAACAACCATGTTTCATGTTAGACCCTGCTTTACAAAAAAAAAAAAATTATATATATACCCCCAAAACTTTCATTGAAATATCATCAAGGCCCCTTTTACGTGTATGATGTAGTAAGATCTGCAAAGTGGGCATTCTGCCAGTGTTAGAAGTACTTCTTTATACCCCAGATATAAGGATATACTCTTCTTCTAAGAAACCTTTTTTAAAGAAAACAAAACATTTTATTCCATAGAATTTCGAAAGTCATTTCATTAATAGAAGGCCTTTCCAAATGTTACACGTTTTATTATGGATTCTTCTTTTATTTCAATACAATTTTTTAATTATTTTAAGACAATGCATTGTCTAAATCTTAATTTATTAGAAACCCAAGTCCATCTTTTTTTCTATATGCCTCCATCTTGCATAACATCATTTTCACATTGTGTTGAAAGTTATGTTTTATGTTTGCATTCATGCAAGTGTTGTGTGATTAGAAATTAAAGAATACTGAATGTGCATTGTATGTTCTCTGATTTACTAATTGTCTATTGGATATAAGGGTGCTGGTTTTATCTGATCTATATTACCCCAAATATAAGGTCAGAGGTTATGATCTGCAGACTTAATGGAGCTCACTATGTGCGGCTTGGAGGAAAGCGAATGAGGAGATGTGATAGAAACGATACATAAAAGAATATTTCAAATGACAGGGAAGTTTATATCAAAGTAGGAGAAATGTTCGAACAAGAGGTCATAATCCAAACCTAGAGGATCACGTGTGTAGATGTAAGTAAAGAGTTGAGGAAGTTTTCATTTTCTTAGAGGGTGGTAGATAAATGGAACCTAGCGCAAGAATGAAAATATGCATGTGCTCATCGGTCAGATAGTCTGTGGGGCTTCATCTTTGCAGATTGTACTTTGGATGTAGTTTATGTAAGAGAGGTCAGACTGCTACATTTGTCACTATTTCTAGAAATATCAGTTCTGGAAACCATAATAAAATGAAATATTCACTCCTCTGAGTCACAATGGCATGGGCCAATATTGTATAATGTACTAGCATTACTATTCATTGGTCTTATTTATACAGCAAGTGCTAAAGATAGTGTTTTTCCCAGCAATATGAACAATACTCTCATACCTCTTGTGCATACAGAGTGTAGCAATTGGTGTCGTTCCAATGCGTGTACAATCCAAAAAAAGAAAATAACCAAGTGCTCGCACCAATGTCAGCCGTCACAGCGCACTAGCCAAATGCCCAAAATGTTTGCAGTGATTTGCATGAAAAAATGTATTTTTCTGTTTTACAAACACCATGTATCACGGAAAAATATGGAATGTTATTTTTTTTTTATATATGTTAAGAAAATAACAATTTGACTCTGCAACTGCTGGAGGAATAAATCAATTTATTACTAAAGTATTTGTTTGTGATTAAACCCCCGCTCCATACATCAGTGGCCCATCATCTAGCGTCTAACTATTGTGACTATTCTGCCCTGTAGTTGCCCCTTCCACCTTCTCCTTTTTCCATAAACAAAAAGTCATTTCGACAGCTTGTGCTATCAATAAAGTTACAAGTTTTTGATTTGCTATACACAAATAAGTAATGACAAGCTCTGTAGGGCAGGCTTCATGGATCAGGACAGGCCCGGACTGGCCATCTGGTATACCAGGGGAAACACCCAGTGGTGCCGCGGGTGACTGCTTGGCCCAGTCAGCCAACTGGCATCGGGTGCAGCCAGCGGCAGGCTATGTACGTCAGCATATCCAGTCGTCTGCCACACTTGCGTCATCAGACGGCCTCTGGACTTAATGTGCCAGTTCCAACCTGTTAATGTGAATTCGCCCCTGGATCAAATCCATTAGCAGAGGCTTTCTGAGCCTCATCATAACTAAAGACACCACCTTTTAATGTGCTTCATGGGGAATGGCACAAATTTTCATTTTTAGTATACATGGCTACAAAGTACATAAGGTTGAAAAAAGACCTAAGTCCATCAAGTTCAACCCTTCTACCTAACCTTCCTACTTTTGATCCAAAAGAAGGCAAAAAAAAAAACCCCTAACTAAGCTACTTCCAATTCTGCCATCAGGGAAAAAAATCCTTCTTGACTCCAAAAGGCCATCGGATTTCTCCTTGGATCAAGAAGCTCTAAAATATTAATGTTATTCTATTTATAGCCCTGTATGTCATGCCTTTCTAAGAAAAAATATCCAGACCCTTTTGAAGGCATCTAATGTATTGGATAACACCACCTCCCTAGGCAGTGAATTCCATACCTTTATTGTCCTCACTGTAAAGAATCCCTTCATTTGTCGTCTATGAAATCTCCGCTCTTCCAGTCTCAGACGGTGACCTCTTGTTGTTTGTACATTTCTGTTAAAGAACAGGTCACTAAAGGGCTCTTTATATTGGCCCTGCATATATTGATATCATGTTATCATAGCCCCTCTAAAGGTAATAAAAAATACTAAAAGGTAAGGAGGTCCCTTCTTAAATGGTCTTACAATCTAAAAGGCATTACAGCATGTTACACAAGAGGTAAAATTTCAGTCTTTGCAATGGAACAACCACCTAAATGTAACCTAGTTTAAGTATGAATGCATAGAAGGAGCACATAACTGATCCAACCAGGGTGTAAATTTTGCCTAAATTCCTTGTTGCTCTAAACACCCCGGTGGCGATATGAGGAACTGCAAGTAAAACACAGAAACTGTGTCCAAAAATGTTATCAGAGCAGCCCAGGCGGCAGTAGCTCCCCTGCCCTCTGCTCCCGTTGCCGGCCCTCCTCTGAAAACGATTCAATATGATTAAGGAAAAAATCTAAACAAAAAATATATTTTTGCATCATTTTGTAAGACTAACGCACTTTATTTCATAACATTAGAGCTGTGTATTTAAATTAGAGAAACAAATTGTAGCTGCAAGACATATGGAAAATGTCACACAGCACAGATATTTTGCAACCATAAAAATAAGGATGCGGGGTAAAGGAAACCTAACATTAACCGTGCGTGTGTCATCAGCTTTCCAGATAACTTAAGTAGGGCAAATAACTAATGCAGGCAAAAATGCATGGACTTGTTTATCGTACTTTTTGCAATCATAATGAAGTAAGGGCCCAATAATCATGTGAGTCACTGTAATGTTAAGCAAGTTACGGACTACTTATACACGTGTTTCAAACTGGATTTATCATCACGCACACAGGGTAACAAGAACGAACCAGGGCCACCACCAGAGGTACAATGGATGAAGGCAAACGTGGATACATATCATGGGGAAAAATAATAATTATAGAAGTGCACTGATGACTTATAGAAGTCATCAGGTATTATCAGCATGCATCTGATGTGTAGACATGGTTGAATTTTCATCTACTGAACCCCAATAAATTTCCACTGGAATCGACTGCATGACCAGAGTCTCCTTTTGTAATTTTACCATTGTATGGGGAGAACCTACAGAGCCTAGAAGTACTTTATTTTGTTCTTGTTTCTAATTTTGTATCTCAATAGTTTATACAAAATACTCATGCATTCCCTACTGTATCGTTTTTCTTCAAAGTGCTTCAGCTGTGCCTCCCTGGGCTGAACT
The DNA here is from genome assembly GCF_027358695.1 of Spea bombifrons. Classification (NCBI taxonomy): domain Eukaryota; kingdom Metazoa; phylum Chordata; class Amphibia; order Anura; family Pelobatidae; genus Spea; species Spea bombifrons. Next base: position 17,281,876 of record NC_071091.1, on the reverse strand, counting down.
TTGGACCAAATAGGATACCAAATAGGATACTGTTGACATCATACTCTATTTCTTACATACTTATTGTATGTTGGGCTCATATATACAGAGGTCCTTGACAAAAATCATTAAAACCACTGTACCAGGAGAAATCACAAATATAATGAGGATAGTTTCTACAGGGAGAAAGAGGTTCCACCACATGGAATTCTCAGGAGAAACCTACAGTATTTCAATGAAATCTAAAAAATATACTCAGAAAGTTCTCTTTTCAAAAAGCTCTTTGAAAAGCCAGAATGGGCCAGCTGAAGTGTTATCCTCTCCCACTCCCTGCTGTGAGGCACATAACAATGCAGTAGGACCACAAGGACCACCAAGCAATGGACCCAACAGTATGGGCATGCCATAGTCACTGGGAACTGGCTGTACCCATACAACTGTACTGGTAATAAAACCAGCATTGGCTGCCCTTAACGAATGTTCCAAAAATAAAAATACTTGGTCATTTCATCTGTCTAAGTAGGTCTCGAAAGGCGAGTGCCGTTGCCGGGGGATAAAAATCTGACGTGTGGACATATTTGATAGCAGATTGTAAAATGTGGCCTTGCATACTTGTGACTAAATAAAAGTGCTTTTCTCATCGGAAAAAAAACTGGTTTCAGCAAAATCTATTTGAAGGGACAAAGTGGCCTTTTTTAGACAACGTATTTTGGCTGTGGACCATCGGTCGGCTGCTTATCCTTTGCAAACTCATGCGTAGTGTTCCCATTAACTGAAGTGCCTGATAAATACAGGAACATAGTAACCGGTTAATGCGGGGAGGCATTAGAAAGGTCAACAAGTCTGTGCTTCCTGAACATGTTGTTGCTATACCATTTAATTTGAGTACACTCATAATACTAATTTTAATAACAGCACGGAAAATCTAATGAGTGGAACAGCTGTCACGCACACACACGCATCTGATACACTTTTACCTCTCTGTGCCAAATACTTTCGCCCTACTGGGAAAATTGCCCTTTTGTGTTCTCTTATATATACGCAAGATGCTTGAATGACCGGTTTAACATGATAGGAGACATCATTTAAACTCGTGACGTGCACACGGGCAAGCGAAGCAACAAGTTGGGGCACTGGAACATAAAAGTTAACGCAATAATGAGAAGTGTATTAAGATCTTTTTCTTTTAAGCACATCTGGGAGCTTTCTAAACGGGCTGACCCATCAAAATCCTTTAGTAGTAAAGGCGCCCAAATTATTCAAATAATGGTCATCACGGAAATCTTTACTTGCCAAAGTGGTAAAGAATCAACCCACCTGTATTCAAGCACCATAATCATGAGCAGAATTCCCAGGGTTGTTGTTACCTCTTACCCCATCTTGGCAGTTCTTTATTTATTTTTATTGTATTCGCTTATAATAGTTCTGATTTCACATATACGCATGGGGCTGTTTATGTTACAAAATAGGATATGTGAATAGAATGGAAAGCCCCTCTAGTTTTTTGTTATGCCACTAGGAGGAAAACTCCTATAGAATGATTAAGAACAAGTCCGAACAAATCTTCTAGGATGTCGTGGACACCTACTGAGTTCCATTTCACACTTCCAGGATATTCAAGTGTTGAACAAGAGCTGACATTTACATAAAGAAGCCCACCCGCTCCCAACCGTGTCAATTGTTTTATTGTAAATCGTTGATGAATTCTGGACGGGGGGGTGGAGGGGTGAAAAAAAATACGTATTGGTCTAATATTTCTGCCATTTAAAAATGGTCTGATTGATATTTCTACGTTGACGTTACATTTTAGAAGCAACCTTTTTAGTTTTACCATAGATTATACGGATACAGTATTTGTGTAATATCCATTAAAAAAAAAGATAAAAATAGACATTTTAGAATATTTACATCTTTGTTATCAGTTTACATTCCACAAATGGAATTCAGCTAACGTACAAAGCTTGGCATGTTGGTTGGATGGGTTATTACCGGTAATTTTTTTTATTTTACCTGCGGATACAGTTCTATATTTTCTATCCACTGATCTAAGCTGTGAAGAGATAGTATTTAGTGTTAAGGTCTCATAATTAATATTATTTTATGTTGTTGCTGTGAGTTTTAATAAAACCACTAAGGTCTTTAATTAGTTGTTTGGCTAGTCCAGAACTCTGTGATGCCTCAAATTCTATACAATTCTATGTAAAATAATTAGATGATCATGTCTCTAATAGAGAAACATTCAAGCATGTTAAAAGTTTACTGTTTTGTGAGTAAATATAATCCTAGCTTTTAAAGCAAGATAAGGATGGTAAGGATGGCTTTAAGTGTCCATATTAGTAAAATAAAGCAAAAAATTGGTACAGGAGACAGTCGTCTGCTACAGAGCGTTAATTGAGATATCCACTCGTATAGAGGATCATAGTGGTTCCTTTCACAGAATGCCAGTTTGTACTGATGAGGCATGATTCTGCCACTATATATGAATGTGTGTATAGAGGAAACATATATATAATGCTACATAAACAAGCACAAGCATAATAACTGAGTGGGGATCATGAGCTGGAGACCAGAGGATCCTCAATGGCTGGCCTACCAAGCTTTGAAATCGTTTGAGGTCTATATTTTTTCACCGCAGTCCTCCTACGTGGCCACACGGCCACGTCGGGATGGACTGAAAAAGAGATAAGACATCATATGCTGGCATTCTGCTTAAATGCATTTCAAAGTGGCTGGATAGGTAAAGTAGGTAGACTGTCCTGCTCTCACCCCTGCCTTTAACCATGTCCTCCCAACAAAGGTGATTTCTCATGGAGACCTAAAATATTGGGGGATATGAAGAAGGTTTTGTATTCCAAAGATGGTGAAGGTAATTTATTGCATTCCCCGTGGAAATATTGATCAGCTGCACAAAATAAAAACGCTGCATACTGTTAAAAAAACCAAACACTTTTAAATATGGTTTTATGAATAATAGGGTATATATTAAACTCAATAGTTAAAAAGAAAGATGGGTATATAAATAATAAAATATTGCCAAAGAGTATTTAATGCAAAAAAATATAAAACATTTTTAGTAGCGTCCTTTTAAGAGTCATGTCAATAAAAGCGTTATACAGTCCTGAAATATTAGTACATAGCAATTAAAATAACTAAATACATCTGGATATGCAGGAACACGTGAAGACCAAATGCTAGATGAGATTCACGAGATTATCAGGAGATTAATAACAGTTTTTATATCTGATCTGTCTGCAATTATTTTTGTATGTTGTAAAGTCTAATGAGCTGTGTCCTATAAACCAGTCCAGTGGCTTATTCTGGTTGCAGGTACTGGGGGGGGGGGCAGCTGTCTTTCTGCTGTATAACCAGGGGGTAGATTGCACCATTAGGATATCAGGCTCTTTGATATGTCACTGCTCAATGGACCAGTTACAAGGGAGATCTGTGATCTCGCCAACCAGCCCGTTTACCCTTTCGAAGACTGTGCCAAGCCAACACAGCTTTCATAGCTGGGTGCCAGAATATGACTTCAAATTCCAGCAGCCAGCAGTAAGGATGGTGGCCACAAGAGGGTACCAAGGGCAATGCTCAACATAAATATGTTGCTGTTTTGGTCATATACGTGTCCCATGAATATATATATGCATTACATAGCATCTCATAATTGATGGTTCTACTGTATATAAACAAATGATTCTAAGACAAATTGTTCTACAGAGAAATAGTAATTGACAAAATATAACAGGGACCTTGGGTGGGACTTGCAGCTGCACAAAGACGTGAACAGTCAAATAAATAGAGAGTAAAAGAACACCAGCAGTAGCGGCAAATTGTCCCCCTGGGCCATGCACCATTGATTAGTCGTTCGGCGGGCGGTAAAATCATGGAGGGACTGCCCAACAGATATGATGTGTTTTTCTGGGGCCCAGATGCAGGCAGCATGAGAGGACTGAAAGGGAATACCAAAACCGACCTCTCGCCAGCCACCAGATCACCAGAGATGAGCCCCCTTCTCAGTCTCCAAAAATGGGAGGGGGTCTCAAAAGTTTGAGAGATGCAGTGAACATGTGAATCTGTGTATGTTTCTACTGTATATGTTAGTGTAAAAATACTGTAAGCAATTGTAAACAGATTCAGAATAAAAAATGTATAAAGATTTGTATTTCTACCATGTGTACTTGAGTGTATACTTACAATAATATAAAATAATCTGAGCAAATAAAAAACTGATGAACAGAACCATAGGCCAGAAGAATGTCCAAAGAGCCAGTTCTGTGATTGTCTACCAGGCTAGCGGCTGCCAGCCCTCCTGTGAACCCCAGCAAGGCCGGCCTTTGGGGTGTGCGACCTGTGCTCCTCCGCCGCGGGGTCCTCCTCCGCCGCGGGGTCCTCCTCCGCCGCGGGGTCGTCCGCTGCCGCCCCCTCTGCACCTAAATGAAAACATTGTTGTTTTTTGTTGTTGTTGTTTTTTTAACTTTATTTAACAACCTCCATGTTAAATAAAGTTTTTTTTTTTTACTTTATTTAACATGGAGGATGTTAAATTTGAAGGGGCGGGGGGGGGTAGTTTGAAGTTTGAAGGGGCAGGGGGGGGTAGTTTGAAGGGGCGGGGGGGTAGTTTGAAGGGGCGGGGGGGATAGTTTGACGGGGCAGAGGGGGGGTTGTTTGAAGGGGCAGAGGGGGGTAGTTTGAAGGGGCAGAGGGGGGTAGTTTGAAGGCACGGGGGGTAGTTTGAAGGGACAGGGGGAGTAGTTTGAAGGGGCAGAGGGGGGTAGTTTGAAGGGGCAGAGGGGGGTAGTTTGAAGGGACGGGGGGGTAGTTTGAAGAGGCAGAAGGGGGTAGTTTGAAGGGGCAGAGGGGGTAGTTTGAAGGGGCAGAGGGGGGTAGTTTGAAGGCACAGGGGGGTAGTTTGAAGGGGCAGAGGGGGGTAGTGAGGAGGGGCGCTAGAGGAGTAGTTCGCACTGGGCGCCGGAACACCTAAGGCCGGCTCTGCCGGTGTGCCCCAAAAATAGTGTGGTAAATAAGGAAATCTCTAAAAATACTTCCCTTTTGTTTTCTCACAGCTGCCTCCTTAAAAACAACTCTCTCCAGGTGTTGTAAAGTATAGGTTCAATTTCAATAGGGGGCGCTCATGTAAGAAAAACAAACGAAACAACAATAGTGTAGACTGTTCAGACGATACGGTGTAAATTATATTGCGTTAGTTGCACTCACAATAGTGCTGAAGATTTGTGTCTGTTTCTCATTCCCTTCTCATAGCAGCTCGTGAAAAAGGTAGTAAATGGTTGCACTCACGGGATCCAATGCACATAACGGTGTCCAGGATCTCTTCTCCAAATGTCGTGGAATTTCAGGTCCAATCCCCCGAACGCTGTGATACAGTGTGGCAACTTCTTCCAGCCAGGGAGCGGGAAAACCACCCCCAGAGAAAAAACAACTGCTGCTTATATTTAAAAATATAGATTTATTATGGGAATATCCCTTTTATTTAAATTTTAAAAAAAGTACTTTAAGATATATAAAATATAAATCTGTAAAAGTCAAACGATTAAGTGAAATAAAAAGTCTTTCCTCAACACGTTTCGGCTTTAATGGCTTCCTCAGGAAAAAAGTATTTGATCGCTTCTTCCACTCTTTTTGTGTGTGTTAATTCGTTGTATTTTCTTCCATATACGCTAGATGGCGGTGTAACGTTGTTTCCCAGAACATGAGGACGTGTTGTACGCACATGTACACTAGGTGGCGCTGTTACGTCATTCCACAATACGTGAGGACGTATTGGAGGCTGGATGTGCGTACTGCCGTCATTCTGTTTATACGCGTCCCCATAGAAACGCCGGCTTCTCCTTCTCCGTACGGCTTCTCCTTTCTTGGTGTTGCATCAGGTCCTGCTGTGCTGTGAAGTGCAGATGGTAAGCAATGACATTTGAAGACGGATTAACATGAAGGTGGTATAAACGCTATGGGATGTAAACGTTTAAGGATGTGATTGCATGAATGAGAAAACATTAAACGTGGATATATGAACTATAACTAAACATACTATGGGTTTTGTTTATACATAAATGTCTATATGAATCCAGGGAAAAGAGAGCAATAAGGGTGGAAAAGTGCCAAACAATAATACAAAATACGAAATATTGGAATTATGTATAATACATATACAATGTCTATTCCCATGATTCAAAATTGATTAATTGAGAAAACAGGACATGAATTACATTATTGTGGGACACCGTGTTTAATGCTTGAATTCATAATGTTCCCAAGATGTTCCTAAATTCTTCCTTTAAGTGGTCTGATGGTTCTTCCCCCATACTGTGCCACATGGACATTGTAATAAGTAAATTACAAATTTGGTGGTGCAGGTGATGAATTTCTTAATTTCGTATGTAGTCCCTGTTCTATTACTGATAAAACTGTTCGCTTTCCTTGGTAGGTAGGTGCACATCTTGCACCTACCGCATGGGAAAAAAAAGTTCTGTTTTCTTTGTTGGGAGGAAAATGTTTTTCAAATTATTTGTTTTTTTTGTATATAATTTGAGGTTTTTCCAGTAAGAGGGGACCTAAAATGTCATCGCTCTTCAGGACATGCCAGTGTTTCCGCAATGTCTTTTTAATGTGGTGAGCCTTAGTATTATATTCCTTAATGAATGAAAAACTGAAATCTTTCATATTATGTTTGGGCTTTCCCTTTAGTAGATGAGATCTATCCATTTGTTCCACTTTCTGTTGACTTCTCGTTGACTTCTCGCTAATAACTCTATTGGATAGTGTTTCTCCCTAAATTTACTTTTAATATCTGTGGTGTGTTTAATAAAGTCCTGGTCCCGTGTACAGTTCCTCCTTATTCTCATCATCTGTCCCGTGGGGATGTTATCTAACCATGCTGGGTGATGACAGCTTGTGTAATCAGTGAAACCATTGGCATCGGTAGCATTTTTATAATTTCTGGAGCATTGCCTTCTGTGAATAGTTCCACATCCAAGAATTCAACACTTTGCTTTAGTATGTTGAAAGTAAATTTTAGGTTGTATTGGTTCTGGTTGATGTATTCTATAAATTGATGTAATTTATCCAGTGTTCCCCTCCATATAATTAACACATCATCGATATATCTCTTCCACAGCACCAGGTCTGCTTCAAATGGATTGTTGTGCCATATCTGTTCTGCTTCCCATTCGGCTACGAAAAGGTTGGCGTAACTCGGCACGAACCTGGCACCCATGGCTGTCCCACAAAGATGACGGTAAAACTGGTGTTCAAACCAGAAATAGTTATATTTCAAAATGAAATCCTTCCGATGTGTTGCATGTTATTTCCATGTTTAATGCAATCTCAATGAGTAGTGTTATGTCCATGTTTAATGTTATCTCTATGTGTAATGCTATGTCCATGTGTAATGCTATGTCCATGTTTAATGTTATCTCTATGTGTAATGCTATCTCCATTAGGGCTGCAACTAACGATTATTTTCATAATCGATTAGTTGGCTATGGTGTATTTAAAATAAAAACTTATAATTTACTTTAAGATGTGTCATTAACACTTTTTTTTTCTCTTTATCACAATGGCATTTCTCTATTTGCCTTCTTATTTTACTGATATAATAATGAAAGCTATATTCTAAAGGCACAGGAACCCAAAACACATTTTTTCTCAAACAAAGTTTTACCAAAATACCCAAAAAAGTTTTACTAGTAAATATTCATTCATGTAAACTATTTTTTCATATTTAATAAAAACTATGTCTGAGAAAAATGCCTCTTGTTTATATTTTCTTTTATTTGCCAACCTGCCCCCAGATATGCACATCTCACCCCCAGCTTGCCACTCTGTCCCAGAAATGCCTTATACCCTCCTATATGCCACTCTGTCTCCCTGATATCCCTTACACCTCCTATATGCTACTCTGTCCCCTGATATGCCTTTTACCCTGATATGCCTTATACCCCCTATATGCCACTGTGACCCCCTGGTATGCCTTATAGCCCCCTATATGCCACTGTGCCCTCCCTGATATGCCTTATAGCCCCTTATATGCCACTGTGCCCCCCTGATATGCCTTATAGCCCCCTATATGCCACTGATATGCCACTCTGTCTCCTGATATGCCTTATACCCCCCTATATGCCATGTTTAATGTTATCTCTATGTGAAATGTGTGACAGTGTAAACCCCAGGGAGATGCTTAGTGTGGCATTTGGGTACAGGTGCTATCCAGATCATAAATATGGGTCCCTGGGGTGGAGCAATTGGAGAGCAGGGTGGGCCAATGCTCCGTTTTCCCATGCTGTGGAAATTCCATGCCGGGTTTTCCAGGAGGCAAGAAATCTGCAGGATCCGGTCCGGGATTCCTATGGGTCTGGCGTCAGGCACAGGTGCTGGACATTAAAAACCCCTGGAGCCTGATACTCAGAGAGACTGTTGGGGGAAGAGGGAGTTCCCTGTGCTCCCAGAGCAACGAGAGGCCCTGAAGAGGACAATCCCTGAGCCAAGTGAGGCAATACCTGCCTGGACATTTTGTGTGTTGTCTGGGGGAGGTTTTCCAGAGCCTGGCGTAGCTGGGTCTGGCTGGGAGGTTGAGGTAGAGGGTGATTAGGCTGGTCGGTCTGGACCAGCATAGTTCAGTTAGAGAGGGCTCCAATTGGAACTAGGTTTTCTTTTGCAGGTTTCACAGATACATAATACTTTTATCCAGCAAAAAGAAACTTCACGTCCGGATCATCAATAAGTCGTCACAAACACATCAAGGCCATCCTCCATAAGCATATGTATTTCAGCCAGCAATACACAAGGGCACATACCATGCAACAGTCAAAGAGTGTTTTTTGGGGTTTAAGCGGTTAAAATAAAGCAAAAAAAAAAAAAAAAAAAAAAAAGAAAAGAAAATAAAGCGCTGTTTTGTTCAAAGCTGCTGTTCCTGGCTCTGATTGCCCTAGAGGACTTAGGTGCTTAGGACCCCTAAAAGTGACATGTATGGCCCTCATGCTATAGGGTTTGTCACATATGGTGGAGGATGCGGGCAAAGCACTGCTATGGTCTGTGGGCTGAAAGCAGGAACGGAAAAAAAAAAAAAATAAAAAAAAAATAAAGCGCTGTTTTGTTCAAAGCTGCTGTTCCTGGCTCTGATTGCCCTAGAGGACTTAGGTGCTTAGGACCCCTAAAAGTGACATGTATGGCCCTCATGCTATAGGGTTTGTCACATATGGTGGAGGATGCGGGCAAAGCACTGCTATGGTCTGTGGGCTGAAAGCAGGAACGGAAAAAAAAAAAATAAAAAAAAAATAAAGCGCTGTTTTGTTCAACGCTGCTGTTCCTGGCTCTGATTGCCCTAGAGGACTTAGGTGCTTAGGACCCCTAAAAGTGACATGTATGGCCCTCATGCTATAGGGTTTGTCACATATGGTGGAGAATGCAGGCAAAGCACTGCTATGGTCTGTGGGCAGAAAGCAGGAACCAAAAAAAAAAAAAAGAATTTCGCTTTATTTTAACCGCTTAAACCCCCAAAAACACTGTTTGACTGTTGCATGGTATGTACCCTTGTGTATTGCTGGCTGAAATACATATGCTTATGGAGGATGGCCTTGATGTGTTTGTGACGAATTATTGATGATCCGGACGTGAAGTTTCTTTTTGCTGGATAAAAGTATTGCATATCTGTGAAACCTGCAAAAGAAAACCTAGCTCCCAATTGGAGCCCTCTCTAACTGAACTATACTGGTCCAGACTGACCAGCCTAATCACCCACTACGTCAACCTCCCAGCCAGACCCAGCTACGCCAGGCTCTGGAAAACCTCCCCCAGACAACACACAAAACGTCCAGGCAGGTATTGCCTCACTTGGCTCAGGGATTGTCTTCTTCAGGGCCTCTCCTTGCCCAGGGAGCACAGGGAACTTCCTCTTCCCCCAACAGTCTCTCTGAGTATCAAGCTCCAGGGGTTTTTAATGTCCAGCACCTGTGCCTGACGCCGGCCCCATAGGAATCCTGGACCGGATCCTGCAGATTTCTTGCCTCCTGGAAAACCCGGCATGGAATTTCCACAGCATGGGGAAACGGAGCATTGGCCCACTCTGGTTTCCAATTGCTCCACCCCATGGACCCATATTTACAATCTGGATAGCTACCCAAATGCCACACTAAGCATCTCCCTGGGGTTTACACTGTCACAAATGCTATGTCCATGTTTAATGCTTTATCCATGTGTAAAGCTGTGTCAATGTTTAATGCTATCTCCATGTTTAATGTTATCTCTATGTGCAATGCTATGTCCATGTTTAATGCTATTGTCAGGAACCACTTTTTCGCTGCCTGAACCATGGCTTGTTTTTTTTTTTTTTTTTTTTATACCTGTGGTGGTCAAATCTGCTACCACTAGTGGCCACCCTCTGGAGCACTCAGAACTCAGGTGTGCCTTTTTACCTGGGTTGAGCCCTAGACAATACATCCAGCTGGGCCTTGTTACCTGGGATTACCCTGCCTTTCAGTCAGGGCCTTTGTATTGAAGTCTATGGATCTTCCTACTGTGGCTCTGCACTTGTACTGTTCCTGGTTCCCTGCTTTGTGTCCTGATCAAGTGGACTCCCTGCTTTGTATCCTGATCAAGTGGACTCCCTGCTTTGTGTCCTTCCAAGTGGACTCCCTGCTTTGTGTCCTTCCAAGCGGGCGGTGTGCCTTTCGGACCCTTCCAAGCGGGCGGTGTGCCTTTCGGACCCTTCCAAGCGGGCGGTGTGCCTTTCGTGCCCTTCCAAGCGGGCTGTGTGCCTTTCGTGCCCTTCCAAGCGGGCTGTGTGCCTTTCGTGCCCTTCCAAGCGGGCTGTGTGCCTTTCGTGCCCTTCCAAGCGGGCTCCCTGCCAAAAAACTCATTACCGGTATTTTATTTTGCCATACGTCTGGTTTCTTGCTTAGACTGTATTACCCTTATTTGCTGGTCCTGTTATACATAAAATACACTGCATTACCTGGATTTCTGCTTGTGGTGTCTTTGTTTGCATAATCATGCACCGTGGATTACAGACTGAACCCCAAGTATCCCCTGCGCATGGGCTCCTACCCGACCCGATCACCGGAGTCCGGACAGAGGAGGCAAGAAATCTGCAGGATCCGGTCCGGGATTCCTATGGGGCCGGCGTCAGGCACAGGTGCTGGACATTAAAAACCCCTGGAGCCTGATACTCAGAGAGACTGTTGGGGGAAGAGGGAGTTCCCTGTGCTCCCAGAGCAACGAGAGGCCCTGAAGAGGACAATCCCTGAGCCAAGTGAGGCAATACCTGCCTGGACATTTTGTGTGTTGTCTGGGGGAGGTTTTCCAGAGCCTGGCGTAGCTGGGTCTGGCTGGGAGGTTGAGGTAGAGGGTGATTAGGCTGGTCGGTCTGGACCAGCATAGTTCAGTTAGAGAGGGCTCCAATTGGAACTAGGTTTTCTTTTGCAGGTTTCACAGATACATAATACTTTTATCCAGCAAAAAGAAACTTCACGTCCGGATCATCAATAAGTCGTCACAAACACATCAAGGCCATCCTCCATAAGCATATGTATTTCAGCCAGCAATACACAAGGGCACATACCATGCAACAGTCAAAGAGTGGTTTTTGGGGTTTAAGCGGTTAAAATAAAGCAAAAAAAAAAAAAACGAAAAAAAAAAAAGAAAAGAAAATAAAGCACTGTTTTGTTCAAAGCTGCTGTTCCTGGTTCTGATTGCCCTAGAGGACTTAGGTGCTTAGGACCCTAAAAGTGACATGTATGGCCCTCATGCTATAGGGTTTGTCACATATGGTGGAGGATGCGGGCAAAGCACTGCTATGGTCTGTGGGCTGAAAGCAGGAACGGAAAAAAAAAAATAAATAAATAAATAAAGCGCTGTTTTGTTCAAAGCTGCTGTTCCTGGCTCTGATTGCCCTAGAGGACTTAGGTGCTTAGGACCCCTAAAAGTGACATGTATGGCCCTCATGCTATAGGGTTTGTCACATATGGTGGAGGATGCGGGCAAAGCACTGCTATGGTCTGTGGGCTGAAAGCAGGAACGGCAAAAAAAAAATAAAGCGCTGTTTTGTTCAAAGCTGCTGTTCCTGGCTCTGATTGCCCTAGAGGACTTAGGTGCTTAGGACCCCTAAAAGTGACATGTATGGCCCTCATGCTATAGGGTTTGTCACATATGGTGGAGAATGCAGGCAAAGCACTGCTATGGTCTGTGGGCAGAAAGCAGGAACCAAAAAAAAAAAAAAGAATTTCGCTTTATTTTAACCGCTTAAACCCCCAAAAACACTGTTTGACTGTTGCATGGTATGTACCCTTGTGTATTGCTGGCTGAAATACATATGCTTATGGAGGATGGCCTTGATGTGTTTGTGAAGAATTATTGATGATCCGGACGTGAAGTTTCTTTTTGCTGGATAAAAGTATTGCATATCTGTGAAACCTGCAAAAGAAAACCTAGCTCCCAATTGGAGCCCTCTCTAACTGAACTATACTGGTCCAGACTGACCAGCCTAATCACCCACTACGTCAACCTCCCAGCCAGACCCAGCTACGCCAGGCTCTGGAAAACCTCCCCCAGACAACACACACAACGTCCAGGCAGGTATTGCCTCACTTGGCTCAGGGATTGTCTTCTTCTGGGCCTCTCCTTGCCCAGGGAGCACAGGGAACTTCCTCTTCCCCCAACAGTCTCTCTGAGTATCAAGCTCCAGGGGTTTTTAATGTCCAGCACCTGTGCCTGACGCCGGCCCCATAGGAATCCTGGACCGGATCCTGCAGATTTCTTGCCTCCTGGAAAACCCGGCATGGAATTTCCACAGCATGGGGAAACGGAGCATTGGCCCACTCTGGTCTCCAATTGCTCCACCCCATGGACCCATATTTACAATCTGGATAGCTACCCAAATGCCACACTAAGCATCTCCCTGGGGTTTACACTGTCACAAATGCTATGTCCATGTTTAATGCTTTATCCATGTGTAAGGCTGTGTCAATGTTTAATGCTATCTCCATGTTTAATGTTATCTCTATGTGCAATGCTATGTCCATGTTTAATGCTATTGTCAGGAACCACTTTTTCGCTGCCTGAACCATGGCTTTTTTTTTTTTTTTTTTTTTTTTTTTATACCTGTGGTGTTTAAATCTGCTACCACTAGTGGCCACCCTCTGGAGCACTCAGAACTCAGGTGTGCCTTTTTACCTGGGTTGAGCCCTAGACAATACATCCAGCTGGGCCTTGTTACCTGGGATTACCCTGCCTTTCAGTCAGGGCCTTTGTATTGAAGTCTATGGATTTTCCTACTGTGGCTCTGCACTTGTACTGTTCCTGGTTCCCTGCTTTGTGTCCTGATCAAGTGGACTCCCTGCTTTGTGTCCTTCCAAGCGGGCGGTGTGCCTTTCGGACCCTTCCAAGCGGGCGGTGTGCCTTTCGGACCCTTCCAAGCGGGCGGTGTGCCTTTCGGACCCTTCCAAGCGGGCGGTGTGCCTTTCGTGCCCTTCCAAGCGGGCGGTGTGCCTTTCGTGCCCTTCCAAGCGGGCTGTGTGCCTTTCGTGCCCTTCCAAGCGGGCTGTGTGCCTTTCGTGCCCTTCCAAGCGGGCTCCCTGCCAAAAAACTCATTACCGGTATTTTATTTTGCCATACGTCTGGTTTCTTGCTTAGACTGTATTACCCTTATTTGCTGGTCCTGTTATACATAAAATACACTGCATTACCTGGATTTCTGCTTGTGGTGTCTTTGTTTGCATAATCATGCACCGTGGATTACAGACTGAACCCCAAGTATCCCCTGCGCATGGGCTCCTACCCGACCCGATCACCGGAGTCCGGACAGAATACAAAGGCCATTTCAGTCATCAAAGTGATAGGAGAATGTTTACTTGAACTGTGCAAATCTGGGACTCCAACTCCAATCACTCTCATGAATACCATTCACCTACACCTGTTCCGTCACCTGAGAAATCCAACAAGCCTGTTACCAGTATGAAAAAGGAATCTTCTAGGAAACGTGAACCCCTTACCACAACCAAATTGCAACAAAGGCGTGATGATCAGGCTTGCTTTTACTGTGGCAAAAAGGGACACTGGATCACCCAATGTCCTCTGAAACCTCCCAAACACTCTGTACCGATTGAACAGTCTACGTACAAGCACAGAGCTCTCCTAAAAGGGGAAGTAGCTTTATTCCCCAGGACAGTGAACCCATGGAGTATATACCACCCCTGGTGATTCCTAATGCTTCTCAAACTGTAGTGGATGTCCAGCTGATGACTGTTCTGTGATGGAATGCAGCATCTGTGATTCTACAGTCTGTGGCAGTGTGGGTTTCTCCCATATGGATGAACTTCCTATTGCTTTCTGTTAAGCCATGATTGCAAGTCCTATCACTCTTACCTCAGCAAAGTGTGATACACCAGAGACTACCATAGCCCCTAATATCTCCTCTGGACTGATGGCAAAGATACATGACCCTATTCCATCTCTGAGGAGGAAGGGGCCTTCCATCAGTGCTTCCCATACCAAGTCTGCTTCTCCTGTTTTGAACCAGTGCAGTTCTAGTACTATCCCCCTGCCCCCAGTAGTGCCCTGGGTACAGGACAGCTATGTGACCCCTGGTACATGGAAAGAGAAAACACTGAATCATACCTTCTCATCAACTTCTTCAGCATCCAGTCCTAATTTGACCTATGATTGCACCACAGATAACCTTTCCTTTGATTGTGTTATTACCTCTAATGGCAATGTAATCAGAAATGAAGACCTGAAGATCTGTGAACAAGCTTTACAGAAAAAGAAATCACGTTAAGTACACCCTTCTGCTCAGTTTATTAAAGGTGTACAGATTTTGTTCAGACTGTTCGCGTTCAGTGACCGCTCCTTGGGGAGGAACCACTTTTTCGCTGCCTGAACCATGGCTTTTTTTTTTTTATACCTGTGTTGTTTAAATCTGCTACCACTAGTGGCCGCCCTCTGGAGCACTCAAAACTCAGGTGTGCCTTGTTACCTGGGTTGAGCCCTAGTCAATACATCCAGCTGGGCCTTGTTACCCTGCCTTTATGAACCTGCCCTGCCTTTCAGTCAGTGCCTTTGTATTGGAGTCTATGGATCTTCCTGCTGTGGCTCTGCACCTGTACTGTTCCTGGTTCCCTGCTTTGTGTCCTTATCAAGTGGACTCCCTGCTTTGTGTCCTTCCAAGTGAGCGGTGTGCCTTTTGTGTCCTTCCAAGCAGGCTCCCTGCCAAAAGACTTATTACCGGTATTTTATTTTGCCATACGTCCGGTTTCTTGCTTAGCCTGTATTACCCTTATTTGCTGGTCCTGTTATACATAAAATATACTGCATTACCTGGATTTCTGTTTGTGGTGTCTTTGTTTGCATAGTCATGCACCGTGGGTTACAGACTGAACCCCAAGTATCCCCTGCGCATGGGCTCCTACCTGACCTGATCACCCGAGTCTGGACAGCTATATCCTTATGTAACGATATGTCCATGTTATATCTACTTGTAATGTTATGTCCATGTTTAATGCTATGTCCATGTTTAATGTCATCTCTATGTGTAATGCTGTGACTGAACCCTCCATCACTGGGACCACCGGAGAGGCCTAACTGCCAGCCTCCTCCCTATTGACTATGGGCCCTGGGTTTGTAAAGACTTCTGTGGTTCCCCCCAGCAGTATCATCTCATCACTGGCTGAGGGGATTATCTCCAGCAGACAGCCAGGATCTGGACTAGCCGGCTCCGTGACAAATGCTATATCCATGCTTAATGCTATGTCCGTGAGTAGGTCTACATCCATGTTTAATGCTATCTTCTTGTGAAATGCTCTGTCCATGTTTAATGCTATGTCCATGTGTAAAGCCATCTCCCTCTTTAATGCTATGTCCATTTATATTGAACTGATGATGTTATCTATTATGCAGTCTATTAAAGGGAAAGAGCTTGCGGTGGAGACATAATCATCCGCAGAAGCTTTGTGCTTCCGTGTTGTCAATTACGTTTTGCCTTTTCTTCTCTACAGGTATAAATACGCAGTTAACCTCTTAGTGTCCAGAGGGAAGGACAATCTTTCAAGCCATGGTTCCCCAGAGGTTTCCCCCCCTTAGGGGTTTTTCCTCTCCTGCTGAAAGGTGACTCTTCGTGAGTCTTGAGGTAGCTGTCACCATGATCATTGCTTTCCGGCCTAATTAATTGAACTATTAATTAATTTTGTAATTAATAATAAATTAAATGACCATCAGTTTCTGTTGTGTTTTTTTTTTATACTATTGACTAAAAGTAGCTGTAACCATATGTAATAACAAAAATGAATGGAGTTTATCCAGACCAATGGATCGGGCCCAACCAGTGTGTATGCTAAAGAGCTGCAGGGCTGGCTTCCTCAGTGCCCTTTGCCAGGCATTTCATGCTTTATTAAAAAACATCAATGCACAGGTGTACAAAAAAGGACAATGTATGAATTTAAAAGGTTACAAATTTGCATCAGTGCGTCTCATGTTTAGACGTCACTTATATCTTCACACACATCACAGTTACTCATTTAGAATGAGTAATGTTATACAAAATACTAAAACCCCATATTTTTCATATATATCTAAACCCTCACTAAATCAGTTAAATTGACAGAACATACCCCCAACAACAATTCAGGTGTCCAGATTGTATATGCATTTCGAGCATTTTAATTGGGCTTCTAAGGTGTATATTGCTGTTTTTGGAACTTTTTTTTTTTTTTTTTTTTTTTTTTTTTTACATTTAGTATGTTGGGTTTGTAACTGGAATCTTTAAACAAAGAAGCCATGAACACCACCCAATCTAGGATATGTCACTAGTGGCTTCAGGACACATTCCAAGCAGACATTTGGCCATAGATTAGCTATAGAAATACTTTGTTGAACTTTTTTTTTCCAACAACGCTTCTGTTTTTTTTTTTTTTTAGAATTGTTTGGCACAGGTTATGCGTTATGGCAGAGAAATCCAGTATTAGATTATGGAAATGCCCTACATGCATAGGTTTTTTTTACATTATTATTATTTTTTTTAGTTTGCCTGGAACAAACTTTTTGATAGCTGCGTAGAGTTTTTATATAGGTCATGTGCCATCAAAATACCCTACATTTTCATCTTGTTTTACTAATTCAAATCTCCGTTTATTCAAGGTATGCGTAAAGAGAAGTTATAGTGTGTACATTAGAGGAATGAGAGACGCCTCCTGCGTTTGCACAGTAAAACAACAGTCCGCTAAAACAAATCGGTAAGCATACCAGGGTCCGAAAGACTCTAGAATGAACAGTGGAGAGTGAACAACATCAGATACGGAGAGGAGATCAACATACTGTGATCGTGTCAGAAAATACAGTATTACAAAAATACAGCAGTATTAATAAAAAATAAACATAACTAAAACAGAATCAAAACACTCCAGGATGTCATTGCAATCCTACTGTTAAAGCAAAAGCAGAACGATATATATATTATTGAAAACATTTCCAATTCCCTATTTTTGTATGATACAGAGACCTGGTAGAGAGGGACAGGAAGGGCAGTGGTACCTAAGGAGTCTGTCCTAATACCTTTTTTATAGCAGACTTTTTGTGCGTTTGGTGGGGGGATTGTACAAGGAAAATACAATTTTTGTCTTAGGATCAGAGGATGTTTCTCAAAATCTTTAGCTGGAACTGAAAAAAGTGTAATTCTTTCCAGTTCCAAATTTATCTTAAAGCACCTATGCATTAAACATGGAAATTTGGGTCAGGTAGATCACAACTTTTGTATACCATGTTGTGGTCTTGCCTAACACTAGGTAGGGCTGTTGACTTTGATCGGAAAGGTATACCCCACCATGTTTTATTGTTATTGATAATGCACTGTGGTTTTGGGAACTGTGCATCACCCTTACCTCTGACATGTACCAGTACCAAACTTTCATTGTGTATGGAGGAGAGAACATACTCTACATCTCTTCACAGAGCACTTTTGTTTTGGGTACACCGATTGGTGGATGGAAGCTTTTTAGGCTGGGGTGTCATATATATAAAAAAAATTAAACAACTCCAGGCTGGTATCGGAATTATCTACCTGGATACCAAAGGTATGTACATTTCTAGTTTCCTATTTTTCCTTCTTGCTACATAACCCTGCACCCACTGATCTTTATACTTTTTTAACCTGGTCCATGCTATAAGCACATAAGCTTTCTAGACCTCAGAGGTCTTTTCGTCACCATTTCTTCTTCTGTAGGAGAGTCCAAACATACACCTTTCAATACAAATCATACAACTTATGCAGTAAAGTGTCCATTTTGCTTGTGGAGCTCAGTAAGAACAATACCAAGACTTTGCTACACTTTTAATTTCATTTCAAATATTTTAAATACACGATGGATACTTAACATAGACACAACTGTACAATGGAACTGACAACATGTTGATATTGTTTTAAAGATACAACACCTGGCTTCTTCAAAATATACATAAATAAAAATTCATTAACCCCTTCGCGACCTTTGCCGGTTCAGGACCGTCATGACATGAAGGTCGCTAAATGACCTTTGACGGTCCTGAACCGTCATAAAATTAAATAAGCTTAGAAAGTGATCAACGATCACTTTCTTCGCTTAAACGGCGTTACTGTAATGCCTCGATGTCGAGGCATTCAGTAACGCCGAGATCGGCATCGGGGGCCATGTCTGGCCCCTCCCCGGGGCGTCAACAGCCGCCATACATTGTATGGCGGCGGACGCCCGTTTTAAAAGCGTTTAGGAGGCGATCGACGATCGCCTCCTAAACTTAAATGGTGTCGCTGGAATGCCTCGATCAGGAGGCATCCAGCGACACCAAACACTTACCTCTGGATGGGCTGTGACCGCTCCGGAGAGCGGTCACAGCCGCAGCTGCCGGTGATCTTCGCCATCAAGCAAGATGGCGGCGGCCCGGGAAAATAAACAATAAAGATGATAGAGTTAGCTAGACGGTCTCCAGACCCTCTAGAGAACTCTGGCTCCACTTGCAGGTTGAATACAGGTACTGCATTCAACCATGCAAGTCAATGGAACCCAGCTTTCTAATCACTATGTGATTAGTAAAATATTCAAAAAAAAAAAAAAAATGGAAAAAAAAAAAATGTGCTAACATTTAAAAATAATTATGCAGTGATGTCACTAGATGAACCATCCAGTACATTGCAAAATGTGTAAAAAAATATAAAAAAAGTATTAAAAAAATAAAATAAAAAAATAAAGTTTATTATTTTGAGCAAGTGCTAAAATTTCTAAAAAATCTCAACAAAGAGTTAAAATAAAAGCACTTCAAATACCCAAGGGGTGTCTAATATATAAAAAAAATGGCTGATGGGGTAAATTGGAGTGGCCAAGCTCAAAGATAGGGCATAGGTACAGACTGACCAAAATGGAGAAAAAAGCGCACTTCCCAAATGTGGCATTTTAAATCTCAAGCAACCCGACAAACCCATGCATGTCGGGTATCACTGCACTCAGGAGATGTTCCTGAACACATATTGGGGGGTTGTTTGACAGTGGCATATACCAGAACCTGTATATCTATAACTAAAGTACAATTTGTGTGGAAAAAAAATAAAAAAAAAATACTATTACAAAGTTTGACAAAGTGTAGTTCTATAATTGGTGCATGGAAAGGGTTAAAATAACAGCATTTGGAATACCCTGGGGTGTCTAGTTTTCAAAAATATATGGTTTGAATGGGTTAAATTGAGTTAACCCGCTTCAAAGATATTCCAAAGAGGAGATGGAGGCAGAATGACCAAATGACCACCTGGATTACGCATGCCCCAAAAGTAGCCTTTTACCAGCCAAACAATCTGACAAACCCATGCATGTGGGGTATCGCTGTACTCAGGAGATGTTCCTGAACACATATTGGGGGGTTGTTTTACAGTGACATATACCATAACCTGTATATCTATAACTAAAGTATAATTTGTGTGAAAAAAAAAAATAAAAAAAATTACTATTACAAAGTTTGACAAAGTGTAGTTCTATAATTGGTGCATGGAAAGGGTTAAAATAACAGCATTTGGAATACCCTGGGGTGTCTAGTTTTCAAAAATATATGGTTTGAGGGGGTTAAATTGAGTTAACTGGCTTCAAAGATCTTCCAAAGAGGAGATGGAGGCAGAATGACCAGATTTGTTAAAAAAGATTTGGAAATCATAAAACACTGCTTGTACTTATTGCCCTATAACTTACAAAAAACAGCAAAAAAACATAAAAACATTGGGTATTTCTAAACTCAGGACAAGTAGTAGAATCTATTTAGCTAGTTTTTTTACTTGCTTTTTTAGGTGAGTAAAAGATTTTTCAAATAAAAGTCATAAAATGTGTTTTTTTTCAATTTTTCACCATGTTTTTTTTATTTTTTTTATAGTAAATAAGATGATACGATCAAAATAATGGTATCCGAAGAAAGCCCATCTTGTCCTGAAAAAAACAATATATAACTTATGTGGGTACACTAAATGGGTGAGGAGAAAATTACAGCTGAACACAAGCACCACAAAAGTGTCAAAACAGCTGCGGCCCCACAGGGTACAAAACGAAAAATGAGCCCGGTCCTTAAGGGGTTAATTCAATCTGAATCCCGTTATGAGCGATGTATTCCTGGTTTTCATCACATTGGTTACAGATCTTCAATTTTATCTGGCAAGTGGGTCCAATAAAAAAGCCTGACAAATGGAGATATTATTCTATTGTGGAGCCTTGAACACGTTTTCTAGTGTGAACTCTTCAATCAACTGTTTCTTATTCATTTATTGAATATCAATGCACTTATTTCACTTTTTTCAATTGCTTTTTTTCTCTCTAATTAATGATATAATTCATTATGTTTACTATGTTTTCGACGTGGTAAGTGGTAACTAGGTACCGGATAATTTAAGAGTTCCTCTAGACATATATACAGTGCATGTTGTCATGTGTGTTCCGATTCATGTTGACACTTGAGTACTTCTGCGTACTCTTTGTAAGAGGAGTCGCAGCCACCCCAACGCCTGTGCGAAGGACAAAGAACCATTTAAACAAGTGATATTCAAAAACTGAATCGCAAATCTGATATCATAATCCAACTCCATGAGTAAAATGACTACATTAAACCAGTAGCGTACCTAGCGGGGGGCGGGGGGGGGCGGTCCGCACCGGGTGCCGCTCATCAGGGGGTGCCAACTTGCCGGCACCCGGCACCCCTCCAGAGACGGACAGTAATGTCCGCCGCTGGAGGAGCAGGCTCGCAAGGGAGCTGTATCGGAGGTCTTTAACAGACCACCGACTCCCTTGAGTGATTTTAAGCCGGTTCAAGGATTTCCCTTGAACCCGGCTTAAAATCACTCAAGGGAGCCGGAGGTCTGTTAAAGACCTCCGATACAGCTCCCTTGCGATCCGCGCGGCAACAGCTGTTGTGCGCCGGGGTTTGTTGTCAGATCCCGGCGCACAACACTGAAGCCGCGCCCACCGCTGTCCGTGCCCTCTGACCCGGAAGAAGACAGAGATGACAGAAGAACTGAAGAAGAAGAGGAGCGAAGAGCAGGCAAAGGAGCTGTAAGGAGAAAAGAGGAAAGGTAGGAAAGCATACAGTGAGAGTGGATTGGTGTATGTGTGTGGATTGGTATGTGTGTGGATTGATGTATGTGTGTGGATTGGTGTATGTGTGTGGATTGGTGTATGTGTGTGTGGATTGGTATGTGTGTGGATTGGTATGTGTGTGGATTGGTGTATGTGTGTGGATTGGTATGTGTTTGTGGATTGGTATGTGTGTGGATTGGTGTATGTGTGTGGATTGGTGTATGTGTGTGGATTGGTATGTGTGTGGATTGGTATATGTGTGTGGATTGGTATGTGTGTGGATTGGTGTATTTGTGTGGATTGGTATGTGTGTGTGGATTGGTATATGTGTGCATTGGTATGTGTGTGGATTAGTATATGTGTGGATTGGTATGTGTGTGGATTGGTGTATGTGTGTGGATTGGTGTATGTGTGTGGATTGGTGTATGTGTGTGGATTGGTATGTGTGTGGATTGGTGTATGTGTGTGGATGGGTATGTGTGTGGATTGGTGTATGTGTGTGGATGGGTATGTGTGTGGATTGGTGTATGTGTGTGGATTGGTGTATGTGTGTGGATTGGTATATGTGTGGATTGGTATGTGTGTGGATTGGTATGTGTGTGGATTGGTGTATACGTGTGGATTGGTGTATGTGTGTGGATTGGTGTATGTGTGTGGATTGGTGTATGTGTGTGGATTGGTGTATGTGTGTGGATTGGTATGTGTGTGTAGATTGGTATGTGTGTGGATTGGTATGTGTGTGGATTGGTGTATGTGTGTGGATTGGTATGTGTGTGGATTAGTATATGTGTGGATTGGTATGTGTGTGTGGATTGGTATGTGTGGATTAGTATATGTGTGTGGATTGGTATATGTGTGGATTGGTGTATGTGTGTGGATTGGTGTATGTGTGTGGATTGGTATGTGTGTGGATTGGTGTATGTGTGTGGATTGGTGTATGTGTGTGGATTGGTGTATGTGTGTGGATTAGTATATGTGTGGATTGGTATGTGTGTGGATTAGTATATGTGTGTGGATTAGTATGTGTGTGGATTGGTGTATATGTGTGGATTGGTGTATATGTGTGGATTGGTGTATGTGTGTGGATTGGTGTATGTGTGTGGATTGGTGTATGTGTGTGGATTAGTATATGTGTGGATTGGTATGTGTGTGTGGATTGGTATGTGTGTGGATTAGTATATGTGTGGATTGGTATGTGTTTGTGGATTGGTATGTGTGTGGATTGGTAAATGTGGATTGGTAAGTGTGTGAGAGTGAGATGGGTGTTATGCTGTACCATTTCCAATGTATTTTTCATTATATAATTATGCTCTAAAAGTACATCATAACTCCCATCACTCTATACTGTTCCATACAGTGGCAGAGCTGGGAGACAGAGGCCTTGCACCCCCACCGCAGGACTCCTGAAAGGTAAGTGAACTTCAAAGAGGGAGAGAGTAGATAATTAGGAGGGGTAGATAGGGAGAAGGGAGTGAGAAGGGGTAGATAGGGCAGAAGGGAGCGAGAAGGGGTAGATAGGGCAATCATACTCCTATCATGCCAAGTCTGCGAGTGCCTCCTGGAATCTGGGTATGCCTGGGCATGATAGGAATGTGATTGCTGTTAATAATTATATATATATATATATATATATATATATATATATATATATATATTGTTATTTAATTGTTTTGTCCTATTTTGGTGTGTTACTTACTTTAAATAAAAGTGTTAGATTTTTTTATGGTGTGTGTGGGGGGTCATATTCAGTTTCGGCCAGGTAGTTTTAAAGTGTGTGTGTGTGTGGGGGGGTGCCACATACAGGATCCGCCCCGGGTGCCAAATACTCTAGGTACGCCCCTGCATTAAACTTATTGCACGGCTTAGGGACAGCATTAGAACTCTTTGCTGTGTGATATGTATGCTCTATGTATGTTGTGCAGATATATATATATATACAGGCAATAAAGCTTGCTAAAATTGTATGTAAATACCCTTCTGCCCTCAAGCGTGACCTGCAAGAGGAGTCCAGACCGCCCAGTAAAGGGTTATAGATTTCCACATATCCACACAACTATTTCCAAAGCGGGCAGAAAGGCCGGGTGCCCCGGGAAGGGCTCCTCGTAGCTGCGAGTTTGGGAGTTGCCCTCAGACCTCCCATATACGTGCCAGCCTTCCTACCGCCTGACACATCGCATCTCTCTCCTTCTTCGCAGCACGGGCTGAACAATGACAAGCGCAGCGCACATACGAGGTTCTCTTCCTGGGTACAAATAAAATGTTAGCTGCCATTGGCTGCACTGTTCAGCTCTGGCGTTATTTTTGTATGGCACCATATGATTGGTCAATACATAACAACTCCCCTGCAATGCATGTGTTCTTCCTGTGTGTAAGTGTAAAGTGTCAGAGAAATGTATGCCCCGGGGGTATCCTAATCTCATTCTATTGGTGAGATTATTTCAAGTGTCACAAATCAGGGATTTGTATTGTTAAAGTGATGCTAAAAGGAAATTTGGGGCTTTAGTCATGATTTTGGCCATCTTGCCTTTGCTAAGGTCACAGACTCCAGCTTTTACTGACTATATCTCCCCAAATTAACTGGATCAAAAAAACACCCATAAAAACTTCCTATTGCACATTATGGTGAGTGTGTGGTTTTGTAAACCAGTGGCCCTCTGGGAATTTGCCTCGTATGCCAGATGACCAGTCCAGGCCTAGGTCTATTTCTTAAAGGGAGCTGGAACACATTTACAGAAGGGGTACATAGAAAACTAATACAAGTAACATAGAAAGGATCCAGTTGTGATGGAACTGCTGCGTTTAGTCCTTTTTACACTAGGCATCACAATGGATGTGTGGGGGATTGCAAAACGAACACAGAAAAGCTTCAGTGAATTACCTAAAGCAGGAGTTGACAAATTTGGTTTGAATCTAGGAGCCAACCAAAAATTTAGGAGCCAACGTTTTTTTCTTCCCCAAACATGTTTTTCTTTTCATTTATTACCTCCTGGTCTGCTGTATCACTTTGTACAGTACTGCAGTTAACCCCATTATGACAAAGGGTTATTTTACACCATAAAAACTCAAGCTTGTATGTTTAACCATTATTCTTACACTTACACACACTAACACATACAGTAACTGACACGCGTGTGCTACACTCATGTACACACATGCTAACACTATACACTAATACACACATCATATGCTGACATAATGCCAACATGGTGGACATACTGACTGGCACTATACATATACACACACATACACACTGACTCTGACATAACAATGTAAACACACACTCAGACTGACCCCAGTAACTATACAGATACACACTGACTGACACTACAGTATACACATTCATGCATTACCCAAACCCGCACACACACATACGCCTCGTAGAGAACGGCAATGCTGCTGTCCATTGTGAATCTGGCAACATATGCTTTTCGGGGGGGGGGTTGTAGTGAAGCAGGTGCCATGAGGCGCACAGTAGGGTCGCATAACATGCATTACATGACCCCACTGGGGTGTCAAACACACAACACATGGTTTACAGACCATTTGATGTAGCACCTAAGCAACACAACATACGGTAAATAATGCATGACACAGTGCAGTAAATAAAATATGAATACAAAGTATGAATACAAAGGTCACATAAAATAATATGGTATTCTTCCACAACATATACCAGTGACTTGTTCTAGCCTTGGCTGAATATGCCCAGGGCAGCAGGTCATGAGGCATTAGACCTTTTAACACAACCGGGAGTAGATTACCCTACTGAGCAATCCAGATCCCCTATGCACTACAGCATTATGGGTTGATTGGGGAAATCAATGATCTCGATTGTAACCAGCCCAATTACATCTGGATGGAATAACCCCCTATGGCAAGCTTCCACAACACTACAGGTCCTTAAGAGACCAACACTATTATATTACAGTGCCCTGCAGAGAGGATGGCAGCTGCATCGGTGCAGGATGTGGGTAATGTGCTGCCCTGTGTCAGGCCTGGCATGTGCATTACTAAAGGAATCGAGGAAGAACGTTCAGTTTCAAACAGATTTATGGGTCCTGCCATTTGTTTTGATTAGTTACACATTACTATGTTTGAAGCAATAAAATAGAAACCACAATAGGCTGAGTGTAGTGAATGATTAATAGCCACTGGACCTACTTATACATTGATTTTCTGTGGTTTTATTAAGGATATAATTGAGTAACATATTTTGTCAAAACCACTATATCTATTTTTATCCCAAGGCCTATACCTTTTATTTTTTTTATAATTTGCTTGGGACATAGATACATATAATGATTATATATGTATATATATATTATGTATATACATATTATGATGTCATATCTTTGTGTGAAGCAGTGGGACAGTCGCCTCAGGATCACACACAGGATTTCTGCAAGGTAAGTGAGTAAGAAAGGGGTAGTAGGAACATGTAGAAATAGGAATAAAGATATGGATAATGAGGAGAAGAAAGAAAGGGGAGAGAAGGGAGAGATAATGAGAAAGAAGAGAGAAAAAAGGGGAGAGATAATGGGAAAGATATGAGATGGAGAAAAGTTATAGAAATAACAAAAAAAGGAGATAATGAATTAAGACAGATAATAGATAACAGACAGATAATAGAGAGGTAAAGAGAAAAAAGAGGGTTAAAGAGGAAGAGAGATAAAGGGGAGGAGAGAGAGCAGGAGAGATAAACTGAAAGGGGGAGAGAGATGTGGACAAAGGGTGAGGTATACAGAAAGAAGAAGTGGAGAAAGAGTAAGAGATGTATATAGATGGGAGATGTAGGGTGAAAACGGAGAGAAAGAGAAGGAGAGATAGGGAGAAAAGCAAGAGATAGACAAATGGGAGAGATAATGAGAAAGGGGAGGATCAAAGAGGCGTCTGTCTTCTTATTTATATTTATAAATACTCCAAGCTCCAGCTCTTCCATTTTGTAACGGAGAAGGACTGGAAACATAGGCGCCATCAACGCAGGAGGGGGTGGCGGTTCATGTGTACAATGGGCTCACATGAGTCTGCCCACAAGGTTTTGCCTAAGGTGGCTAAAATCCTTGCCCCAGCCCTGAGCTGAACACATCTCCCTACATGTGATATACTTACAGCAAGTCAGCTCTAGCGCTGGATCGGTGAACACTGCAGGAGAGGGTCTATTCAGACCCCCATGCACAAGCACGACAAGCATTCCCATTGATTTGAGTGAATCAGTGGCAAACAGTGATCACAGACGAGGAGGGAAGCTGCAGCAACAGGGCTACAACTTCTAGGTCATATAAGTGCTCTATTGCATTTTAGTTTTGATGAATGCATATTAAAGTAACCTTTGCGACAATGGCTGTTTTAACATTTTTGCTGTGTTTGTGCTTAGCTGTGATTTTTGTTTTTCTCATGTACTGTACATTATATATTGGGGGGTTCAGGACAAGAAAATATAAGAGTCCATTATTTTGATCATATCATATAATGTATTAAAAAAATATATATAGTAAAAATTGAAAATGCATTTTACGACAAGAACTAATGAAAATACCTGCTAAATAGATTTTAAAATTTGCCCTGAGTTTAGAAATACCCAATGTTTTTGTAATTTTGCAAGTTATAGGGCAATAAGTACAAGTAGCTTATTACTATTTTTAGTAAAATGCCCCCTTAAGTTCTACACTATTCACATACTATCCAACATGTGATCCAGGGAATCTTGGACCCAGACTCGCATAGCTTTCTACCATTTTGTTGGTTGCATGTAGTTGCTGCTATGTTTTCAAAATCCAGGCCAATCTTCTGCCCCAATTCTCATGTTTGCAGGTGAACTAAAAGCCTGTGTGATACCTAAAACAAAGTCCACGTTAGTGACCAATTTTAATATAAATGTTTATATTAATGTATTTGCTAAGAACAAGACATAATTTATTATTCAGAAAAGTAACTCTCATTGCCAATATAGCTAACTTAAAGATGTGTGTAACACGTAACACTGAAGTTTTATTTGATAAAGAAGGAATGGCCATTTGAAGTCACTGTGCTTAGTCGAGTTTTAGCTGATTGTTAAGATAAACCAACTCTGAATTCATACTTCTCTCTCTATGTAAAACAAGCGGATTGAGAGTATCTTTTTAAACATGTTTGCAGGGATCAGTTGAACATCAGATAATCACTTGTAAATTCCTGGTGGATACTGTGATGTTCTTGTACTCAACGTGTAGCTCTAAACTAAGCAAATGTACTAAAAGTTGCAAACATACTGTATGTCAAAAAAAAATAAAAAAATCTGCTTCATAGGTAGTTTAAAATAATGCATTTTGACACATTTGTGTCTACAGCGCATTACTCCAGTTACCCAGGAACGTAAATCAAAAACTTTGTAATGGCATTAAATGTATCAGTAAATCAGACTAAAGCTTCCAGGGATAGTGATAAAAATCTTTATCATACCCTTTGTAAGATTCTAGTACTGGTTGTTTTTCATACCCTCTTTATAAAAGTCTTGCTATATGGAAAACAATTGAATAATAACATCTTGGTGATACTTACATTACATTCTTGGATATACACTATATGGACAAAAGTATTGGGACACATGACCATTACACCAACAGGGACTTTTATGACATCGCATTCTAAATACATAGACATTAATATGTAGTTGGACTCTCCTTTGCAGCTATAACAGCTTCCTCTCTTATGGGAAGGCTTTCCACAAGATTTTGGAGAGTTTCTGTTGGAATTTCTGCCCATTTATCCAGTAGAGCATTTGTGAGATCAGGCACTGATGTTGGACGAGAAGGCCGGACTCACAATCTACAGTTCATCCCAAAGGTGTTTGATGGGGTTGAGGTTAGGGCTCTGTGCGGGTCGGTCAACTTCTTCCACACTAAACCCATTTTTATGGACCTTACTTTGTGCACTGGGCACAGCCAAACTGGGATAGGAAAGGGCCTTCCCAGGGGCATAACTAGAAACCACCGGGCACTGGTGCAGGCCCCCCAACTGCAACAACTGGTCTGTGCCTTCTTTGCCCCTTACCCTCCCTTCCAACATATGTAAACACACTTACACAAATTACATACACTTACTCATACTCACTGACACACACTCCATCTCACCCCACTTACGCAATTACTCATCCATGCTCACACACACAAATATACATCTATGCTCACATACATGCACACACACAAGAACACATCCATGCTTTCACACACAAGTACAAATCCGTGCTCTAACTCACACAAGTACACATCCATGATCACACACACCCACAAGTTAACATCCATGATCACACACACACGTGCACAGAAATGCTCATCCAGGCACACACATATTATACATATATATAGATTTATTTACGGGTAATGCCTGTCGTTTAGACTTAATCTAAAGTAACATCATGGCTGCTGAGGTTTATACTGCCTTTTCATTAGTATGGTCAGTTCTATAAGAAACCTGCATATGTAGCCTACAATGTAACCTCATTGATATAATTTGTTACTATGGAAAAGTTATACTCCTCTTACATGATTTCACGTTACATCACTTTTTTTCTTGGAAGCTTCCAAGGTGTTGCCTGTACTCAGCACCATATGTGGAATATCACCTTTAGGGATAAAACATTTTGAATAGATGTCTCTCTGAATAGGGACACCATATTGCATGTATTGTTGTTTTAGAGGACTCTTTATCGAGTAGAGTGTCTCTTAATAGGACTCCTGTTATGTAATCATAGTCTTCAAGCCTCTCAAATCATCCTGCCTTTACACAGACATTTCGCTTTGTATTTATCAATATTGCTTCCTTACACAATACCTTTCGTCCATGGTCTATCCGTTTCTGTCTTATCACAAAGCATAAGATACAGGAGAATATTAACCTGAAAGAAAACCGAGGCATTTATGTTTCAATTGTATACATTAGGTCGATAAACTCACAAGCTGCGTTTGCTTGTCAAGTAGCGTATGATGAAGTTTAATATACAGAACCAACCTACAAATGTATAAATTAACTATATCAAACACCTGTGTTTTTTTGTTTGTAAATAGGTTTGTGAAGAAGTGTATATAATAAAAATACTATATTTTATAATTGCACTGGACTTTTTTCTGCCTTTAAGAAGCGGTTTACATCTTACCATATTTCTATGTAAGACTACATTTTGGTTCAAAATATTACAGAAATTATATTCAAGGTTGCCTTTCATTTAGACCTCTTCTGTTGCCCCATGAGTGTGGTGGACGATTACCTTAAGATGACATGAAAAACCCCATGCCTGGGCAACAGAATCCCTGTAGCCGTTTAATACAAGTCCCTTGCTGCATAAGATCCTGGACCAGGTTACACGTAACAAATTGTTAAGCAAAAAGAGAAGTTCAATACTGCATGAAAAATTAGATTAAACTTTATTATTGGTATACTCGTTCATACAATTAAAATAAAATATTTAACAAGCAGAGATAATACAAGTGTTTTTCTTCTTTACTTGTGGCAGCAGAAGATTCTGCAATAGAAACAAAAGACTTAATATTAATGGTTATATTGGCATAACAGAGGTCAACCTGAAGTCCATCTTTGTGCAGGAGATTATGATATATATATATTAAATAGGCATACCTGGGAACTCTCTGTGTTTGACCCAGAGATCTCCAGTTGAAGTACCTACCGGTTCCTCCGGGTCTCGGGAGCAGGGTCTTGACGCACCGCACTCCCTGCCCATTTGCCCTTTAAATGGGCGTGTTTCAGTCTAATTTCTCCTACCTTATTTACGTATTTACCTTCAGTATTAGCCAACAACCTCTATTGCCCTCTTTCCTTTCCTTTATTCTTGTACTTTTACTAATGCTCTATTTTCAGTCCTTAAACTTTGCTTACTTCTGTCTATCTTCTTCCTCTGCTTCCTCTACCACCACTGCTACTTCTGCTATCTTGACTTCCTCTCCTCTGATGCAATGCAAAGAAAAAAAGTTGCTTTACAAAGAGTTTAAATTAGCATGCTTGTGAACTAATACAATTCCTCCTTGTTTTCGAGGTTAAAGAATAAGATTTACTCTCCAAATGCTCACCTCTGTATCTGTTCTTCCATTTCAATCTCTAAAAATGACAGAGAATGAAGACACATTTATACGTTTTTCATTCCAATCAATCTGTTCTCCTGATATTTGTTACTCTTTTATTAGATACACAAAAGAGTTACGACAAATAAATCTGTTCCACTACAAAATCTTTTCTTCAGTCTGTTTGTTCTTAGCTTTTGATAAAAAGTCTTCTTAATGAGAGGTAATGTGTTGTATGATGTGTTTAAGAAATGTTTCTTTTTAGTGACTTTGGTTCTTTAGTTAATTTCCTGTACACTAAGCAGGTTGCTAAGAGTGCATCAGATTGCACTGGGATCAAGCTGAATGGCAGCAAAAATCTGGTGACCTATTATAAAACAGCCCTGGTTATAATTATATATTATGTGTTCATTTTCTAACACTTATTAGTAACAACTAAATTCCTGCTAACACCTGGGTAGTTATCACCCCAATTCTATTTCAAGGACAGCTGGATTGTTATGTGGAGGCTGGCCCAGTCTAGAACAAGATAAGCCAGTTTTGTTGCTCCTGTAGGAACAATCAGATGTTCCCATCATTCTTTAGCTGTGTGTA
The DNA here is from genome assembly GCF_027358695.1 of Spea bombifrons. NCBI lineage: Eukaryota > Metazoa > Chordata > Amphibia > Anura > Pelobatidae > Spea > Spea bombifrons. The sequence continues at coordinate 17,250,684 of NC_071091.1, read as the reverse complement.
AAGTAGGGTCTCCTCAACAGCACTGCTCCTTTCACTTTGCAGGGAGAGGGAGGTCTTTTAATACATAATAACATAACAAACAGACAAAAAAGGAGAAGAGGGCTCTGCTCTTGAAATCTAATTATTGGTGATACAGCATAACTCTTATAACTATATACTGAGCCAGACACTGATGGTGGTACAGCATAACGCCTATAACTATATACTGAGCGAGACATTAACAGTCCTACTATTATAATGTGGTCCATACCTTTATTCCTTATTTCTCAGGATTTAGCAGAGCTTATCATACAGGTACCAAATAAATAATTTTATATAAATGGTAAGGTCCCTCTATTCGTAATGAATAATTGAGGGTATAATAAAAGAAAGGGACTTGAGAATTGTAAACCAAACTCTGTTTATTGAGTATATATATAATACAAACAATAATTAATTTGAATCCAAAAGTGTATCTATAAAGCAGAGTTCATAAGTATAATGCTTGCCAATTGTCAGGGTCCATCCAGGCTGCGGAGCTGCATATCTCTGTTTTCCCTGCCTTACCTCAGTTCCCATGTTTTGCTGTGATCCACTCCTGGATTTCTGTATGCTGTCCTGAACCTCAGTCTGCTCTTTGCTTCAGCTCCTGTTTCCTTTATAAGGTGTGTCCACCCAGGCCGCCCTAAATCTGGGCCGGTGGGCCGGACGGACGACCGGCAGACTAGCATTCAATCCGGCCGCAAAGTTAAAAACTAAGCGGTCGCGAGCAGGATTGAATGCGGCCGTCATGCGTACCTGGCGGGGGGGAGGGGGCGGTCCTCCCCGGCTGCCGCTCATCTGAGGGGTGCCACCATGCCGGCACGCCTTCAGAAACGATGTGCGCGGCAACTGTGGCTGTGCGCCGGGACTTGATGTCAAATCCCGGCGCACAACACTGAAGCCACGCCCACCGTGCTCAGTGCACCGGAAGGACAGGAAGAAGAAGAAGAAGTAGTAGAAGAAGAAGAAGAGGAGGAGGAGGAAAAGTGAGAGTGAAAGAAGAAAAGGTAGGACAAGATTCAGGGCGAGTGGATTAGTAAGTGTGTGAGAGTGATGGGTGTTATGCTGAATGTAAGTGTGTGAGAGTGATGGGTGTTATGCTGAATGTAAATGTGTGAGAGTGATGGGTGTTATGCTGAATGTAAGTGTGTGAGAGTGATGGGTGTTACGCTGAATGTAAGTGTGTGAGAGTGATGGGTGTTTTGCTGAATGTTTGTGAATGAGGGTTTCAGATAGCATGGATGTGTAAGTGTTGGGGGATAGCTTGGCATAGGGAGTCCGTAATCACATTCCTTTCATGCCCAGATTCCAGCATGTAGTGGCTGGCTAGGCATGATAGGAGTGTGATTGCAAACAGCAATCACACTCCTATCATGCTAAGTCAGCCAGCACATGCTAGAACCTGGGCATGATAGGATCGTGATTGTTGTTATATATATATGTGTATATATATATATATATATATATATATATGTTAATATTGTTATTGATTTTTTTGTCTAATTTTGGTGTTACTTTTAATAAAGTATTTTAAAGTTTTTTTTGTTTTTTTTTTTCAGTTTTGGCCAAGTGAATGCTGAATTTTCAGTTTCAGTCCAGAATTTTCATTTCGGTGCATCCCTACTATATCCTATGCCAGTCACTAAAGTGGTAAGCCTACACCACATCAATGTTTGGCTTAGTATATAGTGATAGGGGTTGTAGTGCAGTATTGTCAGTGTCTGGCTCAATGTATAGGCACACATTGACGGTGGTACCGCATAATCCCTCAGTATATAATGATAACAATTTTGCTGTACCCCTGTCAATGTTTGCCTAACCATAGAAACTATGCAGTTTTAAAGTGTGTATGTGTGTGTGTGTGTGTGGGGGGGGTGCCACATACAGGGTCTGCCACAGGTGCCAAATACTCTAGGTACGCCCCTGCATCATGCGGCTGTCAGACCCAACGGCCATGCCTCAGCTCCTCTTCCCACGTCTTAAAAGGGGTGTGATGAAGAGCTGAGGCATGCGGTACGTGCACACCGGCCACTTTAATTTCATTAGGCGCTGGTGGAGTGACTGCCGCACGACGGCCGCTTTCAATGTCGCTCGCAGCCGCTTTGATGGTGCAATGGGCCAGTTGACTAGACTTGCCCCCCAAGCCTTAGGCTGCCAGTCCTCCCCTGGGTGTGTCCCACCCATTTGTTCTGTTTGTCTCAGTCTGTAGTCTAAAGGTTTGTCCTTCTCGGTTCTGTGTTTGGATTCAATGTTTAGTTTATTAGCACTTTCGTATGCAGGGCTTCGCGTTAGGACCCACCGTTATTGGAGTACTTTGGCGTAGTGGTGGGCTAAGCATACTATGGCCATATGATGTGACGGAATTTCCAATTGTTATCTCATAGTCCTAGGCTAGTTCCTGTATTCATGTTTGTCTGTCTCTTATGTACCTTTGCCCTGAATCAACTGAGGATTTCGGTTCCTCTCTCCTCTCCCCATGTCCCAGTTAAGTAGTCCTATCCTTGCTTAAAGGGGAAGCGTCCGAGGATTCTGGCTCCTCACTCCTTCCCCTGTGTTCCTTGCCTTGTTCCCTGTCCTTTGTTGTGCCTTGTATCATGTATGTCTTGTATGGTTATGTTCCTTGCTCGGTCTCCCTGTTCCTTGCTCTGTCCTCCTTGCTCTGTCCTTGCTTGCTACCTTTCTGTTGATACTCTGCTTAGCTTCCATTCTCCCAGCCTGCAGCATCCTGACATGATTCTAGTGCTATGTCTCATGCCTGCTCCAGGGTGCCTGCAGGATATCTCCAAGTTTAGTTTGGATTTCCACATCCAGCCAAGTTTAGTTCTGCTCTGTTCTGGACTACATCTGCTGCTATGTCAGGGCGCTGGTATGTGGCTGCACAACCCTAGGTGCTCAACACCCGGGTGAGTGCGGTCTCCCTGCACCAGGCCCTGTCCAACTCCACTCCTGCCCAATACCTCCTGAACTCCATCTTTGGGCGCGCTGGGTCATTACAGTTGCCTGTATGGACCCAGTTTCCTGACACCAATAGAGATAATAATTTGCAAAATACCCGTGGGATACAGTAAGCGCCGTACTCCGCCCCCCCAAACTTGCGATCTCACTATCTTATATACTTTTGTCTTAGCCTAAAGCTGGCATTGTCCCATGGGATGACGTTGACTATGTCACTCAAAGTTGTTTACCACGAACAGACACCTGCAAACCTTGAACATGTCACTCAAAGCTGTTTACCACGAAACCCACCTATAAGATCATGACACATAATATGTAAGTTTTACAAAAACAAAGCACAAAGCTCAAACGGAGACAGTTGACCATCGTACGTTATGACTGCCTGATATCTACTAGTATACTTACAATATTATAAATGAAAGTGTGAGTACACTAAATCTTAATAGATAATTATATATTGCATTAATCTTATCATAAGCCATTACATTAATCATGAAGAAATTAAAAAGCAAATATTTTATCATAAGCCTATAACAACCACATCAGCCTTTTGTTCCAGGACAGATATAACTTTTACATATTGCTGACCAGCCCAGATAACATGCTGTCCTGCAGTATGGAGAAGGGAAGGAACCAACTAGTCAGATATGCATCCCCCATACTGCATGGCAGCATCTTATCTGTGCTGGCTGCATCAATACACGGGGGGGGGGGGGCAGCTGAGGCCATTACATAAATCAATACTAAAGGAAGGGATAGGCTGGGGGTGATACACAAGGGGGCATCTACTAGTTCCATAATCAAATAAACAACCAGGACTTCCGTTTAACTCAGCACTCTTCTTCTCCGTAGAAAGGACCATAGTCGCTACACCACTTAATCTGCAGTGAGTGGTACCTCGTCTACGGGTACATTCGGATCCCTAAAAAATCTTATTCCATACAGCTCACCTTCTTCAGTTCAGAGAGAAGCAAGGCCTCTGCGTCATCCAGTGGCAAGCCTGGTGGCAGATGTGCATAACGGGGGGAAGGTTGGAAAATAAAAGGAAATAAAAACAAAATATTTTTCTCAATCATAGCTTTTATTTTAAAAAAAATTGTTTACATAGTTTACATGAATTAACATTTACTGGTAAAACTTTTTTCCGATAGGGCCATCTTATAGTCAGGCCTTTTCTTTTTTCCTAAATTAATAATCAGATTCTGGGGGGTCGTCTTATAATCAGGCAAATACGGCAATTTTGGGCTCTTCTTTACCAGTACATCCACAAAGTATATATATATATATAAAAAAACAACACATTGAAACATCATTTTTCACCTAGTGTACTCCCAGAAATAAAAAAATCGGTTGGGGTTAATTCCCTCCTTAGCAAAAAAACAAAAGATTTTCATACATGTGGAAGGTGTAAGATGTGTGTCAACTTACCGAAAAAAACCCACCAGTTTCACTTGCACACAAACAGGAACAACATATGAAATAAAAAAAGTATTAACTGCAATACACGGGAACGCTTAGGAAATATTAGAAATAAAAGTGTGAAGCACAGTGTACCAAGACTGCAATTCATGTACAAAATTCTCCATGGAAACCTTTAATATTGTGGGGATAGATGTAGTGCCACCAAATTGGAGGGGGGCAATTATGTAGAGAATATCTCCAAAAAAGAAACTGAATGGATTTTTTAACTTAGGACCTATCAAAAAGGAGGGCTCAACACCGATTTAAATATAATATCCTTTATTTAGACTATTACAGCATTTAATTTTAACTGTAACATTTAAATCGCAACATTATTTTGGTGATTCAGTTCTAATACATGCCAATCTATATCCATATGTGAGACACTATAAATACATTTATTATTACACATAATACTTTCTCTTGGCCTATGTTTCAATTTAAAGTAGGCATTGTCACATTTACCTTCATTGCACTATATCTCTCTTTCTCCCTAAGATATTTTAGCTATTTCTTTTCCATTATATTCATTTCATTGATTTTCCATATAAACACACATAAAAAATGTAAATATACATACATTAGCCATATTCATTCTATTTATGTTTTTCTATATATTTAGATTTTCCCTATACGTATATAAAAATTGATATATATATATATGTAAATATCATTATAAAATTCATAAATAATACATAATGTCTAGGGACACTCTTTGTATGAAAGCATTTCGGATATTTTATTGTACATTCGTTTTCTATTCTAAATTAACATATAAATTATCATTATACAATACATTAATTGATTAGGTATTCTTTACTATAATGTAGATACATAAATATGCATTTGTATTTTTTCGGAAACACTCCTTTGAATTGTCGGGTTTCCTAAGGAAGTTCTGTGTCTTCTTCCCCTTGATCTATAACGGAGAAACTGTCTGATGTCACTCTCCCCTGGCTGGACGCTTGGTAACATGGAAAGATAGATTGGATGACCTACCTTATTTGCTCGATTATAAGACGAGGTTTTCTTCAGAGCAAACGCTCTGAAAAATACCCCTCGTATTATAACCGGGGCCGTCTTATAATGAGACCTCAAATAGGTCCGACTAAAAAATATATTTTTCAGCAAAAAAACCACTATGTCCAAAAATAAATAAATAAATATTTCGATGCCATTTCATCTGTAGAAATGCCTTATACCCCCTATATGCCACTCTGCCCCACAGATATGCCTTACACCCCCTATAAGCCACTCCGCTCCCGGATATGCTTATACCCTATATTTGCCACTCTGCCCCCCAGATTTGCCTTTTACCCCTATATGCCACTCTGCCTCCCTGGTATGCCTTATACCCCCTATATATGCCGTGTCAATGTTTAATGCTATATCCATGTATCATGCTATGTCCATGTTCAATGCTATGTCCAAGTGTAATACTATCTCTGTGCAGGGCTGGCCTTAGGGGTATGCGACCTGTGCGGCGCACAGGGCACCATGGCAACAGGGGCGCCTGCCCGGGACTTAAATTAAAACATTGAGGGGGGGGTGTTTTTTTTAAACTTTATTTAACATCCTCCATGTTAAATAAAGTGGTTTTTTTAAAAGGATGTTAAATAAACTTAAAACAAAAAAAAACACGGTGTTTTAATTTAAGTCCTGAGATGGGGGGCGCCAGAGGAGTAGTCTGCACAGGGCGCCAGAACACTTAAGGCCGGCTCTGAACCCCAGACACTAATTCTGCATTCATTCAAATAGATTTCATGCACACCTGTTCCTGCCTCTGACTTCCAGTAAAAAACGATGTTCAGATGACATTTTCCAGACAACAGCACTCTCTAGTGGTAGCTTTGGAAAATACATTTATGATTTACCCCAAACCCTAATTTTTTCCAGTTATTTTTCTGTTGTGTTATATTGTATGTGCTGCCATCATGTGGTCACATTACTAGTTTTATTTGCCTCTCTTTCTTGGAATGTAATGGTTTCCCAGAAGAACCCTGATGTTATGTAAACTCTAGTGCTAGGGTTATGTGTGCAGTCTGCTAAAACAATGTACATAGAGTATAGTGGGATGCATGGGCATTATAATGCAATCCTCACAGACAGATCATGGGAAATGAAGGAAAATTTGTATGATATGCCCTTCCGAATGTGTTGGCACAGGCAGAGGTGAAAAATAACACCTGTGGCACGTGCGAACAGTGTATCACAAACATAATGATAAATATGATGTCTACTCTTAGTAATCATCCTAAACAACAGTAAAGGCTAGTGGGAAAGGTGAATTTAAGTTACACAACAACATACGGGGGTCATACTTACACAGGGGCGGGCTGGGCCGGGGGGCAATTGCCCCCCAGGCCGCCCGAAATCTAATCTAAACGGCCGCTGGGTGCTGATGCCGCCGGCCGGCGCTACTTTAATACTTTTTTTAAAAATTTAATATGGCAAGCCGGATCGGCTATTAAATGAAAAAAAAATAGTATTAAAGCAGCGCCGGCCGGCGGCATCAGCACCCAGCGGCCGTATGCGATGTGAGGGGTGAAAGCTCCGCCCCCTCGCACTCACCTTTCACCCCTCACGCTGCTCCCATCACTATGCGGCCATCAGACTGCTGGAAAACTTATCTAAACGGCCGCTGGGTGCTGATGCTGCCGGCCGGCGCTACTTTAAGTCTTTATTTATTTATTTTTAATATGGCAAGCCGATCCGGCATATTAAATAAATAAAAAAAAGGATTAAAGTAGCTCCGGCCGGTGGCATCAGCACCCAGTGGCCGTTTAGATAAGTTTTCCAGCAGTCTGATGGCCGCATAGTGATGGGAGCAGCGTGAGGGGTGAAAGGTGAGTGCGAGGGGGCGGAGCCACTTCACTTGACTTGCCCCTCAGGCCTTAGGCTGCCAGCCCTCCCCTGTACTTACAGGTGGTAAAATATAATGTTAGAGATATTTCATTACAGCAGGGCTCAGAACAATGAAAGCAGAATGTCAGCCAGCACGACCAGTCACGGACATCTTCCATAACAACAAGAAAGCACAGAAGTATCTTCTCCATTACTTTAAATGTGTTGTGGACATGAACCAGGCTCCCCAAAATACCACGTATCATGCGGACCTCCTTGAATAGGACTGAAAAAGTAGGTTAATAATATAATACTTATATACCATAGTTTTAAACTCTAAGTTTAGAGATTTGTGACTTTAAGTTTTATATTTATATATATATATATATATATATATATATATATATATATATAAATATGCACACACATATATACCAGGTATACAAGAAACACATATCTAAAGAATAAATATTGGGGATTCACATTCTGCCCATATATTGCTCAGCCTACCAAAATGCTCCTTGTATGTAACACCTAATGTAAAAACTATGTTATTCATTCTTAGTGTCATTAAATTATGTTTTTAATTCCACTGGCATGAAATACTACCCAGGCAACAGCGATAACCTTGATTGCTACTCTAGCAATTAAAAGGCTAATACATACTTCTAAAATAAGTATCACAATCTAATTGTGTGTGAGTATATGTGAATAAATGGTCAGTTTCTGTGTTAAGTCTTGATGGATAACAGGTTCTCAATTGATTTAGAATGGAACCCATTAGTCTTCCTGGAAAGATACAGTTCAGGATGAAGATACCTTTGGACAACCCCTAGCAAACACACATCAGTCCTTAAATGTTCTTGTGAAAAACTGCTGGGTTATAATTAGACTTGTGAATTCGTCTTCTGGCGAACATGAAAACGAACACGAAGAGTGCGTTTTCGTGTTCGTTCCGAAGACACGCCGAAGAGAAGAGAGCAGCAGTAAAACGTAGGCGAAGACGAAGACACACACCACGAAGATCTTCGTGATCGTCTTCGTCTACCATTCTCCCCCCCTTCTAACTTACCTTGTCTTTGCGGCTTCGCGGCATCGCGCCAGTTCCCGGAAGTGGAAATCCGCAGGTTCGCCGTCACAGGTTACAGGACAGTGTGAATGAGCCTATTGGTCGCCTACAGGGACCTCCTCTGGCATCAACCAATTGGTTGATGCCAGAGGAAGACCCTGCAGGTGACCAATAGTCTCACTTGCACGGCCTTTGTAAGTTGTAACCCCTGACAGCGAACCTATGGATTTCCGTTAACCCCTTCGATGCTGCGTTAGATAACGGGAGCCGAAATCCGTAGGTTAAAGGGCCGTGCAAGCGACCAATAGGCTCACTCGCACGGCCCCTCAACCCTTTAAAAAAAAAGTTAACCCCTAATGAAAGTTAAAAAGTTAACCCCAATGCTGCAACTTACCCGGCAGATCCCACCGGTCTCCCTGTTCTATCAGTTAAATGTCCGTACAAGCGACTTTATTGGTCGCTCGTACGGACATTTAACTGATAGAACACGGAGGCCAGCGGGATTTGCAGGGTAAGTTGCAGCATTGGGGTTTTAAAAGTTTGTACGAGCGACCAACAGAGTCGCTCGTACAGACTTTTAAAACCCCAATGCTGCAACTTACCCTGCAGATGCTACTGGCCTCCCTCCCTGTTCAATTAGTTAAATGTCCGTACGAGCGACTTTATTGGTCGCTCGTACGGACATTTAACTGATAGAACAGGGAGGCCAGTGGGATCCGCAGGGTAAGTTACGGCACCAGGAGTTTAACAGTCTGTACGAGCGACCCTATTGGTCGCCAGCAGGGGGCTCGTCTGCCATCAATCATTGGCAGACGAGCCCCCTGATGACGACCAATAGAGTTGCTCATACGGACATTTAAACTCCTGGCGCCAGAGCTGCGCTAACCCCGTATTAACCCCTTAACCGGAAAAAAACGAAGAAAAACCGAACACGAAGAATGTCCACGAATATTCGCCCGAAGAGAAGACAGGAAAAGGCGAATATTCGCGGAATAAGAAGATTTTTTTCCCCCCGAAGACGAGCACGAAGACGAACACGAAGAGCCCCCTGGTGCCCAAGTCTAGTTATAATCAGTACGATTGTAGTGTAAATAGAAAAAATATAAAATAACAAAAATAGCAATTCTACCCTAGAAGGCAGCCTAAAACTCGACTGATTCAAAACAGGACAGGTGGCAAATTAACTCCTGATTGTTAGGTTTATGATTTTCATAAGGAATGCTGTGAGAATCATTTAGTTGCCTTAGTAGTGAGAGAAAACAACATATCAGTGATGCCCATCAAAGGGTTAATATTTCAAAGATTCCAAGGTCGACAGATTTAGAAATATAAGATAGATAGGGGGATCTGGGAAATGGTGATTTTTTTGTTTGTGTTAGGTTGGGCAATAATGAAACATCGAATCAACTATAACTAAGCCATTCTTCTTATTCTACCCTTAAAATACAAAACCTGGAGTTGTACCAAAAACTAAAAAAATCATCATGTGACGAGGTTCACATAGGAACATGTTTTTATGTAACCATCATGAAAATCTAGGTTGTTTTCTGTTGCAAACGCTTATGCAATGTGCTATTTGCTAAAGGCCGTGTGGAAATAATTGGTTTCCTCTATAAATAACAATTTTGACTGCCAAGAAAACGAGTTTGCAGTGACACAGTATGTATATTACTTATGTAAATCATCAGGACCTCGAAAACAACGGCGTGTGGGAAAATGTGACAAGGAAAATGTTATAATGGGAAATCTTTGTGATGAAAGTGGCTTAACCTTCTGGGTATACAATCAATTACATTTTACACCCGCCTTTCATACAATGAATAAAAACTCCTGCAGTTCAGCTAGTATACGATGTATCATCAAAGTTTAAAGTGTTAAAGTAATTGTAAAAATGTAATTAAGACCAGAATTGAAACCATGAATCTCCTTAATAAAGTTGCCTAAAAATTAAATGACTTACCTTTAGTAGAAGCTGCAGCTCTAGGGCTGCAGCGCAACACCTTCTCCATGGTTTAGCATTGGTTTAGCAATTCCTGCATGGATCCAATTTAAAGCTATTCATATGTAAGGTATAATCAGGCTGTTTTGTGAAAATGCCCCTTAATTTATCCCTGTTTGCATTGGAATTCTACTGTCCTCAATGTTGGAAATTGTAACATGCCTCTTCTATCTAGAATGTTTTAGCGGAATGTGCATGAGTTTTTAACCCCTTAATGGCAAAGCCTGTACATGCACGGGCTCAAAATGCATTGTTTTCTATGGGTTTAGGGACCGCCCATTGTCCTTAAGGGGTTAATGATATAGACCATTTAAAGCCACTCGGTCCCCCTTTACAACTATTATTACAAATATAGAATGAGGTACTAGTTTAAAACATGATGCAACTGCAAGATTGTAGCACGGAAAAACAATAAGAGATGTACTTTTATATTAATGTTTAAGTGTTAAGACCAATTATAATGATTCATATGTTTTATATAGGGATATGAATTAGTATTACAAATCATCTGGAAATGGATAGTTCCCTTAAAAGCAGCAACCAATCACATGAATGTGGCCTGAACATCTGTCTCATTTAACTCCTCCCCCTACTGCCTCTACTGAAGCAGGAAGCATTCTTGTGCACACTTCAAGAATGTGTGTCCATTCTAGTCAAGTGGTTATCAGCAGCCAATCACAGCTATACTATCTGAACCCTGATGTTTTATGAGCATACTTGTGATTGGTTGCTACTGATTTCAGAGGGAGCTCAGCTCCCATAAACTTCGAAGTGGGTGCTACCGAGCAGGTGCAGGAAATATGCTTCCTGTTTCCAATCGAGGCAGCCACGGGATAAGTTACATAAGAGGCCTCAGCTTAAGAATACATAATGCATTAACTGAATGCAGAAACATGTATCAAAGTCCATGAAAAATGGACTGCAAACTTACATCAAAAAGAACAACAAAATTTTGGGGTCTAGACAGCTCCTTCAAACACAAATAGGGGCAATATTTACATATCTGGGAGTTATTTAATTTTGTATATAGCGCCATCATCTTCTGCAGAGCTGTACAAAGTGCTTGCATTAGTTTCAAGTGAGTTGCCTTTTGATATCGGTGGTACTTTTCTGGTCGGATACCTCATCGGAAGAAGATTATAGAGATTGTAACAAGTATAGTTGGGCAACCCAGCACCCAACTTGGCCTGGCTTTAGAGAAAGAGAAAGTGGGACCCAGGCTAGCTAAAACTCTTTCCCTTTGGTAGATCCCGGCTCAGTCCACTTGTGGCTCAAGGAGATCTGCTCCATTTCTTCAAATAACACACCTTCACAAACATACTTTGCAGTAGTGTCCACCGGGAAAGGGGTAGATGCGACACGAGAAATAACGATACTTCCGTTTCCATACATGCATCAAAAGAGGCACAACCACAACTCAGAAAGGCCGAAACTGGAATGTCCATTTATTATAAGTGTACAACATTACAACTTTTTAAGAATAGTATTTACGTTTTTCACATTAACACAGATTAGCATTTTAAAATAATGGATGGAAAACACTTTATATTAAAGAAATATCATTACGTGCCAAATTCTACATACCATATTTTAAAATAATTCAATAATTATAATGAACAGTCCAGTCTAGTAGACTAGAGTAGATTAAAACTGCTTAAACACTGCTTAAAAATAGGCTACATTGTCTCATGAAATAACAAATAGAGTATTTCTTTCTGCATTTTAAGCATATGCATACAAGAGTATGAGTTTTTTTATTTTTTAATGTTAAGTAATTTATATCATCCTATATAAAAGATTCTTGGGCAAACAGGCGGTTCTCTACATTCGGCCCATCTAGTCTACCCGTTTTTCCTTATGTAAAGACTCAAACCTCAATCGGCCCTTGGTCTTATCTTACATTCCGGATAGTCAAATGACTATCCCATGCATGTCTAAATCCCTCACTGTATTCGCCTCAACCACTTCTCCTGGGAGGCTGTTCCACTTATCTATCATCCTCTCAGTAACCTAAAGGGTAGCTGTCTATTGGCACACATAGTAAAGCAAAAATTTATTTTACCTAGGCTGCAGGAAAGACAACTTTGCTCATAAAGGTAAAAACAGAGGGATGCATGTCTCTTATGTTGAAATAAATGTTCTGGCATTTAATAATAATAATAATAATAGATTAAAGCTCTCTGTGTCCTCGTCTTACCCTGCTTCTTCTCGTCTGGTGTGTCTGTCTTGTGCGTCATGAGCATAATAACATGTCTACATGGTCTGGCTTGGTCAGTAAATTCTTCCTTGTGGCTCAAGAAGAAGATACTTCTTTAAAGTAGCAGGTAATGGAAGCTGTGGGATACATTGGTGAGAATTCTTCCATAGGACCGCACGGATTGCACACCTGGCCAAGTGCATGAGGGACCTGGGGGAGTTACTGCAGACTTCAAAGAGAGATTCATAGAAGTCCCGGTGTCTCTGTAATATACCAAATGATATTCAGATAGAGAATGGTGGAGCCCTGTAAGTACCAATGTGTTAATGCCCCCCCAGCACTGAAGGAATGAATGGCTACGTCACCAAAAATACTCGATATTAACCAAAGGAACATGAAAACTATTTATATGTGCTGTGTTAACATTTTATTATTATTCTTTTTATTATTCTTTAACATACAAAACTTCCATACGATGCGTTAAAACGGAATTGGCTTTAGTAAAGGATAGGATGAATTTTGCTATTATGGTCTGACATTTACTTATTATAAGTGAATAAGTAAACTGTGGAGCGGCGTTATCAGGTCTTATAGTTTGAATGGACCACATGTGTACACAGATGAGCAATAAATACTTTCAGGGTGTATAGATACTTGATACTTACAGGTCATTTGTTTCTCAGGTACAGACAAATTATTACCTGGAATACATCGTCTGGAATTGCTTTTCTCCACCTTTCTGTTGATTTAATGTATTCGTAAGCATTCACCATAACTTCAACTGCCTTTGGGTAGGAACTGCATTCTTGGATCACCTGGAAATACAACACTTGCTTTTTAATATTAAATATATTGTTGTAATATATGCAATATGGAATATGCACAAACCAAATAAATATTAATCAACAAGAACGGATAATGTATATCTTGTAAATTATACAATTATACAATTTCTATGTATACTATGGGTTTTTCATATCTTGAATAATTATTAAACCTATAGCTGGTGCTTTTTGTCAGTCAATTACACATTGTTTTGGAGAAAAAGTTCACCTCCGGAAAGCTGAAATCTATACCTCAATTATATTTCACTCATCAATTACCTGTCCTGAAGTTATCTCCCCTTCTTCTTTCAACCAAGGGCTGCTTAAACCAATCCACTTATTGGGGAGGGATAATCATTGAGATACAAAGAGAACTGCTTCCAGTGTTACACATAGAATGCTCATTTTTATGTATATTCCCACCATAAACCCTTTTCCTGGTGATTTGTGTACAGGGACAGATCTTACCCTTTACCGGGTAATGAGAGTAAGTGCAGGAGGAGAGGTGTATGACATCATAGCCAGGCATTTTCTGTCATTCACTACACTAGTGCCTTTTGCTAAATGTTAACATGCTTTGTAAGGTGTTTTTTGTCCACTATATTCCAAACCTGGCCAGAATTCCCTTAAAACAGATTACACATGTGCCTAGGAAGCAAGTTTCTAAGGATCATCATACACATTATTCTTTTTGACCACAATCCATCATTTAGAAGTACTTCTTCACCATGTGATAAAAATCATCCACTTATATGGTTGGGCTAATCACCCTGACCCCGGATTAGATCACTTTAAATATAATCATCCCACCTTGTGAAACTGTGGGGGGTAAATCCTTGCTGCCCCGTGATTTAAGAGTAACTGGTAGCAGATTTCTGGCTGAGCAGCTGCACGGACAGAAGTCACTTTTAATACATATTGTAGCGGTGCACATCCATTAACATCCATGGTGTTGGCCCCAGCGCCCGCTTCAAGCAGCATATGCATTAGCACATGGTCGCAATTCCAAGCAGCCTTATGAAGAGGCGATTTAAAATCTTCATCACGACAGTTGACATCAGCATTATAGTCAAGTAACATCCTACAGATAATGTGATGCCTGGTGCTGTATTTCTGTTCCTTGATATTGAGTGCCCAGTAAGCCGCAGTTGCTAGTGGAGTTTCCAGACTTGCATTGACGCTGTGAACCAGGGCTCCATGACTTACGTAAAAGGCTACAAGTTCAGGGATTCCCAGCCGGCAAACAGTGTGAAGTGGGGTTTCCTCCATTTGATTGTTGGTTGCTAAGTTTATATTTGCTCCTATAGAAAAAATAATAAAAAATTATTAGTATCACGGACATTCTGTAACTGCAGGAACCTATCTGCCAAAATGTTTGGCACCATCTTTGTAACAGGGCAGCAAACTCCAGACCTTGATACTGGCAAATACGCTACAATCTTTGGATATACAGCTTGAGTACAGGCAGTAAATTCACTAAATTACGATTTTATAGGCAGGGATACAAAGAATTCCATGGCCTGCTTGTGGCTCTCGAGGGATGGAGATTTACAGCGCTATGTTATAACCAGCTAATGCCAGGGACCAAAGGGCAATCCATCCTAGCTTGCCTAGGGGCAGATGACAGTAAGGTTGCATGAAATCTAGAATTAACAAGGGCACCAATTTTCCTTGAACTTTGTCTGATGGGCGCTGCTATCTTCCATCCAAATAGTCCATTCACCTCCTTTGAATTGGGTTAAACAAGCAAAATATACGTTTTACCAACTAATGCATTGTATGTTGAGGACATTATTTGATCAAGATGCTTTTTGAGCACTGTCCTGCTGGGTTGGGTAGCTGCTGAATCATGGGCCAGTTAAGGAGATCCTTTGATCTCATCTGACCGGCCCAGAGAGCTGTAAACTCTTTGCTGCATAGACCTCCATCATTAAGCTTTAAAGCAGAGCTCTGTGAGGTGGATCTTCCTATAAGGCAGAGGCCCTGGCCCCAGTCCACTTCCCACAGGGGCCTGTCCATTTCCAGCCCTAGTCGCTGCTCGGCACTTGTCCAATACCCAACACAGGTTGGGTACCTGAAGTGTTGGGGGTTATGAAACAAACATCTGCTGCATGTATAGACTAAAGATTGTTGTTAAAGAGTAATCTGCAAGCCAAAAGGACTGTTGCCAGAATATAAGATATTTGTTGAGTTGATTTACTGTCATTTTGCCTGATTTAGATGTCTTACCGCTCCAGACCAACTCTTTGGCACACCTTATGGACTCTTTGGTTGTACAGTAGTGTAATGGAGTAAGTCCACTAATTGAAAAACTATTCAGCTTGGCTCCATGGTTTATGAGAATCTTGACGCAGTCTATATTGGCAATGTCACAAGCAACATGCAGGGGGGTCTTCCCATTGGGTTTAGTATTGATAGATGCATTGTGTTCTAGCAAAACCATGATGCTTTCCAGGTGTCCAAACATAACAGTGATGTGTAATCCCGTAGCCCAGGATGATGCTAATTTATAGCTGGGCATCCAATAACCTGAAAGGAAAAACAGATTTTATTATAGAAGAAAATTAGCCAATTTATCAGTTCAGTTATTCAGAACAGTTATGCAACCTTTAACTAGTCAATGGGGTTGATGTATCCTCTAGATTGTAAGCTTGTGGGTCCTCTTCACCTAATGTATCGGTTTGTCTTAGTCTGTCAATTCTAGTTTTGTCATACCCCTTGAATGTATGGATTGTAAGAAGTGCTGCATAAAATGTTGGTGTTATTTCAATAAAAGTTAATAATAATAATAATTATTATTATATAAAGGATTAGGGCAGGGATGTCCAAGTTTTTTCTGCAGTGGGCCACTTCATCAGAATTGTATATCAGAATTGTATACGTGCGCGGGCTGCACTCATTTTTCACTGTGAGAAAATATGGCCTTTAATAAAATATGCAGATTAAAATAAAGTAAATGACACAAAACCTTTACTTTTCCTCTCACTGATTTCTGGGCCTAGAAAGTTTTGTGACTACAAATTCAGGATTCAGGATAATTAAAAATGAAATAGTTCTATTTATTCTAGGGATGCATCAAAATGAAAATTCTGGACCAAAACATTCACGGTCCATTTAGCCAAAACCGAAAATGACCCCCCACCTTTAAAAATAATAATAAAAACTCACATTTTTAATAAAAGTAGGTAACACACCACAATTGGACAAAAAAAATTACTTGGCATGTTAGCAATCACAATCCTATCATACCCAGGCAAATGCTGGTACCTAGGCATGATGGGACTGTGCTTGCTGTGAGCAATCACACTCCTATCATGCCAAGTCAGCCTGTACATGCTGGTACAGGGTGGCTGTAAGTGATGTGTAGACCCCATACTGCTGGCAGCATCAATACACAAGGGGGGCAGCTTGCTAGGTTTCAGCATGTACTGGCTGACTTGGCATGATAGGAGTGTAATTGCTAACAGCAATCACAGTCTCATCATGCCTAGGTTCCAGCACTTACACATCCAACCAGTAAATGCTAGAGCCTAAGCATGATGGGACTGTGATTGCTGTTAGCCAAGTCAGCCAGTACATGCTGGTACAGGGTGGCTGTAAGTGATGTGCAGACCTCATACTGCAGGCAGCATCAATACACAAGGGGGGCAGCCAGCTAGGTTTCAGCATGTACTGGATGACTTGGCATGATAGGAGTGTGATTGCTAACAGCAATCACAGTCCCATCATGCCTAGGTTCCAGCACTTACACATCCATGCTATCACACACACTCATCCATTCATATACTCATTCATTCACAGATTCATTCCCTCAATCACGCATACTCATTCAAACACCCCCCCACCCCCTTACCTGCACTGCAGCTCTCCGCTCACAGACTTCAGCAGGGGGCGTGGCCTCCCTCTGCGTTCTCTGGTACTGCACAGAGGAAGCAGGACTGGAGCAGAGTCATGTGATGTCACGTACATTCACGTGACTCTGCTGGGTTCCGCTTCCTCTGTGCAGTACAAAAAACCCTCCCACAGGTAAGTAGCAGGGCTCTTGTTGTAGCAGGGTTCGAGGTGCGGCCCGAGTAAGATCAGTTGCCCTGGCTGCCGATCTTACTTGGGCCGCACCTTGAGGTCTCGGCTCGCGGGCCGCATGTTGGAACGTCCCTAACCTAGACAATGACAGCTGAAAAATGAATGACAATGAAAAATAATCGCTTTAAAGGGATTTATTAGGTTCTCTACAAAATGAGCACAAGAAAAATTGATACATTTTAGTCATGTTTTCTAGACAGTCAAAAACAAGGTCTAGAAATGTATAGATGGGTCTAAACTCAATTACCGTACTGTTAAAGGCAAGTGCACACAGGAGTGTACATCTACCCTTCAACTGACAGATGTAATTCAATTGGTACCCACCATTGCAATGCGGGTCAGTCCAAAATGTTTCCAAAACTCAGAGAGGAGTGAAGGCAGTGGGGTCATGTAACACAATTTAATGTTGCCTCATGGTAAAAGCACACCCTTACACATACTCTCACATTAACACATACTTATACATTCACCAGTGAGCTTATGCTTCAAGACAGACTGAGTTGCCTCCACTTAATGCATAGTTAATATGGGAAGATGTTTTGAAAGCACTATGCCTCATACATGTTCAACATGCGTACTGGATTTGGAGAAGTGTAGGTGAGAACAAACCATGCATTTTTTACTTCTGTTAAGTCATTTTACTAGTTTAGGTGGGTCATAGAATCAGACCCACAATCACTGTGAATACATTTGATATCCAGAATTGACTATAATTGTACTAGAATCTAGGGGCTAAATAACATCGTAATAAAAATCATTATAGTGTCATCTTATAAAGTAACCCAAATAATACTTGCCTAACACCTCAATCTATCAAGCACACCAACCACATCTTTCAGGTATGTTTTTGGGTTTGTATTAACAATTTATACAGGTTTGGTCTGTAATAAATTCTACAATACATTGCTGGTTTGTCCCTTTTCTTTTTAGTATATGCTGGCTCACCATATGATGGTATATTTAGGTTGATCTGGAAAGATATCAATGTTCACAGCCAGAGACTGAATTGCAAGTGGAGCAAAATGTGATACTTTTTATTACTCATCAATCCTGCTGCAGTCCATCACGTTGAATAGAATAACCTGTGTAACCCTTAATATTAAAAAGCACTTCTGCATGTGATGCTTTCTGAATATACTATGGCATGTTGTGTACCCTCCAGACTCAACAGGGACGGCTGATAATGTCATGCTGATCATACCTGGTTTGTAGGAGGCCAGAGTTAAGTTCTCATCTTCTACTTCAAAGATGGTGTCCACATCAATTTCCCCTTGAGATAGCAAATTTTCCAGCGTTACAAAATCATTTTCTTTCAGAGCCTGCAGAAAGCTTTCTTTAAGTAGCTGTTTAGACAGAGTGCGAGTGCATCTCTTGTCCATGTCCTTGTCCATGTCTGCTGTTTTACAGCGTCCAGCTCAAACGACAACACATTCTTATACCACATGTCTGCTAACCTATTACCCTGGCTGTGCAGTTCTGGAGACACTTGCAGGACTGGGTAACATTATCGCAGAGGGAGAGTCTATTTATACACAGAGTTGGAAGAGATGTCTTTAGCAACTGCACTTGTGTCAATCATTAAACGTAATTTCATATATTGATGATTATCAGCATTTATAAGAGTTTGCTTTAGGTTTATATGGAGTTAAAATAATAACTCTCAGCATTGATAAACAAGCTAAGTATGCGCTAGCTAAAATGTATATAGTCAATATAAGCTATAATTCTTTCAATTATATAGCACTCTTTCCTCACTAAGCCCAGCTCTAGGCCAGTTGTTACCCTTCCCGTAAAAACTGAGGCGCTCCCTGTCAATGGCTACAAGTAAATGTAGTATTAACTGCCATAAAATATTTTTTCTTGCAAAACAGCTCAAGTCCTTTTATACAGGCGGCTAGGGTGCTGAGGTTTTCACCATCAGGCTTTCTTTCTTGCATACAAGAAGGCGTATGGAGCCCTAGGGGATATTTTGGAAGGGGAACAATTTGAAGGAGTATGATTAGAGGCATGGCTATGAGGTTAGGCGTTACTGATACTTTTTGTGTGAATTTGGGATCTATTGATATAAATGTAACTAAAAAAAACAAACAATTTTTAAACAATTTTCAATTGTTCTTCAAAAAAGGGGACTAATTCCTTCTAGACGCCAAAAGGCAATCAAATAGCTATAACTAATCTAGTCCTTATAGCCAATGAAATCTATTTTTTGCTAAAAAAATTTGAGCCCATATTTCAAAGCATCGAATTTGATAGCACAATGTCTGTGGCTAGTGAATTCCACATCTTTATTGTATAAATTGACTGCTTTAAGTGGAAATTTCTCATGAATGAATGTCGTGTTTTTTGTACAGTCATATTAATCAATAGATCATTAGAGGTCAGCTGATATTAACCCTGTATGTATTTGTATAATGAAATCATATCTCCTCTAAGACTCCTTTTTTTGCTAAGTAAACAATTTCAATGTATTATTAACTAAGGAGTTCCATTCCTCTTATTAACTTAGTAGCTCCCTTTTCATAAATGACAACGTCTTATTGGCCCTTGCTGCTCCTGTCTGACATTTAACACTGTTTATTATCTACATTTATCCCCAAGTAATTCTTGTTCAATGGCTACAAATTGTATACTGTGTACAAAGGGCAAGGTAAAGGCTTTATCTAGTTCTGCGCAGAGTAACCAGTTCCCCATAAGTTGTCACTGCTGACTTTGCAGCAAAGACTGGAGCAGGCAGGAAAGCATCCTTACACTACAAACATGGGAAAACTGCTCAAAATAACCCTAGTTGGGATTATTTTAGCCTTTGTAGCAGAAAGGATAGTGAATCTGGGGTAAGTGACTCTTTAAATGCAAAGCCTGATAAAGTGTGACACTTTAAAAACTTTTAAGACTTTTAAAGTATACAATAACTTTCTGATGTGGTGGGGCGTTTATCTACCCTGCACACAGGAGAAAAGGGGGTTCTGTAACATGTAGTGTGATACTTGTGATCACTGTGTGATCTAAGGATAGTCAAATAACTTTTTCACTGTGGCTAGGGGGTGTCTGGTGGTAAGGTACGGTTGAGAAATGAATTGGTTAATGAAACCTGATAAGTGCTGAAGCAAAGTAGATTCTTTAAATGCTTGAGGTGCATTTATGTTTATTTGTATGGCAGAAACGGGATGTGAAGTTGAACTCATTATTGTTGTTTAGGACAGTATAGGACTGCTTTTCTTCTGTCTGCAGAGACAGATGGGTTACGGACTGTGTGGGGTATTAGGCAGGGTTGTTTACACCCTGTGTGAATTGGCATCTCTCCTGTGTTTTGGCACTGACTGCACACATAAGGTGTTTGATGATTGTATTGTTCTTGTCCATATTAAATACATAATTCAAACATTCACAAGTTGGGTTGGAAAAAGTCTGTGAACCCCTAAGCTAATTACTTTAACAAAAGCTAACTGGAGTCAGGAGTTAGCAAATCTGGAGTTCAATCAATGAAACAGGGTTGGAGGTGTGTTTTAGAGCTACTTTGACATAAGACACTCACACATTTTGAGTTTGCCATCCTCAAAGTAAATCTACTACAGAATGATTTAAAAAAGAAAATCTGATTTTTGGAGTGGCCCAATCAGAGCCCAGACCTTAAGCCATTAGAGGTGCTGTGGAATGAACTCAAAAGAGCCATTCACATCATTCACATCAGACATCCTAGGAATATGGTTCAGCGCAAGCAGATCTGTAAGGAAGAATCATCTAAAATTATTTCTGGACATTATGTAGGTCTACTGGAAGCGCTTTGTGGATTTTGCTGCCAAATGAGGTTTGACCAGTTATTAAGTCTAAGGGTTAACTTTTTTCACCAGCACTGTGAACTATTATTTATTATTCCCGCTATATATATACAGTCATGTGAAAAAAGAAAGGAGACCCTCTTTGAATTCTATGATTTTACAAAATAGGTTCCATAGCAGGTCTAAAAATTAGGATGATACAATTTCAGATGAACTACAACACATGACAAATTACACCTTATCATGATCTATTCAACAAAACTAAATCCATGTGTGAATAACTAAGTACACCTTATGATTCAATAGCTTGTAGAACCTTCTTTAGCAGCAATAACTTGAAGTAATCGCGTGGGAATTTTGGCCCACTTTTTAGCAAATCATCACCCCTCTACCAACGTGCTTGACAGTTGGTATGAGGTGTTTGTTCTAATATGCTGTGTTTGGTTTTTACCAATTGGGCGCTGTGCGTTATGGCCAAACATTCCCACTTTGGTCTTGTCTGTCCGAAGGACATTGTTCTAGAATTCTTGTGATTTGTTCAGTTATAAACGTAAGCCATGATGCCATGTTCTTTTTAGAGAGAAGATACTTTCTGCTGTCAACCCTTCCAAGTAAACCACACTTGTTCAGTCTTTTTCTAACTTGAACGTGAACTTTAACATTTAACATGCTAACTGAGGCCTGACGACCTTGGGGTGAATTTGCTGGGACTTCCACTTCTGGGAAGATTGGCAACTGCATTGAATGTTTTCCACTTTTGAATAATATTTCTGTGTAGAATGATGGACTTTGTAGGTTAACACATTTTTTATTTGTATTGACAGCCATCGAACAAACTTTTCACGGGAGGTGTTACCCAAAGACCTTCCCAATTGTAAGCTGTTAAAAGGAATTGGTATGTGCCTGAAAGTTTATTGCGATTATAATATACGATACAGTCATATTATTTGCTGTGATTGTTTACCTTACTACTGTGAATAATGCATCAATTTTGTTTTCTCAAAGTATCTCATGTAAAGTCTGTCACTAAAACCGGTCACCTGTCTTCTTGCAGTGTTGCAAGTTAACCTGGTTGTCTCATAAAACCATACAGGATTCACTACAGGTTCATAGAGAGGCATAAAGGGGGTGCAATCACCATCAGTTCCCCCCTAACAGCAGTTTACTGAGCAGGTAAAAATGGCGGACCAAACAGAGCTGTATAGCATAGAAATACTCTGCACAGTATAGTAATGTAAATAAAATGCATGACTGTTTCTACACATAGCAAAAGGGAGAACCAGCTGACAATTTGTTGTAATCACAGAACAGTAGTAGTAAATGCATATCCTAAAAAACATGGGAGGAAAAACAATCATATCCATCTTGCAAAAGCAAAACAATTTGTGATTTAATTTGTGTTGCTACTTGCACTTATCCTATAGGCCTTCACTTCTCAACTTTTTGGTAAGATCAAGTGTAATATCTGTGAGACAATGACAGACTTGGTCTTTCGGCCTAAAAGCCTGGGTTATGATTGAAGTTCCCTGGTTTGGTCCTCCAGGGTGTAAGAGCACTAAGTGCTATCCAGGACGCGCATGACATTTTTTATTTTTAGTGCTAACACTCCATATCATTCTGGTAATGCCTTGCCCCATTAGAATTGGTGGTGGTAAATTAGACCCATCCATGCTCTGCCTTATCCTGGTGATGCCTCACGCCTGGAATAAATTTGGGGACACCTATGTGTGGCACTTATGTTTTACCTTTTTTGAAGTGGAGGGAGGCTGCATATCCCCACATGAGGATTGAAGGTCCAGAAAAAGAAGATTTGAATCACCATCTACACATGTACACATGAGGAGGGAATACATTGGGGTCATATATATATATATATATATATATATATATATATATATATATATATATAGTATATAGGTTTTTAGGTAAGAACAAAAAAACCCAAAAAATTTAGATAGCAAATAAATAACCAACCAGATTAGAAGTTTCAATGCTGCTGGTATATCATGCAGTCCCATTTTATTTTTATGTTTTGCAGCTAGCACCTGTTTCATATGACTGAGGGGCAGACCATATGAAAACTAAAATGCACTATAGTGAATCCCCAAAAGTTTTAGGCATATAGGAAGCCATACAGAAGCTTTTGTGGGTTTATGGATTATTGTTTGGTAGCCCTGCTCCATTGTTACGCAGTTATTATATGCCTTTTGTCAACTGCTACCACAAAACTACTGGCCAATCCGTTCAGAAGGTTTTGAAATTAACTCAATTCTTTGACCTTCAGTTATCTAAGGGCACAACTCTGATTTGAGATAAGCAATCATCCAATATGTTGTGCTTCAAGGTTCTGTTTAATTTGTATAGAGTACAAAGGCTACTAAATGAATAATTGCGAAATCTTTATGTTTTAATTGGCAGACACTGGGTATCTTTAAAGGTGTAATTCCACCAAAGAAATGTTTTATTAGTCTCACAAAAAATTTAGTTTTTAAGTATTGTGCTAATTTTCTAGTCCTACTTTTTAATATAATGTTAACTGGCTGGGTGTTAAGACTGAGACATTCTATGGCAATATGAGAAGACATGAGAGTGTAAATTGTGCTAAACTGGCTAATATGCTGTCACCTAAAAACGTTATAATATGCAAAACAGCCATTTTAAGAATAACTAAGTGGCCCTGGCACTTTAAAGCCATCATCCACCAAATTACTTTTTGGCCAATGGAGCTACACATGGAGCTGCACTTTTTTATGATGTTGGCTATTGTAAACTCATACGGAAACTCTTTACAGAGGCCGGGTCAGAAGATATTGACATTCTCCCCAATGGAGTTGCATTTCTTAGCTCTGTAAGTATTAATTTCCTGTGAGTTCTTGAGAAACAGATTTTATATTCTTAAAAAAAATAACTTTACTCATGACTCGTGATAAACTTTATTACAAATAAAAATACTTTCACGCAGCCGTGAACATATTTTTACAAGTTAACACTTTGCATTAATATACTGTTTCCACCATGTATATTTATTTATATATAATAAGGTTGCATCCATATTTTTTAAGCTAATTTGTTTGTTATTAGGGTTTCAAATATCCTGGTTTGATTAGCTTTGCTCCTGAAAAACCTGGAGAAATATTTCTGTTGGACCTGAATGAAGAAAATGTACGACCAACTTCATTGCGATTCAGTAGAGGGTTTGATATTTCCTCATTTAATCCTCTTGGTATCAGCACTTATATTGATGAGAAAGGTAGGTGACCATTTGTGAACCAGTATTTTAAACTAGACAGACCAAGGTGTTTAGTCTTGAAATCATAGCCACGGACATGATGGTAGATCTAATGTTACAAGTGTTGCTACACAAATGGTTGCTGGTGGGCTAAATGCATCCAGGGGAGGGCTGGCAGCCTAAGGCCTGGGGGGCAAGTCTAGTCAACTGGCCCATTGCACCATCAAAGCGGCTGCGAGTGGCCGGTGTGCACGCACCGCATGCCTCAGCTCTTCATCACACCCCTTTTAAGACGTGGGAAGAGGAGCTGAGGCATGGCCGTTGGGTCTGACAGCCGCATGATGCAGGGGCGTACCTAGAGTATTTGGCACCTGTGGCAGATCCTGTATGTGCCCCCCCCACACACACATACACACTTTAAAACTGCATAGTTTCTATGGTTAGGCAAACATTGACAGGGGTACAGCAAAATTGTTATCATTATATACTGAGGGATTATGCGGTACCACCGTCAATGTGTGCCTATACATTGAGCCAGACACTGACAATACTGCACTACAACCCCTATCACTATATACTAAGCCAAACATTGATGTGGTGTAGGCTTACCACTTTAGTGACTGGCATAGTATATAGTAGGGATGCACCGAAATGAAAATTCTGGACTGAAACTGAAAATTCAGCATTCACTTGGCCAAAACTGAAAAAAAAAAAAAAAAAAAAACTTTAAAATACTTTATTAAAAGTAACACCAAAATTAGACAAAAAAATCAATAACAATATTAACATATATATATATATATATATATATATATATATATATATATATATATACACATATATATATACACATATATATAACAACAATCACGATCCTATCATGCCCAGGTTCTAGCATGTGCTGGCTGACTTAGCATGATATGAGTGTGATTGCTGTTTGCAATCACACTCCTATCATGCCTAGCCAGCCACTACATGCTGGAATCTGGGCATGAAAGGAATGTGATTACGAACTCCCTATGCCAAGCTATCCCCCAACACTTACACATCCATGCTATCTGAAACCCTCATTCACAAACATTCAGCAAAACACCCATCACTCTCACACACTTACATTCAGCATAACACCCATCACTCTCACACACTTACATTCAGCATAACACCCATCACTTTCACACATTTACATTCAGCATAAGACCCATCACTCTCACACACTTACATTCAGCATAACACCCATCACTCTCACACACTTACTAATCCACTCGTCCTAAATCTTGTCCTACCTTTTCTTCTTTCACTCTCACTTTTCCTCCTCCTCCTCTTCTTCTTCTTCTTCTACTACTTCTTCTTCTTCTTCCTGTCCTTCCGGTGCACTGAGCACGGTGGGCGTGGCTTCAGTGTTGTGCGCCGGGATTTGACATCAAGTCCCGGCGCACAGCCACAGTTTCCGCGCACATCGTTTCTGAAGGCGTGCCGGCATGGTGGCACCTCTCAGATGAGCGGCAGCCGGGGAGGACCGCCCCCTCCCCCCCGCCAGGTACGCATGACGGCCGCATTCAATCCTGCTTAGTTTTTAACTTTGCGGCCGGATTGAATGCTAGTCTGCCGGTCGTCCGTCCGGCCCACCGGCCCGGATTTAGGGCAGCCTGGGGGGCAATTGCCCCTCTGCCCCCCGGCCCAGCCCGCCCCTGAATGCATCCTTAACATCTTTGCAGAAAATGAATGTTATTCCTGTACAAAACATTATGTAACATTACAGATAGGATTTGGGGTAGGCTCTGCCCACTTGGGAGCCATGAATTTAGACCACGCAACTGGTAGATCTCTGGACTTTAAGCCTATCTTTTGCGTTATACATGTGCTAGCACTTTTCTTGCATAACCTGTGTAGTGGACCTGTTTTGAGATGACAATTCCATTCTAAATAAGTGATGCAGTAAAATGGACAGGATTTTCAATAAAACCCTGGTATGTAGATAAGAGGTCCACATTGAGTCTTCAGACATTGGAATGGAAAAACTGAACTGTTTCAGTATGCTTTATGCTCGGATAATCTAAATTACGTTACACAAAGCAATGCAGCCATACTTCCAAAATTCTTTGTATATGTTTCACTTCACTAGAAAACACCCCCACATTACATATACATTTTGTATGACAAGCTCAGGCCTTGTCGTGGGAGAAGCTCACTGGGGTTGGCCCTTCACAATATACAGTGATATCTTGTATTTGAAATGTTAACCTGAAAACTCCTAGGTTAGTGAATATTTTCCTTAAAAAGGTGTAGCTATGAGTAATGATATTTGCTGAACAGTTAAAATATTTAAAAAAAAATCTGTGTCTTTACTGCTAGGAAAACATCCCACCATGTGTTTTCTAAAAAAAAAAATAACTAAGGGAAATGTTTCTCAACCTCCTGAAAAATTGCTCAGGAAAATTACTGCCCACTGCAACGCATTAATTTCAATGAGTAGAATGGGAGCTCTACTGAGAATGTGAAAGAAATGTACTGATGAATGCTTCCTACTTTCTTTAGAGGCAGCTGGGGGAGGAGTTATATGAGACGACATGCTCATTTTCAATATCCCCTAACTAAAGAATTAAAGGTTATATTTAGTATCAGAGTAGAGTCTACAATATTAGAAAGCTGCCAAAATATCTTAATAAAGGATTTAGTCTCTGAGGTTTTTTTTTTTTTTTTTTTATCAAGGCAGCATGTTGATCTGTGTTTTGATTCCCCTCACAAGCAGTAACAAATAGCGAGAGAGAATTTGGAAGCTGAGATAAAGTGCCCTTTAACAATGAAGCTCCCAATGAACCTCCTGCATGATCCTTTACTGCAAAGAAGGTCTGAGTTAATCCTGATTTCCTAATTCTTTCCTAACTGATTCAGCAATACATTATACTGAGCCAGCCCTTCTTGCTGAAAAAAGCTCGCCAGCATTTTAGTTTCATAATTTCTACTAAAATCAGGGAGTTCAAATTACAGACAGAATCTTAACTCATTGATGACATCAGTGCTTGGCAGATAATATAGGATAGAATCTTATGTAAAGGGACTGGAAGTTCCTCAGTCCACTAAAAAAAAAGTTATAATACACGAGACATGTACTGCCCCTAATCCTTTTTAATAAAATATGCAGATTGAAATAGAGTAAATAACACAAAACCTTTACTTTTCCTCTCACTGATTTCTGGGCCAAGAATGTTGTTCTCTGAAGTGACTACAAATTCAGCAGGGTGTTTTATCTCTGAATAAGTAAAAATTAAACAGTTCAATTTATTCCTACAGAAAATAAAGTACCAGAGAACAGATGGCCAAATACACACCAGGACAGGCTCTGCCACACCGACACCCAAACACACACACCAGAACAGGCTCTGCCACACCGACACCCAAACACACACACCAGGACAGGCTCTGCCACACCGACACCCAAACACACAGACCAAGACAGGCTCTGCCACACGGACACCCACGTCTGGATGGGCTAAGCTACAACAACTAAAAAAATGTATTTTCCAGACTGCTTTGTCATTCATGTGATTTATGTGAATTAAAGCCCCACACAAATGTCTACCAGCAAAACAAGGGGTTGACTTTAATTTAGAAAAATCACCCTCACAATCCTAAATGTTGGAATTTGCAGACGAAATATAATAAACTTTTTAACTTCACCAGGAGAAGAGGGTCTCACCAGCAAAATAGAAATACTAAAAAAGCCCTACATTATGTACATACATCAGCGCTACTGGTACCATAGGGAGCACTCCACTGTCTTTGGGTCCTTGCATTTATCTGGATCTTCCATATCAAGTAACTGGGACTGACACAGGCTCTGTTCAGAAAGCTTAGATTTGCTTTCTGGCTTGTCTCCTGTTCATCATACACAGCATTTCTTGCCCATCTCTTTTGACTCCAGTTTATGTATTTGTAAACATGTTCAAAGAGGCATTGAAATAATGGAAACCCAGCATATACCGTATTGGCTCGGATATAGGCCGCCCCCGTATATAGGCCGCACCCTAAAAGTTTGGTGCTTTTTTAAAGAAAAAGTTTTTTTCTTGCTGCCACTGTCCTCCTCCTCCCCCCCGAGATATGCTGCCACTGTCCCCCCCCGAGATATGCTGCCACTGTCCCCCCCCGAGATATGCTGCCACTGCCCTCCCCCGAAATATGCTGCCACTGTCCTCCTCCTTTCCCCGAGATATGCTGCCACTGTCCTCCTCCTCCCCCCGAGATATGCTGCCACTGTCCTCCTCCTCCCCCCCGAGATATGCTGCCACTGTCCCCCCCCGAGATATGCTGCCACTGTCCTCCTCCCCCCCGAGATATGCTGCCACTGTCCTCCTCCCCCCCTGAGATATGCTGCCACTCTGCCCCCCCCGATTTACCAGAGCAGTCTCCCGGGTGTCTTGCGGGGCCGGCGGGGGACATCTACGCAATACGCATATACAACTTCCGGTGCCGACACTCAGCGGATGTGCCAGCACCGGAAGTTGTATACGTGTATTGCGTAGATGTCCCCCCCGCAAGACACCCGGGAGTCTGCTCTGGTAAGTCTTGGGGGCAGAGGTAAAACGCATCGTGCGGACGGTCACCGGCTGCAGCGATGCGGGTAAACAACCTCCGCTGCCGGGACATCTGCACGATGTGCTTTAAAAATCTCCCTTGCCGGGAATTCCCACGGGGGAGATTGTTAAAGCACATCGTGCAGACGTGCCGACAGCGGAGGCTGTTTACCCGCATCGCCGCAGCCGGTGACCGTCCGCACGATGCGCTTAGACAACCTCCCGTGCCGGCACCCCCCCCGTGGAAAGTGCCGGCAGGGGAGGCTGTCTGAGCACATCAGAGAGTAGGATGCAGGTCCGCTGCGGGGATCTGTATCCTAACCCTGCTGCCTGCCCGGCGCCCGGGACTGCATGTCCCGGGCATGGGGGCGCTAGACCCCGAATATAGGCCACTCCCCCACTTTAAAGACTTAAAGTGGGAGAAAAAAGTGCGGCCTATATTCGAGCCAATACGGTAGCTACAGCTGATGAACCCAATTTGTGGGAAGGACTTCAGTCCTTGTAAATGTCAACTTGAATGTAAAACTGGGAAGAACTCTAAGGCTACCATAGAGTACCTGTAGATGGACATTTTGTCCATTCATGAAACTTTGTGTGATACATCGGCACAAAGCGTAAATGCCTTCTAATTGTATCTTTCATCGTAAAAATGTAGTATTTTCTATGTTGTGATTTTGTTCTGTGTTATGTCTCATTAGATGACACAGTCTACCTCTTCGTGGTCAATCACCCAAATTCTAAATCCACCGTTGAGATTTTTAAATTTGACGAGGAGGAAAATGTTCTTATACACCTGAAAACAATAAAACATGAGCTGCTACAAAGGTAATAACAATCATATGCAGTGATAGCCTACCTGCACAAACATTTTGTACTATTTTACAGCTGTATACATTTTTATTTTCCATGGAAAGCTTTGATAAATACAATGTGGAGTTTTAGATGTGTGATGTCCCTCTTTCATTATGATTCAAGTTTCACTGAATATTCAATGTTTCTTATAATATGGCTCTAAAGTGGCTCTTGAGTGACAGCCCAGGATCTGGGATTAATAAATACACCAACAGTACAGATAAAGCATGTTGACAAACCATATATAAATATTCAGCTCAGATTAATGGAATCTATCAGGTATAAGCAAATTATTATTTGTTCTCTCTAATAAATCATTATCTCTTTTGAAGATGATGTGCCAAAGGGTTCAGATGTCTTAAGTATAGTGGAAATGTAACTCATTTCAATGCCAGGACATTTTTCAGTTTAAGTGGACAGTTTTAAGTATTTTGCTATTTTTTATTTGTTTTTTCACCCCTGTGATTGTAAGATGCTGGGAGTCCTCTGTGATGTAATTATGAGGTATTTCCTGAGGCAAGCATTTGGTCCTATGGTTTGGACCTAGGTCATACATCGTGGAGCCTGTTACTAAAATGGTTAATCAATCTGCCTTATGAAATATTGCAGTTGCGTAATCCTGACCTACGTTAAATCTTCTCTTCCTTGCAGTGTTAATGACATTGTAGCCGTGGGACCCGAAAACTTTTATGCCACCAATGATCATTACTTTACTGATTTCACCATGAGACTAGTGGAATGGTTTCTGGGATTATCTTGGTCAAATGTGGTTTACTACAGCCCGAGTGAAGTAAAAGAAGTAGCTTCTGGATTGTATATGGCAAATGGAATTACCATGTCAACCGATAAAAAGTAACGTATAGCTATAAACACTTATGACAAGATGTTGACAGAATGGCAGCTTTTGAAAGCAAACATATTTTCAGGGTTAAAATGGTGCTAATGCCACAAACAGTGAGTAAGCAGGAACAGCTATAAGGCCAGGGTTTTTTGGTGGAATATTTGTCCGGACATAAAACAAGAATCAGAATCTTGGAGCCATAGAAGGCACCTTTGGAGATGGCCTTGGGCAGGGATAAGCAGGGTTCCCAGCCCCACACATCGGGGACCCTGCTAAATCACTGCTTCCTGCTCCCTCCTGCTCGTGGTCTCTTCATAAACTGTTATCCTTCGACCTCCGCACATGCTGGTAATTATCACTGTGTAGATCATCCTATTGTAGTCCAAATATCTGATTATGACATTTCTGTTTTCCTAAAGGTATATTTATGTAGCCGATTTTCTTGGTCGTGCGATTAATGTCTTTGAAAAACAGGCAAACTGGTTGCTCTCCCCAGTGAAGGTGAGAGGCTTACATTACTGCTGAATTTCAATTGTTCTTGATAATTCATAGTTAATTGTGATGCTACTATTTATTATTATTATTATTTAGGTAGTATGAGTTTATTAGTAAGAGACAACATTATTCACTATGCTAAATAACCATGCCTGGGACCTTTCCTAATGAGCTGACCCTGAGACTCTTTAATTATTATCCCTTTAATAGCCCATCACGAAGATTCTATGTAGTGACTCACCGAATGTGTTAACCTAATGACTCTGATATCGGTCCTCGTGGGAACATTGACTTGTCATTATTTAAAAATACACTTAATTGAGTCACCAGTGGATTTGATCAGGGATATCAACCACAACATACTGGCAGCACCAATTGGGAGTCTTATATATGATCAGTACAGTGTAGAACAAGGAGTCAGTTCCAGACTGTGCGACTCTGAGAATCTACCCTTTCACCCTCATGGAGCTCCAGGCTCAATGCTGCAGGGTCATGCAGCACCACGTAACTTTCATCTACTTTAGGCTCCCCTTTCTGTGCCTGGATACCTGGAGCAAAAGTTGTCAAATATGACCAGGGACATTGGAAAAGTTCCTGAAAATCAGAAAACTGGGACTGTTGGGAGATATTCTATGAAACAGTTATGTACCCATTCTCAAGATACCTTGACTTGTTATCATGGGTACGGTGAAGAGAATTACTGAATGTTGCCTCAAAATGGTTTACTTAGATATCAGGAGACATATTAAACCATACACAAAATACTAAAATAACTATCACTTGTTTCAGAGGAGATGATGATGTTTTATTTAACACATATCCCTTTTTATTTTAGGTTTTGCAGTTAGATACACTTGTGGACAATCTGTTTGTTGACCCAAACACAGGAGACATTTGGACAGGGGCACATCCAAATGGAAAGAAACTCTTCTTGTACAGTTCTGAAGATCCCCCTGGATCAGAGGTTAGTGTTTAAATTTTCGTGAAACATTTTCTTTTCAACATAGAAAAAGTCACATGAACTTTTGTGATCTTAGAGGTTTATGAAAAACTAAATGAATCATTGCAGGAATAATTCTCACGTGAGGTTGATTAGTGGGGATTAATGCCCTTAATGCCGCTCCAGGTGAAGAGCCAGTTCAACAGTGTCTGACTGCACTACCACCATCTCTAGCTTCATAAACTGTAAAAAAGGAAACATTGAGTTATTAGTTTATAATAGGAAATGTACAGCACACTGTAAAAACAGGAGGTGGTCCTGGTTTTTTTTATACAATAAAAATAAACCTCGGATAATCTGGAGTAAGGAATGAATGCTAATAATAAAATATCCATGTGGCACTCACATGGTGGTTTTGAGATTGGTTGATCCCTACACTGATCCCCTTCTGTATGCTTTCTCTATATCTGCTTTCTTTCCTCCTTCTGGCAACATTTATGGACATCTGTCCATGCATAGGCACTGGGGGGCACGCTGGGTTGTACTTATATTTCTATGGAAAGAAAGAAGTCAAATAAAAATTCATGGCTCTTAAGGTAGAGTAATAACTTTGTTAGGAACACTTGAATAAATTACTTTTAAAGAACCTTCACTCTCCAAAATGTTATTTTTTTTTTTAGGTTGTCCGCGTGCAGAACATACATTCTGACCATCCTATAGTGACCCAAGTGTATGTCAACAATGGTTCTTTGATCCAAGGCTCTTCTTGTGCTGCATTCTACGACGGGAGGCTTTTTGTAGGCACGATATTTCACAAAGGATTGTACTGTAACCTGGAGTAATCACACACATTGTGTGAAACCTTTGAAAGCGTCCCAGAGACATCAGAAACTCACCTGAACCCCTGGAAATGCATATTAGGGATTCTTGCATTTGCAAGGGTGGCACCACATACATTTAAAGGGAGCTCTCAGCTGTGAAATTCACTAAAGTGCATATGATGGCTGGAGTATGCTGTCTTCTAATCGTGTACTTTATAGTTCTGTATACTAAATAAACATATTGTATTTGGTACACAATAAGGCAACCAAACAAATTTGGTTTAAAATAATAAAAAAATCCTTCGTAAAAAAGATTCTTTATGCCTGTATAGATTTAAATGTTATAATTGAACAATACAATCCTTAGTTGTTTTGCAGATTATATTGATATTACACGTGACGTCTCTGGTTAAAGCATGTTGTACACCTTACTGACATACTGAATTATGTTTGTCAGTAGCTGTATGATGGCTAATTTTAGGAAATTTAGACTTTGGAATTCCAACCACTTGGCATGAGATACGTGGATGAGAAAATGTGTCTAGACAGCTAACCAATTATCATGTATGACTGCCTAGGCCAACTTCTCTAGCAACTGGTTTGACAGCCATGGTCTATTGATGGTGGGCGCCAAATTGCAGTAGCAATTTTTCTGATTGCGAATGATTATCAGAATCATGCAAAAGTATAATTAATTGTTTTGCCAAGGTTCATTGTCACAATATTCATTCTCATTTTTTTATCTGATCCTATGGAAGAATTAACAGTTTCCCTGTATTTTTTGCAGCACTTGCGTTGAATACTGCAGCTATAGTATTGCAAACAACAAATCCTGTATTAATGTAACCCTGGCCTCCAGGAGCACTTGTGCAAGAAGCTGGAGCCTTGGCACGCAGCAGTGGGACAACCTCTCCCCTGTGATGCAGAAGTGCTCCAGGAGGTTCAGTGGATAAAGAGAGAGGTTTCAGCTTTTATTTTAGTAACATTTGTAATTTCAACTTGTATTTTTGTCCTCGAATATGAACGGTTGCATGTTTATCTATTACAGTTATAGTGTTTCTTCATGAAATTAATAAAAACATGGCTTCTATGTGAAATGTTGATGGCATTTTAAGGCTGTGTCAGTTTCACTGTTGTGTCAGAAAGTACACATCTGTGTTGGTATGTATGTTTTCTTCATCAGTGTAATAATGAAAACATGAAGGGTGGTATGTAATTAATGGGTTTACTTCTTTTGACTTAATAAAATGAATCATAGTTTGTGATTTATGGAACAGTAAAGTGTCCATTTAGGGGGGCCTGGGGAGAGAAGAAACTTTTGCCATTGCTGACTTCTGTTCGTACAAATCTTTTTAATACAAATCTTTTTAATATTCAAATACTCATTTTTCATTATTAATCATAAGAAGTGGTGATTTTTTTTAGTGCCCTAACAAAAAATGCTGAAGCCCTCTGTGAGACCTATGGTTTGGGCCCCCAAGATCCTCCTACACATATATGCAGTTATATACCTATACACACTCTAACATACTTACACACACACTAACAACATACATACAATAACATACTAATACACTAACCAGGAGAGTTCTGGCACCTACTGGCCCATGGGCAGGAAAAGCCATGAGGCCTTTCAGACCCTTAACCCCCCCAGTAACTAATATATATATATATATATATATATATATATATATATATATATATATATATATATATATATATATATATATATATATATATATATGCACTAGAACACACGCCTTTACCATAACTGACACTCACTAAAACATTCTCTACTCTATCAACATGCCTCACTCCCATCAAACCTATCACATATCAAACCTCACCCCCCTCACGCCTATTACATATAACATATAACAATTCACAATGATCACACATAACACCATACTCTGCCACACCTATCACATATAAAAACTTAATCCCTCGCACCTATCAAACATCACACGTCGCTACCTCACACATAACACCTCATTCACTCACAACTACTACATATAAAATCTCCCACCCATCACATATAACACCTCGCTCCCTCAGACATCACAAGTCATACATGACTCCCTCATAACTATCACATATCACATCTCACACATAACATTTACTTACACGCACACACACTTACATACTTACACACAATAGCATACTAACACACATATGGTAGTATGCTTACAGCATATTAATTTATTTACAGAAACAAGCACTTTGTTGGCTCAGGAGGGGGCAGGCCATTGACAGCTCATTTTCAGACATTGGTACGAATTAACAAAATTCACAAATTTCATTAAAATACAATTTCTTACGAATCCAAATGCATGTATATTTGTCTATTATCTATTTTAGACAAGTCCATAAAAGTTAAGTTTATACTTTTCTTGTTTCAAATTGGTTTTACTTGTATATAGCTTTGGTTTATAGGGATTTAATACCCCAATCTTGCTCTTCCTTTTCTTTAAGATGTGCATGCTTGTTATGTCCTGTCTACCCATTGTACAGCGCTACGGAATTTGATGGTGCTATATAAAACAATTAATAATAATAATTATATATATATTAGACTTGGGCGCTGGCAAAAGAAGGTTCGTTTCCGTGTTTGTTTTCGGGGGAAACATTTCTTCATAGTCGACGAAATTTGTCTGTCTCTGTTTTAAGTTTGGACGAAATCCGTCCAAAATGTTTGTTTTCAGAATCCCAGTCACCTGTCCGGTTGCCATGGAAACAAGACATAAACACGTAGAGGAAGTTGAATTAAAGGACAACTGGAGTGAGGAAAAAAATGTTTCTTGAAAATCCTTTAAACTCTAATAATATCCGAGCTGTTCAGTTATTCACATGTAACAAAGTAACTTTGAGAAAATTAGCATAAAGCGACAGCCAGGGAATATTTCTGTTTGCATAACGTGTCTAACAGAGAAAATATTCCTGCACATATTTATAATACTAAATAAATAAAACAAGTCCTTAGGTGCAACACGGGTGCAGGTGCAAGTTAAGTCCATCATTTTTGCAATATGGGTGCAATAGAAGATTCTGTCGGTGCAAAGAGATATTCCCCGGCTGATGCTGCTTTATGCTAATTTGTTACATGTGAATAGTTGAGCAGATGAGTTTTACAGCAGCTCTGATGTTATTAGAGTTTAAATGAGTTTAAGTTATATGACCACAAGTACAACATCAACATCTGACCATCACATCCAGAGCCGGCCTTAAGTGTTCTGGCGCCCTGTGCGGACTACTCCTCTGGCGCCCCCCATCCCAAAAAAAAAGAAAGGAAAAAAATCTCCCCCTCTGCCCCCTCTCCCTATCCTTACTTACCTTGTTGCCGGAGTCCTGCGATGGGAGCCGTCTTCCCGCTCTGCCGCGGTGTGGCATAATTCCAGCACTCAGCATGAAACGCCAGCACCGCAACGGAGTCTCGGAGAGTGAGGGGCGCCAAATGGTTGCTGAAAACTTCACGAGCGACCGCCCAGGAATTAAATTGAAACACAGTTTTTTTTTGTTTTAACTTTATTTAACATCCTTTAAAAAAAAACACTTTATTTAACATGGAGGATGTTAAATAAAGTTAAAAAAAAAACACCCCCCCCCCAATGTTTTAATTTAAGTCCCGGGCAGGCGCCCCTGTTGCATGATACATGGATATAGCATTAAACATTGACACGGCATATATAGGGGGTATAAGGCATACCAGGGAGGCAGCGTGGCATATAGGGGTAAAATGCAAATCTGGGGGGCAGAGTGGCAAATATAGGGTATAAGCATATCCGGGGGCGGAGTGGCATATAGGGGTATAAGGCATATCTGTGGGGCAGAGTGGCATATAGGGGGTATAAGGCATTTCTACAGATGAAATGGCATCGAAATATTTATTTTTTTATTTTTGGACATTGTGTTTTTTTTGCTAAAAAATATATTTTCTTAAAAGTACATGCTGTAAAAAAAGTACACCACTGGTTTATGGCATGGTGGGGCTTGCCCCACCATGCCAAACTTACCGGTGCTTCTGACTCCCGGTGTGTTGTCTGGGCAGCAGGTAGACGTCTACGCGATTCACGTAGGCAACTTCCGCTGCAGTCGGAAGGAGGTGCGGTTAGCAGCGGGGGTTGTCTGCGTCCATTGTGCAGACCTTCCCCGACTGTCAGAGAGAATTCCCCGCACCTGGAAGTCAGAAGCACCGGTAAGTTTGGGGCGGGGGGGTTAAATGGGGGTCATAAGACAGGAGGATCCAGGTCCCCTGCAGCACTGTGGGGGATCTGGATGTTAGTCTCACAGTCGGACCTATTTGAGGTCTCATTATAAGACGGCCCCGATTATAATACGAGGGGTATTTTTCAGAGCGTTTGCTCTGAAGAAAACCTCGCCTTATAATCGAGCAAATACGGTAGGTCATCCAATCTATCTTTCCATGTTACCAAGAGTCCAGCCAGGGGAGAGTGACATCAGACAGTTTCTCCGTTATAGAGTGTTTCCGAAAAAATACAAATGCATATTTATGTATCTACATTATAGTAAAGAATACCTAATCAATTAATGTATTGTATAATGATAATTTATATGTTAATTTAGAATAGAAAACGAATGTACAATAAAATATCCGAAATGCTTCAGTAGACATTATGTATTATTTATGAATTTTATAATGATATTTACGTATATATATATATATATATATATCAATTTTTATATACGTATAGGGAAAATCTAAATATATAGAAAAACATAAATAGAATGAAAATGGCTAATGTATGTATATTTACATTTTTTATGTGTGTTTATATGGAAAATCAATGAAAGGAATATAATGGAAAAGAAATATCTAAAATATCTTAGGGAGAAAGAGAGATATAGTGCAATGAAGGTAAATGTGACAATGCCTACTTCACATTAAAACATAGGCCAAGAGAAAGTATTATGTGTGATAATAAATGTATTTATAGTGTCTCACATATGGATATATATTGGCATATATTAGAACTGAATCACCAAAAATAATGTTGCAATTTAAATGTTACAGTTAAAATTAAATGCTGTAATAGTCTAAATAAAGGATATTATATTTAAATCGGTGTTGGGCCCTCCTTTTTGATAGGTCCTAAGTTTAAAAATCCATTCAGTTTCTTTTTTGGAGATATTGTCTACATAATTGCCCCCCTCCAATTTGGTGGCACTACATCTATCCCCACAATATTAAAGGTTTCCATGGAGAATTTTGTACATGAATTGCAGTGTCTTTTATTTCTAATATTTACTAAGTGTTCCCAGGTATTGCAGTTAATGCTTTTTTATTTATGTTGTTCCTGTTTGTGTGCAAGTGAAACTGGTGGGTTTTTTTCGGTAAGTTGACACACATCTTACACCTTCCACATGTCTGAAAATCTTTTGGTTTTTTGCTAAGGTTTTTTGCTTGGGGAATTAGCCCCAACCGATTTTTTATTTCTGAGAGTACACTAGGTGAAAAATGATGTTTCAATGTGTTGTTTTTTATATATATATACTTTGTGGATTTACTGGTAAAGAAGAGCCCAAAATTGCCATATTTGCCTGATTATAAAACGACCCCCCAGAATCTGATTATTAATTTAGGAAAAAAAGAAAAGGCCTGAATATAAAATGGCCCTATAAGAAAAAAGTTTTACCAGTAAATGTTAATTCATGTAAACTAAGTAAACTATTTTTTTTAAATAAAAGCTAGATTGAGAAAAATATTTTGTTTTTATTTGCTTTTATTTTCCAACCTTCCCCTCGTTATGCACATCTGCCCCCAGGCTTGCCACTGGATGACGCAGAGGCCTTGCTTCTCTCTGAACTGAAGAAGGTGAGCTGTATGGAATAAGATTTTTGAGGGATCCGAATGTACCCGTAGACGAGGTACCACTCGCTGCAGATTAAGTGGTGTAGCGACTTTGGTCCTTTCTACTGAGAAGAAGAGTGCTGAGTTAAACGGAAGTCCTGGTTGTTTATTTGATTATGGAACTAGTAGATGCCCCCTTGTGTATCACCCCCAGCCTACCCCTTCCTTTAGTATTGATTTATGTAATGGCCTCAGCTGCCCCCCCCCCCCCCCGTGTATTGATGCCGCCAGCACAGATAAGATGCTGCCATGCAGTATGGGGGATGCATATCTGACTAGTTGGTTCCTTCCCTTCTCCATACTGCAGGACAGCATGTTATCTGGGCTGGTCAGCAAAATGTAAAAGTTATATCTGTCCTGGAAAAAAAAGGCTGATGTGGTTGTTATAGGCTTATGATAAAATATTTGCTTTTTAATTTCTTCATGATTAATGTAATGGCTTATGATAAGATTAATGCAATATATAATTATCTATTAAGATTTAGTGTACTCACACTTTCATTTATAATATTGTAAGTATACTAGTAGA
This sequence comes from Spea bombifrons, assembly GCF_027358695.1. Taxonomy (NCBI): domain Eukaryota; kingdom Metazoa; phylum Chordata; class Amphibia; order Anura; family Pelobatidae; genus Spea; species Spea bombifrons. The sequence continues at coordinate 17,211,311 of NC_071091.1, read as the reverse complement.
TATCAGGCAGTCATAACGTACGATGGTCAATTGTCTCCGTTTGAGCTTTGTGCTTTGTTTTTGTAAAACTTACATATTATGTGTCATGATCTTATAGGTGGGTTTCGTGGTAAACAACTTTGAGTGACATGTTCAAGGTTTGCAGGTGTCCGTTCATGGTAAACAACTTTGAGTGACATAGTCAACGTCATCCCATGGGACAATGCCAACTTTAGGCCAAGACAAAAGTATATAAGATAGGGAGATCGCAAGTTTGGGGGGGCGGAGTACGGCGCTTACTGAGAGACTGTATCCCACGGGTATTTTGCAAATTATTATCTCTATTGGTGTCAGGAAACTGGGTCCATACAGGCAACTGTAATGACCCAGCGCGCCCAAAGATGGAGTTCAGGAGGTATTGCGCAGGAGTGGAGTTGGACAGGGCCTGGTGCAGGGCGACCGCACTCACCGGGGTGTTGAGTACCTAGGGTTGTGCAGCCATATACCAGCGCCCTGACATAGCAGCAGGTGTAGTCCAGAACAGAGCAGAACTAAACTTGGCTGGATGTGGAAATCCGAACTAAACTTGGAGATATCCTGCAGGCACCCTGGAGCAGGCATGATACATAGCACTAAAATCATGTCAGGATGCTGCAGGCTGGGACAATGGAAGCTAAGCAGAGTATCAACAGAAACGTAGCAAGCAAGGACAGAGCAAGGAACAGGGAGACCGAGCAAGGAACATAACCATACAAGACATACATGATACAGGGCACAACAAAGGACAGGGAACAAGGCAAGGAACACAGGGGAAGGAGTGAGGAGCCAGAATCCTCGGACGCTTCCCCTTTAAGCAAGGATAGGACTACTTAACTGGGACATGGGGAGAGGAGAGAGGAACCGAAATCCTCAGTTGATTCAGGGAAGAAGGGCAAAGGTACATAAGAGACAGACAAACATGAATACAGGAACTAGCCTAGGACTATGAGATAACAATTGGAGATTCCGTCACATCATATGGCCATAGTATGCTTAGTCCACCACTACGCCAAAGTACTCCAATAACGGTGGGTCCTAACGCTAAGCCCTGCATACGAAAGTGCTGATAAACTAAACATTGAATCCAAACACAGAACCGAGAAGGACAAACCTTTAGACTACAGACTGAGACAAACAGAACAAACGGGTGGGACACACCTTATAAAGGAAACAGGAGCTGAAGCAAAGAGCAGACTGGATTCAAGGAATCAGAGGTTCAGGACAGCATACGGAAATCCAGGAGTGGACCACAGCAAAACATGGGAACTGAGGCAAGGCAGGGAAAAACAGAGATATGCAGCTCCGCAGCCTGGATGGACCCTGACAATTGGCAAGCATTATACTTATGAACTCTGCTATATAGATACACTTTTGGATTCAAATTAATTATTGTTTGTATTATATATATACTCAATAAACAGAGTTTGGTTTACAATTCTCAAGTCCCTTTATTTTATTATACCCTCAATTATTCATTATGAATAGAGGGACCTTACCATTTATATAAAATTATTTCTTTGGTACCTGTATGATAAGCTCTGCTAAATCCTGAGAAATAAGACGTTAAAAATGGGAATAAAGGTATGGACCACATTATAATAGTAGGGCTGTTAATGTCTCGCTCAGTATATAGTTATAAGCGTTATGCTGTACCACCATCATTGTCTGGCTCAGTATATAGTTATAAGAGTTATGCTGTACCACCAATAATTAGATTGCAAGCTTGCAAGAGCAGAGCCCTCTTCTCCTTTTTTGTCTGTTTGTTATGTTATTATGTATTAAAAGACCTCCCTCTCCCTGCAAAGTGAAAGGAGCAGTGCTGTTGAGGAGACCCTACTTTACACACAGCAAAAGAATGATGGGAACATCTGATTGTTCCTACAGGAGCAACAAAACTGGCTTATCTTGTTCTAGACTGGGCCAGCCTCCACATAACAATCCAGCTGTTCTTGAAATAGAATTGGGGTGATAACTACCCAGGTGTTAGCAGGAATTTAGTTGTTACTAATAAGTGTTAGAAAATGAACACATTAATATATAATTATAACCAGGGCTGTTTTATAATAGGTCACCAGATTTTTGCTGCCATTCAGCTTGATCACAGTGCAATCTGATGCACTCTGAGCAACCTGCTTAGTGTACAGGAAATTAACTAAAGAACCAAAGTCACTAAAAAGAAACATTTCTTAAACACATCATACAACATATTACCTCTCATCAGAGCCGGCCTTAGGCGTTGTGGCGCCCTGTGCGGACTACTCCTCTGGAGCCCCCCCTTCACTACCCCCCCTCTGCCCCTTCAAACTACCCCCCCTCTGCCCCTTCAAACTACCCCCTCAAACTACCCCTCCCCTCTGCCCCTTCAAACTACCCCCCTCTGCCCCTTCAAACTATCCCCCCTCTGCCCCTTTAAACTACACCCCCCTCTGCCCCTTCAAACTACACCCCCCTCTGCCCCTTCAAACTACTCCCCCCCTCTGCCCCTTCAAACTACACCCCCTCTCACTTACCTTGTTGCCGGTGTCCTGCGGTGAGAGCGGGAGGCATTCATCTTCTCGCTCTGCCGCGGTGCCGGCATTTCATGTTGAATAGTCCGGCACTCAACATGAGATGCCGGCACCGCGATGGAGTCACGGAGAGTGAGGGGCGTCGAGCGGTTGCTGAGAACTTCACGAATAATGTTAAATAAAGTTTTAAAAAAAACAACAAAAAAAAAAAACGATGTTTTAATTTAAGTCCCGGGCAGGCGCCCCTGCTACCATGGCGCCCTGTGCGGTCGCACAGGTCGCACTCCCCTAAGGCTGGCCCTGATCACATCTATATAAACTTGTTGGACATCCAATTTCAAGACCATGGGAATTAATATGAAGTTGCCCCCCAACCTTATTGCGGCAGTAACATCCTCCACTGTCCCACACGATTTTGGAGTGTATATTTAGGAATTCGTGGTTATTCAGCCAAAAGAGAATTTGTGAGGTCAGGCACTGATGTCGGATGAGAAGGCCTGTCTCACAATCGACGATTCAATTAATCCCAAAAGTGTTCAAAGGGGTTAAGGTCAGGGCTCTGTGTAGGCTACTCGCGTTCCTGCTCAACCAAAGCCAGACGGCCCCACGAGTACTACTTTTATCCTTCTATTTATTTTGTTTACTGGATTATTCAGCACTCCGGATATCTGTAGTGGAGGCCAGGGGGGGGGGAGCGTGGAGAGATAGAAGTCCTGGGCAGATAAAGGAGGAAGGGTTAATTTGAAGAAAAAAAAATACCCAACACCCGGTAACATACACACTGGCACACATTTTAAACACTCTCAAACTAAAAAAAATGCACACTGGCGTAACTAGAGCGGTCGCAGCTGCGATGGGGCCCGTGCCTCTAGGGGGCCCGGTGTGACCCTTTGTTCGTGTCTCCTCGTATCGATTTAAGATAGTTTCGAAACAGCCCTTCCTATCTGGACCACATGGTTCCAGGTCAGAAGGGCCCTTTCTAAACTATTTTGAAACCACACAGGGAAACTGAAGCGTATTGAGGTCACATGAGCAGCCAGAGGGAACGCTGCAGGTGCGAGGAGAGGTAAGCGGGGGCGGGAATGTTTGTTTGTATGTAGGGCTGCAACAACTAATCGATAAAATCGATAATAATCGATAATGAAATTCGTTGGCAACGAATTTCATTATCGATTAGTTGAATCGATTATTATCGATTATAAAATGAGGGTTTTTTCAGAGCAAACGCTCTGAAAAATCCCCCTCATTATATAATCCGTTTAGTCTGACTCACCGTCTCACAGCAGCAGCTCCTACTTACTCCCCCTCCCTGTAATCACTGTGACAACTGGCCCCGCCCCTTCCTTCTCCAGGCCAGAACCACATGGCTGTGACACTCATCTAACTGTAAGTATATGTATATATATATATAGATATATATAATATGTGTGTGTGTATATATATATATATATATATATATATATATATATATATTTGGACTACTGAAAGTTAGGGGAGGTGGGGGTTAATTTAGGGGCAGTTATGGTTATGGTCTGATGGCTGCATAGTGATGGGAGCAGCGTGAGGGGTGAAAGGTGAGTGTGAGGGGGTGGAGCTTTCACCCCTCACGCTGCTCCAATCACTTGGTGGCCATCGCATACGGCCGCTGCTTTAATACTATTTTTTTTTTCATTTAATAGCCGATCTGGCTTGCCATATTAAATTTTTTAAAAAAGTATTAAAGAAGCGCCGGCCGGCGGCATCAGCACCCAGCGGCCGTTTAGATTAGATTAGCCCCTGACTCATGCTAACACATTGTATGGAACCAGGAACCAGACAGACACAAAAGGTAGAATATAATAACACCTTTAATAAGACAAATGCAAAGTACAGACTCATAGTCCAAAATGTAATCAAAAGACAAGCCAGGTTTGGTAGCCAGGACGGGTAGTTAGACGAGCTGGGTTCAGGGATACGAAGATCAGCGAAGTCAGTATGCAATAGCCATGGATCGGGAGCCAGGAGAGAAGTCAGATGAAGCCAGGTCATACACAGGAACACAGGATACAAAATAATGCACTTGGAAGCTGGAACAGACACAATGGCAAAGAGAAAATGGGACTGGCTGCTTAAATAGCCTGAAAGGAATTGCCTGATAGCAGCCAGGTGGGTAACTATGGTAACTGTAAGGCAGTTCTTTAGACAGCTGAGTCAGTCTGACACAGGGAGTGCAAGACTGACCATTAGCAATCAGCTGAGTCAGCCTGACACAGGGAGGAAAGGCTTCTCATTTGAAATCAGGAGAGAACTGTGACAGTACCCCCTCTCAACGGCTCCCCCTCCCCGCGGGGGTCCAGGCTTCAGGGGAAAGCAGGCATGGAAGGAACAAAGGAGGCAGGGGGCATGGATACCGGAAGCTGGTACCCAGGAGCATTCCTCTGGACCGTAACGCTTCCAGTGGACCAGATATTGCGCCCTCTGACTTTACGAGAGTCACCGATGGAGCGAACCTCATGGTTGTCAACCAGAACCGGCCAAGGGCGTGGGGCAGAGGTGGTAAAACGGTTGCATGTCAATGGCTTGAGAAGGGACATGTGGAACACATTATGTATCTGCATGCTGGAAGGAAGATCTAACGCATATGTGACCAGGTTGACCCTGCGGATGATACGGAACAGACGGATGTATTAGGGGGGCTAGCTTTTGTGATGGTCCGTGCAGCCGAAGGTTATGAGAAGACAACCAAACCCTCTCCCCGGCCTGGTAGGAGGGTGCGGGCAGGCCTCTGCCATCGGCCAGGAGCTTGTATCTGCCCTGAGGACATTCTAGACCTGTACCCATGTGGAGAGGAGCTCCTGAAGATGTTCCTCCAATGCCAGAATCCCTTGTGGCGCAAACATATTGGACAACATGGAGGGTTGAAACTAGACTTGGGCACCAGGGGGCTCTTCGTGTTCGTCTTCGTGCTCGTCTTCGGCAAAAAAAAAACTTCGTATTCCGCGAATATTCGCCTGGTCCTGTCTTCCCTTCGGGCGAATATTCGCGGACATTCTTCGTGTTCGGGTTTTCTTCGTTTTCCCCGGTTAAGGGGTTAATACGGGGTTAAAGCCGCTCTGGCGCCAGGAGTTTAAATGTCCGTATGAGCAACTCTATTAGTCGTCAGCAGGGGGCTCGTCTGCCATTGGTTGATGGCAGACGAGCCCCCTGCTGGCGACCAATAGGGTCGCTCGTACAGACTGTTAAACTCCTGGTGCCGTAATTGTCCGGCAGATCCCGCTGGTCTCCCTGTTCTATCATTTATTAACTAATAGAAAAGGGAGACCAGTGGGATCTGCCGGGTAAGTTGCAGCATTGGGATTTTAAAAGTCTGTACGAGCGACTCTGTTGGTCGCTCGTACATACTTTTAGGCTCCTGGTGCTGTAACTTACCCGGCACATCCCACTGGTCTCCCTGTTCTATCAGTTAAATGTCCGTACGAGCGACCAATAAAGTCGTTCGTACGGACATTTAACTGATAGAACAGGGAGACCAGTGGAATGTGCCGGGTAAGTTGCAGCATTGGGATTTTAAAAGTCTGTACGAGCGACTCTGTTGGTCTTCGTGGTGTGTGTCTTCGTCTTCGCCTACGTTTTACCGTCGCCGTCTTCTCTTCGGCGTGTCTTCGGAACGAACACGAAAATGCACTCTTCGTGTTCGTTTCCATGTTCGCCCGAAGACGAATGCACAAGTCTAGTTGAAAGCCATAGTTCGCTAGGAAAGGGGGAAACTGGGAGGAGCCGTTGATGGTATTACTGTGCACACACTAACAGGTCCAACCAGTCATTCTGGTGGTCCGAGGCATAACACCGTAAAAATTGCTCCAGGGCCTGATTTGCCCGTTTCGATGCCCCATTAGACTGTGGGTGGTAGGCTGAGAAGAAGGAGAGCTGAATTTCAGGGCACAGTAAGCAACAGCAGCAATCAACACATGCAAGAATGCCTTAATTGGTGTCCTTCACACATACTACTGTCGTAATCAACACAAATGTTTATTTCATTTGTAAACCAAGTTTAGCATACTCCATATTTAGGAAGGGGAACAATTTTAAGGAGTATGAGTAGAGGCATGGCTATGAGGTTAGGCTTTACTGATACCTTGTATGTGAATTTGGCATCTATTTATATAAATGTAACTAGAGAATGGATATAAAAAAAAGATGAATGCATTTTATTTATGCATTTTGATTTATAAATACATATTATTGTGACTTATAGGGCTCCAGGAAGAGGGGCGTCAGGGGAGGAAAAAGAGACAGAGATTTGGGGGCCCAAAGAGAGACTGTCCTTCCTATAAAGGAACACTTTTGGGGTAAAATATGCCAAAATTAAGATAATTTATTGGTAATATTTTACAGTATTTTTGGGCTAAAATAGTACAAACAAAATTACACAGAATGTCAATGTATCAAAGTTAATCATTCAATTAGTTAACATGGCATTAAATGCATCATAAATACAGTTGTTTAGAGCTTTGTACTTGAATTTAAAAAACTAGTAAAAACAATATTAAGCACTATAAGTACCAAATACTAGTGAACAGCTTGTTTCAGAGCACTTGATGAGTAAAAAACAACTACAATCCTCAAAACCTTTTTATCTTATTTTGTTTACATGGAAACTACAAAATAAAGTACGTGCAAAAAAAGACACCAGCCTATTAAATTCAACATCGCTATTAATCCAGAAGAAGGGGAAAAAAAAAAAACCAAACAAACAATTTCCAATTGTCCTTCAAAAAAGGGGAATAAATCGTTCTAGACGCCAAAGGGCAATCTAATGTTTCACGGAATCAATAAGCTATAACTTATCCAGTCCTTATAGCCAATGATATTTCTATAAAAAAATTTGAGCCCATATTAAAAAGCATCTATCGAATCTGATAGCACAATGTCTGTGGCTAGTGAATTCCACATCTTTATTGTAAAGATTGGCTGCTTTAAGTGAAAATTTCTCATGAATGAATGTCATGTTTTTTGTACAGTCATATTAATCAATAGATCATTAGAGGTCAGCTGTTATTAATCCTGTATGTATTTGTATAATGAAATCATATCCCCTCTAAGACGCCTTTTTTTTTTGCTAAGTAAACAATTTCAACGTATTATTAACTAAGGAGTTCCATTCCTTTTATTAACTTAGTAGCTCCCATTTCATAAATGACAATGTCTTATTGGCCCTTGCAGCTCCTGTCTGATGTTTAACACTGTTTATTATCTACATTTATGCCCAAGTCATTCTCGTTCAATGGCTACAAATTGTTTACTGTGTACAAAGGGCAAGGTAAAGGCTTTATCTAGTTCTGCGCAGGGTAACCAGTTCCCCATAAATTGTCACCGCTGACTTTGCAGCAAAGACTGGAGCAGTCAGGAAAGCATCCTTACACTATAAACATGGGAAAACTGCTTAAAATAACCCTATTTGGGATTATTTTAGCCTTTGTAGCAGAAAGGATAGTGAATCTGGGGTAAGTGACTTTTTAAATGCAAAGCCTGATTATTGCGTAACACTTTAAATACTTTTTAGACTCTACTAGTGCTTATATACAATAATGTTCTTCTGTGATGTTGCTTTTATCTACCCTGCACATTTATTGCTCCTGATCAGGGAGGAGAGGGTTCTGTAACATGTAGTGTAATACTATGTACATTGCATGTAAAGACATGATTAATGTATGATCTAAGATTAGTCAGACTTATCACTTTTGATGTGTGGGTCTGGTGGCATGCTGCGGTTATAAAATTATTGGTTAATGAAACACAATAGGTGTAAGGCTAGGTTTCCACTTGGTTTTTTTTTTTGCTAAAAACGCCCATAAAAACGCCAGCCACATGGCGTTTTTTTAGTGAAAAAACGCTGCAGCCAGATGTTAGCTGTTCTTCAATAGGAAATCGCACAATGCCATATCCACTTGGCGTTTTTTTGTTTGGCGTTCTTTCAGTCCTCTTTGGCGTTTTTCTGCTTTTTTGGGCTCTGTGGCAGTTTTTCTAAATCGCAGCATGTTGACACTCTGGCGTTTTTTGCAAGGAAATCTTGGCGTTTTTCTCCAATAGAAGTCTATGGGAGAGAAAAAACGCCATGAAAAAGCCATGTGGGTTTTGCCTTGGCGTTTTTTATGGCGTTTTTTTTCCACAGTTACAATGCAGAGGATGGAGCCAGTATCTGTGTGTCCTGCGAGAAATGGGCTGGAAACAAACAGTTTCACACAAAATATTGAATTTTACACCATTTGGAACAAACATGCCATTACAAACAAACAAACCAACTGGATCCTGCGTGCCAAAAGCAACAGCAAACAATTTGCACCATCATTTGGGGCCAATCTTCCCAGAGGAGCAGACATTCGAAATAAAGCATGCCTTACAAACCACAGAAAAGAGACAAAAGGGTCCACCGGGGCGTTTAAGTAGAACTCTACCAAGTAAAGGACATCAGGAGGGGGCAGATACTTGCCATTTATCCTAATCCCTTTTAGCTGGGTGAAACTTCTAACTTGTAAAGGCTGGAAAAACTGCCTAAGGTCAAAAAAAGCAATTTCCACAGAAAGGCTAAAACGCCAGAAAAAACTCCAGAAAAAACGCCAAAACGCAGGAAAATGCAGTGGCAGTTTTCTTGGCGTTTTTCCTGGCGTTTTTCCATCAAGAAAAAAATGCAGGACAAAAACCCAAGTGGAAACCTAGCCTAAGAGAGTTAATTCTTTAGGATACATAGATGTTTATTTATATGGAAGAAAAGGGATATGGACTTGCTAGAGAAACCTTGCAAGAGATGAGTTTTGCGGGTGGACGATAGACGAGAGAGTAGGGGATTCCTAAAATGAGACCAGAGTAGTCCCTGCATAATTCGGTCATTGACATGTTTTTCAAGAAATACCACTGATTTAACGGTGATATACAAAGGGCAGGGAAAGCTCACCGGGCTCTGTGTTTTCATGCTTTAGTGAATAAACCCATTTTTTTGTTTACTTTGTAGTGCAGAGAGTTTTGAATCCATCTAATTTTAGGCCATCCTTGGACTTTACAGAAAGGAATAAACACTGAATGAAGTCTGTTTTGTTTTAAACATACAACCAAGAATTTAAAGATTTCAGACTAATATTTTTTTTATTATTTCTATTTAAGTTATTCAGCAAATGAGGATAGTTTGTATGCTTACTTCTTACACTTTGAACAATATGTATATAATTAGAAATATCAGTTAAAATATTTTTATTTGATTAACAGACATCGACTGAACCTTACACGAGAGGTGTTACCCAAAGACCTTCCCAATTGTAAGCTGTTGAAAGGAATTGGTATGTGCCTGAAAGTTTATTGCAATTATAAAGTAATAATAACTTATCCCTGGTTAAGTCTGCCTGGATGCTCGACATTGAATGTGTTTTTGTGGGAATGCACAATACATGTTAAAATTTTTGGTAAGAGCACCCAGTGCTATCCAGGACCCTTCATGCAATTACCATATTTAAAACATCTGTCTTTTAATCAGGATTTTCAGACCTCAGATCTGTGGCACTGCCGCACAGCCAACTAAGCCTAGGTGCTTGTCACTCATACTCATTCTATCATGCTCTCTCACATTCTCTCATGCTCTGATTCACACTGTCTCACAATGTCTTCCTACTTTCTCCTCCAACCGCTTCTGCGTCCCTATGTCCTATGTTGCAGTAGCTCCGCTTCTTTTCTTGCCTCGTTTTGTTATTTTTTCCTTTTTCTTTGTCCACTTGTGTCTTTTTTCTTTGTCTGCTTCTTTGTGAACCCGATCTCCTGGAGCACTTCTGCAAAAGGACGGAGACTCTGGGCACACCCTCTCCCCTAATAGGGAAACGTGAGAGAGGATGTCCCTGTTGCTCCGCCCTGTTACAAAACTACTCGGAGAGGCCAGATTTAATGAGAAACTAAGGTGCAGAAATTCTATGCCCTTTTAAAGTTCTTTGCCGAGGCTTTATCTGTTTTATAATGTTGGTTCTTTTAAAGTTATATGAAAACTGTTTACAGAGGCCGGATCAGAAGACATTGACGTTCTCCCCAATGGAATTGCATTTATTAGCTCTGTAAGTATTATGTTCTCAATTAACGTGCCTAATAAATAATAAATAGATACATTTGCAAAAACAAAAGGAGACTGTGCCCCCACCCAAATCCCTGTGCGGGTGTTTACCAAGTTCAGCAGTCAGTTGAGGTAAGGGTTCACCATAACAGACACATCCACTTGCAACACTCACAAAAAACTTATTCATTATTTTCAAAAGAACTAAAAAAGTTAATTACCAAATGTAAAACAGGGGCCTGTGTCTGCCTACACCTTCTTTACCCCATCCCAATGGGTAGCTGTTGGATAGTAAGGAAGAGATGGCATCTTTATACCTAAGGGGGTTTTGGTTACTTTTAAAGACCCATCATACTGTGGTGAGCTCTGTGTCTACCTTTGGATATTTATTTACCTACAAATCTCACCTCTTCACTAACTTATAGGCTAATACATTTGCGAGTTGTTTGTGTTAAGAAATATAGATTTTGGCATTAGATAAGACCCGTTTGGCCCATTTAGTCTGTCCTATTGCTTATCCAGTACCCTGCATTAGCCTCTACTGCTGACAGGAGACTATCCCACTTGGTAAAGTAAATCTTCCTTACACCTCTAAGCATCTGACACTCCTGTTTTAGACTATGGCCTTTTGTCCTAAAAAAATTCTCCTCTGAAAAAAACTTCCCTCCTTTGCTTTGTAAAAGCCTTTCATATAGTTAAGTGTCTCTCCTTCCCTCCATGCTGTACATATTCAGATCCCCTTTTCTTGTCTAATATTTTTACTCTGCAAATCATTCAACATTTTAGTAGCCTGCCTCTGAACTCTCTCCAATATGTCAATAGCCTTGTGGAAATGGGCTTTATTTAACTATACACAATATTCTAGGTGAAAAGAATCACCTTCATCTTCCTGCTATTAATGCCTCCAGATATACAACCCAGCACCCTGCTTGCTTTTTCTAATGCTTTATTACATTGCCTTTTTATTTTTAGGTCATCAAAAATAATTACTCCCAAGTCCCTCTTTTCTGTTGTCCCAGACATAACAGTGTTCCCAATAGGCGTGCACATGCAAACCGGCATTAGTAAATATGTGCGTGGGGCGTTAATTCAACTTGTGCAAGTTCTGGTTGCAAACTTTCAAGCTCACACACACACTATTTAGAGAGCAGACCAGATCAGAATTCAGTTTCTAACATTTCCAATGAAGTTAGCGTTAGTGTTTTAGCAGTTAGCAATATCCACATCAAATATGTTCCATACGTAAAGTGCCAAAAAGAACCACCAAAAAAAAATATATACTGAATGTAAGTGCGAAGATTGGGTTGTTTCGATTTTGTCATCTTTAAAAAGTAAATTCACTTTTGACTGGTGATACGTTTTAGTACATAAAATGACAAATTACAATTACAAATCTGATTTAAGTAAACTGACACAAACGTAACTCATCCATTGAACTTGTTCACTATTCCTCCAGACTGTAAATTTAAAGTTCTGTAATTTGTTAAGAGTTTATTTAATCTAGATAAACAGAGATCAACAGAGTTTGAACCGTAAATGGATTCACCTTGAAGCCTAAAATGCTACTTGGTAGCTTTTGGTAAATTAATATGTTAAGTCAGTTTGCATGGTTGAATGGCTGGCTGATTTATCTCAACCGGTTCAACAAGCCCTGAACATATTTTGCAAGAAAATGCTATCAAGATTTGCATTATTATTTATACTGTCTCCACTCTATATATATAACAAAGTTACATCCATATTTTTTAAGCTAATTTTGTTTTTAATAGGGTCTGAAATTCCTTGGTTTGATGAGCTTTGCTCCCGAAAAACCTGGAGAAATATTTCTGTTGGACTTGAATGAAGAAAATGTGCAACCAAGTTCATTGCGATTCAGTAGAGGGTTTGATATTTCCTCATTTAATCCTCATGGTATCAGCACTTATATCGACAAGAAAGGTAGGTCATTCCTTTTTTTTAACCAGTATTTGGACAGACCAGGGAGATTAGTCTTGATATCATAACCCCTGACATGAATGTTAGATCTAATGTTGTAAGTGTTGCTACACAAATGGTTGTTGTGCGGGCTGTATGTATCCATAACCTCTTAGCAGAAAAAAAGAATACTATGCATACTCATGCAACATTATGTGAAAGTATACAGAATATTACTTGGGAGCCATGAATTTAGACGACACAACCGGTAGATCTCTGGACCACATTGGGTCTGCAGACATTTGCAGACTTTGGATTGGAAAACATTAACCTATTTTTTTCACACAATGCATTGTGTTTGGATAATTTAAGTCTAACATACAAAACATTGGTTTTCTTATGTTTTACAAATCAACACAGCTGTAATTCAAAACAACCGTGAATAATAGGAGGGTTGCGCTGTTGAATTAAACTAACACATGCTTGTGTATTAATATCAATTTAAAGAAATACTTAAATTTTTAAACAGTGCTATACTATGATATCCTGTTTTATACTCTTCTTTGGAAGTCGCAAAGGAGTTTGATTACTAACAGCATTAAGTATTTCGTCAAATTGATATTACTACACAAGGGTGTGTTATATTAATTAAACAACAAAACCCTCCTATTATTCAGTAGAATTAAACATTGAGAGCACTTGAGGGATTCACAGGAGGTTGCAGGACTATAATATTAACCATTGAAGTGACTGTGTTCAGTTTTTTGCATTTTCCAAGAAAATCATCTCACATTACCTGTACGTTATGCAGTACAAGCTAAGCTCTTCTTGAAGAGAAGGTCACTGGGGTTGATCTTTCATGTGTTGTACTTGCAATAGTAACCTAATCCTGAAAACGCCGAGGTTAATGAGTATGTTCCTTAAAGGAGGGGCAGCTGAACAAAGTTAAAGAAAAAGTAAAAGAAGTTCTGCGCCTGTACTTCAACGAAAAGAAGGAAATGGTTTACCAGATGCCACTGCTACTTCCATTGATTTCAATGGGTGCTTAGTTTCCATTTACCATAATGTCAGTACAACTGACCATGTGCAAGAACTGTACTAAAGAATGCTCCCTGCTTTCAATAGAGGCATTTTCCAACTCTTGTAACTAAAGAATGCCTGCACTGATTTGCATGCAGTAAAGATGCACTCAGTCAATGCAAAGTTGCCTGCTATATGCATCTAACATGAAAATATGGTTGAAGTACTCCTTTACTAGGAATATAGATTAACAATGGAGACATTTTTGTTTATACAAGACCCTTGATAGTGTTAATGGCTACACAGAAGCTGATCCTTGTATTGTCTTTTTAATGTTCTCAGAACTGTTAGCGTTTGCCAGATGTCCTAAAAGTCTCAATACTGACCATACATCTTGTCGCATTGACACAGTTCCCCTGTTGAGACTGTTATGCCTAAAGAGCACTTTAGACAACCCTTGATATTGTGTTTATATCATCTGAAAATGAATGCACCAAAAAATGAAACAAAACATTTGTCCAAATAATTTTGGTCCATGTGCACAAGTCTAAAACAGAGCCAGCTCAGAAGAAGCTCACAGGAGTTTTCCCTTCCATAATGTCTAGTGATAACAGGGAAGCCAAATTCAAAGCTTTCCTACAAATTCCCACTTTTAGTGGGAAGGACTTCAGTCCTTTTAAATGTCAGAATGTAAGTAGACTGAAAAAAAAAACTCTAAGGCTAACATAGAGTACCTGCAAATGGACATTTTGTCGATTCATGAAACTTTTGTGTGATACATCGGCACAAAGCATACAGCTTTCTAATTGTATGTGTCATTGTGAAACCGTTGTATTTTCTATGTTGTGATTTTGTTCTGTGTTATGTCTCATTAGATGACACAGTCTACCTCTTCGTGGTCAATCACCCAAATTCTAAATCTACCGTTGAGATTTTTAAATTTGATGAGGAGGAAAATGTTCTTATACACCTGAAAACAATAAAACATGAGCTGCTACAAAGGTAATAACAATCATATGCAGTGACAGCCTACATGTGGAAACATTTGGTGCCATTTTACTGCAATCAAACATTTGTGATAACTGGCAATAAGTCTTTTATATCGCTGTGGAGGAATTTTTGTCACTGTTCTTGGCAGAATTGTTTTTATTCCGCCACACTTTTTTTTTAAGCATGAACTGCCTGGCTAAGGTCAGGCCACACCATCTCAATTGGATTCAAGTCCGAACATTATCTAGGTCACTCCAAAACCTTAATGTTGTTTCTTTTGAGCCATTCAGATGTGGACTTAAGTGTGTGCTTCCGATTATTGTTCTGCTGCATAATCCAACAGTGCTTTAGCTTTGGGTCACATACTGATGGCCCATCATGGTTCCCAGTGGCGGAACTACCGGGGTCGCAGGGGTCATGACTGCGACCGGGCCCTGGAGTTCTGCCAGTCAGGGGGGCCCAAGGGGTGCCGATCGGTTGCTGAAAACGACCGCTCGGCAACTCTTGGGCCCCCCTGACTGACAGAAATCCAGGATGCCTCTGCTCCCCACTACTGCCGCCGTCGCCGCCGCCTGCCTCAGCGCTGCCCAGAGTGCAGTGTTGGGAGCGTGAGGCGTTTGTCTCGGGTACCGGCGCTTCACGCAGAGCGCCAGCATATGACATCATATGCCGGCACTCAGCAGTGAAGCGCCGGCACCCGAGACAAACGCCTCACGCTCCCAACACAGGAGTTGACGGTAAGTGACCTACAAGGGGGGGAGTGGGTAGATCGTGAAAAAGGGGGGGGGAGTGGGTAGATCGTGAAAAGGGGGGGGAGTGGGTAGATCGTGAAAAGGGGGGGAGTGGGTAGATCGTGAAAAGGGGGGGAGTGGGTAGATCGTGAGAAGGGGCGGGGGAGTGGGTAGATCGTGAGAAGGGGCGGGGGAGTGGGTAGATCGTGAGAAGGGGAGGAGTGGGTAGATCGTGAGAGGGGGGTAGGGGGGGACTGGGTAGATCGGGAGAAGGGGGGGTAGGGAGGGAGAGGATAGATCGTGAGAAGGGGGGTAGGGAGGGAGAGGGTAGATTGTGAGAAGGGGGTAGGGAGGAAGAGGATAGATTGTGAGAAGGGGGGTAGGGAGGGAGAGGGTAGATTGTGAGAAGGGGGTAGGGAGGGAGAGGGGAGATTGTGAGAAGGGGGTAGGGAGGGAGAGGGGAGATTGTGAGAAGGGGGTAGGGAGGGAGAGGGTAGATCGTGAGAAGCGGGGTTAGGGAGGGAGAGGGAGATCGTGAGAAGGGGGGTAGGGAGGGAGAGGGTAGATAGTGAGGAAGGGATAGATGGGTTGGGGGGTGGGGGGGCCCTTAACAGATTCTCGCACCGGGGCCCTGAGGTTTCTAGTTATGCCCCTGATGGTTCCATCAATTTTGGCAAGTCGCCTAAGAGCTGAAACAGCAAAGCAGCCCTCGAACATCACACTACCACAGTGTTAGCTTTATATCAAATGTGAGATGAGCTTTTGTGTTCTTTTTGGTCAGCAGTGGTGTTCACCTTGCAAGTGAGGCCTGCGGTTCTTTACACGTTAGTCTGGATTCTTTTGTGACCTCCTGGATGGAGCTTTTAACACTTTCTAGACTGATGTCAATCACTTTGCTTCTCATCTGTTCTTGAATTTCTTTAGATCATGGAATCATGTGCTGCTTTTTGAGACCTTTTAGTCTACTTCACTTTGCAAGACAGGTTCTATCTAATTGATGTTAAGATTCAACAGGGCTGGCAGTAATCATGCCTGGGAGTCTAGTGAAATTGAAC
Organism: Spea bombifrons; assembly: GCF_027358695.1. Taxonomy (NCBI): domain Eukaryota; kingdom Metazoa; phylum Chordata; class Amphibia; order Anura; family Pelobatidae; genus Spea; species Spea bombifrons. The sequence continues at coordinate 17,195,011 of NC_071091.1, read as the reverse complement.
CCTAATTTGTTTATATGATTGCTTTAGTAACTAAGAGGGCAATTACTTTTTCACATAGGGCCAGGTAGGGTTGGGCAGCTTTTTTTCCTTAATATTAACTTAAGTTGATGATCTGAAACAAAAGTGTGACAAGTATGCAAAGATAGAAGAAATTAGGAAGGGGCAATACTTTTTCATAGCACCGCATTACCTGTTCAATCTGTTCTGAAAAATCCAGTTGCTTTATTTCAGAATTAGGGTTATTTAGTTTGGAAAAAAGACGTTTTAGGGGGGACTTAATAACTATGTATAAATATATAAGGGGGCAGTACAGAGATCACTCCCAGGACCTATTTATACCCAGGACTGTATCTATAACAAGGGGACATCCTCTACGGCTAGAGGAAAGAAGGTTTCTACACCAGCACAGACGGGGGTTCTTTACAGTAAGAGCGGTGAGACTATGGAACTCTCTGCCAGAGGAAGTGGTAATGGTAAACTCAATAAAATAGTTGAAAAGGAGCCTGGACGTGTTTCTTGAAAGCAATAATATTACAAGTTATGGATATTAGGGACAGAACGTTGATCCAGGGATTTATTCTGATTGCCATATTTGGTGTCGGGAAGGAATTTACCCCCTGGTATGGGGCAATTGGCATCTGCTTCATAAGGGTTTTTTGCCTTCCTCTGGATCAACACAGTAGGGACACAATATGTATATAGGTTGAACTTGATGGACTTTGGTCTTTTTTCAACCTTATGAACTATGTTACTATGTTTATTTAAAAAGAAGCAAAATGCTTTCTTCTGAGACATAGGGGGTAGTTTGTAAGTTTTCTTGCCCTGATAACTCACTATGTCTACCCAAATACAGTGGTTAATCAATCTGCCTTAAGAAATATCGCAGTCACATAATCCTGACCTTTAACCTGTTACATCTTTTCTTTCTTGCAGTGTTAATGACATTGTAGCTGTGGGACCCGAAAACTTTTATGCCACCAACGATCAATACTTTAGCACTTTCACCATGAGAATAGTGGAATGGTTACTGGGATTATCTTGGTCAAATGTGGTTTACTACAGCCCGAGTGAAGTAAAAGAAGTAGCTTCTGGATTGTATATGGCAAATGGAATTACTATGTCAACTGATAACAAGTAATGTATATTCCTTTAAACACTTGGGTGCCAGAAACCTTTGACAAGATATTGACAGAATGACTATATGATGAAAATGCTGCTAATGTCACAAACAGTGGGTAAGTGGGAGCATCTATAAAGCCGAGGGGTATTAGTCAATGTGGAATATTTAATAAATCAAGGATCAGATGTACTTTCTTGTACCCATAGAAAGTACATAGAGGGAACCTTCGGGGCCACCCTTAGGCAGGGGCAAGTAGGACCTGCCCTGGGCTTCACACACCTGCTTAGGCACTTCTCCTGCACTCTTGTGGACTCTGCATAGCTAAGTGATGTGGAGCACTGACATATGACCATACCTGGGAACTTCTGAGCTCCGGCTACCCGGAGCCTTCCCATGTGGGACGCAGCCAGGACCGCCCCCATGATGTTGGTGTGTGTTCTCACTGATATCGGTGGGTGTTCCCACTGACCTCGTGAGAAACACCCCCATTTAAAGGGAAAATGGGCGGGAAACACCCGCTCCCGCAGCCTGGGGGATTCAGGTGTTGACCCGGAGAACCGGAAAACCGGTGCTTCACCCGGAGGTCTCTGGTTCAAACTCAGAGTTCCCAGGACTGCATATGACATTGTATTTTTTATTTTTAACTTTACTTCTAACTCCTCTGGGAATTCTCACTGTGTAGTTCATCCCTTGTTGCTAGACATCTGATTATGCCATTTATGTTTTCCCAAAGGTATATTTACGTAGCCGATTGTCTTGGTCATGCGATTAATGTCTTTGAAAAACAGACAAACTGGTTGCTCTCCCCAGTGAAGGTGAGCGGCTTATATTACTGCTGAATTTTAATTGTTCTTGATAATCCATTGTTAATTATGATGGTATTATGATTGAGGTATTATGAGTTTATTAGAGAGCTAAACATGAACATCCATCATCCAGGTGTCTTGAGTTGTTGCCAGGGGGTAAAGGAAAAGGCACTGATTGTTGCCTCAAAATGGTTTACTTAGATATCAGGAAACATATTAAACAATATACAAAATACTAACTTTAAATAAATAACTATCACTTGTTTCAGAGGAGATGATGATGTTTTATTTAACATGCACACTTTTTTTACTTTAGGTTTTGCAGTTAGATACACTTGTGGACAATCTGTTTGTTGACCCAAACACAGGAGACATTTGGACAGGAGCACATCCAAATGGAAAGAAACTATTCTTGTACAATTCTGAAGATCCCCCTGGATCAGAGGTTAGTGTTTATGTTTCCTCTATAGAAAACCCAAAATATATAGTATGCCACAATCTCGTTGATTCTGTAGTTTCTGTTGCCTGCTTCTATATTTCAATACTGTTTTAATACTAGATTAATAATTGGGCCTAGCTACATTGGTCCAAAAAGATGTAGCATTAAATTCAAAGTGAAATTCTTTAATGGGCCAACATACAAAAAATCCCATAAGCTTTTGGGATCTTAGAGGTCTATGGAATCAATGATCTACCTTATTCACACACTGAAGGTATTCAGTTTAGCATTTTGTTTAAGGTGTTTGAGGAGTGTCTCATTGAAGCAGGAGTTTGCAAGTGAGTTGGCATTTCAAACCCAAAGCTTTCACTGCAGGAAGAGATTTCTTTGGCCTCACATAATACATAGTTAAATAAGTCAGTGTTCTTATATGGCAGCTTGAATTTGCAATGTGTACGAAAGGTCACAAGAAGTTGGCTTCAATAAATGTACACCAAACGGTTAAAAGGAAGTCTGGTGTTTTATAGACAATGAAGATTAACCCTAGATAATCTGGTTTAAGAGATAAATGCTACTAATAGAAATTAGATGGGGAACTCACATGGTTATTTCGGTGGAAACAGACCATAGGAAAATGTATACTTTAGGGCGGTAATTAGAATGTAATGCTTTGGAGATTGGGTATACCTAGGTTTGTTTCACTGATCCTTCTCTGTATGCTTTTCCTGTAACTGCTTCCTGTCTTCGGTCATGTAGCACTGATTGGAACCTGCGCATGCACTGGGAACATGCTGGGAGGGACTGTTATGGTAGCTTTGTTATGAACATTATTGACTCTTTAACAGCAAGCGGTACTTTTAACTTTTAAAGAACTATCACTCAGCAAAATTCATATTTACAGTGTTTTATTTTTTTATTTTAGGTTGTCCGCGTGCAGAACATACATTCCGACCATCCTGTAGTGACTCAAGTCTACATTGACAGTGGTTCTTTGATCCAAGGCTCTTCTTGTGCTGCAGTCTATGACGGGAGGCTTTTTGTGGGCACGGTGTTTCACAAAGCATTGTACTGTAACCTGGAGTAATCACACAAATCATGTAAAACACTTGAAAGTGCTCCAGACACACCAGAAACACAAAGGCAACACACGATGAGTCGCATAAATGTTTATCACTATAAACATTTTCACCTATTCACCAAAGCATACATTGATAAAGAAGCACTTTGTATGCATCCCACAGTATTGTAAAATGAGTCGCATAAGAATTCCCTAATCTCATATTGTTCCACTTTTAACAGTCAGTAATTCAAATTTATAAAACTCTCAAGTTAAGTCGGCAAAATCATGACTTTATAGAGTCCATATAAAGTGTTAGCTTCCTCCCATGGAACTTTCCAGGGTAGGCTACTTCTGGGGGAGTGGCTTAATGGGGCAGGGCTGGTTATGGGTGGGGACTGAGAAGGAAGGGGATAGGGAGAGGGTGTGGTCAAATACAGCTCCCTGTCCAGAGAAAGAAGAAACTGAGCTGAGCATCTCTGATCATTAAGCACTAATAACCTTTGTTTAAACTTTGTGGGGTTTGTGCATAAACCTGAATTTTTGGTAAGATGAAATGTTTCATCTCACTTCAATAATTATGGAGGGTCGATACTGGAGGTATGCATAATTAGAGTGGATCTGTCCCTCTTCCAAATCGTTTTACAATTCTATAGACTGAATAAACTTGACTCCATCGTAAGGTAAATAAAAAATAAATTAAAAAAATTGAAAAAAGCCTAAATATGTATCGACCTTGCAAAAATATGAAGAAGTATTCTTTAGGGCTGTATAGATGTGTCTTACCATCTCATGTTTGTGCTAAACTCTAGAATCTTTAATTGCTTTGAAAATAAAATTAATATTACATATGTGATGTCTCCAGTTATGTCAGGCACTACCCTGTCATTCCAATCTACTTTTGTCAGTAGTTGTGTAAGTGCCAACCATGCTTGAGATATGTGGTTTGGAAACAGGGTCTAGACAAATAACCAACTATCATACATGGCTGCTTAGGCCTAAGACTAGGACAGATGAGAATTGGGCTGACAGCTGGGGTCTCTTGGTGGTGTATGTTGGGGAAATGCCTACATTGTCCATTGTAGTAGCAAGTTATACTGATTGAGAATGATCATCAGGGTCACGCAAAAGTACGGTACTTGTTTCACTAAGGTCCATTGTTACAATATTCATAGGAAAATAGAAAGTGATGGCAATCTCCGTCCAATCTGGCCTTGTGTTATTTCGAGCTTGGTCTCATGCCTATCCCATGCTTGCTTAAACATCTTCACTGTGATTATTTGATCACATCCTATGGAGAAGTTGATTGTTTTCCTGTATTCTTTTTTGTTTTTTCATATGTTTGGTCGTGTATAGGAGAGTTTAGCTTCACATTATAATACACAGGATTTCTCATCTGTCCTATTCTCTGCAGAACGTCGGGTGTATTTACTCTACAACCCATGTGGAATAATGTATTGAAACCTACAAATGCTGAATTAATTTGCAATGGGTTCAGGTCAGAAGGCAGACTTCCTGTGAACTATCATCTCGTCTTGCGCTTCATGGAATTCACAGATGTTTGTGACAGCTACTGTCAACCCCTGGAGGGTTTACAACGACAAAAAACTATGAGAATGATATGTAACATACATACAAATCACAATTATTGAATATAGCCGTGGACATCCTATACTTTGTTTTAATACTGTTCTCATCAGACTGTAAGAAGGAGACTTGATTTGCCCTCCTCAAAAAACAGTGCGGAAGAATCATGAACAAAGAAAATATGTCTCCATCTTTAGTAACATGAAGTCATTTCAGATTGTATCTTTGTCATATAGGTTGTGCGTGTATCTGTTAAAGTTGTGTTTCCCTATGAAATGTATTTTAAAAGATATTTCTATTGGTCTGTCTGAATTATGCATATGATTATATATCACTACCACAAGCCCTTACCATTGGGCTAATAAACCAGGCTGCTTAAAATGATAATGATGATGTGTGGGGTTGCCAAATATCATTACGGCAAGCTTCCTGATATGATTTATGTACAGAGCAAATTATTTGCATAAGGGGAGCACGTTTACAAAACAAGAGCAACATTTTCCAAGTGCATGTACTCGAACAGCCAAGACATACAGTATGTTTCTGCTATCATGCCTTTTCGTGGAGAATTAGGTATCTTTCTAGGTACAATGGGCAAAGGCCCTTTTACTGCGACACAGAGTCCCCAAAGAGAAGCAAATGAGAAGCTTTATAGATTGCCCTGTATTGTCCCTGCTCGGTGTCACAGCTGTTTTTTGCTAACTTTTTTCATTATAGAGGAAATATTTTCATCACCACTTCAGACCAAGTCCACCCCCTCCTCACTATCTACCCCCTCTCCCCCCCTTCTGACTATCTACCCCCCCCATTTGTAGTTCACTTACTTTACCTTAGTTTTATTAAGTTTCTGCTTAACTACTACTAGAAAAAATCACATTTGCTATGTTTTGGGCTGATATTTGGGGCGCTATATCTTTACATTTCTACAGTAAAAATGCACCATATTTTCACAAAAAAATAATGGTGGGTGTGTGTGAGATATTTGCAGTGTAACTGTATTGGCCAAATGGGGGGATCTTTTTAACCCCATGTAGAATATTGAAAAATGCCAGTTGCTGTCTACTGGGCTGATATTTGGGGAGCTATAGCTTTAAATTTCCACAGTAAAAATGCACCATATTCTCAGAAATAATAGAGGGTGGAGGGTGTTTGAGATATGGTCGTGTAACTGTATTGGTCTAATGGGGGAAATTTTTTTTAACCCCATGTAGAATGTATTGGGCTGATATTTGGGGTGCTATAGCTTTAAATTTCCACAGTACAAAATGCACCATATTGTAAGATATTATATGGGGGGGTGAGATATGTGCAGTGTAAATATATTCATCCAATGGTGGAATTTTGTAATATATGCAGAAATGCTAGAAAATGTCATTTGCTGGATATGAGCGGATATTTACCTTTAATGTTTTTAATAAACGTATGTCATTTTGTAGGGAGATATATTTGTGTGAACTCTGCATAATCCACTCAGAATTGTAACATTATATGATTGTTATCACGTTTGCAGGTGTAATGCTCCTTTTGCTAATCTAAAGAAAAAGCGTCTGCTGGCATGACCATTGATTTGAAAGTGTCTGATAGCTTGACTCCAGTTTATATTGAAGGTGGGGTCCTTACAATTGACTCTTACAGCAAAAAAGACATTTTCCTCAGTGAGTTAATATCCCTTTTTTTATGTATTACAATATCTTACTGGCCCTTGCAGCAGCTGACTGACTTTGGACACTGTTGCTAAATTTGCTGTTTACACTTATTCCCAAGTGCTGCTCATTCAATGTGTACAAAGTTTAGATGCTGTATTCAGATTTGTACAGAGCAAGCACTGCCAAGCAGTTCACTTGTTGAAATATCCATTCTCTGCCAGCAGCAGGATCCGCCCCATAAACTATCACTGCTGACTTTGCTGCAAAGACTGGAGCAGGCAGGAAAGCATACTTACACAGCAAACATGGGAAAACTGCTAAAAATAACCCTAGTTGGGATTATTTTATCCTTTGTAGCAGAAAGGATAGTGAATCTGGGGTAAGTGACTCTTTAAATGCAAAGGCTGATTGTTTGTGTGACACTTTAGATACTTTTAAGACTCTACTAGTGCTTGTATACAATATATTTCCGATGTGGTGGGGCATTTATCTACCCTGCACATTGATTGCGTCTGATCAGGGTGGTGGAGAAAATGGGGTTCTGTAACATTTAGTGTGATACTTGTGATCACTGTATGATCTAAGGATAGTCAAATAACTTTTTCACTGTGGCTAGTGGGTGTCTGGTGGTACGGCTGAGAAACGAATTGGTTAATGAAACCTGATAAGTGCTGAAGCAAAGTAGATTCTTTAAATGCTTGAGGTGCATTTATGTTTATTTGTATGGCAGAAAAGGGATGTAGACCTTTTACTAGAGAAGCTTTGCAAGTGATTTGTTTTGCGGGACAGTAGACTAGACAGAGCTGTGTTGTTGATACAGATATTTTGGCATCTGTGGTGAATTTGAAGTTGAACTCATTATTGTTGTTTAGGACAGTATAGGACTGCTTTTCTTCTGTCTGCAGAGACAGATGGGTTACGGACTGTGTGGGATATTAGGCAGGGTTGTTTACACCCTGTGTGGGTTGGCATCTCTCCTGTGTTTTGACACTGACTGCACACATAAGGTGTTTGATGATTGTATTGTTCTTGTCCAGATTAAATACATAATTCAAACATTCACAAGTTGGGTTGGAAAAAGTCTGTGAACCCCTAAGCTAATTACTTTAACAAAAGCTAACTGGAGTCAGGAGTTAGCATATCTGGAGTTCAATCAATGAAACAGGATTGGAGGTGTGTTTTAGAGCTACTTTGACATGAAACACACAAACCTTTTGAGTTTGCTATCCTGGAAGTAAATCTACAATAGAATGATTACAAAAAAAAATCCTACTTTTGGAGTGTCCCAATCAGAGCCCAGATTTTAACCTATTAGAGATTCTGTGGAATGAACGCAAAAGAGCCATTCACATCAGACATCCTAGGAATATGGTTGAGCACAAGCAGTTCTGTAAGAAAGAATTGTCTAAATTCCTTCTGGATGTTATGTAGGTCTGGCCCACAGCTACTGGAAGCGCTTTGAGGATTTTGCTGCCAAATGAGGTTTGACCAGTTATTAAATCTAAGGGTTAACTTACTTTTTCCACCAGCACTGTGAATGTTTTTAATTGGAATGTTTAATAAAGACATGAACTATTATTTATTGCTGCAATATATACAGTCATGTGAAAAAAGAAAGGAGACCCTCTTTGAATTCTATGGTTTTACATATCGGGGCATAATAACAATCATCTGTTCCATAGAAGGCCAAAAAATTAGGATCATAAAAATTTAGATGAACTACAACATATGGCAAATTACACCTTGTCATGATCTATTCGACAAAAATAAAGCCAACATGGAGAAGCCATGTGTGAAAAACTAAGTACACCTTATGATTCAATAGCTTGTAGAACCACCTTTAGCAGCAATAACTTGACGTAATCGTGTCTGAATTTTGGCCCACTTTTAATCACAAGCTGCTTCAGTTCATTGAGGTTTGCAGGCATTTGTACATCTCTCCTGTCACAGCATTTCAATCGAGTTTGGACTTTGACTGGGCCGTTGCAACCCCTTGATTCTTTTTCAGCCATTCTGTTTTAGATTTGCTGATGTGCTTGGGATAAATTTCCTGTTGCATGGCCCAATTTTGACCATGCTGACTCTAGTATACTTTTGTGCACAGAGGAGTTCATAGTCGACACAATTACTGCTGGGTTCCCAGGTCCTGGTTTGGGCTGCTAAACAATCCCAAATCATCACCCCTCCACCAACGTGCTTGACAGTTGTTATGATGTGTTTGTGCTAATATGCTGTGTTTGGTTTTTACCAATTGGGCGCTGTGCGTTATAGCCAAACATCTCCACTTTGGTCTTGTCTGTCCGAAGGACATTGTTCCAGAATTCTTGTGGTTTGTTCAGATGCAAGATTATAAACATGAGCCATGCTGCCATATTCTTTTTAGAGAGAAGAGGCTTTCTCCTGGCAACCCTTTCAAAGAAAACATAGTTGTTTAGCCTTTTTTTTTTTAACGTGAACTTTAACATTTAGACCTTGGGGCAAATTTGTTGGGGCTTCCACCCTTGGGGAGATTGGCAACTGTCTTGAACGTTTTCCACTTTTGAATAACATTTCTGTGCAGAATGATGGACTTTGTAGGTTATTCAGTGAGTGAAGATAGTTTGGCTGCTTACTTCTTGCACTTTGAACAATATGTATATAATTGGAAATATCAGTTAACACATTTTTTATTTGTATTGACAGCTATCGAATCAACTTTTCACGGGAGGTGTTACCCAAAGACCTTCCCAATTGTAAGCTGTTAAAAGGAATTGGTATGTGCCTGAAAGTTTATTGCGATTATAATATACGATACATTCATATTATTTGCTGTCATTGTGTACGTTACTACTGGGAGTAATGCATCAATTTTGTTTCCTCAAAGTATCTCATGTTAAGTCTGTCACTAAAACCTGTCACTAAAACCTTGTTTTCTTGCAGTGTTACAAGTTAACCTGGTTGTCTCATAAAACCATACAGGAAAGGGTCAGTTATGCTTGTAGTTATTTTTAAGGCATCTCAGTGACCCAGGGTTTGTTCAGTATTGACGCATAACACTACAGGTTCATGGAGAGGTATTAAGGGGTGAAATCACCATCAGTTTTCCGTTTAGCAGCAGTTTACTGAACGGATATAAAAAAAAATGTGGTACAAACAGAGATGTGTAGAATAGAACACTCTGCACAGTATAGTAATGTAAATAAAATTAATGACTTTTTCATAGATTTAGACAATTTGTTGTATTCACAGAACAGTCATTTTAAAGTTTTTGTATGCATATCCTAGGGAAAACAATCATATCCAGCTTGCCAAAGCAAAACGATTTGTGATTTTCATTTTTGTCGCTGCTTGCACTTCTCCTATAGGCCTTCACTTCTCAACTTTTTGGTAACATCAAGTGTGAGACAAATCGACAAATCCCAGGCGCCAAGTCGCCATGGCGACAGAGAATTTTGTCCTGGCGCCTAGGTGTTTGTCAGCCTGTTACATCCACACAAGTGTGGGGACCTGACACAACATCCCCCTGCTGCCTGATCGCTCCATGAGAGCGACAGTGCAGCGTTAACCCCTTCAATGATCGCAGCATTTAGGGGGTTAATTCCCGTTTTGTACGGGGCTCTGCTGCTGGTGGTCTGCCAGCAAAAACGAGCCCCCACAAGCCCTGTGATGACTCCTGTAGGCATGGAAGCCTACAGCAGTCATCAGAGACTCCCCCCTGCAATGACTGGTCTATAGACCAGCAATTGCATCCCAGCTGCCAGAGGCAGCTTCAGGGACAGGGGAGAGGGTTCTTCTGTCTCCACATGAGTGTGGACACCAGCCCCAACACCCCCCTGCTGCCTGATCGCTCCCTGAGAGCGACAGTGCAGCGTTAACCCCTTCAATGCCACAATTGTGTATGACACATTCGTGGCATTGCAGGGGTTAACATTTGTCCCCACAAGCTGGGGACTAAATATCAGGCAATGCTGTGCTCCAATGGAACATCAGCATTGAAAGTGTAAAAAAAACCCAAAAAACAGCACTGACCTGACAGTCCGTCCAGGGTGCTTCCAGGTCAAATGCTGTGAGTATAGTAAGCGGGCTGATGATGATCAGATCACTCCTGACCAACTGTTAGTTTTAAAAAAAAATCCTGGCTCCTAACTTTTTTAGCTGGCGCCTAGATTCACAAAAAAATTGTCAAGCCCTGACTTGTCATGTTTACAACTTTGTATCAAGCAGTGGTGGCTCTTTCTTATTTCCTTTTCGACCAGGATCAGGCAGGGAGAAAAGCTGGAACTTTGCCACACTCCCGCCCGGAATTGATTGCTAGGAAAACTAATAGTGGTGTTCTGGCAACAGCGGCAGTGGTGGCCCTCTTGGTGAATATGATGGTTGTATCTGCCTGACGTGCTAACTTGGTCATTAGCTGGCAGTGGTTTATTCCTCAACTCCTCTGCTGCTTAACATGGATTAATATTCTGTTTAGTCACAACTGTGGTTTGTGGTCACTTTGCCAGTGCCTGAGAGGACTATATTGTATCCGCAACTACGGAAATTGGGAGAGACCAACCAGTGTGGGCTGAGGTACAATACTGGTTTGAAGCTCTCTGTGTACTCGTTGGGTGTAACTGCCTGATGTGCTAAATCAGCTGGCAGGTGGTTAATGTCCTCAAGTTGGTCTGGTGGTGAATGTGTTCAAGTAAGCTGTGGCCAAGCCCTTGGTGTCTTATTGGGGAAGAGTAAAGTTATTTTACTATATCTGTATGGATGCTATAGGCCTAAGCAGTCATGTGCTCTCCACGAAGCTCATGCAACTATATATTTTTAGTGCCAACAGTCCATATCATTCTGGTAATACCTTGCCCCATTAGAATTGGTGGCGGTAAATTAGACCCATCCATGCTCTGCCTTATCCTGGTGATGCCTCACGCCTGCAATAAATTTGGGGACACCCACGTGTGGCACTTATGTTTTACCTTTTTGAAGTGGAGGGAGGCTGCATATCCCCACATGAGGACTGAAGGTCCAGAAAAGGAAGATTTGAATCACCATCTACACATACATTGGGGTCCTAGGAGAACAAATAATATATATATATATAAATATAAATATATATATATATAAATATATAAATATATATATATATGAAAAGCACTAGAATTAAGATAGTAAATAAATAGCCAATCATGTTAGAAGTTTCAATGGTGCTGGTATACCATGCAGTCATGTTTTATTTTTATGTTTTCCAGCTAGCAGACCTTATAAAAACTGTAATGGTCTACAGTAAATCCCTAAAAGTTTAAGGCATATAGGAAGCCATGCAGAAGCTTTTGTGGGTTTATGGATTATTGTTTGGTAGCCCTGCTCCATTGTTACGCAGTTATTATATGCCTTTTGTCAACTGCTACCACAAAACTATTGGCCAAAACGTTCAGAAGGTTTTGAAATTAACTCAATTTTTTGACCTTCAGTTATCTAAGGGCACAACTCTGATTTGAGATAAGCAATCATCCAATGTGTTGTGCTTCAAGGTTCTGTTTGTTGTGTATAGAGTACAAAGGCTACTAAATGAATAATTGTGAAATCTTTATGTTTTAATTGGCAGACACTGGTTATCTTTAAAGGTGAAATTCCACCAAAGTAGTATTGTCCTACTTTTTAATATAATGTTTACTGTCTGGGTGTTAAGACTGAGACATTCTATGGCGCTATAAGAAGTGAGGGTGTTTGTAAATTGTGCTAAAATAACAGAGATAGAACACATACAAATGGCTAAAATGCTCGTTATAATATGCAAAACAGGCCATTCTAGGAACAACTAGTGGCCCTGGCACTTTAAAGCCATCGTCCACCAAATTACTTACATGTGGCCGCCAACTTTACTCATGCAGCTGCACTTTTTTATACTCATGCAGCTGCACTTTTTTATACTCATGTCGCTGCACTTTTTTATACTCATGCAGCATATGTGTTTTATGATGGCTATTTTAAAGTAATATGAAAACTCTTTACAGAGGCCGGGTCAGAAGATATTGACATTCTCCCCAACGGAGTTGCATTTCTTAGCTCTGTAAGTATTACTTTCTTGTGAGTTCTGTTCTTGAGAAACAGATTGTATATTCTTAAAAAAAAAAAAACTTAACTCATGACTCGTGATAGACTTTATAAAAAATAAAAAGAAATATGCTATGCTGTATACTATAGTATCTAATTCAAATAAACTAATAAAAATGCTACTCATTTGTTTACTATTCCCACAGACTGTAAACGTCAGCAGGTTCAAGAAGCCCTGAACATATTTTAACAAGTTAACACTGTCTTAATTTGCATTTTTATGTATACTGTTCCCACTTTATATATTTATTTATATATAATAAGGTTGCATCCATAGTTTTTAAGCTAATTTGTTTGTTATTAGGGTCTGAAATATCCTGGTTTGATTAGCTTTGCTCCTGAAAAACCTGGAGAAATATTTCTGTTGGACCTGAATGAAGAAAATGTACGACCAAGTTCATTGCGATTCAGTAGAGGGTTTGATATTTCCTCATTTAATCCTCATGGTATCAGCACTTATATTGATGAGAAAGGTAGGTGACTGTTTGTTAACCAGTATTTGAAAGTAGACAGTAGGGCTGAAACAACTAATCGATAATAATTGATAATGAAAATCGCTGTCAACGATTTTCATTATCGATTAGTCGAATCGATTTTTATCGATTTTATCCTGATATAATCCGACCTCAAACAGAGATCGGATTATAACACTAGAATCCAGATCCCCCGCAACGCTGCAGGGTACCTGGATTCCCCTCACTGGCGGACGGTCTCTCACTTCCGTCTCTCTTCCCCCTCCCATACACCCCTCTGACTCCTCCCCCCTCCCATACACTGCTCTGCCTCTCTCCCGACTCCCTGGTATTCTGTGAACCTCCGTTGCTGACAGGCACTTTCACTGCAGCTTCATAGAAGCCTCAGCGTAAGTGAAGGTGAGTAATGGAGGCTGTTTGTGCGCATCGCGCAGACCCCCACCAGCTGACAGAGAATCGAGGTCTCCTGCAGAGGATCATCCTCTCTGTCAGCTGGTGGGGGTCTGCATCGCACAGACAGCCTCCGTTACTGCCCTTCACTTACGCTGAGGCTTCTATGAAGCTGCAGTGTAAGTGCCTGTCAGCAACGGAGGTTCACAAAATACCAGGGAGCCAGGAGAGAGGCAGAGTGGTGTATGGGAGGGGGGAGGAGTCAGAGGGGTGTATGGGAGCCACCCTCCCATACACCACTGGCTCCTCCCCCTCCCATACGCCACTCTGCCTCTCTACCCGGCTCCCTTGTGTCTTGTGAACCTCCGTTGCTGACAGGAGGCAGAGTGGAGTATGGGAGGGGGAGGAGGCAGAGTGGAGTATGGGAGGGGGAGGAGGCAGAGTGGAGTATGGGAGGGGGGAGGAGGCAGAGGGGAGTATGGGAGGGGGGAGGAGGCAGAGTGGAGTATGGGAGGGGCCAGAGTGGAGTATGGGAGGGGAGAGGAGCCAGAGTGGAGTATGGGAGGGGAGAGGAGCCAGAGTGGTGTATGGGAGGGGGGGAGGCAAAGTGGTGTATGGGAGGGGGAGGAGGCAGAGTGGTGTATGGGAGGGGGAAGGAGGCAGAGTGGAGTATGAGAGGGGGGAGGAGGCAGAGTGGTGTATGGGAGGGGGAGGAGGCAGAGTGGTATATGGGAGGGGGGAGAAGGCAGAGTGGTGTATGAGAAGGGGGAGGAGGCAGAGTGGTGTATGGGAGGGGGAGGAGGCAGAGTGGTGTATGGGAGGGGGGAGGAGGCAGAGTGTTGTATGGGTGAGTTATAGTGGTGTATGGGGGGGTATAATGAATTTCAGGGAGGCAGAATGGCATATCTGGGGGAGTTAGAGTGGTGTATGGGGGTATAATGAATTTCAGAGTAGCATATCTGGGGGAGGCAGAGTGGTGAATCAGGGGGAATTTCAGGGTGGTGCAGGGCATTTATGGGGAGCGGAGTGGCATATCAGGGTGCACAGTGGCATATAGGGAGGTATAAGGCATACATGGGGGTGAGTGGCATATTGCAAGTTATAAGGCATATCAGGGGGCATAAGACATATCTGGGGGCAAAAGGTATATCAGGGGGCTCAGTTGGATATCACTGGCATATAAGGAGTATAAGGCATATCGGGGGCACAGTGGCATATCAGGGGCACAGTGGTATCTCTGGCATATAAGAGGTATAAGGCATATATGGGGCAGAGTGGCAAGCTGGGGGTCAGATGTGCATAACTGGGGGCAGTTTGGTAAATAAAAGAAAATATAAACAAGGCTTTTTTCTCAGGTTTTATTAAATATGAAAAATAGTTAACATATGAATTAATATTTACTAATAACTTTGTATTAAAACCTAGTTTGAGAAACACTGTGTTTGGGTTCTTGTAGCTTTTATTATGTCAGTAAAATAAGAAGGTGAATAGCGAGAGAGAGGCCATTGCAATAAAGAGATGAAAGTGTAAATTGTACGTTTTTTATTACATTATTTTAAATTAACAAAAATTGCATTTTTTTTATCCGATTAATCGAAAAAATAATCGGCCAACTAATTGATTATTAAAATAATCGTTAGTTGCAGCCCTAGTAGACAGACCTGGGTGATTAGTTTTGATATCATAGTCACGGTAGATCTAATGTTACAAGTGTTGCTACTCAAATGGTTGCTGGTGGGCTAAATGCCTCCTTAACATCTTAGCAGAAAATGGATGTTATTCCTCCACAAAACATTATGTGACATTACAGATAGGATTTGGGGTAGGCTCTGCCACGCAACTGGTAGATCTCTAGACTTAAAGTAAGCCTATCTTTTTAGCTCTACATGTGCTAGCAACTATGTTACACAAAACAATGCAGCCGTAATTCCAAAATGCTTTCTATATGTTTCACTTCACAAGAAAACACCTTGTATGACAAGATCAGCCCTTGTGGGAGAAGCTCACTGGGGTTGGTCCATCACAATATACAGTGATATCTTGTATTTGAATTGTTAACCTGTAGCGGAAGTATTATTAAACACTCATCTACAGACACCAGACAATCCAGAAAGCTTGTTTTTCCCTCAGGAATCTCATGGTGCAGCCACAACCACAAGGGATTCTGGGTAGGCGCATGCAAATAAGGTCAACAATTATCACCTTTTGCCTCTATATCCACTTTATACATGGATCCCTTGAAAGTAATTGCCTGCTGTACAGGACAGCCTTTAGACAAAACTCGTGAAGCGGTGCAAGAGCCAGATCACCACTCATGGACAGCTGTTTCGTCCTTCATTGGACTCGTCAGCATGAGGATGTGATACTGGCTTAATAGTTGAGGCTTGGGGTAACCAAGAAATACCATTACGTAGGTTATGGTGGGTAAAGGTGATGGAAAACCCTTCCAATGCTTCTGCTACCCCCTAAATTTTAGTGGAAGGGTTTTCCATCACCTCTACCCACCATTTCTTGGCCATCTATTTTGACTCCAATTTATTTATTGGTAAACATATTTAAAAAGGCATTGCAATAATGGAAATCCACCACATAGCTACAGCTGATGACCCCAATTGCCCTTGTAATTGTCAGAATGTAAGTAGACCGGGAAGATCTATAAGACTAACATAGAGTACCTGTAGATGGAAATTTTGTTCATTCATGGAACTTTGTGTGATACATTGGCACAAAGCGTACAGCCTATTTTTTCATCATGAAACAGTCGTATTTTCTATGTTGTGATTTTGTTCTATGTTATGTCTCATTAGATGACACAGTCTACCTCTTTGTGGTCAATCATCCACATTCCAAATCCACTGTTGAGATTTTTAAATTTGATGAGGAGGAAAATGTTCTTATACACCTGAAAACAATCAAACATGAGCTGCTACAAAGGTAATAACAATCATATGCAGTGACAGCCTACATCAGAAACATTTTGTGCTATTTTACAGTGTACATTTGTATTTTATTTTTTATGGAAAGCTTTTATAAATACAATGTGGAGTTGTCAATGTGGTCAGGAATGTCTCTAATGTTGACATTTAGGAAATGTTTAGATGTCCCTCTATCATTATGATTCAAGTTTCACTCAATATTCAGTGCTCTCACTGCGTTTCCAACGTCCAACCGCAGTGCAAACCATATATAAATATTCATTCAAGTATTTTGCTATCTTTTATTTATGTTTTTTTCACCCCTGTAATTGTAAGATGCTGGGACTCCTCTGTGATGTAATTATGAGGTATTTCCTGAGGCAAGCATTTGGTCCTATGGTTTGGACCTAGGTCATACATCGTGGAGCCTGTTACTAAAATGGTTAATCAATCTGCCTTATGAAATATTGCAGTTGCGTAATCCTGACCTACGTTAAATCTTCTCTTCCTTGCAGTGTTAATGACATTGTAGCCGTGGGACCCGAAAACTTTTATGCCACCAATGATCATTACTTTACTGATTTCACCATGAGAATGGTGGCATGGTTTCTGGGATTATCTTGGACAAATGTGGTTTACTACAGCCCGAGTGAAGTAAAAGAAGTAGCTTCTGGAATGTATATGGCAAATGGAATTACCATGTCAATCGATAAAAAGTAACGTATAGCTATAAACACTTATGACAAGATGTTGACAGAATGGCATCTTTTGAAAGCAAACATATTTTCAGGGTTAAATGGTGCTAATGCCACAAACAGTAAGCAGGAACAGCTATAAGGCCAGGGTTTTTTGGTGGAATATTTGTGTGAACATAAAACAAGAATCTTGGAGCCATAGAAGGCACCTTTGGAGATGGCCTTGGGCAGGGATAAGCAGGGCTCCTAACCCAGCCCCACACATCGGGGACCCTGCTAAATCACTGCTTCCTGCTCCCTCCTGCTCGTGGTCTCTTCATAAACTGTTATCCTTCGACCTCCCCACATGCTGGTAATTCACACTGTGTAGATCATCCCATTGTAGTCCAAATATCTGATTATGCCATTTATGTTTTCCTAAAGGTATATTTACGTAGCCGATTGTCTTGGTCGGACCATTAATGTCTTTGAAAAACAGGCAAACTGGTTGCTCTCCCCAGTAAAGGTGAGGTGCCTTAGATTACTGTTGAATTTCAATTGTTCTTGATAATTCATAGTTAATTGCGATGCTGTTATTATTATTGTTTAGGTATTATAATTATTAACCCCTTCAATCCCACGGGTTTTTGATACCTCAAAGCCCAGAGCAATTTTGCCATTTTTGGGTTATGTCGGTTTAGCGATGATTCTCTTTTTCTTGTGAATAGTGTACCCATATAAACTATATATTGTTTTTTCAAGGAGAGATAGAGCTTTCGTTTGATACCATAGTTGGATGATTAGCTGAAAATTTAGAATGAGAAATTTAGTAAAAACTAGCGAAGATTAGAAAAATAAACTAATTTTTTTTATATTTTCCCTCTGAATCCTCACAAAATTAGGTAAAGTGATGGAAAATCCCCTCCAAGTTTATTAATTCAGGTGTCCTGATTTCAGATATACCTAATTTACAGAGATTTTCCAGACTTTCCCAGCACCAGGGAGCATACTATTAGGTGTACAATTTTGTATAAGTTTTATGCCTATGGCTTAACGGGTTTGGGAGTTGTGAACGGGGGCAGAAGGGTTATACTGGCTAGATGTTATGCTAGGGCAATGGGAAGTAAGGTTTTTTAATAATTTTTTTATCTTCTTTTTTATATATATATTTTTTTTTAATTTTAATTTTTTTTTTACATTTTCTTTTATTTTTTATATATAATTTTTACACAGAAATGGTTAGAGGTCCTCCTAGGCAGGGGCGTACCTAGAGTATTTGGCACCCGGGGCGGATCCTGTAAGTGGCACCCCCCCCCCCCCAAATGTAAAGACATCTACAAAATTATGTTGGCAAGAATATTTATTGCACCAATTTGTAAACTGTATGTCAACTGTAAACAACAAGAAATCTGAAAAAATAAATTAATAACTTGTAAGTAAAATAAATATGTTTAAATAACATTTACTGAACATATAATAGTGCTTTCTTTAATAACCCCCCCCCAAAAAAAACAACAAACACAACAAGTTTCTAAGAAGCCCTAACAAATGAGTGACAAACATTACAAATTAAGTACTGGCTAATCAGCTAAAGACACTATAAACTAAAAATAATTCTGATATTATAATCAGGAGTCACCATAACATTGTTCTCTTTTTATTTAAACATTTGCATATATAGTGGTGTTGCCATGTCGAATCATGATTATATATACCATATGAACCAGACACTGACTTTGGTATAGCATGACACCTATCACTATATACTGAGCCAGGCAGTGACGGTGGTACAGCATAATGCCTATCACTCTATACTGAGACAGACATTGACGGTGGTGCAGCTTAAGTAATTTCATTATATATTGAGGCAAACATTACAGTGAAACAGCATAACTCCTATCACTATACACTGAGCCAGATACTACAGTGGAACAGCATAACACCTATCACTATAACTGAGCCAGATATTGATGGTGGTACAGCATAACCGCTATCTTTATATACTGAGCTAGACACTTATAGTAGTACAACATAACTATCATTATACACTGAGGCAGACATTGACAGTTGTGCAGCACAACTGCTATCATTATATACTGAGACACGCGCTGACAGTAGTACAACATAACTGTTTCCATTATATACTGAGGCACGCGCTGACGGTGGTACAACATAACTGTTAATATATACTGAGGCCCACATTGCCGGTGATACAGGATAACACCTATCACTTTATACTGAGCACACATTGACGGTGGGGCAGCGTAATCCATATCACTATACATTGAGCCTGACATTTACAATAATGCAGCATAACCCATATCACTATATACAAAGCCATTGATGTGGTGTAGGCCTACCACTTCAGTGTCTGGCTTAGTATATAGTGGTAGGGGTTATGCTGCATTATTGTAAATGTCTAGATCGATGTATAGTGATAGGGATTATGTTGTACTGCCCTCAACTGCAGGTCAGGGGAAGACTGTGAGAGTCAGTACAGCCTTCCCTTTTTCTGACTGCACCGTGACATTGGGAGGTCCTCTCCCCGTAATCATCCCCAAAGTCCATTTGTCCCCTACGTCACTAAACCACAACTCTCTTTTAATTACTCCCTGTAGTTCAGGTATAGATCAAATAAACAACACATGGAAACAGCACGTGCAACTGAATAAGACATAAATATCCTGTATTTACAGGTATACATAAATAATGTATGGAAACATAGCATTGCAGGTATAAATCAACAGAACACACAAACCCAGCATTGCAGGTATAGATCAACTGGAAATCACTCAGCACTGAAGGTATAGATCAAATAAACAAACAGCACCCCAGGTATTGATCGACTGAATAAGACATACAAATCCTGTATTTGCTGGTAAACATAAATAATGTATAGAAACATAGCATAGCAGATATAGACCAACACATTAACACACAAACCCAGCTTTTCAGGTATTGATCAATTGGAATTCACATAAAAACTCAGCATTAAAGTTATAGATAAAACACCCTAAATTACAGGCATAGATCACAGATTGCACACCCCAAAGCCAGCGTCCACATTGCCCACATAGAACCTGACCAGCACCCTGCGGTGGGGGTGCAAGGCCTCTGTCTCCCAGCTCTGCCACTGTACGGAACAGTATAGAGTGATGGGAGTTATGATGTACTTTAGAGCATAATTATAATGAAAAAGACATTGGAAATGGTACAGCATAACACCCATCACTCTTACACATTTACCAATCAACACTTACCAATCCACAGATTCCACACATACCAATCCACAGATTCCACACATACCACACATACCAATCCACAGATTCCACACATACCACACATACCAATCCACAGATTCCACACATACCAATCCACACATACCAATCCACAGATTCCACACATACCAATCCACACATACCAATCCACAGATTCCACACATACCAATCCACAGATTCCACACATACCAATCCACACATAAACCAATCCACACATATACCAATCCACACATAAACCAATCCACACATATACCAATCCACAGATTCCACACATACCTATCCACAGATTCCACACATACCTATCCACACATAAACCAATCCACACATATACCAATCCACAGATTCCACACATACCAATCCACTCTCACTGTCACCCAGTCTTAATGAATGATTTCCTACCTTCTTTTCTACTTCTTTTCTTCTTACAGCAGTCTTTTCTTTTTACAGCAGTCTTCCTCTTCGCTCCTCTTCTTCTGTCTTCTTCCGGGTCAGAGGGCACTGTGGGCGCGGCTTCAGTGCCGCCGGGGTTTGTTGTCAGATCCCGGCGGCACTGAAGCCGCGCCCACAGTGCCCTCTGCACAGCAGCAGTTGCCGCGCGGATCGCAAGGGAGCAGAATCGGAGGTCTTTAACAGATAACATAGAACCTGACCAGCACCCTGCGGTGGGGGTGCAAGGCCTCTGTCTCCCAGCTCTGCCACTGTACGGAACAGTATAGAGTGATGGGAGTTATGATGTACTTTAGAGCATAATTATAATGAAAAAGACATTGGAAATGGTACAGCATAACACCCATCACTCTTACACATTTACCAATCAACACTTACCAATCCACAGATTCCACACATACCAATCCACAGATTCCACACATACCACACATACCAATCCACAGATTCCACACATACCACACATACCAATCCACAGATTCCACACATACCAATCCACACATACCAATCCACAGATTCCACACATACCAATCCACACATACCAATCCACAGATTCCACACATACCAATCCACAGATTCCACACATACCAATCCACACATAAACCAATCCACACATATACCAATCCACACATAAACCAATCCACACATATACCAATCCACAGATTCCACACATACCTATCCACAGATTCCACACATACCTATCCACACATAAACCAATCCACACATATACCAATCCACAGATTCCACACATACCAATCCACTCTCACTGTCACCCAGTCTTAATGAATGATTTCCTACCTTCTTTTCTACTTCTTTTCTTCTTACAGCAGTCTTTTCTTTTTACAGCAGTCTTCCTCTTCGCTCCTCTTCTTCTGTCTTCTTCCGGGTCAGAGGGCACTGTGGGCGCGGCTTCAGTGCCGCCGGGGTTTGTTGTCAGATCCCGGCGGCACTGAAGCCGCGCCCACAGTGCCCTCTGCACAGCAGCAGTTGCCGCGCGGATCGCAAGGGAGCAGAATCGGAGGTCTTTAACAGGTTCAAGGGAACCGGCTTAAAATCACTCAAGGGAGCCGGAGGTCTGTTAAAGACCTCCGATACCGCTCTCTTGCGAGCCTGCTCCTCCAGCGGCGGACATTACTGTCCGTCTCTGGAGAGGTGCCGGGTGCCGGCAAGTTGGCACCCCCCTGATGAGCGGCACCCGGTGCGGACCGCCCCCCCCCCCGCCCCCCGCTAGGTACGCTACTGCTCCTAGGGACCTCCTGAACATGCCAGTGATGTCACAATGACATCACAGCTCACATTATAATTTTTTTTGTATTATTTATATTATTATTTTAATGATTTTTTTAATATTATTTTTTAAATGAATTAACTTTTTTTTCTGCTTTTCTCTTACAGGACGGGAGGGGGAGTGAGAGAGATGGTCTCTCACTCCCCTCCCCGCGATCCCCCTGCACCGTTCACACTGTGATCTCTATGCAGGTCCTCACAGACCTGCATAGAGATCGCAGGGTCTCTGTGCCTCATCGGAGGGCAGGATATCCCCGCAGGGGATGTCCTGTCCTCCGATGACCTTCCGGGTTACGTCAGCAGTGACGCAACCCGGAAGGGAATGCCCGATCACGCGTTTGAAACTGCGCGATCGCGCGATCGGGCAGTTTACCGGTAACAGCTTACCGGCTTTCATGCCGGAAGCTGTTTCAGGCGATCGGACAGCAGAAAGCCGGCAAAGCCGGCTTCTGCTGTCAGTGGGGAGTCCAGGCTGTCAAACGACAGCCTGATCTCCCGTGCAGCGGCAGGGATGTGTCCCTGACGCTGCACGAAGGGCTGAACGTACCGGGACGTCCATAGGGGTTTCTTTGTGGGCGTTTTTTGGACGTCCCGGTACGTCTATAGGGGAATGAAGGGGTTAATAAGAGACAACATGATTCTCTATGCTAAATAACCATACCTGGGACCTTTCTAAATGAGCTGACCCTGAGACTCTTGAAGTATTATCCCTTTAATAGCCCATCATGAAGATTCTATGTAGTGACTCACCAAATGTGTTAACCTAATGACTCTGATACCGGTCCTCATGGGAACATTGACTTGTCATTACACTTAATTGAGTTACCAGTGGATTCAATCAGGGATATCAACCATAACATAATGGTAGCAAAAGCACCAATTGGGAGTCTTATATATGATCAGACAATGAGTCAGTTCCAGACTGTGTGACTCTGAGGGTCTGCCGTTTGGCCCTCATTGAGCCTGGAGAATTACTGAATATGGCCTCAATATGGTTTATTTAGATATCAGGAGATATAATAAACAATACACAAAATACAAAAATGACCATCACTTTTTTCAGAGGAGATGATATCCCTTTTTTTCTCACTTTAGGTTTTGCAGTTAGATACACTTCTGGACAATCTGTTTGTTGACCCAACCACAGGAGACATTTGGACAGGAGCACATCCAAATGGAAAGAGACTCTTCTTTTACAATTATGAAGATCTCCCTGGATCAGAGGTTAGTTTTTAAATTTTCCCTATAGAAAACCTATAATACATAGTATGCCACAATCTCATCAGTTAGTTTCTAGCCTGTGTTTTGTGTCTCCTGCTTCCAGAGCTAAATAAGTGGATCTGGAATTCACTTAATAAAGTTTTAGATTTAAATTAATAATTGTATGTAGCCACAATGATCCAAGGGAAGATGAAGCCTTTAACTGATGTGAAACATTTTCTTTTCAACAAAGAAAAAATCACGTAAACTTTTGTGATCTTAGAGGTCTATGAAAACCTAAATGAATCATTGCAGGAATAATTCTCACATAAGCTTGATTAATGGAGATTAATGCCCTTAATGCGGCTCCAGGTGAAGAACCGGTCATTTGAGATTGGTTGATCCCTACACTGATCCCCTTCTGTATGCTTTCTCTATATCTGCTTTCTTTCCTCCTTCTGGCAACATTTATGGACATCTGTCCATGCATAGGCACTGGGGGCACGCCGGGGTTGTACTTATATTTCTATGGAAAGAAAGAAGTCAAAAATTCATGGCTCTTAAGGTAGAGCAATAACTTTGCTAGTAACACTTGAATAAACTACTTTCAAAGAACCTTCACTCTTCAAAATGTACATAAGAAGTCAGTTACAATTGTTTTTTTTTTTTTTTTAGGTTGTCCGGGTGCAGAACATACATTCTGACCATCCTATAGTGACCCAAGTGTATGTCAACAATGGTTCTTTGATCCAAGGCTCTTCCTGTGCTGTAGTCTACGATGGCAGGCTTTTTGTAGGCACGGTGTTTCACAAAGCGTTGTACTGTAACCTGGAGTAATCACACACATTGTGTGAAACGTTTAAAAGCGTCCCAGAAACATCAGAAACACAGCAGCAACACAAGAGATGCATAAATGTCTACCACCTTTTTAAAATCATCTGTTTCATAGCTACCAGAATGATAAATTGAGTTGTATTTGTGTAAGAGTTTTGTTCCTGCAATATATTAAAATGAGTCACAACATAGTGCAAACATTTTCCCTAACCTCATTCTTTGAATTATTCTTCCCCACGTTCACACCTGTTGAGAGGCCAGATCTTGACTTTAGATCTCATGGATAGTGAATAGCTTTCCAGACTAGACAACGTCTCAGAGAGTTGATTAGTGTGAGAGGAGGGCTATCTGTGTGTAGGGGTAGGGTAGCACCTGACAGCCTTTAGTGGTTTTAGACTTGGCGGTAAGGGGAAGGAGGATGGCCAAACGCAGGTCCTCTGTCCAGAGAAAGAAGAAACTCACCTGAACCCTTGGAAATGCATGTCATGTTATAATTGAATAATAATTTTACCAGTTCATGTTTGTTCTAAATTCTACAATCCTTAGTTGTTTTGCAGATTATATTGATATTACACGTGACGTCTCTGGTTAAAGCATGTTGTACACCTTACTGACATACTGAATTATGTTTGTCAGTAGCTGTATGATGGCTAATTTTAGGATATTTAGACTTTGGAATTTCAACCACTTGGCATGAGATACGTGGATGAGAAAATGTGTCAGCTAACCAATTATCATGTATGACTGCCTAGGCCAACTTTTCTAGCAACTGGTTTGACAGCCATGGTGCTGGGTAAATGCCAACTTTATTGCAGTAGCATTTTTTCTGATTGTGAATGATTATCAGAATCATGCAAAAGTATCATTTTATTGTTTTGCCAAGGTTCATTGTCACAATATTCATTCTCATTTTTTTTATCTCATCCTATGGAAGAATTAACAGTTTTCCTGTATTCTTTTGCAGCCCCTGCGTTGAATACTGCAGCTATAGTATTGCAAACAACTAATGCTGCATTAATTTGTACCAATGAGTGCCCTCTATTTGTGAACTATGATCTCAGTGATGTACAATAGCAACAGCAATGCTAATGGGTGCAAATCCCTGGATAATTTACGATCACAAAAATAAACTGTGAGAATAATGCATAATAGACTTGGTTATTCAGATTGGTACAAATTTTAAGTTTTTATGAAATTTGCCAATTTCATTAATTCATACGAATGTCCAAAAACGAGGAGAGGCCCAACGGAACAAATGAAAACAAAATCTCAGAGTTCTCTTTTGAATCTCATTTTCTGCACTCACTCTCTGTTACCCTTTGTCACACCCTCTTAATGTCTCCCTACCCTCTTCCTTTCTCCTCCTCCTCACCTTTTCTCCTTTTTTTCTTTCTTCCTGATTTCCATGTCTTCCTTCTTCTTTATTCTTCAGTGTTCTGCTTCTCCCAATGATCCCTTGCATAACCGTGGCCTCCAGGAGCACTTGTGCAAGAAGCTGGAGCCTTGGCACACAGCAGTGGGACAACCTCTCCCCTGTGATGCAGAAGTGCTCCAGGAGGTTCAGAATAACGCATATGGATCAGTGGAGAAAGAGGTTTCAGCTTTTACATTTGTAATTTCACATTGTATTTTTATCTTAGAATATGAATGGTTGCATGTTTATCTATTAGAGTTATAGTGTTTCTTTTTGCGAATTTCTTCATGAAATGTATAAAAACATTGGCTTCTATGTGAAATGTTGGTGGCGTTTTAAGGCTGTGTCGGTTTCACTGTTGTGCCGGAAAGTACACATCTGTGTCGGTATGTATGTTTTCTTCATCAGTGTAATAATGAAAACATGAAGGGTGGTATGTAATTCTTAGAAGGACATATATTTTTCAAATGGGTTTACTTAGTTTGACTTAATAAAATGAATAAAATAATTCATAGTTTGTGATTTATGGGAGCCTAGGGAGAAAAGAAACTTTTGCCATTGCTGACATCTGTTCGTACAAATCTGCTTAATCAAGCAGTGAAGGATCTCACAAGGTTGTGCCATCATTTGTATCTTCCATCAATCAGAGCAGATGAATTCACAAATCTCTTTAAAAGCACTTACTGACAGCTTTGCGTGAGGCCCCTGCCAATTAGGTTTTTGGGTCTTATAAAGGTTTTTTTTTTTGTTTTTGGGCCTAGGAGGTTTCTGGGACGTGGTCAAAGGGATATAGACAAAAGAAGAAGACAATGTGTATGAAAAGGTGGTTAACAGACGGTGAAAGGCTGCTTCAGAGGCATGTAAAAGACTGGTGAGATGGGTAAATGTGGAGAGCTGGTAGAGAGGGTTAAAGCCCAATCTGTGCAGATGAGTTTAAAAAAAAGCTGGAGAGGACCAGCAAGAAAACAATATAAAATACATGTGGTGTCCCATCAGGCATTGGAAGTCACAGGTTGGGGAGAAGTAGGAACAGTTTTGAAAGCTACAGCCGCCATGAAAAAGATAGTTGAGTATTTTTTGATTAGGCTCCAGGTAGTAGGAATTTGTGGATGAAATGTCATTATTTTTAGAAACATCTGGTTGTAGTTGAGCTGGCTTTGGACAACTGCTGAAACATATGCTCAAGTTTCACTTATTAACAACTGACCTATGGGAAAGCTTTCTTTTTAATATTACAATACTAATTTTTCATTATTAATCATGAGAAGTGGGGACGTTTTCTAGCGCCGTAACAAAAAATGCAGAAGCACTAGCTTTGTTGGCTCAGGAGGGGGCAGGCCATTGACAGCTTATTTTGAGACATTGGTACGAATTAACAAATTTCATTAAAATACAATTTCTTACGAATCCAAATGCATGTCTACTTGTCTATTAACTTTTATGGACTTGTCTAAAATAGATAAGTTTATACTTTTCTCATTTAAAATTGGTTTTACTTTGTTGTACGTAGCTTTGGTTTATAGGGATTTAATACCCCAATCTTGCTCTTCTTCCTCTTCTTTAAGGTGGGCTTGTTTTAAATGCTTAGGGAGAAAACTACTAGTGCTAGCCCTAGATTCGTAAATTTGGAGCCACTGAAATAATCTCTTCCCGCCTCATACTATACCATAGCGCGTCCAAGGCTTCTGTCTGCTTGTGCTTAATCATGTGCAGAATAAACTAGAAATACTTTATTTTCCTTAGTGGGTAGCACCATACACCATAGGACCTCTGTTAATTGGATTATCAAAAGTCTTATCAGCAAAACAAATTGGCACTATTTGAACTCATATTCCTACTTTCTCTAAGGGTTGACATTGTTAAAGGACAATGTCTTAATACCCCTTTTTCATGTGGCTCAGTGTTGGTGTTTTGCTGCTGTTCTTTGACACGAAGATGATAGAAAACTGGTTCCTCTACCAGTTCTGGTACCTCAAATGGCCCATGTCAACTTCTGTATGGAGATAGCTCTTTATAAAGACTTTCCTAGTAACGGGACATAATGGAAGGCCACAGTGTGGGCTATGCTAATTCCAATGCTTGACAAAAAGCCCATCAGAAAAAGTGCTTGTAACTGCTAGGATATAATGTTTTAGAAAAAGATCGTTTTTGGATGTCAAACTTGAGATCTTTTTAAAGTTATTCTGGTTCTCTGCGCAGCACCAAAAGTATAAACGGAGGTATTACTAGTGTCTAAAGTGTCCAGAGCCATATTGTCCATATGGTAGATCTACACAGACCTGTGAGGGCATCACAAGAGGCAAAATAGGGAGATAACATGGTAGCGTTGCATAATTCACAAACATTTCTCTCAATCTACCTCTTTTCACATATACCAATCTAAGTTTTACTATGTGTCATACATTCCCTACCAACGCTCTGCTTACCCTCACAAAATGTGGCGTATGGATCAGCGCCGGAAATGTAAATGTCTATGGCCGCTTAGAACATAAGACTGTCTGTCATGTTTGTAGGAAACAAGTGTCATCGGGAAGAAATGTATTTCATTTTACTGTAATTTGTCCCAGAAAGAATACTTCAATTCACCATGGAAAATTAAACATTTGTTTGCATAAATTGAATTCAAACAGAAAGAAAAAAAACATATTCCGAGCAGAGAAAACAACATATTCCAAGCCTGTCTTCTTCGGGATTACAATTTATTGCATTCATTTTTCACAATTATAATACTCATTGGCAAGAGGTTTATTTACATTAACAAATGGTGTTTTATCACAGGCTTTTAGAGCGCAATCAATTGACAAACAGATGTTCTTGGTCTTAAATATTACAGATAAAAATGTAAACGATAAAAATGAGACAAGTCATATAAATCACATCACAATAACCAGGCACAAAATAAAGTAACATAAAACCCTAAAATATAATATTTATTTTCCCCTGTAAATTAAAGGACATTAAAATGTACTAAACTAAAGGTTTAGGTAACTGCACAAAATTTATAAAGTAATACGAAAATATCACGTGTCACAAATAAAAGGAAGCTCATTTTTTATTTGGGTTTTTAATGCTTGTAGCTCAGTTGGACATGGTGAAGCTGTTTATTTTGCAACAAGAAATCTTTACTATGAAGGTCAGTATGTTATATATGAAATTATTTTAAAGCTATATCTTATAAGCTTTTTGTTCTTTATTTCGTTCAAAAAACTTTGGGCCTGAGCGCATGACCTTAAGTAATTTTAAACGAGTTGAGTAACACATGGTTTGCTATTTAATGACCTGACTAAAATCAAATCCTCAAGTGTGTAAATAAGACCGCTAAAAATGCTACAATTAAAGATAATGGAAACTAGAAATTCTGTATAAGTGTGTGCTAGGAAAGAAGAGAGAGTAAAAAAAAAAAAACATAAAAGCTGCTTCTAACCCCAAGAGAGGAGGTACAATAGTAATATGTGGGGGTGAGCGCTGTTATGACTGTTGGACAGTTGAGATATAAGAACAATTAATTTAATATTCCATTTTATGGGCTGATTGGTACTTATCTGCTGTCACTTTCTCTGTTTCTAATTTAAAAAAACTACATTTCATAATAAAAAACATAAAAAAAAATTTTAAACATGAAATAGTGCTTATGTCTGGTGTTATAGATTGACACCAAGAAGTGGTGGTGTTAAGGACTTGATGCGTTTCATATACAAACACTTGAAGCAGCTCTGCCTCCCAGCGAGTATCTTCACTGATTCAGTCCCTGGCTCTGTGTTCCATGAGAAATATTACTCAGACTATTTAAAAAACAGACTCTTCACTATCACAGTCTACAACGAACGGATCTGGATTTTTTCCCATTCAACTCAAAAAAAAACTAATCACTAGAACCCATCCAAAACATCTGAGTATCCCGATGGGGCAACTACCCACCTACCAACTCAGATCACCCATTAACGTTTCTGATGGATCACTATCTCACCTAAAGCTATCATCTAACATAACATACTCTTATGTCGCTTTTTCCATCCCTTTCCCCAAATATTGTGATGACTGAAATACTTTTTCCTGTAATAACTTACTCCTCTGAAGAAGTCAGTATTAGCTAAATGCGTCAGGTCCTTCACAACACAACTTCTTGGTGTCAGTCTATATAACACCAGACATAAGCAACATATGTTTTAACAAACCTTGTATAACTTCCATTTTAAAATTGAATATTACATTTATTGTGCTTATATATCAACTGTTTTATTAGCGCTCATCCCAACACATTACTGAAGAGAATGGAAACATCTACACTTAAGTGATTCATTGGGGCTATAGAAAATTAGCACATGCTAAATAAACACAAATTATGCCTAGAGGTGTATAGACAGGTTGTAAGTCATTAGACAGATGTGTACAGGAGTCTAAATACACTATAATACTGATATTTTAACCTTTTCATTGACAGATTTGATCAGTTACCAGCATTCCAAGAGTTATCATTAAACTACTTGATTTTTTGCTGTGCCTCTGTGAAACCATCTCCTACCTAATAACATTATAACAAGTTGAGCAATAAAAAGGCCTATTGGCAATGCTGACACAGTAAAAAAACAAACAAACCTTTGTAAGGCTGCCACAGAATAAAAAAAATAGCTTATTAAAAACCCCTTGCAATGCTGGAATCTAGTTAGTTCATTTACTTATACAGAGGCCCTAGTTTTGAAGTTATTTAATTCATATTATTATATAATTGTATAGATCACTTACACATATTTAATTGCTACTCACACATGTATGCAAACAATTCTAACAAATATCGATGCGTAAGGTTTTAAAGGTTGTATTTGTCTTGTAGCAGTTTTAATTGGTATCAAGGGGATCTGGACATTTTTACTGCTAGGTTAGCTTAATTGAATCTAACTGTTTCGATGGGTTACTCACAATTGTCTGTCTGGAGGTTTGCTTTGATCTGCTTTGAAAAATGTTGATTTTGAATTGAAAATAGTGTCCCTTACTTGGAGTTTTGGGGTTCCGTGCGCTACATTTGTGGTTGAGTAGCTAGCGCTTATTATACTAGACTATATTAAAACATTATAGTGTTTTTTTTCTTTAGTCTTGGATTTTGGACAGGTCATTAAATAGGCTCCCTAAGGAATACTTTATTTTTGCTGTGTGTATAGTTTCATTTCTAAACGTCCTGTAGCATGAAATGAAAAAATGTGCAAAGCCCATCATGTGAAATAATATATATTTCTGACTATGTTCATTTAAAATGATTATTCTAAAGCAGTGCTATGTTAGGACAGTGGTATATCACTGAATATGCACATGAACATCTTAATATTAGTTTACACATATCAATAAATGTGACAAGGTAGGTATATCATAACCACGTGAGAGGACAAGTTGCACTATTTGGTAAGTAAAAAAATGGAATAGCAGAATCTCATTTCTTTCTTTAACAATCATTACAAAATACTTTTGTCTATTGATCTGTAGTAATAACCTCCTGTTGAATTGTATAATCCCCATAAAAAGTAATTAAATAAGCCCAAAGTAGCCATGTTCTACTTTTACTAACACCAGCATGAAAGTCAAAACTAAACATAATGACCCGTTAAATAAAATAAATAGATCAGCAAAACCCTGACAAACAAAGCATCTCTGTAGAGCATAACCACATACAGTACAATGTAAACATAATTCAAAGAAAATGTTTTTAAACTTTTATATACAAATCCAGTTTCTGTTAAGCACGTGTGATCCAGCTACTTATTAGCAGCAAAATATGGCTCTTGGTCTGTCTATTTTAGACCCAATAGGACTAGAGTGCCAATAGCTTATTGCAGGGTTTTTCAGGGGTTTCCATCTCTTATGATCAGCCCAATGGATCCCAGGTTAAACCGCAGATGTAGGGTCCCTGATATAAAAACGACATATACCCTATATCAAGTTCCCCTTTGGATCCTCAAGTCGGGTCCATAGACCTTGCAGTCTTTTGCTAGGATACCATTACCCCTATCATTTGGTAACAAGTGTATCTGTGGCCCCCTGAAAGCTACTGTCATGGAAAAGGTGGCCCGACACCATTGATCTGCAATTCCCATGAGACTTCCTTTGTGGCTGGCTGAGCGTTATGTGAGGTGCAATCCAGTAAAAGCAATAGATCTGTATTTCACTAGAGCAACAGACAACAACTCCAGCGTCTGTGTACTGCAACAACTGGATTTCCATGATTAGAGCAGTAATGTACAGCAGTTTGAGAGGGTCAGAGGTGACCTATGATTTATGTTATCCACTGGCCAAGAAGCTCCAAGAATCAGAGCTGATTACTGGGCCTCAAGGACGGAGTTTGATCTCAGGCTGGTTGAAAACATTGGTTGTGCTGTTTCCAACACAGGTTCTGCCTTCTACACCTCTTCATGTCTATTGTTGGCTAGCTTCATTCCACCTATGCTTGGCCACATCTATCTACGTTGGGAAGAGTATGTATGTAGCCAATCATGGATGGGATGGAGCTTGTCAACTCCATTCTCCAAGGGAGAGGGAGACCTCTGGATACCAGTACAGGGAAGTTCCCAGGTATGATCCACTGGCATAAGAGAGGTTAAATTGTGCAGAATATTGAAATAATCTATCGGCTCAGATGGACAATACCCTGCATGACATGCAATTAAGACCTGCACAAACCGGTTTCATTCCTTACTCTTTACATAAAAGAACACTAAAACCATTTTGTAGAAAGAATACAAGAATTCACATTTCCCATGTTATTGCCAATAAACTGAAACCAATTCATTACTCATGATGAAAAATACTCCTTCCAGAAGATTCTTCATCACTTAAGGTCATATGTATCGTATGCAAACATCCATCAACTTAAACCCATTAAATAGTTTAACAAATTTTGGGTATGCTAATGAGTAACTGATGATATACAAGGGTTAGCACTGCCACAAAAGGGTTAAGATGTTCCTATGAGAGTTCTTGCAGATTCTTGTGTCTGTTCTATATTTTTTACATATATTTTATTAATTGATTAATAGAGTTAATTAGCGCTTTTCAGTTTCCAGTATGATAAAGGGCAGGAACAATAAGTGCTGTCATATAGTAAGTATAGTAGTTTACAGACCTTTTGATTGAGGCACAATATACACAAATACATTAGAAAAAAAACAGTCCCTGACTCGTGGAGCTTACAATCTAAGTAGGTACCAATTTTGTCTACATACGCCCTTCTTGAGCTGATAGTTTCCATCAAAGGGGAAGAGAAAATTAATAAGGAGTAAAAGTAATGCAAATGAGATAGAAACTTGGACCTGTGTGTATGTTGCATATGACTATGTCAGTGGGTTTCCCACATTTTTGTCCGCAGTAGAGGCGTAATGAAGAGCTGTAGTCCTATAAAGTGCTCTAAACCAGCATTACAAACATACCCATGTAATGCTTTTCTAATATGTTGGTTATTAATACTTTTGAAACATAGGCGAAATATTCAAATTAAGTACAAATAAAATATATAGCCACTGAAAAGAATATCTTTAAATGATGCTACAATACTCTAGTGCATATCCATCCCAAACCTAAGTTAATAATTATGGAGCAACAGTGTTAAAATTGTATATGAAAGTATATGACTTGAGCATTGTTCACGTGTTCTCCAAGTTGTAGGGAGGGATTCTTCTTGTTTTCTTGTGAAAAGTCAAGCTAAATAGGAACTAAAGTCATTTACTGTGCTATGCAACCATTCCAAGTCAGCTTTAAGCAAGCCAAGAATTCTAAGAATTGCATTTCACAGTTGATGGAAGTTATCTATTAAGTATAGTGTCTCATGGTGTCACATGCAGTCATTTAATTAGGTTTGTCTGAAAGTAGTTTGACTGTTGCAAGACATATCGCTTTAAACTGACGGAGAAGCGAGTGAAGCATTGCGACTGTCCGGTGTCACAGGACAGCAGAATCGCTCCATGTGTCCTCAGACCTGGGAAGGAGATAAAGCCAACCAGCTGTAAGGAGAGCCGTGTGCCAGCCTTAATTGTCTATAGGTTTCCAATAAATCATTACTGACTGTTTTTTCACCCTTGGCGTCTGCCCATGTAACCAAACACTACTGTATAAGCTATCAAGACTTGTTTGCACAGCACGCGGCACTGAACCAAAGAATCTTATGAAATCATAACAGCAATTTAATCCCTTTTGGCTAACAAAAAATGATCATTTTAGAAAATAATGTCTTTCAAATAGAATCTTCCATATCCGATGCCAGTATTTCACCATAAATATTTCTGTACATATTGTAGAACACATGGAGATTCTGTTGTCTAAATGTCTTAGCCACATTTGTGGGTTACTGTTCACGGCTCTTTTGGGTCTCTGATGTCATCTGAGGACGTTCTTTCGTGCTTTGCATTGTGCTGCTGTTGTTCCTGCTCTTTCTTTCTAAGTCTTTCTCTTTGCTTCTCCATTTTTTCTTGGTTTTTCTGAACTTTCTCCATTGACAATTTCATGTCTTTGATCTTCTTTTTAATAACTGTTCTTTCTTGAGAATTGATACCTAAAGCCTAAGGAAATGCAGGATTAGTCAGCATTCTACGCACGGTACACTAAGAAAATGTCATTATCTAATGCAAGATGTGCAAAACTAAACCCAATCCATCTGCCGGCGAATCTGCCAATTTTTTTTTAAATTATTTATTTATTTATTATTGAATAATTCAGAATCATACTTCATCAGCTTTTTTGTTAATCATTGAAGCAAGGTTTATAGATACAAACTGGAGCCATTGCAGATAATAAGATAATTTAAAGGCAACAAGTACATGATACATAGAAACAATGATGTTATTAACTTAATTAGCATGAATTTGCAAAAAAGAAATCATGTTTTGCTGTGGGCTTTCAGACAAAGTTACGAATGTTTCACATTAGCTTGTATTAGGTTTTGTATTTTTTCAATTTGGTTTTATGTTAGATTTGGACATTAAATACATAAATTAATAAAATAAATAATTTTTGGTACCATTTTCAGTAAAAAAAAACTCAAACCTTTTTGGGTGCACCAAAAAAGCCCATTGATGTGTTGAGTTATATTTGACATCATGAAATAATTATATGGGCCCATTATCTACCTCTGGCTACAGATTTCAAAATATCTTCTAAAATTAATATATTGAATGATTAAAGACTTGTTCGTTTAGGTGTGGTAAGGTGGTACAATTAATCTACAATGAAAAGTTTTAATAACTGATGTAATTAAGAACTCTGGAACGCGGAGCAATCTAATCTTTTTTTTGTTACCTTAAGTTTTGTGCCATCCATCTGAAGAAGCTGTTCACCATTAATATTTTGGGCTGTAAATACCGGAACACAGTGTTCAAGGTTCACGTTCCTTAGCCAATCAACCACCTGTTGTGTGGTCCATTCCAGAACTCTATGGCTTTGCCAATGGTTATGCTTGGGTGACTGGCCTTCATCAAGAATCTGAGGAGAAACATATCTATGGTTATTTAAATCCTTAACCATACATTTATGTTGTAGTTTAGTTATTTTATGGGTTTCACTGCAGAAACTATAGGCATTACAGAGTTGAAGAGGAAGGATCCTAGACATTAAAGGGAGGTAAAAGGAACCTAAACTTTTAAGGGCATTCACTGGAACTGTCCCAGCCACTCAATGGGAGGAAGAGGAAAAAATGTACAGATCCAGAGGAATACACATTATAAATGAAGGAATGGAAAGGAGATATATTTCATATGGGTGGGTTAGAACATTCATATGATATAAATACATGCAGGAGGAAGGAAAGCCATAAATGGTGACAGGGCAATTAATTAGGTGCCTACAGTAGCGGGTGGAAAGCAAAAAGGAAGCAAGCAGAACTGTTTTGTCTACACAGGTGTCAGCATAGAAGAAGTGGACAAGAAAGAGTGGAACAAATCCACGGTAGATGAAGTGGGGACTCACCTCATCATCTATCATGTCCAGGCTCTGAGTACCGCACATTGAGGAAACGGAAGAGAAATTTTGAAAAAGCCATTTTAGACAAGTAAAATTTCTCAGGCTTACGGGAGACACTCGGTAATACGTTCATTCACATTTAAGGTAATTACACATTTAAGGTAATTACACATGCGTGGAACAACAAAATTCATAAGTACTTCACGGGTGTTTTAAGAAGAAGCATTCAACATATAAAATATAACATATACAATTATCTCTATATTCCTTGCTCACTGGTCTTGATGCTTAGCAGATCACTCCTCTACAATCAATTTCCAAGCTACCAGAATAATCTTTTTTTTTTCTTCCAGAACATTGCTCATCTTTATAACTACTACCTTAGTTTAATATAAAACAGATTATCATCTCCAAAATCTTCCTTCATTCCTTCAAAGCTCTTGAACTATATTTCATCCCTGATATCACATCATAAAGCTGCATACCTTCCTTCAAACTTAAAGCAAGATTTTTTTCTTAAGAAATATTTTAGAACGTATATATATAAATAACTTTATGCCCTGTGTAATTGTCTCTCCCGAGAAAAGATTATGTGGATGAATGAGATGAATGATAGATTAAGACTTTCATATAAAGTATATGATATGAATATTTAATTATATTAAAAAATGTATAATTTGATGTATGTTTTAAATTGAAGTATGCAAATATGCAATTATGATAAATGTATGAACAGTAAATGTTATATTTGCTTAATTACTAAATAAAATATTATAAATATAATAGAAATATTTTAGAACCTTTATATGACTAAAACGTTTATATCACTAAAAAAGACACTGTTTAAAAACATTAAGTGAAATTGAATTGTGAAGTTTTACAAAGAATGTGAGTGTCCTCTTCTTGACTGACAATTGTTAGAAACCTATGACTATTATTACAATAGGTGATCATTAACCTCACCTTGGTTATAACTCCTGTGGACTTGGCTACTGAACTGAAAAACAAACAGCCTACTGAACTTAACAGACACTGTGCTTGGCAGGGCTCGGCCGTCTACAAATAGTGAATTTGCTGAACTGCAATCAGCCCAAGATCAGCAAAATTAGCAAGGTCCTTATGTACTCTGGTGACTGCGGAATATGTCAATGATAAAAGTATAATCAGCTTGAATTTAGACAAATTTTAACTATGTTACCCAATCAGGGGCGTAACTAGAAACCTCAGGGCCCCGGTGCGAGAATCTGTTAAGGGGCCCCCCCACCCCCAAACCATCTATCCCTTTCTCACGATCTACCCTCTCCCTCCCTACCCCCCCTTCTCACGATCTACCCACTCCCTCCCTACCCCCCTTTCTCACGATCTACCCACTCCCTCCCTACCCCCCCTTCTCACGATCTACCCACTCCCTCCCTACCCCCCTTCTCACGATCTACCCACTCCCTCCCTACCCCCCCTTCTCACGATCTACCCACTCCCTCCCTACCCCCCCTTCTCACGATCTACCCACTCCCTCCCTACCCCCCCTTCTCACGATCTACCCACTCCCTCCCTACCCCCCTTCTCACGATCTACCCACTCCCTCCCTACCCCCCCTTCTCACGATCTACCCACTCCCTCCCTACCCCCCTTCTCACGATCTACCACCTCCCTCCCTACCCCCCTTTGTAGGTCATTTACCGTCGCCGCACCCGAGACAAACACCTCACGCTCCCAACACTGCACTCTGGGCAGTGCTGAGGCAGGCGGCAGCGGCGGCGGCGGCAGCAGCGGGGAGCAGAGGCATCCTGGATTTCTGTCAGTCAGGGGGGCCCAAGAGTTGCCGAGTGGTCGTTTTCAGTAACCGCTCGGCACCCCTTTGGCCCCCCTGACTGGCAGAACTCCAGGGCCCGGTCACAGTCGCGACCCCTGCGACCCCGGTAGTTCCGCCACTGTACCCAATACTTCAGACACTTAACGGGAGAAGAGAAAGAAAAATATCAGTGACCCTGTCTTATGACACAGTAAAGAATAGCACACACAATTAAAAAAAACAAGCTCATACCTCATCCGAAGACAGCGCCAAAGAATGAGAACGTTCTGCTCTTTTTGATTCGGCAATAAGGCCGCTTAGCTCAGCTGAGCTGGCACTGCTGCCACTGAAGTCATCGCTCAATGTGAAGTTCTGCAAATAAGATCAGAAACATTTCTAGAAAGAAATCAAATATATCTCCATCGTAGTCTTTACTAATCATATATAAAAAGGAAAAAAAATACATGTAGAAAGAATGGAGGGGATCATAAAACTTTTAATGATCAGCTGATTTTATAGTGGACAAGCCAGTAAAACTAGTTTAAGTTACGCAACAGAGTGTACATTTTTTTACACATTATCAAACAGCATTCAGTCCTTATGACATATTACAATGCAAATTCTAGTTTTCATGTATCCGCAAGCATTTGAATAATATAACATCTTAAAAATGTAATTGTGTACCTCCAAGAAAAAGTAAGGATATACAGACTTATGCATGCAAGTTAATATGTATTCAATATTAATATGTTAATAAATATATTTATATATAAACAAAATACTGTACCAAGCGACATGAATAACGATTTATTGGTGGCCAATAACGCTGTTAGAAAAAAAACAGCAAACAGATGAAATGAGTTAGACAAGAATGAATGTTATGACATTAAAGTGAAAATCAGCGAGACAAGGGCATGCAGTAAGAGACGTTCGAGCACCATCACAAAGGCTTTAATATACGTGTGTTCAGAACTACAGAATCAGGGGCAGTAACGCTTTCTTGGGAGCGACACGTATGGATTATTTAAAAGCTTTAGAATGATTTGAATACTTTTCAAGGTTAGTGTGGAACACTCAGATGTACATTTTTGCTAAATCATAAAACTGGAGTAGCAAGAAGGAGGTTGCAGGAAACCGGATACAGGGGGATTAAGATTTTGTTAAAGGAGTGTGGAGGCCATGACACAATCTCACAAATTATGTATAATATAGGCTGTTTGACTAGTGGCCACGAGCAGGATAAGCAGCAGTGGAGGGCTGGCCCAGGGGGAAATTGAGTTGGACCGGCCCTCTCGCAGAAGTGAGAACATGGAGTACGTCATGCTGGCAAATCCAGCAAGTTCCCAAATGTAGGCTTTGCAATTAGGCATATATAGGAGCTGGATATATGAGCTCAGTCTTATCAACGAGTTTAGTTTGGAAGAATCTATGTAGAACACCCAATCTCTCCCAGAAACATCACACACATTTAAGCTTTGCGTGACATAATTCCACAATAAAACACATTATCATAATATCAACCTGTGCGTAAAATGATATTGGTTGCACACTTGGTATATACTCTTTTGTATTTAATAGCCCCCCCCTTTTTTTTTTTACTAAGTGTATACTGTTCCCTCAGACTTGGGTCTTTTTTCACATTTTTACCATGTTTGCTAGACGCAGGATATGCGTGATAGGCAGGATACGCATAGCTGTTATGTTTTGCATATCCAGCCGGCGGTCACATATGCATGCAGTAGAACCCAATCTGGGACTTTCTCATGGTGGTCTGAAAAGCTGCTGATCAGTCACCGACCAATTAGTAGTATCTTTGCCCCAAGGTTAGATCCTCACATTTAGTGTAAGGTGAAGACTTCAGACGGATTTTATCGCAATGTACCATGCCATCATGGCCACGGTATGTCATGAACGAAGGGGCAGTTACTGGACATTTATTTCAACAAAGGCCTACAAACTTCCAAAGTAAAAAAAAAATTCGTATTTTTTTAAAATAAAAATGTAATTAAATAAAAATGTAATTATGATCTTTTATTTATATAGCGCCAACAATTTACGCTGCTTACAGTACAGTATATTCAGTGGGTCTGACAAAACTAAAACTGGCAGACTAAGTTATTCAGTGTCTTTTAAAAGAAAATTAAAAAAATGCTGGGATGCCAAAAGGTTGTGGCCTCCAGCCCTCAAGGCCTGGAGTTGAACACCACTACATTAAAGGTGAGAAGGTCTCATAGATTTAACTATGCATTATACAAGGCCAACCTGGCCTTTTTTGCTGGAGAAACTCACATGGGTAAGTCCCTTATAACACACAGGGAAAAGTTTCACCTCAGCAAAAGTCACCTGCAAACTATCAGTTTATTATAAGCCCATTAAATGAGAAATCCAGACTCTATTTAATGATGGAGTGATGTAATGCGATGTATGAGATTTTATGGGGAGGGAATCACCATAAACCTATATAGCATTCAGGCTCCAGTTGATAACGTTGTGTAACTACACATGAAGGTACGTGGGAAAGAACGCACGTTCGCAAAACCAAAGTGAATGTGGTACTACTACTGTTTTAAATGTTTTGAACCTTGCAAATATTTTCAGTGGTATCTTGAAGCTTTTAATATGGTTGACTGAAGACAAGAGACAACATGACACAAAATATGGCCCAGACTGCAGTAAGTCATGGATGAACATACCTTCCGTTCAATGCTGTCTTCACCATCAGTAGAACTAATGCTATCACACAATCTTGATCGAGACGGTTTCTGACGTTTGCTCTTCACGATGAGTTGAGCCCTTGTTTTGAGGGCTTTGGAGTCCAACCTTTCTGTTTCCGGAACTTCATTAAAATCTGGAAAGTAAATCGCTTTTCATAAGGGCCCAAGTTTAAAACAACATGGACAGAGAAGTGTGAACCACGCAAGAATTCAGCCACAGACGCATGATTTTTTTCTTAAACAATCTGTATGTATTTAGCACCTGCAACAATGGGATACTAGATATTATTCTAATTCTAAAATGTAATTCTGCGGGTGTTTTGTTAGAATTATCCCAATTATATAAAATACAAACAAAAATGTAATAGAATCATATATACATCAATTTTATATCAGTCAAAACACCATGGATATAGTCTGCTTTAAATACGGCTTCTAGTCAGATTGTTAGTAGGTTCTCCAATAACTAATACAATTGATGGAACTTCTTTTAAGTACATGCGGTAAAATGAGCATTCCTGTACCCTAATCGGTGTGCTTGCTAAGGTTTCTTAAGGTGCATGTGCCATTCCTGTTCTATCCAACCTGGAGATTTAAGTGTTCCACCCTAGACGTTGCATTTGCACCCTTGGCATAGTCAGGTCATTTCATGGAAATTTCTTGTAAACCTCCACTGATCCATCAATGAACACTGTATCGGAATCCAACTATCGGGAAGTCGTAATTCACTTCTTCAACTCTACCTACATTGTTTTAGCAGACTGCATATAATCCTGTAGCACCAGACATTGTATCTACAGTGCGTCTTCTCTATAACACTATTACCACAAATATCTTAAGGCAAGACACACGTTTATAATATTTGGCAGCAGAATAATGGTAGCTTTCACATAAAACAGTTTCAGAGCAGTACCACCAGCTGCCCCAAGGAGATTCCTTGACAAGCGGGTCCCTCTCTTGTAGGACTTGTCATATCCCAGCACTCCACTTCAGAAGAGATACTACATAGTAGTGCTGGTTATATATATATATATATATATATATACACACACAGTATTTTATCAAGAGTTATTTTTTTTAAATTCTTACATTTAACAGTGTGCATTTTGGTCATTAATTGGAAAATGACAAATTACAGCAACTTATCCATAAACCATCACCCAATTCAGTGAAACAGTATCATGTAACCATACATATTCAGTTTTGACTTACCAAATACATCATCGGTATCTCCTCCCTTCACTGCTCCTTCTGAAAATGTGTACAAAATTTCCAGTTAACCACTAGTTAATAGTGTTAGTAAACGCAGTACCATTAAAATACAGTAAAATATTAGCAAAGCTGAGTTAATTATGCATGAGATAAAGCTGTTAATTAGTGGAAGACAGGGGAGGAAAAAGTCTGTGTATCATACATTCTCCATATTATTACCAGTCTAACAGTCCTTACCTGCATACATATACAAAGATTTTAATGCTATACAAGAAAGCAAAGGGAAATCATACCAAACACAATTTAATTACAGCAGTTTGCGGATTAAGAAAACCCCAGACCTTCTAGGTCACCAGTAACAAGTGCTCTCGGTCACTTTGGTCTTGGAAGTTTATTCACCAAAGCGTAAGCGGGTAGATGAGTTTTGGTAAAATGAATTTAATAAATCCACCAGTTTCAATACATAAAGCATAGGATAGAAGTTTATTTCAAAAGGAGGAGGCCATAAATCTATGGGGTCAGAGAATTACATGTAATATACTAAAGTTTTACTTTACAGAGAGGGTGGTCGATAACTTGAACAGCCTCCCATCAGAGGTTGTAGAGGCTAATACATTGAGGGAATTTAAACATGCATGAGATAAGCATAAAGCTATCCTGAATCAGACAAGACCAAGGACTTATTCAGATCAGAGTCTTTATATTAGGAACAATGGGCAGACTAGATGGACGA
The DNA here is from genome assembly GCF_027358695.1 of Spea bombifrons. Classification (NCBI taxonomy): domain Eukaryota; kingdom Metazoa; phylum Chordata; class Amphibia; order Anura; family Pelobatidae; genus Spea; species Spea bombifrons. Next base: position 17,152,985 of record NC_071091.1, on the reverse strand, counting down.
GTGGTTCTTATCTGCCATGAAATGTATGGGCTGGCCTTTCACATATACGTTATTCAGCTGGGTCTATTCATTGTCAGAAATGAGCCAACCCCTAATAAGGTTCTGCTGTTTGTCTAGCCCCATATAACATATAGTTAAATCAGTGTGATTTCCCAATAGTCTCTTTACATAATGATTTATGTATTATAGAGAAACTGTCCAGTGTACATAATGGCCTACAAATTCTATGGTGCACAGAATAACAATAATCCTTTGGAGGCCTCTTATTAGCAACCACCATTCCTCTGTTCCAATGGCATATTGAGTACGCTAATCCAAGTTGATAATTTTAGAAGGCTAATTGATCATTAGAAAACCCTTTCCAATTAAGGGGTATTTTGCTGTAATTTACTGTGTGTGCTTAGAGTGACTCTTAGAGTTCCAACGTTGTTAACTAAAACTGGTAGGTTTTTAGCCATTAACAGTGTTGAATAGTTTAAAAAGAGTGTCCGTTTCAATGAGTTTGTTGTTTTTGATATGTGCATTGATGATTTTTTTCCAAAATGATAAAATAAGTCTTTAAGCTGGTGAGGGAAAATAGTTTAGGGCAAACTACAGCCCAGAATCTTCTAAGAAGCAGTAGTAGTGGAGAATGTGTGCAACATGAGGCTCAACTAACGTGTCTGGAAAGTATTCCAAGAAAACACAATGGAAGATATTCTTTGGTATATGATGCTTTAAAGATTAGTCTCTAAGAGTGAGTAGAACCCTGTAGAGGTTGAGTAATTATAATTGTAATACTGGTTAATTATAACTGATGTTGCAAAATGCAATAGTTATCAAATCCCTCATTGTTAAAACATGGAACGTAAAAATTATTATTAAGGAAATGTTTATTTGAAATCAAATAACGCCAAGGGACTTCAGAAGAATAGGTAATCCAACACTGGAGATAAAGAAATATCAATGCAAATTACCAAATTCATAGAATTTTGCCATGAAAATGATCGTTGGGTTAAATATGATGATGTGAATAAAATGTATTGCTGGCAAAAGTGGCCTTCACCAGTGACAGGTGGAATTGTGTCAAGCATTCAGTAGATATGGCCCGGCAAAGAACAAAGATGTCCAGTTCTGTGAGTAATAATCCAACCAGTAGCCGACTGTGGCACAAATAATCAAACTCATACTCATGAAGAAAATGTCACCAGTCTTAATGAGTATGACCTGGAACTGAATGTGAAGAATAGCTTCACTGGACCCAACATGACCAACAGACAACCTGGGAAGAAATATGTAAGCCTGTAAGAGATAAAGCTGAAAAAGAATGACCATTTCCAACAAGAAATGATAGCAGACTAAAAAAGCATAGTCCCCTAGGAATTAAGAGGTTAAATACTGCAGTAAGCAGAATGATAAAAACAAGCACCAAAGAAAGCAATGAAGGAACATATCCAAAGAGGCTAAACAAGACACCTCAAATGAGACCAGAGACTTAAGTGTTAATACAAAACCTAGAACAACAAACAAGATAAATGTTTGTCACAAAGAGACAGGAAAAATAAGCTAAAAAGGAGAAAAATATTAGAAAAATGCATACAGGATCTGTAGAAAAATCAAAAAGTCAACACCATACCTGGCACAATCCATTTTAGAAAGTGACATTTGACAGGCCTTGATGTCTCAGGGAAACATGCGTGTGGATGACAATGTTCACAAAATTGTTAGTGATTTACCACTGACATTGTTACCCATTTTCATGTTTCAGTTTTTGAATAACCAATAAAAATAAAAGTACAAAAATAACACCTCGGGAATGTTTCTAATACATATTACTTTCAAGATGAGATAAAGATGGTGTCAGAAAGATACTGATGGACCATTGCTAGAAGAAATGGGATGCCATTCAATGGACCAACATTAGGAAAACATCAGCCTAATTATCTATAAGGGCATGCCAAAGAATGCTACAACTAACACACAATGGTGTTAACCTCACAGGCCATGTATGGAATGGATATATGATAAGTAAATATAAAAATTCTACAAATATATAATCAGTTGTTTAACGACTTTGACTGTTAACCAATGGAAAAACTGGAACATACTGGAGGACACAGGAGTCCCTAAACATCATATTTATCTTATGAAAGTATATCCAAATCGAGAGAAACTTCATCATCATGTCACGTGTATATTTTATCACAATATGTATTGAACTGTTATGACGTCTAAATTTTGAGGGAAGTGGGGCTATTACGACGACATCATCATATGAATGTGAATAAGCTGATGAACCGAAAAAAATACACAGGATCTACAAAGGACTTTAAGAAAACAAGGGTTATTAACATCTTAAATTCTTGGCTCTGTGAGCTATAAAACTGAATGCTCCACATATGAAGCCATCTATTGGACAAATCACAAAGGATCGGTAGACACAAAAGACTGAACGTAACAAAAAAAATACAATTTTCTGCAAATCTACTATATACATTACTAAAAGTCCAAAGAGATGCCATTTATATGCGGTTATTCTGGTATGTCCGCTGTGAGCTTTTGCCTGTTGTCTGCTAATAGACAGCAGCAGGTGGCAAAGTCCAAACGTATCATTTTTAGATTACGGCCTACTTAATTAACTCAGGTTGCACGTCCAGCTGAAAACTGTGCTATAATGTAATTGTGTGTGAATTGTTTGCTTTGCATTGATAATGCATTGTTCTCAGTCCCATAACGCACTGTGCATGATTATTAAGGGTAATAAATTAGTGTAATTATTCTGCTACTACATGCAGCTAATATTTTGCCAGTTATTCTGCATATTTGTAAATGTTGTGAACATCTGAGATGCAAGCTAATGTAATAATTATGTTGACTAAATTCATGGATTAATCCAACGATGGTATGAAGAGGGTCTGTAAATTGCATACACGTTGGTTGCCGAGCATAATTGTATCACATAAAAGTTTTAGCAAAAATAACATTTTAGCAACACTAAAAAGATTAGTTCTGTGGCAAAGTTCTGAAGATGTGGTCTTTACTATAGAAACCAATGGGATCTTCTTCTTGATTGTTCCACGTTTAACAATTAGCACCGCAATTGATAAGTATAAATAGAATTCATTACTTTAAATAGAAATACTTATGTAACCGTCCTAATAAATATATCTCTTCAACAGACGAATCAACATAAGTAGAGTTTTGTTATTCTCAGCCTATGAGCTCATGTGATACTTAGTTATATAACGCTTTGGAGTGTTTGGCTGGGGAAAGGACCACACAGAACTCTATTCCAAACCACGATAATGGGGTTTGGTGAACGTCTCCTACGATTCAAGGATCTAGATCCAACAGAATATATTTAAAAATCACTGGGGTCATTTTGTGATTGCAATTATGGTCTTGTCATCTAGTAAGTCAGTAGTCAACTACAGAATTTAAATAGTCATTTTTATCGCTAATTATTAAACATAAACATATGTTAAAGAATATTGTTTTGTTAGGAGTCTTCTGCACTCTTCCAAGCCTTGGGAGATGGCTTCTTTCTAAGATCTAACACCACAATGCTTTTTGGACATACTGTCACCAATATAAATATATTGTTGGTCAAATCTTCTTCAAAGATAACAATAACAAACAATTTGGTAAAAAAAATATTTGAAACCTTTCATGTAGACCACTCTCTTTATAGCTTTTGAACACCGCATCTATCAGATTTTCCATATTCCATATACCTGCCATAGTTACTACATGTCACCATGGAATTGTGGATTTTTGTTTGGCATTGGGATATTTTTATCTGAATTCCTCTACATTTTTCTGTTCTTTGAATAATTTAAATGTTGATTTAATGTTGATTTAAGCAAGGTACTTGAAGAAAGCCTGCGGGTCTTACCTGCTCTTGCTTGAAGAAGCTGGTGGACATGAACTACTATATCAGTCAAGATCTCAAATTTGTCATAATGACCACCATTGAATCCTTTAACATGTCTTTGGTATTGTTTGTTGACCCATCAGATGAGGCTGAACTTTGACAAAAAATCCAGATTTTATTAAAAACTAAAATTACAATAAATGATGAAATTGCTTGATGGGAAAATCTGAAAAAATATTAAATGGGATGCACAATGCTTATGAGCTGTGTTATGAGTGATCCCTATTTAATGAAAATGAGTTCACTCATCCTTCTTTCATAATCACTCTTGAATGGGTGTGACTGCTTGATTCGGTATGGAATCAAAGAGCCGTGAGGACGCTCATTTTTTTTTTTAAATAACTTTATTGGAAACCGTATGTTCAGAGGATGGCCATTTGGAGGACAAATTGCTTTCAAAATAAGTTGAAATAACTATGCCACACTGTTAAGAAACTAAACTGAAAATCACCTTATATTTCTATCGCTTTGCATTTATGCGTTTAGACAGGAAGATGTTTTATGATGTCATGTTCTTAATGCCACATTTGAAAAGTATTTAGTCTGGATTCAAAGCTGGAGATTAATCTATAACAAGTAATTAAATCACAATATTTTGCATAGTTTGCAATGGAAAAAAATGAGATAAAATCGGGCCATAAGTGAGATAAAATGGTTCGCTGATTCTTTATCCCATCTTTTTTTTTTCCATTGCAACTTGAACCCAGCCCATTATTCTTAACTCTTCTCAGTTTCATTTTATGGTTTATTACAATTTCTTTTACATATATATATACAGAAATTAGCTTGTGTGTAGCTATTGTTTGGTTTTGCTTTATACAACTTGCGGCATCCCCTGGCTCAGTAATACAAAACATTTAAAATCATGCAAGTAGTTTACACAAATTTTAGACACAGATCACATAAGCGAACAGGGAAGTTCGGAAAGTTTGTACCAAGAACAGCAAATGGGTTTAAGGATGAGCGGGAAGAAAGCCTGTAAAAGGAACAAATACAGGCTGTATCCTCCCGTACATAATGAATCTGGTGATCAGTACAAACATACAAAAGCCATTATGTTAGGAATGAGACTTGGACTGCAAGGGAAGAGCCATATTTACAAAGCAGGTAACTGAAACTGTGTGACTATTTCTTGGGTTGCCTACTCAATATTCATAAATACTTGTCCTACCGTATTACCGTATTTGCTCGATTATAAGACGAGGTTTTTTCCAGAGCAAATGCTCTGAAAAATACCCCTCGTCTTATAATCGGGGTCGTCTTCTCAGACCCCCCAAAAAATGTCTGCTGCGGCCATGCTGCTTACCGGTCGCGAGCAGCGTCTCTTCTGTTAGAAGCAGGAGGACAGGAAGCTTGCAGCGTCCTCACAGAGCTCTATCTCCCTCTCCCCCTCCCTCCTCTGGGGGCGGGGCCAGAGAAGTTGCTCTACAGCCGGTCCCCTGCAGAAGTCTTCGAGTGAGAGATCTGCAGTTCAGGTAAGGGGGTGGGGGAGGGTTTTTGGGTAAGTATGTGTGATTAATGTGTGTTTAATGTGTGAAGTATGTGTGATTAATGGAATGAATGAGTATTTAAATGTGTTTGTGTGTGATAGCATGGATGTGTAAGGGGAGTGGGGGTTGTAGCATGGCATAGGGAGGCTGTAATCCCACTACTATCATCCCCAGGTTCCAGCATGTACTGGCTGCCTTGGCTTGATAGGAGTGTGATTGCTGTTAGCAGTTTGATATATATATATATATATATATATATATATATCAAACTGCTAACAGCAATCACACTCCTATCAAGCCAAGGCAGCCAGTACATGCTGGGTTAAAAGGCATATCATGGGGCTGAGTGGCATATAGGGGGTTAAAATGCATTTCTGGACCTCCAGAAATGCATTTTAACCCCCTATATGCCACTCAGCCCCATGATATGCCTATATACCTCCAGAAATGCATTTTAACCCCCTATATGCCACTCAGCCCCATGATATGCCTTTTAACCCCCTATATGCCAGAGTGGCATATAGGGGTATAAGGCATATCATGGGGCAGAGTGGCAAATAGGGGGGTATAAAGCATTTCTGGGGGCAGAGTGGCATAACTGGGGGGGGGCAGGTTGGCAAATAAAAGGAAATTTAAAAAATATATTTTTCTCAATCATAGCTTTTATTAAACATGAAAAAATAATTTACATGAATTAATATTTACTGGTAAAACTTTTTTCCTATAGGGTCGTCTTATATTCAGGCTTTTTGTTTTTTTCCTAAATTAATATTTTGATTTTGGGGGGTCGTCTTATAATCGGGGTCGTCTTATAATCGAGCAAATACGGTAATTAACAGCAATGAACTAATTACAAATATAAAACGTGTATGAAAAAATGCATATTATGTGTATTAAAAATATTTCATGACAATATGTAAGGGTTATTCTAACTGGAGGTTAAGTAAGGAAGACATTTCTAGGATAAATCACAAATTTAAGTTGATAGACCAGTTTGTTTTTAATCTTAACTATGCTTTCGTCAAGATCAGCCGCCTAATCTAGTCTCATAGACCAGGAAGGTTTGAGAAGTTAAGGGAGCTGCATTGGCCCATGTGAGTTCATAGCTGGCTCAGTTTTGCATTCATTAAGTTCTATGTAACAAGAATAAAAAAAATGAAAACAAGGTATCGAGCCAGTTATGTTCTAGCGGGGCAACCGTTATATATCCCATTATATATATGTAGACACAATAATACCGGGAGTCTATACTGTTCTTTTAGCTTTATATAGAATATAGTTCGTGTACATGATAACTTTTGGCAGCGTTTCATTACCATATTGTTTTGAGAGTTAGTATTTGAATAAAGTAAAGGAATGATGGGATAATATACACTATAGTATGTCTTAACAAGGTTACAAAATAACAACTAAAATATCTGCATATTTCAGAATTTCCTTTTATGCATTGCATATTTACTTTGTTAGATTTTATTGTTGATATCGTTTTTGATATAGTTTCTCACTAATGTGTAGCAGAAAAAATGTCATTGTGTACCTACCAGCCGTTGCCATTGGATGTATAGATATATTCAAACTCTAACACCATCTTTTACTTGGAATATGTTTTACCTTAATTCCAGCAGCGTCTTATGGATACTGTTTGGTAATTTCAGATCACAACTTGTTGGACCAGGCTGCTATTTGTGTGATACTAAGTGTAAACACAGTATGTTAAAAATCAACTTTTCACTATTTGTCTTAATAAATATACTTAAAAGTTTCTTTGATTTGCTGAAATTTTGAATTTTAAATACAAACCTTTTTCCAGAAATAATTATTTAAGTATGCAAAATATTCCTTTGCTCATATTTCAGGGAATATTCAGGGAATGCTTAACTGTCATGTGATACATAAACATGCAATATTTCTTGTCATTGAAACAGTAATGAGCTTCTTAATATGCCCTTTGTTGTTTTATGCGATTAAACCATCAAATAAAGTTTATTGATATAACATACTTAAAAATAAAATACTTTTAGTTTTACTCACATATAATCAAAAATGTTTTGATACCTATTTGAAAAAAAAACCCTTTTTTGTACACTTTAATAATTTTTTTTTTAAATTTGTATATATTTTGTTTATACTTTTTGTCTTAGCGAATATTGTAATTGATATTTCACTATCTCTTACCAATCATAAATTTAAAATGATTAATTTTCTGTACTTAGTGTATTGGTGGACCTTACGTTTTATAGTACGATCTGAGTGACAAAAATGTATGATTTTCTTGTAAAAATTTATGATTTTTGAAAATTAACATTTCTGAAATATTTTGTGAAGTATAAGCCATTTTCTAGAAAATAATTTTTCGTCTACAATCCGAAAGTTCCGGCGAGGTCATTAATATTTATTTTATATTTTTTTTATTGTATTTTCTTTGAACTCATATGATAAAATAAAATTTTTATTTTTGGCTTAAAATATGATCTTGCTACCATCAGTCTTAAAAAATTTAGAAAATTCTAATTCCAAAGACTTTCAACGTTTCAAAAATATTCAAATTCACGTGCAGCCAACTTCATTGTTTACAAATTCCATATATAAAAATCAACATTTTGACCAGACAAATGAAGTGAAATAAAGTTGTGTATTAATAATAATAATAATAATAATAATAACTAAAAGTAGTGTCTGAGTGAAACAGCACTTTTTAAATTGGGGGAATATCAGAAAAGTATAAATTTCAAGTAATCAGACTACAACTAAATTAAAACCAATATACAATTAAAGGGATAAACTTGGTCGACCAGGAACAATCATGGTTCATATGCTCTAAAGTGAGGTTATAATAATTACACCTGACCAGGTTGACTTCACTGAACCCTGATATCATCCAACTCCAACAACATGAGAGTCTGTAGAGCAGACGTTAGGTATAGAGGTCAAAAAAGGGTCAGGCTAGGCATGTACACCAAGGTCACTAAGCACATTATAAACCGTCATATGAAATGGGATTGGCTGCTCCAAAGTGGTAGTTAAACGGATTTCATTGAGTTTGACCTCAGTCTATCAAACTTGGCAAAGGTTGACTCAACAGAAAGTTGTCACAGAATATACCAATGGCACAGAGTCCTCAACTTACAAGCCACATATACATTGGATAACTACCAGAAAAAATAAAAAGCTATTATCTACAGTAGGGAAGACCTATCTGAAAGTAGAGCAACAAAACCGGATAACTACAGATAACCTAGATTCATAAAGGAGATTTTGTTGCATGGCACAGTTTCATTCATCAACATAATGATTACAGGAATATGTCAATCAAACAGATGTGCTCGGCCAGATAACAGCTGCAGGTTACAGACTGTGTAGGAAAATACAAAGTACAATAGAGTGTATTTTTGATAAATTTCAGTCAATTGGAAAGCAATGTCAAATTCTGTTACAAATACTAATGTGCAACAGACATGGCTGTCTTTTTCTACATTTCAGGATCCATATTTACAAAGCAAGAAACTAAAGACCCTGCTAAGTTTGGATGGCCGAAGACAAAGTATTTAATCAAAGTAGAATATGAGCCCATAGGACGTCAACAGCCATGTTATACTTTACTAAAAGCCAGTAAATACCAAGCAGACGAATCATTCCATGGGCAAAAAGCCACTTGATGTGAACCTGTCCTCCAAATGAATCACAGATCCTTTCGTTGAGCTCCACTTCAAATATACATTTAGTATTTTTATTGCTTGTAAGTAATGAAAAGTAGCGTGCCTCAATGTAGATGGCGCACGCAATCTAGTGCAATGCATTGTGGGATTATGCGTGGTGCACAAGTATGTGTACCGCAACCTTTTCGCATAATGGAAATTTACAGATCCAAGTATTGAGGTTTTATCAAAAACACTGAGATTTGAGTATCATTTCATCCATGCATTCACTAGTAATTTGGATAAGAATGTATAAAGTGACATTTATACAAATGGATACTTCATTACTGGCATTTAGGGTGTGTAATTGTCTTACTTTGTCTAAGATTGTTACGTCTAATTAAAAAACAACAACCTAACAATCTCAGCTCCAAGAATCTAGCACTCATTGAGAGAATGTTTTTTTTTCCCTGCAGAACCAGCCTGAATGTGAAATGTCGTATTCCATCTGCGTTTCCACCTCAGTCTATAACTTTTGAAATAATCCAAAATGAATCACACTTTCATTGTCAAATCCTGCATTGGTTATTTATATTTTCTGTTTATTAGTTTTACAATAAAAGACAAAACACAAAACATATTTTCCAGACCCTTTCTGTTTGGCTTGTAATAAAATGTTCCAACGCCTCAATCCCCTTATTAACAGATAAAACAAATACAGCGATGATGTCTGTGTATAACCACATAACGATACAGCAGTTGCCTTTAACACAGAGCTCATTACATGCATAATGCATATTTTTGGGAGGTTCATGGGTTTTTGTTTCTTAATTCAATTGCTTACAGATTTTTCAATGTTTTAACACACCTTCCTTTAAGCCATCCGAGCTCAGCTCTTGTTGTTCATCCAAGTTCTCAGCTGAAACCCCACTTGAATCTTCTCCAAGGGATGTCCTGCTTTCAAAAATGTTGTTGTTATTGTTAACTTGACTTCCATTTTGCTTGAGAAGCCTAAATACTTCTGCCTCGAGGTCCCTAATCTAGAAAGATCGTAACAAGCAAAACATTATACAGAGCCGTGCGCTACGTTTCATGTTTTGTAATATGATTTTGTAAATTTATGCTCACACGAGACTGCAGGTTCTGAACTTCTGCGAGATGAAGCTTCTCCATGTCTTCGATTTTTTTCTTTTCGGCTTCTTGACGTTTCATAAAGTCCACCTCCCTATAATCAACAAATTGGTATTCGCACACATCAACAAACGTATAATAAAGAAAAAAACGTTCCCAAAACAATCAAAACAACTTACTTCTGCTGAAAATCCTTGATCAACTTCTTTGCTTTGTTGTATTTTTTCTCCAGGGCCTGGTACTGACTTTGCGTCTCCTTGAGGTGCTCGTTCACAGTATGGCACAAGGTTTGGGCTTCGATCCAGTAGCTTTCCAACTTCATCATCCTATCCTTGTTCTCTTCAATGTTTTGTTGAAGTTGTGTCTTTTCCAGCTCCCACCTCACTTTTTCATTTTCTGCAGCTTGCAACTGTTTTTTGTGGGGGGAGAGAAAAATAATTGGAGAATGGATTGGATACGATTAGTGTTTTCTTTCTGAGATCCAAGTTATCATGTATCCCATGAGTTAAGTCGAGACCCCAGTGAAAGTACAAGGATCTCAATACAGGGGAACTATGGCTAAATAATGCCTTTTAGCCCAGCGGAAAACAAAACAGGTTCATTGGTAACGATGGTACCATTCAACAGTTTTATCCATGGTAAATATTATATTTAAAATGTATAATTAAAATCCATTGTACAGCACTCCAGAATATGATGGTGTTTTATAAATCAATAAATAATAATAATAATTAAAACTCAAATTTAAAATGTTTCTTATTTTCTCAAGTAAAAATATTAATAATATATTTATATTTATATATATATATATACCAGTATATATATATATATATATATATATATATATATATATATATATATACACACACATTTATGGCTTAACTGAGCTGCATTAGAGTGCACGCTTTTAAGACAAAAGCCATTCTCTTTTATTTAGGCATTTTATACAGTCCTAACTGATATAACTCATTGAAATATGCATACATGGGTATAAATGATGCAGATAATGCATTAAGATGGCAAATTTAAGTACTTTGTGGTTTCAGTTGGTTATATCAGCATTCTGAGATCTGTATGAAGTGTTTATGCGTTTCGAGATGCTTTGTTCTGGATATACAACAGCGCCATCATGTGTTCACTCATTCACAACACGTACCCATTTTTTACATGAATTAGTTGCTATGGTGATAAAAATGTTGATCATCTAATACAGTAGTACAGGTGAAATGAAACACTATTTACAATCATGTTTAGGTACTCATTCCATTAGAAGCCGAAAGATTTTGCACTCTAGCCATCAAATGCACTTTAATGAAAAAAGCTAGAGGTCCCATAGTGTCTCCTTAGAAATGAAGGGATTCTGCATATACCACCATCTGCATTTGCCCCTTTCTCTGCCCCCAGCAATTTTCCATCCACGAGGTGAAACATTGGATTGGAGGAGGTAGAGGTGGATGCAAGCAGGGAATTCCGTGGGCCACTTGCCCATGTCTCTCCACCAGGTCAATAGATGCCGGCTCTTCCCTATGGTCAACTCTTCCATGACTACTTCCGATTTAGACAATATATGCCCCCTTTAGCTCCTAGGGTTTGCTATTTTAAGGTATTTCTCTCTACTAGCCATTCCCTGTGCTAAAAATACTGTTAATATAGATGTACATTGTCTTTACTATTATTTAACATTAATATATATATATATATATATATATATATATATATATATATATATATAACATACTAATCCTTAGGAACATACCAAAAAGAGATGCTCTAAATGAGCCACGGTGTGGACAAGCACTGCTAATTTCTAACACTAATGAAGCCAAGCACATGATTAAAATTATTTACAAACTGCAGATATAGTCATATACCATGCAATAACATGTAGGTTTCCCCAGTTTAGCTTCTGAAAGACAAGCCTTATAGAAGCTCTGGTCAAATTTAGAGAACCATGCAATAAGAGGCATAGTACTCCTGCTTGTGTTTTGGAATTGAAGTTGTATATGAATAGGAGGCCAGAAAATAACATAACTGGTCTGTTAATAGTTAAGTGACATAAACTGAAGTCTCTTCACATATTGACATCCAAGGTTACTGGGCAACATCTCCACCAGACAATATCATGGGTTCTATCCAATTCGGGAATAGACAACCTTTGGTTCAGCAGCTACTACTGAGCATCATGGCGGCTCTTCTCTATGTGCTCAGTTTGGTCTGGATAGGCAGTGGACTTCTGATGGCCATCTATTCCTGTCCAATGTCCTGTTAGGCAGCCATTGAGACGTGTTAACTGGCGTATTGGCCCTTTTGCTGCGAGAATTTGTTTTTGAGTGAGAATGACTTCATACTGTCATGACTGTGGTCTGAGTGTGATGTGACATCACAACACGTCTCTTCATGTGGCAGGACAGAATATTTGTAAGCATGCAATGGCTGGTCATTCTTAACTCTGTTTTAAAAATCTACAACAATTTAACTCAGAGATACAGGACTAGACTGCTATATGACAACACCCATGAGGATCTTCCATGCAAATCTGTGCCAAGATGATGGGGTAAATATATTGTGTCTGTTGCAAAATAAGTAAAGTAGTTGGTTCCTTCCTCTCTGACTATGTGACAGTCTAATTGAGATTTTATTTCTATATCTTTCATATCTGTGGTTATCTGGAAAAGAAGTCAACCCGGGAAAGACTGACTTTATATTGCATGGGACATTATTAACATTAATAATGAGTGAAGCCAGTATTTGTGGATTGTTTCTACTACATTATTTCTAAAGTACTGATACAGCGTATCACAAATGGAACTATTTTCTACAAAGGACTAGATCGCTGTTCTAGGACTCCCTTCAACCTCAGTCAAAATGCATGTTTTGTTCCAAAATAGTTTGTTGAATCTCAATATTAATGAATCCATCTAATGGGTTGTGAACGTTACTCTCAGCATAGCATACATGTTCAGCATGGCCAGTATTAGCCCTACAGACCTTCTGCTGAAGGCTAGCGCAGCATGCTGGCAGGCCATCCAACCATTTCTTTAAAGCATTTGCTACTCGTTGCTTTGCAGGTGTTGCGTGCCGACGAGAATAGAAATATATCGCTCCCTTACCTTAGTCTTTAGCTTCTGGATCTCGGCTTCCGTGACCGCATGCTTTATCTGTAACTGTAAAAAAAATAAAAACACAGAATGAGCAACAGAGCCTCAGTGTTTTCGCAGGCTGCGCCGCTAGCTTAGCATACAGTATTTTATAGCCGAGGGCCCGAGGAAAATGCTGCAGTGCAGTAGGTCGTAAATTAAAATGTCTCGCTGGAGAGAAGAAGAAGAAAAAAATAGACTTCTCGCTGTTCAATTAAGGATGAGAGCGCCGCTTTGCAGTGACAATTTCTATTTTAACATGAAAATATTGAGTGACACCCATCTGATAAGAAAACACAATAGTGTAAACATCCCTCGTCTTCCCTCGCTAGCCGGGGTGAGTCATTCCCTCGTTATATAACAGGCACGCTGCTCGGAGTTAACGGTTTGCTTGCCGTAAGCATTGCTGGGTTAAGGCGACAATTTAACAGCAGACGGGATGGGGCCGGGGAGCAGAAAATTAACATTCTGCCAGGTGAAGCTGATAACCCCCCCCCCCGAACCATTGGTGGGATGCAGCTCCTATCACCTTCAGCCAGTTGGACATCAGCACATTGCCTAACACCAAATAATAAATGGCATGGGACAGATGTAAGGCTCTCCTGAACATAAGACAAGACTGTGTAGGGGTTAAGGTTTTAGATCTGCATAAACAGGGGAATATTGAAAAAAATCCAAAATGAAATAACAATCTAATCAATACAGCGCTATAAGTGGAAGTAGGACATTATGATTCAAGGTTGCGCATACATTTGTTCTACAGCACTCTTTATTTTTCAAGGAAGCAACCCCAGTAATTTATACACCATGTGCTGTCTGAAAGATCTGGATAATTATAGTATTTATATGTACTTTTGTATTTAACAATACCCAGAAACAGCGAGGGAACGATTTCACGGATAATCTAGCAGTGTGGGAATTTCTTGCAAACCTCTTTAGGTATTTGAATGATTTGACTTTGAATAAACATTGCTTGGTACTAATACTTGGTGCAATAGAATCCATACAGAAGTGACTAATGGGGAAAAAATATATATATTATTTTTAAGCTTAACACCATCCATGCCGCAGGACAGAAATGGAGGTGGGTTACAGTATGGGGTCTGTGTCCCACCAAAGGGATCGGGCAGGGGTTGGGGTGCAAGGATATCCTCAAAGAGTTTTCTACTGGGAAAGGGATAGGGGTGAGGGGGAATCATGGATAGGAGTCCAATTGTCATATAGGGGGTATATATAGCAATCTAACCTGCTTAGCTTTATTCTATCACCCCCTTACAAAACTTAGTCGTATACACTCGCAAATAACTTGCATAATAGCGAACCAGTTGTTTTACGATTGTTAGCATGCAACCTCCGTCGAGTTAACTCTTATCTTGACTGACTACTGGATTTTTTAATTAATAGACCCAAATCCTAAGATTTCCCACAGCATATCCACAATTGGACAGATGGAGTTGGCTCTTGAGGTGCTGATTTTACCACCACAACGTATGATTGCAACAACTACAGTAAAAGCAAGTAAGCATTTCCCAATAAAAAAAAAAACTGTTCTCGTAAAAACACATCAAGGAACTTGTTAAAAACTCTATGTCTGAAAATCGCAAAAACAAAAAATTTGAACAAAAATTCAGGATGCCTGAGAGGGTCACAAAGTATGCAGGCATGCCAGACTAGTTTCTAATGTGTAATTACGTGGGCTGATCATGTTTTGTCTCCATCAATGGAAGAAAATCCCTTTGTACCACAAGCACATCATCGAAGCCAAGTACCGAGGTGTACAACATCCAATTGACCTTCCTCTACAGAAGCTCTTAACATGTGTCTTTTGTCCTGCTGTACACTGGCTCCAGGAATGTACCTAACCTCTCTAATGCCAGCTCGGTCAAGTCCTAGGTCATCCATTTTAAGGAGAACCCCTATTACATCCACCACCTTCTGACCTGCTTCCGGAAGTGAGTCTTCAACCACACTTAGCTCAGAACTCTCATTATTACAATCCGGATCAAAAAGTGCAAAAATTATAATGAAGGCATTACAGGCAAATGTTGTAAAGGAATTCAAGAAAGCTTGGGATGTGCACAAAGCTATCCGAGGGGATAAATAAGAAACCAGTATTTCTATAAAGACAGAATAGATGTGACATTTGGTTCTTTTCTGCTTTGATTCTATGATTACCCGTACCTCTTTGAATTTATGAGCTAGCTTTGTCGCATCCAAATCTGAGGAAAACATTTCATCATTTTCAGGGAGTTCAAAAACCTCTATCGCCATCTCCCTGCCTGGAATAACAGGGCCCACATCTTCTTCTTCCTCATCGGTAGCATATTCTCCTGTCTGGAAAGTAAAAGAAATAAACATTATGTCTTCCAAAGATGCTTCTCGGTCAATCTAAAACATATTGGATCAGAAACCAAAAGGTTGGACGCTGTACTGGCAGACGTTTTGTATGTTTATGTTGCCAAAATAAAACCTACGCTGTGTTCGGCTTCATAAAATGTATTTAAAAATCAATTTGTTACTTCTTTTTCACCCGGCATACATGGCATCTATGGACCTTAACATGTCTATTTTCAACACAAATGCACAAAAGAAATACTTTTTTCTACTAATTTATGACTTTATTTTTTCTTCCTTTTTATAGAGCTCAAGTCTGCTTTATTCTATAAAGACATTTGCTGAATATTTGCCCGGGGGGCTCAGTAGCCCCTAGTTCTCTAATCATTAATGTATAAAGTATTAAAGTCAATCTATCAAGCAGTTGAGACATAACAGACTGTTAGCTTTTTGGTATTTAATTTTCAATACAACATTGATCGGCGTGCCATGCAGAAGCACCTGTTTAATTAAAATGCAAGGCAGCTCTGCTACCTAATTTGATTATCTGCTCTAAGTAATATTTATATAACTAAAACACTCCAGAGATTTGATGACTTTTTGAGTAAGCCCATACAGCTGAGTCAAGACCCTGTTGATTTAAAAAAGTCAACCTTCCCAATGAAGCCTACAGAGAGGATAATAGAAAAGTCAAAATGTGGCAATGGATGATTTAAAAGTAGTTTACTTGCATAGCACCATAAAACACTGGGGTCTATTCACTAAACTCGCTGGAAAACCACTCACAACTCACCTACACTCACCTGCAGGAGAGTCAAATGTATGTTAGGTGAAAAAGCAAGCAGCTCGTAGATTTATTAACCATTATTTTATCCCCCAAGGTGAATTGCATGTAAGCCACAAACATATTATAAACAAATAATATAAATATAAGAAAAAAATAATATTCTTTTAAAAATGAAATGGGGGTCCCTAGGGTGGGGTTACTTTTTTTGTGTTTTTTCCTTCTTTTGTCTTTTTTTTGGATCACACATTTCCTTGGGTGTTACATAAGGATTAATGGCTTTACTGATAATCCCTGGATAAGCCCCAAAAAGGATTGTGCACCCTTTTATTTTCACAGGGCAAGGATGGGAGAGGGAAAAAGACAGGATGGGATCCATGCCTCTCCAAATGTTTTTTTAGCCCACTCACCTCGGTGGGCAAGGGAGGACATAGGTACCCCAAAGGGCATATATATTAACTCTCTATAACACTCCAAAATAACAGAGCTAAGGTAACTTCATATATTCAAACCCCACACCCATCCACTCATTAGGGCGAGGGGGAATACTTGCATGTTACAGCCACCTGATGAATTTGATTACCTTATACCCCGCTGTGCATGGAGAGGAGACCATTGCCCCCTGTTAATAGGGAATCCTGGGGACCCTTGTTCCATTTGTTAAAGTGCATTTATCTATTATTCAGGGAGTTGATGTTAAATTTCAGGAGAGGGCATGCAAGTTCAACTGGAACTCACAAAGCACCCAACAAACAACTTGCATTTTAGTGAATCTGCGAGTTGTTAACATGTGAGGGCATGCAACCTCAGTTGATCAGTTAACTCCTAAACTAACTGATCACTCGACTTTGTTGTGAATAAACCCACTTGAGATTTTAATTTTTATGTTAGGCACACTTACTTATGGTATGCTCATATTAATACTTTGAAAGATACCCACTTTCACAGTTTTTCACAGAGATCCATGGCATAATATGGCAAGCTAAGCAATATATAATCAATGTCCTGTCTTAAAGTTCTCCCCTATCTCCCCACTCCAACCTTGCAAAAGCTACCTTGATTTATCAACCACAATCAGCAATTTTCCGCTCACTAACATCGCCATGCATTATGAAGACGGAGAGAATAATGAGAAAAGCTTAATACTTTTCACTGTCATTTTAACTTGTTAGCGTTTCTAATAAGACAGAAATACTTTTGGTTCTTAAATAGATTAGCAATTTACAAAAACCTCTGGGGATTCTGTTACTAATCAGTGAATTGTCACAGACATCTGGCTGAGAAATTAACGGAACATTGAGACGTGACAAAGCATATTGTCTTTGTAAAATAAACCCAGTAAGACCATTTTTCTTGGGCGCCTTCACTCTACATCTTCTACAGTCATGATATTAGGTTAGACAAAGTGTTTCAAAGTTCCCGACAAGGACATCTGAGGTTTCATTTAACTTGCGTGCCCTTCAATGCATTCAACTGAAACTCGCAAAATATAACGTTGCGGTACTCACAAACAATTTGCATAAAACCTCTTACTGAATAGACTAATGTGTCATTTTTCAGATGACCTACAGACACACTGCATGGCTGTCTAGAAAGAAGGTGTATAACCATACACTAGACATAAATATTTGTATGCACTATTTTATGGAAGACCCCTAAAAGTCCAATATTTTATTTTTGACGAGATTGTTAACAATTGTAATACTTGTCAGAAAAGGCATAATCCTGGGCGGCAGCGTGGGCACAATGATTCATGCATATCCAATCTACTTGTCAATCCAAAATTATAGATGAGTGATGGCAGTACATGGACTCGCTTAGACTTGACTGTTTGACAGATGACTCTTCCATCTCATGATAACTTAAAAGCTAATGTATCAAAAAGGTTTTAAGCTGCATTCATGCTTTCAGCGCACACAGTAATAAGATGGAATTAAAAATATGTCAGTACCTCGTCGTCATCCGCATCATACTGAGCATAATGTTGTTCCATCATCTCTCTCTGGCGCCGCTCTTGTTCAAGAGTCTGACTTATTAGCTGGGCAACCTCACTAATCTGTCCTGGTTTTTCCCGTCCTATAATAAATCTGAAAAAAAAAAAACAGAACGGAAAATCAGTTATTAAGAGTTTTAATGTAAGTTGCCCAGTCGGTTCATGTACACGTTTGTGGGGATGTGTACAGTTACTAACATACATGTAGCAGATGAATACAATGCTATTTTATCTAAACCATTTATCTAAACCAAATGTATCTACATTTTTTGTGTTTCACATGAATATTTATGTATATGGGGAGAGAGATATGGAGATCACTTGACTGATATATTCTTAAATGAGATTACAGATTTTGTTAACCATTCGCCAAATGCTGATAGAACTTTTGAGACCAGTTGGCCTGGGACTACCACATCAGCTCCTTCTCTTTTATCCAATGTCCTTAACTTTTTGCTGGATGAACCATGTTGATAAAACGGCTAAAACCAGAAAGATGCGGAAAAAATGGACAGCAAACACAATTGTGAGTAATAAGCACATAGAAGAGTAACGTTTGCAAGCAGGTGTACAAAGATCAATCGGAAACGTGCTTCGTGTTTATGACTAGGGAAAACAAGCAGGTGCGTGCAACAGAAAATGCTGAGCTCATAAAAATGTGGTCATAGCTTGACCAACACCTGCCATGTCTACCTGACGTTGCATGTACGATGTAGTGCTAGGTTTTAATTTTGGGTAATGGGAGATAAGTTCAGAAACAAACTAATCTATCTGATTTGACAATTGCAGGCCCCAAACATGTTATTGATTCTGGATTCATAAGTAATCATTGTATGGAAGACATAAGTCAACCAGGAAAGGCAGCAGTGCTCTGCTTGGACCATTCCATATTTTATTCCAGGGCCTGATACCAGCTTAAACATGGTTAATCTCATTAATATGGATAAATGAGATAACTAATAATAATAATTAATAACTGGATGTGAGAGAAACAATATTTTTACTACACTGAAATTTTTGAAGGAATATAACAATGTATAAGTGACATTGAGGAGGTATTCACAAAAAAAGGATGGTTTTTCCAACAGATGTGGTAGGTAACAAAAAGAACACTCAAACATGGATAAAAAATATAATTATCATGGAACTGCCACAAACCATAAACGTTATTGGTTTAAAAAAAAAAAAAATCTGTTATTGATTATTGAATATGTTTTTATATATATCCCGACTAAACATCTGTTCAATGTAACATCTGAAATACAGTTTTGTCCTTGGAATATGTAATATATCAGTTATTGGCACGCAGGAGGAAAAATCATACGTGTGCAGATGTAAAAATACACCCAACTAAAGCTACGGATCATAAAGCATGAAGCGCTCGCAATGTCTGGACTGCTAATTAGGAGAATTGGCATTAGGCTGGCATGCTTACTAGCAGAAAACATCACTTACACTTCGAAGTTAAACAGATTTGCCAACAACAGAGCACATGGTCAATTATAGCAGGTGCCAAACCTTTCCATTAAGACATAATGGATGTATTTCATTCTGAATAAATGGCCCTTATCAGACTGCAGTGCTCGGGTTCACAGCTCGGCCAGCTAACGTCTGGGAGAAAATGGCCACATAATACACACTTCTTATTCATCACCAAAAGATATCTACCTCGTGCCAAAATAGCACCGCAACATCATTAGGATTTCTAGTAAGCCTCCGACCATAAAAAGATCTTTCATGATAAATGAGCCTATGCTTCAACACTGTCCTGAATTAACATTTCTTCTGCTCATTGAACGTGTTTTATTTACACCATGTTTCCCCTGCGTGACGACTGACATCTCATCAGCTGCCATCAAGGGGTAGTAAAAAGTTTAGCAAAAGGGAATAAATAACCGGGAGGAAAACATTCCAATCCTTTAAATGGGAAGTTACGTTGTGGCTTCTCCCATAGCAAATAAATAAGATGTATTTTATACATTTTATCAGGAAATAAAACAGGCGGTGTACGTGGACAAAATGGTTCCTATCTGCTCATATATTATATGTTTCTATGCAACGTATACAATGTGTGCAGCCTACTTGGCAATTCTAGATAAAGAGTGTGGGTGCAGACATTACAGCTAGCATACATTAGTGCGTGGATATATATATATATATATATATATATATATATATATATTTCGTTCTAAAGTTGGGGCTTTCATGGAAAATAAGGACATTTCTAGTTCTAACATAGTTGGAAAAGGTTTTTTTTAATGATCAATTAGCCTTTTAAACTTAAACTTGGATTATCCAACACAAAGTGCCATTGGAACACAGGAGGAATGAGATTAATATACCTCTGTATACCTATGACGATATTCCATATTCATAGTCATTTACAACCTTAACCCCGTCTACACTGTATTTCTGATCCATTTCATGTTATTTTAATGGAAAAAATTGCTTTTCTTTTAAAAACAAGGACATTTCTAAGTGTCCCCAACCTATATATATATATATTTATCTATTTTATTTATTGTTAACAAATGTACGCTTAAAACGTACAACTTAAATTTGACAGATGCTAATTTTTTGACATTCCATATGGAGCAAAATAAAAAAATAAGCTGCCAATATGGAAATGCATGCGCCTGAGCATGCAGTGGATTATTGATTACCTAGATGATATAATCTATAATTTATAATACTAAAAAAAGGTTTGTTCCCTGCAGCTGGCTTGATGATTTTCTCCTTTGCAGTGTGGTACAGGCGCTCACTGTAACACCAACATGCCAATGGGCCCATAAAATATGCATATTTTAGTTACTCAAAAGTAATAATAAATGTATATATTTAAATGTATAATGCAATAATAATGTGAAGTCTTATGTGTTGTTCAATGACATGTAAGAACAGGCAAAAGAGCATTACTGAACATACCTTAAGATATATATGAATTTATATGAATATATGTGTGAATATCAATTAGATCCTGCACTGCGAGTGTTTAAAACACAGTGATGTCTGCTAAAGTGTAGAAGGAAGCTAGCCTTAAACCCTAAGACTGTGGAAATGGTATTGTGTAGAAAGCATTAATATATAACCTGTGAATTTGATGTAATTTGTAACTGGGAACTAGATTAACTGGTCAGTTGATAAAATTACTCTCTATTCAGTCTCCAGCCCGGAGTAGGATTTATGGTATTTTTATTTGCTTGAAACATGGAACATGGAATATTGAATTAGGGGGAACAAAAAAAGATTTTAGTTGAAAACTAGAAAAATAAAACCATTGCAAAAAATAGCTAGCGCCGTATTTTATACAGGAACACATTAATGTGGAAAAACTGATATTATATATATACCTGACTTTCCCTTTTGTGTTACGAAGAACAGTAGCTGCGAAGTTCTGCGTTACGCCAACCAGACTTATTCCATCGACTTCCAAGATTTGGTCATTGACAAGGATTCTGTTGAAGAAAGATGCGTGTCAATATATAGATTTATTACATTCACACACAAAAATGCAAGCAACAGATAAAATTGTTGAAATTAATGGTTAATTGACTAAATATACTAACCCTAAAATACTTCAAATACCAATGGTCCATCAGGAAGATTATATTGTAAGGACACCCTAATGGTGGGAACCAGGAGTTATTCTGGTGTGAACTGAATATGGAGGCAGTCACCAAGTTAGTTAAAAAGAAGTGAATGGCCCTAAATACTGTTTCAGGGACTTGATTTGCTTCACTGTCCCGAGTAGATAAGAATCAAGTTGGCTGCCCATTTAGCCTAATAATTGTATGGTGGTGGTGTTTTCCTCTTAGATGATGAAGTCTTCAAGCGCTTCAAGAGCCCAAATGCATAAGGGTAAACATTCTCACTGCCTGCTGGACTAAGTTTTTACATCCCTGGTTAGAAATCAAACTTATACAATAAATAAATATGTCTCTCAGAACTCTTTGCAGTGATGTTATTCATATCACCACAAGTGGCAACCTATACAAAATATCGCAATTATTCATTATATACCGCATTGGCCCGAATATAGGCCGCACTTTTTTCCCCCACTTTAAGTCTTTAAAGTGGGGGTGCGGCCTATATTCGGGGTCTAGCGACCGACGCCCGGGACATGCAGTCCCGGGCGCCGGGCAGGCAGCGGGGTCAGGATACAGATCCCCCGCAGCGGTGCAGGGGACCTGCATCCTACTGTCTGATACGCTCAGACAGCCTCCCCTGCCAGCACTTCCCACGGGGGGAGTGCCGGCACGGGAGGTTGTCTAAGCGCATCGCGTGGAGGTTCCGCATGATGCATTTTACATTCCCCCCCCCGACTTACCAGAGCAGACTCCCGGGTGTCTTGCAGGGCCGGCTGAAGACATCTACGCAATACACGTATACAACTTCCGGTACCGGCACTTCCGCTGAGTGCTGGCACCGGGAGTTGTATACACGATGTGCATAGATGTCCCCCTCCGGCCCCGCAAGACACCCGGGAGTCTGCTCTGGTAAGTCGTGGGGGGGGGGACAGAGTGGCAGCATATCTCGGGGGGGAGGACAGAGTGGCAGCATAGGTTGGGGGGGGCAGAGTGGCAGCATATCTCGGGGGGGAGAACAGAGTGGCAGCATATCTCGGGGGGGACAGAGTGGCAGCATATCTCGGGGGGGGAGGGACAGAGTGGCAGCATATCTCGGGGGGGGAGGACAGAGTGGCAGCATGTTTATTTGGTTTTTTCTTTAAAAAAGCACCAAACTTTTAGGGTGCGGCCTATATACGGGGGCGGCCTATATCCGAGCCAATACGGTAAATATCCTCTTACCTCTTATACCCAAAGAACAAAGTACTGATCAAAGACCACGTGGCTTTTTTTCAATTACAATTGGACTACACGATCAATGCGGCTTATTGAAGTGCAAGTTTTGAAACTTTGTATCTAATCAGTTTCATTTGATTTTGGATAATTGATTTGCCCCTGATTTGATGAAATGCATAGGGCTATATATTACATTTTATGTCTTCATTTATTGTGGACGCTCACTGATTTACAACAAAGGTTGACGCACCAGGGGAAGGAAAGTACATTATTACTTCCATATTCCGGAGTTAATTTCCAATAAGGGAGGATAGAAATATTACGCTTATGCATTTGTGGCTAAATGCATGTAATTTGTGGGTGTATGTGTTAGCTTGTAACAAATATATCATACTTTTGACTTTTTACACTATTGAGGCTCTTTTGTTATGGTTTTCTTTGAGATTGAAACAGACTTGAAGTATCAAAGGAATCGGGTTAGTGTACTCTGTCCGGTACTAGCACATTTTATTTAAATTTTGAATGTATTTTATATATACCTTGCATATAATCTATGCATAGAATTTACAAAGAGTTATGAAATATAAACAATAAGAACTATAAACTTTTATTCCATCGGGAAAACACTGAGCGGCTGACAATGCATTTCAGTTCGACACAGTTTTAATACGAATACATAAAAGGCAGGCGTTAAGTATCCTTTTTATCATCAACCTGTTACCTGGTAACAAGAAGAAAACAGGACTTCACACAAGAAATCTAGTGTTTGATGGGTTTAGAACGCTATCGACCCGTTTCATCTTGTATTTCAAAAGATTTTCGCGGCAAACAGCTGCAATCTGTCTTTCAATACATGTGTGTTCTGCCAAAATGCATTCGCTTACTGTGACTGCATTTTAACAGTTGTGTCAGGTTGTGTCTGAGCATATACTGTAATACTGTATATTATCTTTGTTTCCAATTCTATTTAAAACACAGGACCGCAGACAAACAAAGTCTTCATCAGATGTCAGCTGTAGATACAGAAAGACTAACCATCGTTATACTGGCTACCATAATGAGCCAACGGCTTAATTATAGGGGTCGCAGAGCTTGGATGTAAGACGAGTTATGGTGGGTGCACCTTCTGCAACCCACGTATGTCTAGTAGAGGAGAGGGTTAGTGGCAACACAAGTCTCTCTACCGTTCCCTACCAGTCCACACACTGAAATGACCACAGACCACTACTGGGTTACCATGCCTTCCGTTATGTGTGGAGACCAGTAGCAATGAGGATGGGAGGAATCCATGTCAGCGGACACACAGATGTTCTTGTTACCCACCTTTTATTTAATTGGAACTGCCTGTGTTAATGAATAATTTGCAGAGCTCCTATGAAAAGGTATTTTAAAATGTGGTCATTTATGGATTAAGGGTATATTTCAAAGAACTTATATATTTATTATTTTACATTCATTTTTAAGTTTGTTTTGTGCTAAAATACATACAGAAGATGGTGATACCTTTTGTTGCACCAACAAAAATATTTAGCAGTACATTCACTTTAGGGACCTCATAGTTCTTCCATCCTCTTTGGGATTAAGATCCATTCCTTATTAGAAGAGATACATATATCAATTCTTCTAGACATGGCATGTGCCAACCATTCAAGAGCTACTTTTCTGTGGTTGGTCTAACAAGTCTTTGAGCACCACTTTGCATCACGATGCTTTGAATCCCTACGCCTATGTAATATATATTGCCCACTTCTGATTTTATAAGGAATGTCTGGTAATCATAATTGTAGCCAGCAATTTAACATATGCTGCACATCAGACTCATTAGTATTCTCCATGTGTTTCTTTGAGTTTATTTTAGTCATAAAATGAAAAAAAGCTACTGAAAAATCAAAAGAAATGAAATGGGTTTTTTTTAACAATACAGGACAAAGCAATTTACAACCCCTGCATTTAGAAATGCATTAGAGCAAAGAAAATATTACATTTTGATGGCGCACCACAGAAAACTAGATTAGGGTTGTTTGGGCCATTTCATTAACTTTCACTAATATCTAATGTACTACTATTATCCCTTTGCAGTTCAATACAAACATTTTCTAAAGTTCTCCATCAAGGAATAGGAAGCAAAGTAAATATATTCCCATATTTTAGCAATATATAAATACAGGCTGGAGCAGTTCTGGAAGAAAGCGTTTAATGTAGAAAAATTGCTTTGTAAGTCAATGATCGGAAGTTAAATCTGTAAGTGAAAGTGATTACTAAATGACAAATATAGAAAATCCATATTGGGAAAACAAAGTGTATATTCAAAGCTATAATAATGTGCCAAGTCGGATATGGTCATGATAATTAGTCAAAAAAAATAATAATTTAAAAAATACATTAAAAAAGATGTCAGATGTCTAACACGGTGCCGACATACCAGTCGGAACAAATATATAATATACCTGAAAAAGACCTTACAATTTTTTGTTGGCCCAATAAAAGGTTTCACCTTCAACTAAAGAATATAAAATGAAACAAATACATAATGATAAACAATAAACAATGTAAAATCACATTGTGTGGCTATTTGCTACAAATATATACAAAGGATAATAATAAGGTAAGGATGTGAATTCCCTATCTTAACTACCATTCCTGAAAGACGAATCCTTACATAAACTGATAACAGCACCGTACCCAGGGCCGGCCGAAGACTTAACGCCGCCTGGGGCGAAGTTTAAAACGCCGCCCCCCCCCGCCGACGCCGGGGGGGGCATTTTAAACTTCGCCGACGCCATACGATTCCCCCCCCGTACTTACCTTTAAACACTCTCCCTGCTCTGCCACGGTGCCGGCTTGTAATGCTGAGCGCCGTAAATTGACGTCACTTCCGGCGCTCTGCATTACAAGCCGGCACCGGGACCGAACAGGGAGACTCGCCGCAGAGGAGAGAGAGAGAGGGGCGCCGAGCGGGTAAGCGAAAACCACTCGGTGCCCCTCTCTCTCTCTCCTCCGCTACAAAAAAAAAAAACGCTTGGGGCGGCAAAGTGCCGCCCCTTCTAAAGTGCCGCCTGGGGCAATTGCCCCAGTCTGCCCCATTATAGGGCCGGCCCTGACCGTACCATTGATGGGGAAAGATGGACGATATCACATCTTTAACCTGCTAACTAGTAGCATCCACATACCTCCCATCCCTCTGTGCAGCCCCTCCTTCGGTGACTGTTTTGACAAATATTCCAAGTTTTTCCAGACCAGTGTCTGCTCCAACTCCCATGCCGATAATGCTGACACCGAGGCCGTCGTCATCTGAAATTAAAAGGTGATGATTTAGTGGCTAACATAGTGTTAAACCTTTTAATTTTCCTTTACCCTAAAAAAAAAATGCTCATTCATTGTTCTTCTCAAGTAAAACACCCACACGCTACATTAAAAGTCTCAATATTTCATACCTTTTGAAAATTAAAAAAAATGAATTAGATCTACTAGATGAGGGTCTATATAATTACCCGAGAGTGAAATATTGGGTAGAAAAAATAGGAGACTCAATTTAATTTTATTTAAAACTATTTAAAAAAAAAGATGGTATTTAACTCCGGAAAAACTGGGATGGATTTATCCTAATAATTACAGATTATTTTGGAGGTGTTACTGTCAAGAAAGATCTCGCAAACATATTTGGTGGGACTGCTTCCCCAAGTTCCCCATGAAATCTTTATGAGAAGACATTTTGCTGAAGTTGTTCAATTCTTAAAATAACGAATATCTTTGAGACCAGAAACCGGCCGGGTCCACCCAAATCTTCCAAATTTAAAAATCAAATAAAAATATTTCTCTAAACTTGTACTCTTGGCGGTAAAATGTATTATTGTTAAAAATTGGCGTTCCCAAACACAATAAAGTTTGCAGCAGATTGAACCTCAAATGGACCTTCAGTTCTGTATGGAGAAAGGATACCATCTTAATAATATAGACAAGTCTGATATATTTGACAATATTTAAATATTTAACATTTATGTAAATATTTAAATATGTATTGGAATATTTTTTTTTATATGCTTGATACATAAGACCTGTATTTGTTTTTGTAAAATAAAATAAAATTCTCTTAATATTTACAAAACACGGTAACATCGAATGCCTTAGCGTTCCACCAAATGAAAAAACAAAAAAGGTTTTAGGTTTTGTGTTTTAAGCCTAAATGTGGCTCTGGGCAATACCGCACTGATTTCCCTTCGTGTCTTTTTGTTGTGTGTCCATTGGGGGGCATATACAAGCGCATTTTATTACAGCACTCTTTGAAAACAACTAGAAAGCCAGGTTTTCAAAGCAGTGAATCAGAAAAAGTTAAAAGGAAGATGAACGCATAACCTATTTCTCCAACATATCTTTATCTAACACAACTAATCTCAAATTGTATTGAACGAAAGCTCTGTTTGTATATGTAAAACATATCAAATATGATTAGTAACGCTATACTTATGGGGGCGACAACATTTAATATAAACAATATAAGTAGTGATGTCACGGGTGCCTTGTAGCACACCATTGTAGGGATATTTTCATGAAAAAGCATCAATAAGTACATTGAAGAAACTTTAAAAATGTTACGAGTGCGTACGTTTTCTGGACAGCGAGCGTGGGAAGGAAGATGTATGCCCAGTTACCTAGAATTTAGAAGTCAGTTAAAGACCCAGGCAGTGGTAGGGTTGTAAACGCAATCCTCAGCCACCTGTAATATTTCTAAAAGCAATATGTTAATATTATGATTATTATGATATTATGATTGGAAGATAGGAGAGGGGCTCAAAATGTGTCTTTTAAACATGATGTATGGGATTGCCTTCCAGCAGAGGTGATGGTCTTCAACACACTAAGACTCTCCAAGATTATGTGAAGCTATCCCCGGCGGAAAAAATAACAATCAGGAATAAATGATGTAATTCTTAGAGTTTGTGCGTGTTCAATGTGCCAATCAGATCTTATTTGGCAGCAAAGCATATTATAGTAATAGTAAGTAGAATAGTAAATAGGCCGGCACATGAGCATTCTCTGCGGGCCAGCAGGGGACGCTGTCACGCTATTCACATAGACAGTTTGCATCGGGAAGCTGTTTTATGTGGTTTATAGAACCGAGTGGAAGCCGAGCTGTGGATAGAATCTGTTACAGTCAATAAATCTCTGCTGCATGTAGCTCATGATCAATTTGCTGGTACCTGAGGGTCATAATTAAACCGCCACAAGGTCAAAAAAAGCACAGGCGTAGAAATCATAGCGGACCATGAACTATTTACTTTGATTTTATTTATACTGTATATATATATATATATATATATATATATTTAAGCACCTTTTATAAGCACATCTGGTCCATGACTTTTCTGCCAGGTGCTGTGTAATATCTTTATGACACATTTATTTTACTGATTATCTGCATTTTTTCCTTAAGGAGTTTTATTTTTAACTTAACAGTTCCTACTAAAGGCACTGTTCTATCTATCCCGTTAAATTTAACTCTTAGAAATTAGAAATGCAGATTCTGGTGCTCTTGAATTCCCAAAATCTTCCCAGAAATCTTCCCAGAAACCTTACTTTGATCAAGTAAGATTTTGCCTCATTCATATTCCGCCGGGATCATGTGATACAAAAAACATCCACTACACTCTTCTACAGTGATGGGGTTAATAAAATGACAGATTTATTTGGCTAACATACTGAAAAAGTGCAATTAATGTTTTGTGTGAGTAGGATAGCACCTTTTAATATAAAAAATGAAGTTCCTGTACCCTACAAGGTATTTCTGTGGAACTCCGGCGCTGCTTTTCCAGGTCTCCGGGCCACTAAAGGGAAGGGTTTCCCTGATGGGTGAAATAACATACAAAACGGCGGCCTGATCTTTGTGGGGCATGGGGCACCACACTCAAATAAATATAGTTAATTTGCATATGGGGCTAGGTGCTGATGTCATGAATAAGGAATACAATTAAACATAGTTTTTTTTGTGAATTATGTATATACTTTTTGACAACATTAAAATAGTTTTCAATATTCTACATTCTGAGAGGATTCCTGTTGAAGGTACCATATTTTTCAATGTTATTATTCATATGAAGATAAGCTGCCCTTCGTTACTTCCACTTGCTCTCGTTGATAGTTTTAGTGACCCGGTAGCCGGTTATAATAACAGCGGGGTTATGCCCAGTGGACAGCCCTTGATAGACCAGCGCTTTTAGCCGTGCAATGAATAATCTCTACTGTATAGAAAAATTACAATCCATGTGCCCTGTTTGCCTGGTGTACATTTGCAAAGAAAACATGCAGTTTATTAACCTTTTAAAGAGGACATATTTATCTGCATTAGTGGCCAGTAAAACCACAGTAATAAAGATAACAGCTTACACGGAGCACCACGCTGCAAATTAATTACAATCCCAAGCACAATCCTACTGAATGAGCCTTGGCGATCCTTGGGCTTAGGATAAAGGGGTTAATGAGCTGCTGTGTTCTGGAAACCACCATTTGATTCCGGGTTGTGCGCCGACAGCTGCCTTATTATAACCCCCTGACGCTGTAAGGCTAGGTTTCCACTTGGGTTTTTTTAGCTAAAAACGCCTATAAAAACGCCAATAGCGCCACCTGGCGTTTTTTTGTGAAAAACGCATGCAGCCAGATGTTAGCTGTAATTCAATAGGAAATCGCAAAATGCCATTTCCACTTGGCGTTTTTCTGTTTGGCGTTTTTTTAGTCCTCTTTGGCGTTTTTCTGCTTTTTTGGGCTCTGTGGCAGTTTTTCAAAACTGCAGCATGTTGACACTCTGGCGTTTTTTGCAAGAAATCTTGGCTTTTTTTCTCCAATAGAAGTCTATGGGAGAGAAAAAACGCCATGAAAAAGCCATGTGGGTTTATTGCCTTGGCGTTTTTTATGGCGTTTTTTCCACAGTTACAATGCAGAGGATGGACCCAGTATCTGTGTGTCCTACGAGAAATAGGCTGAAAACAAACAGTTTCACACAAAACAAAGTCCTGGACTGGTTCATATTGAATTTTACACCATTTGGAACAAACATGCCATTACAAACAAACATACGCAACCGGATCCTGCGTGCCAAAAGCAACAGCAAACAATTTGCACCATCATTTGGGGCCAATCTTCCCAGAGGAGCAGACATTCGGAATAAAGCATGCCTTACAAACCACAGAAAAGAGACAAAAGGGTCTACCAAGTAAATGACATCAGGAGAGGGCAGATACTTGCCATTTATCCTAATCCCTTTTAGCTGGGTGAAACTTCTAACTTGTAAAGGCTGGAAAAACTGCCTAAGGTCAAAAAAAGCAATTTCCACAGAAAGGCTAAAACGCCAGAAAAAACTGCAGAAAAAACGCCAAAACGCAGGTAAATGCAGCGGCAGTTTTCTTGGCAGTTTTCCTGGCGTTTTTCATCAAGAAAAAAACGCCGGACAAAAACCCAAGTGGAAACCTAGCCTAACAATGGATTAATTTTCTGTTACCTTTTTCTAAGTCCACTGGGAACAAGTCAAGCTTTTCCACCCGTTTTTCAAGCTCGTATTCAGCCGATGCAGCGACCGGGTCCACCTCGTCATTCCGTCTATCATAATCCTCATTTGAATATGTGTTAAATACCTGTTTAAGCAAAGAGACCATGTCTGTTAACATCGGATAACAGGGTAACATACATTCCAAAGCATGTTAAATGCATGTCTTATCGATTTATTTTTAACAATCAAAAATAACTCTTTGATATTGAGGAGTACGTCATTAGCGTCGGCATCTAGCTGGTAACAGCAGTGCATTAAAGGGATCGTTCCACTTAGACAAAACCTTACCTGAAAAATGCTATTTTTTTTTTACTACTTCCTCTGAAGGGTTAAATCACATAAACTTTAAAAAAAAACAGTTTTTCAGTTGCTATGACAACAACCAATCAGCACCTGCTTTTACATAGAAATGTAGCATTTGCTGACACATAAGAACCATTTGGCCCATCTGCCCATTTTTCCTGATGTTGACGCTCAGACCTTAATCAGTCCTTGGTGTTTTACATTCAGAATAGCTTTACAACTATCCCCTCACTGAATTAGCCTCTACCACTTCTGATGGGAGGCTGTTCCATTTAGTTACCTCCCTCTCGGTAAAGCAAAACCTCCTTACATTACATTTAAACCTCTGGCCCGTCAGTTTTAGATTTGGCCTCTTGTTCTAACATTTCTCCTCTAAAATAAATGTCCCTCCTGTATTTTCTATTCCTGTCCTTTTGGATCACATGACAAGCGTTCCCAGCAAAAGTATGATTCAGATTCAAGTTTCATAATTATGCAATGCTACTAGAAACTATATTTCTAAAGCCGCATTTAGAGGGTGGGGGATATGGCGGGATGAACGACATGATATTAAAATAAGAAGAAATGGGACGGAGTGGACATTATAGTGTTTAGGGGTCAGACAGAGATGGTGAAGAAGGAGGATGGTGAAGGAGAAGGGAAAGAGGGAGAGATAAAGAGAAAAAAAGGTGGAGTGGGAAAGACAGAGAAAGGTATTAGAGAGTCATTCGGCCGCATCATTTCAATGACGGTCACATATGCTAGTTACATTACATTTATAGATTCCCATAATTTCTGTAGCACTATTACAATAGGGGAAAGTGAAAATCCGCAATAACAGTAAAATTGACAATATACAAAAATGATCAAATAATACATGCTGAGACACTCTGGTGTACAAGCGGAATGTGACACTGTCGAGAGAGCTATGCAAGACACGTGGGTGCATATAACACCAAAAAATAAAAAAACAAACAGTAAATAAATAGTATCATCCCCGGCAAAAGCAACGATTCCCGATGCCAGAGCTGCTCAGTGAATCGGCTTCACAGAGCTGTAATCTTAAAGACTAAAATTCCTTTTCTAGAAGGAGATGATAGAAAAATACGTGGAGTAAATGAATACAAATGTCCTTAATTTTCTACATTGTATCTGACGCAAAGCCATTCAGACATGTATAATGAGGTTTTAAGGCTTTTAATCAAGTGTGGTTGATTAAAAGGTGTTCTTATTCCAGGCTGCGTTGTCAAATGTTTTCTCATAAAAAGCATCCAGTGTTATTGGCGCAGATTAGCATGCCTTCATACCAATGCGGCACTTCGGGAAACATCATAATATTGATAAGTAGTTTGTTTAAAACCCATTACAATTGTTTTTAGAAAAATCATAATTGGCATTCCGATGTCAACCGTGATTTAACAGGCTATATGGCCAACAGACAGGTGTTTATATTGTGTTGTGTTTATGTTGTGTTGTGTTTATGTTGCGTTAATTTGCACCCTGCTGTCAGACAGTGAGTTGGTTTTATTTTATAAGGCCCTATGCTGTCAATCATTAGTGAGTAATTAGTGAGTTAGTGCTATGTTAACACGTCTTGGTGTTAGTTACCCAGTGGTGAGGTCATGCTGTTCTAAAATGCTCCCATCCGTCAGTCACTAAGGGGTTAAAGGAACGGACTACAATGCATTTTACTGTATGCAATCTTTAGCTTTGGGTTTATGTCATAAAATGGTTAATGACTTCTATTTCATCAAATTTATCTCCTAGACGGAGGTCTCCTTTTCATTTTCAATTGCCAGGTAAACTTAACCCCTTAAGGACAATGGGCGGTCTCTAAACCCATTGAAAACAATGCATTTTGTGCCCGTACATGTATGTGCTTTGTCATTAAGGGGTTAAACATGGACTTTGCACTCATGTGCATGTACCGTGTTTCTATAGAGTAGTATCAAGTTAGCCGTAGAAAGTTAAAGAGCAAATCCGGAAAAAATGACACCTTTATCCACTAAGTGAAGTTTAATAAATTGCAGGCTTTCAAGGCTATCTAGGTCTTTAGGAAGTGTCCTGGGCTCAGTGGCCAGGGCAAGTGCAGACGTTAGGGTGTCAAAAGTAAACAGTGATTCTCAGACACTTCTGTATTTTAGCGTAGAATTGAGTAGAAGGCTCAATGTGACATAACTTGGCCTATACCCAATTCTTCATAAGGCAAATAAGACATAATTAATGTGGCATCACCACTGAGAATCCTTCGCTTGACTTTGCCCCTATCTATATACAGTCTGCTTGTCTCTGGTATCTCTGTTCCACAAGATTATTACAATTATTGCAATTTCTGTTCACAGTTCATAAGTAGGAAAATCTACCTGTAATAGCAGATTACAATATATGATAATAATTTAATTAAACTCTTGCATTACTATTTTTTCTCCTTCTTATTCTGTGTATTAGCTCTCAAAAACAATTAAAGAAATAGGTAATTATTTCACTTTTATTACCTTCCCAGCACTTTTTATACTTTTTTTACTTAGAGGCTACAGACTACTAGGTTATTAGGGAAAAGGTCCTCTGATTGGAACCTGCATATAAAATACGTGTGAACCCTTTCTGATGGGAATTAGTAGAACCGATTGGTTAGCAGAGTTTATGCCCTGCTGGTAAAATGTGGACAGTGGCTTAGTTGGACAACAGATTTTCATCAATGTCCTTTCTACCTTCCTCCCAGTTGAGGCAAACGTAGCTTCATTATTCGGCTTTTGCTTTCCTGCCCATAAACCAAGAAAAGAAGGATGAACTTTAAAGGCGAAGTCCCATTGAGCATAAAATCCAGCGCTGTGCAGAGTAATGTAGATCAACGCTGTCAAAGACCTGCTTTTATCTCTTTTTGTTCCAGTAAACTTCCTTTATCTGCAGACCTGGAGGCTGTCATTGTTGTCAGTCATGTGATATTTTGGGTGACTTTCTCTGCTCAAACAACACATTGAGCTGATTCTTCATAACAATGTTAACAAAGTCTCTTTTCTCATAGACCTTAATTTGGCAGCAAGTCTGGCTGGGACATTAAAACTGAGCCATTCTACTTATATCACGCTACTATTAGAACTGTTTAAAAAAAGAGCATATTTTTAATTTGATACCAGTAACAAAAAAGTGGTGCTCTTTAAGCTCCATAGATGCTCCTTTGAACTCATACAATAGTGTAAGTGTCACAATGCCATCAGATCAGTAGGCTCAGCTGCTTTAGCAAATTTAGACTAAGGCACCTAAGCTTCAAAAAAGAAGATTTCAATCTTTTTCTAAATGAAATATGTCAAGCACGAAGGGATAAATTTAGGTATATTTTTCTTTATTAAACAGTAATTAGTCATGAGTCAGGTGACAGCGAGAACCACAAGTAGACATCCCACACTGGTTGTGGGCGAGTTCTAAAATCACAAATTAAACCCTGCGATAAGCACTGGTGCCTGAAAGGGAAAAATGTTCTGTTTATCAAGTGTTTTTCTTGGCTGGTTTAACGAAACATAGTAGCGCTTAATAAAATATGAACCAAACACTGCTAATAAATATTCTTTAACCTTTCTCAACAGTCTTATATTAATAAAATCCCTGGTAGGTATTCCCATGGTAGGTAGGTATTGCATGCAATGGTAGGTATTGCATGCAATGTGTAAAGCGAGAAATGCAATCTACCCGAGAGGGATCATATTCAGCAGAGAATTGTGTTATGTTTTCCACTGTACTATTAACCAAATGGGTTTCCTATTCCCAAAGTCCTTGCTGTGCGAAATCCTCTCTAAAAACACATTAATCTTATTTTAGGATACCTGACTTATATGTGTAATATATTATTATTTATTAACATCTAAACCTTGATCCAATATTGTTAGCTATAAAGGATTCATGTTTCGTATTTAGTGTCCATGCTGTGCATGTGTCAAAAGGAAGAACTTTGCACTTAAAATGTACCCGTTGTATTACTAAGGCTATACCCCAGTCATAAAGTTACTTCTTGGCCTTTAAGAGAGAAAGAAAATAACAGTCCTATCAATAAATGTTAAGTCCTGATTGATAATTCCATCAATGATTTACTTATTGAAAGAAATACCGCAATCAATTTAATGTATTGGCTCTGCTTCCAAGTATATAGCGTTATGGAATATGATGGCGCAATATAACAAAAATAATTAATAATAATAATAATCAAAGAAATTAGAGGATTCGGAGAACTCCATCACTATTGCATACACTTATTACCCACACGTATCCGATCACAGTGCCAGCCTTGGCGACAGGGTCAACCATATGGCATAAGACTTGGTAAAACATTAAGTCATACGGAACATTAGATGGAGGGAACGTTTACAAGTCAAGCAAATATCAAAGCATGGGATTTCAAATCAACATTTAGCAATGAAATAAATGAGGGGCTTTTTAAAATACAGTATAGCCTTCGGAAAAATACCCACATGTTTTTCTTATTTCAAGTACCTTTCAAACACTTACTTATACGAGGGACATTCCAAAAGATTCTTTGCTTTTTAAATATAAAATGATGACATGAAACAAATGAATACTTTCATATAATTTTAATATGGCAAACTTTTTTTACTCTTTTGAATGTCACTTTTGCTCACAATTAGATTTTCAATAAATGATATCTTTATAAATTATATATTTATAAAAATACCCATATACCCATTTCAGATAATGATTGTCTTTAGACTCCCTATAAATTGAATTATTTTTTTAAATGGGTATAGGGATATTATATCCCCTAACCCTCAGGACAGCTTGAAATATGAAGTTCATTTTTACGTGTGCCAAAATCCACTAGAAAACAAATTGCATTTTCTTCATCTAAGGTTAACTAAAATCATTCTCTAATGTCCATTGTAATCACTGCAAGTAAAAAGAATGCTGTTTGCTACATTGCGGCTTGATGTGAGATAAATACATTACGGTGTTGTCTTAATATGAGAAACCTAATGCATTTAAATAGCTCTTTAATTCAGAATTATCATTAAAAGAATGAGCAGACAATACCTCTGAGCTTTACAATTATAATATAAAGTCAATTGTCCTGCATAAAAAAACCTCAATCTATAACCTCATGTTAAAATATATATATATATAATAATTAGTCTATAATGAGTGAAAAAGTTCAGTACAGCCATCTTGTACCGGTTTTTATTTCTTTTTAAATTTATTTATTTATATCGTCAATCACTACTAAAACCCCAAGTGTTTTAAAATAAGAAACAGGGATATTATTCTAATGTGGTCAACCTTTCAACAAAAACGATAACCTTATATAAATCAGATTAACATAATAATTGTCTTTATATTGTAAAAAGTTTGTAAATGTTTGGGTTTTTTTTATAAATGGATTCTAACATACTGTACACTTTATGCTCTCATCACGATAGGTAGGTAATACATATTAAAATTAAAGTGCTGATATAGGGGCAAGGAGTCATAGAGTGAACTAGGAGGATACCATAGCATGTTCATCTGTAAATACTAAAGAAACATAATAAAATAATATTAATTATGCAAATCCTAAAATTAAAAGGCAAAAGACAAAGTATTAACCCTCACACAAATAAATATCAACAAAAGACTAAAACCTACTATGTTCATGCACCAACACACACTATTGCTGTATCGCTTAAAAATTCATCCGAACGGAATAGCTAGGAGTAAAGTTACATACGTAGCACAATAACAATGCAACCCTATACATACATGGAACATCCATTCTTTAGTTAGTAGAGTTAGAAAATAAGCTTCCTGTCTCATTTAAACTCCTCCCCTGGCTGTACTGAAAGCAGGAAGTGCTAAGCAGGTGGCACACTTCCTGCACATGCTCAGTAACAGTCTCATCAAAGTCAATGGGAGTTGCAGCAGTATGCATGCAAGCAAAACATCAGCGCTAGACTTGCATACATGTGATTGGCTGCTCTTAATCTTATTGAAGAGAATGCGAGTGCTACTGAGCATGTGCAGGTACTGTACATACAAATGCTTCCTGCTGGGAAAGGAAGTTGTTTTTCTTTCTTTCTATGGCTCTTTAGTGCTCATGCAGCTGTTCTTTCTCCTTGGTGTTCTTTCT
Organism: Spea bombifrons; assembly: GCF_027358695.1. Taxonomy (NCBI): domain Eukaryota; kingdom Metazoa; phylum Chordata; class Amphibia; order Anura; family Pelobatidae; genus Spea; species Spea bombifrons. Next base: position 17,115,838 of record NC_071091.1, on the reverse strand, counting down.
TATTTTTCTGCTTGCTTTAGTGATTTCTTGGCACATGGCCATAGTGTTACAGACATATCTGGGAACTCTCCAGGTTTCACCCAGAGACTCCGGGAGAAGCGCTGCTTTTCTGGGTCGACACCCGAATCGTCAGTGTCACTGGAGGGGGGTCCTGACACGCCCCACTCCCCACCCATTTCCCTTTTAAATGGGAGTGTTTCCCGCGACTTCAGCAGGAATGCTCACCGATGTCAACAGTCCTGGCACATCCCGCAAGGGTGAGCACCTGGTACCTGAAGCCCACAAGTTCCCAGATATAGTTATAGACATTGTATTTGCGTAGTGTTTGCGCATTGTGCTTGCTGGATCTTGGATTATTATGCAGTTAGAGAAGACTGTGCCGCTAGTGCCCTAAATGGTGTAAAAATTGCAGTTGTGCTGTTATTAATTTGAAGCTAACTGTGTATTTGAGTGGAGCCATTCTGTATTCCCGATCGTAGGAGTTGGCTGATGCTGACAAGAGGTTTCCTCCACACTTATTGCACTTAAAATGCCAGTAGGTGATATCTTTTTTTATATGGCTGATTGCGCAATAATGTAACCGGTAACAATAAAAAAATGTTCATCACAAACGCCCTACATAGCTGGTTCATGTCTCTACACATCGATCAACTGGTTGAAAAGTACGTTCAAAAATAGAAGCGTTGTAAAGACAGATTGATGGTAGAAAAAAAAGATTAATGAAGCATGAGAAGTTACTCAGAATGTTGCTGCACTGAAAAGATCTAAAAACAATTTAAGTAGTATGTCTGTATGAAAAACATTTAGCTTACGCACTTAGGAAGCCCATGAGTAAAGAATCAAAAAAGTGACTTTATTCACTAAAGGGAGAGGTGACAGGAGGGTTTGCAGAGTTGTTTTAGCATTCTCACTTCACTTTTCATTATGAATGGCCACCACTGGTAACCAAGAAGGGCTGAGCTAGCTCTGTATAATGTTTAATTCAATGGCTGAGGAGACTTTCAAAAAATCTCACTTTTAATTATACATTATACAGGGCCAGCCAAGCTCTTTCTCAGCCTTGGTGGTGGTGCGTGTGGGTTGAGCCTTTGGAAGACATCAGTGGTCCCTCTCATTGCAGGGAAAGGCCAAGATGATGAAGTCCCAGAAGAGGAAGATTGGGACCCGGTACTCTCTATGGCCCTATATGGAGCATTTTCACCAGTTCTTCATTAGACGATTAAAAAACAAAATACCTCCGGCTTCCGAAGGTAAAACAAAGCTCTTCCTGTAGCAGAAGATCACTGGGGTTAGCTCGTCATCATATATAGTAAAGCCAGTAAGATGAGTCACAACGTCCCTGCAAATTCCCATGTTAATTCAACCTTTAGTGAAGAGACCCCCTTGTGTTTTTGTCCATTTCTTTTATTCTTAGACATGTCCCTATTGACATAACTGTATTTTATTTAACCCAGAATAATGGAACTAGAGAGAGAGGAAGCATAGAAGGTCATAAAAGCATTTCTATAGAAAACAGTCCAATAAAGGAAGTGAAATATGTCAAGAAAAGTGATGTGGAAATTGGTACTGTTTCATGCAAATTATAGTGGTAAAGATAAAAGGAGTGAATTAAGTGCACCAAATATAAACCTCGCTAATAAAATGTAAAGAATGACATTAGATAAGGTCAACAAATAATTATTAACAACATTCGGCTCGCTCTGTTTCTTGCAAAAGGACAAATTAACTTCCAAAAAGAAAAAGTGGGCACCTACTGAAGAACCAGTGATAGTCTGGGATGAATGTGTATTAGGACAGCATCAAGATACACATATCCTGTAGAGTCGATCTCTTAAATCCTACTTACAGCATGACTATAACTGGTAGGCATTTGGTATTCTGGGAATAACCACATAAAGCTGCCATTTTTGCATGGTTCCACGCTAACTCCAGTGGTGATAGAAGAGATGACAAGTACACAAGAGGGTGGCTGAAACACTGTGTGCGCTCCAACATCACTAATGGTTACTTGATCAATATGGTTCTCGTCATTTATATTTAAATGAAAACTATGACGCCAGAACATGGTTTTCCTTTAGGGAGAAAATGCTATTTTCTTTTCATCTTCAGATGAACAACTTTTTTTCTCCAAACTGTATAAGGACCATTTGGCCCAAGAGTAAAACCGAGATCAGAAGTTAATTCAAGGTCATTCATGCATCCATTTAAAGTTCCAACTTATCCCTTCTTTAAGGAGAACCCAGGTAGGGTCTATAAATCTAAAACCTCATTAAGGTGAAATATTTAAATGTGCTGTCCCATTTACTCTACTTTAGAAACATCATTCCTAGTACCGATGAAAGTTCAAACACGTCCCCAAAATAACTTGAATTGCAAAAAAGAAGTTATAGAAACAAGTTGTATATTCCATTTTTTTAGAGAAAAGAATAAAATCACAAATCTCCTAAAATTTATTAGATTAACATGCTGAAGAGATCAAATAATATTTTATATATATCTAAGTGGAACAGTACCTTTAATCTTCATTAATGTACACTTTAAGATTATCTTAAAGCACACATACATAAGTCTAATGAGGCAAAACGACATATTTACACAGGAAAATACGTTTTTTCGGAAGTAAACAAAGATAGAACTCAACATGTTTACATAAGGATGAACATAATGTGTTTGGTATTATGTGTTATGACTTGTTTATTCAAATAAATTGTATTTGATTAATATCTTAAACAGCCACTTCCTGAAATAAAAATATATGAAACATATATTAACAATTGTGTGGAATATTTTGGTGGATATTTTTTTAGAACTTTTCTGAAACAAACTTTCCTGGAACAACCCTTTCCAGATAAAAATACACAACATGTAACCATGCATATTATGTATGCTTTGTTTGTCAAGCAAACCACTTGATTAAGTTGACTGGGACCCAGTGACCTTTGTGGCCATCCATGGAACACTCGTCACCCTTCTTCACTTGACTTTGCAAACTAAATCACACCTGGGGTTGTTGGTTCCCTCACACAGAGGACATTTGCCTCACATTTTGGTTCTGTTGGTAGGATCAGACTGATATGTCTATGGAGGTTTCTCCTCTTTAATAGGACAAGTGAGCTAAAATGTGAGACATTCCTGAGTGGGAACACGCTATATAGCAGGCTAATAAGTGGCCGTCGATTCTCAATAGAGCTGTTCTTAAACTTTATTGGTGAGGTAAAGGACTAGCTCCCTGTGTACAGCTATTATATACAGATATGTGCTGAATTCTTGTTTTGTTTTGTGTACTTATTGGTCATTATTATTCTAGCAACAACCCGGGAATCTGAATGTGTATGCCTTATATGCTTTTTTTAGGTTGTGCTCTCCACTTTCTGTAATTTTTTGGATGTGCATATTTGCAGGTTCTGACCAAACCTTAGGGTCACACGGGTGCCTCACTAATGGTGTCCAGTGAAGGCTTTACATTGAATGAAACTCTCATTGGGTTAAAATGCAATGCAGTCCCTTGTAAGTACCCTTGGGGTACTTTGACATAGTGGGCAACTAAACAATATATGCCATACATGTATTGGGTGTTTTTTTGAATGGTATTCGCTGGGTATGTGCTGACTTCTTGCTTTGTATTATAAAATGAGGTTGTCAACCTAAATAACTGGCAACACAACGTAACCTTGAGTAGCACCAGAAAGACATTTCTCATATTATATAATAAATGATTATCTTATTGCTGTTTTTTTCTTTTTTAGGATCACACAATAAGGGAGTTCATACTAAATGACAGAGTGAAACAGCCTGAGACACAGAACATGGAATGCTCCTGAGACAGAAAGCAGAGCAGTTCTTATGTTTGCACACTTCTAAAATGTCTATGGTAAACTGAGTGTTAACATCCACATCGGTGATGTTCCGAATCAGTTAATATGTTCTAGATCTCAATAATGTTACACATTTCCTTAATCTCCAATTCAAATCTTGGTTTATGCATGTGTCCAGCAACCCTTATGTTATACCTGTAAATCATGTACTCTACAGGATCCATAGATTTCCTTTTCCCAGGAGACAAACTTTATCCTGCCCTTGAAAAATCAAGTCAACTTGGCTTTACGACTCACACATTACAGGCTCAAAGACTTTGTCACTCAATGTCCCGTTGATGGCACTAATGCATATTTAAACATTCAAGTAATCAGCAGTGCCATAGAAAGGATCTTTTCATGTCTTCCATATGGCGCTGGGACGCTGAACTTAACAGCTAAAGTAGCTAGTCAACAATACCATTCACCTCTTCGTGTCCCTCACAGGCTCTCTGAGATGACCATCTGGCAGCTGGGTTCCAAATAAATCATTTGCTTGCTTTCTAGCATCAACAAAAGCATTCAGAAAATCAAGAGGAATTAACATGTTACTGAGAAGTGACGATATACACCAAGACTAAAAATAAAACCCGTAAAAATAGCACAAATTAGTGTTTTAATTACAGATCTGCTGACAGGGAGTCTATTAAAACCCATCTTAACATGGTCATAGCATAGAAATAGCGACTAATAGCCAAAAGGCAAGCATAAATAGACTACATGGGTTGTCGAAGAATATCAAACCCTGCTGTTCTTAGGACTGGGGAAATCTTTCTCCTCTTCTAATTTGACTCTGACGTGGGTGTCTGGATTGGCATTAGAAAGCACCGAAATAATGAGCTAAACTGAAAAAGGTAAATTATTTACAGGCATGACATGTCACATCATAATTATATAAACACAAAGTTAAATTCAAAATGTAATCCTGTTTTGGATTCTGAAAATTCTAATGAAAACCTGGTCAAACTGTGGGAACCATTATAAGGTTGGTGCACACGCCTCTAAAGATATGGTTAGACTATTATGAGAATTGTTGGAGAGGAAGAAGAGGAGCAGGAGACAGTATGTGTATGTAAGTGTGCAGTGTGTTTGTGGGTGTTAGAGCTAGTTTGTGTGTTAGTATGTATGAATGCTGTTTACAGGAGGGCCTTGAAGAAATAGTGCACCCAGGTGCCACTAACCCTAGGCTCGCCACTGTTCTCATAAGGTGTGCTTAAGGCTAGGTTTCCACTTGGGTTTTTGTCCGGCGTTTTTTTCTTGATGAAAAACGCCAGGAAAACTGCCAAGAAAACTGCCACTGCATTTACCTGCGTTTTGGCGTTTTTTCTGCAGTTTTTTCTGGCGTTTTAGCCTTTCTGTGGAAATTGCTTTTTTTGACCTTAGGCAGTTTTTCCAGCCTTTACAAGTTAGAAGTTTCACCCAGCTAAAAAAGGGATTAGGATAAATGGCAAGTATCTGCCCTCTCCTGATGTCATTTACTTGGTAGACCCTTTTGTCTCTTTTCTGTGGTTTGTAAGGCATGCTTTATTTCGAATGTCTGCTCCTCTGGGAAGATTGGCCCCAAATGATGGTGCAAATTGTTTGCTGTTGCTTTTGGCACGCAGGATCCGGTCGCGTATGTTTGTTTGTAATGGCATGTTTGTTCCAAATGGTGTAAAATTCAATATGAACCAGTCCAGGACTTTGTTTTGTGTGAAACTGTTCGTTTTCAGCCTATTTCTCGTAGGACACACAGATACTGGGTCCATCTTCTGCATTGTAACTGTGGAAAAAACGCCATAAAAAACGCCAAGGCAATAAACCCACATGGCTTTTTCATGGCGTTTTTTCTCTCCCATAGACTTCTATTGGAGAAAAAAAGCCAAGATTTCTTGCAAAAAACGCCAGAGTGTCAACATGCTGCAGTTTTGAAAAACTGCCACAGAGCCCAAAAAAGCAGAAAAACGCCAAAGAGGACTGAAAAAACGCCAAACAGAAAAACGCCAAGTGGAAATGGCATTTTGCGATTTCCTATTGAATTACAGCTAACATCTGGCTGCAGCCGTTTTTCACAAAAAAACGCCAGGTGGCTCTATTGGCGTTTTTATAGGCGTTTTTAGCAAAAAAAACCCAAATGGAAACCAAGCCTTATGGAGGAGGAGTGATGGGTGGGACAATGGGATGGACATGGGACCAGCTGATGGAAGGGGCATGGAGATTTCTGATAGCAGCCCAGACTGCATTTGTTCAATAAATAAGCCATAACACATTGCCCCAAAGCCCATGCAAAAGATATAATCACAAGATGTAATTGTTTAAAAAAAAATTTGCAAGTAAAGGAAGTCCTTGTGTCCTATGTCGTAGGATGCTTCCCATGCAAATGACACATGTCAAATAGAATATAATAACTAAAAAAATTACACAAAATCCAGAATATAGTCATTTAACCCCTTAATGACAACGCCCGTACATGTCGGGCTCAAAATGCATTGTTTTCAATGGGTTTAGGGACCGCCTATTGTCCTTAAGGGGTTAAAGGAAGGTCCCACTTTACATGTTAAAATCTAAAAATTGAGACCTTGCTGAAATGTTTTATGTAAAGCATAAAAAAAATCGGAATTGCAGAACTGTACGTGCAAACTAAGGGATAAGATTGTTCTAAATGTATTGCCAATGGCCTGTGTGGACTATAATGACAAAATGGAAAAGTGACTGCTACTCTGGGGCACGGGCGTAGGAACCGGGGGGGACGGATCCCCCCCAGGAAATCATGCGGGGGGGACCGATAATAGAGAAATCCCCCCCAGGGCTGTGTGAGGTGAGTGCCGTCTGTGCCCAGCTGCCCGATCAGCAGCTGCAGCGTGCAGGACTGGTTGGGGATTTCCCTAACCAGTCCAGCATTAAAGTAACACTTACCAGTCACTGAGCGCCGGGTGACGGGATATGACGTTTATATCCCAGCCCCGGCGCTCAGAATAAACAGCTGTGCGCAGCCGCACTGCAATGAGAGTAAGCAGCAAACCAGAGGGAAAAGAGGAAGAGAAAGGTAAGAGATGTGCAAAACGGACGGAGGGAGGGGGGGTCTGATGTGCAAAACGGACGGAGGGAGGGGGGCTCTGATGTGCAAAACGGAGGGGGGGGGGTCTGATGTGCAAAACGGAGGGGGGGGTCTGATGTGCAAAACGGAGGGGGGGGTCTGATGTGCAAAACGGAGGGGGGGGGTCTGATGTGCAAAACGGAGGGGGGGTCTGATGTGCAAAACGGAGGGGGGGGGTCTGATGTGCAAAACGGAGGGGGGGTCTGATGTGCAAAACGGAGGGGGGGTCTGATGTGCAAAACGGAGGGGGGGTCTGATGTGCAAAACGGAGGAGGGGGGTCTGATGTGCAAAACGGAGGAGGGGGGTCTGATGTGCAAAACGGAGGAGGGGGGTCTGATGTGCAAAACGGAAGGGGGGGGTCTGATGTGCAAAACGGAGGGGGGGGGCCTGATGTGCAAAACGGAGGGGGGGGCCTGATGTGCAAAACGGAGGGGGGGCCTGATGTGCAAAACGGAGGGGGGGGTCTGATGTGCAAAACGGAGGGGGGGTCTGATGATGTGTATGGGCAGTGTATATGTGTATGGGCAGTGTATATGTGTACGTGTGTATGGGCAGTGTATATGTGTACGTGTGTATGGGCAGTGTATATGTGTACGTCTGTATGGGCAGTGTATATGTGTACGTCTGTATGGGCAGTGTATATGTGTACGTCTGTATGGGCTGTGTATATGTGTACGTGTGTATGGGCATTGTATATGTGTACGTGTGTATGGGCAGTGTATATGTGTGTATATAAGGAGTGTATTTGTCTTATAGTGTATACGTCTGTGTAAGTATGTGCAAGGGCAGTGTATATTTATGGGGAGGCATGTGTGTGTGTGTGTGTGTGAGCAGTTTATGTATGTTTGGGCAAGCGTGTATAGGGGTAGTGCATATGTGTGAGTATTGGCAAGTGTGTATCTGCAGGCAATTGCAGCGTAGATATCTGTTTTTGTGGGCAGGCATGCGTAAGAGCAGTGCATGTGTGTGTTAAAGGGAAGAGAATGATTCCCTGTAACACATGTTTAACTCAGGGGCACCTAGGGTTAAATCCAGGCCTATTTCTGGTTAAAATGAGTGTGTGTGTGTCACTGTATGTAGCATTTGGACACTTGGTCTAGGGCATCACTAATACAAAGCGCCACGTGTTAAATCTAGGGGTAGGCAGAGTAAGTGAAGGATGTGTTTGAATGCGTGTCTGGGTGTGATAGCGTATATTTGTGGGTATGTTATTGTGCACATCTGTTTTATGGGTATGTTAGTATGTTTCCAGGTGTATTATGGTGGGCATGTGTCTAGGTATATTAGTGTGGGAATCTTTTGGGGTGTATTATTGTGTGTGTGTATGTTAGTGTGTGCATGCGTGTGTATGTTACTCAAGTGTTTAAGTGTGTGGATATGTTCCTGTGTGCATGACGTGTTAGGAGTCTTAGATGGATCCTTCATTACATCATAGTAGTCTCTGTGGCCGTGTCCAGTCGGGTCTATCTGTGGTTGTAAGATTTTTCTGTTTCTGTGGGAATTTTCTCCCAATCATCCAGTAGAGCATTTGTGAGCTGTAGGTTATAAACCAAGACATTTTGGACAGCACTATGCTTCTAACTTTGTGGGAACAGTTTTGGGGAAGGTCTGTGCCCCAGTGTACAAAACAAGGTCCATAAAGGCATGGTTGCAAAAATTCCCCACAGAAACTCTCCAAAATCTTGTGGAAATTCCCAGAAGAGTGGAAGCCGTTATAGCTGCAAAGGGGGACCAACTACATATTAATGTCCCTGTATTTATAATGGATTGTCATAAAGTCGCTGTTGGTGAAATGGTCAGGTATACCCTACCAGTAAAAATGCTATCCCCCCCAGATTTTTAGGGGCTCCTACGCCCATGCTCTGGGGGATTCATTGCATTTAATCGCATATGAGGAATCGAAGGGATGTAATACAGTGAGACATTTTAAACCTTTTTTTTATATATAAAGTCTTAAGTTACATCTTTCGAAAACGCTGTAAATTTCTCTAACTGCAACCTTGTCCTTAGACGTGAACCCTGTAACACATGGCACATCTGTTATTAAGAAAGAAGAATTACAGACGGCCTGTATTCGGAAAATCATTAATTTGATTTTAAGTTGATTAATCGTGCATGAAGAACTTGCTATAAGTTAACACTTTTTTCTCCATTCCATACAGAATGAATAATGACAGATTTCAATCTTTCTGATAAGCAAATTTGGACACAAATGTAAACCACATCCTTCTTCTAGATTTCTGCATTACGTATGAGATATGTTGCAAAGACTAAAACATTAAAAATAAGCAGCCAATCAGATGCAGGATATTCAGTGGGTTGGTGGGACATTGACATACCTGGGACCTTTCAAAGATGAGCTGATCCTGATTTTCTGAATATTAACCCTTTAATGGCTCAACATGCAGTTTGTGTGTAGATACACATCAAATTAAATCATTATTATTATTATTATTATTATTATTATCTTTTATTTATATAGCCCCAACAATTTACGCAGTGCTTCATTAATACATATATTCAAGGGGTCTGACAAGACGAGAATTGACAGACTAAGACAAACCGATGCATTAGGTGGAGAGAGCCCGGCTCGCCAGCTTAAATGACTCTGATACCCGTCCTCATGGAAACCTTGCCTTACGCTTAATCGAATCACCTGCATTAAAACAGGGATTTCACTCATGACTTACCGTACCAAAAAGCCCCAATTAGAATACTTAGATATGATCTTTGCAGAGTATGAACAAGTCAGCTCCAGATTGTGTGACACTGGGATTTTGCCCCTTCACCCCGAGAGGAAATTTTTATTTATTTATTTAATTAATTGTGGCCTATTTTAAAAATGCTGCTTAGCCATGCTGAGAAAAATCGTCAGCTGCCCTCCAGTTCTATATGCCAAAAAATATCATTATTCAAATGCCATTTACGTTTAATATGGCATGATCCAGACATCATAAGCACAAAACATGAAGTGACATGCATTTCTAACAATTATGCTGAGCATTCAAATTTCTGCCTAGTGAGCTGGCGCGTCTCCTGAAGCCATCCACTGGAAAATATGTCAATGTTCATAAATAAAAATAACACCCAAAATCTATGCTTACATCATTGCTGGAAAGCAAAAAAAAAATCAAACAGTAAAAATTCAAAATTATTTCTTAAACATGTTTTCTAGTCATGTTTTTCAGACTTCTGTTACTTACAATGAATAAACGCTGCTTGCCATTGTTCATGTAATAAAAATAAGTTGCTCAATCACTAACAATGAATATCCCTCATGAATCAAATATGATCCCAAAAATAGAACACATTTAGTGCCAGGACAAATCATGGGAATCCTACTGGGGATTTCATCTCTGTTCTACATACTCCTCACTGCATATTAATAGTAATTTTCATATCATGTCAAGTTAACCTTTCAACGGGAAGAACAATTCCATCCTAGGTTTCATTTTTTTTAACAACATAAGTCCCCTTTCCCCAATTCCAGTAGATGCATTATCCATACCTGCAATGCCTTCCCATGTCATTCTCAGTATCTTATACTTGATACGTTCTCAATCCACCCAAGTTGAAGGAAATGCAGATTTGGTAGTTCAAGGGAGGTCCCAGTGCCTGCGTACTTCCAAGTTTCCACATTTACAGTTGTCTGACCACATTTCATTTATCGTATTGACATAGAGGTTGACATTTCAGTACGTTATAGAGTCTTATATTTGCATATACCCTCTATCCACAGGGCATGTTTGTTTTGGCTCCTCTTACCCCTATTTTTGTTTATTCTGGTTAGCTTATCCATATTCCCGATTATTGCCCTTTCTCTGTTTGTACCCATTTTATTTCCTTACTGGGTTGCTTACATGCCAATACTTATACCTAGCCACACAAAAGCAAGAAGGACCCCCCACAGGCAGCAAAACTCTCTATTTTCTATAAATGCCTTCCAATCTGTAAGGGGGCCCTTGGACTAATGGGGGCCCTTGGCAGCTGCTTAATCTTCTTGCATGGTCCATCCACCATGCTGGTGGGCTTTCCTATCATTTTGCACATTGGGCTTGTCTCTTAAATGAAAGCCCTTCATCAGTAGGTTTCATCATTTTGTGGCTTGTCTAACAGTGACCATTACTGAAGAAGACTACCACAAGTGAATGCGCTATTAATTGTGCATCCTCAACTACGGGAGATTATATTTTTACGGTTTAAGTGTTTCTTTTCATTAGCCAAAAAGTAGGCCAGCCATAGCAGCTCTGAGGCAAAACCCTGGGAATAAACAGAACAGCTGGAACCCAACCATGAAATGCCACATGGCCTGAACTGATTCCTCCGGGGACAGCAGATCACTTTGCACCTCAATAATTAATACTTAAAAGCCTCTAAAGACGGCATAATCACAAAATAGATATAATTCTTAGTAACTTTTATGCCAATTAGCATCATCGTCTATCTGTAAATCATAATGTGCACCCCAAAAATCTGTGCGACAAGCTGGCATGCTAAACACAGCTGATTTGTTAACTTAATCCATAAGTGGAGGTTTATGGGTGAAAAGAAATCCCTCATTAATTTTGCACTGAGGTTAGCAAATTCAGCACGACTTGACACAGCACAAGTTGTGAATTGCTTAAGATTCACACTTATTTCTGACACAGCATCTGACCCTGTTTACCCCGAACACTTCCCTTCTGCATAATAACAAAAAAACATTTAATACTGCAGGTATTTTCTATAGCATATATATATATATATATATATATATATATATATACATATATATATATATATATATATATATATACATATATATATGTATATATATATATATATATATATATATATACATATATATATATATATACATATATATATACATATATATATGTATATATATATATATATATATATATATATACATATATATATGTATATATATATGTATATATATATATATATATATATATACATATATATATGTATATATATATGTATATATATATATATATATGTGTATATATATATATATATATATATACATATATATATGTATATATATATATATATATATATATATACATATATATATATATATATATATATATATATACACATATATATATATATATATACATATATATATACATATATATATGTATATATATATATATATATATATATATATATACACATATATATATATATATATATACATATATATATATATATATATATATATATATATATATACATATATATATGTATATATATGTATATATATATATATATATACATATATATACGTATATATATGTATATATATATATATATATATATGTGTATATATATATATATATATATATATATATATATATACACATATATATATGTATAGGGTTCCATAAATATATAGGTTCGGCAAAATCTGGCAAATGACAATATTTTCACACAATGGGGCTGATGTATAAAGATATCAGAAGCACACAATAGACACAATATCTAAAATTATGCTTGTGGCACGATATGGATGAATGGATTTTTATTTTGTTGCACATTTCTCTTTTCTGTAACATGTTCTTTATGACATTGGTTTCTTAGCTACCTCGTAAATTATTAAGACATCAGACATCTGGGAACAATAAATGTCTAGTTAATTTTCGGTTTACGACATGATTTTTTTAGACTACATTATAAACTTATAAACTATGTTTACAAATAGCTGAAAAAGAGGAAACCGTGAACTGCCACCTGTGTAACACCTTTTCATGTGGGGCTGCTATGGGTATTTATTATGAAATCCTGTGCTTAATTAAAAATGTGCAAAATTTCCAGTGTACTTTAAGAATTCTAGACAAGGACCTGTAAATGATATATCAGGTTTTGATTCCTTAATGACTGTAACATTGGACTCTTATATTTGCATATTGGTGACCCAAGCCACAGATTAAATTCACATATATATCTATCTATATATATATATATATATATATATATATATATATATATATATACACACACATACATAAAGTCTAAACTGTTCATGAGGTTGTCACCTAAATATAAAAAGAGACAAAAATGACATTTCCTGGGGGGGGGCCCTAGGCATTTATAGATTAATAGTATAACACCTGGATGACTTACAATATCCTTACTATGTGTTGCTCTTCAATTACTCTGAGGCAGAATATCCACTCCCGGATAAACATAGTTAATTGCAACTGCCTTTCATCTCTACGATATGTATCCATTCAGCAGGTACTCAGATGTTCAAGGTTGCTAAACCCCATCTTCAGTCAGCCACTCTCCATGTTCTTATTGAAACTAAACATACTTGGCACTTCATCCTCAATGTTCTTCTTTAAGTGAAAGGCAACCAGTGCTCAGCCATTCAATATTGCCGCTTAAAATATATTTGCTTGAGTTTTTTGCGATCACATCATGGTGCTTCACCTTCATCAGGCTCAAGGGCTGTGCCACCTCCCCTGTCTGACCACTGAGTAGCAGTCTAGGCAACGTGATCACCCCCACTCCAGGATCTGCCACCTTAGTTCTAGTCAGCCTAGGCCAGAATATACCACTGATCACACCTCATCCCAAGGTTGTCAGAACCGATTTGATTCAACCAAGGCACTACACATTTAGAAAACTGAAGTCATGGACACCACTATCTGTGGTAAGTTTCTAATACCTATGTGTGTTGCTTATTTTATCTACAACCTTTGAGACACGCTGTTGTGTTGAAACTACCTCCACAAACATATAAATCTTGCCAAGAACCAATTCCACTTGTCCACTTGTTTTCAATTGTTTCCTTCCTTCATGCGCTGGTCATATATTGTTCTAAATGTCAAATGAATATTTGTTGTAACAAAGTAATCTAATTTTAGATAAGGCAAAGTCATAAGAAGGGTGCTGCTAATATAGTGAGGACTATAATGGTTTCCCCAGGCCACTGTCCTCAGATCTGTGACCGTAATGAACTACTGACCTGTTCCCTACATGATTAGTTCTGGCAACAGAAATGCTGTTTACTGAGGAATTTTATTGTACTTGGCATTGAAGGTGAAACAGTCATCTGCTTTTTAACAGGACTTTCTATAACTACATTATCACTAATGTATGTCTTGTATTGTTTTAACAATGCATTTTTTTATATTTTAATATCTTTCAAGTAGTATGCCATATACACTGACGTGTTCCCACTTTTCCACTGATGTTCAACTCAATGCCACAAGGAATTCACATGTGAACTGAATGAGGCTTCATGGAGTCTTCCTACCATCCACGAGAATTATGACGTTACCCTGGACAGAGGGTTTTTTAGTTATTGGTTAATGGGGCTGAAGTCCTTGTTTTATCAGAAAAGTCCTGGAGATTTGATTAAGAAGATGCAACAAATTCAGTTTGATAAAAGACCCCTGCATGCATAATGTGTTTGCGTACTGTACGTGAAATGTAGATGTACCTGAAGTCCATACGCTCTGCATCCCATGCTTCTGCTTTAACAGAGGGATTAGGAGGTGTAGAATGATAAACAGAAAGCTTTTAAGCATCTGATTTTAAAGCCATAACATAATGCTACGAGGTTATAGAAACATGCAAACCAGTTGGGAAAAGGTAAAAGTGGATTTATTACACAGCAGCCACCTCTACACAGGGCCATCATGGGCAATCCCACATCCCAGTGCGGTAAGATAAACAACGGATGTCAGAAGCAAAAGTTAGGGGGACAAAACTATTTGGGTCAATACCCTCTTCACCACAATTCCTCCATTGGAAAAGCTGAAGCAATTAGGGGTCCTGGTTAAAAAAAATTATGCCAATCTTGCCTTAAAAAATAACTTCTTAGAAACACAGTGGCTCAGCTCACACAAATACAAAGGCCATCCTGCGTTACTCGTATACTTCTACTGCTGCTGTAATGGACCTTAGAAACTTATTATATTTAGCACCAAATGCAGTGCATAAACCCCCAACCCTACGCATTCCCTATACTTTTTGTACATTATTGTGTTCTTCAGCACATTTACTCCTCACTATGAATATTCAGTTTTGCATCTAGCTGTGTGCTTTGTTATCTATTAGTGAGGCCGGCTACACGGAGATGAAGATTAGCTCGGTGACCTTGAACAGTGAACACTGCTGTATGCAGGATCCCATTACCCAGTTAGCTGTAACACAAAGGCAGCGAACAGAAGGCAACGTACAAATGTATGTCTCCCTAGTGAAATTTTATGGCATGAATAATACGCATTATGTCATAAGTGTAATATTTTATAATTAATATGTTGCATACAAAAAAGCATGATTTGTTTGGAGCCCCGAGCTGCTCCCATGGTATGTAGATGTTGTGGATGTTTTAATGAATATATATTACTTATTTTCACTTCATTTACATAGATTGAGTGAACTCAACTTTAAAAACTAGGATTTGTAAAAGAGGACAGATCCATTTTAATCTTGTGGTGCCTTTGGTAAAATCCCTTTGGACAGCCCCCACTGTAAAGCAGAATGTTGGACGTAGGACATAGCATGGCTATTCACCTTTTCTTCCTTGTGCTTAGTGTAAAGGCATAAAGTACAAAAGAGCAAAGGTTGCTGTAGGTCTCTATAGGTAATTCGATCACACGGTGCTGATCGATGAGTCCTGTGGAGACGATGGCCCTCCTGGAGGAGCATGCTGAGAATTCTTAAAGAGTACATTTGCAAATCCAGATATACTGGACCTTCTCAGTGCTATAACTTAAGAACTTTTTAAAACTTTACTCCACATTTCAAATGGAATAAAGCAAGAACTCTACATAATAAAGAAAATGACTAAATAAATGAAAAAGGTATTATGTACAGAGCACTGTACAATAGACGGTAACCTAGTAATGACAGTGACAGATGCAAATAACCATGCATGTGAATATATTGAGTATACTCAATAGCCTTGTATGGATAAATTCCATGGGGGACAAGCTGATTGGGAATTATTTGGGCAGAAATGGACTGTCATTTGTAGACCTAATTAGGGGCCCAAGCCTAAGGACTCAGAATTCGGCTTGATATCCCCTAATGTCACATAAAATATAGAATAAACAAAAAGTGTATCAAAGGCCTATATTCAGACGAGGAAGGTCTCAATAGCGAGGGAAAGCCTTTTCATTTCGGTGTTTTTGTATCATTTCTACAAATTCCGCACACCAATCAGAACAACTTAGGGCTTGGAGCAGCTCTGCTTATTAGAGAGACTTCCCTTACCGCAGGTCATCAAAGCGACAGGCCCAGCCGAATACATGATACGAGACAGGACTAACTCTACAAACTAATGAAGGGAAGCAATTACATTTGATTATGTAAGACTCTAATTTAGAGGCCATTACCCTCTTTATTTATTTTTTTATTTATTGGGTTCAAGACTTTTCTTGTAGACATAGATTTATTAAGAAAAAATCCATACAGGAGACCTTCAACAACGAGACACAACTTTTTTTTATGAACTGTACCCTTTAAAAAGAATGATGTTCAGTCAGATGAAGAAACGAGTACCCTGACCTTCTATAACGATTGAAGAATCCCGAAGACTGGATCTCAAGATAAATGGTGCTTGATGCTGTGAGACCTGACATTTTTGCACTGCGTAGGACTGTAAGACGTTGCATTATTTATCAACCCTGCTGTGTTTTCTGTAAGGGGTTACAAATAAGCAAATCATGCTTTACACAGTAAGTGTATCTTCTGGATCATTTTATCTACTGCTGGCCTTTTCCGTGCATCTTAGTCTTCTAATTATTTTAAGCTACATTAACCATTTTGCCAACCAATATCCATGATTTACAAGACATGTTAATACAACATTAAAATATTAGTCATTTATAGTAGTTTCCGACCACATATAACTGCTTTTTTATTATAATATAAAATCATAAATTTGGTTTCCTACAAATAAGTGCATAGTTAAAAGCTTATTTTTTTATGGAAAAGCTTATCTAAATCTGTGATTTTTATTACTATTTTAACATTCATGTTAATGTTCTATGCTAATGAGGACATTTATCCTCAGTGCCCAAGGCATAAGAAATACCGACATATTACTCACAATCTAAAAAAATGAATAATAATTTTAAGAAGGCATTATAACTAGGATAAGGCAGGAACTTTGACGATTTTTTCTTTTAAAAAAAAAAAAAAAAAACGGGAATCACTAAGTTAACCCTTTTGCCTCACAAAGCATACTGAAAAGGTGGAACTTTTTGAAAAGGCACAGTCTATTTTATATGGTGTCTAGTTGTAATGCTAATGCTAAAGTAGGCTTGCCAGCCAACATAATTCTGCATTTAGTAACAAGACCAGTTATTCACGTTACAGACCTGGCTACAGTTAACCCATGTGTATGGAAACTGTATACTGGCACTGCCCGGAATCAATGGTTATGATATTAACATCTAGAACTAATCCTAGAGGCAAATTGGTAACACCCAAAACCCAAGTCTTGCACCATAGACGGTCACTTGAATAACTTAAGTTGGTGTTGCTGCTGTCTAACTTTTTAATTAAATGACTTACTTTTTAACTCCTTAAGTATAGACACAATCTTATTATACTATTTAATCTATTCTATTAACTGATGATATGCTGGGATTTAATGCTCTGATTATGCTCCTGATTAATTTCCAGCGTATTATTTAGATATGCCCACTATGCCAGCTATACTCCCTCCTACATTGACTTTATATAATTCATTTATTGTCAATTTTATTTAAAAAAAATAAAAATATATATCTAAATATATATATATATATATATATATATATATATACACACATACATATATATGACAATGGTAAGTCCTGTGGTTAAGCAATAGCATGTCATTGGGTGCCTGCGGGTGCAATGGAAAGCCAGTTTGTGAACTTGGAGACATAATCTGCACCATTAGTAAAACTAGATAAACTACATTATACTAATTATGTGGGTCGGTAGAATCTGCAAAGTACCCATTAAGAAGTTAACGAAGGCGTATATATACGGCCTCTAGAGCTTCCCCTTGTGGATTAGGGTGGAATTGCTTGCAGCCGATTGCTGTTGGAGTACAGCAATACCTGATGGGTCTTTTTTCTCAGAGGCTCTAGGGCAACTCGCTTGTGTTCCACTTGAATGGAAATCCACCTTTCTTCTCACGTTGTAAAGTGCTTGTAGAATGTGTAAAGAACAGGTGCACCTGTTAAGGTTTAACATTATGCTGAGTCTGGAGTTTGTTGCTATATGGAGGAAAAGGAAAACATATATATATAATTTTCCTCAAAGAAAGTACATATCCTTGGTGTGTAGGCTGTAAATCTGGCTAGGAACATTTCTCAAATCCTTTCAGCCTTATCCCATTATAATTTCTGCCAAGTTTTCAGCCTACATTTCAACCCACAGATTTTGAAAAGGAAGAAAGAGCCATTTCATTGCACCAGTTTGACTCCTAAAGAGATACTGTTAATCGCTTTGTCCTTTATATAATAGATTTTATTGTTTTCCGCAGCAAAGCGTGCAAACCAGCGTGACACCAAAATCATAACTGTGACACCTCATTCTTTACTTCGCTTACGTACTTCATACATACTTACGATGACCGTAAGGATATTGTCCTTAGGAAGAGATGCCTCCAGCTCTCCAAATACTGTATGTAAATTAAACACCAAAAAGTAAACTACTAGACACCTCTGTATTCCAATATTTTAGACAGCTGCTCAGTTACCAACTTAAACATCACTGTATGTTTCAAGAGTCATAGAATGAGTTATGACACTCCACTTAAACCCCTAATTATTAACTATTTCATTTCGACTGAATTTGCCTTGGGTCACTCTTCTCAAACACATTTATAAAAAAATGAAAACAAGCAATATAGAAGCAATTAGAAATTGGCACTACCACAAAACAGTACAGTAACGACACAAGTTTCATCTGAAATAGGGTCAAAGTATTGGTAATGCTTGGCACTGGGTAGAAGTTCAAGGGAAACCTTGATCAAAAACATGCACCAGATGTACGGTGGAACTTCTTGCCACATACAGTCATAAGAAATAGTAAATAAACCTTTTGAGATTACCTGGTTTTCTGCATTAATTGTTCATGAAATTTGATCTGATCTACATCTGAGTCACAATGTGACTTAAGCTAATAACAATTATAACAATGAAACTGTAGACTGATGAAAACTAAACTCTTTAAGATTACTTTGTAACCCTTTCCAGCTTTTATGCAAATTAGCAATTATTTGTAGGTCTTCTAGGATACATTTTGGGAGGCCTGGCTCACATCAGCATGCTTCTTGCAAATAGCAAACTCAAAATGTTTGATTGTTTTTTTTCATATCAAAGTAGCTTAAAAACACACCTCCAATCCCACTCTATTGATATTAGGTTTGCTTACTTTTGACTCCAAAAAGCTTTTGTTGTAGTGATTAGCCTAGACTTTAACATACTTTTTCCAACCCACAATGTAAATGTTTGAATGATATATTCAATATGGACAAGAACAATACAATGATTAGTGTGTTAGTAGTTAAAACAGATTTTAATTTAGATCATATCATATTTTAAGACAAATTTATACATAAATGCCGGTAATTCCAAAGGGTTCACTTGCTTTTTCTTCCCAGCCTACATGCAAACCATATTAGTGGTTTTGATCAACTTAAGAGACACAAAGACTTAATCAAAATAAAGAATATCATTTTATTCATACTCAAATGTGCCAACCTGCTTGATAATTAGACATGCTCAAAATTTTCTTTTGATAAGGCTCCACACTATCAAATTGTTTTTAAAGGTTCTGCTAGATGAAATACTATAACTTTTATTCTTTTTTGGGGGGTTAGAGGGAAAGACGTTCCTGTGCAACAATAACATTAGTTTTGCTTTACAATTTCTATAAATCACTGATATAGTGCTACCCTGTTCTGCAGCGACCAAGCCAAACTCAAACACAACTTATAACTACTAAAAAAAAGATTCTGTCTTAATTTGACATACAACTCACCCCACCCGGCTTCCCTAGCCAACAAATCAGTTAGTTCAAAGTAAGATCAAAGAAAGATTACCAAACATAACAATTAGATGGTTAAAATGCTCAAATTATGATTGATCTTTCAGCAACATGGACCACATAAAAACTCATAAAGTTCAACACAGGTGGTCCATAATATTTTGTAACAGAGACTTGTAACTTCATTTTATAAATCCCCTGTTATATCAGTATGTTACATGTAAGACTTTTGTCTTACATGTAACTTTGTCTATAAGACAAACATATGATTCATCAGCATTATAGGTGAAATGCCAGTATATATATTTTGTTCAGCTGTACCGGCTCCCTATCTCCTTTAAACACATCTTGCTATTGTTTTGCTTTTTATCAGCCTAATTGCATAATTAGCAAATTTTAGAATCTTTGTTAATTGATAACATGCTCAACATTCAACCCTTAACACTTACAATTCTGTGTGGGTACAAAGTCAGGTCCATCGTGAATGCTTTTAGTGAAATTAAGTAAAGAAGTACTCTTATGGAGTTCAACTTTTCTGAGAATAATACTTCTTGATCTTACTGATGGAAAAAATCAGTCTATCAACTTCGAATTTTGCCTTAAAAAGGGAACATTTCACTTTAATAAGATCATGCCTGGATCAATTCCCTCCATCAGATTAAATTAGTGTAGCTGAGTAACTTTTTGTACTCCCCGCTGTAGCTGTCAATTCCTTTGTTATAGCTCTACATAACATGGATGGGTCAACTTTTTAGGGATTCCATCTTGTCCTATTTGCATATACACAAACATTGATCTTGCTAGCCAACCAACTAATATATGGGAAAAAGCGAGATTTATACATTTGTTTATATAGTTGTTAGGCCTGCTCAATGTATACATCACTTTTTAAGAGACACAAAAGTTTTGGTTTTCTCTTAATTAATGCTTAATAAACCTAGTTACAGAAAAATGTTTTTCTACAATTAATACCAAAGCACATTTTAAAAGGGCACAGAAAGATACGCTTACTTTATAATATAAGTGAGTTTGATTACAATGTTTAATAGAAAAAGTATATAATTTTAAAGTTTAAAATACTTTAAACATGATGCTAATAAATTATTACTATTATTATTTGCATGATGGACTTTGGCCTCCATAACAAACCATCCGTTTCTCTTTGGTACACTTACAACTCATGTTGGGTGGTTGTACACAAAAGTAACCACCACCTCTGGATCATCCATGTTATATATAATTGTAGGCAGATAATATTTACAATAAAGAAAACAGTGCATATTAATAAATGGATAGAAATGACAAATATTGGAGGCTACGTTATTTAACGGCTTTATCCACTGGCAATCTAGAGCTCTTTGTCACTTACAGCTGACCTTGTCTGACAGCTTATGTGAGTGCCAGAGGCCAGTGCAGAGAGATACAGTTCTCATCACTTTGGCACTCACATGGTTACATTAACCCCCACGCCTCCGCCTATTCTAATATATATGTGTGCCTTCTAGGAATCAGAACAAAAGGGTATCTGTATGTAAATAGGCCTTATTCCAAATATAAATCAGACGTAATAATTTTTTTTCTTAAATTCACAGTTCTCAGACGGCAGATACTATATAAGATGCAGAGACAGGATAGTACACACACAACCACCATAGCGATGTTTGTTTCCACTAAAGCACCACTCTGGGGCCATTATATACAAATCTCTGTTATTTCTGTACATATTGCACATTTGACTATGCCTGGACTGGATGACCCCTAGCACTAGCTGCCACTGCGCATGCATGGGTACAGGAAGCATCTACATTACTTCCAATGCATTCACAAATGGCAGTAGGCTAAAGTAGTGGACAGAGGGCATTTACAATGCTTATCGAATAAATATCATATTGAATACTATAATTGGTGAAAAATGAATCTAAACCTGAGATTTGTCTATTCTTCTAAAATATTAGAGGGGTGGCTGTTCCTTGTAAATACACTGCACCAATACAGTTGCCATCCTTTACAAGGTTTTTATAAATTGTAACAAACTTAACAGCTCCAGCAGCTTGATCACAGGAGAGGAAAAAACATCCTTCGAGGCCCTGCACAGCTAACATCTGAAAATAACACTCACGTCTTCATATGTGTCACTAATACGTAGAACATTCAACACGTCGGATTAAAGGGACGCTTCAGCCAACATATGCACTTTAATGCATACGAAAGGTGTGTAGTTCCTTTAAATCTTCATGTTGTCCATTCTGCAGAATCCTCTCTATCCATTGCCCCTTTCCCCACAGCCCAGCTGATCGGCCGAACACATCTTGCTGCCCATTTTTCCTAATTCCTGATGATGCTCACATTAAGCACATTAACTCAAATCATACATAATTAAGAAAACGCCATACATCCAAATGTCATGTTACTGGGTAAAATTTCTATACTGTAATCTCAACGTAAAAAAAAAGTTACTTGTATTTTAACAAAAATCAAACCAATCTCATTTGGAAATGTATTACAAACCATGCTGGCTGCATCCCACCAGAGCGCCTATCCACATGATGACCACCAACACCACGCTTAATCCTTCACAGATTTCAAACGTTCAGTGGACATATGGGTTCGTAATTTAAACCACTACAGACACAATCTCACACCGCTTACAATCTTACTCTCAATTACAATGGATAATTTAAGATTATGACTTTCCATCTTTAGGACTCTTATTTCAAGGCCTTCACCTCTACAATTACATTATGCTGGATAATACCCTTCTTCGGGTCTTATATTCTGATATTACAAATATTATCTTACTCTATGTTTTACGTTACTTTCTCCACAGATTGGCTGCCAGACTTAATTTTGTATTTCAGGAAATCCTGCAATCACCCACTTCCTCGTAGTTCTAGCTTTCTCTCTTTTCTTATTCCTTCTTCATTCGGTTTCACTTTTTTTCTTATGGTTTCTCACCATGTTTTTTGCAATAATGACATTCATTCTTTGTGTTAAACACAATTATAGCTTTTAGGTTCCTTATATAAAGTTCTAAATGCCATATTCACTTGAGAAATCGACAGAAAGTCTACAGTATAAATAAACCGGTATGAACAGGTGCAAATTATAACAAAAAAGAAAACCAAATAAAAAATGTTCTTTAGTCTAATAAAAATACATTAAGCTACGAAGAGGTTTGAAAATGTTGTTAGAAACCCCTTCATTTAATCTACTAGATTAACAGAACTCTATACAGGAGTATTGTGTGTTATAATACCATTAACCCTTTCAGCAAAAGTGGGTTTAATGCATATTTTAAATTTGTAGAAGGGTTTTATTAGATTCAACTCAACACCATCTGGCATAAGACATAATAATGGACAGCCACACACAAAGGACAAAGCCCAGATCATAGTGAAAAGCCTTTCCCGCTTTCATCCTACCATTCATTCTACCTATTTTCTCTCTTATGCACATGGACAGTAAGTGCTTGCAGTGGTTTGCTTGACGTAGCGAATGAGTGGCAGAAACCGCCAAACCACGCAGGAGGACTTTAATATTATTTTTGGGTGAGGCTGTCAGGGACAATAAACTGCCCCTTTAAGGCAGTTCAATCTGAAAATGTACATTTCTAAGTATAGAAACAGTCTTGACAAACACAACACAGCCAATTCCCAAGACAATTACAGTTTGTCGCAAGAACATACCCTGGAGGACAGAAGGACACACAGCAAAAAACTATAACCTGTTAATTCTAATACAAAAAAAGGGTTAAGCTAAGAGTGCCTGGCGTCTGGGTTCTTTGTCACTGGGCTACGTTGAACCGTTCAGTTAAAAAAGTTCCAATTTTATATTATCCTTTATTATTATATTTTATTTATATAACACTAACAATTTACGCAGTGCTTCTTACAGTATGTACATTCAGAGGGTCTTAGATAAACCAATAAATTAGGTAAAGATGAAAGCTATTAAGACAGGTTTATATAAGGAATATAGAATTAGGTCCCACATTGATACAGGCCTGTCTGGCTTTCAAATATTTCCATCAATATATTTCTGTCCATTTTTTAAAGTAAAAACATTTTTTTTTAGGTTATTACGCAGATTACTTGTAATAGCGAGGACATTCTTCAGAAATGGTTTAGTAATGGGCTCATCATGCCAGCAAAAATTGTCATGTTGCAAAACCAGGTTCAACACTAAAAAGGAGGTCACTATTATAGAGTTTTTTTTTGGGTGACATTCCCCACTGAAAGTAACAACCCCCTTAAACGTTCATAAGCCAGATGGTTACACTGAGACCCTTGCTACAATCAAATGACAATGAGCCAAGGAACCCCTCTTCTTCTTCTGTCTAAATTCTATCTCAACCTCCTTAAAGATTATAAACTCACAAGAGCAAGACCCTCTTCTCCTTCTGTAACAGTATGTCGTAGAATTGCTAATGTTACTGTCAATTTTTTTTTTGCTCCATCGAGGTAACGTGATGTAACGATATAATGATCTGATCAACAAGCAAGAAAAGTTAGTGAGTCATGGGTATTTTTTATTGTCTATTAGGTCGACCAAGTAGGAGCAACAAAACGTGTGGCTCTCCATGATTTAGGAAACAGAAGCAAGAGGCTTCATCTGCTATAGCAGCAAGAACCATTAAAAGGACAAGATAAGCAAATACAAATGATAATGTATAATTCTAATAAATATATATATTAATACTAATTCATTTAAAAGCTTTATGCCATCCTGAGATTTTTTTCTTACACATAAGTAATACTGTTACAGTTGTTGGATCAAATGTATGTAGAATTTCAGACAATTTTAGGAGCCCGAAATTGATCCTTCTATGGAAACCAATGTAAGATAAGTCAAAAAAGTTATAAACATGATCGACAAGTTATGCACATATTGAACAACACATTTATCTGGTGTGACCTACAAAATTTGATACAAAGTAATTTAGTGAGAAGCTTCATATATTCCCAGCTGTGATCTGAAATACATTAGTGACCTTGGCAATACATTTATGTCTAACTGAAACACTGCCTTTATAGAACAGTAAGAAATTGCAATAATGACTCAGATCCTGATTTAATGGAATACAAAACATGAAGTCTTTTGTATAGGACATAATCCTTGTAGCCTTCACCTTATATTTTAAAACCTAGTTATTTTATCTTCCTATAGTCAGTGCTGGAAAAAAAAGCAAAAAAAAAAAAACACAACAGAAGTGAGAATAAATATAATTTTGTATTATGGTTACATAAATAAATATAGAAAGGGGAAAATTCTTTAAGAAGCTTATAATGGATGTTTTCTAATGCACTGCCCTAATATTTTTTTTTTTTTCCAGATAGACAATGCTTAGACTCCCCGGTGGGAGCTACACATGTTATCTGTAAAGTCTATTAGACTGTGTTAGCAGCGAACAGATGTGAAGCCAAAAATGTGTTGTTTATTGGAAAGAATACTATTAGCAGAACGAGTACTGTTACGCTGTAAGTAACTTTCCATACACACCACAGGGATTTCATACAAGTAGCCCCTTTCGCGATGAGTCACACGAAATATTTCTTGAAAATTTTCTTTTAAAAAACAGGACATATTCCCAAAATACGGTATTTATTTTTAAGCATTGGGCGAATGGTATTAGAAATAAAAGAGAAATAATACTGTGATAAACACAAAATTCTAATAACATCTCAAAGCTTCTATTTTAACAATAAAATATTATCTATAATTATTTTTCCTTCAGACATCTGTATTTGTTTTTCCTGCTGTACAGACTAGGGAGTCAGGAGAAGTCAATGGCTTTGCCTTCATAAAACACCCTTAACAGGAACACCCTGGAACAGGCTAGCTAGGGTTATTTACATTTAAACGGCATTATAGACACACACGCTGGTATCCTTTTTATGCAAATTGGAGCATGTGTTTATTTTTAAGTTCAATGAGAAAACTAAACTTCTGTGATCGTTTCCCTCCCTTGCATGTTTCTACTTAATTGGGTAGTGTACTTAAGTATGCTGTCCACTCTTGTGTTGTAGCACATCATCCCAACTCAAATGTAAGCAAGTCAATCAGAGCTCAAATGGCATAGTCTAGTTTTCCAACGCCTTGGAAAAAAAGAAAAAAACACATCAATTTTACATGTAATGTAAAAACGTCAATTTTTCCAGCTCCATGAAGAGTGAGTGGTCTGTGTACTTGTGCATCATCATCATCGGTTAGCAATCTAAATAATCTCTCATTTAGTTTAAAACTACATAAACAGTAAATTAAAAATAAATCAAAAGGTCACGAGACAGTGGTTGCATTGATTTTGTCACAGTTTTAAAAAGTAATAATAATATGTCAGGCTTGGTTAAAAGAAGGGCACTTTAGTCATCTGTGGGACTGTGGTAGCGGGAAGCTGTGCTAATTTGTTTCACAGATGGCAGTCGGTAGGATGATCAGAGAACAATAGAAAATTATAGCTTTTCTGTTTGTTTCTTTTGCTAAGATAAAACTCTTACTTTCCATCAGAATATCACGATCTCTGGCATTTATGTCAGTGCCGCACCAATAATTTTGTAGAGCAGTTTGCATACATGCTCCTAAAAATACAATATTAAAGTAAGAAAGGCAGCGTGCAAACATCCAATGTGCACTGCAGCAGAAGCCAGGATAATGTAGCTGGCCCTACAGTTTTTCCCCTAAGTTAAATGAAATATCTGCACTTAAAAAGTACCGCTCTGTTGGAACAACAATTCATCTGCTTCTGCAACTTAATAGTGCTACTGTACACCCCTTTCCCATTCCTTCCATTGCTTCTTGCAGACAATATTCTTTTTTTTCCCCCGTTAAAGCCTGGAAGATCAGTCCTGGCCGTGTCCCACAAGGGAAGGTTCCAGGTAGCCAGAGCCCAGAAGTTCCCAAGTATGAAAATGAGAGAGTGTAAGAGTATAGCATGCTTCTACGTTTACCCAGCAGGAAGCCACACATAGGACATTTATTGGCTCCTGGCCTTAAAGCACCAGTGCCGACTTAAATCCCCAGTAGGTCCCTGATGCTGGGCCACTAATAGATGTGTTTTTTTGATGGTGCAGACTATTACCTGAATGAAGCTCCACAGTAGCTGAAGTGCTGATTGATTATGGTCATGATTATTTAGTGTTTCCAGTGCTGTCAGTGTGCCTCTACAGTGCTTACAATTCATAAAAACAGCATTATCTTAAAGCGTTAAATATAGGTGAAGAAACGAGTCCCCCACAGCCCGTCCTATAAAGCACCCTAGTTACCGCTTCCTACAAGATAATCAGATACGTCTGTTAGATTTCTGCCTCTTCCTGGCAGGCCATACTTTCAGTACTGCAATTCCATAGAAGTTGGAAATAACAGCTCCGGCACAGCAATTACTGTACATCTCCTGCCTTCTACCATACATATTATTTAACCAATCCAAGCGAAACAGCTGCACACACTGATAAAAGGTTTAAATAAAATCACTCCAGAATGACAGAAATAGACGGAGATTATGCCTAGCCAATTCAGAAGCCTTTAATGACAGCCGATATTAAATATGGTTTATTCTCAGCTCATGCCCTGTTTGTGGGGGCATTGGAAGGCAGCCTGCTTACTGCATAACAGATATAGGTTGATACATATATATGTAATCCTAAAAAAATTAATGATGGTGGTCACACTGCTCATGATGCTGCACATTAAGGCAATTGCCAGACTCAAACATATTTGGGCCTGATTGACAGTATTGCTAAGTGATTCGTGGTGGTTTTGTGACACTAATACGTCAGAATTATGTTTTTTTCTTATAACTAGGCAATAGGCAGTATTCCGACAGGGGTAGCAGGTTGGTGATGTTGCCCCTAACCTGCTTATTCTATCTCTGATATATTGCTATCACTTGCCATAAGAGTAGATTTGCATTACTCTGATTTTTTGAGCTTTCCACACTTTTGGGTCACTTAGATATTTCCTTGGTTTTTTTTTTTAAAGAAAAGCAAATGGTATCTATTAAAATAACATGTTAATGTTGTAAATGACTATTGTAGCTGGAAACGGGTTATTCTTAATGGAATATCTTCATAGGCGTACAGAAGTCCTTTATCACTGTGTCCTAATAGTAGGCTGCACTATTTTCCCTTATTTAAATCTTTAAATTAGGGGGGGCCGTCTATAGTCGAGGGTTAGACATTCTAAATGTCTCCCTACCTTCTCTGCCTACCGCTTCCATATCCCTGTCTCCAGCAGCTCTGTTTCTTGTCTTGCATCTTCCTGTGCTTCTTTCTTCTGTCTTTGTTGGCTTTTTTCCATGTCTTTTTTCTTCGTCCACTTCTGAATAATCCTGACCCCCTGGAGTACTTTTGTAACAGGGACAACGGGGGACAACGGGGGACAACGGGGGAGAGGGTGTCTTCATGACTCCGCTCTTTTGCAGAAGTACTCCGATAGGCCAGAATAATGCCTAAAAGGGTCACTGAGATAATGTGGTGCACAAATGCCTCTCTTTCTCTGTGGGAGGCCTGGTTCACGGATGAAGACAGAAGACACAAGGAGAACTTGATGAAGACAGAAGAACAAGAAGATGCAGCGGAGCTGCTGGAAAGGAGACAGGAGCGCGGGAGGTAGGGAGACGTTGATAGAGTGTGTGAGAGAGTATGAGTGAGACAGCATGAGCGTGAGAAAGAGAGTGTGAGTAGGAGTGAGTGAGAAAATACTTTTTTATCCTTCTGATGTTGAGACTTTTGGTTTTGCCCTTGTGAGTGCTAGTTCGGCAGCTGTCGAGCATCAAGAGTAGTGTCTTATAAGCAGGGTGGGAGGAGCTTCAATTGGCCCCACCTACCTCCTTAATCCAATCTCTAACTGTATATTTCCTATGTACTATCTATTAATTACCTATACTTCTATTCTAATTCCAGCCTCTTAAATGATCTATAATGATATATAATCGCCTTTTTTCTTTATGTGTATTACATATCCTCACCTTCATTAAATTAATATGGGAGTCTTTTTTTGCCATATATACAGTATGTAAGAGTAAATATAGTCCCAACTCTTCTAACAATCGCTATTCTTCCACCTATGAACTTTGCCTGGAGGTTACTTGTTGTTACTTTTCACAAACATAAAAACCCAGAATTTGGGGTAGCATTGGGATGCTGTAACTTCACACGCGTAAATTAAATGCCTTATCTGTAAGCTTTTACCTGCTCAATCACAGCCGAATTAATCACGTCTCTCCTTCACTTGTCATAACAGCCGAGAGAGTTGTGAACATAGAACATTAATTCCCTGTTCACACGGAGACTGATGAAGACACTTTGTGAGCTAATTTACAAATGACACATTTATTCTTCAAGAGTGCGTTGTCTAAAACTTCCTTCATCATCCTTTGCTCCCGTTTGGCCATGGGAATTTAGCAGATGAACGATAAACACAAGGAGTAAAGTTCCTTAAATGATTGCTCAACTAATACTGCAAGATCATCGCAGGATCGAGGCAGTTCAGGACAATGTGCAGACAAAGCATTAGTACTAACGTGTAAACCGGAGGAAACGTGTGCAAGGTTCATTGTACATGGCTCACTAGGCTGCACCTGTTTTATTGAATTCATTAACCCTACAGTGGCCACCAAAAAGGCTGCCACAGACACAAACATGTTACAAATATTTAAAAAGCGGTGATACAAATATCCAATCACAAATGAGATGGTGGGATACGTGGGATACGTGGGATACGTGATTCAGTTACAACGGAACATTTACAGACAAACCTTTTACTACCTGCCGTGAGTGCTAACATTCTGGTATACTTCCCAACCTCTCAATGCCCCAAACAAGGACATCAGTGTGTATGTGATGATGTATCTGACCCTGCTTACCTTCTCCAGCATGCCCAACTCCCGATTGGGACCTTGGGCATGTGAAGCTGCAAGCAGTCCCACAAAACAAATAGTATCCCTGCACATTTGGGGCTCTTGTCAGCTATGATATAGACAATTCCTTATGTGCTACAGTTATTTTTCAAGGTTAATCCAACAGTAAGGAATATAGGTCACCTTGGTTTATTGCAGTAATAAACACCATCTGCAATGCTGTGCTACATTTTGAGACAATACTCAGTGTGTCCGTTACATCTACTAAACCGGGACTCGACAAATCTGCTGTTTAAGCGGGAGGCTAAACAGCGGAGCTTCTCTTGTATGGTCACATGATGTGGCATCACATAACCTTAATGCGTTCCTGCTTCATAGAAACATAGAGCTTGAAGGCTTTGGTCTCGTGTTAAATGCAGGGTAACCATATCATATCCCATGCATGTTTAAATTATCTTATTGCATTAGCCTCTACCACTTCATCTGGGAGGCTGTTCCATTTATCTACCACTTACTCCATAAAGTGAATCTAACATTACATCTAAGCATCTGACCCTTCAGTCTTCCACTATGACATTTCTCCTCCTTGGAAATAAACATTACACGTTGCTATAAACTATCCCGAATCCAAGCTATACATATTGCGATCCCTTAGTCTTTTCTTAGCCTCTTATCTTGCAAACCAGTTTGTGTGTCCAGCAGGTGACACCCTAGGTGGCCACCCAGTGACCTGATATCTGGATTTTGTCGAGCCCCTTATTAAAATGCGGCGTTTGGTAAGTAATAGCATAAACAAGAAAGCATGCAATCCCATTCACCATACAAAGAGTTAAAATGGGATCGAAAGATGGCATCACTATTAAAAATGTCATTCATTCTGATCTTGCGCCACAGTCCATTTGCAAGCGCAATATCTCATGGGACATTTAAAATGGATATTGATTGTGAGCAACAAAAATAGAACAACCCCAGCAGCTGTTACTGTCTAACCCTAGAGACACGAGCAGTCCGCACAGCTTTAAATGCTTATATGCATTTTTGAAGAATTATTAAGCTCTTCCATGTGACCAGAGCAGAACATTACAATCGCGGTGGTGAACTTTGTGTCTAATCAGTAGAAACAATGGCCCATCTGTCTGTTTTTTTGTTGTTGTTACATTTTGTAGGTTAATATTTCTAAATAGTCTTCTCTGTGACTTATTTTCTTTTGCAAAGGGATTAAAAACAAAAAGAACACAGAGAATCAACTGCTCATTCAGTAAAGATTTAAAAGTGATGTTATCTGCCCTATAAAGTCTGGTACACGCTGGCATTCGAACCTTGAATAAAGAATACAGAACATCTTGTTCAGTCTCCATTTTTTGAAAACATGGAGAAGGTACCTTCATGGCGAGAAGGGAAAATTAGAGGAAAACTACTAATCCAGATGATTTCCCCATGCATCACGCGGGAGCACAAGACACGAAGGCCACTTCCCGTGTCCAATTCTTGCTATTCACTATTAGTTCTCTTCTGCATTTTCATTCAATGCAAATAAAAAGTTCTAAAGTTTCTATGATGATCCCAGGTCAGAACTTGGAATGAAATGCCACCTAACTCATGCAGAAAACTCAATGTGTAGCAATATAATATATTATATATACTGTATATATATATATATATATATTATGCAAAACGTTGATTATCACAGATCAGAAACCAGCAAAAGGAAAGGTTGCTTGAGCAAATTAGCCCCTGCCAAAGGAGGGACAGTAACAACAAAAGGGGAGGAATAACCATCCAAATCCTGAGAAAAGGGGGATGTCTCCATATATATATACACTTAAGGTGTATACACTTGGGTTCTACTGCATATTTACTTATTGTTTTACATCTATACAAATGTTTGTTTTGTGTACTTAACTGTAATTGTTCAAAAAACTGTGATGAGAAGTTTTTCACATTATCAAAGCTTGAAATATTTTACCCAATAATTGTATATCCACCAGCAGTCCTGTAAAATGTCACAGCCAGCAACGGTATTTCATATTGTTTTTTTATTGATAAAATCTGGATCCTACCATCCATTTTTTTTTCTTTTTTTTGTATTCTAATGCCAGTCCTCAGTATGACGCGATTTTAAACCAGAAACCAAAAAATGATCAGCTTTAAAACACAAAGATTTATTTCCCATTTCCACCGCTGCGCTGTGTAGGGATAATGTCCTGTTTCAGATCAGATTAATCCTGGCTCCTTGACAACAATAAATCCAACCAATCATAGAAGGCTGCCTACATATGCTAGCCAATCAAGAACGCAAGAAGAACCGCTGTTTATTGATATAAGCCCAAGAAACTCCTTTTTAATACAATAAACAGAAGGTTCTAGAAGGTTTGTTACATAACCAGAATCAGCCCCACGTCCCGTCTTACGTTGTAAAACTGCATCCGCAAGAGCACATGTTATCGACATAACAATAATAGCGAATGAATGGAAGTCAATTCAAATTTTACTGTCTTGAAGTTCTATTGTGATTAAATAACATATTTACTAATTGGTGCAATGATGATAAATAGGGAACATGGGAATCTCCAAGCTTCTCAAGTCTCCATTCTGTTTGTTTGGTAGGATGTATAGTCAGTGTTTTGAATTCTAGTTCCAAAGAGGCCAAATTAATGGTAGGGTAAATCCCTTTTTGTTGACCGATCACATGAGATTATTCCAGGTATGGCAGCTAAATAAGTTATAAGTAATATATTATACATCATATGACTTATTTGCATTACTGTATTATTACCAATCCATAAAGGGGTTAATATTATTGCTAGAAGCAAATGCTATAGGAATAGTAAATCCACACCATTAAATCAAAGGCTGACAAACATCAGAAGAATTTCAGATCCTGACCGATCTATACGAGAGCCTATCAATATGTTTTCAAGTTAAATGCTAGAGCTATATACATTCCCATATATAATATCCAGCAAGGTCAAGCTTCAGCAGTAACGTATTAGTCATGGCTTCCTGGCCGCTGGGGTTTCTCAGGCCCCGTGTTAGGTTTTTGTAATGGCCAAAAGTGCTCCTCAAAGTGGTCCTCTAAGGAGACAGGAACACCAGTGGACGAGCCCCATATTTGGCCCGCAAATCAACAATTGTTGTTATATTTAAGTGTCAGAGCTATCTGTGCAGAAATTAGAAGCCATATTGATTTCTTCAGACCCCAGATCAAAACAAAATAGCACATAAAGTTAGGCAACAACAATAAAATATTAGAAACCATTGCAAGCAGAAATAGGATATGGATACATAACCACATGACAACGGAATTGGGCTACTATCAATGACCATATCATAAATAAATAAAGAGCAACAATCATATATATCAATAGAACATAGCAGATACAAAATTGAGATATATTGGCCCAGTTTCAATGATTTATATAAAATATATCATTTTAAATCTAACTTTTTCTATTGCAATCAATGCGAGGTTTCTTTTCTATTCAATTACTTGTGGCTGATTTATTGTCAGCAATAAATCCTGGCCAATAATACTTAGGCTAACTGCATTTTGTGGGACTTGCAACTCAACACAAAATTAGCAAGATATGCATTTAAAAGAGATTGGCGGAAACAGAGAGGGGAATATACAAGGATGCTTTCTATCCGTCCCGCACATGCGCTGAAAATTTCTTTCCAAAAGCAACTATATAAAACACAGGATATTATTTGCCATTATGAATAATGTTTTCCCCAATTATATAACATGGGGGAATTATTATGACATACAATTATTGGTTTATAGAATAAGTCAATGATACGAGTCTTAAAAAATATATAAACCACATATATACTTTTAGAGATTTTATAAAATCATGAAAGTGTATAGTGAACAGGAAGGTCTAATAGTAGCAATATAGCTGTAGCCACCTCCAAAACAATTACTTCCATTACAATTAATCAAATAATTTTAATTTAATACTATTGCATTAAATTAGAGGAAAAAAAGAGCAGAAAAAGATATATATATATATATAAAAAAAAAAAAACAGAACCAACACAGTAATATTTTCCAGCAGCCTATAATGTTTCAAAATGAATGTTTGATGCGTTTTTTTTTTTGTAATTCATAAAGATTTTTTTACAACCTTAACATACTTGTCAGACAGAATAATGTATAAAACACACCATGTAATACAATATGCTTGGTTGTCGTATACAGCATGCGAGTTAAAGGATCATTGGCCAATAGCCTAGCAATGGCCAAACATTAATATCACAGGGTTAATTGTTAGCATTCCTTATTAACTATTAATGGTAACAGGAGGCAAGTTTAAGCAACTACTATGTCTCCAGGCATACAACTACCACAATTCTCTGTCCAACCATAAGAGAAAAACATGAGAACATGCACTGATCTAGAAAGGGTAGTCCCTACATGCATTTCTACAACAGATGGAGAAAACTAAGTTAAGCCTAAATCTGACGCTCAGATAATACATTTTAAATCCAAATGCATTCCACACAAAATGCCTACAACACAGATATAAAAAATTATTCAGAGCAATATAGTAGTTTATTTGTAAAATGAGCACTTCTTATGAAATGTTACAATCTTAACATTTAGGAATTAAATAAAAAAAAAAAGAAATCTTATGATGCCCTTATAAAGAAGAGCAATTTGATTCTATATTATCTTATACAAAAAAAAATGGCATTTTGAACAGAGCCAACACAATGTTTCATTCATATCCATACAAATGTGATTTGTTACCTACTACGTATCATCCAAAGATGACAAAATATGTATTAAAGCAGTCATATGAACCCTATAAAATTCAGTACACGCTAATCTAAAAGTCAGATACATAACAAGTCAATTGGGAACTGACTTAACTATTTGCGAGCTACCCTGGATCTGTCATGCAAATTTCCTTCTAGAAAGTACTGTTGCTCTCGTCTTAACTTTTTTTGTCATTCTCTATTGAACAAAATAATTAAGAGTTAATTCTCAAAATTGTAACATAATATATATTGCTATATAATACGTAGTTTCGTGATTCTAGTGCAAAGCTTGAAATTTGATCTTATCACCAAAGCAACCAATGGAATGTTCGTGGTATTTGAATTAGCCGTAGATTTGTAAAATGAAAAGTCAACATCACAAACCTTCCACAATAATCACTTTTTTATATAAATGTATTTTGTGGCTTCTGAAATGAATTAGTCACCACATAGGTTGTCTCAGAAGATAATATATGAGGAATAAGTCAATATTTTGAATAATGGTTACCACAATCAAAGGTTTTGGGAGTGTTACTGAATGAAGCAACATTGACCAAAGATGACAAATCGACCCAATTCTTTAAAAAAAAAAGAATGAGTCATCTATTAATTGTGGCCAACTTAATATGACACACCTATACTAATCAGAGCTATAGGGAAGTGTCAGGAAGAGATGGTGTGGAAAATGTAATCCTTCTATAAAGAAAGTGAGCAATTTATCAAATAGACCAGGGGTTCTCAAACTGCGGCCCTCCAGCTGCTGCAGGACTACATCTCCCATAATGCTCCTTCAGCTAAGGAGCTGGCTGAGGAGTATGGGAGATGTAGTCCTGCAGCAGCTGGAGGGCCGCAGTTTGAGAACCCCTGAAATAGACCATGATCAGGAGTGACGCAAGGGATCCAAACGTATCTCTACACAATAAAATATTTATATAGATGTACAACACAATGAACATTCAGGCCAAAAAAGTGCCACCAAAAATTATCCGAATGTCTCACAGTTGAAGCCATGCAGGGATCGTGTTTTGTCCTGGTCTTACCATAGCTGGCATTCTTGGTGCCCAATGCAAGACTGCATACATGTCCAATAATAATGGATCCATGCCAGCTTTTGTTGGACTTAAGGAGAAATCAGTTGCTGCCCAACATGTAATTTGTGGGCTATCAACAATAAATACACTGGAAACAGATGTGACGAACATACTCATAAACCCATCAGCAGCTGGATTCACTGAATGAGCAATGCATTTCAGAAAGGGCCATGAAAACCACAGACAAACATATTGCTCTCATCCCCCAGACTCATACATAACCGCACTCAGCCACAGACACACACCACACTCAGCCAATGGCATGCATACATACACACATACACACATACACAGACGCACATGCACAATATCAGCTAAACCAAGCCAACCTTTTCCCATTGGGAGTCAGCATCCCCACTGAACACTGGTCTGTATAGTACTGCTAGAAGAGTAATCCAAGATCATGGGTCCTTCTCCATTCATTGATTTAAGGTACAAAGGTAGCAAGCCATGGGATTTCACACGTGGTGTGCTTGCCCTTGTTGTGTGAGCAAAATTGGATCCATAATTGTAAGATTCTTGTCACTATAATTTCTCTAGAAAAACATTCAACTAACAAGACAATTAATTATAAATTGTAGCACAACCAAAGTCTCAGTGACTTAAAGTAGAACTATCACCCAAATCCTTCCCTTTGCAGTCTGGAATATTGTGTGTATCCCACCACATCAGCTACTTAAACATCTCGTTCTGAGGATCTGCATGATTATACCTTCCCATTAAAATATTGTTCATCTGTTAATTGGTAGATTCTTGTTGATGAGCTCAGGCAGCATTTGCAAGAATAGGGCGAGGAGAAAACCTCATTAAAGGAAATTGATTAGGTATCCTAGTTCAGAAACATTTTTTTCACTGATGCCAGGTTCCCTGACATTTAACTGCAAATAGAATATATAAACATATGCTTACTTTGATAGGCGCTTTACTGAACTGAATCTTCCGTTTAGGTGGAAACTCATCCTCCTCTGGCAATCCAGGGACCTCATAGAACTCCATGTCAGGTTCATAACATTTATTTTCATCACTGTCATCATCCTCATCTTGTTCTGTTTCCTCCCACTCTGTATTATACCTTGACCGTACTCTGTAAACATTATAGTCAGAGTGTTGATATGTTTGAGTATTTGAGTAGCTGTTCATATCTCCAATGGGTTCACTCATACTTGTACCAACATCTAGAGAGGTTGGTGAAACAGAGCTTCTATTGGCTGTAAAATTGTCATGGGTTTCTGAATTTGTTTGTGGTTCCCCTAACTTAGTCCTATCAAAAGTGTTAATAGAATCTTCGGACAGATCATTATGTTGTGTTTTGGGTCCACTTCTTTTTGTATTGTAGCCAACACAAGATCCATCTTTAACACTATCATCATCCCCATGTTCACTCCCAGGAGATATGATATCGTTAGAAGTACTGCAGCCGACACTCTTTTCCTTTTTTATTTCCTTTGTCAGTGTTGAAATATGAATATGTACATCTTCTTGTGAAGCAGACTTGTTCTTCACGTGTGTAATATCAGTGCATAAATCAGTGTCAGTATCCCAAGAATTTGGGTCTTTTGCATGTCCATAACTTTCAAAATCTGAAACTGGAGAAGTTGCTATGTTCAACGGGTAATGACCAGTTACTGAATACCCATTATTTTCATTCTTGTCCAGAATATTTGGACTTTGCGAATCACTATTTTCAAACACTGCACTGAGTTGGCTCACTGTTGGTGACAAAGCTTCTGTCCTTGAACTAAGACTGTCCAATGAATCACTGCTGCCCCTATTAGATTTACTTCCACGTCCTTCATCTAGAAGCTCATTTGATCCTCGCCTATCTTTCCTTGAGGAATAGCGGCCAGAATGCCCTGCATCCTTAATACTGTGCTCAAACATCTTCCTAGTTTCTGTAAATTTAGAATATGAACCATCAATAGTGTCAAAACGGCTAACCCTTTCAGAAATAGTAGTTTTGGGTTTTACGTCACTGTTTTCTTTCTTTTCCAAAAATTCCTTTGGCTTAGTTCTTCTTTGTGGAGATGAGTGCGTAGTCTTGGTCTTTTGTTTTGTAGGAACACCATTATTTTCACTTGGTTCCATTCCCATCTGCATAAAGAGATTCTTGATTCTGTTGACATTTGATCCATACCTCCGCCCCCTAGTCTGTTGCGTTTGAGGGGTATCCCCTTCATTTCTTGTTTTATCTTCTCCATCAGATTTTGGCTTATCAAAGGTGCTTTTCAGAGCCTGGAACTCGGTTCTGTATGCATTTCTGTGGGGTGAGGCACTGCGTAGGTTGGATCGTTCTCCTGAAGCCTCGGTTTTCATCATGTTTATTTCAGTGCTTCAACACAATGTACATGATGACCAAAAAATGTTTTTCAATGTTTTTCTGTCATCTATATTTTCTTGAGGAACAAATACAATAACACCGTAGTTACATGCCTCTCATCAAGCGAAATTTCACAGGGAAGACAAGCTGTGACAGAGAGAAATAGTTTATCAGAAATGCATATCAACATAACCTTACCTAATCAGAGCACCTTGCCAACTTCATAAATAACTTATTACCTGGTTAAATAAGATTAGAGGGCAAAACTTTTAAAGTCTGAGAATGGGGCTGTAGAATGCAAAACAAATCTATATTTTTTGTTTTCTCTTTGCTTTTTTAATATTTTTATTAAAATGACAAATACTGTATGTGTTTAAACTGACATTTTAAAAACAAAGATTAAAAATCAGAGCTGCCTTCTTTATTAAAGTAAAAATGTGTTTGAAGTGCTTAGGTTGCATCATTCTAAGGAGTAGCGTTCTTAACAACATGGCTTGGCAAATTCCACAGTTATTGCTTCTAGAAATATATAGTTGTCTATATATTGAATAAGACAAATATATGCTGATAAAAAAAGCTAAAGAAGATCTTCTTAAAATAAAAGGCACCAAATATTTTTCTGTTGTAATTAATATACTTACGTTGTTAATTTTAAATAAACAGGCCCCTTGAAATAACATAAAAATAAAATATTAGATTTAGATAATAAATGTTTCTGCATTGTACCACAGTATTATTATTTATTGATTTATAAAGCGCCATCATATTCTGCAGTGCTGTACAATGGATAAACATGACATAACAAGTAGTGCATCGCAATTTGGATTTACAAAAACAAAAGGTAACAAGGGATCTGCTCGAGCTTGCATGGATTGTTTAAAATATATTATTAATAATAATGATTTATAAAGCATTATAT
The DNA here is from genome assembly GCF_027358695.1 of Spea bombifrons. Classification (NCBI taxonomy): domain Eukaryota; kingdom Metazoa; phylum Chordata; class Amphibia; order Anura; family Pelobatidae; genus Spea; species Spea bombifrons. The sequence goes on along the minus strand of NC_071091.1, from coordinate 17,076,949 downwards.
TATTCAGGACTGTGTAATAGGTATGTATACAATATTAATAATGCTAAAGCCTGTAGTTTGAAGAAGCTGAACACACGTGATCAATATATTCACAAATATGCTGACATTTAAACCCTGAAAAACCTTTAAGTAGTCCTTGCCCCATTTAGATGGTAAATGAATCTTATTGTTTATGTTCAGTGAATGCAACATTGTAAACCTAAACCCCAACAATCAATATTTCCCAGCAGCCAAGTAAATACAGAATAACGCTTACTGCCAAAGCTGTAATAAATAAATTCATGCCCAGGAGAATATTTAATTTAATGAGCCACTAGCATGCAGCAGGCATGATGATCACACTCAGCCGTTGAGTCCCTTGCTTCTGCATTACTAAAACACTGCATACTATATACAGAATGATGTGCAAGGCAGATCTGCAACACACTGCACAACTATTTAAATAAGCAATCATTTCAATTCAGCTAGCCATGGACCTTTACATACAAATACATTATCTGAGCTTTGCAGTATTGCAGTCTATACCCTGATGGCCAAATCACAGTAATTTTAAATATAATATTCTAAATCTTCTAAATGTAGCATGTATGAACACACACACACACACACACACACACACATATATATATATATATATATATATATATATATATACACAAAATGTTTGCAATGAAAGTCCCAGCATTTGATGTATAATGCAAGCTAGTCTTCCAGCACAAGTGCTATTGACATTGCTGCATTCTGTAGCATTTGCTATTGATATGACATCTGGACAAACCACCCAAGCACATTAGGCTGACATATGAACAAAAGCTAGCCCAGGCATTGCCTTTGTTTTTCTACAAATCCTGAGCAAATTGAGCAAAAAAAAAAAAAACACCTAAGAAATATGAGATGGTACCTAATGCCCAGCAGAGCAGTCCTCCTTACATCTGGCAGTCATCTGATGTGAGCAGGTCATCAGTGTATTCAGCTCCCCAAGCATACACTATATAAGCAAGTAATCCAGGCAGATCGTTATGCAGAGCTATGTTTTACAAACCTGGCTGCAAGGAATCAGAAGCCTGTAATCTCATGCTCTTAATCCCTGAGCACTGGAGATCATATGTGACCACTTCCCCCAGCCCTAATCCCATGCATTCTGGATGCCATTGTCTTTACCTTGCAGCAGCAGCAGCAGCAGCAGCAGCCTGCACCCTGGCTTCTTCCAATGGAGCCCCACAGATGCACGTTGCTTTGCTGAGTGCTGGGTGTGTGTGAAGTGTGTATGTCTCCCTCCTCCTCCCCTCCTCCTTATGACTCACTGCTGCAGCTTCCACTTCCCCATCTCTCCCCTGCTAGGCAGTCTGATCACTGTGCCATTACAGGCTGCTTAATGCTGAGCTGCACAGTGCAAAGATCCCCGTCAGCTCTATTAACAAAGTGAAAGGAACACAATAATAGTAACATAGTAATTTAGGTTGAAAAAAGACACAACTCTATCAGGTTCAGCCTTGCTGTTGGTCCAGGAGAAGGCAACAACAAAAAACCCAACATTGAAGCCATCCCAATTGTGCCCGATAAAGGGGATTATATATATATGTGTAACAGATCCCCCACACCGTGTCCTTGAACATTCTATAAAAGAGAAAGAACACCAAGAGCAAACCATTGTAATGCACACGGTAGGGGGTGTAGATTCTACCATAACTGTTTGTGGTTCTGGGCGGTAGAGACTTCCCTTGACATTAGTTATTGAATACATTTTTATAAGGATCACTGTGCAGGCAAATCTTTAACCTGGGTTATTCATTGTCTCTGCAGAGAGACAAGCCCGTCGTAAAGTCAAAAGTGGCTTGCAGGTCTACTTTAGTACAGTGGGTGAAAGGGGCCAAATTACAACGAGATGGAAAATAATTTTATGAATGCAAAAAAAATTAAAAAATAATATAAAACAATACTTACGCACAAAGTTTATTTTGAAAGGGTAGGTTTGACATTTCTTTGATACGGTTATTAATTTTATTTCACTCATGGCTGTTCATGTGAAGAAAACATTTAATTTATTTTACGATATAAAATTACAATAGTAAATGTCATATCGCGCCGTCTGATGATTACAGACGAATACAGAACAAATTAAATCTTGAACTAAGGAATTCACAATTCTCACTATTAAGCAATGTGACGTGTATCAAGTTTGATACATCGATAGAGTGAAGCTGCTTTAACCCTTTCAGTGCCCCATAAAGGAAATGGGTTAAATATTTAACCATCTCAACTATAGATGTACACAGTTAGGGTTATGTATAAAAAAGCGAATTAGCCCCGGAATTTAAGATGTGGTCATGTTGCTATAGCAACTAATAACATCTTCTTACTGATTGGTCTTTTGCATTGGTTGCTATGGTGATATGACCAATGTGCACCAGAATCATAACCCCAGTATGTTTAAATGCATAGTTCAGTGTTTTTCTTCTTTAGTTCCTCTCTAATGATGAACAATTTATTTTACATACCTGTATATATTCTATTTTTATATTTCATATCCCAAAGATACTGTTTAAATATTACCAGCAAAATCCTACCGTTTAGTGAAGCTGTAGATCCAGGGATCATACGCGTCCCTAGGAACTTTCTAAATGGGTAGACCCTGAGGCTCTTTAAATAATAACCCTTTAATGGTCTATCATGTAGTGACCCATCAAATGTGTTAAATGCCTGATACATGTCCTTGTGGAAACCTTGATATTTAAAGATACACAAACGGATATCAAACATGATACTGGCAGCAAAAGCACTAATTAGGAGTCTTAGATGTCCTCAAGTGAATGTAGAGTGTGAATAACTCAGCTCTAAACTAAGATTTTGGCCAGTTGATGTAGAGCAGTTGGGTGTTCCTCATGAACCGGGTCCGGTACAGTTAGGTAAACCTGTGAAAGACAGCAACTAACCACCGAACAACACAAAACTTCATAAAAATGGTAAACTGCCCATTTAACTGCTACATCTGGGAATGGCCAAGGTCACATTGGTGCATTCATACCGTCTGTGGTAAATAAAAGAACAGCTCAGTATCAATCACCCAGCTTGACAATCTGACTAATGAAAGAGGAACAGACTTCATTAGCAGAGTCCGCAAAATCTGGTGTTGATCAAGGAACGTCCCCTAAATTATCACATGAGTGAAAACAATGGCAGCCTCCAGGTCTGCAGATTTATTGGGAAAAAAATAAATAAAAACTATTTATTTCGTCAATGTTGGCCTACATCATTGTATACAGCACTGGATATTATGCTTGAGGAGAAAAGTATTTTCCCCAGGGACTTCCACTTTCTAAGCTTGGATTTATATGATGAAAATGCATTCATGTATCACATTGCTATTGTACGAATACCGTGGAGTACAAGCCAGCGTAGATGCAGTTTTAAAGCTATTTCTATGATATCCATAAATAAATTCTTTTTCTGTAGAGATCATAATACAGTATCCGTGCTGGAGGATTCGCTGGAGGTTAGTATAATGCATATTCCACTGTCAGCTCTCCTTGTGACCTTGTTTGGGTTACACCAACTTCCGTTCTTGAGGCAACATAATCTGAGAAAGAAAACATCTTCCTTTTTTTTCTAATGCGTATTCGCAGGTTCTTTCAGGAACTCATGGGCTCATACTGAATACTAATCCAAATTTCACCAATGCTGTTGCGTTATTTCTTGTCTGATGTTTCTGGACGCAGAATTGTGTACGGATATCGAACGTGCTAATTCGTTTTCTAACTGTGCCATTGTTTCCTTTCCACTTATCAATGATGTGACATGCCTGCCCACTAAACTACATATTCATTAAACTTTGTGCTTCTCATAGGTTTTTGTCGATTTGGAGATTATTAATATTTGACTACGTTTGAGTCTTGACTGCTTACATTTGAGAAGAAATTAATAAAAAAAAAGTTACAATTAAGTTTTTACTTAACTATAAATAGCATGGATTTGTTCTCATGATAGTATCCTTTTATACAGACATGGAAGTCCATCACTACTCTGAAGTCACGGTTTAGATGGTTCTGTACATCTCAAGGTTTCTTACCAATCGCACTATATTACAAATATATCATTGCAAATATTGTTGCTGAATTATTTTCAATACATTGTAAAGAAGTGTGGTTATCTCTGCACGCTCGTTGATTTAAGTAAGATCACTTTCCTGGCACTAAACACACAAAACAAAAAGGGATAGGTTAAGGTCCCTGACACCTCCTCTTTATTATTATTTTATATCTTTTATATATTATTTATTTAATACAATACATATATTCAAGGGGTCTGACAAGAAGAGAATTGACAGACTAAGACAAACCGATACATTAGGTGGAGAGAGCCCGGCTCGCAAACTTACTATCCCTCTAAAGAATAATGTATATGAAAGTACTCTGTGAGTAAATTTATTCTTCCAAAATAAATATATAAAAATAGGCATTTACCCAAAACAGAAGTTGCCCTCCTCTTCTGTGGTTTAACATGTGTTGCTACTGCTTTAACACTGCTTACGTATGTTTTAAATAATGCATATTACAGTCCTTACATTCTTCATTGGTGGGGCTGTATAGAACGCCTGTCCCTTTAACCTGTAATCTCTCAGGCACACGTCTCTCTGCTTGTACTCCAAAGCCTCAAGAAGTTTCTGTGGGGTACCAAAGGATTCAGGTTTCCTGAATACATCAAGGGGGTGTCAAGTTGTTCTGCAGAAATGATGGATGGAGAAATCCCGGATTGCTGCAATTTTTGAAGTTCGTTTTTGAGACAAGGCATATATGATGAGCAAATACAGCCTTTTGCTTAATGTTTGCTTAATATAATCATGGATGCAGTGCAGGTTATGTTTAAAGCTTTAGTTTATGCTATATATAAATCTACACTCAGTGTAAGACCCAATTGACCTAAATTATAGAAGTGAAGTGAGAAATTATGATGGGATTATATACAGTACTAACATAAAGAGGATAGAACCATTTATTGAGATACGGATACAGATCCTTACCTGTACCACATTAAACTGCATTAGCACTGACTTAAGATAGTCGGCTATGCTTTTCTAAATTATTAATTTAATAATAGTATAGTATTGTAATATATATTAATTATTATTATTAAAAATTATACAGAAAATGATTTGGCTCTATCAGTCCAAGAGGTCTATTTATTCTGCAGCATGACAACGACCCCAAACACACAGCCAAAGCCATAAAGACCTATCTTCAGCGTAAAGAATAACAAGGAGTCCTGGAAGTGATAGTTTGGCCCCTACAGAGCCCTGATCTCAAAGTCATTGGGTCTGTCTGGGATTACATGAAGAGAGAAGGAATTGAGGTTACATCCACAGCAGGTGTATCCCGTTATGCTTCCTAAGTAACAAAAGAAGAGTCTAGTTCCTGTAATTCATTTTTATTTTGTAATGCATATTGGAGTCCATTTTAACCCTACCAACCAGACCCCCCCCCCCCCCCGTCGTGGAGAGCAATGCAACATTTCAAGCTCAGAACTGCAACAGAATCTGGATTGTTTGAGTGGAAGAGATTGTAACCTATTTTCCAGTTCAGTCACAACATGTATACAGAAAATGCTGAAATGAAACCAGAGGAGCCAGTCAGGGAGTTTCCAACAAGAGTTCCCCAGCCACTGACTCAGGGTATTGAGAATGCTTTCCAATCTTAAAAGGGTTTCCATCCAAGAAAAAAAGAAAAATATGCAGTATGTAGTGTAATATCGACATAAGAATGTCTGTGCTCCACGAGGAATGACTAGAACATCAACCTGATCAGTGCTGAATAAATAGTGTCGTATCACAGTCACGTTATATAAAATACAGATTCAAAAACAGGACACCCTACTGCCGCAACCATCCTCCAGGCCAATAGGTTGTTCTCCTAGGTGGGTCCACATCCGATTCCCAAGATGCTGTAGGCCAGCTCAGGGGTCAACTCAGTAGGGATATGCGTTAGTCTACTTTTATACAAAAAAAAATATGTAACATGAGTTTCACCAGATCACCAGCTGGGACATGACAGTGACCATGGAGGCCTGACTCAATAAATACAGCACTGGCAACTATTTATGGATCAAATCAACACAATTCCAGTTCTTCTGGTGAGGTGTGTTGGACAAATTATCCGAGTCTCATGGCCTCCAAGAGTTCAAAGGCCTAGGCATGTGCCTAGTGTCTCTATTGGATTGCATAGGAGCAAAGGCTTCAATCACAGTCAATATAAATGTTGTAATACATTTTAATGCAGTATGTGTTCTATCTGGAAAACCTTCAGGACTGCATCTAATACACTAGTCACCAGCCATTACTCAATGCACCTCGAACCTGCCAGACTATGTAAACAAGCAAAAACATGGAAACATCTGTCAATATACTGTATGTGAGAAGTGCTTTTACTATACAAGTTTATACCATGTTTCATGAAGAAAGGATTAGACATCAATGCATATGTATTCTTAGGTTATGGGCAGATCATTGCTTCCCAACGGTTTGTGTTAATCCCCCCCCCCCGATGACTGACATCTGCAAACATTCTAATCCTGAACTTTTCACAAGAAAATGTTAGCATTACCTCATCAGACCTATCTGATGAGGGTCAAGTCTGTTCTTGTTCACATGCATTATCTATATAATGATGTCATATTTTCTTTAAGACTTTCTCGCAAGATGTTTCTGGTCTGAACAACAACACCTAGAACATGAACATTATTGGAATTCAGATGTTTTTTTAAACACAGCAAATAACATAATAATATGTACTTTCCAGGGCCGGTCTGGGACTGAAAAGCAGCCCTGGAAAGCCCCATATAGTTTATCTTGCGGTCAAGCTCTTATGCCCACACGCACCCCTTATACATACCCGAGTCACACTATTTGCCGTACAAATAACTATAAAACATTTTTTTAAACTTTTTTATCACATTATTTGTATTTAAATGCCAGAAAGCAAAAGTGTTAAAAGCCCCTAATAAATTAAATACATTACACATTATGGAATCATTTTTAGATGAAAAAGTTCCATTTTATTCAGTGGAACAAAACAGTGATCACATTATTCTTCACGATATTCTTGTAAGAAACTTCTTTAATTCATGTAAACTATTTTTTCATATTTAATAAAAGCTATGATTGAGACATTTTTGGTTTTTGTTTTTATTTCCTTTTATTTGCCAACCTGCCCCCCAGTTATGCACATCTGCCACTCTGCCATAGAGGGGGTTAAAAGGCATATTATGGGACAGAGTGGCATATAGGGGGTATAAGGCATTTCTGGAGGCAGAGTGGCGTATAGGGGGTTAAAAGGCATTTATAGAGGCAGAGTAGCATACAGGGGTTTAAAGGCATTACTGGAGACAGAGTGGCATAAAGGGGGTTAAAAGGCATATCATGGGGCACTCTGCCTCCAGAAAAGCCTTATGCCCCCCTATATGCCACTCTGCCTCCCTGATATGCCTTATACCCTTCTATATGCCACTCTGCCCCATGATATGCATTTTAACCCATTATATATGACACTCTGCCTCCAGAAATGCCTTGTAGCCCCTATATGACACTCTGCCTCCAGAAATGCCTTGTAGCCCCTATATGCCACTAACAATTTTTTTTTTTTTTTAAGTATTAAAGTAGCTTCGGCCAGCGGCATCAGCACGCTTCTGCCGTTTAGATTACATTTCCAGCACCCTGCCCCTGGCGCCGGAGGAGGCTTCCAATCCCACTCGCAGCCGCTCAGCGGCTGTTTTCAATGTTAGTTTGCCATCCGCCCGGCCGGAAATTTCCCGGTATCCCGGTGGGCCAGTCCGGTCCTGGTGTGAGCATGGTTGTGTATTTGTGTGTGTGAGCATGGATGTGTAATTGTGTGTGTGTAAGAATAGCAGTGTAATTGTGTGTGAGAGCATACATGTGTAAGTGGGTGAAATGAAGTGTGTGTTAGAATGAATGTGAACGTGTGCAAGAAAAGATCCTGGAAAATCCTGCGTTTCTTTGAGTTAAATGAATGTCATAACGTTGATATTATGCATCCATAAATATACTTACGGAAATATATTAAATAAAAACACGGTACCTTTTACTATACGATATTTATATCTTTATCAGTATGCATTTATCACAATTTGTATAGCACATCTTTATCAGTACATCCCAAGTCAACAAATTTCCAGTATCATCACTATAGCTCTGATGTCATAAGCCCACGTTGCACTGGAGAAGTCACTTGACACTTGGTTGCCTGAAAGTGTAGAGCTTTATTCTCATTCTCAGTAGAAATCTGAAGAAACTTGTGTATATTTTGTTTTCTTTCGTTAATATCCAGTATGCTGGTTTTCCAGCCACTGGATCCCTGTGACCACGGGGAGTTCTTCCCCCACCAATGTCACGTCTGCTTGCGACGCTTCAAAAAGCTATGGATTTTAAACGCTCACTTGAAGACACACAGCAAAAAATCAAGAGAGAACGATGATCAACAACTGCCCATAACTATTAATGGTGTGGAGCAGACAGAAGACTTACATATTACCACGGGTTCATTTGAACAATGTATGACCTGCGGAGACTTTTACATTACTGATATCCCATTTTCCATCGGAACAACGGAGATCACAGAGGGCCAAGAAGAACAGATCCTGGAAGATCCTGCATTTCTAGCTGGTCTGGATCCTGTGACAACCTTCCAGGCCTGGCAAATAATGAAAACGGGAAAAGTGGCTGAAGTTCTTCCCGCTAAAAGATATCTCCAGACAGATGCGGTTGACTGCATGCCCCCTAAGAAGAAGGCCAAGAAGAAGGCCAAGAAGTCCAAGAAGAAGGCCAAGAAGAAGGCCAAGGACATTTAATATAAGACTCGCAGTGTATGTGCGAATCAGCTAATAAAATATTGTTTAAAAATCTAAGTTGGTCTCTCTTATGATTATATGGGATGGAAACTGTATAAGAATTTATTTCCCTCACACAGACTAATTGAATAAAAGAATAATTGTGACTTAAGCTGAACACCGATATCCTTTAAAATCTCCTGTTTGTAAATGTAACTTGGGTTTGTTCTCTTTATACATTTATATGCGGTTTGAAGAAGTCTACTCATGGGATGCTTGGACCTTGTAAGCAATGGGTTCTGTTTTATTCCTTTACCTAAAAAGCACCCATATATTCTGGGGTTTCTTTTAAATTTCATATTGATAACGGTTTCCCCAGCCAAACAGACGTTCTTCAACTGACGTTTGCAGGCAACAGTTAAAAAAGGCACAGCATGTGGAGACACGCAGCGGCAGATCAAGACCCCAAGAACCCAAGTATTGATCTGTGGGATACCCATACTCCCTGAGTCCCAACAGTCCTGGTGTTTATGAGACAGTCCTGATTTTTTGTGTGTTGTCCTATGCAGATGGCCACTTTTGTGGGCAGTCTGAATCATGACCCCCTACGACACCTAAAATGTTGTGGGTATGATACCAAGATAAGACAAACTTCACCCAGTAAAGCTAAATACTGGATAAAAGGTATTTTTTTAATGTAAAAATCCTAAAGTAATATATTTCTATGCATTCAAGAAGCCCTCTTTTTTAGAGTTTTTTTTTCATTAATATTCTTTTGGACATTAAAATTATTTTTCTTTACATAGTCTGACTAAGATGTACTTGATCGCTATAATAAAAGTAAATGTTAAAAGATGGGAACCAGCGTGAACTCTCTATATGTCCGCTGGTGTCACAATTTGGACTAGGGCTGTGCTTAGAGGAGGGTACCAAACGAGGGGCAGATAACCCAATCAGGCTCCTCAGTGCACGGTTAGGGCAGTTAAAAGGTGTCTGATCTCCCCAACCAGCACAATTTCACTACACATGCCTGTACCTATGGCAGCGCCCATGAAAAACCCATGTTTGCCTATGGCTGAGCTTTCTAAAGGGCCCTTTCTAAACTATTTTGAACCGACACGGGAGAAAGGAGCGCATCGGAGTAATGTGACGCCACGTGAGCCTACGCTGAAACAGAGGCACTGTGTGAGCCGCCGGAGGCGAAGCTGCTGGACCGCTGAGAGGTAAGCGGTGGCAGGTGGGATGTATGTATATGTGTAAATATGTTTGTATATATGTGTGTATATATATATATATTGTGTGTGTGTGTGTAATTGTGTATGTGAGAATGGATGTGTAATTGTGTGTGCCACTTTCTTTAACACGATAAACTGCATTAGCTGATTCAGCTAATTATTATTATTATTATTATTAATATTTATAAACTAATAAAGAACAGGTTTGGCTGTAACAGTCCAAGATGTCTATTTATCAATTCTGATGTCCTCAAACCTTATCTTACTCTATATATTTTTCTACATTGACCCAAAAAAAGTATCATCTAAAAAGAGTTGTTATTATTGCTGTTTTATAATCAGGAAGGATTCTTTGAAACTAAAGTTTCAGCGGTTTAAGGTTTTCAAAAGGGAAGTGGGAAATGCTTATTTTTATATATGTTTTTTTTTTTTTAACCTTGTCAACTATGGGTATTTGAGGAACCAAAAGACATTTATATTTTGTGTACTTGAAAATACAATATATAATATTGTTAAAATAATATATATAAAAAATTATATTATTAAATTTAAATGTAAATGAAATTCTTAACTCCTGTGTATTTTGTGCATTGGCATCCTTACACATTATTCTGATCGTCTACTAAGTCAGTAGTAAGTATTAGACATAGTATAATTAACTTAAAAGCATGGGTCTGTTCTTAGCCCGTGTGCCAGGAGAATCACAAGGGCCTTCCTATGATTATGAACAATTTCAATGCAAAAATGTTTTGAAAAAGTGGCATTTTAGGTATGGCTGGTAAGCTAATGCTAGCTCTGTGACTACCTCTGAGTGGCTCTCAAACAATTGACAGGAGGGCGATGGAGGAGGGCGATGTATCAAAATATTTTAGTACAATTAAACTCACAAAGAGAATAGACCCATGCATCATGCATAGAATAATACATGAATAAAATGGTTAAAATATATTCTCAATGTGAAATATGACATATTTTCCTCAATGAATTTCCATGAAATTGTTCACTAGCATGAATAGCTTTCCTTAGTAAGGAGTTACACGGTGTATGGGCACAATAGAGACATTTCAAGATGTGACTTCTCCATGGGAAAATGTTCTTTATATTAAAAATGTACCACTTCTAATACGTCCAAAATAATATCCCTCTAGACTGTAAGCTTGTTTGAGCAGGGCCCTCCTCACCTGTTGTCTCTGTTAGTCAATTTGTTATGTTACATACTACTTGTTATATCCTGTCTACCCATTGTACAGCGCTACGGAATTTGATGGAGCTATATAAAACAATAAAAAATAATAATCAGTCATTCCTGTGTAACTCCATGGAACTAGAAGGTTTGGGTGAAATAAGCATTCCAAAACTTCTCGGTTTTGAAAATTGCTATATATTTACCTACCAATCCTCAAAAGAGTATAAAAAGATCCCAGTAGATGACTGTAGGACTTGCAATAAAAAGCAATCTCAAAGCCAAAAACAGATCAGAGGGTGCATAGAAGATGCTTAATAAAGCAGAAAAGGGAGACTCACCCAGGGAAGACATGACTTCAAGGGCACAAGGTCATGGCTCAGGAACTGCATCAAGCAGCAACTTAATCTCTCTGCAAACATCAGCTGGATGCTTCCTTCTGGACACACTCTTTTAAGACAGTCTGCTAAATATTTATGTGATTTTAAATTACTTTTCAGCAACAATGTTTTAGCCTCTCCAAACACATTTGGCTTAAATGGGCAAACTATACAACAAAAGAAGGTGACAGCCAACTGCTACCTTTTCCACCGAGGATCTACCTGAGTATCAGATACTACAAAGCCCCGAGATGCCAGTTAAAGTGCCAGTAAAGATTTCCTGCACTACTTTTATCATGCGAAATTCAGTTTTCTCCGTCCCAGTGTGCAGAGCTACAGGTGCACCCTAACACCACGATGCAGCCATATTTGTAGTATTGAGAAGCAGACATCATTACATCATCAAAAAGTGTAAAATGTATTGGAACAAGCATTTGAGTCTTCTTACGGACATAGCATACCAATTACGACACCTTGTAGATTCCACTGGTTTGATTGTTTGTCTTCCTGGATTCTGTTTTATGAGGAACGCAAATGCTGAGAAGATCTTGCTAACAAGAAGCATCATTTGATTTGACTGAAAGGCAACATGCTTATGGGGCAAGATTAATAGCTATGCCGTTTACTGTCATTTCGAAAAGCTGAGAATTGCAGCTTTTGGAACAAAGAGCAGGAACTCTGTCGTGTTCATATTGTTTTTAGATCGCAGATAATCCAGATGAATCCATTAGTAATGGCGCATAATCCCCTTGTCACAAATTTTCAAATGCCAACTCTAACATGATGTAAGTAAGACATTTTATTATTTATCAATTAAAAAGATATTGATTTTTTTGGTTAAATTAACACAATGTCTAGTACCTGATGGTTCACTAGAAAAAAAAAATGAAAATACTACACCCATAAAGTGATAATGAAATCATCTTTCTCTTCTTCTTCTTCATTATTATTATGTAATATTATTATTATTATTATTAATACAGTGGCAACAATTTACGCAACGCTTCTTACAGTCCATACATTCTAAACTAGAATTGACCGACTAAAATAATCCGATACATTAGGCAAAGTGGGCCTGGCTTGCAATTTTACAATCTAGAGGAATTAGCTGAAGACATTCCCTAGGTCTAAACTAGGCATGTGCTTTCTTGCGGGATAATCTCCAAAGCTTGAAAGTGTTTAGAACTGTCAAAGACTAGTCATACAAGACAATAATTGGTTTGTGGATGTCTAAACAAGTAGGTCTAAAAGGTTTTAATGCCTTTTATATATGGTCAGTATCCAGGCTGCCACCAAACTGGGGAAAAAATAAACTATGGTTTGATAACAACCCTATGGAAATGACGCTATAGATTTTTTAAAAACGTGGAATCCCTAGCCTGTTAATAATTACAGTATATATATTGTTCATAGTATTTTGTTAGATCTGTGATCGATTAGGGCATCTGAATGGAAACCATACCATAACGTGAAGTTCGGATTGAAAAATCCCAGGGTAAATACAAATGAAGTTTGTTTGGCTTTTTTCCAAGTTTGTCCTGAAACACTGAATAGTTCCAGTTGTGCATTTCTAAACATTTAAAAAATAAAATAAAAAAAAAGAGCATTCTACCTCTCAATCATAACCCTAGTTACTTTCTTAATACTTGTGTCAATATACAAAAAGTCGTTGTCTTCGAGACCACTTTGTGTATGGTGTCTGCCGAAAAGGAATGAGCAGGTTATATTCTTGAACAGATATTCTACTGTTGGAAAGATGTTTATCCTAGTGGAAAGTTTGCAAATATTGAAGCCAGACGTAAGTCAAATAACCACATATGATATATATTTACTTAAATGATGTAAGGCATAGCTCTGTTCTAAAAAAGCTAAAACATCAATGGGGAAAACATCAATGTTGTAACCAAATACTAAAAAGGGCATGTATCGTATTCTACATATATAATATTGAGTTGTTTTCCTATGCCTGTGTATGGGTGTATATGCATGTATATGCATTATGCCATAGTGGGTCAACGTACAGCATTTAAACAGCATAAGGACAAAAAGCAACTCTGTCACTATGACATATGCAGAGATTTTATGTCATTATGAATCAGTGATTATAATCAGTTATTAAGTACTTGAAGTATGTGGGCAAGAGGATTACGTTAGCAAGGAATTCTTTAGGACACTTTGAGACAATGAACTACTGTCTGCAAAGTGCTATTTCACTTCATTTTTTCCAGATAAGCAGCTGTAATGGCACTTTTAAGTCTATAGGTATAATTACCTTGCTAAATATGATCAGAATAATAAAAGGCAATAGTAGAATTATTTTGTTATTTATTGCAACTCCGCACACGCAACAATGGAAATAGGGCTGAATAGTGGGGCTTCCTTCTGCTCTTTTGCTTTATTTCTTGGAATATTAGGAATTCTAATATCAGTCATGACAGTAGTTCTCACTCAACAAAACAAAGGGTTTTTCATATGTCCATAATCTTAATCGTATAGACACAACCATGATGTCTTAAAGCTCTAGGCTGATGCAGTTCATCCAACCACTGGACCTAATCGCAGATGATAGAAAGAGACAAGGGTAAAATTTAATAGGAAAGGGACATGGGCAGAATACTGCAGGATGGGTTAGAGAGGAGAGAAGTGAAATATAGAGGAAAAAGACGAAACAGATTGGTGCAGCTGGAAGGAAAGGGGCCTCGGAAAAAGAGGAGAATAAAATACCGTAATTTGGATAAGTGATAGTTGGAAAATATGAGAAAAAGAGGGGGAAAGATGGCTTTAGGAAGGAAGAAACATCATACAAGGTAAAGAAATAGATAAGATAATTGGCGTGCTATGATTATACATATAATGTTCATTGCATTCATTACATGGCCTGTAGCATTGTGCTTTCTAATGTGTATGTGAATTGTGTACACACTACTTGTTTATGTTGTTAAAGTTGCGTTAAACGCTGGAATAGGCTCAGGCCAATCACCCATGGGTACGGTTCATATTATTTTATTTTGTTGAGTTTTGTTGTTACTTTCTGTATAGTTATAAAATCCCAAATATAGTTAGTAGTTTAGTTTCTCGTTCCAATGGATTTCAAGTTTTCTTGGCTTTCTGGAGCTCCTTTTTAAGCATCATGGATTCCGAACGTGTTGATGTACCAATATAGAACTAGATTTCCACATCAATACTAGCACACTGCAGCAGATGATTATATCCTGCCACGCTTCTCAAGTGGAATAGTTTAATTGTATACTTTCAAAGAGAAGTTTGACCTTCACATATTTAATTCAGTTCCATGCTTTTCACGGTAAATAAATTTGCCCGGCAGCAAGTTCCCATGTAAAGATAGCTAACAGATTTTTTTCTAATTCCAATGATTTCAGATACTATAATGTTTCTATGTAATATGTGCCAGGCAATGTGAGAGGCTATTTACATATAGGGAATAGACGAGATGCTATGAACCTTGCGCCTTAGTATCTACATGAAACAATAAAGTTGACTGCCTCTAGGGGTGTCTTTCACACGGGGCAAAAGATGCAGATGTCCTCGGCCCTTGTCTTCCCTAAAGGACCCAGAGCACCTGCCTTGTGATTCTCTTAAAAGCATCAATGGCTTATAAGTGGAGGTCTCTGCAACTGCCGCCATATACCTCTTCATTAATGCCTCCTCACCTGCCGTTGTGGGGCACCAGGATATGACCTCATGTCCTACCACCCAGCAACAGGAAGCATGCAGACCGCAAAGGAAGAAGCATTTCCAGAGAAGTTTGTGCCATCTGTTGCTCAGACCTCTGCCTACAGCCTCATGTGCCTTTTAAGAGGCAGCTGCCATGGGCCCCTAAGGTAAGCCTGGGTGAAGGGCAGCTGCCCCATTTTGCTTGCAGGTGTAGAGCAGGGAAGGTCATTTAAATATGTTTGCCCAATGCCCTATAAGATGGCCCTGGCTGCTTTCTCTTATCTGACATGTGACAAATAATGGGAGCGCTAAACAGAAATACGGGATGCAAAAATCCAAAAATAAATATAATAAAATATTTAGCCAACAGAATGCTGTGTCCATACATCATAACCAACTTTATGAATATCATATTAACAAAATATATATTATATAAAAAAATTACATAAAAATCTAAGTAAGTTGCCAGCGTTATGTATTTTAGATAGCTCTACCATGATTGCTAATGGGATACACTTGCAGTGGCGCATGAGAGTAACCCAAAATGTCAACGTTAAGGTAGTCTCTATCAAGGGTACATATCGGAGATATATTATATGGCCTTTGCAATCATTGTACCTTTTTTGGTGGTATGGATATTATACTTATAATTTACTCAAGCCTTTGTTTTTTCTATTAGCAGGATTAATGAAAAGTACAAACAATCATAGTGTATAAAACAGAGATTTAGTGAATATAGTTAAATCATTTGAATGTTATCAAGTGCAAACATGCATGGAAGTCTCTAATAAGTATCCACGCTGAAAAGACCATCCAAAATGAGCTTTAGCTTAGACATATGGCTGTTGATCCCTGGATTTTTAATGTGAGAGATTTGTTATCAACCAAAACAACGCAAAACAGCAAAATCCACTGTGCTTGTGTGTGAGTCATCTAAATAATACGCAGAGATGTTGAAAGCCAGCAGTTGGCAGTAGAATTGGGTATTTTGTTGAAAAGTTCTTTATTTAGTATGATTTGTAACAAGAAGCTGTCACTGCCAAAAGGCGTATGATTTTGCAGGATGTTTCATGTTTTGCGTAGTTGGCTAGTACAAAGTTCAAATTACATAGCCAACAATGAGCCATGAAAAGATACAAAAGGAGCTGGTACAAAAATATTCACGTTGTTGGACAATAACACATATTACCTAGATATCTCAAAGGCTGGCTGCCCAGGAGCTCTCCTGCTTTGCGGAGTTGAGGTGGGATCAGGAAAACAGAGTTGTTGCAAAAAAATGGTGGCTGAGCAAAATTCCTTTTACCCAGAGAATAAAACATTATTCTGAAAACTGGTAATTAGCTAGGATACATGGAGCCCACAAGACACAGGTATGTTCATTACCACATTAACTGTAAAGGTTACCTAGCCCTAAAGGGAGAGAGCTTAATACGGCTTTTCGGGAGGATCCCTTGAGGTCAATTCCTCCTGAACTGGGAACATCCCTAGAGCTCCCCTGGAAAACGGTGCTCCCCTGCCCAAGAGAAAGAGGAGAGTGACCAAGAGAAGCAGGGAAGCAGCGCTTCACCCGAAGACTTTGGGTCAATCCCAGTTCACAGGTATGCTCGAGACAGGGGCCAAGTTGGCCGTCCCTAATGCATAGATATTGTAGTAAAACAGCCATGCATGACTCCACGCAATCCGCATTTTGTTAGGGTGTCTAAGTCCATTTTCACACTTGAAGTGTCAACAAAATTCAAATCACAAACCTGGTTAAGTGATGACTGAATAAACAAACAATATAGCCTAAACCCTCTCCGGAATTCTTCCCTGGCAGTTCCCTCGTGTGTTATTATCCGGGAAGGAAAAAGTCTGTACTCAAGCTGGAAAATCCCACGGCTCCCTAAATTGGGTGGATGGATCTCTATAATACTTGAGCCTTGAGGCATCTCTAATGAAAAGCCATCTCTGTGCGCATCCCTTTGATTTGCTCCTTGCACGCCTCCTAGTAAAAATCCCGTTGACGCCCTCTGTCAATTGGAGCCTATAAAATCTAGAAAAATGAATAAGGTCCTGCGTCATTATACAGAGGATTACTATTGTTCTGTTATTACATACAGGCAGAGAGTATGATAACCTGAAAAGTAAGCAGTAAAACTCAAGTCTTGTCTCCACTTTGCCGTCCACACCCTCCTTACTGACTCAGCTGTCAATTTTGCAACAAGTCAAGGGCAATCCAAAATCCCGATACTTTCTCAACATCAGCGGCAAGGAAACTAAAAAGACAATCATCGTTCTCTCACTCCTAGTAGTCAAAAAATACATGTCTCATCTTGTTCATCATGCTTTTTTTTTGTATGGAACTATCATATAAGCATAGAAATTAAACCTTTGCTATAGAATGCTTGAGATTGTACCTTGTGTTTTACTTGTTACCCTGAGTTGATTATTCAAGACGAAACAAATTCTTTGGAATGTCTACTTGGAGAATAAGTTAGCCAAACTCTTCATTAAGAGTGTGAATCCCCACAAATACTCCATAAGCACCCTCCTACTGTCAGCCCCAGAACACATGGTATAGATGGTTGTGATTGGCCACTGGGGGTAATTAGCCATATGTAGTAGGAATTTCCTGCGTCACCTTAGACAGAGAAGCATATGCACATAACTACACTACATATTCCAACATATGTCTTGTTCTGTTTTAGTGTTGGATCTCCAAGCTCGGAGAACTGCCTCATAAACCCAAGAATAAAAACTCACCATATGGAATACAGAAAACTCGAAAAGAATTTTATAGTCATGCCTCCCACTCAACCTCCTTGAGAAATAATCTCCTACGTTTATATAATAACTAATTATACCTCTCTGCTGTGAAATATATACTTATATGTTAATCATCTGGATTACGATATAAATCAAACTGCTCACAAGATAAAAAAGGCAAGTGAACAGGGCAAAGGTTCTTATTCCAGTGCTAATGGTATACCACGTCAACTTAGAGCGACAAACGCGCATAAAGTTAGACAAAAGTCCAACTCGCAAATTTATGAAAGTCAAGAAATCTCTTAATAGAATATATTCTTAATAAAGATTGATATATATATATAACAAATAAAAAAGTCAAGAAATCTCTCTCAATTGGCATATGTCCATCTAGTATGTTCAAATGGTATCCTCTAGTTCTCTCCTTTGGCCAGGAAAAGAGAATATTCAAAAATAACATTTGAAAAAGCCCACACCTAAAAAAATGCAGAAATGAAATTAAAGCTAATACAATCTGCACCCGGTCAACGTCTTTAGCATGTTACCGGGTATGATTCTGAGCAATCTTTCTAATTACCATAGATGTTTGTATTATAAGGAGATAAAATGTTTGTAACATTAACAACATTAGGCCAGATTCTTTATTTCATTCTTTTGGACCCCAGCTTCAAGTGTTTTCACGTGTTCCAAAGCCACATTGTCGAATACAGCACTCCGCATCATTGTTACCGTGTGGGTTAATTGTATTTGGTTAGGCGTACTTTATGCCCTAAAATATACTTAAAATGAAAATGAAAGTGTTCCTAGTAAGGAGCGTGCATGTGGTTCATCAAGCTTCTGTTAAATGAGCCCCCTTATTATATTCACATGAGATGATGATGCTAGCAATGCCTCATTAGTTGAATGGAGCCTTTTTCTCCCTCTGTTTAACTAGGTCTCCGTCATTAGTAATGATTGCTCGTCCCTGCAATCAGACTTTCAACCAAATCTTATGGGATTGACAAATCCAATTGATTCCTTTTATTTGTGAAAATGAATAAAACAAATATCCCTCAATACATAATAAACTAAAATCTATATACCGTTGTGTTGGCACATGATACCATACAACTAATTAATAATCAACTAATTAATAATCTGTAGATGCCTAAAATTAATGTCTTCAAATTAGTAGGTTCTGCATGTCTTAGGGAAATATGTAAAAGGTATATGAAATAGCTGGCAGTAAGAGTGTAGCAACTTTTGGGATTTGTTCTTATATATCAGCCTAAAAAATAATTGGAAGCTACCGGCTTTGCAAGCTCATATTAAAAAAAAAGGTCTGCATAGCCAGCAATCTAGGACTTAGAAAAATAGTCTGCTTTGGCAGAATACTGAGGCTAAGTAAAAGGGGTTCTCCAATCAGGTAGGTAATTGAGACTTGCTTGCTTAAGATATGGATTCATTTATACAGTGTGCCCCCTTGTGGTTGTATTTGGAACAGAAGAAGAAAAAAACCAGGAACAAATTAGAGGAATTTTAATCCAATAGTGAACTTTGTTTGGTACAAATTGCTGCTTTATCCCACAACTTAATTTATGTATAATATTGTTGCAGGATAAAGCAGCCATTTGAAAAAGAATATGCATTATTATTAATTTTTTTTTACCGCCATCAGAATCTGCAGCAAAGGAAAGAAGGGTTAAACATAATGTCCTCCCCATCTCTCTACAGTATCTCTCCCCTATATCTCTTATTGTAACCGCCTTCTATCTCTCCCCTATATCTTTCTCTCACTCTCTCTTACCGTTCCTATTTTCTCAGTTCAGAGGTCTGTTTCTGCGGGTTTCAGAGCTCGGCCCTAATGATGCCATATGATGTCATATCATGAATAGTCGGCCCGTTGTGATGGAGCAGTCACCAGTTAATTTTTAAAATTGCATGCCACAACAGGGGCCTTGGGGTGCCCACTGTAGCACGTGTGCCATAGGGTCTACTATACAGTATAGGCATTCCTAGGAATTCTCCGGCTTTGGCCCAGAGAACTCCGCTTCCAGTTCTCTGGTCAACACCCAAACCCTCCGGGTTGCAGGAGGGGGGTCTTGACATGCCCCCACTCCACGCCCTTTTCCCCTTTAAATGGGGGTGTTTCCCCACAATGCCACTGATTGCAGCGAAAGCTCCCACTGACGGCAGGGGGGGACGCCTCCATTTATCAATTGTGTTTTGGCTCGCAGGTCCTTATTTTGTAAAGCTGCCCAATCACAGAATTACCGTATTTGCCCGATTATAAGACAAGGTTTTTTCCAGAGCAAATGCTCTGAAAAATACCCCTTGCCTTATAATCGGGGTCGTCTTATAATCAGACCTCAAATAGGTCTGACTATGAGACTAAGATCCAGATCCCCCGCAGCGATGCAGGAGACTCGGATCCTCCTGTGTTATGCCCCCCCCCCAACTTACCGGTGCTTCTGAGTCCCCGGTGCTTAGTCCAGGCAGCGTGTAGAGCTCTAGGCTAGTAAAGGCTAGAAAATTGTTCAATACATTGAACTGTATTCTTAATTGCCAATTTAATAAGGGGCAAAATGTTGCAAATGAAATATATTTTCTAAACCCATTGTGGTGATCATTAATTAAATATGAGAAATATATTGAGAACGGTTAATTTGTTGCAGATTATCTGTATTGTTAAATTATTAAGATATGCATGAATTATTCATTAAGAAGTTGATATTACAATACATTCTGAATGTATAGTTTTAAATAATGCATGTTGTGATTAGCTATTAATAGCTGTTTGCACGCTGTGAAGAAGTGTAACGTTAACAGTATTCCATGTCATTACGAAATACAGACCTCGTTTGTCACGGTGATGTTTTGGTACGATTTAACACTGAAATGGAAAATTCGCAATTTCTTTTCAGATAAAAGTAAATTAATATATCAACCAAAAAAAACCTGCTACAGAATTGTACTAGATAATTTAGTCTCACCCAAGGGACGGAGTTGGAAACATATTCAGCTTTATACATTTCTCGAGTGCCGGATATGGACTTGGTGCAAAGTTTGAAGAAGTGGTCTTATCACCATAGTAACTAATGGTAGACCAATCAACCACGTGTCAGATTTTGGGCACAATCAAGGTGATGTATGGTTTAAGGCACTAAATAATATAAACATCATTCGTATATAAAGACATAGTAGCTAAAGTCACGTAAATTAACCCCTTAAGGACAATGGGCGGTCCCTAAACCCATTGAAAACAATGCATTTTGAGCCCGTACATGTACGGGCTTTGTCATTAAGGGGTTAACATTTAAAATACTGATAACATGGTCATATATTACCCTTCAAAGGTTTGGTGTCACTTAGAAATGTCCTTGTTTTTAAAAGAAAACCACATTTTGTCCATTAAAATAACATGAAACAGTGTAGACGTTGTTAATGTTGTAAATGATTATTGTAGCTGGAAAAGTTAAATTAAATTTTTTTATGGAATATCTTTATAGACATACAGAGGCCATTTATCACTCCCATCACTCCTGTGTTCCAACGGCACGTTGTGTTCGCTAATCCAAGTTTATCATTTTTAAAGGCTAATTGATCGTTCGAAAACCATTTTGCAATTATGTTACAAGTAGAAATTGTGATTCCTCACAATACAGGTTATTTTATCAATGTAAACATTTCCTTTCCTTATGTAGAGAATTGCAATGAATACATTAGCTGAACACATAAAGTAATAATAACTATTAGCTATTATAATAATATAACTAATAACTAGATCGTCCCATACTTATTAAAGTATTCATTCTACAATTTCCAAAGTATGGTGTGTGTGTTTTATGATCAGGAGATGTGTTCTCTCAGTGGTAGTTCTGATAGAGGGGACATCAGACATAATTAGCATCCAAGTGCCAATGATGACTGTACTGTCCTTTTAATAAAGTATATATATATATATATATATATATATATATATATATATATAGCGGTATATATACCGTATATTGTTTCAATACATCCTTATACTAGCTCTTGACATTGTCCATTAATCATAAGTAGCTCTCAGTAAAGGTCAGAGACTCCTGATATATAACTATTCCGTAGCAGTTTATGTGCAATGTGTCATGTTGGAACAGAGACCGGCATGTGTTTTCATTTGAACAGGCATTATGAAATGTATAATATGTATATCTTGTTTTCCTTATTCAGCTGCCAAAAATATTAAATAAATCACATAAAGGATTTTTTTATGCATATTACAATGTGACTGGAGCGTAATTGCACAAGTCTTTCCCTTTGGCCGAAATCCTAGATTCCTTCTGTTAACCTTATAATTTAGAAATAAAGCTTCTATATTTAACCATAAACTATATTTAAAGCCACCGATGATACAGACGTGTATTTTGACAATTATTTTGAAAAAAAGAAAAAAATGTGTATTTTTTAAAAGTGAAAACGCATACAATATTCACACATCCAGAAAAAATACGGTACATAGTATCTAACCAATCTTAAATATACATTTGAATATACATTCAAATAATAAGATCAGGCTGCAAAATCATCTGAAATATAAAAAAAAAGGGGCAAATTAAAATTAAAAATGTCCAATGTAATCAACTATATAGAACTAAAAGAACATGTTAACAATAAAAATACAGTATAAACAGAAAATGATGTTTTTTTTTTTGTTTTATTCATGATGCAAGCAATAACTGTTGTAGGGATTCGCAGAGCAACCAAATGCGGGTTCCACGGATCTCATTCACAAGGCTGAGAAAGGATGACAGGTGAGTAGGTAGAATCTGACGTCAGGTAAGAATCATTCGGCCCATCTAGCCTGTGGTGACAGGAATGACAGCAAACGAAGAAATAATGAGCCATCGGATCCCGATGAGGATGTGCTTGTGATGGGGGCCCAAGGCAAGTATCCCACCGGCCTAACTAGCAAACCATAATGCTGTAATGGTAATGTAAAAAAACCCAAAAACCTAACGCTGCTCTTACCCTCCTATATAATTAACACACTAAACCAAAACTGTCGACCTCAATTACTTAATATGAACTTTAATGCATTAGCTACGTGGTCCCTTTAAATTGTCATGGTGTCTCCCCTCCACTGCACCCAGCTATTTTCCATGTAAGAGATACATCTCCATGCAGGTGATATACTTCCATGTTCTACCCCTTTGAATCATCTAAACCCCGATTCATCAAGCTTAGAATATTCATCGTACCACCTGTGCCATTCATAGTACTACTACTACTACTAATTAACATGAAAAATAACTTTGATCACAAATAAACAATTTAAAATATGGAACTTTTAGAAACATTGCTAGAACCCAGTTCTAAAATTCAGCTCCTGAGTAGTAATACCCAGGGCTGGACTGACGATAAAAGGGCGATCCTGGCACTTTAAGGCCAGCTGCTGCCTGACAACATAAGTGTGGCGGGCAGGAGGATAAACCTGTTTTCATCATCATGTAGCATGTGGCCGCGCATGCCCAGCCGCTGGTAGCATGCGGCAGGATCTGATCTGCTGCTTCAACAGCATTTGCTTGGTGTGCTAGATGGCCAGTCTGGGCCTGGTAAGGGATATCTGCCACATCCCTCCCCACATTTTATTATCTGATTGCTTATATTCTGATATTGTTTTGGCAATATAAAAAAAAGAAACTGTGGAGAAAAATCAGCTGATTTTGGTGAATGTGTGCCACAGTGGAACATAAAGTATAACGTTGAGGGAAGTTCTAGTGAAAATGAACACACACATTTTGCTGACAGCCATCTTACCTGTGGGCATCTGCCAGCTTTGCCATGTAAAGCGCAATAAACTCAAGGGCTTTGTTTACCAATGCACTGGCCGCTGCCGTTGACTGAATAACCAGAACATGGCACATAGTTTCATAGCACACCAAATGATCTCACTTCCATACTTTTAGATTTGCTCATAACAGATATTTTGTTATCTCAAAAGAACGGCATACAAGGTGCGCTACAGATATACTAAAAATAGCGTAAACTCAGAAGCATGAGTTTCTGAAATCTGAAATTCCAGTACTGTAAGCAGCTGCCATGTAACTCATAAGTCGAGATTCCCGTTCTCAGTACATTTTACAGTTGTGAGTGATAGGATTTGTTATTGTCGAGCAAAACAATATAACGCTGAACGGTAATCTTATATTCACTCTTTTATTATAGTCATAAGGCAGTGTAACCAATGGACAGACATAAAGCTATCCTGAATCTAATACAAGACCAAGGACTGATTAAGGTCTAACGCTTCATACCAGGAATAATGGGCAAAGGCAAGAAATTGCTTGCCCAGGGTCCAATCAATATTAAGGGTGGCCCTGGGTGGAGCATAAGCATAAGCAGTTACACAGGGTCCTAGTGATCTATGAGATCCGCCCTCTTTCTAGATTATAAACTCAGTCTGTTACAACTTCATAATTAGGCATAAATGAATGTATTACACCTTAGTAAGTGGATATCTCACATACTTGTATTTTGGTGTGTTAAAGTAAAAATATACAGAAACTTATAATTTAAAAAAACGATTGGACAATTAATTTCACATATTTTACTTCCTCTCACCTCATGCTGAGTATCAGTAAATGGCTGGAAAGAAGGGACAGAGGTGTTTGCCTGTGGCTGCAAATAGTTTAACATTTTGGGCCACTTACAGAATACTTATTTCCATCGGTGTGTTCAATATGTGATTCCAGATACAGCCACCAGGGGGCATCAAGAGTCACAAGGACTTTCCACAACCTGACCGGGTCCTTTTTATACTCTCTGCAGTCCAAAGCGGTGAATGTATTTTGAAAAAGAATTGATATTGAGCACTAAACCTGTCTGCCAAATGTGACTAAGAGGGAAAAATGGTGGACCCTCTGTAAAGGTTACTAGCCCTCTCCTGCTGAGTACCAGGGTGACACAATGCCACTCAAAGCTTAGTCTAGAAACAGTTACCATCAGAAGAGCTAGAATGCTAACACATACTCCACCCTGTCAACGGGGCTTCTGTTCTAATTTGTATGTCTCTCCCAAAAAGATCAGCGATCCAGGGAGAGAGGGGCTCAGATCTTTGTAGCTTGCCCCACATTCAGTCAGTGCTTATGCCAGTGGAGAAATGAGATAAAGGAGGGAGAATAGTAGTGAGGGAGGTGGAGGAAGGAGGGATGGAGACAGAGGGGAGGGGAGAGGAAGAGGAGGAGATGCTGATTGCTGGTTGACTGCCTGTCACAAGTCGAATACGGGAGGATAAAAGAAGAATGCTGCGGGCAGTGATGGAGACAGTGTCGGGCATGAGCCCTGCAGCTCTGACCACCAGCACCCTGCTGCTCACAGGTTCGTGTGCCCTTTAACTGCTCTGCAGCTGCACACAAACACACACTCACTCACTCACACACATATATATATATATATATATATATATATATACACAAACACACACACTCACACACACAAATATATATATATATATATATATATATATACACATATACACACACAGATACACGCACGCAGGCTCTGCCTCTCTGCAACAACACAGCCCCAGCAATGCCCTGCTGGCAGAATGGAAGACATCATGATGCTGTGTGCATTAGTAGGGGGTGCACAGTCAGGGGGGATCTGGCCAGATGTTGGCTGCAAGACCCTGCCATCCAGGGAGCACATCTGTATGAGCAGGCAACCCCCTCTCAGCCACATAATCATGCATAATGCTTAGTGTGTGTACATTACTTAACAAACACTGTGTAATACCACAATAAGAACCACAATAAGAACCTTAATAATAAATAAACATTTATTGCAATGGTAGATTGTATGAAAAAAACCCTGAAACAATATTTTATTGTTATATTTATTTTTTATTTATCTTTGTGTATACAGTTAACAGCCTGGTGTATATGTTGCATATAATCTTTAGATAAATAAATAAGCCAAGTGCCTGTCCCTGGTTTCGAAATACCTGATGTTTCTGCGTAAAACGCTCTTTAATGGCTGTAATAGCTTAGACCTGCATTACTCCCTTTGCCGTCGATATATTGTTATAAACAAAAAGATCGGAGCGATCACACTGTGAAGCCCAAAGCCTTATTTAGAAAGGCATTAGCAAAGGCAAAGCACGTTATTTATGTGACAGATTTGGCTCGATGATGCGTTGATGCCTCGCTTTTCTAAGAGCTCAGAACGTTGAGCGTATCACACTCCCTAAAAGAAAATGTGTTTATACGCTTAATAGTGTAAATAATACATTCATTGTGCTAGAAATAATTTATATATCATCTGTATTAATAGCTACCAACGTATCATAAAGCCGCGTACAAAGCATGTATCAAATTGGTCCCATTGTTGGCCCTTTGAAATGTCACTAGGCAGGCTGATATAGGGTCTGGCATGTTACAGTAGCCATCATGTGTTAGAATGTATTGGTTTGGTAAGTGTGATTGACTCAAGTTGAATAATCATTATAGGGCATTGTCGGCATATACAGAGTGTTGGATTCATGACTTCGTGTTTGGAGGCTACCATACTGCCGGGTTAGTTGGCTATATGTCATCCCAGGTACATCTCTTTGGACTGTCTCTATAACAGTTAAACCTGGCAACACCCTGTTCCAGTGCTGGTCTTTCTTATAAGAAGATGGTTATTGCTTAAAATCTTATTTTGGTCCCATTCGGGGATCCTGAGTCACAGAGCCACCAGCTATACAAATATTAGTAAGATGACTGAGCAGGAAAGAGTTAATGTGCTAAAATATAACTTTTATTAATTCCCTTTGTGCATTTGGACTGTTAAAAGAATTAACCCCTAATGCATTGTTTTCAATGGGTTTAGGGACTGCCCATTGTCCTTAAGGGGTTAATGACATCGTAAGAAGTGGGGCTCCTATATTTAATCTTGAGCTGGACTTTTTCTAAACAAAAATACGGTATGTACTGTATTTAGTGTATGTTTCGTATTATTATATAGTCACATATATTTTAGTTAGCCTAGATTTTAGAGCCCCACCTAAAAAATACATTCCAGTTAAACCATATTAATGTCATATAATTTCTTTAATCTATTCCAGTGCTCAGGCTGGACTTCCCAAAAGCCATAACTGGTAAATTATCCCGTTACGCCTCTGGCAAACTCACAGTCCAATTTACTGAAAAGCTGCCTCTGATTCTACATAGACTCAATAATTCCACCCATAAACCCCATCCTATCTTAATCCAGTCCTACATATATGGACACTATATTTCCATGGAAAGTAAGAGGGTGAATATTATAAGCAAATACACAAAAACGTAACGTACAGATAATGTTTTCCTGCAATTTTAATGAAATTCTCTTTAATGTCTGCCAGTGCTGCTGGGAGGCTGTTCCACTTATCTACCACCCTTTCACCAAAGTACATTAACCTCTTGCATTACATCTAAACCTCTTGTTCCAACATTTACACTTGTTTGAAATATTCAAATAAACGTCCCTATGCCTCTCTCTCTGAATTAAACATGCATTTTATCTATGGGTACCCATAATGAAAGAGATTTTATAGTGAATCAGATACTTTTCAAGCCTAGTTCTAAAGTGTAGTTTAGTCTAGAAACTAGGAACCATTTCTGAAGGTCTCAACTTGTATTGAGAAAATGTGAATAGTGCATAGAGAGGAATATCAACTGCAAAATACAAACAAAACCAAATAAACAAACAAATAACAGTTTCCAGTTTAAAACCTTTTAGCCTTTCTTTATTCTGGCTGCACCCAGGATAGGAATTTTGGCACGGCGGAGAATGAATGTCGGAGCATAGGTGTGTATCCTAGAATGAAAGTGATACCATTTATTTGGCCAATATCGAATAAAGACGTAAAGTTATGTAAGCTTTTGTGACCTCAGAGGTCTCTTCTGAGATCTCTATCTGAAGAAGAAGGGCCCCAAAAGATTCCAAAAAAGGTCCAAAAGGTTCTACTTTATCACACTGAATTGCTCAAAGTAATAAAAAAAACCTGCTCTCGAAGCTCTCCTCTTTCTGGCATAGAAAGTTACCGGGCATACTCATATAACTTAGAGCGCCAGCCAACTTGTTCACTGTTGCTAGTCCCTGCAGCTGAAGATTAAGATTCACTTGCATGAGCCAGAGCTGGGCTTATTCTGCATTGAAAAGATCTAAGAACGTTCAACATTCTGTAGGTGGAACTCTTCACTTCCAAGCCAATTTTTTATGATCCCAGCCATTTGGAGCAAATGTCACTGGAGAATTATTAAAGCAAAAAAAAAAAAAAACACTTTATAAAAAGTTATCCTACAAAATAAGAAATTGTTTCACATATTCTATTGCATAAATGTGGGTCAGACAGTAGTATCTATTTGACAAATGTGACTTTAATACCCTAACACAAGCACAGATGTCCTTGTCCAAAGGGCCCTGAGTGAAAGACTAATGCACCAGAGAATGGGGAACTGAGAGGTAACCAGTGGTGGACTGGGCATTTTTGGTGCAGCAGAATGGGCGAAAGGGCTATATTGTATGTTAAAAGCTAATTAAAAAGTAAAAAAAACTCAGGCATAGATTACTTGGAACAAAAAGTTACAGAGAAAAAAAGGCAACCATTTTGTTGTATTTAAAAAGCCATAAGTAGGGTTGGTAAGGTTGGTACCTTGGTGGCTTGGGCAGGATTGAGGTCGTGCACATGGCTGACATCACATGGAGAAGCAATGCCGCTGGGTTGTTGAAACACAGAAAGAACAAAAATCTTGCACATGGAAATAGAATGTAGGAAGAAGTTCTTTATTAAAGGGCCAATGAAAAAGGCTTACCATGTTTTGTGCCCCAAATTGGCACTTACTCATAAACTGAGGGGACTTTAGTAGATTCTTGGCACCGGTGCTTTCCCTCCTCATGGGCTGATGCAGGTGACAATACTTTGGCTGATTATAGAGACACAAAATCTAGCCCGACCTGCAGCAAGCTATCTCCATTACATTGAACTTCTTGTCTTCTTTTGTTGTTATTTTGCGCGGAATACTCCATATACCATCTGTGCTATTATTTGATTCGGGATTGAAAGGGTTGATCACCAATCTCTATGTTAATCCGACTTTATTTCTTTTATTCTGGAAAGCTATTTTGCTAAGCTGTGCCGATGGCAAAAATGAATCAGTTTATTGGAAGACTAAGCGGGTCAACCTCCATATTATCAGCAGACTAAACCCTGCTGTGCAGAGAGATGGTGAGTTTAGATCACACGGGGGACCCATTATTTTTTTAATTTACCTTTTGCTGTTTTTAAAACCTGTTCCGTCTAACTTATTGACAGACTAAAGAAGGTAAGTACTGCTTGAACTGACTTTGAGTTCGTTATAATATTTATGTGCCTTTAAGTACTCAACTCTAATTGGTCTCTAACTCATGGTTGGGCAAACTCTGACCTTCCATTTATTTTTCTGTTATCGGTGGCTTTCTCTGTGCATGCAGCATGTGCAGTTTTGCTCTCTACCTTTTGTACTGTATGTCCTGATTTATGGTCAGTGACCAGATTTATAGTCCAACAAAAGCCGAGTGTCCACACGCTGTGAAACCTGCTCTAATTTGTAGATATTCTGATTTTTTTCAGAATCTGCTTTGCATTTAACCTTAGAATCAATAAGCTAACGTTCCCTATCTGGACTGTTTACTCGCATACTCCAGCATTTATAAGGTCATTTGAACCCTTATTCAACACATTTCTTATACTAGGGTGATTATATGTGGCGTTGGTTTGGTGCATTTTTGTAGAAACCTAAAATATACAAAAACAATACAAAACACATAGTTACATAGTTCAAAGTTACATGGGTCGTAAGGTTGAAAAAAGACCTAAGTCCATCAAGTTCAACCCTTCTACCTGACCTTCCTATTCTTGAACCACTTGACTGTTCTTAGTACACTGATCAATAAGAAGACGCACAGAGAGTCCTGGAGGCTGTGCGTTTATTTTGTTTGTAGTACTTAGTAGAGCTGTGATATGATATTTTGGTGTTAAACTATTGCAATTTTGTCCCCTTTTGGGATAACTCCTGTGGTCCACAAATATCTGTTTATGGCATCCCAACGCATGAATGGACCTACTATGAGTCAATACGTAAATGTCATAAGTAGACAACCTCTGCGGAGAAACATCCCCCCCCCCCAAATCTGACTACCATGAAGCATGGGTTTTAGAAGAGACAGGAGGGAACAGCACCAAGAAGTTTGCTGATTTCTTACAGATTAAATCAGCATCCCCAAAAAGAATCAGATACTGTATATCTGAATGACAATGCAGATTATATTTTAGATGTTTATATATATGAATGTTTTATGAGGATTTGTGGGGAACCTTAACATTTTATCGTAAATAATTAACTGATTTTTCTAGGGCCAACTTGACCATTGCTCCAGGAAGACCTCCCCAGAGATCCTTAATTTGATGAGATAAAATATTCCATCTCACCTTCAACTTATTCTTTAGTGAATAAACCCCTTAGTGTGTAAAATTGCCTCTTTGGTTTATTAATAACCTACATTTTTATGCGCTTTAGTAAAAAGGGCCCATTGTTCCCTTAGTCACAAGTTTACTGCCAAGAATATGGCCTGTCATGTGGTAACTTCTGGAATATCAGCGAGTTGCATTGTCTTCGTCTACACGCGAAAATAATGTGTCTGTCATAAACAAGCTTATACTGAAAAGTTGCCCTTTATAGTTTCCTAAGAAGAACTAAAATGTTTTGTATTTTTTTTATATTGAAAGGTATTCTTTTTATAGAGCAAAATCCAGTAAAATATTATCATGTGCAATAAAAGGACATCTACCGGTATATACGATCAACTCAGAATCGGGGATTTCTCTGTCACTTAGAGAAAAGCTGCGGGGGATGAAGTCAAATGGAAGTTAATAAATGAACACAATAGACAACATTGTATTGCTGGAGAGACTTTGTTCTTTCTTGGGGTGAACAAAATATCTATAAAACAATTACACTGATTGCCAATGGAAAAACACGAGATATATGTAGTTTTAATAAATCAGTGCAGTATAAAATTTGTGATGGCAATAATTTAATAGTTCAATAGATTCACATGGGTATTTTCCATGACATGCAGCCACTCGTACAACCAACAGCTAGCATAGAGCGACAGTAATACCCAGATCTTTTTTTTCCAGGGATCAGTAAAATAATCTGTGTTTTTGTCACTGTCCCTATCTGAGCAATAAATACGGGTAAAAGATGCTGGGTTTCAGTTTCCTTCCGAGAGTTTTACATGACTTTCCCTTTGACTGCTTAAATGTAAACTGATGGCCGCCATCGCTACTGTTGAACCCAGAGTGTCTTGGACATGTCAGTGGTTATGAGGTCTTTAGATATGAATGCTGCATCAGCCTAATGGATGCACTGAATTAATTGAGATGGATCTTTATTTGCTTCATTTTTGGTTGAAAAAATTGTACTTTCATATTACTAAGTATTTTTATGTTTATATATATTTAAATCATCTACAATATATAGAAAAATACCAGGTATTACAGACAGAATGTAGACGAATAGCAATAATAAATAATTGTTAAGTATCAGCATTTTATACATCATTCATGCATCATAACCTCAATACATTCATCCCCAAGAAACACAACACTGAGCTGCAGGAAAAAATCTCTGTATTAACCGCACAGCTGTTTTTAACCAGAATGCAATGCTTTCTCCCCATTACTTGGATCGAAGGCACGCTTTGTGCAGTTAGAGGTCACAGGCATGTCTGACCGTAGCTTTTCTGTCTGTTCTCTTCCTTCTGCTTTCAGTGTACACTATTCTGTCCAAGGTCCACTCCGATCGGAACGTCTATCCTTCCTCGGGAGTCCTTTTTGTTCATGTGCTGGAGAGGGAATACTATAAGGGGGAATTCCCTCCTTATCCAAAGCCGGGTATGGGATTTTTAAAATATGAAAAATGTTATTTAATTCATACAAGAAGCGGTCCCTCTGTCTGGGGCAACCTACATGATCCTCAACAATGCGTCTCATTGTTTTCAGACTTTATTTGTGATCAAACTTCTATTGCAAAACTGTAAATAAGGGGGTCATGCATACTTTGTGTAGAGGGGCTGCTTCTTTATTGTGTTAACGCATTAGATATCACTGCGATCCAGTAAAATGTTGATATCCCTGGTGCTAATATGTCACCATTTACATGTTTAATTATCAATAGCAAAGTTTCCATCATTTTGTTATAGATTTTTATTGATAAATGGAGCCATATATTAGATCAAGTCCCCTAGAGTAAGATATAACTGACCAAATGACTGGAATTTGGATGGATGATATTATAGCACCATTGAAATCATCATTCTCAGAAAATACTATTGTTTTATTTATTTTAAGATCATTATATTGTGTATTTTGTTCCAATCATTTTCTTCATTCTCATAATTTAAGGAACTAAACTATAGGTTGTTGAATGGACATCATGAAGCGCAACTTAACTTCAACACATTTCCGGATTGCCTTGTGTATATCCCTAGAAGGACATTGGCCTTTACCACTTCTAACGGAAGGCTGGCCATAGCATGTACTGCCCTTTTGGTGAAGTAGTAGTTTACATGTTGCCTGTTAGCCTTCCGTTAGACGTGTTTTTTGCAATGTAATTATATATTTTGTTATTCTCCACCAGCCATGTGATTTGGTGATATAGTACACATGCCCTGACACTCATGTATACTAACATGAAAACATATAGCACAAGAGCATAAACTTCTGTTCCCTTTGTATTACATTACAATAAGGGCAAAGTACACAATTGTATGATGTTAAAAATGATTAATACTGTCCTTTTGATTGTCTATAATGTTCGTTTTACATTATTATTATTATTTATTCTTTTTTATAGCGCCATGAGATTCCACAGCACATAACATTTTTATCTTGTGTATAGTACTTGAAGAACAATGTACGAGATCATTAAAAGTTTTAATATTGGGGGCTTTTTAGCACATAATATCTCTAAAAAAATTAAACCAAAAATATACTGGGTAATTCTGTTCCAGCAATTACCTTTATTGTGTGCCGAACTGATTTATAGATGTAGCTGTAATCCTAATATAATAATCATTTAGAAAAGTGTAGATGTGGAGCCCCTTCCAAGAGTCCAAGAATATGTTAATATGGCTACACCAGCAGTTATAGTAAGGAGAAGACTCTGGGTGTCTGGGTGAAAGGGAAAACCTTTTGTCGATCATCAGACTACAAGTCCCACTATGCAGAGCAGGACATTCTACGATACAATTCTAAATGTTTCTAGTATTTTAGAACATTCCATATTTTGTACAGTATTTAATATTGTGTTTCCTGTTTAGGTGAACTTAGTAATGATCCCATAACATTTAATACAAATTTAATGGGTTACCCTGATAGACCAGGATGGCTGCGATACATTCAACGGACACCGTACAGCGATGGTGTACTGTATGGATCACCAACATTTGAAAGTGTGGGGAAGCCCACAGTTATCGAGGTAGGGTTTTCCATTTTGTATTATTATTAAAAACAATTTTGTATAGTTCTGCAAATGTTTTGAAATGGATTATATGCCTTTGGTAAATTGCTGAAAATACTATAAAACCTGCTTGAACAATTGTTGGATGCTCATGTTGTTCTAGCGTTCACAATCCTTCTCAGTACATCAGACTGATCCTACGGTACAGAATCGAATGTGAGGCATGAAAAATCCAGCAATATAATATTTTGGACCTCATAAACCTCATCATTGAGGTATGGTTGTTATCTCAATAAACGGGAAGGACTGGCACTGTTAAGCCCAGATGTCAGGCCGAAGCTAGAGGCTCGTTAATAAAATGTCTCAATCATCCAGGTCAATTTATCTTCTGTCCTTCACCTGAAAAACAACGGACAAACGAAAAACATCAACCAAATCTTAAGCAATATCTACGGTGTTCCAAGATGATTGGAATCTACTTTAACCCAAAGCAGAATTTGCCTATAACAACCAACTACAGAAATCAGCAGGCTATACCCCATTTTATGCCAATTACGGATATCATACAATCATGGCTGACAATGGCAAGGCCACCAATGCTCGATGTGTACAATCCGGTCCAATGGAAAACAGACAGCATAAAATTAGCACAGAAAGAATACAGTTGAAACGCGAGTTTTCCTCTGCCAAAGCCAACCAAGAGCCCCACGTGTTTTTTCTCTAATGGGTGTAATCATTGGAACAAGTTTAGTAATCTGTAGGCAGCACGACCGAAAGGATTGACAACCAGGCCACTCATTTGCCACTTAATAGGTGGGTGAGTATGCACTCAGGAGCATGTTATGTCCTTTGATGCCTGTACTATTAGAAAAAAAAGATCGAACAGCGAACTAATCCAAGTGGTAAGGATAGTCTAAACTTGAATCACAAGGAAAGTTTCTCTACACAACAGAATATGAATCTAGACGGGCTGAATGAGTGAGTTCCAATTCGCTTTTCTCTAGGTGCAGTGAGCAGGGTGGTTTAACCTGTTGTTCATAGAATACACTGTTAGAGGGGCCGAGCTCAATGCAAATCCGGCCCCCTTTACCTCTATACCGGATAGGCGACATCTTGAGCTGCCCTGACTGGGGTTATTGAACACTTTCATAGTGTCCTTTTTTTGATGAGTGATGGACAGGATTACTA
This sequence comes from Spea bombifrons, assembly GCF_027358695.1. Lineage (NCBI taxonomy): Eukaryota > Metazoa > Chordata > Amphibia > Anura > Pelobatidae > Spea > Spea bombifrons. The sequence goes on along the minus strand of NC_071091.1, from coordinate 17,042,220 downwards.
GGTAGGCATCCCAGAAAATTAGGCACCTAACAAACTGGGTTTATGGACGCACAGATCTGCCCCGCCAGTAACAGCTGCAGGGCCGGCAGGTTGTGTGATGGGTGCGTTATGAATGAGCATGCAACTGCTTCAGCGAACACCTCGCGTACTTATACATTAGAACTGACATCAGCGCAACGGAAGCAATGAATCCTGGAGGAATCAGGCTAAGCGGGGTATGGTGCTGATAACGACGGTCAAAAAAATTTCAGGTTCAACCTATATCTGTTGAAATTGTTCTGATATTATGCTGTGCAATGCATGTAATTTGAATAATCCTTTATCGCCTTGTCATATTTTATAAATCAACAGTGCTGTTTCCAGTTCCTTTTATCTGCCAGAAAAAGAACTAAAAAACACATTTTGTTCATTTTATATATATATATATATATATATATATAGGTACACATCTGACTGTAAATTAGCGCAATATCTCCAACTGTAACTAATGCCATGTAGCTGTAATACACAGTAATGCGCTAGGAGCACCATGACACCCTTTGCATTGGGTTAAAGCAGTCTATAATTGCTCAAAATATAGCTCAAACCCTCTTTGCAAAAAAGAATGGAACTAATCATTTGTGTATATGCACATACATATATATATATATATTAATATGGAGTTGGTCCTCCCTTTGCAGCTTCCACTCTTCTGGGAAGGTTTTTGTGGGAATTTTTGCTCATTCATCCAGTAGAGCATTTATGAGGTCAGGCGCTGATGTTGGATGAGAAGGCCTGGCTCACAATCTCCATTCTGGGCTCTGTGCGGCCGGTCAAGTTCTTCCACACCAAACGCACCCAACCATGTCTTTATGGACCTTGCTTTGTGCGCTGGGGTACAGCGTACTTTAGTAGTAGTTGATCGTTCTTCTTTCACCATGAGTATCACAGTGTACAATTCCGTTGGTCACCTGATGCTAGGTATAAGCAAGTAAAATCAAAGAAATACAGCCGATGGCTTGAACTGTGTGAATTTTCCTCTTTCTCCTTTAATTAAAGCTTTGAGCTACATTAGTTGCTGGTTGATGTTCATTATCTACATTGCACCAGTCACTCTACTCTTCTCCTGGAACACCTATTGTGTATTATAATTATTAATCTCTTTGATAAAATAATTTATCTTCATGATACATTATTTGATGTTTAAGTATATTTCTTTCTTTTTAAGGTTCTGACCTACTGCCAACTGAAAGTGTTAAATAGAGGTTTCCATTTTTACTTGTTTTGTTTGTGTTTTTGCCATTATCATTTCATAGTTGCTTAAAATTATTGCACTTTTAATTATAATCAACTAGGGTATAAAAAGTGATTTACATATAATGTATTGACCTTGTATGACCTTGTTTTTTTTAAATAAAAATGTCTGTCTTCTCCATAGATAACTGCCTACAACAGGAGAACCTTTGAGACTGCAAGGCACAATCTAATTATTAACATAATGTCCGCGGAAGGTGAGCGTCTGTGTTGTGAATATTTGGGAGATCTGTGTCTTTCGCAGATAGGTTTAAAGTGATAAAGTAGATAAACATTATCACCGTATAAAATGGCTATAGTTATTATTATTATCCATTATTTATTAAGCTCCAGCATATTATGCAGCGCTGCACATTAACTTACCAAAAAAATACGGTAAGTAAACTAATTACTGTATTTATATTTTCCGTAACCAGTTATTTATCTATCTTGCTAATTAAAAATCATCATAGTTACATGGTTAGCAAGGTTGGGAAACAATTTCCAACTTCACCCATTCTAAGATACAATCTTTCGAGATTTCATTGATCCTCATGGAGACAAATGGATACAAAGCTGTGATGAACTTCTAATTAGCCAGCAAACAGCAAAAAAAAAACCAAAATGACGACAGTATTTTGGGTAGAATAAGGCACTCTAGTGTTTTTGAATAGGTCCAAGACACCTACTCCTTTAGCCCAGAGGAGAGATCAGACCATCTTCTGGGTGAATTCCCCATAAAAAAGTTTTTTAGTTTTTTTTTTATTACAGGTTTATGGCTAGGTGATCAAAGAAGTTCCTTATTTGGAAGATAACTAAAGATTTGGAAGATCATATAGTTTAAACTTTTCAATCACGGATGATGTAGAAAACAGGCAGGCCTTTCAGTGAAGTATTTTTGGTTCCATAATCCCATAAGTAAATGTCATTCATGAAAAAAAGCTCCAAAAAATTAAATGAAAGAGACATGGGGCTCTTTCAGGAAGGAAGTATGACAACCACCTGAGCTGTAAGTACGATTGCTACCGAACTAATAAAACTAGTTAGCTGGTGAAAAAGAACTCAACAGCCAAGAGTACCAGGATGGCCGAGTGGTTAAGGCGTTGGACTTAAGATCCAATGGATGTATATCCGCGTGGGTTCGAACCCCACTCCTGGTACATCTTTTGTAATAAAATGATAATAAATAAGTAAATGCCTTTAATGAATAAAGCACCCCAAATAATTAATAACACAACACATTTCTTACTGGAAGGAATTATGATTCAGTGGAGGAGATGTCTTACACCTCAATTCCATAAGTTAAAAGTAGAGGGTCAGCGGCTTAGAAATAATGTAACGTGGTAGATAAGTGGAACAGCCTCCCATCAGAATCTGTAGGGGCTAATACAGTGAGAAGATTTAAACATGCATGGTGTAGGCACATGGCTATTCTGAGCCTAAGGCGAGACTATGGATCGGTGATTAAGGATTAAAGCAGGTAAAATAACTGGTTCTTAAACGCTGTCCAATTCTGTTTCAGTAAAACCCTAAATAAAGTATTACCGAAGCCAGGATGATTTTTCCAAAAAATTGTCAGCCCTAGATGATAAACATTTAAACCAATACAACTTGTATCGTGTACAGTAAAGCTTGTATAACATATATTTATCAGTTTTTGTGTCCAGTTCAGTTACTATGTGATCCTGGGATTGGAAGGCATCGGCTGACCTTAATAACTTTTATAACATGAAGTTGCACAATGCAGTTCATCTTGTGCTTTATCCATTAGAACCCAATAAGGAGGATGCAGTAGATTGTGTTTTTGAAGTTTTTTAAAAGTTTTATTTTTAAAAGTTTTTGTGGTTTTTAAAGTTTAAATGTTTTGCTATAAAGTACTCTAAAAAAAATATACAAACATTTTTCAGCCATTCCAGAATAATATATATAAAGACGATACATACAGCATGTTCTTAGCAGAATCTGCATGTATTTTGCCATTGGCGATCTGACATGTACTGTTATACGCTTCTGAATATTTGTCTCAAATGGAATAGCGCCCTCTGCTGTTATTCTCCAGGTGTAAGGAAAAACAAGCAGTCTTAAATTTGGAGAATTGGAAGGAAATGTGCGCTGGATTTCCAGGAGATATGAACATGTTACATTAATTTATAAATGATATACGGTATTATTTAAAGTTATATTTTAATACATTTGTAGATTAGCTTTTAGGTTTCTCTTCAGGCGTAGAATGGTGCCTATTTATTGTGCCAGCATCTCAGATATTTGGAACAATAACGTCAAGCATTTCTGCCTCGGATGTAAATTGTATTGTTACAGCAATGACAAAAAACAGTAATGTACTAAGGTTTTGCCACCGATTTCCCACACTATCATGATGCCACCGACCATCTAGCAGCACCTGAAGGTGACAGCAGGCCTAGCAAACCTTGGTCATGCTGTCTATTTATTACCCGAAAGACACCTCTAATGGAAAACATCCCATTACTTTGGCCCCCACTCATTGTAAAACAAGTAAAATATTAACATATATGCAAATTAGCATACACTCAGGAATAACCGAGCCCCACCATATAGATAGCTGCCTTAGACCACAATTTAATGCAATCAAGGGCATGCTGGAGAGGCATCTGAGACGTGGTTTATCTAAGGTTATAAAGGGCCAGCCCGGAAGAAGAATATAACGAGATCTAAGTACAAAATCTAAGAACATAGTACATCAAGAAGGAAAGAAGAAATGCATTATTAACCTCTTAACCCGCCAGAACCCGGAGCCTTCCCTTGCGGGACATGGCCAGGACTGCCCGCTAACATCGGTTAACGCTTTTTCTGTTAGTCTAATTGTTATGTTACATACTAATTGTCATATCCTATTTACACACTGTACAGCGCTGTGGAATATGATAGAGCTATATAAAACAAAACAAAAAATAAGAATTCTAATAATAATAATATATCTTATGTTAGCCTATTTGAAAATGATGGGCATCTTATCCTAATTACTACATCTTTATTTGGGTTTTCTTTACGTAGATTTTCTACATCCGTACCAGGCTGAGTTTTTCATTAGAAATATGAATGTTGAAGAAATGCTGGCTAGTGAAATCCTCGGAGACTTCCTTGGAGCAGTTAAAAATGTATGGCAACCAGAACGTCTAAATGCGATAAATATCACATCTGCCCTGGATCGAGGGGGCAGGGTACCGCTTCCCATCAATGACATGAAAGAAGGGTAAGCACGTTAGCCCAAGTCTGATCTGTTGTTATTGTTCCTTGTTTGGGAAGTTATGAGTCCACAAAAATCTCAGAGTTTCCATGAAAAAAAGGCTGTAGATCAAAACTGTTTTGGGAGGCGCATTGTGAACTGGGAAAACAGGACAGATTTAAGTTACTTCTTTAAGATGCCCCAGAGAGTGATGGACTATTTAATTAAAATACTCTCATATTAATGAAATATGCTAGAAATAAAATACATGCTTCCAGTTGCCACTTCAGTCACGGAGAGTATTTAGAACTCAACCCCCTAAAAATCTACTGATCTCCAAAATGCAAAAAATAATAATAAATAAATGAATGTCCTCATTATGAAAGTATTGTATCCTCTATTTGGTGCACTAGCAAAAATATTGAGCATTAATTAGTTTTTTTATGCTAATGTTGTTATTAAAAACAGTCTCTACTAAAGATGGATGCTTGGAAGATAAATGTATATTCTTCATTGGTTATTTTTCTTCTTTAAGAATCGTCAGTTATTGCTACAGTTTTAGATAATTTGGTGACATTAAAATGTTGAAAACATCTTGCTAATATATGTTTAAACATAGAAATTACTTTGACATTACGTTGAAAGCATAATTTCAGAGGCTTGCAGTGGGATCCTAGTTTTATGCTTGTGTTAACCCCTTGAAACACATTGAAAATAAATTGTTGTACATATTTTTTGGTGGTGATAATATTACATTAAAAAAGAAATCCTGGTTTCAATCTGACTCACCAGTGCCATACCTCCTTCCTTTGGGTTTTTTTAGCTATAAAAAGGAAAACCTATTTTCTTTTTTATTCTTTGGAATAAAATGCATTAATAGCATCTAAATAATTGGTTGCATGAAAGCGCAGGATGTGATAGAACCTATTATTACTGAAGACTCATTACATGACTCACCGACATTCATGCCCATTCAAAACGTATCCACTGCACCCAGTTTTTGGTATGTTGTTATTTATAGTTATATAAGCCCATAAGATACATATAGATGCATGACTTATTTCTTTTCATACAATTTCATTATTGTACATCATCGGTAATTAAGTAACAAAAGCTGACCTGCCTTTTTAGTGCGACATAAAAGGTTTGCTGCAAATGAAAAGTGATTTTCTCTTTTAAAATTCTCTGTGCGTTTTCTGTGCCGTTTCAGCAACACCTGGGTGAACCAGCATTTTCCTAGATCAGCGTTTGGTCCAGAATGATCATTTAAATGGAAACCATTCATTTCCCTGTCCCTAGATTATTTGAGTGTTTTATCATTTTAAAATGTTACACATATAGTTGTGCAGAAATGTCTGTGAATTCAAAACTTTTTATGGAACGAGCCAGTCGCATACCTGGGAAGACAGGTCACTCTCCTCTTTCTCCTGCATTAGGGGAGCGTTGTTTAGCTGTGCCCATTCCCAACCCATTTAAAGCTATTGCGACTAGCCCTGCCATTCATATAGCTAACCTTTTTCTTGGACATGCCTAACCCTATTGAAGCCACTCTCAGGAGAGAAAGAGCTACAGGTAGCCTACCCTGGGAAGTTCCCAGGTATACTTAGCTGTTTGATGCTGATTTTAACAGACATCACCAATTGATTGACCCGTTTCACCTTCTAGTAGTTTAAGATGTTAGGAAAAACAATTAAACAGTTTTCGAAAATTGCCATCAATGTCCTGAAAGTTAAATATTACTACATGTAAGCTGACAGAGGAAACAGTTTATTGCATCAACAAAGGAGCATATACATAGGTTTGGGTTACTTCAACATTAACATCGGGGAAGCCGATGTTGGCATTAGCCAACGATTGAGAGTATACTACACAACAGCTGGACATGATGGCATACTCTCACAATCCAGCAGAACCTTAAATTAAGAACTATCCAACATGACTTTATATATAATCATTATACAACCAAGGCTACAACTTTATCTTTATCTGGTCAGATTTTCTGAAACCAAAGGTATTGGTCACTTGGGTTTTGTTGTCATTTCAAGTTGTGTATGCTTAGGGTTTCATGATCATCAATGCAACATGAGTCTGATGCATGTTGAGGAGAACAGTTCAATTTCTTGGTTGCAGGGAAAGAAGCTAATGGCCTGGCTCCCTTGTCTGGTTGTGTTTTCAAACTGTCATAAAACTAGTGAAAATCAACCCAACATATAATGATTTTCTTTTGTTTGTTGAAATGCTTATATTTACTGTAATTAACCTTTGTTTTAATAGGGTCTATGTCATGGTTGGGGCAGATGTCCCCTTTTCCTCTTGTTTAAGAGAAGTTGAAAACCCACAAAACCAGCTTAGATGTAGCCAGGAGATGGAGCCTGTAATAACCTGTGATAAGAAGTTTCGAGCTCAATTCCAAATAGATTGGTGCAAAATTTCACTGGTGAGAGACTTAATATACATTGTGCATGGAACCCCCACCTACAATTCTTATTCTTTTTCTTTGAAAAAATGCTTAGATTTATGTTTAAAAACAGTAACTTTTTACCTGTGTAATATATGGTAATTCTTTTGGAATCTCCATTTCTACATTGAAAATGGAGACTTGCATGAATGTCAAGTTTTATTACATTCTTGAACTAATATTCCTTGTAGCTTCTGGTATATTTTCATTGGTTAATCCATTTATAGAACAGTTTGAGTTGCATACAATTAACATCACACTATCAGATGTTTCCCTGTGAACATTGTTTTGCGCTCCCTATGGCACTTTGAAGGTTGTCTACTAAGGGCAAACTGTTCTCTCTCATGGTAAAACAGGATAACCTATCCATTTGTACCATTTCCCATACCTCGCAGGCTTCTTTAATACTGTACATTGTAGTTACATCTGCTTTTTGAACACCTGGCAAAATGGAAGCTTGATATTGTCAGAATTCATTAATATTGATGTATAATGAGATTTTCATCTTCAAAATACTTCAGTTAACTTTTTTCTTTATGCTCAAAATACTAATAATGGCTATAAGTTATTATTATATATGGCCATTAATAGTTTACTTAAACATGTTGCTGGACATGATACAGAATTGGCCCCTACCTCAAGACATTGTTAGGCATACATTGAGTCTCAGCTCTATGAAGGACACTTGGTTTGTTGGAATTAAGCAATTCCAACAACAAAGGGCTTTCGACAATTAACAAAGTTCAAAAAGAGAACACGGTATATTTCTGTATGACTTTGAAATTCTTTCTTACTAACAGTTGACAGTGACTTCCCGCCGAAAGGATTTGTAATACAGAAGTGACTTAGCATGATCTCAAGACAAGTTTATGTTCTTCTTCTCCTGGATAAATACATATAAATATCTCAGAACTGTTGCAAGCAATGGATTTATGGATTTTTTTCTAACCTCAGTATATGTAACTTCCGCTTAAATGCCAAAATAATCATCTTGCGCACTTTACATGACGTTCCTGTGTTTTTGTATTAGGTTGACAAAACAAAGCAAGTGTTGACCCCTCAAGAAATCGTACGTGGAGAGGGGATTTTACCAGACGTCGGGGAATACAAACCACCTTCCCAAACTCTCAAAAGTAGAGACTTTTATTCAGAATTCCTCATCACGTTGGCTGTACCTTCTGCAGTTGCACTGGTGCTCTTTGCAATACTGGGATATATAATGTGCTGCCGGAGAGAAGGAATGTGAGTAACTCATCTGGCTTTACGTGGGGTTCTACACAAAGTACGATAGTTACTGGAGAAAATTTAAATTTACAAAAGGCTTCATTGCAGGAGTCTCGGCCTACGGGCGACAGACACTATGTTCCCAGGGTAGGTGATCCACCTGACCATATTTATGAAGATCATTTCTGTGAAAACATGGAAACCAGTTAACACTTATCCCCAAAATATTATCAATGATTTATCAATGAAGTCCAATCTATTACTAATGTGGTTAATACAACGAAGGGATTTAAACAAGCAGGGGATAGGCGTACAGCTATCCCGAATATACAGCAGAAAAATTGGACACACAGGATAGGCCAAGTGGCACTGAGCAACACAATTCTGTGTTGCTATGGTTACAGTTGGCAAAATCTTTTACGTTTTTAACGGTGCATTTAAAGACAGACACATCTGGGTTTTTCAAGAGTAAACACACTCAGATGTGTTTCATATGAACAACAGGACCTCCATATGCTGCAGCATAGCACTTTTTATAAGATATTGAAATAAAACTTAAAGGCTATGAAAAATCTATCTTGTTCATGTGACGGTGGTATAAAACTTTATATAATCCATACAGCGCAGGTTTTTGTTGCATTCCTTATTTCCCTGCATTGCTTAGTTATATTTATTTTTTTAATATATGTGGTGAATATGTTTTTTTTTGTTTTTTGTTGTTTATGGAATTGACATTTGGAATGAAATTTGGGATTTGACTCCAGATTTTAGATTTATATAACACGTATAATGGCTCAAAAAGCCTGTTTCATCTCTGAAGTGTTGCAAATAAGTATGGTTTACAGTCATTTAGGCTACATAAGCAAATTTGCATCAGATTGCAAGCTTTCAAGGCTACTTAGATTTCTTGTTCAGGCATATTATAAAAACCTGAGTTCTTTAGGAAGCTTGCAATCTGATACAATTCAGAATAAACTTATAGTTAGAGAGAGTTCAAGATTACTTGAAAACGTATTGTATTGTACACCTAGCGTAAAACTGCTAGCATTAAAACAAGGTAATCAAGACCAGTCAGAGCTGGAACATATTAGGAACCTCGGCGCACACATATTCCTGGAGTCCTGAAAATTAACTGATAATGAAAATTGTAATACCTTCCATAAAACTTTACAATTAAAATGTTGGGAGTTATTGCGATTTTCTTTACGCTTTTATTTTGGATGTTGAGGGCTGCAGTATGGCGGAGCTGTGAGGTTCTGTAGACCACCATCAAAGGTTTGGATGATTTTTTTGTGTGCTTTGCCTGTAATTTGCTTTCCCTTTCACCAGCTTTGGGACATGTTAAGGTTTTATCAATGGCAGCTCGTCCGTTGCTTGCCTTTCAGATGGTTAATACTGGTGTAAGATTTTGTTGACCAGTGATCTTGAAAGTAATGTGTAGAGTTTCCAGGTTAGTTGTTGACCGTTCATGTCCTTCAGAACTATTACCAGACGCAAAACTCAGCTTTCATATTTCAGTCCAGTTTAAGATAATGTACAGATTTTTCTAATTAGATGTGGGCTTGTGTGATTTTCTTGGAATGTGTGCGATAGAATTATAGAATTTGGAAAAGCAGCAAGTAGCAAAAAAACACCATCCTTTTTCCCATTGTGCGCACCCATTTGTCTCCAATAAATACGTGTTTTAATCCTTTGTCTAAAAGTCTTTTCTCAGCATTTTTATCTTGTCACTGCATTTCCATCCTTCCATTTGTCTATAATGGGATTTATGAAAGCTTACTCGTACTCAGATCCGAACCTGCGATTTGACTCCCAGTTAGGACCTTTATGAATATATAAGTCTATGGCTTGCAGAGCATCTTGGGAATTGTAGTTACCTGCTGGCTTCCTCTAGTTTAGGATTTTTGTCATTACAATAGTAAAGAATAATTTTTTATATTATTCCACAATATGATTTTCAGCATCAGGTAGTATTAACATATATGTTTTTGACACTCTAGTTGAATATAAAGCAATAGGTTCCGAGGTGAGCGTAGAAAGATTGATTTCTTGATTAGTGTTTAGAAAAAAAAAAACACATAAATAAGACACTAAGGAGCACAACAGCATAGAAACTGGTGCTTTTTAGTATATTTTATAAACAGGGATCTAAGTGGGATAAGTTTACTACCAGTCAATAACAAGCAATGCAGTGATAGAGAGGACAACCTAAAGGAATACGTACTCCATATCTATGTCCTTGTGGATTTTTTTACTGTAGGATATTAATAAGAAAACAAAAATATTATATTATATATACACATATAAATAAAGACTATATATATATATATATAGATATATATATATATATATGTATATATGTATATCTATATATCTATATATATAGATATATAAATATATAGATAGATATATATTTTTTGAAGATATATTAAGGTTAAAATGCATTTTAATTAGTTGGAAAGAAACAATTCGGATCTACTAAGAGTAACATATCGGAATCCCGCTCATGATGGTAAATGCTGACATGCGCTGCTTTGTGTTATCAGTAGCTGTTTCAGCATTTATGGTTCACGTAGCATCCATCATTCATGTATAGTTTAAGGAGTTCTTCCAATTTCAATGCTATTATTTAATTCATACATTTTGTTTTGCTTCTAGGGAAAAGAGAAACATGCAGACACCAGAGTAAGTGTCTTCTCTCTGTTATTTTCTGTCGCCACGTAATCTTTCTCACCTCACCGTAGCTAATCATGGCTCATCCATGTGTCTCACGTTTCACTCCGACATTGACTCACAAATTAATTTTGGTGAAAGCTGCTTCTAGTTCACACAGGTTTTATCTGAAGGGTTTACACATTCAGGCTTGGGAAATATTGGCGAGTCTGTATTAAAATGAATGTTTGCTTTTATCGCAAGAGTTTTGTTTCCTCAATGGGTCAAATACCGGAAGATCTCTCGTGATGACATAGTTACATTAAAAAGGTATATGGCCTAGGAGTTTTTGTAATAGCTTTTTTTTCTACTGTTAAATATTATTACAGGTTATTTTTATACATTGTTGATTTTAAAAATGGCAGGTAAAGTTGGGGAAGAAGGACTCATGTACCCCAACCATTTTAGAACAGAATATTAAAAGTACATCCAAGTGTACCCAAAATGATGCTTGGGGTAATTCCCTGATGGGTTTATCTTGGCCCTGGTTGTTTCTGTCATGTAAAATTGTTAGATGTAAGTGCAAGGTTCCCACTTGTTTTAGGTGAAGCATCTTGAGGGTCATCTAGAAAGGTTTTGGAACATCGATAAGTAAGAGGACGTATTCCGTGGTCAGAGTAAGTAAAGGAAAGTTCTGTAATCTTGGTGTGTTGTTGAACAAAAAAACAAAAGAAGAAGATAATTATTTCTCATGAGTTGTTTGGGCAGTTTTTCTACCCCTACTATGCCTATGTTCATTAGGTACAGATTAATGGAAGGGTCTGGGGTGCCATGTGTACTTTCCACTGGGGCCGATAACAGAGTTCATGGCAGCTGCTGGATCTTTGATCTTTGAAAAGAATTGTAAGAGTTACAGTACCACGTGGATGGAAACACATGGAATGTGAAGGGAAAAACATCACAAGCTTGTAAAAATGAGAAGTACATAAATACAGGATTTGGAGATTTCAAAACTTATGTTTAAAAAGTCATCAAGGCGGTGGCTGCTGTCCCAAGTGGTAAATGCGGGATCCCAAGATCCCTTAACAAACACGGCCAACGAGTACCTCCCGGCGTGGGAAAATAATGTACCCTCAGGGGGCACGGAGCTTACTATTGTCTCTCCCTTGCCCCTAAGAACAACAGATTAAGCATCGTTTAAGCAATGTTTTATATATATATATATATATATATATATACTGTATATATATATATATATATACTGTATATCATAACACTACTCTCCTTTTTATTAAAAAAACAAACCAACCTTTTTTATTGTTACCTTTTTTAAAAATAAAATGTAAGTGTGCACTTGTAGTTTTCAGTATAGCCCTTCTTTTTTGTTGGTCACATTTAATAAATGAACAGTACAAAGGGTCTTATTAAGACTATGTGAGTTTGCAATTGTGACTTGTTTGTGAGCTTTGCTCCATTTTCTACATGACATGTTTATTATAACAATACTCATTTTAATACATTTTCTTTTGTTGCAGTATTCAACTTGTCCACCATAGCGCTATTCAAAAATCCACTAAGGAGCTTCGTGACATGTCCAAGAACAGGGAAATCGCCTGGCCTCTCTCAACGTTGCCCGTGTTCCACCCAGTGACTGGAGAAATGGTAGCGCCAATGCATATGGACAACTATGACAACACCAGCATGCCTTTGATGCAAACCCAACAGTAAGTATCCAAGGGAATTTAAAGCTGAGCCATCCGTTTCATTTTGTGTTTAAATTTAGAGTTCTTGGGGGCTGGAAGACTTGCAGACAGCGTCATCTGGTATGTTCAATTTGGTACCTTGTATCCTGCTGTGGACATCGTATACCACAGCTGTCCAGACAAAGCTTTGATATGCTCATTAACGTATCTATATATATATATAGTCATTAAATAGTCATTTTCACAGAACCAAAAAAAATGTTTTGTATCAAATCCAGTGTACTCGCCTGAAAATAATAAAAGTGGGTATCTCATATGGCTTATACTCATTGCCTAAATGGAGAAATGTTTGAGAGGGTTAAGGCACTCTGGACTGGGCAGCAGCCAAATATACAAATTGATTATATATAAAATTTTATATTGGACTTATTAGATGGTTCTTGACTGATATTGTCTTTTGTAGGACTGCGTCACATCAGACCCAAATACCACAGCAGCAGAATGCAGGTCAGTATCACAGTCAGTGATGTACTGTTTGTAGAGATGGCACATGAGCAATGTGTGTGTGGAAAATCGATATATTGATCCGAGGAGCACTGCATATACCCCATAGCTGAAGGTGATACCATTCATTGGACCAACATAGAAAAGGTTGTAGAGTCACATTTTCAGACCTTCAGAGGAAAGCAATACCATCTACAGAAGAGGCCAATGAGGCCCTAAAAGCTTATCCTTATCGAACAGTATATTTGTGTGTCCCGTTCTTTAGATAAACTCATCTGTAAACCTAGTTTGGTCTACCGATTCCTTTATAGCAAACTGGTGACCCTTTAGCTTTGATTCCCATGATTCCCACCTAATCTTTGACCAACCAAATTCTCAACTGAAGAACATCATGCACATGAGCAATAAATTTGGCAGTACTGCCTGACAGAATTCAGGGAATGGCCACTTGGTAATGAAGGAACAAGGATTTCTGAATCTGTGCCACAAAGGATGGGTAACCCCTGCTCAATACCCACCACACTTCTATCTAATTATCTATCGAAGGAAATGTGCATTAAGAATCAAAGGTTTTCATTGCCTTTTCCTCTTTGTTAACTGCTTCCTGGAACCAAAAGGAGAATTTCGTATGACAACCTTTCAGAGATTTGAGGCAAGTATACTAACTCATCACGGCATGTCTTAGAACGCGAAAAAGTATCTTTACAATTTAAAGAAAAAAATATAAAAGGCTGGCTTGTTTGATTTTTTTTTGGGTCGCGTCCTGTCGTGAATATGTTGAATGTGTAGCTAAGTGGTATTTCTTTATCATTTAATATTTTCCACAGGTAAATGGTATCCCTGAAGAAAGAAAACTGACGGAAGCGATGAATTTATAACGGAAAAGGAATTACACACTCAGCATTTACTCATCAATGAAATTGTGCAATATTTGTACAGAATAGGATTGTGCATGGCTTGTGATGCCTGTCTTGGTGCCACAATCTGCTTACACATTTACCCTTTACTTGCGTGCAGCTATAATTTTAATTTGGAGATTTTGTATAAATGTAAAACTATTTGTTTTTTAAATTCAAGAAAATAACTCTCCATCCGCTGGTCCCTGTTCTTCTATTGCATCATCAGGGAAATAAGTTGTAAGGGATGCCGCAGGGCTGGGTGACAGGTGGACAGATGGCCTCATTTAAGATGGGAGTTCTCCCTAAACATGAGTTGCTCATATATAAATACAGCAGACTTAGATGTTAAAGATGTTTTTTTTTCATTATAGAAGAACCAAATATCGTTAAAAAGTGTTTTTTTCTGCCACTCATGGAGCTCTAGTCTATTCTGATTGGTTGGAATGGCCAGGCAGCGATTATAATACAGGTATTATTCATATCAGTGTCAGTTTACGTTTTTTTCTGTGTTCTCTCCAACATTTATATCAGATTTCTAGTTTTTGACTAAGTCACTCGATATACGAACATTCCCGGGAAATTCCCAAGACAGACAAGTCAAAGTTCCTATTACATATAGGAGGTGAAAAGAGGCCATGGTTAAGCTAAAGAAGCAAGGCTAAAAAACACGCAGGCGCAAAGCTACCCTCCAATAGACATATAGAGGACCTCGGCAGGCGGTGGACCCATTATACACAGCAAGCCATCTGCCCAGAAATTAAACACTGACCCAGACGCCTGCTAATCAGCTCTGATTACAGGGAATCTTCAAGCACAATCCAGACTCCCTGATGATTACGGAAGCCCAACTACTGCAAGTTGAGCTTGGTAATAGGTCAGTAGGTGAGACTGAAAGCCACTAAATTTCCAGACATACAGGACCAGGGTGATTCCTCTATATGCAAAGGCTGGCAAGGACTTGCCCTATAAGCCTACAGTCAATAATTCATCCTGGAGACAGCAACATACTAAAATTATTTTTTTTCCTCTTTGGAACAAGAATTTCATCGCCTTCTACAATTCTGCCTACGCCATGTATTTTAACAACAAAAGCGTTTTCAAATGTTATAAATAATTACAATAAAAGGCTAAGTTTGTGTCCCATTTGATTGAAGAACAGATTCTACTATTCTCAAACTAGTTTACTGGCGTTATCTCTGTAGGCATGACCGCGCAGCACAGCAGGTAAAATACTTCTTTCTCTGTAATAACAGAATTGCCTTTTCTTTAGACATTAGCCACATCCCATAAACTCATTTTTGAAACAAAGCTTTATTTGTATTTATTAACTGCGTTGGCTGTGTGTATATTTATAACTTTTCTAATCTTTGGCAGCTGTGACTGGTTGGCTCTTTTTTTCAGATGAACGGGAGCCTTTTAACGTGACATACAGTTTATTTTAATGCAAGCTCATCAGTAACAGATTTTATTTAATTTACCGGTAGGTAAGGCCCCCATACAGTAGGCCAAGCCAGGACAGTGTAGGAATCTCACTGAGCTCATGTGCTGGGGTACAAGCTGACCCAACTTGCCCTCTGGGGCAATACAGAGGGAACCCTTTGCTAAAGGGCATGTAAAAGTAAAGCCTGCGTCGTTAATAAAACTATAAACAAGTTTGCAAATGCAAAGATTATCAACTGACTTAGCTTGTGAGAGGCTCTAACGAATCTTCAGGATGTTATTGTTGAGGACAAAGGTTCTTCTGGTATCCCCTTTGAAGATCATGATCTTCTGGCCCTAGAGTTAGGTACAATAAGGATCTATGTATGCATATAAACTGTGTTTTTTGTTTTTAAATGAGGTAGCCACTGAGTGGAACCATAATATTAACCAGTTTCAGCCCAAGCATGAAGGACCCGTCTTATGCATGAACCACATTAATAGCTACAAAATTGTGCAGCTCAGAGCTATGCGTTCTTTGTCAATTGGTTTTGCAAATGATGCAGAATTAAAACTAATAGCAAATAACACCGGCACAAAACGAAGGTTTTCAAGAGGTTTATTACACAGGGGAAATACAAGTTTACACAACATATTGCTTCAGTTACCCGTCTTTCTTTAACCCAAGCAAGTCCATCATTAAGGATTTTAAATAGCGCTCCACAAGATTTAATTCAGAGGAATAAAGATATTGATCCATTTTACTTTGTATTAAAATGTTTATATTAAATTATAGCAGATTCCCAATATTTCATACATATACATACACACACATATGTAAATAAGCCTTAAACAAATGTATACAACTTATAAATAAAATAGCTTGGCTATTTTGTCACTTCTTCTTCTACATACCTGTTGTAATAAATCCAGTGCAACACTGGAACCCGAGTATTAAAACTCTGAAACTAAAACTTTGCGGAAAAAAAATCCTTAAAGCAGAAAACAATCCGATAAGGAGAAACGAAAAGAGGTATATCCCATGTTTAATTGTGGTCTGTTAGAACAAGATAACAAGTTATTGTAAGATACCAAACATACAAAACATCACATGAAAAAAATACACAAAATCCAGCCATCATAGGCTATTCCACTGTCTAGCTAATAAACAAGCGTTCTCAAAATACGGATAACGTGCTAAACGTAATGCCCGCAGAACAAATATTTGAGGCCAAAATGTTACATTTTTTAACTGTATTAAAAATGGGTAGAGGTTCCAATGCTGTTATACCCTACATGAGAATCCTTCATATTTGTGAAGAACAAGAAGACAATTCACTCAAAAAAGTGGCCTAGAAAAGGAAACGGTTCAGAGGCTGGAGAAAAAAACTCTGTCTAAAAAGGTTTACAAAGCTACAAACAATTTAAGTACAGATTTCATAATACGCAGTGAAAGTGGAAAACTATCTATAAAATGAATGGCTGTAGAGGAAATAAATAAAACATCAACAAAAATAAATAGCAGCGCTAAAAGCACTTTTCAAACATATATATATATTCTTTTGTAAAAACGAGAACAGAGCACGATACATGTTTATACTTCGTGTTAAGAATATGCAACACAAGCAGACAACTGGAAACTTTATAATTACAAATGTCATTATTATTATTATTATTATTATTATTATTATTATTATTACAAAGGCTGGCTAAGGCTCGTAGGATATATCTGAGGAGTTACCTATGGGTTATCCTTGCTTAATGTATGGGCTAACCAGTTGCATCCATCCACGTAATTATTTGCTATAATATGTAGCTTGTTACCACAGCCTTCAATGAAAATGGTACCATTCATTTTACAGACCATGTTGCTTCCCCGTTGCCATTATTGGTAACTCTTTTACTGTAAAAATAAAGATATATGGAGCAATAATTATTTTGTTTAATAAAAATTGTAAGCACATTTAAATATGGGAAATCGCAACACAAACACCGGACTAGCCTTCCTATAAATGTTACTCAGACTGTTTAAATGTAAATGATACACCATTAAAAGGGTATGCAAACATTTATTTACAATAAAAACAATATCCTCACCTATGCTCAAAAGAATGACAAATCAAAAAAAAATGATCCATATTTCACATAAACTATCTGAGAAGAGCATTTTTTTGTAACGAGCCCTCATCGTCTGCACTGAACGTTGTTTGTTGGTTTGTACAGTATAAAGGGACACGGGATCTTTGCTATGAATACAAAAGGTCACATTAGATTAGTGATTTCAGGAAGTGTGACACTTGGAAGAAGTATGACTTATTAAAAACATCAGTCAGTAAACACGTCTGTCTGAAATGTCTACAATAGGCATGAGGCAACTTGAAAGCGCTCTCTACTAAGAGTCACCATCATTTTATGACATTCCTTCACAGCATTTCCCATGAATTATAGAAAATAGAGGTGGAGATGTCAAGAGTTTTCTAATAATTCATAAAACAAAGTGTTTCCCCATCTATAACAGTTCTCTACAGACTGACAAAGGTATAAAGAAGTTAATGGCATAGAGTGCCCAGAAGTACACACTTGGGGACTTACCAGGGTAGGACACCGGAAGGTCTCCTTCTGCCAATGGAGTGATTCACTGAACGGTCAGGGCTAGTCACATGGGGGGAGAGCCCCAGACAGCCTTTAGAAGGTAGGGAGTTGGTGGAGTCTGGGCATACGTGGGCAAGGAGTGGGTCTGTTAAAACGTCACTCTCCACTGCCTGGAGAACAAAGAAACTGACCCGGAGACCCAGTGAAGCCGGGCTCCACCTGGAGACTCCAGGTCTATCCCAGAGGATTCCCAGGTATGTATTGCTATAAATATTTTAGTTGGTTGCATGACACCAAACGTAAAGAAGAGGCTTTGCTCTCTAAGCTGAGAACAGCTGCATTGTTAATGCTCTAGGCATTAAAAATTGCAACTTCTAAAAGACTGTAAAAGAAAAATAAACAATTCCTATCACCTTTATGCACGCAGTCCTTTGATCTATTCTAAGTAAACACGTGACATTGGGACCATTATTTCTGCAGCTAGAAGAAATAGGTATAAATTTCCTGACTAGATTCTTTACCTTATATATTCTTGGACTAAAAGATCACATTAAATTATAATGCTGTTTATGTATCGTCTATGATCTTTTTTTATGCAGAATATAATAAAATGTGCAATTTGCAACAAAAGAAAATCCTGGGCGTGCACAAGCAACATACAAGTTTATACAATAGAACAAAATTCACACTAATAACCTCTAATAACAATCCTTCTTACTCCCAAAGGCATGCTAACATTTTATAGCGTTGCTATTTTCTTTGTCGCATGTTATGGAAAAATACAGACCCGTAATACAGAGTGTTTCATAGTGTTGCTGCTGCCTGTTTGTAAATAATTATACCCAAATACCATTTTTTTTTATAAAATAAAGGCAGTATATTTTGATTGTACCCACATATACCTCATATCCAGGATAACTGATTACGTAGATTTAAACATAATATTAAATTACTGCATTTTTAAGTTTTTAAATAGAAAACGATATTATTCAGATCAGATTAAACACTGGCCTGGGTGGAAAGACTTCTATAAGCAGCCACATGATGTGAAGGCTGCAATGTACTGGGATAACGATAACGTGTCTATCAGGCATACATGAAACATGAGAGAACGGTGAAAGAGTTCTCAGACTACCGCCAACAGACAGACCGGGATTAGGGCAAGATGCCCTTGAACGGAAGGCAAGTGATAGAGGGCAAACGTATGGTAGGCCCTTTGATGGTGGCCACCATGTCAAACAACATGTAGAGAAGAAACCCCTTCTGCCCTCTGGCTGGTTCTGAGCCCATCCACCAGGGGTAAATGAGCCGGAAAGCTTGTATACGCTCATGTACAAGGCTACAACATTTTTTTATACAATTATTCGGGGAAAAATATATAACTTATTGCCCAGATGAAGAACTGGAAAAAAAAAAACTGCCAACAAACCACTATACCAGGTGCAGGAGCCTGAATTTATAAATATACATTGAATCATGCGTACCTGACAAATTTCACAATACACGTCTTATACACAATATTTGAGTTCATTAGCTGGAGAAGTAAAAAAAAAAAAAAAAAAGATCTATCTGTATTAGTTCAAGCACAAGTTGGAGTCTTTAGTTGATAACATTTATTGCGCCAGGAGTCAATGCAATCACTGAGGCGTCGAAAGCTTATTTAAGGTTACATCTTTTTCTATGTTGGAACAATAAAAGGTATCAACTTCATCTGAAGACTCCACCGGCTGGAGATAAACAAATATTAAGTATTTTTTTTTGGAAGTGAGTGGATTGAAGTGACATACACTCAGATGACAAGCACTGTATGCCTTAAGGCAAAAACAAAAAAAACATTTCTGGTGCAAAGTTTCAAAAACTGGTCTGCTCATCATATCAAGCAATGGAATATCCCATAACTTTATATGATGATAAGATCACTTTTACCAAAAAGCCCCTTATAATGAAAATACTGGATAGGTAATGGGTCCCTTTAAGGAATATAATATATTTAACTCTTCTTAGAAACTTTTTTTTGCCTTTTCTAAAGCAATATGCCAAAGGGATGCTTTAAAAATTATTTCAATAAAATGAATAAAAGTGATCATATCTTATAGCGGGAGGTGAATTGAGGAGAAGCCTTGGAACATGTCTCTTCATCCAGGAAGCAAGACCATTGCCTGATGTATAGAATCGGTTAAATAAATATCTACATCACACACACCACATAAAATAACCAACCATTCAATCAAGTAAAAAAAAAAAAAAAAAAAAAAAAAGCAATAGCTTCAAAATCAAAATCAATGAGATTACCACCTTTTGACAGTTACCTTCACGGGCAGAAAATTGCACATTTCACAAGCAAGTCGCTTTTAAAACATTTACAGTAAGTAATAAAGGCCACCACGCAAACCAATGGCTCATCTATTTCCCTTCTTCACAGCTTCACTGGTCAGCTCCTTCCGCTTTGTCTGAAAATGTCTTATATCTTTATGTGTAGTCCCTCTTCAAATAGACATACAAACATAAAGTCATTTTCTTATAGAAAAACAAAAAACCATAATGCAATGTCCTGTATAGTGCTGCTGATAAAAGCTTTCCGATAACAGCATCAGAACAACTTCTTTGTATATGCAAATTATGTACAAATAGTCGAAGTCTTCATCCATGTATATACCATTACCTCGCGACATCCATGATTCTAGGCCGATATAGCTCCTCTAGCTCCGGCAAGATTTTGGACCATCTCGTAAAAAGGATATCCAGTTAATTTTGGAAGGCTGATAAGAAAAGAAGTCCGAAAAAGAAACCAGCCATGCACAGAAGCCTCTTCACGAGCGCAGAGTTATCCTTGGGAACCAAGATCTGCGCAAGGTTGTTGGTTATGTGAGAGATTTCATGCGCCGCGCACACAAATATAAAAGTGCTAACGATTATGTTCAGCATTGGATTTCCAGGAATTAGCACCAATATTCCTTTCGTATCAGCAGCCAGCCAAATATGATATTGGCATATAAACAACTGGAAGAGAACAAAATCATTAACAAATGCTTGGCTTTCAGCTGAGCGGAGACATTAAAAAGGTACGATATTCTAGCTAAGGACCGGGAGAAAATAGAACGCTTCCCGAGGTCGCACTGAGGTGAGGACTTTTCTTTGGGGTTTCTTTTCGATGGAACGTATGTATTGCATGCCAACTGAGGGTGTTAAATACAATTTATTTGTGACCTACATCCCATTTATGAGTTTTTTCAGGCAACCCAGGGACTATAGAAAAAGCACCAATGATTCAACCGGTTATATAGCTGGTCCAGAAAAGGGATCAACCACACTCTTTTGGATCTTTCAAAACTGTTGGCCTTAAAGGTATTACATACATTGGCATCTGGTATGTTACATCTGTTGTATTACCACAATATTAAAAACATATATGTATTCCTTTAGGGTGGCATCCTATACACATGCAGACAGGCCAATTTGCTAAAGTTCAAGTTGTCAATTGAGTTCCACGGGTGCCCGACTTGCCCAGCTTAATTTGAAAACCAGCCACCCGCACGTGACAAAGCAGCATGAATGGCATCATGCCAAGTACCGTCAAGTTAAAAAACATGTAATTTTCTACCAGGTTGAATTCATTTACCAAGTTAATTTTGCCTTTTGGAGACTTTTTTTTTTTTAACGTTCTGTGAATAGACAAGTTGGTATGCACTTGAATTGCAAATCACCTTGGTAGTTGGATTGACTTTAGTAAATAGATTAGTTGGCCAAGGAGACTTGATTGCCAGCTTTACTCAGCTTAGTGCCTAGTGAATAGACCCTTGACTGTGAACTATGCAAGTTAAATATGTTCTGATTTAAATCAATATTACTTACTTCCAAAGAAATTTTGCCAAACCAGGCAAAAAAGGAACTATAAACAGAACGTGCGTATCCCGGAATGTTCCTGATGAGGACAAAGGCTAAGATCTGCAATAATAATAAAAAAGGATTCTTAATCTTTCAGTACTGGTTTGTTGTCAAATGTATTAGAATGTTGGCATAAAACAATGTGCTTACAAGCCGTGTCTAATTGGGAGGTTTCAGGGATGTATGTGCGGATTTTTAGGTCAGGGAGTAGAATTACAATGAGATTTTTTTCATTCTACAGATCTCTTATACTTTGTAGGGTGAAGAACATGGCCAAATTTCCTCTCTAGGTGCCATAAGGCACACATATCGCTACACAACCCCAACTATACTGAAGATACAAAAGGCACATCTTTAAAAGGATTTTTTTAAAAAAAAATAGGGTGTATTGTGCCCCCAAAAAGTGTTCTGTAAACATGATTAGTTTGTCTTAAGACTAAAAACATAAAAGCTGCATTGTTTCATAGCACAAGCTTGAAAACATGTGAAAAGTGGTATAAAGTAATACCTGTACGACTGATACGGAGGGATGCATCTCGTTGCATTCAGTTTTGTTCTTGCAACTGCTGGCCCAAATTGAATATGTCTAAATAAAAGACAGTGAAATGTTACACAAAATAGTGACCTTCATGAGTCCAAAAGCGTTTAAAACCATGCTTGTAAGCTAAACATGGCTGGGTGTACTCACCAAAAATGAAACCACGGACACAAATAATAATACATTGGAAACTTTAGTAGAAAAGAGAGGTTCTCCTTTCCCTTCCGAGAGAACCTGACGTTTCTGCAATGCCAGGTAGATAAAAGCAAACAGCATGCCGTAGAAAACAGCCTAGATTTAAAGACAAAAAACACATTTAAAATAAGACAATTTAAGACAATTAAATGTGGGCATAATTACAAAATATATATTTATCATGGGAAGGAATGCCTTTGTCTTGGTATAATTTTAAATACGTATAGTCAAACATTCAGTATGACCAGTATGTACTGTATACCCAGGAGCTTCTCTAGAGTTCGCTTTTCTAGGACTGGCTTCGTGAAAGTACGGGGAGGGATAGCCTCAGACAGGGTGGGGAATGGGTGAGGAAGGGGTGAGGAATGGGCACGACAAATCACCACTGCCCTGCCTGGAACCGGGGAAACAGGGCTTCAGCCACAGACTCCAGGTCATACCCAACGAGTTCCCAGATACGCTAATATATTGAATCTGTTTTCTCTTTGTCACTAAACTAGCTGAGAAAAAATAAACTAAACCCCCCAAAAATCATACATAAAAATTTAACATATCACAAATTGTACATTTTTTTTTTATTTACTTACATAACGATCAAGCTTCCATCTAAACCACCATTCATAGACACTTCCATTTAATTCAAACAGCTTGGATATAGGCCACAGAGAAAATATTTTTTCAAAGGAACCCTGTTGAGTAATCCACAGAACTTGTTATTATAAACCACTAAAGGATAAGGAAGATTTAAAAGGCTCTAGGACAAAGCTACATATAACATCACTGGGCTTGTTCCGGCTCTCCTGTCACTTGAATTTAAATCAATCTGTATCAATGTATACTTGAGTAGTTTGCCCCACACAAAACATAGATAATACTTTGTATAATTTTGTAGGAGCAATGTTTCTCGTTGATGTGCGATTGAGAGGTAACCTCAGTATGCTTCACTGACCATTGAAATATTTATGCTAATACTATTTATTGAGTGTATATATACTTATGGTATTTGCAGAAGACTTCAATTATCTGTCTCACACATATTTAACTATTTCTAGATTATTTCAGTTAAAGATATTCCATCTATGTTAAGTGTGGGAGAACAGTATTCGCTTATGAGGTCCTAGAACCCTTTAAAAGTCATGTGATACACTCTTTTTACAGTAGGTATATCAACATTTATAAAAAAAAAAAAAAAATAAGGTGTAAAATAATGTATACGTACCTGAGAATATGACAGAAAACATATACATAGTAGGAAAAAGGAGAATTTCAGCATTAGGCCCAGATGCCACAAATAGTTTGCTGCAGAGAAAAAAAAAGATTTTGTAATTATATGGTGGTCCAAATGGTGGACTCAAACAATGTTATTTCTAAAAAGCCATTCCTAAGTACAGATTCGCAATGAGAAAACGGAAAATGTAAGTTTAACATGATCATTCTATGTATTTTTGTATAGATTACCATTTGCTTTCTTCTGGATAATCTGTGGCCAAATAGCTAACGAACCATAGATGACCATGAACCAAAAGGTTACCAGTGGAACAAAATAATAGAACTGATACGGGCGATCCATGATGATGCAAAGTACCACGACTAGGAAGTTTAGACGGAATAAAACCTAAGAATAAAGCAGAAACAAAAATCACAAATAGCAAACACTTCTGAATAACACGTATAACGTACCACCACAAGAAGTTCAAATATTTAAATTAAATTGCTTTTGCTTTAAAGGTCGGTAACCGATGTGCTACACACAAGGCCTAGGGCTGGAGCTCATGGCAAGCTTCAGAAGGAACGAGGCAAGTCAAATTTCACTACTAACAATAACTAACAACAGCCACTAGATTAGATTCAGTAAGGTGGGCCAATAGTAATAGCAATGATGGCTGTATTGCTCTCACCAATTCATACCTGAGAAATGCGATAGATTCCAAAGTCACCCTTCAGCCAGAAATAAGAAAAGTGTCCATAACCTGTCTGGAATAGATATGCAGCAACTAGAACGCGGACGTGCATGTACACAGGAAGAAACTGAGGATGAGAAGAGAAAAACGTATTATTTCAACAGCAATTAAAAAGAAGGCATTGGGTCATACCCCAAATCCGTACATCAGTAATAACAGAATAGTTAGGTTGCATGTGATAACTGGGGGAAAAAAACCCACAAAGCTGCTATTTCCTTTTTAATGTTCTCCCAACCTTTTCGCACCATATTTGTAATTTATGTCAAAACTGTTTCAATATTATGCCAATTTATATATCACCAATATATTCTCCAGTGTGAATTAATACTCTATTAAGGACGCGATACATAAATAGATCCACAACTCAAAATTGATGTCATTAAAAGTCTAAATATAAACCAAAAGTGAGGATCCTGAAAACAATATAACTGCATTTCTTGCACAAAACTGTATCTGCGTCTCTCAGGGATTATTTACTAAAGGAGGATAAATGTTACAAGAGGTCAGAATCTAAAAGAAGAAGACCAGAGGTTTAGATGTGATGTAAGTAAGTTTTACTTTATGAGAGGGTGGTACATAGAGGAAAGAAGCTAATACAGTGAGGAAATTTAAACAAGCATGGCATAAACATAAAGCTACACTGAATCAAAGACAAGACCAAGGACTAATTAAGGTTCAGTCTTTATATCAGGAAAAATGGGCAGACTAGATGGGCTGAGGGGTACAACAGGGGTTTGCAGATGAATCAAACTTCCCAACGTCTTATCTTCACTACGCGTTAGGAAGGGTGAACCTGGCAAAAGTTCTCATTCAAGCTGGACTCCGCTGGCAAGCAAGGAGACTTTCAAGATATCTCACCAACTTAACTATGCATTACACGGGGCCAAACAAGCTTGTACTGCAGCTGCAGAAACTCACTGGGGTTTGCCTTCTATAAAAACTCACTTTAGTGAATACTACTTTCCTTACCAGTGGTATCAACGGGTAGGTATTCCAACCAATGGTTATTTTCCCATCGAGTGTACAGGATTTTTGTGCACATCATAGCAGTCGCATAACATAGTATTCATTTATATGCTGCATATAAATATATAATCCCACACATTAATAGGCCCTTATATGCCAGTATACTTCTACTTACAGAACTTGCTCCAGAGATGTGGTAGATTAATATGACAAGCTGCATCCACCCTTTCCACTCATCAGTTTGCTCCCTGTTCAACAACTTAGTCTGCAAAAACACAACATTCAACACAAAGGATGTAAAGCGATAGAAAAGTAAAGTATTCGTTAATTTCAGAACTCTGAATCACTGCAGGGCAAATGTGTTTGACATATTATTACCTGCACTCGTCATCTACAATTGTATGATCTGGACTACTAATGTCACACAAGTCAGGAACATTAGCCCTTATGGCAAGAAACAGATGACTTGGCCTTACTTTTAAATAGTTTAGAGACCATGTCCCCAAGAAGCTAGAACTTCCAGAATGTTCTGCTAGTATCCTCAAAGCTTGTGAGAAATACCATCCTCTCAGTTAACCATTAAATATATCATTTCCACCCCACTTTTGTGATTTCTTTATTACAGGAATGTTGGAGACCTTTGGGAAGATAAGGTAACCAGGAGGTTCTCAACTATTTAGACAATTATGAAGAGCGGGGTCTTCAAGATACCTAATCGTTGTCACCTTTGGATTTCCTTTCTTTGCCGCTAGATTTATATGAGAGGGTATGGAGGAACCTCAGCCAAAACGATAGCTGGAGATACGTGTAACTTTTTAATCATGTAAATACACATACGAAGCATGCATTGCTTTGTGACTTCAGCTAACACTACATCCGTAACATATCATGCCCTCTGTATATTATTACACACCTTGCTGAAATGTCATTTTACAATATATGTGACACAAGTAAAGTGTCATGCTTCTCTCCATTAAACACAAAAAGCGGTTTCAGTCCTATGTTTTAACATAAAAGAACTGTAGATATTTAGCCTTTGCGTACCTTCAGAAGTATGCTGAACATCTAGAAACATAGCTGTGATGAGTTAAAAGATAACCGATGTGCTGAAGGGTGACTGATGTGTTTATTTTATATCCACCACAAAAAGTATAGTTCGAATAAATTGAAATCCTCACCGGCAAAAGCTTCCATAGGGAAACAATATTTATTCTACTAAAGGTCAGTAAACACGATATAAATGTGTAATTCTTTTTATCTCTGATTCCTCTATAAGTCATAATATTACATTTACAGAGAATGGCCCACTGGGGTTTCTTGCAGCGTGTGTGCTTAAATCTACAACATGGTGCAGAATAAAGAAGAAAATAAAAGTTACCTCCTTTGTATTTTCATTGTAAAATACACCTAATACAAGGATGTAGATGATCGGAATGAAAAATGAGGAGTGTGTGTAAAACTTGTTTTCCTTCATAAACAAGTTTGCGCGATCACAGAAGTAGAAGTAAGCCATTATGATTCCGAGTTTACAAAGAGAGGCCAGAAGGATCTCCAGGTTGGAGGCAGCAGGCGTGGCGGTGGCCGGTTTCTTCTCCTCTCCGCTCTCTATGTCGCTGCACGTCTTACTTTTTCGATGCTGGTTTCGCTGAATTAAGGTGAGCGATGCGTAGCCAACAATGGATAGAGCAAAGAAGCAAGCCGCCAGCTTCTGGATGAGAGTGAGTGGAGGGGTGCTCTGGCAGCAGGAGCCATCGATGGGCTTTATGATATTGTTGCAGTAAGCATTCATGAGAATCATGGCACTCTGTTAACACAAACATGAAATTAACAACAAGCCTGGCCTGAATTATTTTATTCCAGCTGCTCAAATGTCCGACGGACAGCAGGATGAGCAAAACATTGCTGCACTGTGCTTTGCTCCACCGCATGCACGTAAAAGCTTAAATAACTAAGCTACTCACAGACGCACAAAGTTAAATCACGTGTGCACTTACTATTTGTTAGCATATATGCAAAAGATGACTAGATGTGACAAGCAAGCTGTCTCTGAATAAACAAGTGAAGTAATGGATGTGCTAAACCATGCTCTTTCAGCCAATTACCCCCTTAACTACATCATGGCTGCTCCAGGAGTTGGACAAAGCAAAATTTGGAGAGGTAGCTACTTGGCTTCTGTTAACTAATTATAAAAACATTATAAACTATAAAAAGGCACTCTGATAATAAGCATGGCATCTAGAATATAACACAGCATATCAGTAATGCTGATCAGAATGAAGAGCGCTAGTTCCTATACAGAGTTTTATAAACCCTCCATACTTCACCAACCAGGTGGGTCTAAAATCCACTGCAATGTAACCTGCAAAGTAGCATCTTAACCTGAGGAGCAGCATTAATTTTATTTTATATGATATGAAAATATCCTTATAACCTGGTATAGTGCCGTAACTCACGACTCTCACAATCTGTGCTAAAATATAAATACATTTGGGCCTATTCACTAAACAGAGAGTTGTGATTTCAACAACCTCACTTCATTATTCATTATGAAGGCCAACTGTGGTGTGCCTCTGCGCTAGAAAGATCTTTGATAGTCTTGTATATTGCGTAGCTAAAACTTTGTCTCCCTCACCATTCGATTATACATTACACAGGGCCAGCTCAGCCCTTCTTGCTGTAGAAACTTCACGTGAAAGGAACCAAAACTCTCTTACAGACTCTCCCCTTTATTCATAGCTCTTTCTACTATTACCTACGCCATTTATTATTACTCAGTACAAAAAGAACCTAGGGGCTTGATATGGTCATACATTGCTTTCCTTAAGTCGTAGGCTTTACAGAAACGGCATTGGAAAGGTACTCACAATATCTCGGCTAGATTCTGGGAGATGCAGACCATCGACCGAGTCAGACATGGTCTCTTCTGAGATCAGTTTAGAAGCACTGAACAGACGTATCTTTGACTTGGACTTTTTGTGGGTTCCATTTAATATTCCGGCTGCAATTTCATTATATGCATCAATCCTCTCGTTTGTAATCATTTTGCGACTTTCGCTTATCAACGGCTCATATACTGGATCTTTAAAATAATAAAAAAATAAAATACAAATGAAAATTCGATGAGATCGCTTCAGAAGGCAATGACAGCTGCAGTAACTTAGAATATGGCTTTTAAATTTACCTTGTAAAACCCAGTACACGTCACTAGTTTCAGCCATTTTTTCCAAGACAGGTGCCATATCGGTCACGTTCACTTTGTATTGGGCAAGAGATTCCACACTGCCATTGTTTATTTTTATGGACCACTAAAAATAGAAAAGAAAAAAATACATTTTTTAAAGCAACGTCATTGAAAGTAAATGTCATTTTGTCAAACTGTGTAAGTCATATTTATTCTGCACCTATTCTTATCCACTCAGATCAAATCTATGTTATATAGTAGATCTGAATTTTTATTTCAAACACGCTTCTGGAGGAAGAAAAGTATCTGGGGTCACAAGGTTCTGGAGGCTGCCAGTGAACAGAATTAACTTGATGTTTAAGTAATAGGCTTTCTTATCGATGAAGTAATCCAGATAAGTCATTTACAGGAAAGGGAATCAACAGAAGAAGAAGAAAAAGGAGAAGTTTACTACTCTACACATCTTGTGGGGATGTTGCAGGGATAGCCTACACAACTGGGTGAAGCAGAAGGCAACAGTGTAGTTACACTAGATTAAGGCAAACCAGGACCTCCATGTGTTCTTACAACATATAATCATGGTGTACCTTCATTACAGTATAAAGGTAAGTTTGGGAATAAAGACAGCACCACATGAATGAATGCCCCCCCCCCCCAAAAAAAAAAACCCGACCAGAACAGTATAACACAATGCTCATAATTATTAGAATACTGCAAGATAATCATCTTATTCTACTTGCCATGAAGCATGAAGACTATTTGGAAATATTCTAAAAATGATCAGTCTTTTGAATTATTTTGCACATATAAAAATGAGGGCATTTTAGGTACATTAGCTGTTGAAAAAGCATCAATTATTCACACTTCATGCGGAGGGCTGCGGCCACTACTTGAACAAGGGAGCAGAACTGCAGGAGCAGAGCACACTGACATAACACAGCAAGGAGTACGGACGGTTTATTTAGTGTGGAGACGTTCTAATGCTAATATGGTTATACTGTGAGAAAAATAAATAACTAATCTCTGTAGGTATGAAGTCTCTGTGTGTATGTCCTTTGGTCAGAGGTTTAACTTACCTCCTGTGTGTTTTTGTGCATATTCAAACTATAATGTAGGAAGTTTGCTGCCTTGCTTCCTTAACCTAACTTTGTGTCCACTGAGAGAAGATACATCCAAACCCGATATCGTATTCACTCGCTCCACTGGCCAAGGTCATTTAAACAGTCAATCTAAAACCTGGCTTACCGTAGCTGCTCCTGCCACAACCATGCGAGGCTTTGATGTTGTACTCTGAAATTAAACATATTAATACATTATGAGAGCAGTGTTATGTACCACTACTGGCAATGACGAATAATACAGAAAAGTACCTAGACTGTAAATTATTATGTCCTCAGCCTGGCTATTATTACCCCGGCTGTATCAAGCAGACAGGAACAGCTTCAACGTATAATCAAATACTTATTTTCAGACTTAGTCTAGATATAAAACTAAAAATCAGCAAATAAAAACACATACCTCATTCAGAATCAGGAAAATGAGCCTACATATTATAGAAAAGGGATGTATATTAAGAGAAATGGGTACAGACCTCTCTCAGAGACTGGAAACATTGCTTCATAGAGTTGTTCGCTTCTGGGTGCCACAGAAAATCCTGAAAGGATAGAGCCAAATGTTACGTTGTTACAGAATTGTTAAAATGTTAGTTTCAATGTCAGAAGTAATAAAATATACAACGTAATGACAATTAAAAGTGTCTATATCCTATTTGTCTGCCTGATATTTTGAGAAGAAACATTAAGTTAAGGCATCTGCTGAACCCTGAAGCAGGGAGAATGAATACTCTATAAGTGTGCTTCGGAGACCTATATATAAACACAGCACTCTCAGCCGGAAAATAACCGAATAAACGATCTGCTTCACTTATTCTACAAAACAGATCTGAGCATGACTGCTCTTATGACTTTCAACGGATCTTACAAAGGAAAAAACAAAAAGCACGAGGAATGCTTACCACTCGCAGTCTAGCGGCTTTATCCTCAAAAGGAATGTCTGCATGCTTATATGGCAACGGAAAACACAAAAATAAAACATGTCAGCTCACATCAATATGTCTTTTGTGATTTTGCACTAAATTTTGTTTAGCATTTACAGCAATGAGTAGTCAGAAGGGGGTTTCCATGGTGACTCCTCTATTTTATATGAAGGAATACTGAGCAGCCTATACGTTTTAGGGTGCATTCACGCCTACTGATATAGAATACATATCTACAATCCAAAGGTTGATGACTTTATTGTTACAGTATGCCGGTGACCGGGGGTTACCTTGTTCCCTTCTTCTTTGACATATGGATTGATAATTTTCACAAATGCATAGAATAGCTGGCGGATTCTTGAATCTCCTACGAATGTAACATGTTGGTCAGCAAGGCAGCTTTTGGCTTCACTGAAACAAAGGTAAAGAAAAAGGATACACAAAGTACATAATTATTTATTTTTTCTACTCTGGACTGACCATCAGTAATCCCCCCCCCCACACACACACTTTATTTAAAACTACACAAAACCATTTTTTGTGCAATATTTCAAAATAAAACAATATATTATTTAGGAAGAAGAAAGGAGAAAATCTGTGTTGGTAGAATTTATAACAATTTGGTTGGTTTTGTGGATGATCAAAGAGGGGGTATAAACTAAAACAGAGACTGCCTAAGAGCTGAATACAGTTACTTTCCGATACCCTGTATGTTTTATAAAGGGCCAAACTGAGTTTTTCCTGTAAGCGGGGGGGGGGGGAATCATCTTTCTGATTTAACCATGCTTTATCCAGGGCCAGCTCAGCCATTCTTGCCATAGAAGCTCACTGAAGGGAGGGGGTTAAAAGGTTTAGCTCTCCTGTAAACTGCTTGTGTTATCTATGCATATATGTTTGCATGTATTTTTCACCAGGCAAATCCTAATAACAACAAGGGTTGTTCAATGGAAACCCTCATTCTACACAACGATCCACGTATTTTTCCAGCCTCTGACAGTACGAGACGCCCGTACATTGTACTATATAGATCTATATTGCGGCACATTGTCTTTCGACACTTTATTACCAAGTGCGCTGACCTCTTGATGTTATCTGAAAGCCACCCCAATGCTTTCTTCCGCCAGATCTGTGCTTTTCCTTACCTCGCCTTGTACTTGTGCATCATACAGCTGTATGGCTGCCATACGTTCTCCCCAAGGAACCTGCCGCTGGATATAAGGTAGTCACAGGTGGCATCTCCTAAAACAAGACACGATATTAGGAAAGACACAAAGGGAACCGGCTGCTATGTTTTTCTTGGGCTTTACATTACATTAGTACATGCGTTTGTGCCTTTGTGCTTGTATTTGACACACTTTGCACCCCGGGATCTGTGTTAGACATGCATGTGTGGAAACCTAAACATATCTGATAGAAATATCCTTTGGAGATATGGGGTATCCTGGATATACTGTATGATCTCAGGTGTGATGGTGCTGTGTGCTTTTTTAAGATTTTTTTTTAAGATCTGAGCCACGTAGTAAGATTTCTAAGTTCATGGCTATTTCTTGTTGCTATTACATATACATATATACATACATATAGTCCAGAAATTGAGATTTGCACTCATGGGTCTCCAAACAATACTTTATTCAACCAAACGCAAATCTCCATTTCTGGACTTTGTATGAATCTGGCGGGAGCTGCGCCGGGGCAAGTAGCTTTTATTGATTTATGAAAGCAGAGTGCAAGCCTTGTGGACATAAACACAATGGTTAAAAAGTTTGTGGTCACATACATTTCATTGTTTTGAAGGTAAAGCAATATTTGTTCATTAAAATAACATGAAATGGATGAGAAATCCAGTATAGACGGGGTTAATGTTGTAAATGACTATTGTAGCTGGATTTTTTAATGGAATATCTCCATAGGAGTACAGAGGCCCTTTATCACTCCCATCACTCCCATGTCCCAATGGCATGCTGTGTTTGCTAATCCAAATTTAAGTTTAAAAGGCTAATTCATCATTAGAGAATCCTTTTGCAATTATCTTACGCCTAGAAGTATGTGTTTCTGTGTATGTATATCTATATACATTAAGATAATTAGAAAAGAAAAATATGTGGCGTACAGGTGCACACGCTATGATTTTGGAAAATGTATTAACTTTCCCCAAAGCAGAAACCCAATGACTCAAATATGTATATCCAGAAAAAGGCCAAACAGGTATAACCAGAACACAACTTAAACACGTTCAATTATCATCAAGAAACAAAAATGACCTAAGCAAGAGAACAATTCACAAAGAAAAAGCAAACGCCCATGAATTTCTCGGGTGATTGAAGATATGACAGAAGAAAAGAGCTGAAGCCTAAGGGGAGGGAACTAAACACAAATTAACCAAATATAGGGAAAAAAATAAATAAAATAAATGTATTTAAAGGGGGGGTCGGGTGGTAAACAAAGCCAAGAAAATAATAAGAAAATCTGGTATTTGCGTTTGGCTGGCTAAGTGTCGGCTTCGTCAGGGGAACCCATGCTTCCGAAGCTCAGGCGTTTAAATCGGACTATTGGTAACGCCGGTACACCCTCCATCGCAGGGCGCGCATGCATACAATGGCTTTTCTCACGCTATTCAATGGACAAAGGGGATTAGAGAATACTTTTTTTTGGAATACTGGATTACTAAAATATGAAAGTCCTAGCGGTTGTTTTGGTTAATAATGTCCGCTCGGTTCACTACACATTGGAGAGCGGCCCTTTTCCGTAAGGCTCACTTAATCTGATGTTTTCTGGCAGGCAGCATCACTGGGGTTAAAGCACCTGTGACACATGCAAATAACACTGAGAATGCCTCAATGCAAGGCTGGGTATTAACCCTTAGTACACCGACTACGCTTTTCTTAGTGAAGTAGGGCTACTGAACCGTCTCTTTTCCTTTCTTCTTGCTTAAAACCTCAGGTGCTTAAATAGTCATCCGTGACCCCCATTACATTTACATTAAACCCATGCTGGGGTCAGGGCACATTTCCTCCTTGGGAGGTCAGACCAGTTTTGGTAGCTCAGCTGGTTCCTTAAGCAGTTAGATAAGCTGGTTTATACTATATAATATATCTATAGATACATAGTTCAGGGCAAACTGTGCATCCCACACACATGATATAATAATAAAAGCCATGTGAAAAAAACCATGTGAAAGGTGCCAGTCCTCCGCTGTTAATAGGAGTCTGGGACATACAGCGAGGAGGTAAGGGAAGGCCGGGCAACTGATGGCCTAAAGAAATAGATTGATGCGCATCGCTATATACAAGATACAGAATGTCAACCTTCCATTCACGCATTCCCTTCTGTCAACACAGACAACCAAGAGGATCAGTCCAGACTCTGCTTACAGCTCCTGCTGGATGATCCCACATACTGCGATCAGCAAGAAGCGCAGCGGTGCCTCCTGATCACTATGTAATCAGCTACACAGAACCCCGCAGTGATAAGATGGAGAAACAGAATAAATGCAGAAAGAAATATTGTAAAAATAGAAGTTGCAAAACACACTTGGGTCATCAAAGTGTCAAACATTCTTGTCAGGAAGGGATTAACAAAGAGAACAAAATTTTGAGGTCATTTTAATAAGTTAGTTTAGATGCACTTAGAGCATTCCCATTTAATAACTTGCATGCATGATAATTACTGGCATCTCGGATCTATACATCTCATTAGCCCCAAGCATGAAGTATTGGTACAGGGGCCACTGTCACCCCACCTGTCACATCCCACACAGCACCCATAACAGCAAAACCATTCCCTCCCTAATACATCGGATACCAATAATCAATACGGCCAGCAATGGCCATTAGGATCCGCACATGCCGCCATGCATATCCCACAGACATGGAAAGCAGATGCATTGTTTTTGCCCACACCATGGACCGTCCATTACCCATCCCCCGGCAGCCCTGCTAGACTGCGGATCTATCCCCCATCACTCCATCATTACTGGGCTGCGCTCCATCCTGTGTATCCGGGGCGTTATTGTATCCTCAGCTCCCTGCCATTGTGTCATTGCAGGGTAGTGAGATGGGGTAAACGGGGGTGTTAAGGGGACGTGAGGGGTGACAGTGTCACGATCTGAAGCAGCTGCTGATATACTGCGCCCTCTCCATGTCATGACATTGGCCCGGCACTGAAGGGGTTTATCGGGTCCGGGCGGTACAGGATGCCGGGGGCGGCTCTTACCTCGGGAGTATCCCCAGGACACGGCATGGCAGGCGGAGAGCAGCAGCACGGCCCCCAGGGCCAGGACTTTGGCGTTCCTCACGCTGAAATGTTGGTTTATTTCCCGTTTGCCCAAATTGTAGGCCAGGGCCGCCATCTTGACTCCTCCATGACAGCAGCGTGCAATGGAGCTGCCGGGCGCTGGGAGGCAGCACTGAGAGGGAGGCGGTGAGGGATCTGAGGGAAAGGAGGAGGGCTCCGGGGCTGCTGACAGCAGGGGTTGCTCGGAGTCGCTGTCTCGCCGGTTACTCTTGGCGAGGTCCCGGGGTTTTAGTGGAGGGAGCTCAGCACTTTCCTCCTCGGCTGGGTCCTGACTGCTCCGACCGTTTACAGGCCCCAGGGCAGCGGCTGTATCGGGGTTCGGATCCCCAAGCGACATTGCAGTCGGCTGGACAATGACACGCAGTAAGGGCTATCACGAAAGCGGGGACGACGCAAAACACAGTCACTCCGGGCAACAAAAGAGGCGCCAAACCGGCTAAACAACTATCCCTGACACAGATAATAAGTCACAACACGACAAGCAGGGTCACAACAGGCCACACAGAGTGTGACACCTGACACAAGCAGCAGTGTCACTAGTAGCCTCCTTAGATGAATACAGCACAACTAGCAGTACCACACCTGCCCAACAGTGTGCTCTGCACCTGACAACAAAACTGGCAGCATCAAAACCATGCAAATAGTAACCACGAATGCGGCAGGGCTCATACAACACTAACACTTATACAAAAGACTGGCGCTGCT
The DNA here is from genome assembly GCF_027358695.1 of Spea bombifrons. NCBI lineage: Eukaryota > Metazoa > Chordata > Amphibia > Anura > Pelobatidae > Spea > Spea bombifrons. Next base: position 17,006,533 of record NC_071091.1, on the reverse strand, counting down.
CCTGGCAATAACTCCACACACAATAAAGTGAACAACACGGTGACACAAACTCCAGAGACGCAGCTGACGTTCCTCTATAAAGACCCGGGGTCCTGTAGCTTGGGGTCTGGCCGATGCAAGTCTTTTCCTTTAAAAATTCTTCATACGGTTTCTCCTCACGGGCTCGTTGTGTTACGGCAGCTCCTTATTCCTCTTTTGTGGTCCGTCTGGCAGACGGTTGTACCGTGAAGTCACAAATTACTGGTGGGTAAAACTATTTACAGGTATGCTAAATAGCAGAGAAGGCGTGTTTGCCTGTAACGCGGATGTCAAGCAAAACGCCTGAACCTTGATCAACCTGTGTCTGTATGAGACCTGTAAATATGCTTTGAGTGAATCTCAAGACAAGCCTTTAAGTACGAAGTAACAAGTTGGCTTTATTATTCACCTATAGAAATGGCGTTTGAAAGAATGAGAAACGCGTAGGAAGGCTTTGACAGTTGTGTATCAAAGAGGATTAGGATATTCTTATACAATCTCAATTACCATATATATATGTATGTATATATGTGTACAAAAACACAATAGGTTGGGCAGCTCTGTACAAAAATGGAAGACAAAGATTTGGCATTTTCTTCCTAGAGCTTATATGTAACCTTTATTCTTTTACGTACGATGTGGTTGCGACAAACTAAATATATTCTTAAAAAGTCAATAACTAAGGAATATGCAAACATGCTTTTGTGTGATGACCACCCAGGCTCTCTGTGGTCTTCAAACATCAAGATCTCTTCCCTACGCTGCTCATGGCAGCCCAGCCCGTTTAGCAGGCTAGTGTGCCTATGGCCAACCAGGGAGCCTTGCCTTTTAGTTTTAAAACAATTCTCTTATGAAGGCATTGGCTTCTAGTGCCTCTGATGCCCGATTCCCTGGCTGTGCTGCTTGACTTATGTCTTTGAGGCAGCTCCTCCTATAAAGTAAACCCTTTAAGTGAAGTTCTTCTAGGGTGGCTAAAGATAGGGAGTGATGGGTATGTCTGCTTTTAATGTATCAGAGGAGATGTTTAATCACCGCAAAGAATTAAAGTGTAAATAATTGTCACTGGCTGTCTAAGAGCTAGTGTCCAGGATACAACATTGTTAGACAAACCTTGGAGGTAATGAACGTTTATATGGATCTAGTGAGTTTATGGTCTGCATGTAAAACCGGCTATACTTGTTTTCCTTCCAAAAGTTGTTAAACCCCATAGCTATAAATTCTTCAAAGAAAGCCACATCTACTGTACCTACATTGTGTGGCTGTGCTGCTTTGGTCAACAGTGTTTACCAGGACACAAAATATAAATAGGGGGTGAGCTATCTGTTTCCGGGGCTTGGATGGGAGAGCTGGACCACAAACTGAAGAATAAAAACAACTTTTAATCCCTTCTTTTATGTTTCTTCAGCCCGCTAACCAGGACAGGCCTAATGAGAAGCAGTCAGCTATGATGGCCAACAATTGCTATAAACCGATGTTTCTCTGGTTTGGACTGTGGTCATTCATATCAAACACTATGCAGAGGCATATGTTAGCTCAGCCTGTTACTGACTTGCCTAAACCTAAAGGAATATATCATATTGGAAACATTGTTCCAAATAATTATTATGTAGATCTATTTGAATAGATAACTGGAGTGTAACTGTTTTCCGTTATAACTGTTTAGCTGAGGTTATAGAATCTGTAATATTAGCAGTAGTAGTAGTATCCACAATTCACTGAAATTAAAAAAAAAGTTTTCTTTTCTGTAATCTTAGGACGGCGGAGATATTAGAAAGGGGTCACAATACTTAATGTGTAAATGTGACATTCCTTCTTTGAGAAGAGAAAGTCACTTGCATAGGAAGAGCAAATGAACTTTGTTGTGGTACTTTGCATACGTGTTTCTACCAACTCTAAAGCTCATAAGGAAATGCACTTAAGACAACTGCATGTTTTATGGGTAAATAACCCATAAAACCCTGCTCATACCTCCCACTAGTGCTTCTTTAACAGGGACAGTGCCTCTTTATCACTAAAAACCCTCTATCCTCCTCTGATGTTTTTTCCTAGGTGCTCAGAAAGGTTTGGCATGTATGAGTGTAATCTATCCTCCTACAGACCTAATAATACATATTGATATAGAATCCCGTAGTGGGTGGTAAATATGCAACACCAAGAATATTACCGTATTTGCTCGAATAATACCCCTCGTTTTATATTCGAGATTGACAAAAGGTGTGCCTTTGCTTCTATTATCAAAAGGGGTGACTGTACTTGTAATCTTGCCCTGAAGCAGCCTTCTATGAAGCTGGGTCATTGCATCCTGCTTACTGGATCCTCTCCAAAGTTAATGATGTCTATCACCACCTTGCTCTGCTTCATGATTATGTGCGTGCTGGTCTCCATGACCGGGACGTCCACAGGACTCACTATGATAAACTGACCCATATGGTTCCTAAGGGTGCTTTTTAAAGCAAAAGGGATCATGTGCACATACCTGCTTCCTAGCAACACCAGGGGACATTCAAAGGTCGTCATCACAGGAGGCAACTGTTTGCGCATTTTCAGCAACCAGCTGTGTGGATGTTCATCAAATCCACACTAACAACCATAATTTTTACATAATTGGGGCATGCTTCTAGTGTACACACAGAGCTTTTCCATGTGTTTCGTGCGTTCAACCTGACGCACACCATGATTATATATTCTCTCTACATTGGGAACTTTATTTGCATACACCTACCCAGAATCCAGGGGAGGGCTGGCAGCCTAAGGCCTGGGGGGCAAGTCACGAATTAGCCCACCATACATGCCAATTAAATGGAAAAAAAAAGTATTAAAGTAGCTCCGGCCTTCCCAGCCCGCCCCTGCCAGAATCCCTTGTGGTTGTGGCAGCACCACAACATTTTGAGGGAAAAAACAAGCCTTCTGGTTTGTCTGGTGGTTGTAGATTCGTTTTTAATAATGCTTCTGCAACTTTAAATTAAGTGGAAGAGTTTTCCATCACCTTTACCCCACCATAACTTTTATTATTGATATGCTCTCTATTACTCTAGTGCCAGATCCATGTAAAAGCCATGTCACATGGCTACGGAAACTCTTGATGAAAACAGTTTAACCCTGACTGGCATGTTACTTATCACAATAACTGCGGGAAGTCGGAGACCATGCTGTTCGGCCAGTGGGACTTCCGACCCGGTCCCATTTCCCATCAGGACTGACTTCCTAAAGATCCTGGGAGTGCAGAGGCGGTGTGGCCCTGAAGAGCTGGGAGGAGAGACTCACCTAAGTAAAGCAGAAATTTGTATTGCGGAGCCTCAGAGACCTTACCATCAAAGGGAAAGTGCTGGTGCTGCACAATTACATTCTTCCCATTCTGTAGTACGTAGCTCAGACCTGGCCCTTGCTGGTCACCATACACCAAGCCATCAACAAAGGAGTGGAGAACAGAGTTTAAAAGTGTTGGGATATATGGATGATGTGACAGTGGTATGTAAGCCATAAGCTGGAGTATGGAGAGTGAAGTTTCTGGTTGAAATCTTTTGTATGGGGAGTGGTTTTAAGGTCAACTGGGATAAGTGTAGGTAGATCATTTGGTGGCTGGAGAGAATTAGAATTATGTTGATGGCCAGTAACGCAAGGAGCCATAGAAGTTCTAGGGATAAAGTTTGACGAGTGGTTGGATGGATGTGAGATTTGGGAGAAAGTGGTGAATAGGGTGAATCAAAAAATTGGGTTATGGTCTTCTAGGAGATTATCATTTGCTGGTAGGGTGATTTTAAAAGCTGTAGCGATTCCAATTTTGTTGTTTTTCCTGTGGGTGATCAACTGGTTCGAAAGTTGGTTAGAAGATTGTTTTTGTTTTTCTAGAATGCGCAGATGGAAAAATTGAAGCAGGAGAAAGTGATGTTAAAGAGAGAATGGACATGCCGGAGGTTGAGAGATTTTTGTTGAGTAAAAAAGAGGCCATGGTGGGATGTATGTGGAAGGTTGCGGCAGGTGGTATTTTGAGAAAATGTGGACTGTATGAGGTATATAGGAAGAAACCTGTAAGTTTTAAGGCACCACTTCCAAAAGTATTAGAGTATATGTATGAAGTATGAGTTAGAGGGCGTGAGTATGGAAATATGAGACATGAAAAATTAATATCAAGAAGAATTGATAAGAATGTTACGAACGGGAGAGAGAGAGATTACAATAAAGATAGGAGGTTTAACAGAGTAGGCAAGTATGGAAAGTGTTGGCAAACAGTGAGATTGTGAATCTGTGAAAGGACGTGGGATGGATGGGGGTGCATGAGTGTTTGCCGACGAGGGCGTTTCAGCATGTTAGGAAGTTGTGTACATCTGAGTGTTGTCCTAGGGATAGGTGCAGGACGGTAGAAAATGTGGGACGTGTTTTTTGGAAGTGCGAGTATGCATCACAGATTTGGCCGCGATTGGCTAGATTATTTAAAGAGATAACAAGATTTGATGTTTTGGTGTTTGAGGAAGTGGGTTATGTCGATTGGATAATGAGAATTGAAATAATTGTTTGGGTTGATGACTAGTTGTGTGAAAAAAAACAAATAAAGGCTCCAGGCACTCAAGGGTTCCAGCTCAGGCAGATTTATTAAAGGAAGACAGCAACAACGTTTCCACCTCACAATGAGGTCTTTATCAAGTTTATCAAGTTGTGTGAAAAAGACATTATGGGATGCAAGGAATTTGCTGATTTAAAAAAAATATTGATGTAGATAGACGTGTGAGAATGTTCGTGGAATAATTTATGTGTATAAAATCAAACTGGCAAATATCTTAGACTTCGTCGGTATTGCTCCAGCACTGATGATTTCATTCTGAAAACAAGGAGATCAAAGAGCTCTGACTACTCAACAAAAAATATTGTTAGAATCAAGAAAGAGGAACCAAGAAAAAACTCTTACCATGAGGATATTATCAATGGCGCTGAATTTTATCTGGAGGAAGTGCAGTATGACTGAATGGTGAGGAAAAAATAAAAAAGTATCTCCTACAAACTTGAGTATCTCTTCACTACTCACTACTGACAGGGGAAGCTTGATCCTCTGCCCTAAAGGCTGAGGAAGCCGGAAGCCCGAGGTGCCTTCTTCGAGCCCCTAGTGCGGTTTCCTGGGAACACTCACAGTTCTGGTTCACTGTGTGGAGCAACTAAAGTGCACAAAAATCACCTAGACGCTTCACGGCTTATTTTCACTTCCCTGACCGTTCTGGGCCTGGTGAGGAAAAATGTTTTACACCAGTTAAAGGGCCTTAAATTGCCTTTTTTATTTACCTCACAATTGCACTTGTTTGTGTGCACGTGTGCCTATTATTTTAAGTATTGAATGATTTTACATAGTGTACAACAGACGCGGATGGACACTGATTCATGGTTTTGGACACTGGAATGTCACAGTGAAGCTGCTTTTTTCACCTCTTCCTTTAGGTTATAGTGGTCCTCTTTGTACTCGGAGGAGGACCAAGAACATCCAGCCCTCATCAGTCTAATGTCTGAGAGGGAAGGAAAGGGGGGTATATCTTCACATGGAGTGCCTCCTCAGAAGATGTTGGGGTTCTAGCTTCCCTTGCGGGTCTTAATCTGAGCACAAGGAGCACCATCACAAATTTGTGAAAAATCACTTTTTTGGATTTAATTATGCTCCCAACCTCTTAAGTCCCAAAACAAGACTAGAAAATACTTTTAGTTAATACGGTTATATTGGAATACAATTGTTTTCTCATGTCGTGAAAGGGTGGATAAAATACAATTCATGTGCATTTTTTTAAAATAACATTTATTGACTTACATTGCGTTGAATTTGAATATATAGTGTATTACCTGAAAATATACACAATATCAGAGAATTCATTTAAAGTCGGACACTTGAAATTCGGAGTGTAATTTTAAAGTGAATGCCACCTTTATTAATGAATATGTCAGTGCTGAAATGGATTAGAGAAAAGCAAATATTTGCAGGACATGTATCCGGCTTACCTGTTGCAATAATGTAAGGGGAAAATTTTGAATAGGCTTAAAAGCACTTTTGTGTCAAGTTATATTTCCTTACAAAGTTTACTTTTTGGCTAATGATAAGTGAATGTCATAATGGTTTGTTCTATTTCATGGTTCCATGAAATACTCAAAAAACACACTTTTTCAGAGACTATGCATGGGCAAGTAGCAAAACATATTTGAAAAGGAGACAACCTATCTCATTGCCTTCACTGTAACAATAGGGATATTAACCAGAGGAGATAACATCGAAGCAATCTTTGCTCCTTCAACCCTATGTAGGAGCTCCCGCACTCCTGACTGCAATGTCTGTGTCACAACTTTCTTTCTTGTTAAAATATAAGTTTTATTTACGACAGGAGTGCTTCCGTCTCGCTGCATTTCATTTGCAGAACGCCATAGCACAATGAAATGGAAATGCAATATTAACAATCATATAAATAAACATAAGACATTCTGATACAGACAATGGTCCTGCTCCTGCCAGTGTACATTATTTTTAGGAGGTGTGTGAGGATTAAGAACATAAAGGGTTTGCTTGATCATTAATTGTTTGATTGTAGTTGAAGAGCAAGTAAATAAATATATACTGTTAATGGATACCATTAAAAATGTCAATTACACATGAGAGATCCAGAGGGATTTCACCACAAACTCAAACATGAACAGTTCCTCTACCTTTTGAGCAGCAAATAAACAGAAGCCCCATACAGGGCCTCCCCAGGAAACTCTCCCAGAGGAACTGACCTAGACCCATATCAACATATCCACTTTGGAGCAAAGCCAGAAGATATATACGGTAGTTGCCGTCCGCAATTACACAATACAGATAGATGCTCATTAAAAAAACCTGAATGATCTTAAAATCAGGAGCTGAAATAATAATAAACATTTTGCGGGTATCACAGAATCAGTAAAGACTCCCGCCATGGCCACAACTCTGCAGACCCAGATGATGAAGTCACTCCATCTGAAAAAAGACTCCACTTTGAACGGAAAGAGTCCACAGACTGAGGATCAGTCACAGTTATTCTAAAGGTGTAAACTCTATTAGGTTTACCCTATTCTATGACATGTAATGAACCGATACAGTATACATCCTGGAACTAGTAGGTTTAGTATTTGTTATACTTTGTTATTGGGTTAACCCTTAGAGCAACTGTACAACCTGTACAAAAAAATGTACTACCATAAAGTTTCACAAAGGCTGGTGGTAAAATCAGTGCATGGTAAGGGTTAAAATACCAGCATTTCAAATACCTTGGGGTGTCTAGTTTTTAAAAATATGTGATTTGATGGGGTAAATTGCATTGGCCAGCTTCAAAGACACCCGAAATGGCACATGGGGGGGGGAAGACTTACCAGATTTGGAAAAAATGGTTTTAAAAAAGCAAAACGCTACCTGTACTTATTGCCCCATAACGTGCAGAAAAAAGCAAAAAACATAAACACATTGAGTATTTCTAAACTCAGGACAAATAGTAGAATCTTTTTAGCAGGTTTTTTCATTAGTTTTTGCAGATGAGTAAAAGTTTCTTGTTTAAAAAGTGAGAAAAAGTAATTTTTTAAGAAAAAATACCCATATTTTATCATTTTTTAATAGTAAATTAGATGATATGATAAAATTAATGGTATCTAAAGAAAGCCTGAAAAAAACAATATATAATATGTGTGGGCGCATGAAATGAGAAAGAAGAAAATCACAGCTAAACAGCAACACTGAAAAATGTTAAAAGAACCATTGTCCCGCAATATACTACGAGTAATAACCCCTATTGTGCTTAAGGGGTTAAACAATCTTCCAATCTTAAATTGCAGTGTGTAAAAACCTTTCCAGTAACGCTAGGTGGCCTTATACTTGATAGAAATGAAGAGCTCGGGTCTTTAAATATACTGATTTCCTGGTAATTTTGCAACACTCTTTTAATATTTATGATATCAACTGGGCTTTGGTTAGTGTATAATATTCCTGTGTATATTAACTGTAACATATGCTGGTTCAACTACATTTATTTTTACTATAACCTTTATTTTAAAGTTTGTTTATTCTCCTATTGTTTTTTTTCCAGCCCAGTATGCCAAAAGCAGAGTGAATGACTACAATCCTCATCGCTACTTTTGCTGAATTATTAGGTGAGATCAGCATCAGCAATTATATGAAATTGGGAATTAGAATAAACACGAGAGTCTATCCCCTAAGCTCTGAGCTCAGCAAAGCTAAAATGCATGGGTAACTTGTCCATAAGCATGGTGCTGCATGTTGGAGAGCATGGCGTATTCAAAAACAGACTCCAAACACTCCAGGGTTCTTAACCAACCGTAATCCAGTGTAATTTATACGGGATCAAAGGCCGAGTACTGCCGCAACACATTTCCACTCTGTACTAGTGGAACCAAACCTATTGATGAGCAGAAAAGCAGCACATTTTCCAAGCCAAAGGTACAAAATACGCCCACACGAGTCCATCAAATGAAGTACCGAATGTCACTCATCTTCACCTATTCAAAACCAATACAATGGAATTAATGTATCACCAGTTTTGGCCCCAATGGGCTTAATCATAGACAAATATCCCCAACCAGAAATTTATGTCTGATTAGTAGGGCTACGTCATAGTGCTAATCATATTAAAAATACTAATTTCCGGTTGGGGATATGTGTCTATGATTCAGGCTGTTGGGCTGATTCTCTTGTGTTATACACAGCTTCCACAAGAGGCTCTCAGGGTCTTTAGAAAGTGTCTCAGAATAGATACTTTATTCGACTCACATTGGTTTGAAGCAGTAGATGGGGCATACTGCCTCTTCAAATGCTTAGGTGACTACACCAAGATGGTCTTGTAGCATTTGATAAAACCGCCCTATGTGCTCATACCTGGAATTATAGTTTCCGTACCTCTTAAATACTGCTACATATAGATCAATTCATACCAGTTCATTTAAGCAATTCAATGCAGTGTGCTACATTTTAGCTGGCCTCAAACTGATTCTTCTTAGTCAGGTTTGGTAGACAAGGCTAGACTCAATTTATGCGCTATTACAAGGTAAAACTAACACACATGCAGATGAGCCTAAATCCACTTTAACAGACAGATTAACCTTCTTTGTCACCAAATGAAATTTAAGATATGCCAGCACTGCAATGCTATTCAGAATAATGTAATAAAGGTAGTGCAGGGGTAGCCCGGAATTAATATTAAAAATGAATAAGGTGCAAGTATCAGAATGGTTATTTTTACAGAACTTTTTGCAGTGCCATTGTTGGAAATGTATAGGGTCAAAATATGTTTATGTTATGTATTTCAGTTTCATTTGGTATCAAGGCGATCTAGACACATTTTTATGGCTAGCTTAGCTTAAGCAGACCTACCGTAATTGTTTAGTTACTTTGATCTTAATTGGCTGTCCAGAGGTTTGCTTTGATCTTCTCTGACAAGCGGAGGTTTTAACTTGAATACAGCATTTTGGCCTTGCAGGTTGTAGATATTGACCCAGCTTGGGCCTTGACTCGCTTTCTGTTTTACTCATTGGTACCCTGAATCAATCACTTGCTTATCTGGTATTTGGCATTGGAGCCTGTGTGGGTCTCCTGCCATCTGATCTCCTGCTGTCTTCTTGTCTCTGACTCTCCTGCTACGAGTTCCATATGAATCTTCTGTATGCTCCTGGCCATGCATGTAGATGTCACCCCAAAAATAGAGGACAAAGGCTGCAGCGGACAGTCATCTGCTATTAGGGACTCCTAAATCTATGAGACCCACAGATGGTTCTGGAGATGTACCTGCCTGATGCGGTACCTGTGTTTGTGACAACATCCTTAGACCTCAGAGGATCTGTTTTAATAAGCCTCCCCAAAAGGGTGTAAATAATTCTCCAGCTAATGTTAAAGACACAGGTATAGGACATGTATTCCTCCTTCTATGTGTTCCTCTGGGGTTTCATAAAACAGTGCTGAGACATTTTATGTCTTATCCAGGTTCCCTGGTTGGTCTCAAGTAGTAGTGGAAGCCACAGGTGCCACCCTGAGCAGCCCAGCTCTTTTTAATGTTACACAACTCTTCTTTCAGTACCTTTACATTTCTGCTTAATTTTTTTTGCTATGGCTGCGGCAGAGCTCTGCTGATATAATTTTGCAAACCTATTTTATGTGTGTGTTGTATCACGTTCCCTGGCTTGATGTCTTGACCTCATTATTTTCTGGTTACATCTGCAGAACCTATTGTTTTACTTTAATTTCTGCTCAATATATTGAGCTAAATAGACATAAATAGACATATGGGTCACAGGTTTCTGTCCCCTAGGGAAAAGACAGTTGTGGACAGATTGTTTGCATAAATAATTTATCTCTAAATGGTTTACCTCATGTATTGCGGAGCCACATTTAGAATGGCCACTTTTTCTATAGTTGAAAATCTCTCTATACTCTGACTCTTCTAAAAGAGATGCACAACTAAACACAGAATTATTTAAAGAAAGGCATACCCACATTGATGCCTGCTAATAGGGATATGATTTCCTACGGTGAAACAGATTCAACCCATAGTTCTTCTTTTAAAACTTCTAAAACAAGTGGTCTTGATGGACCAGTCAAAATTATACTAAGCGTCTTTTGAGATATATATTAGTAAAATGTCATGTAAAGATTATATTATATTAACGTAGGGAGGCGCTAAATTGAGAAATTACTTTGAAGGCATTCACATATTATTCCATTACATGACAGCAAATATACAAAATAGTTATGCTTATAACACCCATATTAAGATACCGTATCATTTGGCAAAGTAACAGTTCATATCTAAATATTAGGATATACACTTTAACCAGGCATGCCAAGTCATTAAGTTAAGTATGGTCTATAGTACTGGCTATACAGGGAGCGCTTGATAAAATATTATAAACCTTGGGGAGATATGGATGGGAAATTCAACAATAAAACAATTAAGAAAATCACCTATTGTTGCCTTAATTTCATAAATTAGGCCTACAAAACATGGAGTCCAAAAACCAATAGATTATCATGACAGAAACGCAGATAGATGCATATGACAGACGCTTATTAAAGATTTTGAAATGAAAACCTTATCTTAAATAAAAAGGACTAAGCTTCTTGTTCTCCGTAAAAGGGTGGAATTTAACTCACTTAATTGTTTGGACACTGGACATGCATTTTGTTTTCTCACAATTTATTTAAACATCTCACATATACAAAATACGTACAAAATGACTCTTGACCCAATCAAGATGATGACCGAGATAAAAAGAATAGACACCCAATTTTAACCAAGAGGACAAAAATGTGGAAATTCATTTGATTTTTTTTTTTCCAGGGGCTCCATAGATGACCTGATTTAATTGAGAAACATTTTAAAAAACACACAACATAGTATGGAAAAGTTGGATTTTAATCCTTTATTAGCACCATTAGTACCTCAATTAGCACCTTTGTATAATGATTTTATTTTTGAACACCATGGTTACATGCTTGCTGGAGATGTGAAGACACTTTTTAAGTGTATGAGGTAGTTAAAACCTGCGGAAGTTGTGGTTTTAAACTTCCTCCGTAGAAGATATTCAGGCCACAAATGGTGCAAACTTTCATGTTTTTTATTTGGGCTTTTTAAAATTTTTTTTTTTTTGCAAAAGCTGACATTTTTCCACAACATGATGTTTAAATCGTAAAAGATTTCATTGTCCTCTTAGGCATGTATTTAATTGCATTGCACAATGCTCTTTTCCGTCTCATTTGCCCCTGGTTTTAAGCATGAAGATAAGTGGAAAAATGGAAGAGGTCAGCTTTCGGTATAAAAAACAAAGAAAGGGCAAAGAGAGGATAGTTCTTAAGTTAGTTTTATTGTTTTGTTGTTTTTCATTTGAAACAGACTGGGCCAAAGTCCGCACCGAACTCTTGGTCAGGGCCACCAATGTCCGAAATGGCAATGTCCAGGATGGGCAAACGTGATGGTTTGTTTGTTCTGTATTCAATGACTGTTCTTCCCCATGTACCTGTGTGTCTCTGTAATAAAAATGTATTAATTAGAAAACATATACATACATGGGTATAGAAAATTGTTTCCTTGTTAGAAAGACATAACTGGTCAAAATGTGGAGTGCAAGCATCTACTACATTTTGAAAACATATATTTGCAGAAGTCTGTTACAGTAAAAGCTGACTCTGAAGACAAAATGCCCCCAACTTTCTCTGATGGAGCCATTCAGTAATGTTCCAGTATACCAGGCAGGGTGCAAAATGACTTCCCCCAGTTTTCACTTCAATGTCTGCTCTATTTCAACAATCCCTCGAACGACTTCCCCCAATATTGTAGCATTACTTACCGTGCAGCCATCTTCAAGGACGGTGAATGTAAATCTACTGTTGCCTTCTGCCCGTAGTTCAACATCATTGGATCCCTGCAGAAGGATGGCCTTCTTGAGGTTTCCGGTTTCTCCGTCCATGTAGGCAATGCTGTTCTTGCAGTGGTAAGTAATGTTCTGAGATGCATGGTTAGCCAGCAGACGCATGAAGGCAAACTGAGTGGCCATGTCCTTGGATGTAACTCCTTCTTCGTTGTATTCGATCTAACAGAGGGAACACACAATATATTAGTTTCAAACAGCTGATCACCATCTTTTTTTTTTACAAATGGTTCTTTCATCGTTATTGGTAATGTTCACTTCTATTTAATGTCTGAAAACGTTTGCTCAACTCTGTTTTTTTTGTTTATCTCATCAAAAACTGGACACAAAGTTATGATGTTAATATATCTGTAAGAATGCAAAGTTCAATGGCAACCTTCCCTTTCTCCTTCCAACGTTATTGATCATACAGAATAAAAACCAAGTTACAAAGTATTGCTTTCATTTTTCCACTTGAACCTCCATTCGATTACAAAACAAGCTTCTAAAACTATTTGCCAGCTACTAAATAAGCATGAAATTAAGACACATTCTTCAGGATTCTTGTTTAAATATTGAAGGATTACTCACTTGGGTGCCACCGTTAATGGTTTCACCAAACCATACGTGCTTCTTGTCCTTAGTGGTCCTGGTGTACCAATTCTTGCGTGGAATGCCGTCAGGATTGGCATGGATGCATGTCTCTCCAGTGGAGAAGTCACAGAAAACTCTGATGGCATCTGATGTGCATCCTTGGTTAGGATCAACCCAGTAGAATCCTAGGAAGAAAAAATGTACCTTAAATTTCAATGTTCTTCTAATTTTATTTGTGAAGTTCACCTTATCACAAAAATACCCAACCTGAATCTCTGAAATCATATGATGAACTGAGACATAACAGTTTTTAAATATTGTCCTTTCGACCTTTGATTGAGGTCACTTTCTTATTTTTTTTTTTTAAGAGGACTGTATTTGCTGCTTCATTAACCCTTATAAATTGGCATACAACATTTTTTACATACATTCTATATATAGGGGGTTTGTCTGGCACACCAACAAATACATTTAGAGAAAACAATTAATGAGGGCAGAACTTTTTGTTGCTAGTGTGTACTTTAGAACTATCTTTTTCCAACATACCACTGGTCCAATCAGGGTGACTGAGTCTTAAGTCACGGCAGGTACGAGCTGGGTTCTTTCTTGAGCCTTCAGGGGTCAGGATTGTCTCAATCTGGTTGTTCAAAGATTTCAAAGTGGAATCAACTTCATAGTCCTTGGGTCTACGAGCAGGCTGGTCAGCTCTATAGAATTCACCACCTTCAAAGTTGGCCTCATATCCACCGCCAGAAGGTCCGGGATGTCCAGGTGGTCCAGGAGGTCCAGGAGGACCCTAAATTAATTGCAGAGAATAAAATGAAAACTTATAGAAAATGTACTTTGTAGGGCAAATTTCAACTAATAGTTTGATTCATTAAGAACAAGTTCAGTGTATTAAATCAGCACCTGTGATGTGAATGGACTTGCTCCATCATCATAACACAAAGGTTTTTAGATAAAACACAGAGCAAATAAAGCTAAAAATGCTGCTTACATGCGTTACTTTTCATTGTGACATGTGGAAATCCACATTATATTTTGAATACAATATTTAGTTATTACATCATTATTAGTGGTTCCTCCTAAATCCTATAAAGTAAGCCTACATTTTCACTTGGTACTTACAGCAGGGCCAGTGAAACCATTTGGACCGCGAGGACCAACGGGACCAATGGAACCAGGTTGTCCAACACGACCTTCTTTGCCAGGTGGACCAGAGGGACCAGATGGACCCTGAAATAATACATTTCACACAATCAAAATTAATAGGAGTAAAACTGGATCAGTAATAAATGATTTCAGTATTAAGGATTTATTAACTTGTTAAATTCACCTACCCGTGGACCAGATGGACCAACAGAACCAGCAAGACCAGTTTCTCCTGATTGACCCTAATAGATAAATAAGAAAAGTTTGCAATCAAGTCTTGATCTACAACATATATAAGACAATATCATACATCTTCTAAATATATACCTTCAGTTAGGTAACTAATAAATATTGGTGAACACATTTTCATGGGCTGCCACGTTCCTTTACAGAGCACACAGTTATGGAAACATAAAACCATATACAGACTTCTAGGTACTTGGCTCAGGAGCACCACTCAAGCATAACTCCCCATATCCAAGTTGGCAGCGGGTGAACCCTGCCTTCTTGGTTGAGGGACTCCTATTTTCCATTGCACAGATCGCAAGTATAGTATTTGAGTTCTCCGCCCAAGTTAAAGGCTGAGGAACAGGTGTTAAAAAAACATGAAGTGGTTGTGTTTCCACTGAAGTATTATCATCACTTTGGGTCATTTAGACCAACCCAGGAGAATCCAGGGATCCTCAGACTGCTCACCTGCACCCTTAGATACCCTTAGTTGTATTTGTTTCTCTAAATCAGATGACTGCAGGCCATCGTTCCTAGGCTGGTGTGTATGATATTTAGTTTATTGATGATAATAAAAGAACTGGCTTTGGGCCCTTTTTGTATGTATCAAATGTTTTGTGTTATACTTACAGCAGGGCCGGGAAGACCTTGTAAACCGTTGTGTCCTTTGCGACCATCCAAACCTCTTTGTCCCTTCTCACCGGCTTCACCCTTGTCACCACGGGCACCTTGTGGACCCTATAATGCAACAATAAAGCTTATTTAAAAATAACAAAGTGATCCTATGTCTTGCTACTTATTGTGATTTTTCTGAATTTTGGTTTATTATAAAGATAGAATTTGACGGCAGACTTTCCTGATGTACTTGATCAGTCCTTGATCTCATCTTAGATTCAGAACAGCTTTATGCCTGTTCTCATGCATGTTGAATTGCCTCACTATAATAATATTATATTATATTAACATTTACCACTTTTTCTGGGTGACTGCTCCACTAATTTACCACACTCTCAGCAAAGTAGAGCGATATAATGCAAATTAAAACGGGATTTTAAACTAAAGTCCTCTGTCAGTTTTGCATGGATGTAAACTATATTCATTAGATTTTGTGTTTATGAGAGAAAGAAAGCATACTTACAGATGGACCTCTGGCTCCAGCAGGACCAACATTTCCAGCAGAACCAGAAGGACCCTAAAATATAATAACACAAGTTATTAAATCTATATGAAAAAAACAGAAGTGACTAAAAACCTTTATCTCTTGGATGTGACAATTAAATGTAGATTTTCTTTAATGTGAAAGAATACCAAGCAATGTGAGAACAATTAACTGATCAGCAGCAAGAGACAAAAGTTACATATAGCAGCTCACATATAGTCAGTTTTAATCTTATAGGAACACATAAAAATAACAAACCTCAACTATCTGTCACTTCCCAAAACCATTAATTTTCCAGCTCAATAAACATTTGGGATGGTTTTACAGATTAACTATATGGGGTGTAACTGAAAGAAAAATGGACAAGATGGCCACTTACAGGTTCACCACGGTTTCCAGATTTGCCAGCCTGACCAACAGCACCAGCTGGACCAGGAGCGCCAGCAAGACCAGCAGGGCCACTGTTACCAGGATAACCACGTTCACCCTATAAAAAGTACCAAGAAATCTTAGTTTCATTAGCAAGACTGGAGATAAAGCATGATAGAGCATGCTAAAATATTTTTCCAATTGTTAATGTTTGCCATATCAATAACTAACCTCTAAAAATGCTTACCTTAAGACCAGGAAGACCATCACGGCCTGGAGGACCATCATTGCCAGGGTTGCCCTAAATATCATACAAAAATGTGTATAATTACTACTGAGTGCCATACTAACAGATGTTATGATGATGTAAAATTACTATCTTTACTTACATCACGGCCAGCTTCACCATGAACACCAACTGGACCAGGATTTCCTACAGGGCCAGGGGGACCACGAGGACCTGACAAACCAGCGGGACCAGAAGAACCGGGCTCACCCTAAAGAAGAACACAGTATTTTCACCCTGTTAATGTTTTATCATAACCTCACCTGGCTTCTCAAATTCTTAAAAATATTTTTTAATTGATATTTGTTTATAGAAGCTTGTATAACTTTACACCTCCTACTTTATTGGTTCCATAAATGGTACCAATGTTGACCAAAACTCCATTTACAGTGGGTCCCTACAAAATGATACACTAATGCACTACTGTGGACAATGTATCTGATAAAAATCGGAAATTTAAATCGTACCTTTTTTTATATAGGTTACTAATTTAAATATTGTAGCTAATTTACTAAGCTGTTGGTATATTCAGCTGCCAGAAGGACAGACTTTTCTTTATAAGCAATGCTCACATTGGTCATCTTGTTGGTCATTATGATGTTAAGCTAATTTTGCCAACCACTAGGAGCTAGGAAGCCATGGTTCCTAAAAACATTATTGTTGGTGCCTACATTTTATGATTTTTTTGGGGGGACATTATTATGTAGAAAATTCAACATTTGTTTAAAAAAATGTTTCTTCTGGTTTGTAAATCGAGCAAACACTTGTTTGAGTATGTACGATATTTGGTACTATATAACATTTTCAATTGTAAGAAATAAACTATTGTAATTTATACTCACGTTTGCTCCAGAACCACCAGGCAGACCACGTTCACCTCTTGTTCCAGGAAGACCAACAATACCACGTGAACCAATTACTCCAGAAGGTCCAGCAGAACCTGGAGCTCCCTAAAAGATGACAAGCAGAGAGATCATATACTGAAGCTCAACCTTTTCTGACATGGGTGGAGGAGCTAAAAAGTTGTATACATATTTCAAATTAAGAGACATTAATTGAGGTTTTTGAAAGTTGGTTACTAAACATCAAGACAGTGTTACTTACAGGAGAACCAGCTTCACCAGATGGACCTTTGTCCCCAGATAAGCCAGCTGGGCCAGCTGCACCTAGTTCACCAGGACGACCGACTGGACCACTGTCACCACGTGGGCCTCTTGGTCCATCTTTACCAGGTTGGCCTGTGGGGCCAACAGGTCCAGTTATACCCTGTTGAAAAGAATGTTAAATGTAGAAATGGCAAACTGTTTTGCAGGTAAACAGTATTACTTTTTTATCTATCCTTACCCAAAGGTCCTGTATATTTGCAGATTTATTAGTGTTGGAAAACCCAGGCCATTTTACTTTCATTTATATTATTAAAACCCTTAAAAATAAAACCCAAAGGTGATATGCAATTAAATGTGAAGGTGCATTTAATCGCAGTGCAAAATTGACAAGAACATATAATTACAAACCAACCTTCGGCTATATAGCTAACCAGCTAAATTATACAGCTAACATACACCTGGATTAGTCCATTACTCCATTACTAAAGTTTTAGTGTTATCATTTACATTGCAATCCATGGTATTGGCTACACTATGGCTGAAGGTAGACTTCACCTCGATCTACATTATCTTATGATACATTACATCGCATTTAAGATGTTTGGTTACTTCCACAATCACTTGATTTTTAATCAACAAATGAAACATTGTCATTTCATGGATTAATCATGACCTATAATGTAAAAAGCACTTACAGCAGGACCAGGAGCTCCGGGTCTTCCAGCAGCTCCAGGGAAACCAGTTGCACCCTAAAAATAGTAAGGATAAACAACAATCTTAAAGCAGGTACTAGTATTTAAAGTATATTAGGGTTCCACATAAAGGAATTGTTTAACTTACAGATGGACCAGAATCACCACGAGCACCCACGCTACCAGCTGCGCCGTTGGGACCCTATAACACAAGACGAAATTAGGATTTAGTTCTTTCTGATTGAAGATTCACATCACATCAGATTTTGCAATTGGAATGTTTTGCAGCCTTGAAATAGATTGTAACATCTCATAAAAGCATCAGCAGAGATAGATTTGCAAAATCAGATGCTATGCTAACCTATTGAGTAGAGCTGTACAATGGAAAATGTTACTTACTGCTGGGCCGGAAGAGCCTACAGCACCAACTGCACCTTGTGGACCAAGTTCTCCTTTGGGTCCTTTTGCACCTCTGTCTCCTTTAGCTCCAGCTTGCCCAGCTGCACCCTATATAAATAGCAAGAGATCAATACACGCGACTCAGGTCATCAAAACAGCTTTCTTTTTTTCTTTTACAGGTAAAAGCTACTCACAGGAGGACCACCGAAGCCAGTAGGACCAGCAGGGCCAGCCTCACCACGTTCACCCTGAGGACAGACAAAACATACATTTAATATGTAGCTTAATTTGGGTAAGAGCTCTTAACTGTCTTCTGTAAATCAGTGTGGAAGGTTACTTACAGGGGCACCGCGCTGACCAGGGGTACCAGGAGGACCAGAAGGGCCAGATTCACCCTAAAATATCATAGAGAACAATATCAATATATCTTGCAGGCTTAATAGAATTGGTGGCACAGATAAGCATTATCAGCATTTTCCATAAAACGTTATATAGTTTATAAACAACATACTTACTCTATCACCAGGACCACCAGCGGGACCAGGAGCACCAGCAGCACCAGCGGGACCCTACAGGAAAAAATAAAGATAGGAAAAACAGAATAATGTATATGTATCATAAAGCTAATGCATAAAGTTTACATTGCATTAGATAAACAGTAACCATGGCTTTGATTTACTATGTAGTACCTACAGACTTAGTAACCACATGGGTTTGTGGGAGTGGGGGTGAATTCTGTTCATTTTACTCCAGACACAACAAGCAACAGAAATAACAATGGAGGAACACATTGCACTGTGAGATAGGGACAGTATTTACATCATATGATCTTGGGGTTTACTATACTACTGAAAATATAAGAGTAATGCTTATTGAAGCTACTTATCAGTTTTGCCAGGAGATGGCCTTATGACAAGGTAGAGCAAATAAAGTGTAGAATATATGAAAGTATTTGCTAGCCTGAATTCTAAACTCTATATATACCCTAAATACTTGTATGTTATGTACTTACACGGGCACCATCTCTTCCGGGGTTACCATAATCTCCAGTGTTGCCAGCATCTCCCTGCAAAGGATTAGGAACATTGTTTAACACATTGTACAATGCTACTTAACAAAACAGAAATAGAGCCTACTATAATTACATCAAGTCAATTGGCCACATGTTTAGATCAAATATTATTTTCCTGTAACCATTTCATGTAGTTGACATACAGATAGAAATATCTCCCATGCTGGTGTATGGTTTGTATGCACACCCCTCATATCACAATTTGTGATTCAAAAATGCTCTAGATCAAGCATAAAGCGGAGGGGCAGCTATACAGTGAATGTATGCACCACGGAGCAGAATAAAAAAGGACGTGTATCTTTTGAGATATGTAAATGTTTTTAAGACATCAAACAGTAGGTACCACAAACTCATTGGTGGATAACAGGTACAAAGTAGATCCAGCTATATTACCTTTTCACCTTTAGTTCCAGGAGTACCAGCTCCACCTCTTTCTCCTGGGATTCCAGATGGGCCAGATGGGCCAAGACCACCATTTAAGCCAGCAGCACCAGGTTCTCCCTAGAAACCAGAAACAATACTTGGGTCAGTTCTGTAAGGTCATGGTTGCAACTTTCCTTGAATACCAACGTACAATACATCAAGCCTGAGTTCTGCCCTACCTTATTATGTATATTTCAAATAGAGCCTGCAGGTATACGTATTGCTTTACTGTTACTGTAAATACACCACGTGTGTAATTGTTGGAAAAAGAGGAGACTATGGCTGTGCGCATATTAAGAAAGTGTATAATCTTCAATGCAGAATGCATCTTCAAATGCAGAGACTGCATGTTTAGTGTAAATGAATGACTGCGTGAAGACATTGGTCAGATGCATACCTTGTTTCCATCAGTACCAGGAGCACCACTAGGGCCACGAGGTCCAAGAGCTCCAGCAGGGCCTACAGAACCACTCTCCCCAGGAGCACCACGTTCACCCTGTACAGTAAGAGGAAGGAGTTGGCATAATCAATACAATAATCAATGTTGAACTATCACTATTCATTGAATGGACAGTCATGCCAGTGTGATTCATTCAGCACCACAATGGAGGAGTTGGGATCAAAAAATAATTAAAAAATATATATATATATCTTCCATGATGGATGTCTACATTTGGGTCATGTGGTGCGAATAGATGTTGATGTTTATTATTTATGCACATTGAGGTTATATTATCATGAAAATTCAGTTATTTTGAAACCACCTTTGATTAAAAAAATGGCTTCTGTTTAAATGCATATCTCAGAAGAGGCTTTTTAACTCTCCATTATGCTTAAGTGACTATGGCGTTTGAGCTACATTTTCACAATAGAACATGGTCTCATGAGATCTTAACATCTTTAGACGTGTAGTAGTAGTACTTACTCTTGGACCAGCAGGGCCAGCAGCACCAAAGTCACCAGGGCTACCCTAAAATAAGAGAAATGTTCAGGATATTAAACATGTTTTAATGAAACACATTTTTCTCTGTGGTGATCATGAACCAACTGACCAATATAGTTTTCTAAACCCCGAACTAAACAAAAAAATTCCACTAAATGCAACTTTAAATCAGTTTTTGGCATGTATTTAACTTGATTTATAGATTCACGATAAGGAAGCAATCAGTATCATAGATTTTGCCAAGCAAGTCAATGAAAGTTATATTCAGACTAAAATTAAACAACTCTGAAAGTGGTGACAAGCTATATATGTAGTTAATTTGGAACATTTATGATGCCTTCTCATCCCCTTGATTACTTACTCTCTCTCCTGGTTTGCCAAGTTCTCCAGCAGGACCGCCTGGGCCTGGAAGACCCTAATGAAAGAAAAATATTTGTAACCATATAGTAAATTTTGACCTATTGTTCCAGAAGTGTTAGTAATAAAAATAATAATAATACAGCAATTTGGAATTGTAATAATTAGAAAGATACACTTACTGCAAAATACACTATGGTACTTCATAAAAATATTGGTACTATGGTACTAACCGGCTCAATGTCTGGCCAGTTAAGGAAACAATACTATTTACTACTTTTATCACATACAATTATATAATATTATCATGATGGTTTGTAGACTAAATGGTAAATGGGGTCTTTACTACACTATTAATTTAGTAACATCTGATACTTAAAAATTTGAATATTCCAATGTTGTAGTTAAACCTTTTTTGTTTTGTGATGTCCTCCTCAATACTCTACTTATTCTTAAATGTTAGGTTTCCAAATTACTCAGCACTGCTGAAATCTAATACATATTTATTACACAATAAAATGTGAATTCAGGCAGCACCCCCAATGATGGTTCTGCTTCACTGCACATTTGAACTATAGGAGACAGCTTCTCACCTGGAATCCTGGGGCACCTGAGGGACCTTGTTCACCTTTTTCTCCTTGTGCACCCTGCAGATCAAATGCAAGAAAAAATATTACAGGTCTGACCTTAAGCTCTATTAATAAAGACTACTGCCATAAACCAAATGAAAATTCCTACTTACAGTAAGACCTGGGGGACCCTGTGCGCCATTATTTCCGTCAGGTCCGGGAGCTCCCTGGTCAAAAACATCAAATAATATTGGTGTAGTAAGATGAATGGCATCTAGGATTCAATGCATATCTACCATGATCTGTACATACTTAAGAATACATATGTAAAGCGGCATTATGCAAACAAATGCCCTACTTGTTTGTTAGCTGTACATATATGAATAAGTTCTAAAGTGGTTCTAGGTCTTAAATATGTATTTGTGCACCTTATTTGTGTGTTTATTCTGCAGTTGAGAAGCTACTAACACATATCCTACAAGTAATGACTCAAAATCCATCCATATCCCACATAGACAAATCAGAAAAGGATCTGTATGTGAAATAAATGTCATTTCCATATTGGAGATGTTTGGGTACTTAGGCTCCAAAAACCTCCCATCACCTAGCTGAAGATGGTGTGTACTACATGTAATGTGATAGTGTTTTCTTTATCATATGAAAATATAATATTCAAATAGTATAAATGTATAGTGTGATAAGCTGTGTTATGAAAGTTTATTTGCTACTTACCCTGTTTCCAGAAGGACCTTGGCTTCCCTTTTCTCCGTTTTTGCCAGGCTCACCCTAAGAAATTATTTGGTAACATTAATAATACAATAAGCAGGTAGTCTACCTTCTCCGTTAAGGAAAACTTCTCAAAATATGACTTACATTAGGACCTTTGGGTCCAGGGAATCCAATGCTGCCAGGTTCTCCTCTGTTACCAGCTGGGCCAGCAGGACCATTACGTCCCTCGGGACCTGGGGGACCCTAGGAAACAAAACATTGGCCATTGAAGGTAGATCCAACACACAGATGTCACATGCGCTATCCTAAATTAGTATTTCTAATTAACCTTAACCAAAGAAATAATATTTATGGACAACCTGAACAAACAGCCATTTTTCCTATTTAGGTGCTCTGAAAGATATTAACGTTTTGATTATTAAGTCGGCTAACTCCTATTGTAATCTGTGTTCCCTAATAGGACACTTAGCCCTATCAAGTCATTGCAAAAGTTTGGCTCAGTAATTAAAGTCATTGGTTAAATTAGTAATTCATGATACTTACAGCAGGACCTTCTTTGCCAGCGGGTCCGGTGTTACCAGGGGAACCAGGAAGACCCTGTGCAAGAAAAAAAATATATCTATGACCAAGATTCATCGGAAATATATGTGTCTCTATAAATACCACGATATGAGATAAACGGAAAAATGCTACAACATTGCCATGATATTACACAGCTTATTGTATAGCCATCTTAATTAGCCTCATGGCTAATAAGGTTTCTTCTCCTTTGATATATTTTGGATATACATTATAGTGGAAGAATAAAGGTCAGTGTGATTCTGGAGTGCAAACGTAATGTAGATGTGAATAATTGTTCTTTTATGTAATAGTAAGTAGCACAGTGTTGGTTCTTAACTGAGAACAAAACTTACTCTGGCTCCAAGATGACCAGGCTCTCCAGGGCGACCAGCATCACCATTGGGACCTCTTGCACCAGGAGGACCACTAGAACCACGGTTTCCAGCAGGGCCCTAAATAAATTATTAGATAACCTGGGTTGAAGCAGAGCAGGCATGACACACACCATGAACATGGCAGTTGTTAAGGCAAACACACTTACAATTCCACCAGCTCTGCCATCAGGTCCAGGCAGACCACGGGTTCCAGGAACACCCTACAAAAATTAAAACCAGTAAATTACCAATTGTAAGTATTTTGTCATATGTAAATATCCACTACCAGTCCATGCCACCTACATTTGCCACAAATAATAAACTAGAAATAGCTAGAATATGTAAATATATACATAACAAATTTCAAAGTAAACACGTTATCATCAATTTATCCAACAATAATTTAAAAACATATAATTACTAAATCTCAAAAACTAAGTAGCAATATTTCAAACTGTAAAGCTAAGTCATCTTTCTTAAAGAGCAGAACAAAAACACTTTGAAGTTCTTTTCTCCTGTTGTTCCTCTTTTACCCGTGAAATCTAGAGCTGTCTCCCCATTAACTACATTTATTTAAACTTTACAACAGACATACTCTAATTCCAGCATTGCCAGCAGGGCCAGATGATCCAGGTTCACCATTGGGACCTCTCTTGCCTTCCTCTCCAGGGGGACCAGCAGAACCTTGGGGACCAGAAGTACCCTATGTACAAAGATAAATTGTCACACAAAGGGGAACACAAATTATTTATATATATATATATAAAAAAATTGTAAAGAAAAATACTTACAGGCTCTCCCTTTGCTCCAGTGTCTCCCTTTCCGCCAGCTACACCAGGTTCACCCTAGGCCAAGAAAATTACCATTTATAAAGCAGCCAACAGATTGATCAACTCATTTATATTTGTTACTTGACTGAATTATTGCCCTTATTTTGTAAGAAAAAAAAATGTCCCAGAGTTTACTTACAGAAAGTCCTCTGGAACCAGCAGGTCCAGCAGGACCGGGAGGGCCAGGGATACCACGTGGACCAGGAAGACCAGGAGCACCAGCTGTTCCGGGGAGACCCTGTTATGATGTAAGAACAGCAAATTAGAAAAATAAAAAAATAAAACAAAACAAGTGCTAAAAAAAGGCTTTTGCTAATGTAATACTTACAGCAGAACCTTTAGCACCATTAATGCCGTTAGCACCAGGGTTGCCCTGGAAAAATAAAGAAAATTTTATTAGCAGGGACTAAATTTTATAATATTCCTTAATTAATTACCTCTTTTATTTAGAGTATTTACTTACTGGTGGTCCAGCAGGGCCAGAAACACCTGGGGGTCCAGGTTCACCTCTTCCACCTGCAGCACCTGTGGGTCCAGAGTTACCAGCGGGTCCAATATCTCCCTGAAAAATGAAAATAATAAAAAGTTGATCTTATGTGCAATTAAAATGACCATATAACTTAATAACCTGGGAAATAAAACAATTATCTGGTCGCAATGAACAATAAACAACTTAATTTTCAGGAGATTTTGTGTTTTTGGGTAGTTAATGATAAAATAGTATTAACACATATTTCTGTGTTGAACAATTGAATTACACTTTTATTTATATCGCTATTATTTGGTTGGTAAAACTTTTTGAAAATTGCCATTTCATATCAGCTAGCAATCACAGCATTATGGCCTGTGACCGGCAACCTGTATATGATAGCTTTAAGTGACATATTAAAATCTATGGCAAAATAAACTAATTCTAGAAAAGGCCATTATTCTTGAAGAACATTTCGGTCCATGTTGCTGTTTCAGTTTTCACAAACTGCCTGAATGTAGCAAGTAGGGCGTGGAAAACAAATGCGTGTAACACTGAATTTGGTATTGGTGTGGTAATTACCTTGGGACCAGGAGCACCGGGGAGGCCAGGGGCACCAGCGGAACCAATAGGACCCTGCAACAATACATTCAGAACATGTTAAATAATGAGTTTATATTATAACAAATATACATCTACAAAAATGTGTTTTATCACAAAAAGTTGTGATACAAGAAGTCATTCCTGGAAGATCAGGCCCTAGAAGTGGAAGCCAATACTTACAGCTGGACCGGTGGGACCGGCACTGCCATCACTTCCGCGAGCACCCTAGTCAACAACAAAAAAATATGAGTCAACATCATTTTACAAAAAAGAAA
Source organism: Spea bombifrons (assembly GCF_027358695.1). Lineage (NCBI taxonomy): Eukaryota > Metazoa > Chordata > Amphibia > Anura > Pelobatidae > Spea > Spea bombifrons. The sequence goes on along the minus strand of NC_071091.1, from coordinate 16,980,938 downwards.
ATCATGAAAATAGACATGTATTTGATATTTTCTTCCATTAATTACTTTTCATTGACAATTTGTCCAAATATAAAAGCTGGTGTATGTGTAGATATGTAAAACCGTGTCTATCCTATCCACATTAATCAATCTTTAATTAGTTTTTTCTACACATATTATAATTAATCTGGTGCTTCTTGCTTGCAGGACACTTTGTCATGGCAGAAAAGGGATAGCTTAGAGATCCAATAAATAAATAGGAAGATAGTGGACAACATAGCCTTGCATTGTATTAGTTTCATGATAATGTATGCGATGTTAACAAGTTGACATTGCAGCTATTGTATGTACTTACAGAGGGGCCAGAGGGTCCAATACGTCCTCTTTCACCTGGAAGACCGCGAGCACCCTAAAGTTTCAAGAAAGGGTGCACATTAGTTATTTAATATTCACTTTGGTGTTTACATATTAAATGACATGATAATTAAATAGCAAAAATACAATTATCTTCAGAGAGATGGGAATGACTATACATTTACATGGATGGGACTGGATCTGAAGAGCTGTGTGTTTCTTACAAATGAAGTGTAGGATTGTACCCCAAAGAACAATGGAAGGTGGAAAGGGGTTGTTAAAATGATAGGGAAATTACTTTTTTTTAAGGAAGAAGAACTTTGTGATGGGATATACTTATATAAAATTCAATCAACAGCTACTTACAGCCTGACCAGGTGATCCATTTTCACCATTGGCACCATTTTCTCCCTTAATAAAAAAAGAGAATCTTTAAAATACAACATATGGCAAATTATATAAAATAACAATTTAAAGAATTGTATTTAATACTTTTATTTAAAATATAACACATACTTGCATTGTAACTGATGCTTAGAACACATTGTCTCATCTCATAATTGGCGATTTAAGTTTTTTTATCCTTTTTTTTAAATAGTTGCTCAGTTATTGCACAATGGGGGATGTAGATGTTATATTATTTCATGTGATAGTATCTACTTCCTACTTCTCACCATCACTATTTTTGTTCAGGCTAAAAGGTCTATGAAAAGATAATGGTTTCCCTCTTTAGAGAAACTTCTATTGCCCTTACATATTTCTATAAAACAGAAACAATGTGAGAGAAAAGGTTTGTAGGAGATCAAAGCTCTCTGACTTGTAAACCAATATGATGTCTCTTAATTGTATACTTATTATAACTATCAAGCAACTACCAGTCCATGTGGTCCCCTATGACGGCTCATAATGCAAACGTATAGCTTTAGATGCTATGTCTGTGTTCCAGACTGTCAACCTTTGTACAAGGCTATCACCTTCTATTGCATCACTGCTGTTATTAAAATACAGATAACCCCTAAAATTGTCTTTTTGGATTTTCTGTGGTTCTCAGTCTGCCTTCAGGGCATGTTTTAGCTGTGACCTTTAAACAAACACATTGAATTAATGATGTCTTTGAAGAAGTTCAAGATATTAGTGTTAATGCCTCTAAATGTTGTGGTCTACCTAGCATGTTAGTAGAAGCCATATATATACTGTACAAATTATGGCACATATTGCTAATTACCTTTACACCAGCAGCACCAGGGGCTCCCTTTTGTCCGTCCAAACCGTTGTGGCCCTATAAGAAAAAGAACACAATATAATAATTAAAATAATAACTTATTAAGCTGCATCCTGTTTCTGTACATCATCAATTATTGGATTATATTGCTCTATTAAATTACTCAAGATTTTAATTAAATAAGAGTATGGGAGAGAGGTGTGTTATGGGCATCACCTGTATCTGTACTATTGGTGACCAGTATCCAACAAGTATGTAATAAATAGCAAGTTATTCTGCTTGTTCACTGGATAGTTTTACTGGTATTTTAACACCTTAGAAGGAAGATGAGGCAGAGGGAATATAATAGAAACATATACATCCATAAAATTCTACAAGGCAAGTTTAAAGTAGGAAAAATGCTATGGCAAGTGGTCCAAATCTAAAATTGAAAGATGCTTTGAGTAAGTAATTTCTTGATTGAGTGGTAGATAAGAGGAATGGATTTCCAGCAGAACTGTAATGTATGGGATAGGCACAAGTCAGTTATCGTGATAAAGCCAAACGACAAGTAAGGTTTGAGGTTCTAAAGTATAGCGAAAAATGGCAGACTAGATACGCCAAATGCCTCTCATATGTCACATTTTGTACTTCTACAAGAATAGGGGTGGAGGGACTGTAGCAGCCCTACTATCTTTCACCTGATACCACAAAGCTCTAACCAGTCATGAGTAAAATGATGTTTGTTTCTATAGCGTATCATGAACGTATAGAACTCCTTAAATTAATAAAATTTTAACTCACTCTAAGTCCTTTAAATCCAGGAAGACCGGGAGTTCCGGGGAATCCACGAGCACCCTAATAAAAAATAGTAAGAGGTCAATCAACCAATATTCACAAAGATCGAAAAGATATACCATAATATCACATGCTTTATTTATTAACTACCTTTTTATAGAGTTCATGTTATTTTATAATAATACTTATGTAATTAATATGTTCTAAGAAAGGTAAAATGGGAGTACGAAACATGAAGCCGTTAGCGTCGGTCCAAAATATTTGAATCATGGAATATTGACTATGAGTGTGTTGGACACAGTTTGTCTTTATGTGAAAAAACAATGCATGTTATTAAATTTAGCAATATTTCATGTGTAATAAACATATTTAAAAAAAGAACCCATTGGCATTAAAGTGGGCAACCAGGCTTGGACCATACGTAGATGAAGTGTTCCCATACCTGAACTCCAACTGGGCCTCTTTCACCAGGTCTGCCAGGTTTTCCAGGGTGACCCTAAACAAAAAAGAAATATGGAGGTCACAAACAGTCTCAGCTATGATGTGATAGTTGAAAAAAATCTCTTTTTGTTTTGCATAAGATACTTAGAAAGGAATGTATGGATAAAAGTTATAGTTGAGTACTCTGTAAGTACTTAAGTAAGTACTCTGAGCACTGAATAGTCCTTAATTTGCAGATACGCTTTATTTGGCTAATTGCCAGGATTGGTTGGGCACCATTAATGCCCCACATCACCAATGCCCCACCACAAAAACACATCCTAAGCTTTACTATTTACTTTCTTCTAAGCTAAAACCCCTGTATTGCAAGCTTGTATTATACTTACATCTTCACCAGGTTTTCCAGGTGCACCAGATGGACCTCTGGAACCGACTGGACCCTAAAATTAGATAAGGTAATACAAATCAAATGCTGAGTTTTGGGTTTTGTTAAGAATAATGTGCCATGCTCATTTAGCTGGGGTAGACTTACTGTTTGACCAGGTTCACCAGGTTCGCCTGCAAGTCCTTGGAAACCTTGAGGGCCCTGAAAAAGGTAATACATGAAATGTAATGGTTCTTCATAGCGTATCAATTCCATTTTTGTCCAACCCTTTTAATGTATGTATTGTGAGAAGTGCTGTATAAATTGTTGGCTTATCTCATGTTAATCCCTTTGGGTGCCTCTACTAAGGCTGACTCTTGGTTTGGGCACTTTCAAGGAGTTCATCCTTGATTTTCTCCATATCTACCTGAAATTTTTACAAAATCTACTTGATTCTATGTATTAGGTATTTGAAAAGATTCCAAGAGTTTGTTTCAGATAATAACCATTAAAAAATGGGTAGTTGAGGTAAATAAATATTGAATTTGGGAACCCTAGACAAATGACATATGAACTATACTCACAGGGGAGCCGGATGGTCCGGGTGGTCCTCTTGGTCCCATTATTCCCTGTAAAAAATACATTAATAATCAACACCACAATAAACACAAACACAACTCTAAAAAATAACTGGCATACCCTAGATGCAGCAAATGCTAATATTCATCCTTTACATTTATGATAATGTGACACCATAATGTCCACCATGATGTCACCCATCAGAAATCACATCACTCTACAAATCTATAGAACCAATGCACTAAAGTGTGACTAATGTTAGAATTAAAGTATACTTTCATACACAATAATACATGTGAAGAAAATTGTTGGACTGCAGTGCCCAGCTAGGCTATTTCTAGGAGGTTTACAGTATGATAGTTGGAAAACCGATGTGGACCGGTTCTTTATTTAAATGACAATTACTGAAATAAATGATATACCTTGATTCGGATATTCTATTTCTAAGGATGATGAGGTTTACCTACAATTAAAACCCTGTCAGAGGAAACGTATGTTTTTTTTAACCATATGTAAGAAATGTACGCACTTGTGGTCCTAAATCACCGCCGCCTGCTTTGGATGGGTCATATTGAGCAGCAAAGTTCTGAAAAAAGAATAAGGTATTACAGTCTTGGTTATGGATTAGTAGCCAGTGTATAACTTCTATGACATAATAATTTTTAAGACGGACCCTAATGTTTTACACTATATAGTCTTAGTATGAATCTTTAATCAAGGTTTACATCATAGTACTCTGTGGCAGGCATTCTAGAATATGCTTCTGAAACATCAGATAATTGCACACGCCTTACCATGGACACTAGTGTCCTTGTACGGAAACTTTCCCAGCCCCTGGTGCCAGTGTTACCAAACCAATGGCCACCATGACCCCCAAGATCCTCATTAAAGCAGTCCACGGTGCCATAGTTTGGTCAGTGTCATCCTAATAACAATATATATAGGGGGTTTATTATTCTGGTTAAAGAGGCAAAGTGGAGCAATTCCTAGAGCACTGCTTCGACTGCTATGGGTATTACACCATTGTTGCCAGCCTGCACCAGAATTGATCCTTGTAAATAACAGTACAGACGGTGGTTAAGATCCTTATTATAGAAAAAGAAAAAAACAACACTTAAATGCTGTACTTCAGATTTAGGATTTACACAGTTATATCGCACTGCAGCTTTATTAGAGTATCCTCCAACTACTAGAAATTATTATGTGCTTACTCCGCCAAGGCCGGGAGGCCCAGGTGGGCCTGGTAATCCTGGAGGTCCATCCTCACCGTCTCTGCCTGGGATACCGGGAGGGCCCTACAAATATAAAAGAAATATATATATATATAACAGGTCATACAGGCATATATCTGCCTCACAGTTATAAAAACGAGATGAATGGGTCACTGGTGTTCCATAGCAGGGTGCAGTGAGCCCTGGCTTAATAAGTGTCATGAATTAGAGACTTTCACAAGTTTTTATTGCATTGAAGACATGAAAAATGGCATATCTTGCTTATTGACCTGAATAGTCAGATGTAAAGTAGATTGAGTTAATATGCATGTTGGAATGAAATCCTGGTTTTAAATCCGAGCTCAAAAAAAGACCATGGATTCACGAGCAGTCTATTGTCTGTAGGAAATATGACACCATGTTTCCCAGGAATGTACAGGGAAGGGTCTATGGGTCCCGCTATACATGAAGTTCATACAGGATACATAGGTATATATACAATACTATATATATATATATATATATATATATATATATATGTGTGTGTGTGTGTGTGTGTGTGCTCCATTTATTTTTCTTGGGAAAGAAGCTGATATGTTTGCATATCTTAATAGCAATTCCTGCACAAATTAATTGTTGTTTATATATAGGATCCAAGAAATATATTTTTGGCCTCCAATCCCTAACTCAAACAGAATAAGAAATGTGTATGTTTTTTATTTGAACAGTAAAAAAAACAATTTAATAGAAAGCTTAGTTTATTAAAAGGGACCTGCAGCAGTTAAGGCTCTCAGTGTTATTTTCATAAAAGTGTAAAAAAAAGAAAAAATAACTAATAATAACAATATTATATTATAAATAACAATATTATAAAACAAAATGTGTTATAATAGAAAGGAAAGATGAATGCAGAAGAACAATTAGATTAGCAGGTGCTGAATGTATTACTTGTAGAGGAATGAGAGCTGTATGATTCCTTACCCTTTCTCCCTGTGGGCCTTTGTCTCCTCTTGGCCCCTGTTGGAATAGACATGCTCAGTATAGCTCTATTATTCATCATGGAAAATGCACATTATAGTTATAACGGTAGCAATCACTCCAGTCTGCTCTAAGAATGCCGACTATAAATCAGATATCAATTAATATAGTGAAATACAATACAATCGTTAGACCTCATATCAGGATTTGATCCATAAAACTTTCTGCTAAATAGAAGCACTTGAGGAAAAGTATATTGTGCTACAGCCTTGTACAATAAATGCAGAAGTAACCCAATCTACGCTTACGGGAACCCTATAAACCTCTGGCATTTAAAGAGTTACTACACTTTTGGTTTATACCGCTTTGTTGGACGTGGGGTCTGGAAACTTTTTTGACAGAACCCCTTTGAAATTGAACCTACTAAATGAGCTGGCATCGTACGAAGACATGCCACGGAAGGTGGTAGTCGGCGAAAGGCAACCTTTGGCGTTTCTGCAGCTATAGAAACATCTCCCACTATGTCCAGCCAGGTGTCTGCAACTTTTTAAGTGCCTTTGTTGTCTGTTTATGCTTATAATGTCTTGTAAATATTTGGAATTACAAATGCAGTCAGAGTGGGATTCTGGCACCTCAGCATTGTAGATGCATGAGAATGATGGGATTTAGCACCATCGATGACTAAAATGCCACAAAAGAAATGACTCTAAGATAAAGTATAGCTCAGAAATCCCTCCATCTGTCTTCAAGGGACTGTACTTGGTTTGTACCCCAACAGTAACTGGACTGACAGATAAGAACTGACCATCAGTGGATGGTAATGGTAAAAGCAAATTAAAAAAGTGACAAGTAAAAATGAATACTTTCACATTTTCAAATATGTTTTATTATAGCATATGCATATATTTTATAATATACATTTATATATAATAGTGTCACCTGTACATTTAATGAAAACCATCAGGCTAATTCTCATAACAGAGTTCTGGTTTGTAGATTGGAAAATGTATGAAATGTATCAAACTATCTACATTCTTTATTCTTCCAAACACAAATCCTTCAATACATGTCATATCTCATCGTGTAACCTTCTGCTGTACCAAAGCCTCATAATCACTCATACAGTAATATGAAGACTGAAAAAATGCTTACCCTTCGAGCCTAGACAACAGAAAAAAAAGAAAAGAAAAAAAGAAAACTAAATTAATGAAAAAAACATTGCAAGTGCCACCGGTGATATTTTGTTGATATGACATGATCTAGCAATTTCATAACTTCTACAATATAATGCATTCTCCCATGGGAATCACAACTAAAATATAATATATAGTAACCACATTTGTGCAATAATTCCAATGTGAAAAGCAGAAAAGCACTGCAAGAAAAATATATAATCAAAATAAGTTTATGATGATTGAGGTATCTTCAGTTCCAGATGTTAAATCCAAGGGAGCAAAGCAGAATTTGTATCCACACCTGATTTTATCCATGATTTTGTAGTAGATCACAAGAATCCTAAATTCCCTCGGTTTCCAAAGGTGCAAATTGTTTTTCAGCTGGGTTTCCAGTTTTCCCATCTGAAATTTTTGAATGGGCCATGTTGCCCCCTATATTAGGGAAGCCCCTGTAAAGCCAACCCATACAGGAAGCCTGGGTGGGTTCATGCAATAAGTGGCTAGTCCACCTAGTGCACCAATGGAACAGGTTCTTACGCTAAATAAATATACAAAGGCAGGAGTTGGAAAAATCAGGAGAAAGAGAGAAAATGATATGTAAATAAATATACTGACCTCATTTACAACTGTACAGCAGTAATATGGAAAGAGAAAAAAAATAGAAAGAAACAGCAGGTTAGAATAAAAACCTCATAAAAACACACAATTCTTTTTTTTTAATCCTCTAGACCCCATACATGGAAATTTAAAATTGTCCACATCATCATAAACTGTATCTACAGATATATGTGATATTGTTGGTTCAAACTCCTGTGATATAGGGTGCCAAAATGAATCTTGTAATAATTGTTTTTAACTCTTTGAGTACCCATGATTCTGTGCTAGATTCATGGTACTGGTAGTTTTGGGTTAACAGTTGGACGTTTGTTTTTTGCTTAATTGTAAACAACTGAACTTGAATTTAATAAGCTATTTTCAATGTTTATACCAATTGTATAACTAAAAATAGAAAAAATGCTGGATTTCACTAATGCAACATTATAGAATAAAGCTATATATAAAGTATATGTTGTTATATATAAGAGCCAGCAGAGGGGGCCATGATTGATTAAGTCCTGGCTGCTCACTGCATTCTTTCGTGAGCCAGTCTGCACAGCTGGAGCCAGCTGTGACATGAAACAGATTGTAGTTGACCCTTGCACTGCCAGAGTGCATATTAAGCTGTTGCTTTCTTAGCTATATGCACAATAGGTTAAATGTAGTTTTAAAAAATCTACTCATAACAAGAGAAAGCTTGTGGTATGGCATTTCTACAAAATATGTGGGTTATACTGAATATATGTTATTAACCCCTGAGAAATATTCAATGTTCAAGGATGGACAACCTGTGACCCTATGTGTGTCCCACAACAACCATCCACATTAGGCAACGCCCATTGGCTGTTGTTAAATTGCAATACCCATTATTTAAATTTTCCTAGGAGTTTGGCTAAGGCTGATGCGAGTTAAAGTACATCAACAGGGAGTGTCCATGCTTTATGGAAAGTGGTAGTGGTAATTTCCTTTCAAGGAGTGAGGTCATGTCTAGTTACTGTGTATCCATTAAGTGCACTAAGAATGTGTAGTTACCCCTCCTCATGGAAAAACATGAGCAGGGGGATTATCAAATACATGTTCCAACAGGCAGCAGGTATTTGCTATTGTGGAGTTACTACCGGTAGTTATTTCTTATTGCAATCTTATTGCAGTTGAAAAAGAGTTTCTAGATTTGAAATGAATAGAAATATTAATAAAAAGGGATGTAATACTTGGACTCAGAATGGAAGAAATCTCCCAAAAAATATCCAGCTGCTTAGATAGGAAACTAATTCCCAGCTCCTGCTTGGAGATACTAGCAAGTTCTGTAGATCTGCGCTATCTGTAGTAACAGGCAGCTGCCACTAGATGGCGAGCGAAGAGTAACTTTAAGCAGCAGACAATGAAGTACAACGCCCAAGACTCCCAGATGTGCCAAGTACCAAAACTTTTGTTTTCAGCATCTTCAAACTTACTTCCATAAAACCTCCAAATATATACTAGAATTATTCTCTTTTTTACTAATTTGAATAGCATAAACTAAGTGAGACATTAAATTGACTTAACTGAGCATATTCTTGGGACTCTAGTTGTATTAACTAAATGCAGAAAACATCTGCTTATTATTACCAAGTCAAAAACCCTCTTATGCTGTAAAGTAATCAGAATTATTTAAGTATGGGGGATACCTAGCACCAAATCTAATAGCATCTTCCCCCACATTGCCATGCACTGTCCCTGAAAGAATAGAAAGCTAAAATCACTTACATTGACATGTTGCTAGGTATGAAGTTACTGCGAGCAGCAACACAGTCCGTGTGTCCACAAAGCTGAGCATGTCTATTGTCTAGACATGCAGACTCCTTGTGAGTATATGCCGGTGGTTATTACTTATGCTTTGCTGTCATGCAGTCTTGTAGAGTAACTCCAAACTTAGCAGAAACCTGCAGCCTTGATGCTAACAATAAAGCCAGGTCCGTCCCATTTATATGGCAGGAGGTTCCCTCTGTATAGTTTCATCAGGAACCTCCAAACCAATGAAAGGGGAGGAAAAACTACACCCAGCCCCCCCCCCTTTTCAAGTCTGCCTGAAGCTTGGACCTTATCTATCCCAAGCCTTCCCCATAACTTTTGGCAACAAAAGACATATGATGACGAAGGCAGTGTTGTTAAATTAGTACCATTCTTTTTGAGGACGTGGACATTCTTTAAAGCAGAGTCTGATTTTTTTTTATTTGAAGGCTGGGTCTTCTTCACAGCTGAAGACCTGCTGATGTGTCTCCTGGTGGCAGTCAGGTGGTGCAGGGCACAAAGCAGGAGCTGTCCAACAAATGGGTACTGTATGCCAGCCCCAGCCCTTATAAATCAGCATATCTGCCAGGTGACCACACACCTGACTTCAAGCAGCCAGATTATAACTTCAGCATCTTTTCTATTGCAATCTGTAGATGAATTGCATGCCAGGTAACCGCATCCCTGACTTCCATACATTGGCTGATCATTACCACATTTTTTATACTGGAATCTGCCACATAGCCAGCAGATTATTTCTTTTTCACCAGTTTAAAAGTTTTTTTATATACTGACGGAAGACTAACTAGCAACAATTTCTTTAAACCAGCCACTTTCTCACAATTTTTTACCCATTTTAGTGAAGCCGAATGTCCACGTAAACTGAGAGGGATAAGGGCTTGAGTTCAAAGCTGTCAGCTGTTATATGTCACATCAATGATGTGTGAGTTCAATTAACTCTTTGCTTGCCTCCGAGAAAAGTCTGTTAATACCCTTTGAACGTTTTAAAGATGGTGTTTGGAATTTCTCTATTTTCTAGTTCGCTCCAAATCATCCTTACAGATTTTTTTTTCTCTTAAAATCTGATTAGATGCTAATATTAGTTCTATAGGTTTGGGTCTTGCCAATCACCTATCAGGATATTATTATTATTATTTATTGTTTTATATAGCACCGTCATATTCCGCAGTGCTTTATTATAAGTGAACTTGACACAGATTAACAAAGTTTTGTTTCAAAACCAAACTAAATGTGTAAATAAGTATGGACGTGTAACACTGCAATACAAAATAAACGCAGCAATGAAATAAACAAGAAGCCAATAAGAATGATTAAGTATGATTAATTAAACAACGTGACCAGTGTCTCCTCCAAGTGCAAGTTTCATTACATGTAGTTCGGAATACCAGGGATTTGGTTTATAAAAGAAGCAGCGTAACTGAGTCTGATTCCTTTATATGAACTGCAGAGGGAGGGGAGAGATGACCATGTAGTTGATAGATGAAGAATCCCCCCTTCCAGCTATAGCATTTTTTTCTATGGTTAGAAATTCTTAGCAGACAGACAGACCTGCCGCAACTCGTCCCATCCTTCACTCTGTAGAAGCCATGAACTCGGAGACGTGGCTTCTCAACACAATTCTACGTAGCAAGTGGAGAATAGCCAAAAAGAATTGAAAAAAATAGTCAAAAATAATCGATATAAAAAATACAGCAAATGTCTTATTAACAGTAGTTTACAAATTATACATTAATCCTTCAACTAAAAAAATATTTTAATTCCTTTGGCGGCACCATTTTAGCAGAGTTAGGGTTACTGTACTTTTTCCACTGTAAAACCGTATTTATGTTTAGTGATCGAATAAGCATTTGATTTTTGATGTAGAATAAAAAACATCAATAGACGAAATGGATACAGCTATGTGTGGATTATTCCCTTGGAGGTGCCACAGTCGGCCCGGGACAGGCTAATGAGGTCCCCACTCGGAACAGACCAAGAATGTTTATAGGGTTAATAATAATACTGCTCCAGTTGAATGGATACTGAGACGTCAGTGTTGAAATATGAACATATTACATACAGACTTGCACGCACTGGTTATCCAGCTGGTGTGGTCCTCAACTCCCATCATCCACAGCCGCGTGATTATCAATGGTTACCTACATCATGGCTGTGCGCCACAAATACCTCCACTAACAATATGCATATACACATAAATAACAGCATTTTTATTATGGATTCGCCTTATTGAGTTTTTACAGGTTCTGCTTTGTAAAATATTATAGCAAAATCAATATTACCGGTATTATCATTTATATACAAAGCACTGCTGCTGTAAAAACCTCTTTTTATTTATTTAGTTCTTTTTTTCTTATATTCAGGATAGCCTAATGCCTATGCCATCCATCACTGTATTAACTTCTACCACATCTGCTGGTAGGCTATTCCATTTATTTACCACACTCTTAGAGAAGAAAAACCAGCTTGCATTATGTCTATGTCCTCTTGGGGATGGGCTCAGAAATCTAGCCATGTATACCATCTTACCCATGAATGACATTTCCCATTGTGGTGATTAAACCACTGCTCCCCAGAGAATGCCATGACGGCAGGTTCTGCTGGAGATTTTTTACCATCGGATCTCTATTCACTTGCACTTTTTTTAACTTTTAGGAAGATAGGGCATATGAGCAAATTGGGGTGTGAATTCTATCCCTTCAAATGGAGTTCTGATATAAATAAACGAGAGCTATGTATACAGAGAGATCTTAATTCAAAGGGTAAAAAGTGGTGCAGTTTCGATAACAAGCAATGGAATGTTTCTGCTGATTGCTAGACTTTTAGCACTTGAACCAGATTTGTTCTTTATCCATAAACCTAATATCTCATGGAATGAATACGATTTCATGCTGGACTAGTACAGGATTATATATATATATATATACATATATATATATATATATATATATATATATATATATATATATATATAGTATACTCTTGCAAAGATGCTGCTATAAACCATGGTTAACTGATAACTTCGGATTGGCTGTTGGATGAGTTTTAACTCCATGAGTCTTAGCATTACTTTACCTTCTAGCTATTAGGCATTTAAAGAGTTCATAGTAAAATGATCTTAAGAGCTGGTGGAAGGAAAAACGTTCCTCACGGCATCCAGAAAATATATTTCCTCTTGGAGAGAATCTTCGTGGATGCTCTTCTCTTTTGAACAGCAGTTTGACTCTGCTTACAATGCTAACTACCCATTACTAATTGTTATCCAGCAGGGCACTTAGCCTGAAAATAGCACAAAGTGTGTGTAACGCACTCACCACAAACCACTACTTTATATTATATACTATTATGTACTGTAGTAGCACAGAGCTCACCCCACTGTTGCCTTTTTCTATGTACTGTTAAGATTCGGATAAGATGGAGTTAAACGAATCTCTGCTTTAAGCCCTTCTGGTTTTAGATTTAAAGGAATGCATAGAAGGGAAGGGGGAGCTGGTGGTATGATTCAGTTAAATTCTATTCCAGATGTATTTAGCGGGAGGCGAGGTTTTGTTGTTGGCAAAAAAATAAGATCCACTTTTATGAAGAAGGTTTGACTGGAGGGAGAGGGAACAAAGGGGCTAAAGGCTTCTGTTCTAATTGTGTATAGTGAAATCATTTGTGTCCTTAATTATTCTGAATGAGTGATAAACCAAGACAACTACATGTTGTCATTAAAAGTGTATGTAAATAAAGTTATGAATCTTGCTTAGTAGCCAGGGGAGGAATGGTCCTATCAGCCCCTTGCCCCCAACACACACTTACACAAACATACACATGCACCCTAACATCCATACACATGCTTACACATACTTACTGTAACATACACGTATTCATACTGACCAACCAACACTTACACACTACTGCTAACACATACTCCCCTTCACACTACTTACACATACACATTCATGCTCACACACTTACATATCCATGCTAACACACAAACACTTACACACTACTGCTAACACATACTCCCCTTCACACTACTTACACATACACATTCATGCTCACACACTTACATATCCATGCTAAGACATGAACATTTATACATACGCATCTATGCTAGCACACGGACATTTACACATAGACATCCATGCTAGCACACATACACATCCATTATTATTATTATTATCTTTTATTTATATAGCACCAACAATTTACACAGCACTTAATACAATACATATATTCAAGGGATATGAGAAGACTAGAATTGAAAGACTAAGACAAACCAATACATTAGGTGAAGAGAGACCTGCTCGCAAGCTTACAATCCATGCTCACACCCACAAATGCTTCCACATATATATTCATGTTCACATACACTTACACATACATTCTTATTCTAACATACATACCCTCCCTTGCCCTCTTACTCACTTGCTCCCTCCCTCTCGCACCCCTTACGGTTCCTTTACGTCTTGGTAAATTAGGGGTTCCACAAGGACTGGAAGTAAAACAGTTTTGAATTAGATATTTTATTGCTATTATACCTCCCAATGTTTCAACTGACCAAAGAGAGATACTTTTGTTTTAGAAGGTGTGGCTGGTTGCCTTTATGACCTTAAGATATGTCATTTTGAAGATTTAAATATCTATTCACACTATACAGTTTAAAAGTTTCTTATTTTGAGAAAGTGTATGTTTGTGTGAGTATATGTAAGAATGTATATTTGTTAGCGTTTGTGTGTACATGTGCCAGTGCATATGTTGAAGAGGCAAGGGACAGATGGGGCCACTTGGCTTTATTTGCCCCCGGGCCAGATGGTGCCAGCCCTCCGCTGCATTCAACCCATTTTTTTCTTTCTATATATAGGTCTTCAAACCTTGTTTTGTTCTAGAACTTGTCTTAAATTCAAGATATTATTTACTTTGTATTTGTTAACATATAAAGGTTTTTGAGACCCATGAATAGTACACACCTGTAACACGGGATAGGCAACCTCTCCCCCTCTAGTTCCTGTTGACTATAACTCCAGTCAAGCTGAGCCCCACTTTGACATGAGGGGAATTCTATCCTGCGGCAACTAAAAAAAAGCCTGAGGTTGCTTCCCTTGGCGTGTAAGGTTTTGAATGCTAGCAGACACGTCCCATCTTGTAGGAAATCAGTTCTCCCAGCATTCTGTTAAACGACTATGTTTTCCACAGCTGCCCCCAGACCTAGCTCCCCTCGTCTTTTTAATATGCTGTTGCAGCTGAACTTTTGCTAGCTCCCCCTCTATCATCTCATATTACTTCATTCCCTCCATGCTGCGGGTATGGTTTGACTGCTGACAATAATGAAACGTAGAGCATCATGTATATCAGACCAATCTACAACTGCAAGCTAGACCCAGATTTATCAGGGGTGTGTAAAGAAGACACAATTGGTAACAATAGACAGGAACAACTTTGCCAACAGTCCATACCAATATTTGAAGCTCATCCCAGCACCAAGAAAGAATAGCTTTAGTTTTGAGGAAGGGTAAAAGCTACAAGTTTACAAAATTCTACATCGAGAATTTATTATCACATATGCAAACTCTAAGGCTGTGTCTTAAGTATGTGTTGCACGACAGAATATAAGATATGGTGAAAGTGCACCAAATGGGTCACCTCAACATGAAATACACTCAACATAATGTGCCAACCGTGTTTTATTTTGCCATTCTGAAAATGGCTGTATTGTGTACACCGAGCCATTGTCGTGTCTCATTGTCTTAAGTCCAGATGCGGAGTTAAGTTGTCCATTGGACCTCATTGACCAGAACAACAGTTTGTTGACATAATTCACAGCATGACAGTAATCTAGTATCTGCTTATACTTGTATGAGAGAACTGAATGTTTTGCCTTTGGGGATTTATTCACTAAAGCAGGAAAGTTACATTATCTTACAAGTGCCAGCAGATTCTATATCTTCATTACAATAGTGTGCCAGTAAAAAAAAAACGTTTAAACCGCCAATATACTTTTTGTCAATGAGATGAATAAATGTTAAGACATACTGGTTCAGAAAGAGACAAGTATCCTGTGAGCTTACAATCTATTTGGAGGTTAAGGGGGAAAACACAGAAGGTGAGGATGATTTGATTGTAGAGATGGTAATAAGAAGCCGTAGGTGACCTGGAGATCTTGAAAGTGTACCGGGATGCCTTAACGTGTGTTAATGTTATTGTCAACTTTGTATGTTGTCCGTTTTAACGTTATTGTCAATTTCACTCCTTATTGTAATGGCGCCACAGAATCTGTTGCAGCTCTATTAATTAATGTAGTTTAATGTAGCCACAAAAGATCCCACAGCTAGTTGTGTGTTTGTTTCTGTGACTCTAACTTATTTAATGTGAAATACTTTAATTTCAGATGTGTTACAATCACTGCAGGATGACATTAATCTGTAGGGGTCTACCTACTGACAACTGGCTGATCATCCATCAGTTAACTACAATACAGAATCATGAGCAGAGAGGGAAATGTTAATAATGTTTTAAAAACATATTTCACAAACACCGAGGTTTACACAGGCTTGGAGTTCGTCCTAATGGTGCCTTCTAAAAATGGCGCATTTGTCTAACACCAAAAAACTTAGATATTAAAGTTGTTACTAAAGTTATTCTCCAGCAGCATAACTGCAGGAATAGTTGGCTACGGTCGCTTTCTTATGAAGCTGCAGGGAGTACTTGTTGGGGGAAGGGTGGAAACTATGTCTGGGTATACACATGGTTTATGAGATGTGTCTGTTCCTTATTACATAATCCAGAGGAGGGAATAGGTTTTTTTTTTTAGTCACAATTTTCTACTCATTATTCTGAGGTAAAAAATCTTATAAAGTGTAATTGTGCTTCTAAATAATGTGATTATTTGTCGTTTCATATATATATACATATTGTTCTTGGCATTGTCAGGGAAGTTAGGCTAGCATATTTCTTGATATTTTACAAATAATAGTTGCAAATTGTATTATTTGACCACAAACACACAAATTGATTAAAACTTTATTATGAGCTGGATTTTAACCCATTTAACCTGGCGGAAACGAGTTGTACTCATGTGCGTTCAGTTGTTTCTTTTTATTGTCACTGAGGCATGCAGTGTGCAGTAACACCAAGCTAAACACTTTCAACCGCTTTCACATTATAACTAGACTTGGGCACCAGGGGGCTCTTCGTGTTCGTCTTCGTGCTCGTCTTCGGGGGAAAAAAAATCTTCGTATTCCGCGAATATTCGCCCGTTCCTGTCTTCTCTTCGGGCGAATATTCGCGGACATTCTTCGTGCTCGTTTAATCTTCGTTTTCCTCCTGGTTGCCTAGCAGGGGTTAATACGGGGTTAATAACACATCACAGCAGCAGCAGCTGCCGTGAAGGTACGTGTGTGCAGCTCTATTGGTCGTTTCGGCAGGGGGCTGGTCTGGCATCAACGAGTGAATTGCAGAACTGCAGAATGCACTTCATTCGTTGATGGCAGGCGAGCCCCCTGCCGAAACGACCAATAGAGTTGCACACACATACCGAGGTGTACTGTCCATAGATGTTTAATAAAAGAATAGGGAATATTTTACATTTTTAAATTGATTTTGGACCACTTTACATGCCTAACATTTGCTACCTATTTACAATGGCATACTTTGCAACAACCCAACTTACTTATTGGACAGGACTGGAAAATAGCAGGACTGTCCACCAAAATCTTGGGTGTGTTGGCAGGTATGCTGATGGAAAAATGTTGGACAAGAACTAAAAAATAGCTTAGGGTTAATGTACGGTTATGTTTAAGATTAGTAGCAGTGCACTGGTTTGGTTAAAGATGGATTATGTCTAAATAATAATAATTTAATTTTAATGTTTTTTTTTTAAAAAAAAATAGGGGTTTATTTAAATGTATTTTAAAGTTAGATTTATTATTTAGTACTTGATTATATTTATTAAATGTTTATAGTAGCGTTACCTACCAAGCTATAACTACCTATGTGTATTTGCATTTTGCATACCTAGTTTAGCTAAATTAGATGGGACAGGACTGGAAAAAAGCAGGACTGTCCCTGAAAAAGTTGGGTCTGTTGGCAGGTATGTGGATGGAAAAATGTTATAGGGTGAAGTGTGAGTTATAGTGTTAATGTAATGCTATTAGTGAGTGAAGGCCAGGGCAAATAACAAGGAAAACGTCCTTGTGTTTTGTGCATTGTAAGTGTGTGTGTATGTGTGTTATGTGTGATGTCACTGTGTGTTATATGTGTTATATGTGTTATTGTGTGTGTTATGTTTGGTTGGTTGTGTATCAGAAGGAAAATAATGAAATGGAAAAGGAAATGGGAAAGGCAAATGAGTGGGCAATTGGCGACCCGCTCACCTGTTTCACCCCAGGGCAAAGCACCCAAACACTGTCAGTCTTAGACGTTTGGCAGCAGACTTCCAGAGCTCAGACACAAGGCCCTAGCGTAAGCTGGCCACTCCGGCGGAGGTAGCAGGCGTTGCCACACCGCAAACAGAGGCAGCCAGGGGGGAGAAACTGCCCTTACCATTAGGGACATTTTGGGCATGACTCTAGCCAGGAAGCGAACTGGCAGAGAAGAGATGCTGGCACCACCACCAGCAGCAGCATTGAAAAGGCGAATGAGTGGGCAATTGGCGACCCACTCACCTGTTTCACCCCAGGGCAAAGCACCCAAACACTGTCAGTCTTAGACGTTTGGCAGCAGACTTCCAGAGCTCAGACACAAGGCCCTAGCGTAAGCTGGCCACTCCGGCGGAGGTAGCAGGCGTTGCCACACCGCAGACAGAGGCAGCCAGGGGGGAGAAACTGCCCTTACCATTAGGGACATTTGATTCATGACACTAGCCAGGAAGCGAACTGGCATCGAAGAGACACTGGCACCACCAGCAGCAGCAGCAGCAGCAGAATTGGGAAAGGCGAATGAGTGGGCAATTGGCGACCCACTCACCTGTTTCACCCCAGGGCAAAGCACCCAAACACTGTCAGTCTTAAACGTTTGGCAGCAGACTTCCAGAGCTCAGACACAAGGCCCTAGCGTAAGCTGGCCACTCCGGCGGAGGTAGCAGGCGTTGCCACACCGCAGACAGAGGCAGCCAGGGGGGAGAAACTGCCCTTACCATTAGGGACATTTGATTCATGACACTAGCCAGGAAGCGAACTGGCATCGAAGAGACACTGGCACCACCAGCAGCAGCAGCAGCAGCAGAATTGGGAAAGGCGAATGAGTGGGCAATTGGCGACCCACTCACCTGTTTCACCCCAGGGCAAAGCACCCAAACACTGTCAGTCTTAAACGTTTGGCAGCAGACTTCCAGAGCTCAGACACAAGGCCCTAGCGTAAGCTGGCCACTCCGGCGGAGGTAGCAGGCGTTGCCACACCGCAGACAGAGGCAGCCAGGGGGGAGAAACTGCCCTTACCATTAGGGACATTTGATTCATGACACTAGCCAGGAAGCGAACTGGCATCGAAGAGACACTGGCACCACCAGCAGCAGCAGCAGAATTGGGAAAGGCGAATGAGTGGGCAATTGGCGACCCACTCACCTGTTTCACCCCAGGGCAAAGCACCCAAACACTGTCAGTCTTAAACGTTTGGCAGCAGACTTCCAGAGCTCAGACACAAGGCCCTAGCGTAAGCTGGCCACTCCGGCGGAGGTAGCAGGCGTTGCCACACCGCAGACAGAGGCAGCCAGGGGGGAGAAACTGCCCTTACCATTAGGGACATTTGATTCATGACACTAGCCAGGAAGCGAACTGGCAGAGAAGAGACACTGGCACCACCACCAGCAGCAGAATTGGGAAAGGCGAATGAGTGGGCAATTGGCGACCCACTCACCTGTTTCACCCCAGGGCAAAGCACCCAAACACTGTCAGTCTTAGACGTTTGGCAGCAGACTTCCAGAGCTCAGACACAAGGCCCTAGCGTAAGCTGGCCACTCCGGCGGAGGTAGCAGGCGTTGCCACACCGCAGACAGAGGCAGCCAGGGGGGAGAAACTGCCCTTACAATTAGGGACATTTTGGGCATGACTCTAGCCAGGAAGCGAACTGGCAGAGAAGAGATGCTGGCACCACCACCACCACCACCACCACCACCAGCAGCATTGAAAAATTGGAAAGGCGAATGAGTGGGCAATTGGCGACCCACTCACCTGTTTCACCCCAGGGCAAAGCACCCAAACACTGTCAGTCTTAGACGTTTGGCAGCAGACTTCCAGAGCTCAGACACTAGGCCCTAGCGTAAGCTGGCCACTCCGGCGGAGGTAGCAGGCGTTGCCACACCGCAGACAGAGGCAGCCAGGGGGGAGAAACTGCCCTTACCATTAGGGACATTTGATTCATGACACTAGCCAGGAAGCGAACTGGCATCGAAGAGACACTGGCACCACCAGCAGCAGCAGCAGAATTGGGAAAGGCGAATGAGTGGGCAATTGGCGACCCACTCACCTGTTTCACCCCAGGGCAAAGCACCCAAACACTGTCAGTCTTAGACGTTTGGCAGCAGACTTCCAGAGCTCAGACACAAGGCCCTAGCGTAAGCTGGCCACTCCGGCGGAGGTAGCAGGCGTTGCCACACCGCAAACAGACGCAGCCAGAGGGGAGAAACTGCCCTTACCACTAGGGACATTTTGGGCATGACTCTAGCCAGGAAGCGAACTGGCAGAGAAGAGATGCTGGCACCACCACCACCACCAGCAGCAGCATTGAAAAATGGGAAAGGCGAATGAGTGGGCAATTGGCGACCCACTCACCTGTTTCACCCCAGGGCAAAGCACCCAAACACTGTCAGTCTTAGACGTTTGGCAGCAGACTTCCAGAGCTCAGACACAAGGCCCTAGCGTAAGCTGGCCACTCCGGCGGAGGTAGCAGGCGTTGCCACACCGCAGACAGAGGCAGCCAGGGGGGAGAAACTGCCCTTACAATTAGGGACATTTTGGGCATGACTCTAGCCAGGAAGCGAACTGGCAGAGAAGAGATGCTGGCACCACCACCAGCAGCAGCATTGAAAAGGCGAATGAGTGGGCAATTGGCGACCCACTCACCTGTTTCACCCCAGGGCAAAGCATCCAAACACTGTCAGTCCTTGGCGTTTGGGAGCGGACTTCCAGAGCTCAGACACAAGGCCCTAGCGTAAGCTGGCTACATTGGCGGAGGTAGCAGGCGTTGCCACACCGCAGCAAGTGCAACCAGGGGGGAGAAACTGCCCTTACCATAAGGGACAATTAAGGCATGACACTAGCCAGGAAGCGAACTGGCAGAGAAGAGATGCTGGCACCACCAGCAGCAGCAGCAGCAGCAGCAGCAGCAGCATTGGAAAAGGCAAATGAGTGGGCAATTGACGACCCGCTCACCTGTTTCACCCCAGGGCAAAGCATCCAAACACTGTCAGTCCTTGGCGTTTGGGAGCGGACTTCCAGAGCTCAGACACAAGGCCCTAGCGTAAGCTGGCTACATTGGCGGAGGTAGCAGGCGTTGCCACACCGCAGCAAGTGCAACCAGGGGGGAGAAACTGCCCTTACCATAAGGGACAATTAAGGCATGACACTAGCCAGGAAGCGAACTGGCAGAGAAGAGATGCTGGCACCACCAGCAGCAGCAGCAGCAGCAGCAGCAGCAGCATTGGAAAAGGCAAATGAGTGGGCAATTGACGACCCGCTCACCTGTTTCACCCCAGGGCAAAGCATCCAAACACTGTCAGTCCTTGGCGTTTGGGAGCGGACTTCCAGAGCTCAGACACAAGGCCCTAGCGTAAGCTGGCTACATTGGCGGAGGTAGCAGGCGTTGCCACACCGCAGCAAGTGCAACCAGGGGGGAGAAACTGCCCTTACCATAAGGGACAATTAAGGCATGACACTAGCCAGGAAGCGAACTGGCAGAGAAGAGATGCTGGCACCACCAGCAGCAGCAGCAGCAGCAGCAGCAGCATTGGAAAAGGCAAATGAGTGGGCAATTGACGACCCGCTCACCTGTTTCACCCCAGGGCAAAGCATCCAAAAACTGTCAGTCCTTGGCGTTTGGGAGCGGACTTCCAGAACTCAGACACAAGGCCCTAGCGTAAGCTGGCTACACCGGCGGAGGTAGCAGGCGTTGCCACACCGCAGCAAGTGCAACCAGGGGGGAGAAACTACCCTCACCATCAGGGACATTCGAGGCATGACACTAGCCAGGAAGCGAACTGGCATTGAAGAGAGACACTGGCACCACCACCAGCAGCAGCAGAATTGGGAAAGGCGAATGAGTGGGCAATTGACGACCCGCTCACCTGTTTCACCCCAGGGCAAAGCATCCAAAAACTGTCAGTCCTTGGCGTTTGGGAGCGGACTTCCAGAACTCAGACACAAGGCCCTAGCGTAAGCTGGCTACACCGGCGGAGGTAGCAGGCGTTGCCACACCGCAGCAAGTGCAACCAGGGGGGAGAAACTACCCTCACCATCAGGGACATTCGAGGCATGACACTAGCCAGGAAGCGAACTGGCATTGAAGAGAGACACTGGCACCACCACCAGCAGCAGCAGAATTGGGAAAGGCGAATGAGTGGGCAATTGACGACCCGCTCACCTGTTTCACCCCAGGGCAAAGCATCCAAAAACTGTCAGTCCTTGGCGTTTGGGAGCGGACTTCCAGAACTCAGACACAAGGCCCTAGCGTAAGCTGGCTACACCGGCGGAGGTAGCAGGCGTTGCCACACCGCAGCAAGTGCAACCAGGGGGGAGAAACTACCCTCACCATCAGGGACATTCGAGGCATGACACTAGCCAGGAAGCGAACTGGCATTGAAGAGAGACACTGGCACCACCACCAGCAGCAGCAGAATTGGGAAAGGCGAATGAGTGGGCAATTGACGACCCGCTCACCTGTTTCACCCCAGGGCAAAGCATCCAAAAACTGTCAGTCCTTGGCGTTTGGGAGCGGACTTCCAGAGCTCAGACACAAGGCCCTAGCGTAAGCTGGCTACACCGGCGGAGGTAGCAGGCGTTGCCACACCACAGCAAGTGCAACCAGGGGGGAGAAACTACCCTTACCATCAGGGACATTCGAGGCATGACACTAGCCAGGAAGCGAACTGGCATTGAAGAGAGACACTGGCACCACCACCAGCAGCAGCAGAATTGGGAAAGGCGAATGAGTGGGCAATTGACGACCCGCTCACCTGTTTCACCCCAGGGCAAAGCATCCAAGCACTGTCAGTCCTTGGCGTTTGGGAGCAGACCTACAGAACTCAGACACAAGGCCCTAGCATAAGCTAGCTACACCGGCGGAGGTAGCAGGCGTTGCCACACCGCAGCAAGTGCAACCAGGGGGGAGAAACTACCCTTTCCATTAGGGACATCTGAGGCATGATTTCAGCCAGGAAGCGAACTGGCAAAAGATACTGGCACCACCACCAGCAGCAGCGTTGGAAACGGAAAAAGGTGAATGAGTGGGCAATTGACGACCCACTCACCTGTTTCACCCCAGGGCAAAGCATCCAAAGACTGTCAGTCCTAGGCGTTTGGGAGCGGACTTACAGAGCTCAGACACTAGGCCCTAGCGTAAATTGGCTACACCAGCGGAGGTAGCAGGCATTGCCACACCGCAGCAAGTGCAACCAGGGGGAGAAACTACCTTAAACATTAGAGAGAAAAAATTTAACTTTCCAAGCTAAGAGCTGGGTAACCCAATTTGGGCAGATTGAATTTAAGAAAGGCAATCTGCTCCATCAGATGAGGTGCCATGCGTGAGCGCTGTGGACTCAGTATGTTTCCAGTCATAGAAAACACGCGCTCACTTTGAACAGTGGTTGGCGGACATGATAGAAGCTGCTGCGCAACCCATGAGAGTGCAGGCCACACACTCTTCTTTTCATCCCAGTAGCTAAGAGGATCAACATTAGGAGCAGAAGGAACTTCACAGAGGTAAAGTTTGACCATTTCAGCAGCACTACTCTCCTTTCTGCTGCTAGCTCTGTCAGATGGTCCAACTATACTGCCAAGTGCCTCTTCCCAAAACGCAGCTGCTCCACTCAGCTGTGTTGTGCTGCTTGTGGCACTGCTGCTGATGCTGCTGCTAGGGGTAGCAGACCACATCATCTCTTCCTCCTCCTGCACCTCACCCTCCTCGGACAGCATTCCCATTTTATGCTGCCAGTCACGCACCTTGTTGACCAATTGCTCCCGGTAGCTACTGAGAACATTGAATTTCAAAGCTAGCTTTCCCTTAATTCTTGGATCACAAAGGCACGCTAGCATCATTTCGGGACTCTCTTCCATTCGCTTGCGAAGGTGTACTTTTAGCAGATCCTTCAGCTTCCTGACTATGGCTGCTACGTCAGGATGTAGAGTGCCACCTTGAACAGCCTCACGGTTTCCAAGGAACACATCCATCTTGCTGCCTAGATGGGAGAACACTGGGATTACCTGGGCCAGACTGGCAGTGTTTGAGCTTAAATTTTCTGTGGCATCCCTGAATGGTTTAAGGACTGCCACTAGCTGGGCGATCACTGTCCAATCCTCCCTATTCAATGGAGAGGTAATCCCTATATTGTGCTCTGAGGCAAGATTATGGATTGCCCTCTGCTGCTCCAAAATCCTCTCTAGCATGTCTAACGTGGAGTTCCACCGTGTACTGACATCCTGACGTAGGCAGTGTACGGGAAGACCTGACCTCTCTTGCTCTTCCCTCAAAAGTTGGCTAGCCTTAACACTATGGTGAAAGTGCCCAGCGATCTTTCTGCAGCGGGACAGAACTACTGCTGCCACATTAGTTCCTTCTGACATTGCTGCCTTCACTACAAGATGGATGATGTGGGCTGCACAGCGCACACCAACAATATGACCATCTCGCAGCGCTTTCACCATATTGGCACCTCCGTCAGTTACCACAAAACCAACTTCAACATTGGTGCCCGCCTCTGCTCCCACCCAAAGGCTAAACATTTTCCTAATCGCATGCAGAATATTTTGGGAAGTGTGCTTTTCATCCATCACTTCTGCATGGAGAAGGAATGATCGGTAGCCTGCTGCAGCAACTTCCTTAGACACACCGGGCTGCCACCAGTGTGCTGTCAAAGAAAGAAAGGCATGCTGGGCGCTAGGTGCACTCCACAAATCTGTAGTGAAATGAACACACTGACCAGCAGCCTTGGAAAGCTCCTCTTTCACTGCTGCAACACAGGACCGATACAGCGAGGGGACAATGTTCCTGCTGAAAGTGGAACGTGACGGAACTGTGTATTGTGGAGCCACAGCCGCCATCAATTGTTTGAAAGGCTCCCCTTCAATCATGGAGAAGGATGCCCCTCCAACAGCAATGAACTGACCAATAAGTCGCGTTACTTTATTGGCCTGCTGTTTGGGCATCGTTCTCTTGGAGTGGAATGCCCCAAATTCTTCCAGGGTGGGCTGGGCATGCAGTGCTCCAACCTGCCTTGGTCTCTGGCTGCCAGCACTAGTTGCTGCTGCTGCTGCTGCTGCTATTGGCTCAGAAGAAGAAGCTGTTGGGGTTTTTCCACGGCCACCAGCTATGCTGCCTGCACTAAGTTTTACCTCTGCATCTTTCCCCAATAGCACAGCGTTGTGTTGAGTGCTGAGGTGATGCTTCATGCTAGCACTGGTAAAATGGCCAGACACTTTCCCTCTGCTTATTAGCTTCCCACAATGTTTGCACTTTCCATAGCGCCCTTCTTCAACATTTTCAAAGTGCTCCCAAATTGGGGCGCGCATAGCCTTGGAGTGTGCCTTGGGTGCTGCTCTTACTGCTCGGGGTGGATGAACAGAGGCAGAACTAGTGGTGGTGGGACTGGTGGTAACAGTACTGGCCATAGTGGGACTGCTAATTGCTTTAGATTTGCTAGGTTTTGCTGCTGCTGCTGGTGGTGGTGATGGTGATGATCGTAGCGGAGAAGGTGGAGGCTCAGGGGAAAATTGTGCACTAGTCATTTGGACACTGCTCCCTGAGGAATCTGATTCCTGACCACTCATCTCCTCTACTTCCTCTGGCTCATAGTCTAGCTCTTCATTAGCCAGATCGAATGGAATTCCTGCTAGGCTGGAGCTAAGACTGATATCGTCGTGAGACTCGTGACTAGTAGTAGTGCGAGCAGGAAGAATAGACTCTGCACTTGGCCTCTCAGTCTCAGGCTCCTCTGCTACCTCGCTAGGTGGAGTTCCACTATGTGTAGCCCTCTCTCTAACTGTCTTTACAAAAATTTTGTAAGGACTTGGTGGCTTGCTAGAGGTACTAGGAGGACATGGCGTGGCGGTACCAGTGGGAACAGTAGGCGCAGCACTAGTGGTGGTAGAGGCGGTAGAGGTGGGGGTGGTGGTGGTGGTTTTCCCTACAAAGGAATGAGATCGCTTTGGTTTGGGACCCCTCTGAGTCTTGCTGCTAATTTGGCTCTGCTTGGTACCTTGCATGCTGCTGGTGGATGGGGAAGATGCTGCTTGGGGCAAAAGGCACTTCTTTTTAGTCACTGGGCTGGTACTACTTGTGCTACCCTTTAACTTTGAACGTGCTTCTGGTGCTTTAGGCTTTCCGTAAAAAACCATAGAGCTTGTGGGCCTAGCCGCACTACTACTGCCTGCTTTTGGTGCCTTTCCTTTACTTGATGATCCTTCAAGCAATGCTTCCCCAAATGATAAGCGAGAGCTTGGCCTACTTGGCCGACTAGACTGACGCAAAGGCTGCATCTTAGAACTGGTGGTGGTGCTGGTGGTGGTGCTGGTGGTGGTGGTGGTGGTGGTGGTAGATGGAGCTTGTCCCTCCTTAGTCCCAAAAGGAGGATCCATTTCAAATTTTGTGTTGTGTGTGTAGTGTAGTGTAGTGTAGTGTAGTGTAGTGTAGTGTTTAAAAAACTATAAAAAAAAAATAAAAAAATAAAAATAAAAAAAAGGAAAAACGAATTAAAGACAAAAAAATTAGAGGAAGTTCTCTTCAGTGCTACTGCTTAAAAAGTAAAACTATGCACTACTGCACTGTGCTGTGTGCAATCTGCCAAAATCCTAAAGTTATTTAAATTATTAACTCAAGATTAACTATTTAATAACTAGCAGTATTTTATTTTTAATTTGAATTTACACGGGCCTAAGAGCTTAGCCTACTACTATGCTAGCCTAAAGCTATATTTCCTTACTATAAGTCTACCTCTAGGCAGACGCTCTCAAACCCACTAAGCTAAAGTGAGGTTAAATCAGATTCAGTATATGATTTATTAATTAATATTAAGTTATATAATATTAATAGATTAGAACTAATTTACTTATATATTATGTATTATAGATAGAAGAATATAGATTATGAATTAGAATTTAGAATTAGAATTACTTATATTATAGATTATGAATTAGAATATTATTATTTATAATATATTATAGATTAAGATTAAAGAAGATTAGAATTATTTTAGTACTACAGCTAGTAGCTTGAAGCTTTGCTTAGTACAGCTCGTCACAGTCAATTTTTCTTGAAAAGAATTAGAAATAAAATAAAATGTCACAGCAAAACAGTTATCTTCACTGCTTGCTGCACTCACTAGCCCAACAAGTTCACTTCACTGATGGACTGAGGTGAGCAAAACACTAAGGGTACTTTTAATAAAATTGAAATAAAATGTAAAATAAATGAGAAAATCTTTGCAAAACAGTTAACGTCACTGCTTGCTGATCAAAAAAAAACACAGCACTTATGCGGCTGCACTCACTAGCCCAACAAGTTCACTTCACTGATGGACTGAGGTGAGCAAAACAAATGAAATAAAATGAAAGATTAATTAA
Organism: Spea bombifrons; assembly: GCF_027358695.1. NCBI lineage: Eukaryota > Metazoa > Chordata > Amphibia > Anura > Pelobatidae > Spea > Spea bombifrons. The sequence goes on along the minus strand of NC_071091.1, from coordinate 16,953,723 downwards.
GAAAAATTGACTTGGTCTCTTACTGTTGCTAAAACAAAGCACAAACTATAGAGCTGCAGCACCAGTACTAATAAGATTAGCTGAACTATACGCTAGTAGTAATTAATTAATATTATTACTTTTATTTATAGCTAATTTAATTAACTATTAAGATAAGAAAGAATTAGAGAATTATTGATATTACTGATTTTAGATTAGACACTAGTAGATGTTCTGAATGTCTACAGTACACTCTACACTAGTATACTATTACTAACTATAACTGACAAATATATATATTTTATAATGAATTCAATTATTAATTATATTAATTAATATTACTGATTTTAAATTAGACACTAGTAGATGAATGTCTACAGTACACTCTACACTAGTATACTATAGTATATATATATATATGACTGACAAATATATATATATATATAATATTATAATGAACTATTAAATTATAGATTCTATTAAATTGTAATTTATAAATTCTATTTAATTTATTTAAGCAGGACAGGCAATAGGCACTAGTGCCAGCCCAGGGCAAGGGCACCCCAGTGCCACTGAGGCACTGGGTGCACTGTCAACTCAACAGCACTTACACTAAAGTTGATGACAAATTAATTTTAAAAAAATTAAATTAATCAAATTATTATTATTAAATTAATTATATTAAGTAGCACTGAAGTGAGGATGAAGTACACTGTGAGAAAGGCTTACCAGTCTCACACAGAACAGAACAATCTCTCTCTGTAACGCTCGGATGCAGCACAGCAGTGTTGCCAAAGCAGTCACAGCGAAAAATGAATGGATCTCTCAGGCAAGCTCTGGTCTTATAAAGGCGCCTTCAGAATTCAAAAAACAGCAGCACAGGCATTGGACGAGACCCTTAGCGTTACGTCACAAGAGTGAGCTGATTGGACAGACGAGGATCAGCTCACTCCTGTTTGAAATTTTGGCGGTTGCGCGGCAAAAACGAAGACGATCACGAAGAATCTTCGATTCTTCGTGATTGTGAGTCTTCGTCTTCGCCTACGGTTTGCCGGCACTGTATTCTGTTCTACGTTCCTTCGGAACGAACAAAAAAACGGCCTCTTCGTGCTCGTTTTCATGTTCGCCCGAAGACGAATGCACAAGTCTAATTATAACCTTAGTGTTACAAGGCTCCTTAACTATTCTAAACTAATATTTTTAACAATAATAAGCAAGTAGCCCTGATCCGTGGTTGGTATGTCTACTGATATTAAACATGAAAAATAAACCAAAGTGCGCTCAGGTGCAACAAGTCTAAACATCTAAGAGATGCCTTAGCCTTTAGATATCCCTTGAAGAATATCTCTTGTAAATAAACATCGAGCAATATAGAAAAAAAGAGAGAAAAAATACAACACTGTAATATTATCACAGTAAAATAATGCTTTTTGTGCGTTTCTATGCACTCATATATTTCTTAGAAGTTATTGTCGTGTCATCAGTATGGATAGTTGGATGTTAGCAATAGGGATTTTAAGGATGATATTAGGTTTCTAAAAAGATGTTTTAATAAATATAATATCTTACGTATGAGGTCTCCTGAAGATCTTCATAAAAGTTCACAAAAGATCAAGAAATATAAAACATCGCACAGCTCCAATATCACAACGCGTTTATATTGAAATGGCGCAATTGACATTAATTTACAGTCCACACAAACTACAATAAAAATTTCAATCTTTTTAGAAAATTAATATTAATATTGTTTTTTGTATCCTTGGATTTAAGTGGAAGAGATCCACATTTGATTCTTGGGCATCCTCCTTAAAATCCCTATTGCTGGCATCCAACTATCCACACTGATGACAAGACCATAACGTCGAAGGAATATGATAATGCATAGAAAAGCACAAAACCATCAATTTACTGTGATAATTACACCTTTTTATTTTCTCTTATTTCTATATTGCTGAATGTTCATGTACAATCTTAATTTGGGATTTGTAACGTTGAATGCGTGAAACTGGCGGCTCCTAGTAGTTATACTCAAAGCTGTGAAGATGACATTTACCTTTAAATAGTGGCTTACTGGTTTCCTTAGGTGCAAATAGCACTGGAGGTGCTATTAGGTTACCTCTGTCTGGTCCTCAGATGCAGGCATTAGGTTACCCCTTGGGCAGTGGCTGCTCCGTGCTGCCCTACACGCGCCAGCGACCACCTCATTCGTTGAATACTCCCAGTCAAACTCCCTGCACTCTTAAATGTGTTGCCTACATGCGTCTGTGCATGTCTCCGTTTGGTGCCAAATACACTATTAAAACCTACTGGCCTAGCATTCGATACTTTGTTGTTCTGATCCCGTGTTGTCTTCCTTGCATTCATGATATCCATTGGTCTATTGTATTTGACCTTGACATGCCTTTTGGGCCTCTTGAGACCCAACAATTGACTTGCTCTCTGGACTAACAATGGACAAACAGAAAAATACAGAACCGCAGTGATAACAGTAAATATATCTGCAAAATTATTGTTATAGTGTATGCTTTATAACCAGGAAGATTCAACAAAACACACATTCATTCCATTGGTGCAGTTATGTTACCGATATTTATTTAGGGGCCAAAACCATTAAACAAACATTTTGGAGTCTCCTACCCCCTTTATCAATGTGCCATCTACCCATCACATTCTGTATTTACATTTAATGTATGCTTTATGTAACCATATATAAGAAGAATGATCATTGGTAATGCATTACCACCCAACCACTCTTTCACCATCTTTGCTGTTGACAGTGAAAAGTCACTAACATGATTTAAAAAAAAAAAAAAAAACACTTGGATAATTAGCTAATTTACAGTCTGCTTACATTATAAAATAAATAACAAAATAAGTTGTGAATTTTGGTAATGACGTGCCATGAAAAGATGGCAATGCTATTCAGCTCCCGCAACGGTGTGAATTGTGTCCAGCAGGCAGTTGGATAGAACAAGACCCAAAGGAATTGAAATGATTCCAAGTACAACAATCTGCTGAGCCAAGCCAAGCAAAGATCTTAAAGTGAACATAACTAGCTGAGAGGCTCTGAAAAGTTTGTTGCTAAGAGAGACTTTTCCCCCCTAAACTGTAAAAGGAAAAACCTGCCTATAGCTGGTAATTTTTTACATTATACATAGTCAGATCTGGACAGGCTTTACTCTATAGAGTATATTCTGAAATATGTCACTTTTTTTCAGATAAACAAGCCTAGGAAAGATAACCACATAATCATATAAATAGCTGCTTCTAATGATTTCTTATATATATATACTTATATATATATATATTAGTAAATACACAGAGACCCTTCATTTTAAAGCATTTAGTGAATGCCATCTTCAAATACATTTATGTTTACACGTAAGTTTAGAACGTTATACATTAAATTAAATATAATGTTATTTAGGCAATGTCAGTAGCAGGCTCGGACTGGCCATCTGTCACACCAGGCAAATGCCCAGTGGGCCGTTGGCCAAGGACACCACGTTTGGTAGGCCTCGTATTATACATTTGTATTATTTGAGCCTGTGACTAGCTTAGCGCACCGACATTTTTCTTTTCCAAGGACACCACGCGCTCACCCGATCTGCCGCTCCGGCATTAAAAACATACCGTGCAACTGCACACATTCAGACACACTTACTCCTCTTCATCGCCAGTCTGGCCTTGGTTGCTACTAATTCGTGATGAGCAGGAATGAGAAGGACAGTCTGGCCCCCAAAGTTCACCTGAACCTTTCTTCTACACGGTAGTGGGCATACCCTCTGCCAGCTGTCTTGCCAGCGAGTCTAAGGAGACCCCACCTAGACATGTCCAATTTTTTTTTCTTACCACACTCCTTTCTTAAGGACTTGCTTCTTAAGAAGTGAGTGTGGCAACTAAAAAAGAAAGACATATTTCCATAGTTAATGTGTTGATGTTAAACCCTGTTAGATTTATTTTTTGGGTGTATTAATTGAACTGGACTGTTCACGCCAATACTTGCTATAGTCCTCTTTGGTCTAGTCTTCGCTTTATGGAGAGCGGTAATGTGACCACTCTGTGTACAAGGATTTCTGTGGTATCAGGCAATTGAGAACAGCTGTCGGAGGGTTGAGATGCTAAGGGAGATGTTTAAAGTTTATTTTACAGCCAGTGCTACAGGAAATGGGATTCTCAACACAGATTTAACAGAAATACAGCAAGAGAAAAACACTTAACGTGGTTATTGGTTTTGTACTGACCTGTCTAATTATTACTAAAAAAATAAACTTTATTTCACTTGATTAAATAAGTTAACTAAGTGTTAAAAAACATAATCAGCATTCAATTCAATTTAATATACAAAGCCAGGCCAATCCAGGGCAGGTTGATAAATTGATGCCTCCGTTACATGGTGTAGCTATAGGAAAAAAAAGCATCTTTGAGGTTATCAGGCGTTTTAATGTAGCCTCCCCCGAAGGTCTAAAAGTGACCTTTGCTGAGCCTGCTCCTGGTCAAATCATGCAATTGATGGTTCTAATGATTTCTTAAACACAATATATGAAGAGTTTGCTCTACTCCAATAACAGAACTGCCCTAGGCGTTATCTCTTGCGTGGCTCCTGTGCACACTTGCTTATTAACACAACAGAGATAAACTTAAAGGCAAACAGAAGAAGCCTCACTCCCAATATGTATAGGAGTTCGATTTAATTCCACAAAAAAATATAACCATAACAGATAAAATATTACTTTTATCAAACCAATAAAATTAGAGGTAGCAAAACCCCTAAAAAATAAAGAGGACAGAACCACCATATAGTGGCATAGATTTGATTAAAATTAAGGCAGAGAAGAATGCAATAAACATTGGGATGGGGATTAACCGCTCCACTCACCTTGCCTACCTAAAGGTAGATAGCGTAGCTGTGAAAATATCCTTTACAAATTTAGCATGTAGTTGCTATTTTATATTCTAGTGAGGCATAGTCTACCTAACCATAGTAAGAAGCCTTATTGCTAGTAAATAAAAGAAACAAACTTTCCACTGGCTACATGTTGGCTTCATCAGGGGAACCCATACTTCCGGATCGTGAGTATTTAACCCCTTAATGACAAAGCCCGTACATGTACAGGCTCAAAATGCATTGTTTTCAATGGGTTTAGGGACCGCCCATTGTCCTTAAGGGGTTAAATAGATCACCCTAGTAGTTAATTGGATAATGCCGTACACAAACAATGTATCAGCATTACATCATAAATGAATTATTCAACACGGTCCAACCAATAAGAAACCCTGTTAGGGTGAAGGACCACTCCAGTGGGTCAGCCCTCTTCCCACGTGTAGTGCCCTTTTCTCTGCCTAAATTTTAATCTAATTTGTGCCACTATAAGGTTGTTTTTTGTAGTGTCTGCTATCAGTATAAAATTATTCCTATACTATTTCTCCACTTTTTTTTTTCAGGTTTTGGTAACTCCAATTTTAATAATTTCTTATGTTACCTTTTTTTTGTTATAGTAACGTAGCAGAGAACACAATTTTGGGGCTCATTGCTAGATTGCCTATATAATAGTAGAATTTCACTAGTAAAAGCTGGCCAACTTTCCCCTTTAACAGGGGATGCTTAAGGAAAATATGCTGCAATTCTTCATGAATACATTGTTTATCCAAGTGGAAATCTAAATATAATGGTGTTTTAGGTGACTGATTAGCCTAAAGCAATTCATACTTGTCTTCTTTAGAGCACATTAGGGAGGATTGGCAATTGTATTCACCTTTGGTAAGGCTCAGGCAGCATTTCCAATATGACTAACCTTTAATTTAATCTGTGCCACTATGTGGTAGTTCTGTCCTCTATTATATTTCATTTATTTCCTATGCTCTCACTCTCTCATTCTCTTTCACTCTCTCTCACACTCTCTAAATGTTTCCCTACCTTCTTTACTGACTTCCTCCGACAACTTCTACATCTTCTTCTCTTCTTCATCTTCTATCTCCCGTCGTTCATCTTCTTTTTTTCTCTCTTTTATCTTCTTCCGCATCTCTGTGGACATAACCTGGAGAGAACTTCTGCCTAAATGGCAGTGCTTCCAGTGAGCATAGAAAGTGCTGACATTTTTGTGGAAGATCACATTAGGACGATTGTGCTGCTTTCAGCAAAATGGAGGCACCCTAAGATCACAGGGCTTTCGGTGACGTCCTCCTACCAAATTGGAAGACTGGGTAAAGGAAGTCACTGGAAGCGCCGCGATTTTGGCAGAAGTTTGTCCCAGGTTATGCCCAATCCGTCAGTGAAAGCGCCTCCATTTTGCCCTAAGGTGATAGCCTCCTACCTCAGTTGGAGGATTAGGCAAGAGGATGTCACCAGAAGCGCCAACATTTTTTCGGTTTGCACCAGATTATGGTTTTAAGGGATCCGGACAAAGGTAGAAGAGAGAAGATGAAAGTGTGAAGATAGAAGATGAAAAATAAGAAGATGTGTATGTAGTCGGCAGAAGTGGAGATGGTTGGCCAAGAAGGTAGGGAAACTATGAGAGCATGAGGAGAATAAACGAGACTGAGAGTGTGTGAGAGTGAGTGAAAGGGCCTGCGAATTCCGGACAAAAATTCTGAGCTTTTTGCTTTATTTTCATCCGCTTTGTGGGGGGTATGGCCTTGTTCAGGATTTGTACAAATTTACCAAATCTGCAAAAATTCAGTCAATTTGTACCAATCAGAGTACAATTATCTCGTTCCTACCTTATTCTCTCTCATCATACATCTCAGTCTTTCACCTTTCCTAAGAAACCACTCGATCTACTAGATCTTTTTCTTTACACTTTTCCTCCTAAATGTTCTCGCTTTTCTTATTTTTCTCTGTGGTGTCAATACTCATTGTCTTCTAAAGGATGGCTTCCTACATACTATATATATTGGGACGTTATGATTCAAATGTAACCAATGGATCAAATATTTTTAAGAAAGCTAACACTTATGGTTGCAGTAGCCTAAAATATTATCCCATTCTTACTTATTTCTTTGGGTGTAATAAGCGGTTACACATAACCATGGTTAGAAAGTATCAATCTTGTGATGTTACAAATAGGTGCATTGCAATGGTTTTGCAAAAAGAAAGGATGATATACCATTTGTTCACTGGATGTTTAAATGACTATCATCAAGAATTTGCTGATGTGGCAGTAGGAATTCTGAAAACACGAGATGTTTCAAACACATGGATTTCATAATATCTGCTACTTCGTTTTCTGCTTCTCTTCAAAGCGGAGGGATTTTTTATATGATTTTAAATATTCAAATCAAACAATTACTCTGCATATTTATATTATCTAGTAGAGGCTGGGGATATAAGGCATAAGTATTACCTTGCTTAGTGAAAGAATGAATCCCTGGTACAATAGCTGCAATAGAAAACGATATAAAACATATTAAACATATATTAACCTTGCAGCATAAATTGACTCACCTTTAACTCTAGAAGATATCGACAAATTTATAGACTTTGTTCATTGCTTATGTAATGTTTAAAATATATATATATATATATATATATATATACACTTTATTTGCTTATTATTTGCTTTAAGCAATAAGGAAGACCTTCCAATGCTTTGTGCAGAGGAACCCCTACTTTAGTTTAGGTGTAGAATTGGCCAGTTTTAGTAAAGACCTAAATTTTACTTTTATACCTGCTAGTTATTTTCACTTGGGAAAAATAATATTTTTCTCCACAACAACAGTTTTCAAGGTGGGAAATAAACTCCTCTTCACATTTTTATAATTCGACAGGTTAGCCCCCATAGTCTACAGTGTATTGTGTTAAATTATTAGCTTTTGTATTTTCTACTGATCTGGGGGACATAATAGATGTTGTGAAGGTGGCTAAGGTGTTTTTCTTTCCCCCCCATCTGCTCAGGCTTTTAGAAAAAAACACCTAAAAACACCAGTGCTTCTTTCGACACTGTTACTTAGAAAGGAAAAGTGCTTTAAGGCATTTTATGACTTGAATGGGCTGTAAGGCAACACCCAGCATCTTAAACCAAAGAAAAAAATGGAATGAAAAACAGATCTCCAAAAATATTGGTTGCAGGGCTACAGAGCTGCAATTTCATCTGGAAAACAGATGCAGATCAGGAGAATTCTGATTCCAAGCCGTGCAATGGAAATGTATTGGGCGGGCTACACAGAAAAGAATTCTTGCGGAGAAGGCATTGTTACACTTGGTGACGTGTCCACATTCACAGCCAGTGATACTGAAAGAGTTAAACCTTACATTACGGAAACCTACTTTTTTTTCTGCATGAGCTAGTTTGTGATCACCACCTCCCTTTAGATTTTCCACCTATATATATATATATATATATATATATATATATATATATCACCATCATACACTGCAGCGCTGTACTGGATAGATCTCAATTTCAAAAGCAAAGCTGTTGTTTGTTTAATACATAGGAGTTCCCATGTGTATAAGGAAGTTTTATAAGAATGAAACTAAAAAGTCTCAAATAAAACATTAAAGATCAATGGTTTAATTAAAAGTCAGTTTAATATATACATGTAATTTTAATAACAGAATTGGTACTGATGCGCTGTTCTCCTGTAGGTTTTTAATGGAAAAGGTGTCGACACGGTTTCTGATTTCCCATGCTGGAAAATGTTTGCAGCCAGAGGAACTATCCCCTTTTTCAGACAGATGCAAAGCTTCTAAGACACAAGGGGGCAGGCTAAGGATAATCACGTGTTAATATATTACATACCAGGAATAGCCTATATCTTCCGACTTCGTGGACTGCAAGTATCACGGGGCCCATACAATGAAAAAACCTGGTAAAAATAATTATGGGAAATGTAGTATACAGCAGTTGGAGTAAAACAAATTGATGGAAAATAGAGTTGCAAATGAAATAACAATTACAGTGAAATATAATAAGTGGATATAGATAGAGATGGACACATTTGTTTTTGAAATACATTTTTGTATTGTTAAATAAATTTGTCAGAGTATTATGGTTTTCGCTGAATGCTCTATAGCTGTATTGTAGTCCAAGGATTATCTCTGCACTGGATACTGTTCCCTACAACAAGACTCAGCAACCTGATATTAAGAAAAAAGGCTACTATATATAATTTGCAGACACATTAGGTCTGACGCTATGAGTATTCTCTCCTACTAGCATTAAATGGGGAAGGAATGGCACTGGCAGCTACCTATTCTATGTGGGGATATTGGTAGTAGTGGAATCTACTCCGTAGGGGTGGTTAGTATCAATAGGAAAACATGCTCATTGAGTCCCTGCGATGGCCGCCTCTCTCCGGTCTTCTTGTATCCCATGTGTTGTGGGTACAGCAACCACATGGTCAGGTTTCAAGGATACATGTAATTTTCATATATCGCTGACCATCACAGGTTTAATTGACCAGGTAAATTGTGCTCTCCTACTACCAGTCATCCCACAGGCACAAATACACCATGTGATCTTGCTCAAGCCCCAGACTACAAGAATTATTATGCCCACCCTACAACACAGAGGGTGGTGGGAAAACTGGGTACCCTTTTTAGTAAGCACATGTTTTGGTGCTCTAGATGATGCGTTGTTGTGTTATGTCAGACAACTTGGTCCTAAGACTTAACAGATGTGGAAATAGATGTGCGCTATACATGAAAGAGTTTATTATTTATAAGATTATTATTACATTTTATTTATTAAGTGCCATATTACGCAGGGTTAGTTAGATAGTTAACACGTACATAACAAAAATACATTAAACATACAGGCACATCAGGAATTGAGAACCCTCCCGTGAGTGGCCACCTAGCCTTATGGTACTTTTATCCTGGCAGGAATGATGGGCTTATGAGGCCCACGCTTGAGAGCTTACAATCTAAGGGAGAAATAGGGGTAATTGAAACAAAAGGAGGGGTGAAAAGAGAGAGTACTAGCTCTATTGTAGCAGTAATTACTAATTAGGGATAAGTGGTTTCAGAATGCAAAATAGGAGGTATTAATAAACTGAACAGAGGAGTGGGTGAGGGAGAAGGGTAGGTTAGTACTTGCTTCAGATGGAGGTCTGCAGAGGGCTTGGAATTCTTCTGGAAAGATAGAAGAGAGGGAAGAGAGAGATGAATAAGAGAAGATAGTTTTTAGGTTAGAAAACGTTATGGTTGTAGGAGGTCAGAGGGGGAGGGGGTCAAGACAAAGGAATGTACTTTCCCAAGGTAAGCAATATTTTGGCAAAAAAGAAATAATGTCCCTAAAGCACATATTTGGTACATAAGCAGGAAAATGTGAATTCATAAACTTTCTTGCAGATCTGGCAAAGTCCAAATGAGGTTGAATACCTTTTTGATTCTTGCAAGGCACTCTCTTCAGATGGTGGTTTGCAGTGGGCTTGGGATGTTTTAGCTCAAACCAATTGCATCTTCAATTGTGGGTATTATGCTGACCTTCAACAATATACTTGTGCATGTGAAGAGCTTCAATCATTATCAAGGGAACCAGAGATTGTCAAATATATATTTATTTTCTGTGTGTTTTAACAGCACCATTAACATTAGCTCTTAATGTTCACCTAGATACCGTATTTCCCCGAATATAAATGCTCTGAAAAATGTGTCATATATTCGAGGTCATCTTATAATGGGACCTCAAATAGAGGTCTGACTATAAGACTAAGATCCAGATCTCCCACAGCGCTGCAGGACATCTATGCGATGCGCGCACACAACCTCCGCTTCTTCCAGCACTTCCGGCTTCTATGATGGAGCGCTGGCGTCACATGACCTTCGCATTGACCCCCACCGGCTGCACCCACTAGACACCATGGAGTCTGGAGCAAAGGGCACAAGTCTGGGGATGCATTGGTAAGTCTGGGGGGGGGCAGAGTGGCATATCAGGGAGGCAGAGTGGCATATAGGGGGTATAAGGCATATCTGGGGGGGCAGAGTGCGAAGCCTGCGGTCAGATATGCATAACTGGGGTGCCGGTTGGCAAATAAAAGGAAATAAAAACAAAAAATGCATTTTTCTCAATCATACTTTTCATTAAATATGAAAAAATAGTTTACATGTGAATTGATATTTACTAGTAAAACTTTTTTCCTATAGGGTAGCCTTATATTCAGGCTTTTTCTTTTATTCCTAAATTAATATACAAATTTTGGGGGGGTCTTATAATCAGGGTCGTCTCATAATACGGTTATTTATTGTTTTTGTGGAACTACAACATGCTCAGCTAACCATAGGCTAATACCCTTTCTTTTAAATTGCTACCTGAGAATTATAGAACATATTGTTTAAAAACTGCTCCACACTACCCATAAAACTGGGTGTGCATACAGGTATACGTGTAAGTATTAACACCTTATTTTAGAAATAGACTGTTTTTTTTTATGGAATGAAAATAAATTCTGCCTGGGGCAATTCCTTGAGTGTTACACAGTGAACGTGACTATGAAGTATGTACTCTGACAGTTCAACATGTGGAACCTACACAGGCAAGTCTCTGCAAGACGCGGGGCATTCATCTCCCAATGCAGTTATCATGTTAAAAGGAAAAAACTGTTATTAAAGAATTGGTGGGGAAAGCTAATAATGAGTGTCCTGTATTTGCTCTTTCAATTTAGTCCATTTAAAGAGGTTCTCTTCTATAAACAATTACTTTATTGAAGTATTTATTTATGACCATTAATACTAATAAGCATCAGTTTAGCAAATAGCAAAGATTATTTACCCAAAATAGAAGACAGCCTGAAGCAAACAATCCATTCATACCTCAAATGGTAGCACAGACAAAAACTCGATTCCAGTAACCAGTAGAAATGTTTATACCTCACTACATTTATACATAAATTGAGAAAAGAGATGCATACATATATTTATAGAAAATATATCCATTGAAATATTTTTCTCCCCCCTAAAATAATGGGGTAACCATACTTGGGAACTCCCAGGGGATATTCTCAGTATAACACATTTTGAAACCCGCTCCTTCCTTTCTATACTTATGTGATCATATTTTTGACTCCGAAATGGTGAGTCAAATGGCCAGTGTGTTATGAGTGATATCACTGCTTGAATGCAGGTGACGCAATTAAGTGTAACTTTAAATAATGTCAAGGTTTCCTTGAGAACATAGAAAATTATTATGTAAATAGCACTTCATATTCCTCAGAAATGACAATGCTAAGCATCCTTCATTTTTTACATTTATTCCTTGCCAACGTGTATGGGTTCAATCTTTGAAACAATATTTCAACTGCTTATTATTATTATTATTATTATTATTATTATTATTATTATTCTGGAGTCATTAAAAAATGTGAGGATAGACATGAAATAACTTTTTATTTTTTCATTAAAAAAGCAGTACATGAGTGATATTCGACTTTTTTTAATGCTAAATATTCACGTGCATATATAACTATACATTTGAAAGTAAACTCTAAATTGTTAACAATTGTTTGTAGAGTATACTTCATTTTAGACATAAAGATCATAGGGGAAGAACAAAAACAACAGCAAGACATATACAAAGGATTGCAAATCATTACAAAATTAATTTACAATTATATCCTCAGTTGATGTGATGGTGTACTGCCTTTACAAAAATACATTAGAATGAATCATGGAATAAAGAATTTAGACAATTCTAATTTCTTAGTAGGGTTGATAAAGCTTGAGATGAGTTTAATGATTAGATATATCTCTCTTTATAAAAGAAAGGCTCTCTGTTGGGATACAGATGTTGCCGTACAAAATATGATACTAAACCTATCTTTCGCTAAAACTAAAACTAAATCTTTGGTTAAATAAGCAATTAATAAAGAGGATTGCGTGGGCAAGCCCTGGAGTTGATGAGAACTTGAGAAGGGTAAATCTTTACTGAACTGATAAGAAGTAAACACCCAATAACCATTGAACAGTAGATTCTTAAGGGTTTTTTTTTCCAGCTTGTCACACTTTTATGTACATTGTGGGAATTAAAATAAACATGTTCATCGTTATTCGTGTGGTTCTGGTGCATATTGTGTAGCAGACCTCCTCACTATGGTTCGGAAGCCTCCATAAACTGAGAAGAGTACGTTCACCTCCCCCAAAGGACTTCACAAAAACGTAAAGTATGAAAAAAGGTTTCTTGGTTTGCCGCATGGTTGGGGAAGATTTTGGCTAGGTAAGACCGAGGAAGTTGCCACCTAGTCAGTACCTTGAGAAAACGTTCTTTCAGAGAAAGGTGGGTGCTTGTTTGCCATTTTAAGGCTACCTAGGTCACTTTCCCATTGTAACATATAAAGAAGTTAGTCCCCTAACAAGGTTTTCTAGAGTGGATTAACATAGAAAAGGATCAATTTCTATTAATATAAAAACATGTCTAAGTTGAAATTAATGAAGTCAACTCACACATTGTGTGACCCCCCCCCACCCCAAGTTGCTCTTGCAGATGTGTATCTCGATCCAATTAAGTTAAAATGTGTTGCTGGGGAGAGGGAGAACATGTATAAATGTATTATTTAGGATAGGTTGGTTGGCCCGATTAGGGGGTCTGTTTTTGTATCCATCTAAAGAGCAGTCTAAATGAGTGAATGTAGCTTCTATTTCAAGCCACCTCAGTGTGTTTTTCATTTATATAATAGATTTGAGGGCCTTGATATCTATTGGGAGAGTCCATAACACCTAATATTTATATAGCCCCTTTCTCCCAGTGGGACTCAAAGCGCTTTAAGCGCATGCTGTTGGAGTCAACCGAATTGGCAGCTGAATAATTATTATTACTCAATGAGTGATACTCATTTATCGACTTCGAAAGGAGGAAGGGCTGAGATTTGATCCTGCTACCCTTATGTTTGAATGAGATCTGTACACTTTTTCAATAAATCTGTAAATGTTAGGAAGGGACCTTAAAGGTTTAGAGATATGACCGTATACGCCATTCAGGAGGAGGCTGATTTTATACTCCCGTGCACGTTTTAATGGCAGATAAATTGCTTCCCTGCCACATATGCATCGTGAGCAGTTAAATGCAAAGTACAAAAAAGAAAGGAAAGAACGACAGTAGTGTGTGATTGTCTTGCCGTTTTGATGTTGGTGGATTGGTATTCAGTAGTTGGAATGGTGGGTGTTGGGGAGGTGGGAAAATGCCCCCACAATTTACTTAAAAAAATCTGGTAGTTTTAAGATATGTGAAGTGATTCTAGTGCAGAGTTGAAAAGTAGATTTATCACCATAGCAAATAATGGAATGGTATTAATTCACATTAGTTGTCATGGCGATAAGACCCGTTTTCAAACTGTGCATTAAGATCACTTTTTTTGTGGAAAAGTATGGTGGACCCTCCATATGTTCAGTTTCCATGTGTATGTTGCATAAAACTAGGGTGAAATGTGGTTTTTGTTACCGTCTGGTCGTGGGCTGCTGACTTTTTTTTTTGCATCAACATGATTCCAACATTTCGTCTGCCAGAACCGTGACTTAAAAGGCAAACAGCTGGAAGTCATTAGAAAGCTCTTCTTTCTTTTTTTCCCGTTAAATAAAATAAAATAAAAATGCTATTTCTTACCCCATTAGTCAAATGAAATTGCATTGTGTTCAGTTTCTGTAGTCCAAATAAACAGGTAAAAATAAGTCATTTACCAAAACTTACCTATTATTTCCTTATTATTTAGCAATAAAGTATGACCCCCCCGCCCCCCGAGCAACGTTCCAGGTGGGTTTCCACTTAATGAAATCATCTCTGTGTGTCCAGAAAACACATTGGATTATTTTAACCAATTCAGTACCACTGCCATGGATACAGTCAGGAGCAGACATAAGCCTAAAATATAACTGAAAAATAGTATAGACTATATCATTTTGTTTATATATAACAGAAAAACATTTGTTTTGGAAAATACCCGTGCAGTTAAGAGAACACTGCATCTACCTGACTAGTCTCTACAGAAACTCTGTAGAAGGAACACTGAATTGATCCAGTTCAGTTAGACATATTGGGTAAGGCAAATTATTTCCGATTGTGGAAACATGCCACAGCTTTTGATCCACATGCCACAATTTAAAGCTTCAAGGGTAACTAAGTGAAGGCTTTAATATTCGTAAAACTGAGAAGGTGACATGGCCAACTGGGGTGGGTGAAAAGCTAGGGGGCCCAATGCTTTTTGGTTTACAAGTGAATCCTTTGGCGATGACACTAATGACATCTGCTAAAAAAAAAATGTTGTAAGTATCATCAGGCACTTGCACGGTTTTTGTTTTCATATCACTGGTGTATCTTTAGGAAAAATCAAAGAAGGTTTTATTAGATCCGTAATATAACTGAGTTTGATTTCACAATGCAGAATAACCTATCCAGGGACACAGGCATTCACATCCACTATAGCATAGATACGAGGAGAGTGAGGACCCTCAACACAACTTTCAGGGGAGCTCAACATTTTGTTTAAGCCTCTGTGTGTGACTGACTGTGTTGTCAATAAAATTAAATTTTGGGGTAAAGTGTATTTTCAACTTTGCCTTTTCAGTTGACCAATGAGATTTTGGTTATGGTGTTTTGGGCATTCATTATGAAAGGTGCTGGACAAAAGAACAATATATTGGAGCTAGAAATGCACAAATATGGCACTAGGAAATACAGCACTGGTATTTAATAATGTAATGTTATCATACCTCATTGTATTTAATCACCAAGTTTTATAACGATGGGGGGGGGCACTGTACTGTACTATACGTGTTGTCCCTTGTGCTACAGAACACAATATGTTTTCTTATCCTCCAAACCAACCCAAAGCAAAGTAGGGGAAAGACTGATCTATGCATGAAGGTTTTTATTACTTGATAACAGATACTTGAACCAACAGGAAAAAACTAAAGAGATTTTTTTTCTTTAGGAATAGGGGGGAATTGTCCTCTGGGTTGGCCTTCATTCTTCAAACAGGGCCTGTCTGACTTAGGCCCCTTATGACAAACAGGAGAGCGTGTGGATATGTACACTGGGCTAGGAACGGGCTAGACTCTTGGCTTTACTTGCCCACCAGGCCAAAAGATGCCAGCTCTCTCCTGTTCAAAGTTTTACGTTGTGGTAATGGCTTGTGTCAATGAACACAGTTCTGGTTAGCAAACAAAAATAATCAGTGATATGTACGGCATAACAAACACACAAATATAACCATCTTTTTAAGAACTAATTTGTTTTATTTAATGTCTTTACTACACTAAGTGCTATATTTTAATAATATGTAACATCAAACAAGACCAACTGCTAGCAACTGGTACATATATGTTTTAGCTATTTGATCTCTCAAGGAAAAACAGTTCCTTCCTCGAGCTCAACCCCAGAAACACTTTTTTTTTTTAACAGATTTTTTCCCTGTGTAGTCATTGCCTTAGCAATGTCTGCCACAAGTACACTTCGCTTGGAAGCTGACATCAGAGAGCTTGCATTCCATGTACTTTATATATACACAGCTAAACAACTCCCCCCTCCAACATGCATTGTGGGAGTTTTCCACAATGTGCTCCATCTTTCCACACAATTTCAATATATATATATATATATATATATATATATAATATACACACACCGTATTGGCTCGAATATAGGCCGCACTTTTTTCCCCCACTTTAAGTCTTTAAAGTGGGGGTGCGGCCTATATTCGGGGTCTAGCGCCCGACGCCCGGGATATGCAGTTCCGGGCGCCCGGCAGGCAGCAGGGAGTAGGACCTGCGTCCTACTCTCTGATACGCTCAGACAGCCTCCCCTGCCAGCACTTTCCACGGGGGGGGGTGCCGGCACGGGAGGTTGTCTAAGCGCATCGTGCAGCTGTTCACCGGCAGCAGCTATGCGCGTAAACAGCCTCCGCTGCCGGCACGTCTGCACGATGTGCTTTAACAATCTCCCTTGCCGGGAATTCCCACGGGGGAGTGCCGGCAAGGGAGATTGTTAAAGCACATCGTGCAGACGTGCCGGCAGCGGAGGCTGTTTACGCGCATTGCTGCTGCCGGTGAACGTCTGCACGATGCATTTTACCCCTGCCCCCAAGACTTACCAGAGCAGACTCCCGGGTGTCTTGCGGGGCCGGCGGGGGACATCTACGCAATACGCGTATACAACTTCCGGTGCCGACACGTCCGCTGAGTGCCAGCACCGGAAGTTGTATACGTGTATTGCGTAGATGTCCCCCGCCGGCCCCGCAGGACACCCGGGAGTCTGCTCTGGTAAGTCGGGGGGGGGGTGCAGAGTGGCAGCATATCTCGGGGGGGGGAGGACAGTGGCAGCATATCTCGGGGGGGAGGACAGTGGCAGCATATCTCGTGGGGGGAAGACAGTGGCAGCATATCTCAGGGGGGCAGAGTGGCAGCATATCTCGGGGGGGCAGAGTGACAGCATATCTCGGGGGGGACAGAGTGGCAGCATATCTTGGGGGGGACAGAGTGCCAGCATGTCTATTAAAAAACGTTTTCTTTAAAAAAGCACCAAACTTTTAGGGTGCGGCCTATATACGGGGGCGGCCTATATACGGGGGCGGCCTATATCCGAGCCAATACGGTATATACAATTCAAAATTATTTAAAATTTTAAAAACAACACATGACAAATACAGGGTCATGATTTATTCAACAAAAATAAAGCCAAAGTGGATAAGCCATGTGTGAAAAACTAAGTACACCCTTACTGTTTCCATAGGAATTATGATGCTAAGTAGCAGACAGGTGCTGCTAATCAGATTCCCTTGGCGCTATATAAGACAATAAATAATAATACTTGATCACCAGCAAGTGTGACCACCTCAATAAAAGCCGAAGTTTGCTGGTCTGGAACATTCTGGAAAGACATCAGCAATGATCTTGGAGAAACAATTGTTGCTGCCTATCAATCAGGGAAGGGTCATAAGGCCATTTCCAAACATTTTAAAGTCCATCATTCTACAGTGAGAAAGATTACTCAAAAGTGAAAAACACTTAAGACAGTTGCCATCTGTCCAACAGCTAAAGCTTGGCCGCAATTGGGTCATGCAAAAGGACAATTGCCCCAAGCACACCAGCAAACCTACAACAGAATGGCTGGAAAAATGATCAAGGTGTTGCAAAGGACCACTCAAAGTCCAGATCTCAACCCGGTTGAAATGCTGTGGTGGGACCTTAAGAGAGCTGTGCATAAACAAATGCCTGCAAACTTCAATGAACTGAAGCAACGTTGTAAAGAAGAGTGGGCCAAAATTCATCCACAGCAATGTGAGAGACTCGTAAAGTCATACAGAAAACAATGACTTCAAGTTATTGCTGATAAAGGTGGTTTTACAAGCTATTGAATCATAAGGTGTCCTTATTTTTGGTGAATAAATCATGACACTGTGTAATGTCATTTTTTCATCTAAGTTTGTGGTCTGAGGCTGAAAGGTACCTCAATAAGTATTAATCATAAAATCTATAATATGATGCCATGCCCAGTCCTAAAACATAAGTATTTATAGCAGAACAACTTGAAACTACACAATGCAGGAAAGGTCTGTGTCAAAATCTATATCCAAAATGTTTTACTGGAAACTTTCCATACGAAAGTACAACAGTCACCCGTGTTTTGAGTTGCCAACCTAGACAAGACCCAGGTCAGTGTCCCCAACTCCCCCAAGACATACCCATGCCTGCTTTGCCTCTTTGTGCATATCCTGATGCTCCAAAAAGATACTAAGGCGTTCTATACAGACCTATGTAGTGTAAACAGGCCAAGGGCATCTCCCCAACAAGAGCAATGAGAGCTATGGGGCAGCAGAGAAGCCATTGACCCAACGGTCAATTGTCATAGGGGTTCCCACCTTCCAGAACCTACCACCCCTCTAGATGTGCTGCCCGAGGCCTAGCTGACCTAGGTAAGAATCCACTACTGTATTCTGGATACAGCTACAGTGCTTTTCATCCTTCATTTTGTGTGAAGCCTCATGGAGAAATAACAGGTAGTTCCATAATTTCCGCAAATATGAAATCCTGACTTCAAACCCCAGAGGTCATAATAAACACAAAGTAAGGGACAAAGTGCATTACAAATGAAGTGGCAAATTATAGAACCGTGTCATAAACAAAATATAAATTTTGAAACATTTAAAGTGTTTTATCCAGGAACATTTTTTTTAATTATGAGCCCAAGGTTCTTGCTCCTCTTCATCTACTACCATTCAAAGTGAAAATGTGGTGATCAGTGTTTCAGTGGAGCCAAGTCCCCAGTCTTCGTCTTCTGGGGCTGCACTACCCCAGAAGGATATGCAGACCTCTCCTTTCCACCCAGGGAAGGAATCTTCTAGGGTCTCTCTGAGGGGATACCCACTGAAGTCTTCACTTTCGTAAATAGAAGGCACACTCCACTACTCCCACCAATACTGGACAGAGCCTTCGTGGACCCACTTCCACTGTAGCTTCAGGCTACCCAATGGTGATCAACTCACCTGAAATCATACGTGCACTGAATCCGGAAAAAAAAACTTAAAAGTGCTGGAAGGTGAAGGTATCCAGAGGCCGTAGCCACCAGCCATAGACCAGGGCAATTTAAGAGTGAATATTGTGTGCTTATCAACCCGTGCACAGTGAGAAAAACGTAATGTGCCCCAGCGGATCTGTGCTAGGGGACACTATAACGACCTCGGGCTCTCTGACACAATAACCAGCCTTAATGCCAGAGGACCAAGCGTACCCTCTATCACATGTACTCACTTGATCTTAGCCAAAACAAATATGTTTTCCGAAGCTTACAGAGGAGGGCTGGAAACTTTCAGCCAGGAAGTCAAGTGTCTGCAAACAGCCTCCACAATATAGTGACTCAAACTGTGTTTGGGAGACGACATGCACAATGTACACTGTCCTGTCCAATATATATTCACCAAGGACGGAGCAGAAAACCAATAACTAATTTAAATGTATTGCCTAGCTTGATGGATATGCTGGCACATGGTGTGAGAAGGGACAGCAATTGTCCGCTAATTTAACAAATTTGGGGCTCCACCCCTTTTTAAGGCTGCAATTTAATCCGCTGCCACACTTTTTCTACTTTGACTTTAGCTTCTCCTTGTTCTTGATATGGGTTTTTTGTAAAGTCAATTTTGCTTTTTTTCAGGATGGGCAGATAGCCAACTGTTGAATTTGCCTATATTACAACCGTGTTTTGGCAGTGCTAATGGTAAACATGGTTGGACATGCCTTCTTTGCGGAACTCTTCAAGCCTGCCACTATAGAGCAGACTTAACTGCTAAAACTACTATGAGCAAGCACAAAATGCATTTAGGTGTATAATACCTGTGACAAATGAACACGTAGTATTCTTATTATTTCAGCTCAAATGGGGCATTTGATTGGTACGGAACCTGGGACATAGGGCACAACGTGTCTCTTCGCAGTGGTAGAGCAGTTGTAGAGCTGGGTACCTGTATACATCAAACATAAAAGATTATATGATCATACAGAATTTTCTAACTCAATATTTCGTACCTTGCACCAAACTACGCTTTCTTTAAGCCCATAAAGTCTGCGTCCTACTGGTCATGCTAGACATTAAGGGCAAAAAAGTTCTAGGCAGTTGAAACAAAATGCATAACGTGTACAATGCTGAGATAAATATGCCACGTAGTGATCGGTTTTAAAGAGTAAGACTATAATTTTTTCTGCTTTGGCTTTTTTTCTTTTTTTCGGTGTGGTTTTGGGAGGTTCCTTTCTATTGCCATTTTTTTCTTCTCCTGTCTGTAATTGTACTTGACTCTGAGGGCAGTAAATCACTTAAATGCAGAAATGGAACCCTCTAGCGTTATGTTTAAACCTCGAGTGCAGAGATAACACACACCTTTTACTTACAAAACCATACTATACTTATAAAAAAGGGAACGCTGATCACAATAAAACGTAGGCCCTTGTGCTGAGTAAAATAAAGAATCTCTCAATTCTTGGCAAACAATTTAACTCAGAATTCTGGTGTTTGACTTGGTTTGCGGCCATGTATGAAAAATCTTTATGCATGCTTGCCTATTATCCTTATTATTTACATATAGCCCCCAGATCATATACCTTTCTCTCCATTTTTTACTATATTTTGCTGACAGCACAACATATTTTAACCATTCCTAAACTTCAGCAGAACCTCCATACCGCCATACCTAATGGATCTTGTCATGAGATTTACATCGATATGTAGGCATAAAAGGGCTTTTCCTTACATTTCACTCTACCTACCAGCTTGCACAATTCTAAATAAATACATCTATGACAAAAATGCATACAGCACAATGTACATATCAGAGCTTTATTAGGATCATATTCATTTAGGATCATCCCCCGCTGAAGCGTATTATGTATTTGTTTTCTTAATACCCAAAGTCTCATTGTATATATAGATAGGTGATCATTGTCAGCAAATGTAATGAGTTAAAAATGGGTTAATGTGCCTCTAACGGGTCTTATTGTCTGACTTATTGTAATCTAAATAATGGGATCTTTTCTTAAGAATGTGTAAACCTGCTTTGTCTCTACTGACACCTAGTGGATGTATGACGTTTGACAATTCACTATCTTGGTGATAGTAATGTGATGTTAGAAATCCCAACATTTCAAAGAAAATTATCAGCAAATCATTTAAATGTATGGCTTTAATACCATACATTTCTAACACATCGTCAGCTTCCACATATATTCTTACAGCTATTTCAACCATGTATTAAATATTAATATTAATACTATATAAATAATAATTATATTTGATCATATATATATATATATATATATTTTTGTCCCTATGAGCTATATTTATTAGATTCTATATCTTGAACTGTGTTTTACAAGTTGTCATGCCTTTCCTGACAGATTAAGTTCTAGTATGCACCGTCTGTTCACAATATGGCTCATACACATATGTATGCAAGGGAATTCTCTCATATGAAGAACAGACGATTGTATGAAGTAAATTAAGAATTCTTAGAAGTTACGTATGGTCCAAAGAATAGACATGCATGTTAACACATCTTACCAATAGAAGTGAGCTTGTTGGACATCCCATGGACAAAACCATGGGTATTTATATTGAGTTGGTCCCTATTTTGCAGCTGTAACAGCCTCCTCTCTTCTAAGAAAGCTTTCCACGAGATTTAGGAATGTGTCTGTGGGAATTTGTGCCCATTCTCCCAAAACAGCATTTTTGAGGTGAGGCACCGATGCTGGAGAAGAAGGCCTGGCTTGCAATCAGAGTTCCAGTTCATCACAAAGATTGTAAGCTTGCGAGCAGGGCCCTCTTTACTTGATGTATTAGTTTGTCTCAGTCAGTTCTAGTTTGTCATGCCTTTTAAATATATGTATTGCAAGAAGCATTGGGTAAATTGTTGGGGCTATATAAAAAAGAAACGATAATAATCCCAATAGTGTTTAATGGGTTAAAGGTCAGGGCTCTGTTCAGGTCACTAAAGTTCCTCCACTCTAAACTAGTCAAACCATATCTTTATAGACCTTGCTTTGTGCGCAGCAGCACAGTCATGCTGGAACAAGAAAGGGCCTTTTCCAACCTAGCTCCACAAAGCTGGAAGCATACAGTTTTCCAAACTCTCTTTGTATGTTGTAGCATTAACATTACCCTTCACTGAAGCGAATGGGCCCACATTAGACCATTAGCCCTCCTCAGGGGAGGGCTGGCAGCCTAAGGCCTGGGGGGCAAGTCAAGTGAAGTGGCTCCGCCCCCTCGCACTCACCTTTCACCCCTCACGCTGCTCCCATCACTATGCGGCCATCAGACTGCTGGAAAACTTATCTAAACGGCCGCTGGGTGCTGATGCCACCGGCCGGAGCTACTTTAATCCTTTTTTTTATTTATTTAATATGCCGGATCGGCTTGCCATATTAAAAATAAATAAATAAAGTATTAAAGTAGCGCCGGGCAGCAGCATCAGCACCCAGCGGCCGTTTAGATTTCCAGCAGTCTGATGGCCGCATAGTGATGGGAGCAGCATGAGGGGTGAAAGGTGAGTGCGAGGGGGCGGAGATTTCACCCCTCACATCGCATATGGCCGCTGGGTGCTGATGCCGCCGGCCGGCGCTGCTTTAATACTATTTTTTTTTTCATTTAATAGCCGATCCGGCTTGCCATATTAAATTTAAAAAAAAAGTATTAAAGTAGCGCCGGCCGGCGGCATCAGCACCCAGCGGCCGTTTAGATTAGATTTCGGGCGGCCTGGGGGGCAATTGCCCCCCGGCCCAGCCCGCCCCTGGCCCTCCTCCATCAAACTTTACACTAGGCCATATTTATTTCAGTAGGTAGGTTCTCCTAACTACTAAATCTACCAAACCCAGAACTGTCCATCAGACTTCTACATAGTGAAGCGCGATTCCTCACTCCAGAGAACATGTTTCCACTGTTCAAGAGTCTGGTTAAACCACTCCAGCTAATGTTTGGCATTGTGCATTAAAGATCTTCGACTTGAGTGCAGCTGCTAAACCATGGAAACCCATTTAATGAAGTTGCTGATGCACAGTGCTTGTGCTGATTTTGCTTCCAGGGGCAATTTGGAGTGAGTGAGAGATGATTTTTATGTGCTCTATGCTTCAGTAGCCCCACTCTGTGAGTCTGTGAGGTCTATCACTTTGTGACTGAGCTGTTGTTACTCCTAGACCCTTCCACTTCACATCTATAGCACTTACAGTTGGCATGGGCACGTCTTGCAGGGCAGACATTTCACAAACTGACGTGAAAAGTTGTTATCTTACGGCAGTGCCACGCTTAAAGTCACAGAGCTCTTTGGTATGACCTATTCTATCTCCAATGTTCGTGTATTGACATGTGCTTGGTTTTAACACCTGTTAGCAATGTACATATAATGTACATGGTTGTTGTATATGAAATACAGGAAGCAATAACACACATATTTATGACAAAACAGTAATAGGAAATATTTTATTTTTTCAGAGGAAATTCAGGGTTTTTTTTATTCCGTAACAAAATTAATTGTTCAAAAAACTCTCTCTCTCTGTGTCACCTAGTCCTGTCTCTGCCCCTTGAACCCTAACCCTGCCTTGTATCTGCCCCCCCCCGCCTGCTTACTTACCTTCACCAGCCATTTTCTGGTATACTCTGATCTCGCTCTGCAAATGCGGAGACCATGCTGTCAGGGAGGGGGCACCAAGGGAAGGAAGGGGGGGTTCAGTATGTGAGATTTGTACTTTTTTCATGTAATAAACTCTTAATGTAATTTACTGAGAGGGTGGTGGTTATGTGGAGCAGGCCCCAGCAGAAGAATCTTGAGGTCCAAAAGAACCCTAAGATTTGTATTTTCCTTTTCTCTGTATTATAAGTTGGTGTTTGGTCAAGATTTTTTTGAAGATAGTACCGGTATTAATAAGTTTAGTTTTAGAGTGAGCTGAGATAGGATTTTTAGTATAGATATGTATGGCATTGCATGGGTTAACTACAGTCTTCTTGTTTCTTTTCCTGTATGTAACCTTTCGCAGCCTTTTCTTAATAAGGGTCACCTGTTAGATGCTAATCATAGCTTGTGTAAGCCTGTCTGACCCCAGAAAAAGTAAGATCACTGCCAGAAAAGGTTTTAGAGGGATAGATAAGTCATCAATAGCAGGTCCCACGGGGGGAGTGCCGGCATGGGAGATTGTCTGAGCGCATCGCGCAGACGTTCACCGGCAGCGGCGATGTGCATAAACAGGCCCGCGCTGCCGGGACATCTGCACGATGTGCTTTAACAATCTCCCTTGCCGGGAATTCCCACGGGGGGAGTCCTGGCAAGGGAGATTTTAAATGCCGGTGAACGTCTGCGCGAACAATCTGCCTTGCCGGTACTTCCCACGGCGGAAGTGCCGGCACCGGAAGTTGAATACGCGTTATGCTTAAATGTCCCCCGCCGGCCCCGCAAGACCCCGTGGAGTCTGCACCGGTAAGTCTGGTGAGGGGGGGACATCCTGGGGACAGCATATGGCAGTGGCAGCATATCTCGGGGGGGGGGGGGGGTAGAGTGGCAGCATATCTCGGGAGGGATAGAGTGGCAGCAAATCTCGCGGGGGGGTACATCTTCGGGACAGAGTGGCAGCATATCTCGGGGGGGCAGAAACTTTTTTCTTTAAAAAAGCACCTAACTTTTAGGGTGTGGCCTATATTCGGGTGCGGCCTATATCTGAGCCAACACGGTAATATAAAAATACACACAACTTCCAAATAAAGAAATTTACAATGAAAATTTGGAGCTTTCTCTTTCGTTTTTGTTTGTCCAGTTCGGCATACTCCCTCGTTTTTGGACATTCATATGGATACACAAGTCTGATATATAAGTTCACACTTATGAGTGAATAACAGAGTTGAGTATTACAAAACTTGTTTGAAAATTGTACTCAATCACCAGATGATGGCAGTAGTCACCTGTAGCACACATTGCCTTTTTTACATGTTATAATATAACATTATTAGATTATATATTTATTATTATACACAGTCAATTGTTAATAATGACCGTTGTCTAAAGTATTTTTTGAATTTAGTATATATTGTATAAAACATTGTATGTACATACTGTGGTGTTTTGTATACAGCACTTTTTATCGTTTTTTTTAACCTGACAATATGAGTGGACTCTAGCCTTGACTAGCAGACGTTCTTCTGTTTTGGTACTCAACAAAGGCATGATATACAGTGAATATAAAAAGTCTACACACAAAATGCCAAGTTCTAGTGATTTTAAAGAATGAAACAACGATAAATCATGTCAGAACTTTTTCCATCTTTAAAATTAGAACCTGGCATTTTAACAGGGGCGTGTAGACTTTTTATATCCACTGTACTAGCCTCAGTAATTGGAAAATTATTTCTCAGAGGAATAGCACCTACTAGGTCTTACCAAGGACTTTAAGATATGAATAATAAGGTCAAGTATACCGTACCCATTGACATACTTCTCTCTGAAACTTCCCGTGATCTATATGGTCTTTATGGGGGTGATTTTAAAATCCATAACATAATACCGAGCTATGTCCTACCGCTCTATAAGCTGACAGTATGAAAGAACATTCACATATTCTGCCTCTCCATGCTGTACACGGGTCCAAACAATGCACATAACAATAAACAAATCTTCTTCTTCTTGGAACTCAAGTTGATTATTAAACATTAATAAAATAGAAGAAAAGTAAACCAAACCTACGGATGACAACCACTTCTGCCTACATTTGAATTTTATGAAAACAGAAGTAAATCTGTGATCATGAAATTGTAATAACAGAATTTAAGAAAAAAGCAATCATTTAAGACTTGTTGTGCCCTAATTGTGTACGCGTTTCTGTGGGAGGCAATTGTAATTGACTAACAAAACAGGGAAATGTCAAAGTAGAAGCAAATTAAATGTTACCTCAGAGAGACTGTATATTTACAAGGCAAAGTGAGTCATTTGTAAAATTTACTACAAAAGCCTGTTAAATAATAAATAAGAATAATATTAATTCACAGCATCTTGTAGCACGGTAAAACCAATTACAGCAGCCACTGGTTTAGTGCTAGGTGTGAAAGCTAGAAGAACTTATTAAAAGCAAGGTATGGTTTTCTTTTTAGCTTTGGACTCGTCAGATTTTTTTAAATCCCACGTTTTTTACCCAAATGTATGGGTTAAAAAATATTAAATGGTCAGAAATGCAGGACTGGCAATCACAAGCTGGTCCTGGCACTTTAAGGCCAGCAGCAGCCTAATGACGTAAGTGCAGGCGACGGCTGGATATTTATCTGCTTGAATTGAGCATTTATTTACGTGAAACAATAGGTTTTTGGTCTTTAGCTAGTAAGAAGACAGCTGGAATTCAGATTATAGTCAATGACCAGAAAATACCCCCGGATGCGTCTTTGTCTGTAACAAGAGAACAATTTCTCTCTCTTCAAATGAAATGGTTGAAAATTACTTTTATCACTTTTATATCATAAAGTAAAGGAGTGTTTTTATTATCACTACATGAATTGCATGAATGAGCAGATATATCCTTCTGAGCAAATTCATTATAAGAACAGTTTTACATACACAATTTTCTATACGCCTATTAGGCACGGGTGCAAAAAGTAAATTATTTTTAAATATGGTGAAAATATGGATCTAATGAGATTTTTTAAAGAAAAATAATCAGATCCTGTAGTCAAGGCTACAATAGAGAGTTTTAATACGAAGTTAATGATTTTCCTTGAAAATCATGAAAGTCCTGATGTAAGCTTGGACAAAAAGCTATGGCGGTCCCCTAGAAATCTATGAAATAAAACAAAATTGCATTAAGAAATGAAAATGGTAAATATGCCAACACTAAGCCAATAACTACATGTGGCCCCCTAATTTGGAGAATGTGGTAAGATAACTTAATGTGTCATCTGTTCTTGTATACACCTTCCTCAGAAGAGCCAATAAATATCCCAATATTACATCAAAGAAAATGGTTATGGGTCTTCAATGGCTCGCCTTGAATTGGAGCAAAAACATAAAATGTTCTCATCAACACTGAGCAACCTTTATCAATGATGGCAAACAAGGAAGCAAGACGCGGAGAGAGTCCAGAACGGGTGCTTTTATTCCAAAATATAATGGGCACACAATGACATATGCAACAATGATAGTGCCTTACGCATCACGTTCTAGATCACATATATATTAATACATCTGTATATGTATTTATTTAGTAGCATAACAAAACTTTTTGTTGAAGACGACTCATTCACTGTTAAAGAGACTAACACGAGAGCTTGATGGCTGTTAAGAACCTTTTGGTCCATCTAGCCTAGGCTTTTTTTCTTGCTATAAAGACTCAAAGCTTATTTAGTCATTCGTCTCACCTTAGATTCAGCATATACCTTTCCCATGCATGATTAAACTCTGTTCCTGTGTTAACCTTTACCTCTGCTGCTGGGAGACAACTCTCTCAGTAACCCTCTCAGTAAAGTCAAGCAGGAGAAGACATGTTGCATTGGAAGGTCTCCCTGAAGGTCTCACTGATCTCCAATGAGACCAGAATGAGTTATGGTAGTGAGTCTATGGATTATATATGGATTTGTAGAATAAATGTAGGTTTTGTTTCTAACCAGTAGTAATTAATAACGTGCCCAGTTGCCTGTGTGAGTTTGGGTTGTTGGTAACACACAGGGGCAAGCTCCAACATGCGCATAATAGACACATCACACCCTTTGTGGAGAACATGTGACTGAATATTCCACATGTACCAAGGACCTCCAAAAGTATGGGCATGTTGTTTAGACTACTGTAAATCAACATAATATTTAAAGTTTGTTATATTATTGTTATTTTCCCTTTTATAGTGAAAACATGCTGGCAGTGGTTTTATATTTCTATGCAGAGCGTGTGCGCTTTAATTGAAGTGAGTTTGAGAATAAATACATAAACTGAAAAATGGTCAAACATGCTGCTAAGGTATTCTGGAACAAAAAATAATGAGATCATGATATAGTTACAGAGCAAGCTGTGCTAAAACACAGAAAAAATAAGTTACATCTGATAGATATTTTGTTTTCATCTGAAAAATTCTGTTTCTTGATGAAAGTTATCAGGAGGGTAGTTGTAATGACATTTAGAAATGTCATTTTAAAAAGAGCTAGAACTGTGTTTCTATTGTATGTGGCGTGTTTAATTGAATATCACATTTATATTATTCCATTTTCTCAGAAAAATAAAAGCACACAAAGACGAACGTGGATAGAATTAATAAATAAAGAAATGAAATATATTTCCTTATATGCAGTCATTAACTGCCACAGTTCTGGTGGGGTTTGTAAGGTTTTTCTAATAAATGTAGTTCTGCCCCCAGATTACTGCCAGGTGGCCAGTAATAAACCAGTCCAAAGCACATTTGAAAGACAATTATTATTCAGCCTGATCTAATAATAAAAAAAACAATTTATATTGTGTGTCAGGGAGCTTTACCTGTTAGAAGGGGAAGGCTTGATCCTTTGGTCTTAAGGTAGAGGCGTCCAAGGGAGGTCCAACAAGGGTGAGCACCACAAATATTATATGGCGGTGGAGTACACCTCAGTCTTCATTGGGAAAATCTCTGATCATTTAACCCCTTAATGACAAAGCCCGTACATGTACTGGCTCAAAATGCATTGTTTTCAATGGGTTTAGGGACCGCCCATTGTCCTTAAGGGGTTAATCTTTGATCTGTTACAATTTTTCTAGATCTTCTAAATTTGCCCTGTGACTACACAATTACATAATGGTGATTATCTCATATCGAGCTTTTAGCACACTGCACGAAATCCAGTTCTTCAATATGCCATAATATTTGAATTTTAAATGAATAATGTAAGTTTACTTTTCCCATTTCCTCTGAATTCAATTTGGAAAATGAATTAGTCACATTTAATGAAGCTTTACTTATTTTATAGAACTCTAATCCCAAATGTGATTAATATTGCCTAACAAGATCATCTTACATTGGTTATATTTCCTTGTTAACCTTTGCAAAATTGTCCCCTCCATTAATCTGTGCTTACAATGTGTTCCAGTTCTCCATCCTCTGATTCTGGATACTTGGGTATGGCTCTTGAGGAAGTAGTAAGTTTAATCAAGAGTGGATAATTTCCCATTTCAGGAGGTAAAGAGGAGCTGACATATTAAACAGGTTAAAGAGGTATTGAACTTTCAGGTAAAAGCCACCTGTAAAGCTTGGCTTGAGATGGAAGTAAGCAGGCTGTTTGTTATGATGCAGGAAGGCTACAAGAGGAGAAAGTGATGCTTAAAATGAAAATGGAAGGCGTTATGGCTTGTAGGAGGCCAAGGGGGAGGAGATCAGGACAAAAGCAAAAAAAGGTAAATACCAACATTTGGCCAAAAAAGAAACAATCTCCCCAAAATACATATTTGGTAGATATACCATAGGAAAACATGCATAATTATACAAAAATTGCAGATCTGGCATAGTGGTCCAAATGAGTTTGAGTACCATTTCTATCTTGAAAGAGCTTGGCTTGAGGTGGTAGTAAGCAGATTGTTTGTTATGGTGCAGGAAAGGTCCAAGCGGAGAAAAAGAAGATTAGTTGGCCATAAAACAAATTGACCTTTCCTGTATAGTTTCCCAAGGTCCTAAAGCTCCATAATCTGGCCTTGCCTCCAAGATATATACCGTATTTATCGGCGTATAACACGCACTGGTGTATAACACGCACCCCCATTTTTGAACAAAAAAACTGAACAAAAAAACTCCATCAGAATCACTGCTATCTGGGAAACCACACACACACAGTAAGACACACACAGTAAGACACACACACACAGTAAGACACACACACACTCAGACACACACACACTCAGACACACACACCCTAACCCCCCTTCTCAGGATCTCCCCTCTCTCTCCCTAACCCGACCCCGGTCACTTACCTTCAACTCCTGTGTTGGAAGCGTGAGGCGTTTGTCTCGGGTGCCGGCGCTCACTGCAGGCGGCGGCGGCGGCGGAGGCAGGCGGCAGGCGGCGGAGGCTGGAGGCAGGCGGCTGGAGGCTGGCGGCGGAGGCTGGAGGCTGGCGGCAGGCGGCAGGCGGCGGAGGCTGGCGGCAGGCGGCGGAGGCTGGCGGCAGGCGGCAGGCGGCGGAGGCTGGCGGCAGGCGGCTGAGGCAGGCGGCAGCGGCTGAGGCAGGCGGCAGCGGCTGAGGCGGCGGCGGCTGAGGCTGAGGCAGGCGGCGGCGGCTGAGGCTGAGGCAGGCGGCGGCGTCGGCCGCCAGCAGAGGAGTCCTGGATTTCTGTCAGTCAGGGGGGCCCGAGAGTTGCCGAGCGGTCGTCTTCAGCAACCGCTCGGCACCCCTTGGGCCCCCCCTGACTGGCAGAACTCCAGGGCCCGGTCGCAGTTGCGACCCCGGTAGTTCCGCCACTGGCTCTAGGATTTATCGGCGTATAACACGCAGGTAGGATTTCAGCTTCAAATTTTAGTTAAAAAAGTGCGTGTTATACGCCGATAAATACGGTATATATATTGAGATCCTTTAGTCATTTCAAAATATTTATCGTGCAAACCATTCACAATTTTAATGTAAATATCCTTATAGAGAAGGGGTCTCCAGAACTGTACACAATACTCTAGCTAAGGTCTGACTAAAGTGGCATAACTACCCCCCTCAGCTCTTGTCCTCTGCTTGGCTATAACTACTGGCAAGTGTCCTGATATCAGCATATCAAGGACTATGGCAGACAGCTGACACACTTTAATTGATAACAAATTATTAATCAGAACAATTAACCAGAATAATCTTACCGTTGCTTGTACCTTCCTTTTAGGATTTGTAAACTCACACACAGCAATCCAGCTGTAAACAACTAAAATTCATATAATCCTCCATTTTTAGGATCATAGAGGGATGTAGTTAGAAAACAGATGACTTCCCCCATGTAATGCATGGGATTACTACAGAAACCTTTGAGGTAATCTGAGGACATTGGCAACCAAAAAATTGACTTTAAAATGCTGCTGCAGCCCTTGAACAAAATATTTGAATAATATCCTAAACTACTGGAAAATAGGATTGTTTCTGTGCTTATTGGTTTGATCCAAAATACATAGATTCATGATTGCAAAAGCGATGTAATAGTAACTCAGTGTAGTCGATCTGGATTATGTTTGAAATATATCCTGTTCAAAACCATGTCTTAATCCTTTTTTTTATCTGTAGCCAGAAATTGCCATTTAAGCAGTCAACTATTTCCCAAAATGCTGTAGAAGGTCACAATGTTTCTTCATTCCTGGAAGCGCAGCCATTTCTGGAAGAAGCATGGCTTTGGCTTATATGTAACAGTCACCCCTGGTAATGAGCTAAGTGCATTTTTATCAGTAATTTGAGATGTACCTACCGTACTTTCATAGGACCAAACATTTATTATGTAATTTTGTGTCGTACAGAGTCTCAGTCAATTATGGGAAGTAATGACAATTTTTTTTCTTTGAGTGCTCTCCAATTTGAACACTGCCATTCTTCAAGACAATCAGTTTTAAAATTTGTCAAGGAAGAGCACAGAAATGTGTTATGAAAATGTGCTTGTCAACTAATTGTAAGATCGATCTGTCTACTTACCTATCTATATAACACATACTCTGATTCTTTCAGAAATAGATCAATGTTTAAAGGACAAACGGAAAAATACAAGAATAAAGCTTGAAGTTCGCAATTAGCTAAATAACCTTTTACTTGCAATAGAAAGTGGCTTTAACTGAGATGTCATTTATACATTTGACTCTAACTAGATTGTTATTATAAGCAGTAATGATAATGATACTTTTACGGTTAATTCAGGGATCAATTGTTTTTCATAAATAAATGGCATAATGGCATGTTATGTACAAGTTGATTCCATGCGTAATTGGTATTTCTTTATGTTTTTATCTTATTTTATTGCAGGAAATGTGTAGGTAGCTGAATGAGGGATGGGTGATTGATTCACAAAATGACACATTGCTGTATAACATTTTCTTTGTTTATTTTGTCCGCAAAAATCTTTGGCTCCATATTTTTTAAGAGCAGGAAGTCATTTAACCCCAATGGGGTCCCTAAACCCATTGAAAACAATTCATTTTGAGGGGTTAATATTATAATTACAATGTTAGGTGCACCAGGGAAAAGTTTGTACATCCATGAAAAGGATATAAACAAAACCAAATGGTAACAGAGTGTGATTACAATAGACACTCTATGTCTGTGTAAGAGAGACCTGATGTTCTAGGTCTTATTTACTAAATCAGGAGTTTCCAGAAAAATTGTAGTTTAATCTGACTGACTGCACTTTACATTGTGAAGGGTGCAGACTGGACTGGGGGCAGGGAAGCAAGGGCCCCTCTGGGCCGGGCATACTGCTGGACTTTAGCTAATTACTCTAATAGTTTGCAAATTTTTGAAAGATATAAAAAAGAAGTATGAAGGATCACATGTCTGCCCTAATTAAATTATCTTGGCTGCTGAATGATGTGATACATCCTGGTGGATTGAACTCTAGCATATCCTGACATTCTGGTAATGTCATTAATAGATTTTTCAAAGTGCAGAAACACTCAAGGTTCGTATCTAATGATATATCATATGGAAAAATGCCCTAATCCTAAACCCTAAGATGTGTGTGTATATCTGCTATACTCTTGCTTTTTAGATCATTATAGTCACTAATACTTTTAAGAGAACTTTACACAGTTTAAAGTTTTAGACATTTTCGGCCAGGGACGTGCTAAGGATGGTGCTGCGGATGCATGGTACTCAGGCTCCCTGGTAACATAACGCATGTTACGTGACCCCAGGGTACTAGGGCAGCAGCAGGGGTGAGCTGGCCCACAGAGCAGGGGGGGGAAAGGTGTAAACATGGTCACATGGTCAATGATACACGACTGACCCTGCGATAATAGTGTGTTCTGGAAGGCTTTTTATAAGATTTTGGGGTGCGTCTGTGGGAATTTGTGTCCATTCAGTGATAAGAGCATTTGTGAGGTCAGGCACTGATGTTGAATGAAAAGGCTTGGCCTCCAATTAATTCCAAAGGTGTTTAGTGGAGTTAAGGTCAGGCCTCTGTGCAGTACACTCAAGTTCTTCCACACCAAACTCATCAAGCTATGTCTTTATGGACCTTGCTTTGTGGACTGTGGCACAGTCACGCTGAAATAAAAAAGGGCCTGCCCCAAACTGGTGCCATAAAATTAGAAGCATACAATTGTCAAAAATGTATTTGTATGCTGCAGCATTAACCCGGACCATTATCCCTCCTCCACCTGCTGTCACCTGCCTATCCTAGATTTGTTCATCAGACCTTCAGATAGTGAAGCATGATTATTAATCCAGAGTCCAGTAGCGGTGTGCTTTACATGTCTCCAGGCGACACTAGGCATTGTGAATTAGACTTGTGCAAAGGGACCAAAAGCGATTCCGACATTTTTTTGTTTAGTTTTTGGTCCATTCATTTTTGGACAACAAATTCTGTTTCTGTCTCTTTACAGGTTGTGGCTCCACCTCTTTGCTGAAGAAATCCAAGAGGCCAGAATATTGCAGATGGATTTGAGGAGAAACAGAACCGTTTCTGAACCTCTCTGTCTCTCCAAATCCATCTGCAATATTCTGGCCTCTCAGAGGTACTTCCGCAAGAAGGCAGAGCCATGGGGACAACCTCTCTCTTGTTCCTCCTTTCGGGGGACAGGGTATGCATGGAGGCTATGCTTACTGCTTTTTTGTTTCTTCTATGTATTTAACCTGCCCTACCCTGTCCCTCTGTTTCCTACCTGCTACAGGTAAGCAACTTGATTATCTGTTTTCCTAATTTTAGTGTAAAAATTGAGTGAATTGTTTTAAATATTGATAGTTCAAATCTCAATAGTTCAACAGTCAATTTAACAGTCTAGTTGTTCGAATCAGTGCTCCCCCCAAATACATGT
Organism: Spea bombifrons; assembly: GCF_027358695.1. Taxonomy (NCBI): domain Eukaryota; kingdom Metazoa; phylum Chordata; class Amphibia; order Anura; family Pelobatidae; genus Spea; species Spea bombifrons. The sequence goes on along the minus strand of NC_071091.1, from coordinate 16,919,382 downwards.
TTACTGTATTTCTTCGACCTTGAACATTTGGGAACAGTGCGTTGTGGTGATTAGCAGGTTTTTCAGATTCTACCATTTCTTTTCTCCCCCTTCTGGCACACACTTATATACAATTCCTTATGACAATAGTGTTAGCATGAGTGTATGTGTCAGGATATGATGTTGGAGTGTGTGTATCTTAGTGTATGGTGTTAGAATGTCAAAGTGGGTGTCTAGGATTATTGGTGCGAAAGAGAGAAGGGAGAAAGATACTGTGTATATATGTATGGTTTTAAAATAAAGGGTTTTACCACAAGATTGAGTGTTATTATGTGTGCGTGACTAAAAATATATTACACCCAGGCACCACAAACCCTAGGTTCACCCCTTATGTCAGTGCTCTGGATACAAAATAAAATGAAAAGCTCCATCTTCATTGTGTATTTTTTTTTTTTATCAGTTTTTGTTCTTAGTTGAATTGCTGTATTTTTTTTAAATTACATCTTCAGAAAATGTAATGTTGTGAAATGAGCTGTATCACATTAAACTAACTTCTGTACTTATAATATAGTTTCCAAATATTAAATGGACAAATAGTGGTTGTCCCTTTGCAATTAGCTTTTTGACTTTTCCATTATGCACCTAATTTGTGTTTTTTTTAATTAACACTTTCTGATTTATTTTTATTTTTGAAGCTCAATGATCATGAGTATGAATGCAATCTTATAATTAAGCTCCACTTGAAGTTTGGTTTCTTTTGAAATATTCCAATTTATTTACTAATACTAACATCGGTGTGTTTAACAGTACGTTTGAATTAATTATGAAGACATTTTCTGTGTCTCATCCGTTTTTGTTTATGAAGTGTCCATTCTTAAATGACTTTTCATAAATGCCTTCAACTAAATCATTGTATGCATGCTTTCATAAATTATCCACTGATTATATATTGTTTGCATCAGAGCGTATGCTCACATGTGCCGCTACAGTGGATATATCTTTATCAACATATGGAGCCTATAATACCCATAAGGGCAATCCAGAACTGGAACATGAGAGATATCTTCTCAATACAAGAGAATCAAAACTCTAGGCATATATTTCAGTTTTTATGAGATGCAATGTGTGTCTCTCTAGGCCACTGAGCAATGAGGTCCCTAGCAGGACTTCTCTTTTACAATTCCAGAGGGCCCCTAGAGTTCTTAAAGGAATACAAATGACCATCATTCAGTAAGCTTGAAGAATATTGCAGCAACAGCACTAGAAAAAGGGGGTAATCATATAAAGTGGCGAATAACAGATAGGCAGACAGCACCAGTCTCAGTGCTGATCAAGAATATGGATCTCCATAATCTCCAGTCCTTTGTGAATTTGTCCCCTAATCCCAGATCGAGAATAAACAGCACTGATATATTCATTAATGTCTCCATCTCAGAATGTTAATAGAACTTATAAATATAAATATTAGTATATTTCATGTATATATTTGCATTCATATTGAGCGTTGATAATACAGATTTTTAATATTGCTGTCATGGGGATTGATAAATGATTCATTCTTTATATGATTGTCAATATCAGCAGAAAGATGGCCAAAGGCAATGATACTTAATATTGGTCTCTTTTGCCAGTGTACTGCTGGAGACCTTCTAAAGTGAAGACCAGTGATAAGTAAGTTTTCTTCTAAACTCTTCAGGAAACAATTCCGCAAATGTTACTTTTAATATAAGTAAGGTTTGCATAACCATTTTCTTAAGAATAAAATAAAAAATAAACATTAACATGCAATGATTTAGGAATTTAATGGCACATATTTCAGTAATGACATAAAAGCTATTTACTGTAATTTTTATATATATATATATATATATATATATAATTCTTTATTTTTCTAATATAAATAGACAAAAAAACAGACATATGCACAGACATATAACAGATACAACAATACATCTTAGAACAACATAATACGATCAAAGAGATTTTTTTATTCCTTGCTATACTTTTTATTTATTGCCTATGCATTTTTTTCTCTTTTCTTGCGCAGAATATGTTTGCAAATAGCCTTCACAAGATGACACATGGAAAATAATATTTTTATGTTTTTACTTTTATTGTTGGTTCAAGCTGAAGTTTTTTTTTACTAAGACTGATGTGCGGAGCGCACCATTCCGGGTCGAAAGGGCCCTTTACGAAACTATTCTGAACCGGCATGAGGAGACAGGAATGTATCAGGGTCACGTGAAACAGAGGCTGCCCATACACTGTGCGCGAGCAGCCAGAGGAAAAGCTGCAGGAGCGGTGAGAGGTAAGCAGGGGCGGGAGGTAGGATGTATGTATATGTGTTTGTATATATGTATACCGTATATATGTATGTATGTGTACTTTGTGTGTGTATGCATGTGTATATACGTGTGTGAGAGAGAGCATGGATGTGTAATTGTGTAAGTGGGGTGAGATGGAATGTGTTAGTGAGTAAGTGTGTGTAATTTGTGTAAGTGTGTTTAAATATGTTGTATGTTGGAAGGAGGGCAAGGGGCAAAGAAGGCATTATGGTATTATTGAGGTTATGAGAAGCCAGATGAGGGACTGAGACGGTGGGGCAGCAGAAGAAGATTAGAGAATTAGTCTGGCAGAGGTGTTCGCAATCGGGTAGCAGAGTTAGTAGATTGTAGCAATAATCCAGATGGAATATTACAAGAGAATGAATTAGTGTTTAGTAGTCTCTTCAGTGAGGAAAGGACAAATTTGAGGATTTGAGAATTTGAGGATTCCTACGTCTCAAGAGTAAGTCACGTGCATATCTGGGAACTCTCCGGGTTTGACCTGGAGATTGCCAGTTGAAGCACTGCTTCTCCGGTTCTCCGGGCCAAGACCCGAATCCTCCGGGTCGCGGGAGCAGGGTCTTGACACGCCCCGCTCCCCGCCCATTTTCCCTTTAAAACGGGGTGTTTCCTGCTGCAGTCAGCAGGACCGCCCCAACATCAGTGGGACCGTCCCCGACATCAGCAGGAACTCCCACTGGCGTCAGCGGGTCCTCCCACTGATGTCAGGGGACCTTCCACCGACGTCAGTGGGCAGTCCTGGCCGCGTCCCGCAAGGGAAGTCTCCCGGAGACCAGAAGTTCCCAGGTATGGCCACGTGTGTACGGCCACATTTGATATACATGCATGACTCATTTCTCACAAGCAGTCACGCAGGAACCAATTTAATGACGCAGAGGCGGTTTGAAACAACTCCATGAGATAAGTCACATACAAGGCGTCTTTGTTATTGTAAGACTTTCATTGTAAAACCCCATAGCTGGGACTTTTTTTGTATTAGATTTCTAGCACTATCTGACCCCCTCTTATTTTTTTCTGAGCTGTTATCACATTGCTTGTGACCCCAACCTTGGCCATTTAAGTGGATTCTTATTTTTTGCCCCTTGGTACATTGCTTCCTTGGACCTTCTATATGGCAATTTTTCTGCATATTGGACCCTAACCTCAGTTTAACATCACAAGATAGTTTGCAGGTGAGTTTAGCAACAGGTCCTTCATATACTGTGTCATAAAAGGCTCTGGACAGCAGTAAGTGGTACCCCATCCTGTTAAAACAAGTGCCTATGGCACTCAAAGGTTCAACGTAACATAAATAAATAGCATGCTACCAGTTAAACCCATTTTCTTTTTCTGCAAATTGCCTTTGTCTGCCCATCTAATTATTCTGTCACCTTGTGCCTACTAAAATTTGCTTACAATTGAAAACCATTGCCTATTGTGACAAATAAATTGCTAATGTAGGAAGATGTTGCTGCAGTTGTCAGCAGTACGGTGCTACGGCTTTTTTGCAATGTAATTAGCTGTTAATGGGAAGAAAAATAAGAATATGTTGGATATTAGAATGTTTTTCAAGAGGGAACAATTAGTAAGTAATGTATTTTGATGTTTTATCTAAAGCGTATGTCTCATTCTCCCCTCTGCCTCTGTCTCTTTCTACTCTTTTCTTCTCTCTCCTACCTTCTTTATCTCGTCACTCTTTCGTTCAAACCAGAGCTCAGTTAGAATGCCCCATCTGTTATGGGGAGACCAGGCATGGGAGGGTCAGAGGGGAGCTGGAGAGGGCGAGGAGAGGCTGCATTTTAACATATAGATACATAAAAAGAAAAAGGTAAAACTTACTTAACTTCAGAAACATTTTAAATAATACGGCATACACCTAAGGAGCAAACTAGTCTGTCCAGAGTCCTCTAGGGATGACAACTTCTTACTGCTTGTATAAACCAATTAGAAAAAAATAATTTCTTGTTGCTCCTCCAGTAATTGGTTATTACATTTTATTTACGTAGGGGAATGGTAACCTCCAACCTATCACTACATTTGTAAACAATGTTAAGAATGGAGTCATCAGAAATAAACACGAGTAATCTGGGAGATTGAGTTTTAATTATTTCCAATACACACTTTTTTCTCTATAAGTAAGGCTAAGATGCTTTGCGTTGATCACAGAGGTTTTCTTTTAACACAATATGTTTTTCTTCTATTTTTAAAGGAACAATTATATATCAAGAGCAGACAATGTATTTTAGCTTAGGGTTTTCAGTAAAATAATGTCTTCACTGCGCATAGAGAGCACTTATGTTCAAACCCATAGCAAAAGTGAGTTCTGTGAGCTGCTTTTTATCATGAAAGCTTGTAAACACAAAACGTGAGAAAATAATAGAATGTATTAACAAATGTGCAGGGATTTGTTGTTTAAAATGAATATGACTCAATGAATATTGTACTTAGAAAAGTATCCCAACCACATAAAATGTAACTTTTATTGATTGATATTAATTTAAACACCCCAAATAAGTCCTTTTAAACAATTATGTCTCGTCTTGCCTCTCCTTCTTCACTTGTTTTGTATTATTTTTTTCCAACTTCTTTCTTGATCCGCTACTCTACATTATCCATGCCTCCTTGCACACAGAAACCCTTCTCTTTCTCCATGGATCCTCTCTCCCACTCCTCTAATCAGGGGAGAGGGTGAGTGTGGACGCTTCACCCTGTTGCTGAACCGCTCTAGGAGGCCTGGATAACACAACAAACAGCGGAGAGAAGCAGATCAAGAAAGAAAAATGGAGAAGTGTAGTTGTGGAAAAAGAGACAGGGACATGGAAGGGGTTGGCAAAGAAGGTAGGGACACATTGAGAGACAGTGTGAGAAAGTGAGAGAGGGTGTGAAAGAAGGTGAGTGAGAGTAAATTAGGGTGAGTGGCAACGTATTTTGTTTCCGAATGGAGAAAGCCCTCTAAACTTTGTCCAAACCAGGCAGGAAACGAAAGTCATTGTCTGAAAACAAATGCACCAAAAACATAATGAATCAATACCACACAACTTTAATCAAGAAGGGTATGTATGATTTTATTATTTTGGTTCCTCTTTCTTGATTCTAACAATAATTTCTGTTGAGTATTCAGAGCTCTTTGATCTCCTTGTTTTCAGAATGAAATAATCAGTGCTGGAGCAATGCCAACGAAGTCTAAGATATTTGCCAGTATTAATGCTTTTTTTGAGGCCGCGTTACTTAACGTAACGTGTCATATAACCCCACTGCACTCCTGCCTCTTCTTATAGCCTAGGTCATCTTTATGTAGAGCAACAATTCTTTTTTTCAGATCCTCAGAGAGTTCTTTGCCATGAGGTGCCATGTTGAACTTCCAGTGACCAGTATGAGAGAGTGTGAGAGAGATAGCACCAAATTTAACACACCTGCTCCCCATTCACACCTGAGACCTTGTAACACTAACGAGTCATGTGACCCCGGGGAGGGGAAATGGCTAATTGGGGCCAATTTGGACATTTCCACTTAGGCAACTTTTGTTGCCAAGGTTTAGACATTAATGAATGTGTGTTGAGTTATTTTTAAGGGGACAGTACATTTACACCGTTATACAGGCTGTACACTTTACATTGTAGCAGAGTGTCATTTCTTCAGTGTTGTCACATAAAAACGATATAATAAAATATTTACAAAAATGTGAGGGGTGTACTCACTTTTGTGAGATACTGTAAAAAGAAATTCAAAAAGAAAGGAAACCGGAACCTTATCGCTATGCTTTAAAATTCCATGTTCAAATCCCAAAGGACACTGAAATATCACTCTGACAGTTCAGTATGAACCAAATCTAATATTTCTGAACCTTAGTAGAAAGGGAGAATATGAAATATCAGTGGCATTATATTAACACCTCATAAAATATTTCTTTTGTCTTAAGATGAAAACCTCTCTGCACAAGTCACTGCTTGCATAATTGCAATTCATTTTAACAATCCATATGGCGTACAAAAGTGATGTTGCTTATTGCTTAATGAAAAATAAATGATGTGATTCATAGATGATAAATTGATGTTGCGATCTGAGTCACTCTAGAACCACTAAAGAAAAAACATATTATGAAAACACATAACACATGAAACGATAGATAAAAAGTACTATTCCAGTCAATATCACAAAAAAAAAAATATATATATATATATATATATATATATTAAAATACTTTTTTAGTACTTTAATATACATAAAAAATAGAAAAAATAAACCACTTACCTTTGGTCGGATGATTCTCGTCACTGATTGGCTGCTTGAAGCACTCCCATTGATTCAATTTGATGGCAGAAAAGAACTATTCAGCCCATCAGTCTTTCCGTTTTTTCCTGCTTGACTCTTAATCCTTGTTCTCATATTAGATTGGGAATAGCCAAATGCATGTTCTACTTTCCTTACTGTGTTAATTTCTACCACTTTTGCTGGGAGGCTATTCCACTTATCTACCACCTTCTCAGTAAGCTTAAAACTGGGTGATAGAAATTGTGACACCAAAAGAGTTCATCAAAGTGGTATATCTATTTAAAAAGACCCTAAAGCTGGCCTGAAATGCCCATAGAGCATGTAAAGCTCTGATTCTTGGCCTCCTTGGCCTCTCTTTCAATAGCAAATGATGGCTGAGGTTTTTTAAACGCCAGGGACTTTGATCCCAGTCTGGCCACGCAGAATATACTGAAAGCTTTTCAGCATTTCACAGTTATTGTTGTATGTTGTAACTTTTCTACTGATTTGTTATCGCCCAAGTGTTCAATATTTTCAGTTATATGTAGTCTGTGAATTTTATTTATTTGTGACTATGGCCTTTATTCTGTATGTATTGTGTGTTTAATAATTACTAAAATGTTTTGGGACTTTCACGTTTTCCGTCATCCATCAATCTGTAAACTTGTAGCTTTTGATATCTGAGTTGCTGGAAAAATCCTATGTTTCATTTAACTAATATGGGGAAAAAAGAACTATTTACCTGTGGGATAAGCTGCAGGGCTCCGCTTCCCTCCGCTGTCTCAGTTTGTGGCAATTGGGAAAAAATAAAAATTCAATGGGAGCTCTTCATGCGCATGAACACAGGAGATTTGTCAGACCCTTCGAGACATGCTAGCAGGAGCCATGTTCAGCCAATATCTCCTTCAAGCCTATGAATTAGAGGGTAAGGAAAGAATAAACTGCATACGATGAATTCTACAGAAACCCTTCATGCATTTGCAATGGGGAGAAAAGTATGTCTGAAAAAGGGAATGTCAGCTACCGAATGGATTAAAGTGCTGGAGTGTCGCTGTAAGAATTACTTAACCTAATTCCAATTTCTTGTATCAGCTGAAGTAGGCATTTGGACAGCCTATTTAATTTAAAAGCAGAAACAGAAACTGACGGCAGATAAGAACCATTCGGTCCATCCCATTTACTTCAAAACTCTAAGGTGAAACATTTTTATTTAGCCTTTGGTCATCCAATTTCATATTATTCGAATACTGGGACACATACATGGGTACCCCAAACAAAATAACACTGATTCTTGTGGATTGTGCCTCTTGTTTAATGTCAATGTATTGCAATAAAGCTGCTTGTGCAGTCATTTTCGTACAAACTATTTTTAAGGAAAATTGCAAGTTTCTTGTTTTTAAAACGAGGCGATTGCCAACAAGACTTAAGTGGTGAAAATTTGTCATGAGTCGCCCATACATCGCCACACGTAGCCACCATTTTTTCTCCATTACAAGCCATTTTGGAGTTCATTGGAGAGGTAAAGTGAGAGGGACTGTGTGTGTGCGGGTACATATCAATGGCTGATGGGTTGAAGTAGCCAAAAAACAAGCGGTGGTCTCATTGATGGCAATGGCTATGATTGAAGGCTCCAACAACCTGTGGGAGTTTTTACTTACTTTTTTCACTCTGGCCAAGTTCATTTTTTATAATCTAGCATATCATCTATTATTAATCAATGATAAATTAATATTGGCAACAATAAATAATGTTGACAATATAATAGGTATATATAATATTGGGGAACGTCAGTCCTGCTTCACAGGGCTGCATGTGCCTATTATCTGCCGGTGTCTGCCTAGGACCAGAACCATACCACTACTGCCTCTTTACTCTTGGGGAAACTTTTCCCCAAGAGTCCAGAAGGTGTCAGGAATCAAAAAAGGTCCACGAGTTTCATCTGAGCCAAATAATTGGGAAACAAAATTCAAACAAACGCGACAAAAATTAAACAAACATTTAATCCAAAGAGAATTTGCACCAGTCTGGTGTATACACCACGCAAAATGTATTTTTCATTGGTTCTTTGTTATATAATATAATAAGCCATTACTGACATCATTTGTCAACAATTAATGAACAATTCTATTTCAAATATGCTAGGATATATTACACAAGCCTAATTGATACAGTTTTCTGGTAGATCCATTCCACCAAAATATTTATTTAGAGTTAATCTATCAATGGGGAAAAAAATGAAATAATTATATGGGGATCATTTCTGGGAAAATAATCTAATCATTATGCATCTAATGTTTCTTTTCATTTTAATTAAATTACTTTCATACTGAATTTCATATCACAACTAAAAGATTTACATATCACTGTACCTTTCACAAGCGTATGAAAGTATGTAAATTAATTTAATTTACTCTTGTTAATTAAAAAGCATTTTCCAAAGACTAATCTTCACGTGGAGTCGCACTGTTAGGTAAAGTAGATGATTTCTGTCTATATTGAGCTGTTGGCCACGAGGCTGAAATGGCATCAATTTATGGGGATTCATGTTGTGTATAGAATGGCTTACAGGCAAAAGAGAAAATTCTTACTATTTGCAGGACCTTACAGCTGTGTTATATACAGTACTTTCTTCTATAAAATAAGGTGGTGGTGCTCAAGTTAATTTGGTGGTTGTGGAGAGGTTTATTTCGTTGATGGCAAAGCAGGAGGCAAAGGTGCATGTGTGTATGGGTAAAGGATAGTAGTATAGTATGGGTAAGTATGTGTGTGTGTATAAGTATGGGTATTTCTTTTTAAAGGAACATGAGTACTGGCATTATATATTTAAACCTCTCATTCTCTTCCTCCCAAATATCTCAATTCCCCTCCAAGTGTTGCACCAGAATAGTTACTGGAATAGGATGTATAGGTTAGTAAACTCAGTGTGTTCTATTGATTATGTTGGACTTCGCTCCGCCTATACATTTTCTTAGAGAGTGTGGACGTGTACCTTTTATACACCGCTCAACTTTTTACTTTTTTTCTTTTTTGTTGGTCATTCAGCTTTCACAGTGCCCTCCATTTTCATTTCACCTCCTTGTTAATTAATTGTTTAGTGATCCTTGATAATTTAAACCTGATGTGCTATGTTGTCTCATTTGTGGAGCTATTTTGACTGAAGAATATTTATAAGCGTTTTAAAAAATACTCTAAAACAGGAAGGTACGAGCAGATATAAGCTTCACAAAAAAGGCGAACTATGCCTTTGCTGTTGTGAGAGTTTCCAAATGCTCTTCTTGCATCGCCTTCTTCAACATATTTATATATTTAATGGGTTCATTATCAGCTCAGTTCGTTTCACTCATCAGCTGACTAGGTTACCTCTACACGTGTCTGAAAGTGATTGCACAGTCACAAAGGGCAACATTATATCACACCCAACACTCATAAAAATATATAAATGACAAGAGGCACCCAATAAAGAAAAACAATAGTCAAACAAATACAGATAAATACAAATACAGTATTTGGTGCAAACTACTCCAACAGGCATCAAAACAATGCAATAGATAATGTAGGAGGTGAGATTCCCTTTCACTGTCCGCTAATCCGACAAGGTTATTAATCTCTATGTATCTGTACCACCATGCTTTTTCACTAAATTAATGCTATAATTAATACATATGTATATATATATATATATATATATATAGTATGTGTGGATATATATATTATTGCTTTTACTGAGTGCACCTCCAACATTATCTACAACATATTACACCCGTCACTCATAGAGGTGTACGATTTAGTGGTTATGTCAATTACTTTACAAAGTGGGGAAGACACGTCAGTGAGGTAAATGATTCTAAAATCTTATATCTATGTAAATCTGTTTAATCCCGCCATCCTTCACATAGCCAGCCAGATAGTGTTAGCGAGCAGTGGTAGGCCGCAACGGGCTTTATAGTTTCATCTAAATCAATGCAAAGGGATAAACTTTAAGGCGTAGCTCCACCTACTTTACACAATTTAACACTTTTAGATCTAAATGCAGCATTAGAAACATTGTTCCAGTTGAACCTTTGAACAATTTCCATAACTAACTATGTAATCATGTGAACATTTCCAAAGAAATTCATTATTGTCATGTAAAGCCAAAACCAATAGGTTGTTGCCATAGAAACTGAAAAGTTGGCTAAGGATTCTGCGTTATTTTTGATGTGACTAATTCTTCAAAAGCAAGAATCAAATACCATGAGAAGCAATGTTAATGTTATTACTAAGTGGACAGCACTTCTTTATTTCCCGTAGGCACAAATAATTTCTACAAAGCCTTGTCTCGTACACAGGTGTGTTAGGGTCCATGCAACGGATAAAAAGAGAGAGACAGATTTATTCCAATTCCCATTATTCATGGATAGAAGAGAACTTATGGAAAGAAAATGAAGAGCGTCTTTTGCTGTTGTTCCAAGAACCTTGAAATAATTATATATGTTTCATGTATATGTGCTCCAGTGAGTTAGTGAAACAACATTTCTTAGACAAAGATAGTTACAAAATAATTCGTCTTTGTGTGTCAGCTTTCTCTTTGAAGCTGTAGCTTTTTGAAAGGCCATTATCTGGCTTTTCTTAGGCTTGATTCCCATTCATTTATCATATCATTTTCTTCAAATCCCATCCACAAAATATCATTTTGCCATACTCTATAAAGCAAATCATTTTCCTGTAATTAATTGTGGCGAACGGAACATTTTCTTAATGTGTCTTAAAGTGACACAATGGCATTTCATTTGAAGCAATATTCTCATGTTAATTAAAACAGTGATTAAAATTTTGTGAATTCTATCTTTAATCTTAACCAGTAATTAACATCATTTATATTCAAGCTGAAATATATTATGCAGAAGGAAATGAAGCGTATGTGGCCTGCATAGCTCCCCTCACACACCATCAATTAATTAATAAAGCCCAACATTTTTATTAAACAATCCCTTCTTTGTATTAATAATGTATGAATATTTAATGACTGATGTCCTAATAAGGTAAAAAAAACTGCCTTAAAATATATATCAGGAAAGATACTAGAGATATTTCTCTCCATAATGAAATACTATTAAAACAAGGGTGTTGCATTTAGTACCTTCAATACCCCATAAAAGTATTCTATATACATTTGGTCAATTAAGTCTTTAAACTTAAGTTTAAGAGTATTTGAAATGCTTTTTTTTATTTGCAATATATCATTCTGTTTATACCGCTAACCCCTCAAACACCCCCTGGCATGTGAGCCAGAAACTATAGTGCAGGGACACAAACCGTGGATATTTCCAAATCATTAAAAACAGCTTTAATAAACATAAAGATGTTCATGAAAATAATAAACCTCTACATATAGTTGAGCTAGTGGTATATTTATGTGGGTTGCTGCCCTAGGTCTTGCCCAGGGCAGCTTCCCCATTGTCCCTCCCCATGACCTTACTCAAGGTGGTGCAATAGGGAAGTGGTGCAATAGGGAAACCATGGAGAAAGTGATGCACCAGGGAGCTGCTTGCTAAGTAGGGCAATTTGCCCTCTGGTAATGTGCCACATTGGCTGCCACCCTCCAGACATACTTCACTTTGCATAGGTCTTGTTGGCTTAGATCAGAATAAGTCATTGGCCTGACTCACTAAGCTACTTTTGAACTCATGTTGAAAGTCAGCACCACTGACAGCTCAACTGGTTTAATTTGAAGGGCGTTACGGATGTGTGGGCAAACTAACATTTATTTTCCATTAACAAACATATGTTGGGCTTTCTGAAGCTTTATCATTTATAGGTACCATGTCCACTGCAAAGATAACCTTTTATAATTTTGGTGTGTGCCATATGAATGTCTGTTTACAATGTATTCAAATATTCTTATCTTTTTTATTTCCAGGGAGTAATACTCAAGTGCATTCGCCTGTTATGAAAGAAGACACCAGTGTTCAGCGTTCGCCAAGCAAAAGACATTTTGTAATGTCGAGAGCTCCACTTAAAATACATTCCTTGAGACAATCATTTTCCAGTTGGACAAATATTATTAGTTTAATGTGATCTGGAATGAATCCCTATAATAGAAATTCAGCTGCACACATGCCAAATATGCCTCAAAGGATATTTTAACTGTATAATCAGACCTATGAGATTGCTGTGCCTGATGAATAAGCTTGTTTAATGTGAGCACTTAAGGATCAGAAAAATCATGGTTATTATTCTTCAAAACGAATCATTAATGAAAACTTTAATGAGAAAAAAATCTTAAGAGGCTTCTAATATCTTACCTAAATTCCGAAAATACCATATGGGATAATTCTGCAGAAAAAAAATATTGTGAACACATTCCAAATAAATGTATTATAACAAATTAGTTCATAGCATGGAACTCTGCAGATCTGTCCCATAGGTTATGGGTGTGTCAGCTGTTTTACGTCTACCAGTATAGTGCCTTGTTCTTTGGGGGTGGCAAGTGGAGTTTAAAAATGTTCTCTTATTTTTCAAACAGTCCTATTTTTGTAAATATATAGTATTAGTCGTTTGTATGTGTTCTAGGTAGGTTAGCCAAATCTACTAGACAAACACCCTGACACCTTATCATACTGCCTGCCTTAAACAGTAGAATGGCTCCAGTTTAATCACCCAGTACTACACAGGGAGATATTTTGTTAGCATTGGCATAAACCATGTGAAAACAATCAACACAGAACTGTATTTTATGCTCGAGGAGAAAAATGTTTTTCATGGTACTTCCCTTTAAACCATTAGCCTAATTAGCTGTCAGCCCTCAAATTAGAAAGGCTGAAAGAGTAATACTTCATTCTAGCCTCACCTGTAAATCTGGATACACTCTTTGACTTTAGCAACAATCATCTGATTTTGCCTGCCTTGATTCCAAACATTGGAAAGCCGCTGCCTGAAAAGTTGTTGGAGAAGGAAATAGAATGAAAACACAAGACTACATACAGTATGTCATGGTTAGAACAATAGGCAACCTTCTGTTGCACCTTGTAATGCGTAATGAAAGATAAAGGTTGCATAAACAATTCAGTAACCATGAATGTTACATTATTTGTTACAATAATGGATATTTCTTTGCGTGACTACAGAAGCGCAGAAAGCGATGCTGCTTTCCTAAAATTCAAAATACACAGACGTTGTTTAGTTCATTACATTATTATGTATCAATTTACCCCTAGGTTTCATTTATGTGCTATCCATATATTCCAAAGAGTGAATGAAGCTTCTAGATCAGGGGCGTCCAACATGCGGCCCGCGGGCCAAATGCGGCCCGCGAGACCTCGAGGTGCGGCCCGCGTAAGATCGGCAGCCAGGGCAACCGATCTTAAGCGAGCCGCACCTCAAGCCCTGCTACTTACTTGTGGGAGGGTCTTCTGGACTGCACACAGAGGAAGCGGAGTTCACGTGACATCCTACTTCCTCTGTGCTTTAGCAGAGAAGGCAGAGGGAGGCCGCGCCCCCTGCTGAAGTCTGTAAGCGGCATCGAGGAGTTGCAGTGCAGGTAAGGGGGTGGGGAGGGTGTTTGAATGAGTGTGTGTGATTGAGGAAATGAATCTGTGAATGAATGATTATATGAATAAATGAGTGTGTGTGTGTGTGTGTGATAGCATGGATGTGTAAGTGCTGGAACCTAGGCATGATGGGACTGTGATTGCTGTTAGCAATCACACTCCTATCATGCCAAGTCAGCCAGTACATGCTGAAACCTGGCCAGCTGCCCCCCTTGTGTATTGATGCTGCCAGCAGTATGGGGTCTGCACTTACAGCCACCCTGTACCAGCATGTACTGGCTGACTTGGCATGATAGGAGTGTGATTGCTAACAGCAATCACAGTCCCATAATGCCTAGGTTCCAGTATTTACTGGATGGATGTGTAAGTGCTGGAACCTAGGCATGATGGGACTATGATTGCTGTTAGCAATCACACTCCTATCATGCCAAGTCAGCCAGTACATGCTGAAACCTAGCTAGCTGCCCCCCTTGTGTATTGATGCTGCCAGCAGTATGGGGTCTGCACATCACTTACAGCCACCCTGTACCAGCATGTATTGGCTGACTTGGCATGATAGGAGTGTGATTGCTAACAGCAATCACAGTCCCATCATGCCTGGGTTCCAGCATTTACTGGATGGATGTGTAAGTGCTGGAACCTAGGCATGATGGGACTGTGACTACTGTTAGCAATCACACTCCTATCATGCCAAGTCAGCCAGTACATGCTGAAACCTAGCTAGCTGCCCCCCTTGTGTAGTGATGCTGCCAGCAGTATGGGGTCTGCACATCACTTACAGCCACCCTGTACCAGCATGTACTGGCTGACTTGGCATGATAGGAGTGTGATTGCTAACAGCAATCACAGCGAGCACAGTCCCATCATGCCTAGGTACCAGCATTTACTGGTTGCCTGGGTTGCCAGCATTTACTGGTTGCCAAGTCATATTGCTAATTTTGACCAGTTGTGTGTTACCTACTTTTATTAAAAATGTGAGTTTTTAATATTATTTTTAAAGGTGGGGGTCATTTTCGGTTTTGGCTAAGTGAACCCTGAATGTTTTGGTCCAGAATTTTCATTTTAGTTCATCCCTAGAATAAATCTAGGGAATCCTGAATTTGTAGTCGCAAAACTTTCTAGGCCCAGAAATCAGTGAGAGGAAGAGTAAAGGTTTTGTGTCATTTTACTTTATTTTAATCTGCATATTTTATTAAAGGCCATATTTTTTGTCACAGTGAAAAATGAGTGCGGCCCGCGCACGTATACAATTCTGATGAAGTGGCCCACTGCAGAAAAAACTTGGACACCCCTGTTCTAGATAAACCAGTTATAAGAAATATCTCTGTGAAAAATTACAATTTGATGCACCAGTTGGAAATACCAGTGAAACAGACATTCGATTTACTATCAATTTACTACAGGGTGTGCCTGTAACTTCAAGGATAGTGGCTGCCTGATGACGTAAGTAAGACTGACAGCTGAATGTGTGTAGCCGCATGCTATGTTTTTATGCTCATGTAATGTGTAGGCAGGGATATCCACCCCTGCCCGCGTTTGCCTGGTGTGCCAGGTGGCCAATCCATGCCTGCCATTTACCTATGGATATAAATTAAAGTGTGTACAATTAAATAGCAGTTACATCAAACTAATAGCTCTCTATTAAGAGTGTTTAATTCACATGTTTTTGAGGAACATATCTGTTACTAAGAATAAGTAATATAGTAATGAAACCAATGTCTCTAAAAAATACATTATTAGTATTCTTCTAAATTATACTGTAAGTTGTTAAGTGTTATGAATAAACTATTGTATCTCAGATACTACAGATGGGAAAATAAAGAGATAGTAAAAAAGTTAACATTAAAAGACATTATGGATGGTTACAGGTTTTTTCCATATACATAATAAGCCATGCACGGGGTATAGGCTTGGCCAACTCCTTGTTTCCCTTTGAACCCCAAAAAAGAGCCTTGTAGTGAAACATTTAAATTGCATAATGGATTATATGATATTGATGAATACACGTCATCTGCATAACTAAGGATTTTAGCATGGAAATGAAATATAACTTGTGAGCTCCTGCCCCACACAGTGTTGGCCCCATTCGAATGGGTCCTGGTTACCTGGCTGCAATCTACTCTAATTGCTTCCATTGCAGGTTAAGAAGAATAGCTATGTGCTAAGATACACTAATGGCAAGCAAGGTGCAAGCATATGAAGAATTAAAAATAAAAAAAACAGTTTTCACTGTCAAACATTTATTGGAAAATCTGCACCATAAATATTGAAGCGAATCGAAAGTAAAACCTCTACAAATTAACTTGCAAGCTCCCTGCACAGAAACCACTAATTTGCAGCAGCTGTGTAAGACTGTCACGATGATTGCTATATTCTAGATATGAATTTATTTCCATAGCTTATTTTTATGTATAAAGTTTCATTAAAATAATGAATTAAGAATATGTATTTATAAAGCTCTTAAAACTATAATAATAATAATAATAGTGATCATCACTGTTTGTGATGTCAAAAAATCATAATTAGGAGCAGGAGATTAAAGGAAACAGTAAATGGACATTTTTATTTACAAGTATACAGTATATGTAGATTATTATGTGCATATTGTGGATGGAAAATCAGCTATTTGTTTTTCTGTTTCAACTAAAAAGCAGCGGCATCACTAGTGGGGAGCAAGAAAAAGGGGAGAGATAAGAAAAAGAGGGAGGTGGGTAGAAAAGGGATATATAAAGACAAAGAAGAGGAGAGGTAAAGAGTAAGTGGGAAGGTAAAGAGAACAAAGAGGTAAAAAAGAGGGAAAAAGGAAGGGGACTGATTAAAAGAAGATATAAAGAGGATGAAGGAGAGGGATAATGAAAAGTGGGGGTCAAAGAGAAATGGAAGAGATAAAGAGGAATGGGAAAGATAAAGAGAAATGGGAGAGATAGAAAGAAAACAGAGATAACAAGATTGGAGGATAATATAGAGAAAAGGGAAAGATGAGATACAGAGAAATTGGAGAAATAATGATACAAGGGAGAATCAAAGAGAGGGGATAATAGAAATAATAAATAGAAAGGGAAGACATAATGAGAAAAATGGAAAGAGATAGATATGAGAGAAAAATGAGAGTGAAAGAGAAAGGTGAGAGAGAAAAAGGAGGAGAGATAAAAAGAAAGGGGGTAGATGATAAGAAAGGGGAGAGATAGAGAGGGGGATAAAAGATCTTCATGCTCAAATTTTCAAACCTGGCACACAACTGAAACCCGACAACTTCAACATTGCTCAGTAAGGAAACCAGCTTACAAAAGGTAATAATAATTAGACTTGGGCACCAGGGGACTCTTCGTCTTCGTGCTTGTCAAAAAAAAATCTTCGTATTCCGCGAATATTCGCCCGTTCCTGTCTTCTCTTCGGGCGAATATTCGTGGACATTCTTCATGTTGTTTTTTTCTTCATTTTTTTTCGGTTAAGGGGTTAATACGTACCGCAGCAGCTCTGGCGCCAGTGGTTTAAATGTCCGTATGAGCAACTCTATTGGTCGCCAGCAGGGGGCCTCCTGCTGGCGACCAATGAGCACACTACCATATATGGCTAATATATTCTCGGGCAGAACGCTGCCCTCTATTTGTAAGATACATTGAGTAGCATTGTTCCATATGCTTGAAATCCAAAGTTATTATGCTACTCAATGTTTAACCAACAGAGGGCAGTATTCTGTCTGAAGATGTATTAGCCAAATGTGGCAGTGTGCTCATTTTCCTTTATTAATTATTGAAACAAAATATATTCCCATGATCCGCTGGTCTCCCCGCTGCAACAGTTAAATGTCCGCACTCGCGGACAGTAATTCTGTCGAACTTGCAAACTTTTTTTTTCTATTTATTTTGGGTTTTTTTTGTATTAAACTGTTAGACAAAAGGATTATGGGAATATATTTTATTTGAATAAATGCAAATGAGCACACTGCCACATATTTCTAATATAGCTTCGGACAGAATGCTGTCCTCTGTTGGTTATACATTGAGTAGCATAATAATTTAGGATTTCAAGCATATGGAACAATGCTACTCAATGTATAACCAACAGAGGGCAGCATTCTGTCCGAACATATATTATAGCGATCTATGCTAGTGTACTCATTTGCATTTATTCAAATAAAATATATTCCCATGATCCTTTTGTCTAACAGTTTAATACAAAATAACCCCAAAATAAATAGGAAAAAAAAGTTTGCAGAATTAATGTCCGCGACATGAAGTAAAGTCAGGCTACAGACAAAGTAGAAGGAAATCATTCCACAATTAGCATATATGAATATCTCCAACACTATTAAAATTAGTAAAAAAAAAAAAAAACACTTCAGGAAGAGAAGAGACATAAACTGTTTTTCCTTAGGTAAAGATTGTTGAGTATTTAGAAAAGGACTGCATTATGACCTTTGTAATGAACTTAAGTATCAAAGTATGTGAGATGGATCTCTTGAGAATTGCTTAAAGGAAGTTAATCAAGGAGTCATAGCACTTACAAACACTTCACAACAGCTAAAAAAAAACTCAGCTTCCAGAGAGAAGATAATATTTAGCAGCATGAAATTGGCATTCCAGGTGGTAATCTAATAACAAACAAATGGTAGGCATGCAGCACAAAAAAAGCCATCAACACGACTCGCTGTTATAAATCAAACATTTTATATACAATATAAAAACAGTTTGGAGGCAACACCAGACAATTAAAATTTTTTCAGAAACTATTTCTGCACAAACCGAAGATACTCTGTGAATCTCATTTTTTTCATAAAAGAAAATGTTAACTTTTAACGTTAACGTTTAATGATGCTACCAGCCTGTTGTATTTTACCATATTGTTATTAAATGCAGCATTAGAAGCATAATTCATATTCATACTACCATTGAATGCCATTTCCTAGAAATAACAATCTATGTGCTTAACAACAGAAGTGAAAAAGGTGAGCGATATATTCTGTTTCCCTGTTTAAAATATCTATGAATTGAAGAAAGAAAGAAATTAATTTAACCTGAAAATTTGTCTTTAGTGGAGACTGAATACTGGAGTCATCAGACATTTTGACAAATTTCACACCTACATCTCACACTGCGCACTCACACCACCTTCCTCCATGCTCCATGATCACATTGGAGCAAACAGCCTTCTCGGCATGTGTGTCATTACGTCTGCAGCGTGACATATCCCGAGATGATATTCTCAGGCCATTTCAATCCTCAGTAAATGTGTGCCAAAGGTCTATTTTGATAAGTGAATAAACCTTAGCAAGTCTCCCATTTTATTCTTTCTTTAGTGATCTAAAAACAACATAGAAACTTTAAAAAAAAATTCTATAGGAACAAGCTATCACCGCCTGCTTCTGTCGCGCATGACAAGTGTTCATGACAAAAATTCCTTATAAGATAATGTTTTTTATGCATAAAGAATTATTTCTGTCAATTCTCAAGAGTAGGTGGCACAGCATCTTTAATGTCTGGCATCTGCCCTAAGTGTTTACCTTCTGATAACCAAGTTCATGTTAACAAATTTACTATAAAAGCAGCCATGGTTATAATTAGTTGTATTTTCCCATAGTTATACTCATATTTCAGCCGCTGTGAATGAGAAGACGGAAACAGTATTTTTTTCAGAAGAGTCTCAATCATTTTATTGTGGTTTGCATGAGACTGTATGATATTATGCTAATGG
Source organism: Spea bombifrons (assembly GCF_027358695.1). Classification (NCBI taxonomy): domain Eukaryota; kingdom Metazoa; phylum Chordata; class Amphibia; order Anura; family Pelobatidae; genus Spea; species Spea bombifrons. The sequence continues at coordinate 16,899,605 of NC_071091.1, read as the reverse complement.
ATGGATACTTCAAATTAAACCATCAATGGTTAAATAGATTGCAATCGAGTCTGGAGTATTTCTTTATACTAATTACATATGCATGTTCTCTCTAACGATTTTATGGCACTTCTATTTTATGTCTATTATAGTATTCAAAAATGTATCTTAAGGGCAGATAATAAGAAAGTCATATCCCTTGGGATGATTGGCTCTTTCTTAGTTTTATGAGGTTGTGATTAGATCATTAATATCTTAGTAGTTATTTAGAATCTATTCCTGGAAGGCAGCAGTTTAACTTGAGATTTTCATTAATGGTCTGTGCACATGAATATACCCCTTTCCATCAAACAGCTGCTGTCAACAGAGGTAGCGTTCAAGGTTGCCGTTATTAAATGTTCCTATAAAGCCTTGATTGACATTACTTTTACTAACACCAGGTTTTCTAATGACGCAGATACCATTTCCCTTACTTTTTAATAACATTTGCTATTATTATTTTCTTTTTTCCTTTGAGAACCGAAACATTTAAGATATTAGCTTTTGTTTATTGAAGTAGATTATGCACATGCTGTTTTATTTTCTTTACTTAATTTATTTTATGCATCATGTGTTATGTTGCTCTGTGTAATTTATTTTGTAGCACACGATAGTAGTTCCAAAGGTGAGGCAAAAAAATATATTCATCAAAACACTATATGTTTCACAATACAAGTCTGATATATTTTCAAATAAATTTCACATGCGTTTGGAGAGGTAAAACTAAACATGGCAAAGATATTTACATTGGGTTCCGTTCAGTGATAATTCTAATCCTTTACTTTATTTATGATGAAAAAAAGAAAATTAGAAAAAGATTCTGCTAAGCGATTCAGAGGGGAGCCTGGAGAGTATTAAATACATCAAACACACACATATTCATTTAACATAGACGTAAGCAGAGAGAAATTATTTCTGAGGACTTAACTGTAAGCAGACAATGCAATATCTGAAAACATCTGAAAAAGCAAGCAGGGTGCTTAGTTGTATAGCTAAAGGCATTAATAACAGGTTAGTAAGGTGATCTCTTCTTAGACCTCACCTAGAAAACTGTGTACATCTCCAGAATTATATTAATATGTTAAGAGTTCAAAGGATGGCTACTAAAATGGTAAATGGTTTGCCGGATAGAAAACATCAGGAAAGACTAAGTGATTTTACTATGTATGGCATGTAGGAGAAAAGTGAGAGGGAAGATGTGATGGACCAAACGATGCTTATGTACCGTCAAGTTCTATTTTTCTATTAAGATTCTATTAAACACTACTCTGCAACCACCAGACAAGCCCAGTGACCTGCTTTTCCCACAGAAATCTTGTACCGCTGCAACCACTGCAAGGGATTCTGGGTAGGTGTGTCCACATTAGATTAACAACACCTTTTTGCCGCTATATCCACTTTATACATGGATCCCTTGAAGCAAATGTACTAGATAGCCTTTAATCATAGCTTAGGCAAGAGGAGCAGTAATGGACAGTTGTTTTAAGTTCTTTTCCATGTTGTACATGTATCAAAAAAAGAATCACACAAATCTGTTAATAAAACTCGTAGTCAGATGTGATCACAAACAAATGCAATTGAAAAAAGTATCCATTAGCTGCAGCCACCCTTCACTGGATTTACAAAATAAATATTACACTCCAAGCCTGTAAGGGCTAGGCAACAGCAAAAGAAAGTATAACTCCAAGTGATCTTCATGCACTTACTTGTTCCTTACAATTCATAGCACAATACTGTAAACACACCCAGGGATGGTCTAGGGGCTCAAAAAGGGCACTTCAGCCCAGAGGACGAAGCTTTTTCCCTCATCCTCTTAGTCAAAAGGCAACCACTTCATCCTTAACAGGACTCATCAGCATGAAGTGTATATTGCACACACACACCACATAAGTTGCGGTGGGGTAAAAGTGAAGGAAAACCACTCAACTTAAAATTAAAGGGGTCGCAGAAGCATTTTTTTAACACTAATTGGCAACCACCAGATAAGCCCAGAGACCTGCTGTTACTACAAAAATCCTGTAGTGCTTCCACTACTGCATGGGATTCTGGATAGGTATATGCAGATTAGGTTAACAACAAATATCTTTTAGCCTATATCTACCTTATACATGGACCTCTTGGAGCAAATGTATGCCTTTATGCAGAGCTCAGGACAGAGGCACCACCCATGAACAGCTGTTTCACCCTTAACAGGGCTCACCAACATGATGCGCCTTCTACTTCCCACAGAGGCACGTATCTCACTACACTTCTAGCAGGGCTTTTGCTGAGACAGCTTTTAGCATAAATCACTTCATTTATTAAAACAACCTAAACTTTTTTGTGCTTTTTGTTTGACAACTTTTTTGGAGATCTGTGTTCAAACGTGGCACACCTGGCGCTTTATAGTCTACTGTCCTTAAGTCATCACCCTTTTTTTTCCTCCTTACCCTATAGAAGGCTGTGTGAACTAATCAATAGCTGTGTGAGAAATAATTATGTAGATCGTGAGAACAAGGACTTCCAGCTTCTCCCATTGTAAATACATAATCTGTTTAATATATATATTTGGATTATATATATATATATATATATATATATATATTTGGATTATATGAAATATGAATTTGGGGGATAAAACAGCTTCAAGTGGTGAAATTTAAAATCATCATTATCATCGCATCAATACAGATAGTCTGATTGACACAGGAATTCCCGAGGTCAGTCACCACCTTGACCTGCATTTGGTAACTTAATATAACTTCAAAGGAGATTGCAGATATTATTCTTCATGCAGTTCAAACAGGAACCTGTGAGGGTTAATGCAAATGTAGCATGCTGTTACGATATCTTTACGACTGAAGGACCATTAAAAAATGAAATCATGTTACTAGGAGATTTTTGTTTTCAGCTGATTAAATTTATTAGATTTAACCCCTTCACGACAAAGGTCACAATGCATAGTCATTAATGGGTTGAAGGACAACCCGTTGTCTTTAAGGGGTTAAAGCACATCTATGTACATTGTCAGGCTGTATGAAGACAAAACATTTCAACAAGGTAAATATAAAACGCAGTAAGCCTCCTTCTGCGACAGCTATTAGTGAATACAACGTTTTCAAGCACTCAAAGAACTAGGCTCCGCAAAAGAAATAAAAATTGGAAAAGTTTTTTCCGACAGTAGTTTCCTCTGTACTTGGGATAGAAATGTTATTTTGCTTCGAGATGAAAGCACATATAAAATAGGCGACTATTTTCATATCATATGATGAAAATATACAGTTTTGCAGTCTATATTTGTGAAAGCATTAGAAACTGTATTTTCTCATTTAACATTTAAAGTAAATGGTAGATGAAAGCAGAAAGTTTGAAAAAGCCTTTTTTTATTTTTACAAATCAAAAGATTGGAAAAACTGGGATTATTCGTTGCCATAGATGTGTACTTAGTAATTGAAAGGCTTTTTTAAAAAAGAAAATCCAAATTATGATACTATCTTGATGAAAGGAAGCAAGAAAGACGGATTTTTTTTTTAATACGGCCACATATGGCTAAGCTAATTAAAATAGTTTTATGAACAATATAACATTTAATAACCTACATATCATGATAAAACTGTCCATACAAATATGTAAGAGAACAGCGCTGAACACAAGAAGTAGATATTTTCTTTAAATTACATTTAAAACTCCAAAGACCTGACAAGAGTAACTCTAAATTTATATGTGTCTCAAAAAATATTTAAACACTTTTTATAGTCTTTAAACAAGTTTTATAATCTTCGCAGTTTCAGGGGAATGAAGAAAGAAGGATTTGGAAACCTCACATTATTATAGGTTGCTTAAATTTGTTGCTTCCTACATGTATATTACAAGTTGTTAAGCATGCCATTTTTCCTATTTTATAAATTAAAATTTTGTGCTACTAAATTTAGATGAAGGCCAAACTGATAAAAGAAAAAGGTAATTTTTCTTCTCATGCTGCTTGTTTGTTGAATAAAGTATTATTCTGGACTTTGAATGCATCTGGCCAGGAGCTGCACCAGGGCAAGTAGTTATTATCAATTTATGAAAGCTGAGTGCAAGCCTTGTGGACTGCATATATATATATATATATATATATATATATATATACACATACAATGAATATGTTTAGGTACATACTTATTCTGGAGGGGGCCCCTTGTAACAGTTTTTAAACCTTGATTCACACCTGAATACATAGTATTGTTTTTAAAATTATTGATTTTTAAAAGTTACTTTATTGGTTAAGGGTGAAAAGCTACATGTCTTGTTTGTACTGAAATCACCCTCTTCTTCATAATTCTTGTAAGGCAGTAGGAGCAAATCAACTTTTAAAGTGGAAGGATGAATGAGTAAGTCAAATCATGTGAGTATTTAAGGAGCATTCCACAATAGAAAAAAAAAGCATTTCTACTAAATGTTCAACTTGATACGTTATTTTGAAACACATTTTCATCTTTTTATTAAGTTTACTGATGAAAGGATTGGGGAAAGTTACAGGAGCATGCTAAGAAGACACCACTGCAGACGGCTATTTAAACAATTAGAGACAATCTATCACCAGCTCCATCATGACCTCATATTTGTAAGGTTTGCCCAGAACTCAAGTTTGTCTTAATTGCCAAAAACAACTATTGTTTCAGTTTCTTAACACTGGGGTCATTGGCAACCAGTTTGTCACACAATGTCACATCCATTTAGATACCAACGTGAGTTTTACTTCAGACTGATGACAAAGAATCTTTTCTCCAGTACATGGTTTACATAGAAACATAGAATCTGACAAGAGATTTTCAGTCATTCTAATCTCCACTTCTATACATTTTTCATGAATGTGTGGGCATGTAAGATTTTAATACAGTGATAAATGACTGTAAGTTAATTTCTCTGCAGTTATTTTTGCCAAAAGGTTCTTTTTTAGACTTAAAGACTTAGCACAGAGCAATTGAACCTCTGCGGTGACAGTAATGGGACCACAGAGTAGGAAACCCTGAGCTTTTTGCGCTTCGGGCTATCGCTCCATCACTTCATTTTTAATAGATCCCGATGCCGCTGCATCTTTCTGTGATGTACTCTTAGATTTAATTCATAATATCGCATCCTGGAGCTAATCATTTATACACTTTCATACTATAGGCAAATATAGATGAAGGCAGAATGCTGCCATTGACTTCACTACTTGGTCATGTCATAATAACCCTATTAAGTCAAAGTATTTGATGAGATGAATTGGGGATGACTAAAGGTTCATTTGCACAGGATAGGTCAATAAAAATACATCATGTATGACTGAGCAACTATATGCACACTTTGTAATTCCACAGTAAAGAACAATGCAGGACCATTTGTCTGCACACTATGCATTAGGCCATGAGCATTTTGCAATGACTGACATGAAAAGTACCCCCTTGGGCCATTCTGTGTCCCAGATGTAATATGCACAGTATGGCTGATAGGAGAGCGGGACCAAAACGTGCAGTGAAAAGGGATAGGGGCGATAATAAAGAGGTATTAAAGTGGGGATATTCCTGAGCAACTGGGGAGTACATTGATATGGTGACGACAAATAGTTATCCTCTCCTTTTGTTTCACTTCCAGATTGTAAGCTCACAAGAGCAGGGCCCTCTTGTACCTTTTGTGTGATTTTAAATTATTTTAAAGAAGGGAAGTCTGTATGAGGAAGTTAGATAATTAGACACTGACAATGAATGATGGCGGTACTGTGCTCCACTTTACGTATTTATACAGCCAATAAGGGCTTTAAGATTTCTGATGACGGCCCTGCAGCCAATCACATACACAGATACAGTCACATGGCAAAGGTAATGCTTGTAAGCACTGCCTTTGTCTCTGTTCTCTGTCTTATTCTTCCTCATTGTGAACGTGAGCTGGAAAGGGGAAAGAGAACAGCAACAGTTATTCAGGTTTTTTTTTACATACTGTATATGAATATGGTTAGAAAAAGGCTCTACTTGTCCTCCAAATAAATAATTTTTGTATTTTGATTTATGAAATATATTTCCAAAACAGGGTTTTTATACGTTACAAGCTTTGTATATTAATACTCCTTTTTTATATCACTTCCCAGTGAGATTGATATTTCCATGAAACTAACTATATAAAGTCTTGCAGTTGTATGATTGACCTTTGCCGGTCCAGTCCTTAGAAGCCGCTCAATGCAGAATGCAGGAGAATTGCTGGAAAAAGTATTAAGTGGTACTAAGTTATGCTTTATAACTATTGGGCTTTCACAGTACACACGTATGTTACACTATGTATTAATGATAGGTGTTTCATTTTTGTTTGGACATGTGTATGGAGAGCTTGGAAATGATAGCAGTTTTTCATCAAGTAAATATTCTATATATAGATTATATCACCTTAAAATAGGCGAAGATCTGCAAATTTGGGGGCTGTGGATAACACTCAAAACAGTAATGCAAAGCTACCTCAGTGTATCAAATTAACCTCTTTACTGTCAAAGTCACATGTAACACCCCCCACACACACTAACCCATTCACCTAAAAAACAAAATGTAAAAAGAATTAAAACAAAACCAACACACATTCATTTTTTAAAATCAAATATATTGTTTTCAAATAGAAAGATAAGCTTTTTTTTATCTTGAACTCCCATCACTCCCAGCCCACACTGGCATTTTCTAACTATCTTGTGCTATATTGTACTATTTTGTTTTGAAATTATAGGGGAATAATTGGGGGGTTAAGGGGTTAAGTATTTTTACTGATATAACATGTGATATGATTTTGGTTACTACATACACCCATAAAATATTATTCAAAAAGTTACCATATAAAAGTAACAAAATAACATAAATGAACGAGTATTGGTTATTTTAGCCCAGTAGCGTACCTAGCGGGGGGCGGGGGGGGCGGTCCGCACCGGGTGCCGCTCATCAGGGGGGTGCCAACTTGCCGGCACCCGGCACCCCTCCAGAGACGGACAGTAATGTCCGCCGCTGGAGGAGCAGGCTCGCAAGAGAGCGGTATCGGAGGTCTTTAACAGACCTCCGACTCCCTTGAGTGATTTTAAGCCGGTTCCCTTGAACCGGCTTAAAATCACTCAAGGGAGCCGGAGGTCTGTTAAAGACCTCCGATTCTGCTCCCTTGCGATCCGCCCGGCAAGTCGGCAACTGCTGCTGTGCAGAGGGCACTGTGGGCGCGGCTTCAGTGCCGCCGGGATCTGACAACAAACCCCGGCGGCACTGAAGCCGCGCCCACAGTGCCCTCTGACCCGGAAGAAGACAGTAGAAGAGGAGCGAAGAGGAAGACTGCTGTAAAAAGAAAAGACTGCTGTAAGAAGAAAAGAAGTAGAACAGAAGTAGAAAAGAAGTAGAAAAGAAGCAGAAAAGAAGTAGAAAAGAAGCAGAAAAGAAGTAGAAAAGAAGGTAGGAAATCATTCATTAAGACTGAGTGACAGTGAGAGTGGATTGGTATGTGTGGAATGTGTGGATTGGTATGTGTGGAATGTGTGGATTGGTATGTGTGGAATGTGTGGATTGGTATATGTGTGGATTGGTATGTGTGGAATCTGTGGATTGGTATGTGTGGAATCTGTGGATTGGTATGTGTGGAATCTGTGGATTGGTATATGTGTGGATTGGTATATGTGTGGATTGGTATGTGTGGAATCTGTGGATTGGTATGTGTGGAATCTGTGGATTGGTATGTGTGGAATCTGTGGATTGGTATGTGTGGAATCTGTGGATTGGTATAAGTGTGGATTGGTATATGTGTGGATTGGTATATGTGTGGAATCTGTGGATTGGTATGTGTGGAATCTGTGGATTGGTATGTGTGGAATCTGTGGATTGGTATGTGTGGTATGTGTGGAATCTGTGGATTGGTATGTGTGGTATGTGTGGAATCTGTGGATTGGTATGTGTGGAATCTGTGGATTGGTAAGTGTTGATTGGTAAATGTGTGAGAGTGATGGGTGTTATGCTGTACCATTTCCAATGTCTTTTTCATTATAATTATGCTCTAAAGTACATCATAACTCCCATCACTCTATACTGTTCCGTACAGTGGCAGAGCTGGGAGACAGAGGCCTTGCACCCCCACCGCAGGGTGCTGGTCAGGTTCTATGTGGGCAATGTGGACGCTGGCTTTGGGGTGTGCAATCTGTGATCTATGCCTGTAATTTAGGGTGTTTTATCTATAACTATAATGCTGAGTTTTTATGTGAATTCCAATTGATCAATACCTGAAAAGCTGGGTTTGTGTGTTAATGTGTTGGTCTATATCTGCTATGCTATGTTTCTATACATTATTTATGTTTACCAGCAAATACAGGATTTGTATGTCTTATTCAGTTGATCAATACCTGGGGTGCTGTTTCCATGTGTTGTTTATTTGATCTATACCTTCAGTGCTGAGTGATTTCCAGTTGATCTATACCTGCAATGCTGGGTTTGTGTGTTCTGTTGATTTATACCTGCAATGCTATGTTTCCATACATTATTTATGTATACCTGTAAATACAGGATATTTATGTCTTATTCAGTTGCACGTGCTGTTTCCATGTGTTGTTTATTTGATCTATACCTGAACTACAGGGAGTAATTAAAAGAGAGTTGTGGTTTAGTGACGTAGGGGACAAATGGACTTTGGGGATGATTACGGGGAGAGGACCTCCCAATGTCACGGTGCAGTCAGAAGAAGGGAAGGCTGTACTGACTCTCACAGTCTTCCCCTGATCTGCAGTTGAGGGCAGTACAACATAATCCCTATCACTATACATCGATCTAGACATTTACAATAATGCAGCATAACCCCTACCACTATATACTAAGCCAGACACTGAAGTGGTAGGCCTACACCACATCAATGGCTTTGTATATAGTGATATGGGTTATGCTGCATTATTGTAAATGTCAGGCTCAATGTATAGTGATATGGATTACGCTGCCCCACCGTCAATGTGTGCTCAGTATAAAGTGATAGGTGTTATCCTGTATCACCGGCAATGTGGGCCTCAGTATATATTAACAGTTATGTTGTACCACCGTCAGCGCGTGCCTCAGTATATAATGGAAACAGTTATGTTGTACTACTGTCAGCGCGTGTCTCAGTATATAATGATAGCAGTTGTGCTGCACAACTGTCAATGTCTGCCTCAGTGTATAATGATAGTTATGTTGTACTACTATAAGTGTCTAGCTCAGTATATAAAGATAGCGGTTATGCTGTACCACCATCAATATCTGGCTCAGTTATAGTGATAGGTGTTATGCTGTTCCACTGTAGTATCTGGCTCAGTGTATAGTGATAGGAGTTATGCTGTTTCACTGTAATGTTTGCCTCAATATATAATGAAATTACTTAAGCTGCACCACCGTCAATGTCTGTCTCAGTATAGAGTGATAGGCATTATGCTGTACCACCGTCACTGCCTGGTTCAGTATATAGTGATATGTGTCATGCTATACCACAGTCAGTGTCTGGTTCATATGGTATATATAATCATGAGTCGACATGGCAACACCACTATATATGCAAATGCTTAAATAAAAAGAGAACAATGTTATGGTGACTCCTGATTATAATATCAGAATTTTTTTTAGTTTATAGTGTCTTTAGCTGCTTAGCCAGTACTTAATTTGTAATGTTTGTCACTCATTTGTTAGGTCTTCTTAGAAACTTGTTGTGTTTGTTGTTTTTTGGGGGGGTTATTAAAGAAAGCACTATTATATGTTCAGTAAATGTTATTTAAACATATATTTATTTTACTTATAAGTTATTAATTTATTTTTTCAGATTTCTTGTTGTTTACAGTTGACATACAGTTTACAAATTGGTGCAATAAATATTCTTGCCAACATAATTCTGTAGATGTCTTTACATTTGGGGGGGGTGCCACTTACAGGATCCGCCCCGGGTGCCAAATACTCTAGGTACGCCCCTGTTTTAGCCAAATATGACCCGCAAACCTGGCCCTATTACAATAATGTTTGAATTAGATTAAAATAATGTATTGTGTTAAATAAAGCACAATTACAGACTTTGCATGACTGAGTTAAGTACATTTTGGAACATATACTGGTAATCCTATACGGGCCCCTACATTACATCTCTAGGCTGTACGGTAGTAGCAAACCTAAAGCACAGTACGGACAAAACGAGTTTCAACGAGTTTGTCCCTCGCCGGTAGCCGTACTGTTACGTTGCCGCTTTCGTTTTTGACGGAGGCTGAAGTTCAGTACACGTAATCAGTGTATCCTGCAACCGGAGCTGTTGGTTTCTGTGTGGCTGTGTGTGGGGTACGGAGAGCCCGGCTGACAGGATGGCTCGGGATGGGATGAAGCACCGAGACGGGGCTCCGCGCCACGAAATGAGCGGCTACAGCATGCAGGAGGAGGAGAACGAGAGGCTGACTGAGAGCCTGAGGATGAAAGCCAGCGCGTTAAAATCTGTGAGCATCCACTGACAAGTTATCCTTCCTGACGGCCACCGTACTCGGTAGCTGTGAGAGGTTGACAGGTGACCACAGTGCAGCTTACCCTGTATACCCGGTGCTGTGCAGCTTACCCTGTATACCCGGTGCTGTGCAGCTTACCCTGTATACCCGGTGCTGTGCAGTGTAGAGCTGGGTTAGGGATACACATTAACTGGGTGTACGATTCCCGTGATGTCCAGCACAGCAATATGGTAATGGCAGGACCACCAGGGAGGGCAGCTAAAGACTCTCAGCTGGCTTAGAACCTCCAGAGAAGCTGAACTGGCACCAGAGGGGCATCTTAGTATGTTTTATGCTTTAGTATTATATATATAGCAATCTTTTGCGTTCAAAACCTTAAGTGATGATCAATCAGCCAGACTACAAGATTACTACATGTTTGGACCAGAAATAAGGCCCACTGATTCTAAGTGTTGGTCAGTTAACATGAAGTTAGGTTATTATCAGTAAAATCAGATGTTTCAAACATCTGATGCACTTGCGGGTAACAATGCGCAATTTTTAAAAATGATTTAATATCCAATTTTTTTTTCTTTTTTTATAGCTATCCATTGATATTGGAACCGAAGTTAAATATCACAATAAATTGCTAGGAGAAATGGTAAGAAGTTTGCGTTACAAGGATTCTACGTTCAACACACAGAAGTGTCGTCACAAGTTCCTGAAAATCCGTAATCCTGTTTTGCAGTTCTCGAGAGCACCCTGATTAAGCCCTCGGCCATTTAACAGCATTATATTTGCTTACTGAGTGAATTATTTATTAAAAATGCTGTTTTATTATAATTACTAATGCAACCTCATTGAAATATACCGGTGTGTGTGTGTGTGTGTGTGTGTGTGTGTGTGTGTGTGTGTGTGTGTGTGTGTGTGTGTGTGTGTGTGTGTGTGTGTGTGTGTGTGTGTGTGTGTGTATATATATATATATATATATATATGTGTGTGTGTGCAGGGGTTTGCATTAGAGCCCCAGGAAGTCTGATAAGAGACATCTTCTGCAGTGCAAATGTATGGGGGTCTGGTGAATCCCTCCATGCATGTGCAAGAAAAAAATATTAATTTAATGACACTGCACTGTTAAAGTCTTTAAACTGCATACGATGGCTTTAGTGGCCCTTTACCATATTATTTTGTTGTTTTGGTAGGATTCACCCCTATATGCAGTGTGTTTGCGGAAATTATATACAAGCCATGTGCTCCTAATGTGTTCTGCCTTTGTAGTTGAGGGTTGAACCCAAATGAGACCCCTCACTTAGTATGTGGGATAAGTGAAATAGGAGGGTCCGAGCACCCCTGTAGAGTTTTTCATAAGTCAAGTCTTGTAGGGAGTATGGGGGACAGGACCCTTCCATTAATAACGTAGGGTAGATTTTAAATGACATGTTAGTTTGCTGAGATGCTGAAGAACAACAGCCTTTACTGTATGAAGTATCGGTAATATGTGTGTCTACCCTACTCTTATTATACTCCTGCTAACCTTAAAATCTTTTCTTTTGCAGGATTCGGATTTTGACTCTGCAGGTGGAATTTTAGGGGCTACGATGGGCAGACTGAAAGTTTTATCAAGAGGCAGCCAGACTAAGCTTCTTTGCTACATGATGTTGTTTTCATTATTTGTTTTCTTTGTAATTTACTGGTTTCTCAAACTCAGGTGATAAGGCGTTGTGTTTATTGGATAATGTGCCATTCCCATATGGTTTGTTCTGTGTAGTATGCCAGTCAGTGCCTGTACTTGGAGTCCGTTATTTAATTAGACATCTAATATATTTAAATTGGGAAATGTTGTTTGGCTCTGCCAGTGGGGAAATTTGCTCTCTTTTTATTAGAATTGTAACCACTTACTAAAGGAAGCACCTGAGTGCCCCACTTTTTCCAAATTGGAATAAATATTAAGATAACCTCTTCCACTTGCACATTAGAGAACTTTCAATCCAGGCACTGCATCAAAAACCTGTAGGGTGTTGTTTCTTGGACATTCTTATGGAAATGCCCTAGTTTTTTCCGGTGTCCATTATGTTCTACAAGTAAACAAATAGTTATATCGATGAGACAGTTTTACATAATAATTTTGGATTTTTAGAACTTTTCTAGTAATTCTCATTAACCGACTTACCTGAGAATATGATTAAGGTTTGCATACTATAGCATTTTATATATTGAAGAAGCAATGATACGCAAGTTGAAGATATGCATTTTGTTCCAGCCTGATGTACCTTTGCATTGCTATTTGTGCACCAAAAAAACGTTCCTACATGTTAAACTATTTTTATGCACAAATCGGGCTCATACGAATCCTTTTAAAATGCCAACTTTGTCTTTCATTACTTATGCTTAATCGTTACATCACCTATGTTGCAGGATTTTATCATGTCATAAATGCTACATATTTTTCTACTTGACATGTTCAACAACAGGTGGATAAACGTCAATTGTATAACAAAACAAAAAAGATATTACCAGAGGTCCACTAAAAGAACTTTTCAAATGAGTTGCTTGAGAATCTGTTTGATGTTGAGTTGTGTCTGAGGTTAACGGAACAAATAAACAGTTTTTTATTTCCTGGCAAAATATTTTATACTATATTCTATGGCACCGTATAAATTCTGTCAGCCACCATTGGCTTACATTTCCCAGCGCTTGGACAGACCTTATTGTTAAAATATTAAAGGGCTACTTTATTAACACACAATTGAAATAATTCAAATCCATGAGAAATGTCATAAGTGTAACTTTGGAGGTGGTCCGCGACAGTAGGTGTGCCAGTCATAGTGTGGCATAAACTTGAGCCAGCTGAATTGCCTCCTGTGCATATGTCCACCATTAACACAGAACCAACAATGGAAGAGGTAGAATCATTTTAGTTGTTTCCATCTTGTGACTCAAGACCTTCGCCTTCTAAGGAGCTGTGCCAAGCCAGCCATTGGGCCCCAACTCATTCCACTTAAATGTAAAATACCTGCTGAGATTCATAGTACTATGTAATAATGCCTTGTTACAAACAGTAGTGTGTATTTCTACAGTTACTCTGATCTACTTATTACCGGTAACTAATGTCCTACACCCAACGTGTACAGCTTTCTATACTATGGAGAACTACTAGCATTTTTTTTTAATCTCCTGGACATACATCTTGACAATTACAAAGAAAATACCAAAAGAGGTGTCAGATGTGTTTACAATTGACCTATGTGAAATGCTGCCCCCAACAGCCCTCTAATGCCGATTTTCTTCTGGCGAAACCATGATGTGATCCGGAGAAACGGGTAAAGAGGCTGTGAAAGCACCTATCCAATTCTTTTATCTGCTGTTTTGCTACTTTCTGTTACTTTATGTGCTGGATCCTATGTGGCTATTGCCTTTAATGCACTCATTAAACTAAGGGTGCAATAACATCCAATATTCGGGGGACTTTCTATGTATAACTTATCCTGCACTGTATGTGTGCTTTTATGTGTTTGTTAAACTGATTTGCATAACCCAGCCAGAATCCCTTGCACTGTAGACTTTCTGTCGGAAAAACAAGTCTTTAGGCTTGCCTGGTGGGTGTAAGTTAATGTTTGGCAATGCTTCCTTACTTCCACAAAACACAAGGCAGCAACCCTAGCTAAAAAAAAAAAATTTCAGGCTTCACAGACCTTACCTACAGAGGCCAGTTGAAATCCATATAGCCGCAAGAGAGCAGGGAGGTCCATATCTCCACTCACCTTTTTACTTGCGGTGAGCCCTAAGAGAGCCCCAAAGGACAAAGTGCCATATAAAACACATTTGAGATGAACTCACTGTTTTGCATGGTATTTTGCCCTCCAGAGATCTCTTGGGACCCACCCCAAGTGGAAAGGTAAGTCCAGACATGGACCTCCTTGCTCCTTTGTGCCAGCTAACCAGAGCTGACTGATAAGATCCATGACGGTGAAAGCTTACATGTGGTGTTGTTGATGCCTTTATGCAAAGAAAATTTATTTTGCATTTGTTGTACTTAGGTCAGACTGATATGTTTATGGAGATTTGAAGTATTCTCTTTTCTTCTGTAATGGTACCAGAGAGCTAAAACCTGAGATGCTGAACTGGATTCCAGTTCTTGGTTGGAGAGATAGTGGATGCCTTATGACTCCCTACCTCTTCCTTACAGTGGTCCTCCTCTTCGGCCGGGGACCAAAAATATCTGGCCCTCCAGCAGGCCTTCGAGGAGTGCCAAGTCAGATGTATTTACGAAGGATCAGGCCTCTGCTGCAGCTTCTCACGGAGAACACAGAGTACCTCACGAGAAGCACGACGCCTCGGGCTTCCAAAAGAAAAAAATTAAATATAGCTTCTTGGCCTTTTGGCTAAGATCAAGTGAGTACTTGTGAGAGAGGGACAAGCTTGATCCTCTGGCCTTAGGGCTGGGGTAGCTTGAAGCCCTGAAATTGCAATTTGTCCTTAGTATTTGGTCCAAGACTGAGTGCTATGCACGATAGTGATGTGTGGGGTTAAGCACACTTAAACTTAATTGTTGCACATGCTGGGAAGCACTTTTTGAACTTTTGACCCTTACATGCACTTTTTATTTCTGTATGCACTAGTCCCAGCCTTTATGGCAAGGTGTGCGGTTGATATGGGATAAATTTTTTATCACACCAGTCTAAGGCTGGGGTTTCCTTGGGGAGCACCTTGTATATAGTTTTCCCCCAAATGATTGCACAGATGTTTTTTTTTTATTTTGAATATTTTATTTTTAATAAATTATAATGGGTACATAGATTTTCTCCACTGAAAAGCCAAGGTGGGTCCCATAAAAAGGTCTATTTTGTTTTGATGAGGAGGGGCGTTAGGTAGCTTTTTTGAGCACCCCTCCTCCTCTAGCAACTGTTCCAGTGGTCCCAACCCTTTCCTGGAGAAACCAACAAGATCTGGCCCTCCTGCAGGCCTTATGGCCAGGGAGGGAAGGAATGGGGGGGGGCCTAGTGCCCACCGCGGTCTTAGGGCACGCTCGGCACTAGTCACCTTTTTTTGTTTTTCTTCACTGCAGAGCCACTGACTTTAGGGTTTCAACAACAACAACAAAAAAATAATAAAATAAAAAAAATATTGCTTCTCAATCTCTTGGCTATGATTAAGTGCGTTTTTGTAATAGAGAGAAAGCTTTGTACTCTGAACTTAAAGTTATCACATCACCTTTTAGTAGCGCATGACGAAGCACGTTTTACACCTCACACCCTTTCATGCATTTTTTTTTATTTTTCATTAGCCCCGGCATTTTTAGGCTAGGTGTGCGGTGCATACAGAGAAATCTTTATCGCACCAGCCTAAATAAACTGGGTGTTCGGCTGGGGCTTTTTGTTAAAAATCTTGTTAAAGGCATATTCAAAAGACTTTTACAAACAGGCCAACAGACAGTACAATCAAAAAGCCCACTACTAGGAAAAGTACATTATATTATAATCTCTGACGTAGAACACAGTAAAAAATGTTTTACAACATAAAACAAACGGTCTGTATGAGGTCTTCTGCACTGAATCTCCAACATATACCAGAAGGGGGCATGATTGGTCAGTATTCACTCTGCTTCATCCTACCGCACAGGCATGTGGGACAATAAGAGGCTAGTTGACCATATTTTAGAACAATCTGCACTAATTGTATATAAAAATATTAACAAAGGTGTGAGAAAACCACCAAAACCTCCTCAGAAGTATGACAGTAATAAATCACAGTTCCCGTCTTTACCCAAATATCAACAGAAGTATTTTGCTGATGATAAGTGTCTGTACACGTAAAACCTGAGGATCTACTGTTGAATTTAGAGTATGGTGTCTAGGACGTTTCTAGGACATATCTTCTTATGATATCCCTCTCATTTAGTGAATGGCATCCAGCTCTGTGCATGCACAAAATATTTGCCTGGTTTGTCCGATGGCCAGTCCGGGCCTGAGTATATGGGCATTATCAGCTAAATACAAAAGAAGGATTTGATTTTATTACTGTACCAGAAATGTACCAAACTGAATAGTTATCCAATTTTTTAAGAGATGTTACGTTTAAAAGTAACTTTGCCTTCTATGGAAGTAACCAATGCCATTTTAAGATACCTACAATCTGTTAAGAAGTGGCAGGAGACATTTTCCTGCTGTAGGAAATAAAGTTTTCCACCTCAGACAGGTAGAGAAGGTCTAGGCAGCTGCCTATGGAGTGGAGCTGATTTTCTCCCTTGTTAGGATGTAAGTGCATGCAGAAGAGGGCACTAAAGGTATAGTTTGCAGAGGGAACTAGAAGCCCCAGGGCTTATAGCCTGTTAATCTAAGGTAAAACTGAAAAGGTGGAATCAACTGTATTGCTGCGTCTATCAGATAAAACAACCTGCAACTTCTAGCATACAATATTTCTCCCATGCATTTCTCCTCTTCTCGAGGAGAGTGACGCATCGGCGATTATCTCTCAGGAGTCTGTTGCAGTTAAGTCCCTGGCTAAGAAATACTTTTCATACTTCTAGCTATCCATCTCATGACCGTCAGCAAGGCTATCTGTGCACGTACATGTATAAGAGCATATTTATGTTCTTATATTCCTTTTATTTCCATGATGGTAGCAAAGGAAGCCTTTTCAGCGCCCATGTTTAGGATTCCAATACCTCTGCATAATGTTTGTTCCAAAAGCTAAACATATTCTGCAGGGTATAGAATGGATTGATCCTTTACCATAAAACAAGAGATTAAAAAGTGGCCAGGAGCCAAAGAATTGATCCGTCAACAAATGTTTTATTTAGTTAATTACATCTAGCCTGATTTTAGAAGAAATCCTATTGATAAAATAAAAGACTGACGAGTGAATAGGTGGAAATGTCCCATCTAAATGATCCCTCATCTCTTCCAATCCAGTAATGACAATATCAGAGGCTGTTAAAATAATGCAGCCAGTGATTAACTCAAGATGCAAATACCAAAATGGGGGAAATTACTTTATGAAGGAAAATTCTAATGTTCCGCTTTCATTTTTATAACTTGGGTAAAGCCTTCTCCAAGCTGACCATGAAACAATGGTCAGAGGGTCACATGTGGCTTCCTATGTATACAGGAAAAGCAAGGCTAGAACCAGATGCTAATGTTCAGTATAACATCAAAGCACATAAAATGCTGTGTTACAGGAAATTTAAAGATAATGGCATGGATTCAACATCCTTACAACATTGAGGGTTACCACACCACTGAATTTAAGTTGTTTCCCTGTGTTTAATTTAGAACATTGCTCCCTTTGCCTCAAATACAATAAATTCTTCAAAATGCTTTGTTGGGTTGTTTTAGTTTGCATTGTATATTGGAGATACTGGTAAACATCAGGGATCAGCAGATCTTCATCGTGTAAAAGGGCCTCTATTTCAAACTTCTATTAATTTAGTTCTAAAAGAAAATCTAACATAAGCAAATCATATTCAGGATACAAGATGGTTACATATCCCAGAAATATATAATTGCACACCAAGATATTTCACTGCCTGATAGAGAGCGAAACAATCTCTAAGGACCTTTCACTTCCAATCAAAAGATTATAAATGGTTTGACTCTCCATAGAGGGCTTAATATGTAACAGTTAAAATGAAATGTTTCAAACAATCTCGCTCAATTTCCCCTATTGAAATTCTATTCCTTTTGACTATTAGACCAGGTTTGCATTGAAACATTGTTTTTTTCTGACAGTAGATTCAGTGTTTAAAGGAACACTTCTAGCCCCTTTCTCCACCCATGCCGTACCAGGAACATTATGAAATGATGTACCTGGAACATCATTGGTGAAAATACAGACCCATGTCACTGTCATCGTGGTGACCATGTGGTCACTGCTGTAGCTGATCACTCCATGGCCGGAGTACCCATTCTACAGCAGCTCCTCTGAACTTCAATGCATGTGATGACTTTTACAGCCAACCAAATGCACATACATATTGATCATGAGCTAGAGAGAGAGAGATCGAAACAGTAAGAAAAATATATGCTGTATATACCTTTTTATATTTAATCGTTAATGTATTTTAGGTAGTTAGCGAGGCTGGAGTTAGTGAGGATAGTTAGATAGGGTTATGTTTAGGGTTAGGTAGGGATTAAAATAAACTAAAAAAAAACTAGAATACCATTTAAAATTATGTTGGAATACATAAGATCAGGATCAGAGGATAATTCTCTAAAACTTGTCTTTTCAATATCATGTTAGCCCATTTTTTGGCCTTTTTGTCCACTGGACTAATTCCGCTAAACCCATTTACGTTTTATATATATTTGTGTGGGTAAATATCAGTTGAAGACAGACATACAGTAGCAAAAACACAAAAATGCGCTGGTCCTGTAGGGTAAAAAGCCCTAGTCCTTGAGGGATTAAAGCAAAAGGTGCAATATTTGTAAATAATATTTTCTGGAGTTCAGCCAGGACATTTCTATCCAGTGCAGTAATATCGTGCGGACTGAAGCGGCACTCCTAAGTATACCCTTGTGCACGTTATTTAGGCTATAACTCTAATAGAATTGCAAGTCCGGTCCAGCAAGGCATCTTACAGCAATCAGACATATTTCTTTAAGACTATTGTTCCCTTCTATATTATGAATAAAATACCCACTTGAGATTTACATGAAGGTGAACCTTTTGTTTCATGCTAGTAAATGTAGTGTATCTCAAGATCACTTACGACTACCATATAATGAAAAAAATCAAGCAAATCATAAATTGTTAGTAAAAAACTATGCTTCAAGAAACACTACCTTACTAAGACTGTCCTAAGTTTGTTGGGAAAGATCTATAAAACATCTTTTATTACTGAAAATCTAGTATGATGTCAGAATATTTCAGGAGACATCCAGATATTAAAAAGAAATCCTTTAAGTGTTACTGGAACTTGCAATAAACAACTCTAACTTCCATTGTTAAAGTTGAAGTAAAAATAGCATTTTCTGTGTGTCTATGTACCCTAGGTTTATGGAATTGTCAGAAGAATAAGCTTACAGAGTAAAAACACGACTATGCAATTATTTAAAAGAGTGATTATACTTATTTTATTTTACCATTTCCATTGTGCCTTTGTATGCTTTTCAAGAATGTATCAAATACATTTCTAAGGATTGATAATCAAGATGGATATCACCCAGTAGAGTGGATGTATGGGAAGAGGTCACGTCTCATTGGCTGTTAACATTTTCCATGAAAAACATGGCTGCTCTTTTTTCTTTCAGAGCTACATGTTTTAACTGGTAAAAATTGTAAATTTCTCACGATTATCTATTTCGAGAATCAATGTCCCCTCCCCCAGTGCCTTTACATAAAGCAGTGTGTACTTTAGAAGTTACAAGCTGTTTTCTCTGAGCTATAACAGTCTCTGGCTGCTCCTGTGGGACGCAGCGGCCTGTTGACATGAATCAATTGTGGGGATCTTAACTGGACCCCCTGTACCAATTTATAATAAATTAAAAAAAAAATAAGTATTTTTAATTCAGGAAAGTTGCAAGAGGTTTGCTTGATCTGCATCTGGTCTTGGTCGATTAGCCAAGATGTGCATTGACAGCATCAGCTTGTGTCTGCAGCTATCAGTAATGCAGCTGTACAAAATAAAGTGTATATCAGTAATTTCTAGCACCAAAAAAATAACATTAGCTTCTATAACAAAGTTTTTTTCTTTTGGGGCAAATGTCAATTTAAGGTTTTGTATATTGAAAGAGAGAGAAAGTCAACAATATAATCCTGGTGGTTCCCAGTTTTTGACATTCTGATTTCTATTTATTTTAACTGTCTCACCCTAGATCTTTTAAATGTCCAAACCAGAAAGAAATGCATCTTCCTAAGAAACATTACAATTGATAAGTAATTGTTTATTCAAATCCATTTTATTCCAAAACAATATTAATATCAATATCAAACCACAAGAAATAGAGAAGAACAATATTTTGTTGACATACTGAAAATTATAGAGTACTTAAATTACATTTGTATTGGATTTTTTGTTATAGCATTTTGGTAATTGCATAAAGTTGATCTTGTAACTTTTCTGTTAGGATTTTAACAATATTACAAGGATTTATTTTTTGCTTGGAAGCGTTCCCATAAATTTGCATATGATTGAGAGCATGACTTCATCTGCTCCAGCTCCTATGGACAAAAGTCTTGAGTCTCTGTAGAGGGGAGAGAAAAAAATTAGATTGCTTTTTAATTAAAACAAAAGCGCAGTCATTTCATTTTTTTACAGAAATTATTTTAAAGTAGATCTAGAAATTTTACCAACTCCCACATTTCACACTTTTATACACCAAACCAATGTAATACCTATTACAAATTAAAAAATAGTTGTATATACTATAAGAGCAGGCATCCCAACTTCCTATACTCAGTATGTATGCCCAGGGCCGGTCCAAGACATAGTGCCGCATAGTATGAAATGCCGCCCCTGCCAACGCCACTGCTCATTATCTACCCTTCCTCTCCCTACCTTCTCATTATCTACCCTCCTCCCTCCCTATTATCTACCATATCCACCCCCTTTGTACTTCACTTACCTTCTAGCAGTCCTGCGGCGAGTCTCCCTGTTCTGCTTTACTGCTGAGCGCCGGAAATGACGTCATATTCCGGCGCTAAGCATTACAAGCCGCCACCGAGACCATGCTAGACGGCTCGCAGAGGAGAGAGAGGGGCACCGAGCGGGTACTGAAAACTTGATAAACGAAAACCACTCGGTGTCCCTCTCTCCTCCGCTTAAAAAAAAAAGTGCCGCCCCACTGTGCTCCATGGCAGGGATGGCTCTGTGTATGCCATTATTACCCCATTGGGCTATCTGTGGCATATTATTAAATTGCTGATTGTTGATTAGTTCAGGCAGCCAGTATAAGAATATGCAAGGCAAACAGAAAGGACACTTTGGTGTCTCAGCCCTAGCAAAATAGAATGAATATTTGAACTACTTTAACCTATTTGGCAAAAGGATGTATACATACACTCTATAAAGCATGGTCCTTCGAGGACCATATGGACGTATTTATACGTTCTGTATTAAAATGTAGCGTGTGCACCAGGGCCGTAGGAAGAATGAGGCGAGAGAGAGCAGCTGCACCCTCAAGGACTGGTTGGGGAGATCACGGATCCCTCTAACCAGCTCAACAGGGGCCCAGCAATGTGATTCACCACGAAGGCCCTAAAAAAAACATTAGCGTATCTATAGGTGAGGGATGAGCAGAGAGGCCACCTCTGGAGTGCTTGATAAATTGATAAGAACATGTTCCCTGTAATCCAAATAGGGAAATCAACTAAGCATGACAACTCTATTCTATTTTGTTATTAAACATTATAGGGTATACTTTTTAAGGTTCATTTTAGGGCATGTTCCTACACCCTGTCTTCAAAAAACAGTAACTAATTTCCATATGACCCAGGGCCTGACTTCATCTGCTCCAACGCCTTTGGACAAAAGGGCATAGGGCACCCCCACTATCATAGCCTCATCGTTTTCCTCATAGTTATTTTTATTTTTCTCTAGCTAGGTCAAGGATAGAACTGACAGCGCCATCTGCTTTTTCTATGTTTGGCAGTTGGCACTGTAATATAAACTATAATTCCCCTAGCTTTCTCTTTATTATCTGCATTAAAGAATGAATCATCTTTATGTTTTATAGCATAGATTATATGTCTTGTTACACACTGGTATGAATCCTTTAAAAAATGTATTAAAGTGTACATTTTAATAAAAACTGATACCAAACAACAGTATCATAGATTCCTTGATAATATTCAGAGTGCTATTCATATTATTCAGAGCAGAATCAGTATGTTTGTGTTGCACAGCACAAATACTTAATGCATTACAGAATCTAAACACGTAATATGATTTATCCAGGAACTATTTCATGGTGGGAGAGGAAGGCAGGTGAGACCCCTTGTCTATTTCAAGAGACGCCCTGTAGAGAGCAGACCCAAAGGGCAGCCAAATTTGGATTTTCCCACTGTGAGAATGAGAATAATGTAACCGGGCTCACAAATTCTATTACAATGGAAGGAATGTCGAGCACAAACATGGATGTTTAATTTGCAGTAGACTTAAATGGTAATAAGAGCTGTGTTTAATTCATAAACAAAAATCTTTTTGTGTTTTATTTTTTTATTTTGAGCAGGTACCATACAAACTCAATTTCTGCTCAATTCTCCAAATTTAGCATTTTGCACAAGAATTGTACCTGTTTGCCTTCTGTAAGGTCCAGGGACACATTAAATACTGAGCAAATGAGGCAGCTTACTTCATTTAAACACAGCAGCTATCTCTTTAGACCCCTCAACATCCGGGACGTAAAGATGAAAGCAGGGGACTGCCAGCACAGACCTCAGCAAGAGTGTTCCTTCATGCTCTACACACTACCTGATGTTTTAGAGGCACAGAAGATAGGGCACTGCTAGTTGAGAAGTCTGTGTTGGCGACTGCACAGACATCCATCTTCATCGTACTGCACCACGACTGTACCCAAATAGAAGGGGGTTATGGAGCAGGTATGACAGGGGTGGAGGAGATTACCAGGTAGCAATAACTATATGAGTACAAATATCTTGTAACTCACACCTATACCACATGAAATAGAGTTAATTTCTTGAGAATTACTAGATCTTCCATTGGGTTGCCATAGTCGACAAAATTATTTACCACAAACAAAGCCCAGATCATTTTACACTATTTTTTTGACAAACAGTAATATAAATCTGTAAAAACAAATTGAAAAAAGTCCTTTAATAGGTGATTGCTTTAAATAATGTTTACTGATTCTGTGATTCTGCTTTTTTGTTTAGCCTATGTGAAAAAGAAAGTACACCTTGAATTCTATGGTTTTACATATCATGACATCAAAATCATCTGTTCCTTATTAGGGCTAAACATTTGGTAAATACAACCTCAGATGAACAACAAAAATAAAGCCAAAATGGAGAAGCCATGTGTGAAAATCTAAGTACACCCTGTACTTTCTTTTTCACACAACTGTATGTATGTATATTTTTATTTATTGGATGCTAAAAGATTTACAAGGCTTTTTAAAGTTTACAGTATAATATTAGGGAGGTACAATTAGAAGTAGTGCAACATCATTCCCCCTCACCCTCAGCTCCTTCCTTTAAGTGCTGCTCTACAGGTCACCTGAATAGAAGCTCCTCCAACATATTCATGTATATTCAAATACTAAAATAACAAACTGACATTTATATTAATGCATTTTGCTCATTTGTTGTGTGTATGTTTAATCATTGCTAACGAAGAAAGACACAGACTTACTGACTTTGTTTTTATTAAACACACGGTACAATGTTTCTTGGACAATAATATATCCTGTCATACACTCAAACATGAAATAGATTACTACACACTTCCAAAAGCCACTTATTGCAGCTAATTTAGGATATTCTAATGTTCCAAAGAATGTGGCAAAACTTAACCTACTAAAAATGTGAAATGTGAAAGTGACATTAAACTTTATTTCACACAAATCACTTCCTGCTTCCTTTTTTTTTTCTTTCCAACGGGACGGGTTCCGACAATTTCCCAAATACACTGTCAAAACCTCATTATCTGAGGCGAGCAATTGAGATACGATAATACATATGATAGCTGAGAGGTCCCTTTAATTGTACATGGTGTCCCCTTCATATTCCACAGAGCTGTTCAATGGCTAAACAGTGGGTAGATATAACAAGCAGTGCATCACAGAACAAGTTAGACTTGCTCAAACAATCTAACAATCTCTCAATGTTATGTGGAAAACGCAAAACTTTCAAAGTTGTACAAAGGGATCTTGCAAAAAATATCAGTATGTCTATTAATTATTTAGAGCACAGCTTTCACCAGAGCAAAGAAAGACAGAGTATCCAAGCCAGAAGGTAAAATGTCTAGCAGGTGTCACTTATAGCATTTTAAAATTGTACAAAAGGTGAAAAGCAGATCAGAACTTTTCATTATCAGAGCAGAATAGCTTTCAACTCTCAGTTCTGTCTCTATCTGGCTGAAAACCACAAAAAACACAACACATATTTAATGGTTATCGATGTTATTGCCAAATCCTCCCTATCGGGCCAGGCACCACGAAGTCAAAAGAAAATATTCTAAATTATTCGTGAAATCGGGGGAATGTTAAAAACACACAAAATGAGAAATCGAGAAATATACCAAAGAACTAAAAAAACATACACATAAATAAACACATTTATGGGGAAACACAGGCAAAACTAGAACGCAATAGTATAAAGCTTACTAAACTAATTTATGAACAGAATGAAAATGACATCTATGCAAAAACATGCAGACAGACTCATAAATTTATATTAAAAAATTGCTACTGAAAAGGTCATTACTGTAACTTTCTGTAACAAGCGTACCATGCAGAATTCCTAACAGGTAAGACTACCGTACTTTTAGGTTTAGGGGAAATCAGTAAAGCTCTATGTACGCAAGAGGAGAGGATGATGAATGCATTCTGACATCTATAGCAACCCTGTGCCAGGCACTAACTGTGCTGGGGAATTTACAAATGCGTTATAAGGCAAAATATCTTTTTACTGAAGAGTTGAAAAAAATCCAAACAAATAAGATACGCATGTTCTATGAATCCCAAACCGAAACCACAGCAAGACTCCTAACCAAAACCAATTAACTGCTAGATGATTTGTGGACAAAGGTTAGATTCTTGTACAATCCTAAATAACAAACCAGGAAAACGTATTTTAATGTTGCAATAATTAATTATGTGCTTGTTCTGATAACTTTCCAGGCATTGTACTCTAGAGTATTCCCTCTGAACTTTTTATGGTAATCTGTACACCAAATGCATTATAGTCGGTATATGGATACTCTGTAGGGTTTGCCCTTGTCATAAAAATTACCAATCCCATACTTAAAACACACTCACATTTACCATTTTTTGTTACTGCTAAAATCTCTTTTAGCCCTGGGTGGTAATGGCTCTGTTGTTCTGTTTAGGAACTGCCGTAGAAAAACATGGCAATGGACAAATTATTATTTTGGGTAATTCAAAGAATTATTTAGGACAATGACAGTGACTGAATATTTAATATTTTGGGTATCTTTTGTTTCCTCTATGAATGTTCTCAATTTTGTATCAATAAGAGCTTATTATATTTCCCTTATTTTCTGAAAATTGATTTTTATAATTATGGCAAGTGTACCGAACCGTAAAAGCCACAACCCATGCAATTATAGGCTACTGAACTACCCCAAAAATGGGCTGCCCTAGCCAACAACAGAAACACAAATGGTCTCCTTTAAATGGAAATCCTCAGCTACATTGTCCGAGGTCAGACTCATTGGTTACTTACCTATAAAATCTGCTTACAAGGACTTCATCTGTGAAACCCATTCCTCCCCAGAACTGGAGACAGCTATCACTTACTTCCCGCACTAGCCGACCAGCTTTTAATTTGGCCATTGAGGCAAATTTGGTTACATCATTTCCTTCAATGTACATCCCTATAGAAAACAAAATATATTTTTTGTGAGAAAACTGAAATATTTAAATCAACCCTTTCCTACAATACAGTAAAATACAGACCTGTATTTATATAGAACAAGAGGGTATGGTGGAAGACTGGTGGAATTACTCGCCAAACCATGAATGAGCTAAAATAAATCAACACCCTGATTCAGCAATGCAATCATGAATAAACCTTTGTTACATTAGTGAAATCTCATAAAAGCCACCTCAGTGATTGAAATATGCTTCATACAGGGCCAGAACAGCCCTTCTCGCATGAGAAGCTCACTGCGATTGGGCCTTCATAATGCATATTAAAGTCATGGAGCTGGACTGCTACATTGCACATCTTCTCACTCGCAGACTCAGGGATGGGTGAATAAACCCCAGCATGGTTATTCACAAAAGTAAACAACTGGGATCATGGCTCACACAGTAAAAAAAATACAAGAGTGCGCAAAAATACTGTGAAAATCAAACTAAATAAGACCTACAGTCACATTTATCACCCTGATTGTATGTTTTTAATGTCAGAAACTTACCAACTGTACGGTGCAGCAATGACCGAAGTAACTCGACCTCTGTTGCCAGTTCTGCTAAGCGAAAATGAACAACTTGATTGTTTAATACTGGTTGATTGAAGATCTTTCTGTCTCTTGTGTATTTGATGGTTTCTTCTATGACGTTTTCCATTGGAGTAAGAACTAACAATGGGAAAACATACACATTACATTAACAAGCTACCTCGTCATTAGACAAAGAGCGGAAATGAGCAAAGCATTACAAATATATATATTTCAGGTACAACATGCAGGTATAATTTCCTTCTTCTGTCTTTCATACGCACAGATCAGAGCTTACAGCATACAAAGTTATGAAGATTGCAAAATATACAATTTACAAAAATCTCACAAGTGGTTATATGGAATTTTGGTTGAAATGTCAGTGTTTTTTCCATCTTTGCAAAGTCAAAGGGATCATAAGAATTGGAAAAACATTCAACTTGTGTGGGATTTTTTGGAACTACAATAATTTTTTGGTACCACAGAAAGTTAAAGAGGCAAAAATAACTATAATTATGATGTTAAATGCCATTTAAAAAAAATGTTTGTACATATTGTGGTAGCAAGTTACAGAGATGGACTTGACTGTTCCATTTAAATTGTGTTTCCATCCCATGCACAACTATACTTTGTGAGTATATTAACATTTTCTTAAACGTCATTAACACATAATCTGCAAGAAAAGATATATTTAATTAATCCATGCAGGCATTTCAGGTCTTCATTGCAGGACTGTACAGATTCTGGGACATATTTCTATAGATCAAGTCTAAATATGGGGAAATCACTGCGTAAAACAGTGGAACGCCTCTGCTGATTTTATCCAGTTGAGCACTTTAGACCAGAATGTGTGTGCTTTTCAAATGTATAGCAGAGTTTTTTCACCCCTGAGTTAAAAAGGAGGAAAATGGATTAAATGTTAGATTACAGATGGTAGTGTTGGCACTGTCTCTGCTAGGACGTTGCCTATAATGTCTATGTTCAAATATATAACTTATTTTTATAGGGTCAATAGACCCTATATATTGCTTTCTGTAATCTTTTACAGAGCTTATATCTGAGCTCCTAAATAGTAAATTTGTCTACTTTCTATAGTCATGCTTGTTGACCAATTTTGAGTATATTGCCAAATATATACCGGTATTTGGGTGATTCCCTTTCCCACCTACTCCATGCACATCCCAGAGTCTAAGGAGTCTTCTTGCAAACTGATGGGTATTGCTCATAATTTTCTTGAATATTATGTCATGTAACATCATAGGATATTAGCTCAGATGTGATGCTAGGGAACCTTTAATATTTCACTGTGCTGTTTTTGTTTCCTACTTAATCACCCTGATGTTTCCTAGTCACTGTCTAACAGAACTGTGAAAAAACAGTCATGCACGTCATTGCTGGTAAGGGACACCGCAATGTCTTTATAACCCGCCTACAACAGGAAGCCACGGCTTGCAGACTAACATTTGTTTCGGTGTTACATTGCAAGACTCAAGTCAAAATAAACGCAAGCAAGCCAGAGAAAAGCGGGTATAAGATACAAGTATATTTTCCTTTTCTTTTGGTTTAAAAAAGTCGTTTTTGGTTTCCAGCCAAAGGCATGTGGGAAAAAGAGGAAAGAAATGAAATGAACTTACCATTGGCTACTCCCCACATGCGTTCCTCCTGGAATTGCAACATCTGATACATGAAACCCATTCCTTCCTCCCCAATCAAATATTTACTTGGAACTCTGACATCTTCAAAGAATATCTGAGCTGTGTCGGATGACTTCATTCCAATCTTTTTGATTTTCTTGGTAATTTGGACACCTAAAAAATTAATGTACATGTGTGTCCATGAGAATATAAATAGCTAAACGAACTGTCAGGTTTAACAGTTAAAAATTAACATGTAATCGTGAGAAATCGCTGTTACTAACAGAACATTACTAATCAGAACGTGACAGTCTTAGCTGTATTACACAAACACAATTTACCATCAGGTATTAAAAAGACGGGTCTGTCTGAATACATTTAATCATTTCCAGTAAAAGCAAATTAAGCATTCTTATTGAATACCTGGTGCCCAGTGGGTTAGATAAGGGAAAAAAAGATTTATTACCAAACAATTAGTCGTGTTATCTCTAATGAAATGGGCAAGTGACATAAATGAATAGAATATATTACAGTTCTGTTCGGGATGAGCAACTCGCTGAAGTCAACAATTGGCCCGGAAGGAATGTATTGATTCACAATGAGAATCATGCCGGGCACATTACCGATTATATCTTGTGTATTACAAAGAATGAAATGACTCGTTAATTATTCCCCCAGCAATCAAGTGTTATCGGGTCTATTACAGAATCCACTATACTTTATTGTTTAACATAGAACCGTTTTATTAATTTACAAAGTATAAGCAGAATGTGTTACTTCCAAAATAGAATAAGTCTTCCTCCATAGGCCCATTATACTCCCTTATCCAGATCCATGAAATAACCAATGTCACCAGAAATTTGTAATAGCGGTATTAATTCAAGTGCAGACTGAGATTTTAATTGAAGTAGATAACTTTTAATCGGCCATCATAGAAAAAGTTGTAGATGTCACATAAGCTTTCAGGACCTCAAATGGAAAGATAGGACCTCAGAGGTCCCGTATATTACCGTATTTTTCGCTCCATAAGACGCAGTTTTTTTCCTCCCAAAGTAGGATGAAAAATCAGCCGCGTCTTATGGAGCGAAGATGCAGGCAGGGAGGGGGGGGGCAACGATATACCGTATTTATCGGCGTATAACACGCACTTTTTTAACTAAAATCCGGAGCTTAAACCCTACCTGCGTGTTATACGCCGATAAATCCGGGGTCGCAACTGAGGCAGGCGGCGGCGGCCGCCAGCAGAGGAGTCCTGGATTTCTGCCAGTCAGGGGGGCCCAAGGGGTGCCGAGCGGTTGCTGAAGACAACCGCTCGGCAACTCTCGGGCCCCCCTGCCTGACAGATATACAGGAATCCTTTGCTGGCGGCCGCCGCCGCCGCCACCGCCGCCTGCCTCAGCGCTTCAACTCCTGTGTTGGAAGCGTTTGTCTCGGGTGCCGGCGCTTTACGCTGGGCGCTCAGCAGTGAAGCGCCGGCACCCGAGACAAACGCCTCACGCTTCCAACACAGGAGTTTAAGGTAAGTGACCGGGGCGGGGGGGGGGAGATCCTGAGAAGGGGGGGTTAGGGAGTTAGAGGGGAGATCCTGAGAAGGGGGGGTTAGGGAGTTAGAGGGGAGATCCTGAGAAGGGGGGGTTAGGGAGTTAGAGGGGAGATACTGAGAAGGGGGGTTAGGGAGGGAGGTCTTACTGTGTGTGTGTGTGTGTCTTACTGTGTTTGTGTGTGTGTGTCTTACTGTGTGTGTGTGTGTGTGTGTGTCTTACTGTGTGTGTGTGTGTGTCTTACTGTGTGTGTGTGTGTCTTACTGTGTCTGTGTGTGTCTCACTGTGTCTGTGTGTGTCTCCCTGTGTCTGTGTGTGTCTTACTGTGTTCATAGCTTATTCAGTTATTGTAATAAATATTTTAGCCCATTTTTTAGCTCAAAATATTTTTTCCTTTTTTTCTCCTCTAAAATCTAGGTGCGTCTTATCAGCAGGTGCGTCTTATAGAGCGAAAAATACGGTATGTGTATATTGAGATAATTTGTGAACTCTAGAAACTGGTAAAGTGAGACTACTGATAGCTTTTTAATAGAACAAGGTTGTTTGAAAAGCTACTATCATTGCAGGAAAACTAGATTTAAAAAAATACCGACACTCAAAAACCTGAAAGGTTTTTATGGTTTATGGTCAGGACTCTACCATCAGTTAAGGTTTCATTAATCGATCAGCAGTTTGACAGATCCTCTGGTCCTTTAAGTTTTTATCTAAACTGGCACCAATATGAGGCAGAAAATGAAACTGCAGTACAAATGATTGAAGGATTATACTTTTTACATGGAAAATAAAAATGTTATAAGTGTCATAACACTACATGAGGAACCTTTTTGTGACAGTGCCAGAATATTGACATTGACGGACATCACAAGCTCTTATGCCTACTGGGCACATGTCCAGGACTGGCAATCCCTCCAGCATAAGGTCCTCATCTGACGTGGTGAAATCCACCTGCCGTCTGAAGAACATCTTAGAACAACAACTGTCAATCACTGTCACAGCCATGCTACGCAAAGCTTGGCGATAGAAAAGTGTAAGGCATGTTTCAGTTCTTCCATTACCATTCAGTACATGCTTTACGAACAGATGTGTAACTATAAAATAGTCACAAAGCTCATAATTTATAACAGTATGAGCCAAGGCAGCTACTATGTATGTCTGTGTATCAAACTCACCAGGTGTTTTCATGGGTAGGCAGATTAGCGATTTATTTTTATGAGAAGGCCCAGTATTTGTATTGGCAAGCAAACACATCCAATCGGCTTGGCAACCGTTCGTGATCCACATCTTACTACCATTAATGACATAATCATCACCCTTTTTAACAGCATTGGTCTTGATACCTACACAAACAAAAATACAATAAAATGACTGCATTATGAACAACATGGCAATAAACAAATATATTTAGCCCTTGTACTTGAATAATCATCTGTAGTCATGTGGTATTTCAAATAAAAACGTATCTAATATACTTGAAACAATAATATTGTGTAGTATATAGCTCAATATTATAATGGTAATTTACATATCTATATTCTAATAGTATTTAATGGATTTTATGTTTATTTTGAGAGCTTTTCTGAAGTAATTGAGAAAGGAAAGTGCATAAACTACAAGAATATATGACAAAGAAAAATATACTAATATGATTAGATAATTGACTAAATGTGGAAGGGTGGGGAGGGAAGACTATATCAATAATACACCAACCTTTCTAATTATGGTTTGAACAACATACTGTGCAGAAAATGTTACATTGGTGATTATATCAGTTGGAAGGAAAAAAAGACATTGGGTTGACAACATGGAGGACAACCTCGAGAGGACAACTAGAGATCGAGATAGACATTTTGTATAATCATCTGAGTTTATCAAATGAAAGTGGAAACGTAAACTGGAGGAAGCAGCAAAAAAGCTATACTTCATAGGTGTCAGAGGACCTGGTGGCGGAGTTAGGGAGGTGAGGAGACTTAGAAGAATTGGGGATCTTCTGGGATAAAACTGGTCAAAGCATGCCAAAATACCAAAAACATTACTAGTGGACAGCGACTCTTAGATTTAGCTGTCGTTTGTGGTCTTGTTATGGAACCATTATATATATATCAGCAAGAAACGCTTATTGCTTTAATGAATATAAGCTGGCCTCGACCAATAAAGGGTTACACCTCACGCAGATACGTGAGAGACGCAAGTAGCAGTGTATTCAGTTATCTATATTTTACTAACCGCAAGCGCCATTCTGGCTATATCTTGTTGCAGGAAAGTATCTAATATTTGTTTCTAACGGTTTTCTGCCTTTCTGCCTATTTCCGCATAGTTTCAGGATTAACCAATTAATAAGCTTTACGTAACCTGACGTCCCTTTTTTTTCAGGACACTATATAATCTATAATATAAACAAAATAAAGCAGAGTGATTTTGGACCTGACCCAGAGTGTGTCGTGTGTCTTATTTTTCTCTCCGTGCACGTACATTTATATTCACATAATTTGGAGCAGTTCAACAATTGAAGAAAGGCTTTATTGGAAAGCATCCAAAACAGTCTTGGCACCTTGTTTTAAGAGTGAAACAGAGTATCGTAATAGAAAAATTAAGGTTACAAACACTTTTGCCATATGTATTTACAAAGGTAAAACTAAATATGGTAGAATATATAACATATACTTTGTAGAGTGATGACCAAGACTACTGAGGCCAAAGTTGACTTTTAGTAAAAGCTCAGTGTTTTATAAACGTGTTCAATTAATGTCTTGGTAAGCTATTCTTTTCACATGGCGCCTCTACTCCAAACATACTATATATGGTGCACAATAATCCATTTTCTTTAACAATAACATTTCTGTAGCATTACAACTTAAGGTTCATAGACATGATTGAACAGAATCATTCTTTTACAGAGTGTTCTTTGGGTCTCTCAGTTTAAAATTCTTTGTATTTGCAAAGGCAAGGAAGCATTTCTCTCTGTTAAGTCTTGCACCAGTTTATAACATTTGAAAAATACACAAAGTCTGCAACTGAATAGTAGAAGATGATCTGGGGAGGGTTTGGGTGTTCTTCTATTAGCTCAACTTATTGGATGCCTAAGAAAGTGAACGTAAAATGTTGTACATGTAAACATTACATGCGGGCATTATTTTGTGTAGTGTGGTTTTCACTGTATAAGTTTAATTCTAACACTGATGGTGTCTTCTGTATGAGAATTATTTGCAATTCCTTTGAGTATGAATACTATAATAACAATAACTGGAAACGTTCTGGGATTGACCGAGTTCCTCCAGGTGAAGCACTGATTCCCAAGATTCCCAGGTCACGTTGCTTTTTCTCTGAGCAGGGAGAGATGTTTGGCCATGTCCACTCTTTGTCCTGTCCCCCTTCTACTCCTCACACACGGCAGTGTTCAAAAACCTTTAGTTACATGTATTAGGCCTTCTCCTTTAATAATATAAGCTGTGTTGTGTTACTTACTTGCCACGTCAGATCCGGCTCCTGCTTCACTAACTCCAAGACATGCAACAAGATTGCCTGCTATAGTCGGTGCTAGGAACTGACGTTTTAGTTCATCACTGCCAAACCTTTGATTTAAAGAAGCAAGTAATCAATTCATTGAGTAGTGTTTCCTTCAGAATCTGTTCGTTTGTGTATTTTCATTACTTATTTAAAAAACAAGTATGGTTGTAATGTTTCATGTTTTCATTGCTCTTAAAAACCGCAACCTTCAAACCTTTAGACTGCCCCAGATAAATGCCTTCTAAGGAAGTGTTGGCTACTCCAGTTAATGCCTTAGGACAAAGCTTATATTACAGGTTTCAAGGTTCATAACATGATATTTCTAAGCAGCACGTGCCTCGTAACAGCGTAAAACAAGCACAAAGCATTCATTTTACTAAGGTGTCACAAAATGCCCTACATGTGCCAATATGAAATACCTACTCTGATTGTAAAGCGCTACGGAAACGGCTGGTGCTATATAAATAAATGTAATGTAATTAAAGCTCCCACCACCATGCTTGACTGTAGGCAAGACAAAGTTGCCTTTGTACTCCTCACCTGGTTGCCGACACACACGCTTGACACCATCTGAACCAAATAGGTTTATCTTGGTCTCATCGGACCGCAGGACATGGTTCTAGTAATCCATGTCCTTAGTCTGCTTGTCTTCAGCAAACTGTTTGCGGGCTTTCTTGTGCGGAACTTGGCCTGGGGAGACCATTGGTCTCATCCCTCCAAGAGTTAAAGGTCTTTAACTCCTGACGGCGAACCTATGGATTTCCGCTCCCGTTAACCCCTGTGATGCTGCGTAGATAAGGTAGGCTAGATGGGGAAAGGACCAGGGATATCAGTAAATGAAGACGAACATGAAGATTCTTCGTGTTGTGTGTCTTTGTCTTCGTATACCTTTTGCCACCACCATGTTCGTATGTTTGGTATTCGGGCTGAACAGCGAAAACGCACCCTTCCTGTTCGATTTCATGTTCGCCCGAATAGGAATGCACAAGTCTAGTCCCAGTTAGCTTACTTTTGTATATTTGCAAATTAAAATATGGGGATCGTCTCCTAACCACCTTCTGTATCATCATGTAAAAAAAGAGTTGCAGTCACTGCATTCATCATAAATACATTTATTCATGAAAACCATCTCCGTTATTTCTTTATCCATCAAGGTACCTGTTTTGAAGATAGTTTGTTTAAATAACTATTTTACCTCAGGCAGGCTGACATCCATGTGAGAAGTTAATAACTAGTACAACTGAGAAGGGGTTATATGCTTTTCCTCCCTTAACATGACAAAGGCTGCCTGAACCCATCATCGACTTTACAATAAGGGTAGAGATAACTTATTGAGGAAGAATAACCATGCAGATCTAAGAACAGGAGTTAAAGAGAAATACCAACCATTGTATGCTCTTTAGTTCAGATAATAGCGGAATGATCCCTCTTGCAAATACAGATT
Source organism: Spea bombifrons (assembly GCF_027358695.1). Taxonomy (NCBI): domain Eukaryota; kingdom Metazoa; phylum Chordata; class Amphibia; order Anura; family Pelobatidae; genus Spea; species Spea bombifrons. The sequence goes on along the minus strand of NC_071091.1, from coordinate 16,864,963 downwards.
CCCCCCAGGTGCATTTGCCCCTTTCCTCACCCTTCATCTATTTGCTGTGCAGGAGACATCTTAGGCTGAACACTGGAGTGTCCCTTTAAAATAGGTGATTATGTGGTTCACACATTGCGGGGTTTCTAATATATATATATATATATATACAGTATATTGTGTGATGGTAAAAAACACATTAGCTTTATGTACTGTACAGAAATCCAAAAGGATGGATTTGGGAAAAGTATTTATGTGCACGTCATTTTAGCGGAATAAAAAAGGAGTTTGTCTAAAAGTACAAGCATATTAAATAAGGAAAACAAAAAATGAAGTTTAAGCAATTACCAGGTTGTTATTCCTCTCTATACTTACAATGTAATTATCTATTGTTTGATTTTATATGCAAAATATGCTAATATAGTGTCAACCTGCCTTTTCACTAAACATAATTTCCATAGCCCCCTTCTGTAAGTATCAACCCATCAACTCTTACAGTATTCTAGTCCATGTCAATGTCACGAAACACTGTTAAAATTCATTATAATGTTATTATAAATGCATACATGGGAATCAGACTCAATTATATAATCTTCCCACGACGTACACAAACACACACACACACATACTGTGTATATCGTATATATATATATATATATATATATATATATATATATATATATATATATATATATATATATACATACTGTGACAAGCCCTTATTGCTGAGGGCCACTAAAGTCACTTTTCAGATCTTAAAGCACAGTCTTCTAGGTCAATAAGCCTGAGGAACATGAGGAACAGCATATTTCAAGCAAACTGGTATACAAATACTCCAAAACAAAATCATACAAGTCTTGCTCCCTCCTGGAGTCCTCTTTGGCCTTTATACTTTGCTGACCAGCTTTAACAGTCTCTAAATTTAATCTCCCTGCCAGACCCAGTTAAGCCAGGCTCTGGAAAACCTCCCCCAGACTACACACACAGGTTCAGAAAGGTAGAGACTCGTTCTGGCCCAGGGATCTTCTTCAGAGCAGCCCAGGGGGCAATTGCCCTCCTGCAACCCCTGATCTGCCCTTCCCTAGCACTGGCCGAGGTTGAAGCTCATTGAGAAATATGACCTTCTGGGACATAAACTAACGTTTTTTGGTTATTTTCAAGTGCTTCTCTTTTGCCAGTCCCATAAATATGCTGATGCACTCGGGGGATGAGGTCAAATAAAAATTCTATACAATATTAAGAGTACATTTACAGTATATTTATAATTGTCATGGAAATCGGTCTGTTAAGTAACTCTTTTTCCTTTCCTACAATCTGACTCCTTTGTCATCTAAAACACAGGAAGAAAGACTTTACTTCTACAAAGTAAAATGGCGTCAGTCGCTGTAAATTGTATTTCCTTTTTGTCGTCTTATTGGGTCTCCAGGTAGGGAAGTGGTTTTTGGTTACACTCACTGCCATTTCTCAAATGCTGTCCAGGGCTAGACCCTTCATGAAGCCACTTGCCCAGAAGAGGGAGAGTTCTGGGCAGTCTACCCTGGGGAAGTTTCTAGGTATGTTCGCCAGGATGCTTATAAAAACTGTATGTTTTTTGAGGGACAATAGTGCCACAACTCCAGGATTGGAAATTTGGTAAAATGTAAATCCTTTATTACCAACACACTTCTTAGGGGCATTTTAGCTCCATGGCATGCATTATTTTTTTCCTATACCAATATCTCCTCTGCAAAGGACTGTTCTATAACAATGTACTTCTTCTGTAATATATTAAAAGACATTTTTCCGGCATTAACAGGGTAAAAGGTAATGTTCACTTACTCCGCAGTGGCACTGGCATTATGCAAATGATGCTGCAGATGTGACCTTTAAAGGAAGTTAAAGGATGGCCAACATCTACATTACAGGATCCGAGTTGTCAGCTCTTTTACATAGAGTTTCAGCTCATAGATGGAGAGGATAGAAAATGTCATTTTGTCTATCTTGCTCAAATCTCTTCAATTTATTTTCACATTTCACATTCTTTATGGCGCGTGAATTAGCTGGATTTACTGACAAAAGAGCAGATTATTTGGTGTTAGCATTTTTCAAATCATATTAACAGCTCGAAATGTGTCATTATTTCTGGGACAATAATTCACTTACTGCAGTACGAAGTGTGTACTCAGTAAACTGTGGGGGGAAAAAAGTTTCTTCAAACTAATGTTATATAAAACTTTAGGAGGAAATTGGTCATACGTTGTCATCGCTACGAGACATGCACTCTCTATAAATGAAACCAATAAGGTTAAACAGCTTTTTTGGCAGTCTTTCCAAAACGTATCTATACAGGTTAAATTATATTGCATCTTAATAGCCTATGTGCTGGAAGAAACTGTGGAACAATCCCTTAATGCAATCCCCTTAATGCACCACACCAATTCCTACGCTAATATCATTATTCAATCGTCCTTTCAAGTTCCACTTTCCATTCAAATTTTCCTGGTGATCATCACTAGAAAGATAGGTTTTAGAGTTGAAGACATTGGCAACATTCTCTGTCTGCGCAATTGATTTATTTTCTTGAAAAACCATTACTTTAAATACACATCAAGCCAAATAAAGGTTTCAATACTTTAAAGAGAGAATCCATGTTTACTACATGGCAAGTACCTTCTTATTTGCCGTAACGTCAACTGAAGTGGCCCCCACTCTTCTGTCTAAAATTCCCTTTATACATTTGGCATATATAATCTCCCAGTGCTCCAGTTCCATTGCAGGAGATCAAGCATGTTTATTAGTGCATAAGAGCAAGATATTTGAGGAGGGTCTAATGAGTGGTATCCCCAATGACTTCAAAGGACTTTTCTTGTGTAAAGCACTCAAAACCAGATGAAATTTGGGAGAGCTGAGCAGGTGTTACTTTGTGGTTCTGAATCTGCTTTAATTTGAGCATGGTTTAAAGGAAAAACCTCTAATCATATACATGTTAATGCATATGATAGGTTGGTGGTCCCTTTATATTTTCATGGTATTCCCTTGCCAAATGCAGGGAGGGATTCTTCAGAATATCCCTATAATGAAATTCCCCCATGCGCATGCATAGGTTATTGCTCTCATGTATTACAGTGGGAGTGCTTTCATGCCATTGATTGGCTGAGCAAAACATCAGACCATAAGAGGCATTCCACTGCAGCTTCTCCTAAAGTAAGTCACTTCTTTGCAGGTTTAATGAATGCCAAATAATTACAATATCTATTTCATAATTATGTATTTAAAATTAAGTAAGTTACCTTGCAAGAGCTGGTGTAGCCATATCAGACTGGACTCCGATAGCCATAGGTATTCCCCCACAACGTATGTGTCCAAGTTCCTCAGCCACTGCAATACTATAGGAGAAATCCAAACCCATTCCACCATATTCTAAAAGAAAATAACATTTTAAAATATTACTTAGTATTTATAGGACTTTGTTTTCTTTCAAAAAATGACAGCAGTTTTATAACCTGCCCATAGGCTTAACCTACACAGTAAATTGATCTCTAGCACCTGTTTGGTTGATTGTTTAATCATCCACCTAACTATATATCTACAAAATACCTGCAAGAATTGATGATGTTTTGAAGGGTGGTTTGCATCAAATATTGTTTGGATTTTTTTTCTGTTCGCTCACTTGCCATTTTGTTAAATGATAAAAATAAACTATTAACGTGTCTTTTTAAAATAAATTTTAAAAAAAAGCGTTCTAACTAACATAGAGGCAAAAGGTGATTATTGTTGACCTTATTTGCATGTGCCTACCCAGAATCCCTTGTGGTTGTGGCAGCACCATGAGATTTCTGAGGTAAAAACAAGCCTCCTGGCTTGTCTGGTGCTTGTAGATGAGTGTTTAATAATGCTTCTACTACCCCTAAATTTTTGCACAGTACAGTGTTTTGGAACAGGTCAGATATATAATGTTTGTTGTTTTTCCCTCAAGAACACATGTCAAATCTCCGTTTTCTTCTTTTTAAAAACAGGTCCGTTTATTTTCTTTGCTACATCTCTGTAGTATATTCATAATTGAACTATACAAATACGGTAACTGCCTTTAGGGTGAAAGCAAAAAGAACAGGTCATGGCTTTTTCAAAACACGGCATAAAGAAAAACAGAGTGTGAAGGAATATGACTGCCTGTTCTATTTAATCATCTTTTTTCATGCTGAGGTCAGGTCAGGAAGCCCCAGAGATACTTGCTTTTGCTGGAATCAGCACGGCACCTGCTGCCCTTAGATCTGGACATGCATCAAGATGACAGATTCAGAAGTGCCTACTATTTTAATTAGAGCTATTTAGTCTAGCTCTCAAAAGATGAGACTTCCGTCTAAATCACTGCCAACCAGTTAAAGATTATTATAAGTCAGGGAGTATTCAAATTAAAATAATTGACTGCGAAACCAGTTAATTAACCCTGCCTGTGCATTCATAGCAATAGCTTTTAAGTTTAACTACCAAAAATTAGTTATTAAATAGCAGTTTGGTAATTAAATTAAAAGAGGATCAATTAACCTGGAATCCTTTAGACCAAATTAAATACATGAAAGAAGGATAAATAAATGTCTTGAAGTGTTTATGTTAAGCACTGTATAGTCTACTCTGGGCTTCTTCACATTGCAAATGATAATGGCTGACATCTTAAGTCTGGCCAATCACTTTAGAACCGTTATTAAAAACGTAGAAAGAAGCTCTGGGTATGTGACAAATGAAATTATGAGCCCTTGAGGCTGACACCAGGATTAGCAACTGTACCTGGAACCAGATAGAATGAATGGCCCAGAACAGAGGACTCTGGAGATCTGTAGTTGATGGTGTTTCATAAAACCAAAACATGGCATAAGGTTACCATCTACCTGACCCAGGTTGCCATGTTCCACACATATGTGCTGTACAAGAAATGTGGGACTGGAAAGACCTATACAAAATTTAAGAGACATCCTGTTTGAGTCCGCTTCAAAATTGAATTTTACTGGTAGGCACTTTTCTTGCGCAATCCCCCCCCCAGTGGTGCCAAACAAAAGGTTTAAGAAAGACGCAGAGTCTGCTAGAAAAAAAGGTATTATGAAGAACTCCAGATACCACTGCCCCTCCTGTCCCTTTTTGCCAGGACTCTGCATTGATCACTGTTTCATGGTCTATCATACCAATGTACATTATTAGGTTTTTTTATATATCATACATTTGTTTTCTGTTATGTGCAGTTAGGGTGAGCTGCGAGGAGAAAGGTGTGTGTGTGTGTGTGTGTGTGGGGTAGTTCCAATTGATACAAATACATTGTTGACCTGCAAATTCTAAAATCCAAAAACAACAAAAAAACACCCTTGCATTTGGGGTATTTCCATAATCTGGAGTTGCATCTGAAAATTGTGGCTGGATATCCCTGTGATGATTCATAATCTATAGAAAAAATCCTAAAATACACAGAAGTTGTGGGGAAAATTACTTGTAAACTCAATTCAGTGTCAGTAGTGGGTGAAAGAAGCCACACATCACAGATATTTCTCATTTTGTAGAAGTATAGAGATGTTAAATGTGCCCATACAGGCTATCCCTTCAGGGAACTCTTTTCTGGCCTTTGGAATAATTATTTCATATTAGATCATGATTATGATTTGAAAGAGAATCAATGCTAACTTTGTAAGAAATGCTTTAGTTGCTTATCTGATATGTCACATGTCAGGAACAGTTAAATCACAGTTAGATGATGCTTAGCCAGTTGTGTTCTACATTAGATTTTAACAGCGCATATCATCTTTCTACCAACTCCTGGTTTGACAAATACATGAAAGCTCCCTATTTACAATAATGTGTAAATTATTGTAAATAATAATTTACAATGGCTAATGTGCATGTGTTAACAAATGACCTAAATTCAAATAATCATATTCTTATCAGAAAATGACAATTAACCAAAGCAAATTTGATCTTATAATTATTTATTTGGTATCTACAAAAAAAGACAGCAACTCACATGTCAATTCAGATTGTTTTTTGCCCAACTTTCTAAATATTCTATCAAAGCCATGCACATGAGACCTTATCCTCACATGCCCATTGTAAGCGTTTTTGGCAGTGGACAGGGGTCAGCATGAGCACCCTGACTGGTCTGCAGCTACGCAGACCCATACACAACAAACTGTGATGCACTGTGTTCTGAACACCTTTCTATCATTAACTTTTTCAGCACTTTGAGCTACAGTAGCATGTCTGTTGGATTTAACCATACGGGCCTTCACCCCCACGTGCATCAAAGAGCCTTGGCTGCCCATTACCGGTTCACCGATTTTTCTTGCTTGGAACACTTTTGATAGGTACCGAACACTGCAGCCTGGGAACTCCCCACAAGAGCTGCAGTTTTGGAGATGCCCAGACCCAGTCATCTAGCCATCACAATTCGGCCTTTGTCCCTCAGATCCTTACGCCTGACCATTTTTCCTGCTTCTAACACATCAACTCTGAGGACGAAACGTTTACTTGCTGCCTAATATATCCCACCCACTGACAGGTACCATGAAAATCATTGAAATACATCAATTCTCAAGATGAATTTGTCATCAGGACAAATAAGATGTGGAGGACTCTGGTTCCTTAATTTATACAATCTCTCCGGAAATACAGATACACAATGTGGCAACAAATGAAAAGAACCGATAGTATAATTGGCCTGTGCGGTGTCAAAATGTATTTATCAAAGCTAACTTTAATGTTCAGATGCTGTGATGGACAAGTACTTTTTTTTAGGACTCCTTTAACAATGATATATGCCCGCTTTGTTACCTCAGTAAAGTTGCTGGAAAACGCGTCCTTCAAACAAAGTGACAAGGGCTTTGTTCTACTATCAAATCTTTTACAGAGTAAATGTCACAGACAATGTCTTAATATTTGAAGCTCAAATCAATGAGATATGAAATTGGTATTTTGCAGGACTTCACGTTTACAAATACCTAACACAGGTCAAAAATTGTTAAAATTCCCATAGTAAAATACTTTGGGATGTCAACGTTCAAAAGATATATACTTTAGTTTAGCAGTTTTTGTAAAGCCCTTGTAAAGCAGCATAGGCGGTAGGGTTCAACTAGAGGTCAGCAATAGAGTTCAATGTAAACAGATTCTCCTTGGTTATATAACTTTGAAAATGCTAGGTGTGCTCGCGCTGTTAAGTGATTTGCCGCGCAAAAGGCGGGAATTAGCACTATAAATAGAAGGGGCAGAAGGGGTTCTAGTCATGCCGCAAGGTGAACTGCTGCCCGATTTTACTTACCTTTTAAAGCGGGTGAATCTGTCGCAGTGCAGGACAGCTGCTGGCGAAATGGAACTGCTGCTTGAGAACCCCCCCCCCCATAAGGAATGCAAAAAAAAAAGTTTATATTTGTTATGTATTTTTATTCGGGTTATACAGGGATGAACTGGTCAAGTGGTGGTTAGCCGTCTGGCTTTAGGGGCGGTCGGCTTGGTGTAAATGTTTTGTTTATTGATATGAAGTGAAACTCTGGGTTTGGGCCAAGATTTTCCGTTACAAAGTGTTACTGTTTAAACAATACGTTTATGTTAAGCTAAATAAAAGTCCATGGCCTGTTTATTCCAACAATAAGTGGTTGTGTCTTTATTTATCGGTATGGTGGTTACAACTTACAACTACATGTATTTCTGGCTGCTATCGGGGCACAACTCCCAGCACACCACATTTAAAAAAAAATCTTGTTTAGAAAAACCTATGCACATCAATCATATTTAACCCTGTAAGTGCCAAAATAAATGAAAATACCAGGCATATGAGTACTTTCCAAAAACAGGACAAATACCTAAATACAGTTGGGAGGTTTTTTCCCATTTGCACTGGTTAAATATAGTTTTTATAGGTCAAACTGTGAAATGTTTCCTTTTTAGCCTAATTTTCCCCACATTTTAAGATATTTTTCATACTAAATGATGGTTTACTAAATGAGTTAGTGGGCAATCACAGTTAAAAGAAGACATAACAAAAACTGCACTGGCTCTAGTGTAAACATGGTAAAATACCCCCGGTCTTGAAGGTGTTAATAGTGCCAGAATTTTTAATGTCAATATCCGAACAGATTTTGAATCATATGTTTAAGAAGCCTTCCTAGCAGTAACAATATTATGTTGGCATAAAAGTGAACCAAGGTAAAATGTACACTGGTGATTGGCAAATGACTCATCATTGAAATAATGTGCATTTTGGGGGGTTTATTTACAGTTTTATTAAATTTGTAGATGAAAATACTGAATAAGACATAGCATGAAGAAATATGTGGAGTTTCAATGAATTAGGTTTACATGTTGCTCCATGAAAATGTATATATATATAGTTATACAATAATGCTTACAGTACCCAAAGTCAAAAGAAAGCAGATAGAAGAGAGGATGGGATAAAAAGCTTACAGTACGACCTGTGGTGTAACTGCAGGGTGAACGGCGCGGCCCTTTAAGGCAGGCTAGTCTTAATGTTCTATGACATAATTCCTTTCTGATGCAGGCATCCTTTTGCAACATAATGATGAACTGGTGTCTCTCAAAATCACTTCAAAGTGAAAGCAATGACAATGCAGGTCACTTCGATAATTTTCTTTGTAAACCTTTTCTGTCTGAGTCAAGAACCTTTTGTGATGGTAAGTAACCTCAAATATCATGTTTTTACCTTTCAAAGAAAACTATCCAGAACAAAACGATCCAAATACAACAACAGCAGAATTGTGATATGAATAGATTATCTCAGGCTCACACATAATGTAGTTTTATAACCTGATTTTGTTGCTGTCTAACACTGGTAAAGCATGGCCTTAATAGTTTATTTTTAATAATTGTTATAAATAGGAAAAAATAGTGTTATCATATGACCAAATTAAGATGCTTCCCCAATGTTCTAATAAACCCATTAAATAATGAAGGGACAAAATAAGTAGGAAACATTCCTCACTCAGGTTTAGCCTGTTAATGTCTATATATAGTGATATAATGTCCTGGAAAGTCACTGCCTTCCAGATGCTGCCAGTTTAAGCGACCCTTACACTGCAGAAGACGAGAATGAGGAGGAAAACAAATACTTTAAAAAATCTCTATATGTGCCATAAAAAATGATGACGTGTGCAATCAACAAGCTTTGCCCTCATTTTGCATGCATAGTAGGTTCTCTTGATTGTATTTTTCAATAAAGAAAACATTAAGTTGCAATAGTTAATACTTAAAAAAGTCATGCAAAATGATTGGCTTTAGAACCATACATTAGTCTTGTGGGCAGCACTGACAGCTCTGTCTTATCTTCTATTTAGAGATTTCCTGACCTGGTAGAAGAATGTGCTCTCTGGCAGCACCTTGAATGTGCCCTTGTGGCAATCCCATCAGTAATTGTGCTGCTCTGGGTTGTGATGTCAGCTTTAGAGATCTATACATCTTCTCTGTTAAATTCTAAAAAGCAAGAATCTGCAACCATACAGAAGTCTTCACCAGAAATTAACAGCAAATGTGGATACCAGTCACCAATGCCGCTATTTCCATCGAGGCATGACCTGGCTCACAACATCAAGCAGGTCGAAGCTAAAAAAATGGAAGAAGCCACTGAGAAATTTCTCCTCAAAATACGGCAACAGGTGAGACTGTTGTCAACAAAGAGAAAAGTCACAAAAAGGCACAAGAAAACCATCCCCGAGCCTGTGCACATCTCATTGGAACAGTGCGCGCTAAAGGAAAACCAGAAGTAGCACAGTGAAAACTTAAGTGAAAACTTAAGCGAAAACAAGAAACGTAAAGTAAGCTTCAGCAATGCTGTGACTCTGTATTATTTACCCCAGGAACCTGAAGACATCTCATTTCTGAGCAGCAAGATTAAATCAACATTTAGATTCATCTTTCAGAAGCTCCTTTGCTGCTTTCTGTGCTGCAGAGCTTGCCAACAGCAGGAGCCACCAAGGTCCAGGATAGCCGTGATACCACTTTACAATGGAAAGTAACCACCTAAATGGAAGCCTACACCCTCTTCTCAATAGACTTCGTTATTTCTCCTTCCCTTCTAAAAATTCCTAAAATTGGCAACCAAAAAATCATACAACCTAAATGGTTTACTTTCCACAGATGTATTTTAATATAATTCAATAAAAAAAAAATTAAAAAAAATGTCTGCTGTATATCCTATTTTAATATTGGTTTGGATTTTATAAAAGGGAGGTTGATCTTCTCGTATCTTATGCTAAAACTAAATTATTGTCCAATAAAAGCAAACAACCTACCATTAAAATAGTTTACTGTCCCTGAAAAGATTAATGCATAAGTATATTATGCCTTTTTAATGCAGTCAATTGAGGCTCTTTTAAAGGGGGCATTCAGCAGCAACACTTTGTCAATGTTTGTGGTAGCAATTTGTTTTATAGTAACATAGTTACATAGGTTGAAAAAAGACATGGCTCCACCAGGTTCAGCCTTTCCCATGTGCGTAAATAGCTGTTGATCCAAAAGAAGGCAAAAGAAAATCCAGTTTGTAGCTCTTTCCAATTTTGTAACAAACTAGGGAAAAAAATCCTTCTTGACCCCAGAACGGCAGTCAGATCTCTCCTTGGACCAAGAAGCTGTTTCCCAATTTAAAAATTATCCCTGAATATTATGTTTTTGCAAGTATTAATCCAGTTGCTGTTCAAATGCCTGTATAGACTGATAAAACTACCTCTGCAGAATCTCCTTTCCTCCAGTCTAAACGCGTGACCACGTGTCCCACGCATAGTCCTGTTTATGGATAGGTTTCTAGACAATGGTTTGTATTGGCCCCAAATATATTTATATAAAGCTATCAAATCTCTTCTGATGCGCCGTTTTTCTAAACTAAACAGATTTAAATGTGTTGACCTTTCTTCATAACTAAAGTGTTCCATTCATTTTATTAATTTTGTAGCCCGCCTCCGCACCCTTTCCAGTGCTATTACATCCTTCTTTAGAATAGGTGGCCAAAATTGCACATCATGTTCAAGCTGTGATTTATAAAGAGGCAAAATTATATTTTCATCCTGCAAATTTATACATGATTATACCTTACTGGCCTTAGCAACTGCTGACTGACATTGCACATTGTTTTCTAGTTTGTTGTCTATAACAATTCCCAAATCCTTTGTTGTTTTTCCTAATTCATTACCATTTAGGATGTAAGCTGCTTGTGCATTCCTTACCCCAAAGTGCATAACTTTGAATTTATCTACATTAAATTTCCCCAAAAATGCACACCTCTAAAATGCAGCCTTTTTACCAGGATGACCAGATGTCAAAATTCCAAACTGAAAAATGTGCATGTCCCAACTGAGGCCATTAAGACCCTAAACAACTGAACAATTCTATGCATGGGTGGCATCACTGTACTCAGGACATGTTGCTGAACACATATTGATGGCAGTGACACATACCAGGAGCTGTAAATTTATACCTGAAGCACAATAAGTGTACTTAACTTGTGTTAAGCTTTTTTAGATGAGTAAAGTACTTTACAAATAATAGGTTTTAGATTTTACATTACAGACAGAGCTATTTTTTTTGTACCTTTTGTGACAATGGTTGTTTTTATGGTGTTTGTGTTTAAGTGTAATTTGTTATTATCCTAATTTTTTATCTCATTTACTGTACCCGAAATATATAAACTGAGGATTCCATGCATTTTAGCTATGGATTGGCGCATGGAACCTAAACAATGTAAGACAGATAAAGGTTTCTCTGGATTGAAATTACCGTATTTGCTCGATTATAAAACAATGCTCTGAAAAATCCCCCTCGTCTTATAATCAAGGTCATCTTCTAATCAGACCTCATTCTGCTGGGGCCAGGCTGCTTACCGGGCTTTGGTCTCGAGCAGCGTCCAGGAGAACAGGAAGCTAGCACAGTCCTCACATAACTCTGTCTCCTCCCTCCTTCCTCTGGGGGCGGGGCCAGAGAAGTTGCTCGCACAGCCGGACCCCTGCAGAAGTCTGCGAGTGGGAGATCTGCAGTTCAGGTAAGGGGGTGGGGGAGGGTTTTTGCACAAGTATGGAATGAATGAGTATTTAAATGTTTGTGAATGAGTGTGTGTGTGTGTGATAGCATGGATGTGTAAGGGGGTGGGGGTGGTAGCATGGCATAGGGAGGCTGTAATCACACTACTATCATCCACAGGTTCCAGCATGTACTGGCTGCCTTGGCTTGACAGGAGTGTGATTGCTGTTAGCAGTTATATATATATATATATATATATATATATATATATATATATATCTCCAGAAATGCATTTTAACCCCCTATATGCCCCTATATCCCCCTATATGGCATATAGGGGTATAAGGCATATCATGGGGCAGAGGGGCATATAGGGGGTTAAAAGGCATATCATGGGGCACAGTGGCATATAGGAGGGTATAAGATATTTCTTGAGGCAGAGTGGCATATAGAGGGTTAAAAGGCACATCATGGGGCAGAGTGGCAAATAGGGGGTATAAGGCATTTATGGGGGCAGAGTGGCCAGCCTGGGGGCAGATGTGCATAACTGGGGGGGGCAGGTTGGCAAATAAAAGGAAATAAAAAATATATATTTTTCTCAATCATAGCTTTTATTAAATATGAAAATTAGTTTATATGAATTAATATTTACTAGTAAACCTTTTTTCTTATAGGGTTGTCTTATATTCAGGCTTTTTGTTTTTTTCCTAAATTAATATTTTGATTTTGGGGGGTCATCTTATAATCAGGGTCGTCTTATAATCGAGCAAATACGGTAATGTGATATACACATTTAATACTGCACCATTTTTAATATTTCCTCTGTGCTTGGACTTTTTCTTTACTACTCCTTTTTGCCTACACTTCCCCTAGGAAAACAAATCTCTTCTGGATTCCAGTAGCACATCACAGACTAAAATTAACCATTCCTCTCGGGATCTCTCACTCTCTCTTCTAATTCACCCCAGGAACTGCCTGGAAAATTCTGAATTTGCATACTGATCCCATCTCACTACTTGAAGTTCAATATATACATGGCTGTCTCCTCTATCCTCAATTCTTTATCACTGTTGAAAATTCCTCAATCAACCCAACAGACCAAGTTTTCCCCGCTTTACTGGTCTCTCCAATGGGTCCCCATACCCTCTGAAAACTACTGACCCTTACCTGCAAAGCCTTTGACAATAATGTGCATTCTTATATTTCTGTGCTAACCCCTAAATAATCTCCTGACCACTCTCTCTGAACTTGGGTCTGTCTACAACCGTTATGACTTCTTCCCACTCATGTTTTCAGGATTTGACCTGTAACTGGCATAAAAAAACACCCACCTATTCTGGGACAGAGAGAAGGCATCCCGCAAGGTAAATTAGTTGGCTTTTTTAATTTAACTTGTAATATACAGAATTGTCAAAGCTAAATGTGATTAAGATTTTTAAACTAAGTAAAGTTTGCTTACTCATTTTCTAAAGATTTTAAAAAACAGATTTATTGCTTCTCTAAGGAAGTGTTGACTCTTTATAACAGCACTGACGGCTTAGAGACCATCTGGTCCCCATTGCATGAGCACTGCTCTAAGAATTCTGGGAAGAACCCTAGGGAAACTCATTTATTGTGAGGACATGTTGGGCCCGGTGTCTGTGAACAACATGTGAAAACTTTGGCCAAGCTACTTAAGTTATTATTATATTGAACCTTTAAAAAGTATTTTAGAAGAAAATAGTTGCTTTAAAGTACCCGGTAACTATTTTTTTTTTTTTGATTCCCTGTGCCATACAGGGCTTTGCTATGCATAGGGCTCTAGTGATTCCTTATAATAATAATATATATATATATTTTTTTTTTAAATAAAATTTTAATGGTTTTCTGCATAGAAAGTGATTAAAGTCCTATTACTTTGTATTGGTTGAAATAATATAAATTTTCCCTTCAAGGTACAGCCTAACAGATAGAAATCACATTCTCTTTAAATCATATGCATTTTTAAAAAGGACTTTATTTACAAAACAGAACAGAAGTAAACTGTGACATTACCACCGAGGCAGGAATATCAATTAAGGTAGTAAATTACAAGACTTTAACGTTAATCATCAATCTGAAATTCCTATAACAATTACTGCCCCGTGGGGCTTAATCTGATATGCTAGAGAATAATAAGCAATTAGCCTACAACTAAAGTGCACAAAAATAATTTTATGTTATTGTCTTCAGGGAGAGGTGATTTTGTAACTTGATTTATGTTGTTTTTATAGTGCTAGGTCTTGTTCCCAAAAGAATATGATCTTAGAAACGTATAACACTGGCAGAGTTCATAGAGGTAAACATCTAATAAAACATACTTAACTATATAATAAGATATAAAATCTCATATATTGTTTCCTATAATATTATATTATTGATAGCAAAATACTAAAAAGCTCAGGTATTACATGGCTTTCAGGAAAGTACAGGAACACCATAGGGAATTACCTTTACATCGACAAATAAGCAGTGACCAATTGGCCCATTTAGTGGTCTGCTCATTTTGAATCATGTTTACTTATACATTTTTTAGGATAGCTTCAGGCACATTTAAAGATTAATCATTTTTAACCTAACACTCCTTTTACCTAATGTCAAAAAAACAATAGCAATATATACATAAAGTGGACGGTGGTGGCAATAGGGGTAGTAGACACAATAGCCCCCTGGGTGGACCTGAGTTAAAGCTTTGGGCCACTACTTGAAGCCTTTGTTTTGTGTTTTACTTGTAATTCCATATACAGCCACCAGGGTGACTGTTGGATCCTTTTATATGCTTTCTTTTCATGGAGTTTCCTATGAGTTACTTTTCTCTAAATCAGTTTTTGATGGGACTTGACGGCACATATACAGCATTTTGTCTGCCAAATACTTCTTTGTGCTGCTCTTCTACTGTCATCACTTGACTGGGCACATCTAGGAATATCTAGATCTTTGTGTATCTTAGACTTTAGGGAAAATGTAACATTAAAAAAATATTTCATATAATGCAAATCCTTTATCATTAATCTGAGGATAAGTTATTAAAGGAAATTCCATTACTTCTATTACTTATATTCAGATATAAGGGATTGCTACACTGACTCTTTATGCATGACTGGAAATTACCGTATGTTCCTTATTACATACTGTTTTATTGTCAGGAACTATGGTTACCTATTTCATGCTTACTGCCCAAAATGTAAATCAGGTCTAAGTGAACTGAGCCCTAGTTATACAATGACAACAAACAAGGCTTTCCATTTTAACCAGTTAATGGTCAATGGAATTAAGGAGGAAATATCATTTTAGATAAAATTGTCAGCAAGTATTCCATTAAGTAGATTTAATACTACTTTAAGTGATCTTCTTCAGAAACTGTCCTTTTCCCCAACAGTGAAAGTAGTTGAGGCCTGTACTGTAAATATAATGTAACTATAATAACCTATCCTTATTTCATGATATTAGAGGTCTGCCGATAGTAGATTTTCAGCAACTATATCACACTCCAAATATCTGCAATTTCTGCTACTTTTCCCATTGCCATTTCTGTCACAAGTTATCGGTAGTTTACATAAATAAACCTATTTATATTAAAGCTGCGATGGTGACAATTCTCCATTTAAATCTACCGTGTTTAGAGGTAGATCTTATCGTCTTTATCGAGGTAGGGAAATTCAATCAGCTTATAATTACTGAAGTATTGTTTGAGTGATATCATAATCTCACCAGACTGCAACTCAATAATTACAACTCGTTTAACAAAAACAGATTATTAAGAACACTTTTTCTTTTCATTAAGAAATGATCTAACTAATTCCCTGTTTATAAAGACTGCTGATTATATGACAAAATAAAAGTGGTCACACTGCCTGATTATTTTACCTGTTTAAAGAAAAATTGCTGATTCACATTTTTCTAAAAAAAAGTTCCTTTCAATTTTGAAAGCGTGCTCCCATAGAAATTAACTATTAATTATTAGAAAATAAAATTGTTTTTAATGTTACCGGAATATCCACTTTGCAGCATGAGGTGGTCAAATGACAGCTGCGACAGAAGTCCATGGTGCGGCTCTCAGGGCTGGTCAGGGAAGATCAGATGATCTCAACAAAATAACACTTATTGAAAACAACCCAACAAAAGTAAACAAAAGATGATGTGCAGAATAGATCATTCTTTTGGCTTAAGGTTTAGCCATCTGCTGACACAGTTTGGAACGCTATAACATTTATGTAGAATTTTTTTTTTTTTTTTTTACCGTCAACAAGCTTAGTGTCCATTACGTTAACAACATTAACAGGAACCTGCGCTCATTTTGTAAATTATCTTTTTATATGAAAAAAATAACAGAACATAGATAGGCAAGAACAAGATACGCCAAAAAAGCATCAAAGCATTTTTTCAATGCATATTTTGCTGAGCTATTCATGTATGCAAGTCAGAATTTCGTTAAAGGAACACTCATGTATTATATATATATATATATACGGTATATATACATTATAACTGGCTGAGGCCAATCGGTTGCGGAGTCAATGTCTACCATCCCATAGACTTAAACATGGAGGTTAGAGGTCAGTGCATGAGAGGAAAGTAACATAGTAGCAAAGCTCTTAGCTAGGACCAAAGTGAATCCGGACTATATGATATTGGAGACCCTTGGAGAAGCTGGAGCAAGTGAAACATGCTCCCAAACGGCCTCCACACGAGTTACTGAAGCTGTGCCTCAGAATATGATATCATATCCCAGTGTTCTGCTTCAATGCGTCACTAGGTTCTGCTCCAGCCCCCGCCTGTGAGTGGTAGGCCAGCCATTGTCCTGATACTATTGTCCTTATACACCCCCTGTCTTACAGGAAGACTGCATGCAAGCCTTAAGAAGAACTTTCTACACTTACATTTAGGTACAACCTAATCCATCGTGCTCCTACCATTGCTGGAGAGAGGGTTGGGGTTGTTTGGGAGGGGTATTGTGTTTATTACTACTTTACATGTTATAACTCTTTTACTACTGCTGGCATTAATACACATGGGTATCTAATCTTGCATCTGACTGTCACTAATATTTTAAAGGCCCTGGTTGGGGAATTATAAAACCTATATTCTATGTTTCTAACCAGATGGAGATATCTCCATCAGTTAAAGAACCCCAATCTCGCCAAGGCAGTGACCACAGAAGAGCTGTGACACATCCAGCTGTAAAGCGGTTACATATATATCCGCATTTACTGTCCTCCCTATGGGAAATTCTCTACCATGAAGTCCTTCGCTGATCTCAAGAAGCAGGTATGACCATATTATACAAAATAAAATAAAATGAAGGACAAGTATTGTAAGGTCACACAAATACTAATCAGTTACCATGAAAAACTGAATTAAATGACATGCATAAGCTTGCAAACTTTGAATTACAGATTCTAGTACTTATTTTCATCATTTCAGAAGCTATTGCGGGCTTTTTTCACAGCTTTGCTATTTGGGGCACATGCAGAGTCATAGATTTTACATATACATTTATCGCTATGGAGGCAGATTTTCCCGGCTCTTAATTTGTTCCAGTGCCTTATGTCCTTACTTACATGTCTCTGCCTGGAATTCAAACTAGGATTGTTTTGACATCAGAGTATTTATGTATATAAAACTTCACATGACATCATATACAACATTAAGAAGAAGACTCATTATTTTGTCTCCATGATGGAAACTGCACCAAGACATTAAAAATGAAAAAGGTCATAAACCCTACAGAGTTTCTGGGTGAGTGTGCAGCTTTGGTAACCCACTTTCATATATGAGATCAATGGGGAAAATGGCATTTGAGCTTTTTATAGGACTATATAAAGGAGCAGTTAAAGACCAATTTAAAGCGCTCTGTTACATAGATCACTATAATTTAGGAAGCTGTGTCTGGGAAATCATTTTCAGACAGCATTTTATGTCACCAGCATGAAGTTACTTAACTGAACTAAACATGTGTTTACAGCACATTTAGAAAATGCGTCGGCGCAACATACATTTCTAACACTGAAACAAATAATATCTTCAATATTAAAAATATAAACCAAAACATTCAAATAAAACATAACATAAAAATGTACTTAACATTAGTGTAATAATTGCAACCTTAAATTACACCCGTCTTTA
Source organism: Spea bombifrons (assembly GCF_027358695.1). NCBI lineage: Eukaryota > Metazoa > Chordata > Amphibia > Anura > Pelobatidae > Spea > Spea bombifrons. The sequence goes on along the minus strand of NC_071091.1, from coordinate 16,846,867 downwards.
TGTATAGATCACATAGTGATGGTTTCTGACAAACATCTACACATAGTAGCAAATGTGGTTATATATACACCAGCGGTCAAAAGTTTGGAGTCACTTAAAAATTGCCTTGTTTTTGAAAGAAAAGCAAATTGTTCTATTAAAATAACATGAAATGGATCAGAAATACATCACAGACGGTGTTAATGTTGTAAATGACTACTGTAGCTGAAAACGGCTGTTTTTTAATGGAATATCTTCATAGACATACAGAGGCCCTTTATCACTCCCATCACTCCTGTGTTCCTGCTTTGGCTGATCCAAGTTTAAGTTTAAAAGGCTAATTGATCATTAGAAAACCCTTTTGCAATTATGCTACAGCTAGAAATTTCCTTGCTTTCCACGGCTAAGTGACCCCAAACTTGTGATCCAAATATTTGTAAATAACATGCTATGCTGTATGCATTTTGGTAACACGTGTAAAATACTGAACAGAGGGCAGACATATAATTTGACTTTTTGATTAAAGGGACAGTTCAGCCCCTACATTTTTTAAGATACACTGAAGTTCATTTCGTATAGTTAGAAAATGAGACTAGATAGATAGATTTAGATTTTCTTCCAAAAATGTTTTGGAGACAAGAGTGATTTCAATCCTGCTTATCATTCTATTTAGGATTCTGCCCTGCGTGTGATCCTCTTTCATCTGTAATCCGATGCACACTTAGCCTTGTCAGCATTTTCTAAACCATCAGCAGATGGGTTCTAGAATATAACTGGGTTTGTGAGACTTCTGTGTTCCAGCAATATTTCTAGGGCCTTAGAATCATTTCTGCACTATTCATATTGGTAACAGCAGTTGACTAATCTGGATATTTGGATTAAACTTTCAACAATCAGTAACAGCATGTACTATTCGGTGTATGTGTAGCAATCAGTGTGAATCAATGGTGTCTCAACAGACCCTCGACTGCAGGATTCACCAAGCCAACACTTAAGCTAATTAACAGTAAGTACCGTATTTGCCCGAAAAAAGGCCGCACCCCCACTTTAAAGACTTAAAGCTGGGGGGAAAGTGCGGCCTATATTCGGCACCAGGCAGGCAGCAGGGTTAGGATACAGATCCCCCGCAACGCTGCAGGGGACCTGCATCCTACTCTCCGATACCCTGAGACAGCCTCCCCTGCCAGCGCTTCCCACGGGGGGAGTGCCGGCACGGGAGATTGTCTAGGCGCATTGTGCAGACGTTCACCGGCATCGGCGATGCGAGCGTAAACAGAGGGCAGTTTGCTATTTGCTTGGAAAATAGGTGGGGGTAGGCAGTGGACCAAATATGCAAGGGGGACACCACATGAACTTAAAGCTGTCATATGACATATGATGGCTGGGTAGGCATAGCCTCCAACAGTCCGGACAACTGGGTTTATATTCCTGCTGCTGGCCATTTCTCAACAAAAGATATCGTTTTTTTAGCTAATACAGTGCCCAATTAGGTGGAGTATTATAATAATAATGTTTAATCACAATTCAATACATAGGTAAAAAGTCCTATACAATCATGTGTGTTTAGGGGATGTGCAATGCATTCAGGGGGTGTTTAGTGTACATATGGGGTGCATGAGTACTGAATATAGAACACATGTTGGAGATGTACAGTATTTATGCTCTCTGTAAATAAGAGAAATGTAAACTTTTTGTAGAAGCTCTGGTATCAGATGCTGTATAATCCAATGCTCCTGTGCCTTACTAGTTAGTGATCCCATAGTTTGAAAAAACTCTTACATATGAGCTGGGTAAAAGGGTTATAACACATGTGGTATGGATAAGATAACTTTGGTATTATAGAAAGACTTAAAACAGCTCAAAGCTCTTAAAGACTTATTTTGCAGAGAAGCTATCACCAGAAACATATGTTTTAGGTTTTTTTTTTCTTAAAACATACCTCGCATAGTGTAGTATACCATTTTCTTTCATTTAAGTTTCTATTGTGTACTTACAAAAGAAAAAGAATATGGCTTCTGATAAGCCTACAATTAAGTCTACACGTAGCCTGCAAAGAACCCTATAATACTAATATAATTATATTTTTTTTTACCTGAAACACATCTGTAACAGCTTTCAAGCCACTTTCTGTAACATAAAGAATTGATGATGCCACTGTGTTTTTTTCCCTGGCTGTGAAGTGTTCACAGACAACCGGAATTCTGAAATCATGCTGTAACTGTATTTATGCGTTATAAGCATTTGTGTGTTTATCATTGTGTCTAAATACATGCAGTTGTTCCACTCAGTGAACATCATCAGGATGCTCATAGACAGAGAGCTTCTCACTTAAAGTCTATACATGGTAGGTGTACGATTGCCTGTCTCTAAACATATGGTATATATGTTTTTATATTTATAACATTAAGTGACACGTCTCCAATTGTGTGATCTATGCTGGAAATCACTGAAAAGCGAGGTCACGTCTTACCTGTCGGTTTACTCACGCCTAAAATCCCAGCCTGGCCAAGTATCTTGAAGACATGGTGTGCTGGAAACTGTTCAGCTTCTTCCCATTGCTCCACATAAGGGTTAATTTCAGTGTCTATAATCTACAAAATAAAATGAGATTAGACACCACACACATTATTTCAATTCCTTTATCATACAATATATAGCCATAAATATTGGGACACCTGACCATTACACCAACACGGACTTCTATGACATCCTTATTCTAAATACATAGACATTAATATGGAGTTGGTCCCCCCTTTGCAGCTATATATATTTATATATTATTCCATATATTTTAGATAATTAATGCCATGAACAGCCTTTATGGCACTGTCCATGTGTCTGGAATTCTATGTGAATATATTTGTTTCCTTCTTTTAGGTGGTATGCAGTGCACATACATGATCATCAGTGTCCACTATAAGGCTTTAAGAAGTATATTGTCTGTATATTGTCTGTATAAGGTACATATATTTAATTGTCCTTCGTTGAGCCTGACGGACAATTATCTCTGAGAATTATCAGTGATGCACTAAACAAGTGGTACACAAGGAAACTTAGATCATGCACATTCTCTTTTTTATGTCTATTTTAATCACCGTGACATCCTATTACAGTAATGCCCTTTCTATCCTCTTATTGCTGAAGAAATTCTATTACTACAACGGAAGGTAATTGCAATGGACCAAGGTTCAGAGTGCATGAAGCAAGTATGATTTGGAGCATTTCTCAGAGAAGACGACATCCCACAGAGATCTTCACAGACAATTGCTTTACGGCAAGGTTGGCGTCTACAAAGACACCTTAATGGCTGTTTTTAGTTTGCGGTGTTTTTTCCCCAAACACTGCCATGTGATATTCATTTAGAAATGAATATATACATAGTTGTTAAAATATGTTACGCCCTTACACGCACAACTTCAACATAAGGTCCCCTAACATGTCATTGAGAATACAAACAAAGAATTTGTAATGAGGAAATAAAAGAAAAAGCACCGTTAGGGACAATCAGCGGAAGCATTTTTTAAATTTCATGTTGATTGTTTCACATTTACAATTTTGCTTTTCATTATACGGCCCTTTATCTGATAAAGCTCCAGCAAAATAATCAGTATGAAACAAAAGCTGCCCTGCACATGGGAAAATGTATGTCGTCAGAGATTATTCGATATAAATTCAATTCTCTGTTATGTTCAAAGTGTAATAATCAACATAAACACAGCAGCCCCTATTTACGTCATATTAATATATCCCCGGGATCACTGTGTTTGTGTAAAAAAAAAAAAACAAAAAAAAAAAAACACTCCAGTAAAAATTCAACAAAAAGATTTGACTTCTTTGCTTGTTGTTGAAATTGAATAATAAAAAATATACCGTATTTGCTCGATTATAAGACGACCCTGATTATAAGACGACCCCCCAAATCTTAATATTAATTTAGGAAAAAAAGAAAAAGCCTGAATATAAGACGACCCTATAGGAAAAAAGTTTTACCAGTAAATGTTAATTCATTTAAACTATTTTTTTAATAAAAGCTATGCTTGAGAAAAATATTTTGGTTTTATTTCCTTCTATTTTCCAACCTGCCCCAGAATTTTCCAACCTGCCCCAGAAGTGCCTTATACCCCCTATATGCCACTGTGCCCCATGATATGCCTTTTAACCCTCTAAATGCCACAGTGCCCCATAATATGCCTTTTAACCCTATATGCCACTGTGCCCCATGATATGCCTTTTAACCCTATATGCCACTCTGGCACTTAGAGGGTTAAAAGGCATTTTATGGGGAAGAGTGGCATATAGGGAGGTTTAAGGCATTTCAGGAGGCATAGTGGCATTAAAGGGGTTAAAAGGCATTTCACAGAGCACTCTGCCTCCAGAAATGCCTTACACCCCCCATTTAACACTCCCTCCTCCAAACTTACCAGTGCTTCTGAGTTGGGGGGGCGCATAACACAGGAGGGTCCAGGTCCCCTGCATCTGAGCCCCAGGTGCTTAGTCCGGGCAGCATGTAGAGCTCCACGCGAATCGCGTAGAGCTCTACACGCTGCCCGGACTAAGCACCGGGGACTCAGAAGCACCGGTAAGTTGGAGGGGGGGGGGCATAACACAGGAGGATGCAGGTCCCCTGCATCTGGGTCCCCAGTGCTTAGTCCGGGAAGCGTGTAGAGCTCTACGCGTTTGTATCGCGTAGAGCTCTACACGCAGCCCGGACTAAGCACCGGGGACTCAGAAGCACCGGTAAGTTGGGGGGGCGGGGGGGTTAACACAGGAGGATCCAGGTCCTCTGCATCGCTGCGGGGGATCTGGATCTAAGTCTCATAATCAGACCTATTTGAGGTCTGATTATAAGACGACCCTGATTATAAGACAAGGGGTATTTTTCAGAGCATTTGCTCTGGAAAAAACCTCGTCTTATAATCGAGCAAATACGGTATATAGTCTGTGAACTCTAATGGTACGGATCATATGTCCTTATGGTCTTTGGTGCTTTCAATTTGCCACCTATAAATTTACATCAAAAACAATATGTCGGTACCATTATATGTCTGACCGCTACTGCAGTATATTGTGGCATTAGAAGGAAGCATATTTTGCCAGTACATTTATTTTAGGCAGTGGTCAAAATAAAGAATAAACTTCTAGACAGGGATCAATATTTAGCAGTGGAGCGGGTTATGTTGATTATTACTTGCTCTTCAACCCCGGATGATTAACCCTCAACTACTTCTACTCATCCCTACATCTTAGCTTTCCTCCCAGTCTAATACCACTTTATTTATTCAGTGTATAAATATCTGTATTATATATGAATACATCTTGAGAAGCTGATGAAAAAACATAGGGGGTCTCTAACGGGTTAAGCTTGTGATCTACTAGAAGTTAAAAGAATAGAAATAACCCCGTAAGGATGGCGGAAGGAGAAGGGAGAGATTATAACGAAAAGAAAATGGTGGCTCTGCCACAAGCTGACGCTCATCTCAGCTCCCGTGGTCAAACTAAATAAACAATAAACAATGGTTTTTATTGACAAACAAAACACAGTTTTAATAAATGCATGTATTCTAAATACTATAACGGTGCAAGCAGCAGTTAAATGAATCAATGACAAAAAGGTACAGAGGTTGTTAGACCAGCAGAAGATTTGCCTGCATTACAGAATAAAATAAAATGTTTGACACCAAAATGTTCTAAGCTTGTTGGCCTAAAGGCAACTTCAGCTCAATACGATGTAATATGCTCCTATACATTGTCTAATCTATAATCTTCCCACGTTACAATTAGATCCCAAAGCTCTTCTGTCTATTACTTCAGTTCCTCTGCAGCTAAAATGAATTGTGACACAGACTCAGTAATAAATATGTACTTACAATACGCAACACATAAATGCATAGAATACAATACATATTAAGTATGAATACACATAGTGTACATGTATATCTCACACTCCAACTGTAGCTTCCCCACATAATTCAATTTCAGATTTCTCACTCTTTCTTCTTTATAATCACTTTAGGCTATAACTGCATTATATTTGAATCAGGGAACCTCCCAAGGTAGGCTACACAAAGCTGTCCCTCTTCTGGGAGTTAGCTTTATGAGTGGTAGAGCTAGCTGGCAGTGGGGGCTAGTCAGGCGCATAACTGATGTCATTGGGTGGTCCCGCTGATGCCGCGGGCAGTCCCTCTGTAAGGGGGAAATGGGCAGGGAGTGGGGTGTGCCAGGACCCCGCTCCCGCGACCCAGAGGATTCAGGTGTTCACGTATTACCCTGTGTAAGGTATTGTTAGTGGGTGCCACCAAACATTGCTTCCCTGCCCAGAGAATGGTGAAACTACCCCAGAGACCTTGGAAAGCAAGGCTTCACCCACAGACTCTGGATCAAACCTGGTATGGTTTTTACTCAACATCAGGAAAAAAGTAAATATATATATAAAAAACACTATCTGTCCACATAATTCTCAGGTAGTACAACACAAATCCAATTGTATTTCCACAGCTTTTGTACAAAGCAAGCAAGCACCTTGACTTGAACATCCTTTCCTGAAAATGAAAATAGAACACGAGTTATTGATAAATGATATCGCAAACAAAACAAGCCTGATTTGGAGCTAAAGTACTGCTCTTACTAGTAGCTTTCTATTCACTTAAAATAATTGCTGAAAATTGTAGGCACCCATCAGGTGTTATCTTGAAATCATTAAATCCTGGGCAACAAAAGTCCTGCATTTCCTACCTTTGTAATCAGTGCACTTGTTCTTCTAGTGCTTTTTGAGCCTTTTATTATTATTTAAAATATACAGCTGTTTTATGGATATTGTACTAATAAAATAGTAAAATCTTGTTCTTAACCCTGCACGACTACCAGTAAACCTCAGCTACTCCTACTCATTCATACATCTTAGATGTGAAATTAAATTTGCTTTCCTCCAGTCTAATACCACTTTATTTATTTAGTGTATGAATTATTATATATTAAATAAATAAATCTAATTTACAACATCAATCTGTCTCTAATTTTTTTTAATTATATATACTATATACAGAGAAATACTCTTCAGTACCTCTGTACCTTCATAACTCCATTGTAAATCATGTTGTTCTCTATAGCATTCCATCCTAGTGACCTCCTGGCTTTTTCATTGACCCTGCATTATGTCTGGGAAGTAGAATTAAGAACCAGGTGATAAGTTGATGTTATTCTGGTGGCCAAACGGGTCGACCCTGTTCAGGCAGATAAATAGAAAAATATCCGCCACGAGTTTCGTGTGATCTGTTTTATTAGTCTACTTTAGCACTGAAAAAGTCACAATAAGGAGCCTAATCATACATAGCTTTCATTATAGATACAGCTGGAGACCCCTGTGTTAAGAGTTTTATTAATAAGCCTGAATTGTATGTTTCAGTCTCCTTCCTACTCTTGTCTGTTTAGGTGTATACAGATTTACCCACTAAAGGACCGGTCATTTTTTATTTGGGTACCAACATTTATCATCTGCAACACTTTTATCTGCACAACTTTGCACAAAGCGATGCAAATATGCCTTATCATTCCACGATATTTTCAACAGGGCTAAACGGGACACTATGAAACCCCATCCTGTCTGAGGAGCATGCGGCTTAATCATTACATAGCGTTACTGGGAGAAATGTAAATGTAATTTGTCTATAGTTAAAAACAGATTAAAAGAAAGAAACATAGCTATCACTCAAAGCAGCTCTAGCGGGTGGTTTCATCACTAAAACATTTATCCAATTATGCTTGTACAGGATTCTAAGCCCGTGTTTCACTAATTCCAAATTGGAGGATTATCCTCAAAGGGTCTAAATTTTTTCAGAACAACACATTTTCAGCAAAACACAAAGAAGAAACGGCTCAAAACACAATGAGCTTGTAAGGCTGCTAGAGCTTGCAATCAGTAATTTTGTGAGCTGGATGCAGGCAATTAGAACAAAAGTAGACAGCTATGACGAGTTAATTGTTAAAGGGACATTCTAGCAACCATATACACTTTAATGCATATGATAGCTGAGTGGTCCCTTAAAATTTTTATATGGTTCCTCCTGCGAATGCATGAAGGGATTCTGTTCAACACCCGTGAGTTCCAGCAACGGTTCAGCAGGGGTTCGGTTGGCTACTGATTGGCTACATCAACATGTTAAGAGCAAACTAACACATATTTAGTAAAATTATAAACATTCTGTGCCACTGCCTCTATACTAAAACATGCCCCCTAACTGTGCCGATTTGAGTAGGACAGTCCCGATCTTGGGACTCTGTCCCGCTTTGCAGGGGTGGAGGATGGGTGAGGGGAGAGCGGTACTCGCCTTGAGCACAGCTGCGAGGGGGCGCACAGCAAGCATGACTGTGCTGAGAAAAATGAAGTGGCGATGCAAGCGCGATGTAAAGTGCAATTGCTTGTATTGGTGAGTTCCGCAAGAGTTGGGAGGTATGCCATAAGTTTCCTAAAATGTATATCTACGTTGGTAGAATATATTTCTACATTAGTACATATACCTGGGGTTTTAAGGAAACCTTACGAGTTTCTAACACTAGAAGGGTAAGATTTGCAATGGTGGCAAGAATGTTGGAAGGTAAGCGTTATATTTTTTGATTTCTACTAATTTTGACTTTGGTGAGTACATATAAGTATCATTCTACTAATAACGTCTGTTTCATTGTCTTTGTTTCTTTCTCGTTTCTTAGAAATGAGTGATTAAGTGTGTTATATTAGGATCGACAGTAAAGGAAAGAGATCATCATTTTAAAATATTTAATGGGAAAATGCAAAATGGCAAATAGGAAAAATCATGCCGGACATAAGGATTAAGATTAACAGGAAGAAAGGTGCTCACATGGGATTGTTAATTCATCTTGAATCATTTCCTGGAAATATGATTTGATACAATTATTAATGGCTGATTATAATGATAGGATGTTTTTATATTTACATTGTTATATTTGCAATGATTTAAAGGGACACTCACTCCATCCTATGCACTTTAATGCATTTTACTACCAGTCAGCCCCGGTGCTGGCTCGACAAATGCTGGCCCTGTGTGCATGCACGACAAGCACTCCCATCGATTTCAATGTCAAGCAGCAAATCAATGGCAAGAAATCTCAGAAGAAGGGCGGATGCAGAAACAAGGCTGCAGCTTCTAGGTAAGGAAAGTCCTTTTTTCGTTTTGAAGAATACATATTAAAGTACAGTTTAAAGGGGGTGTTAGGGACATTAAACTGTCCCTTTAACATTCCAGTCACCATCCTGCGTTCCATCCTGGGTATTCTGCACATACATACATACCTGGGAAGGTCTCGGCTCCGGCTACCCGGAGCCTTCCCTTGCGGGACGCAGCCAGGACTGCACACTGACGTCAGCGCCGTTCCCACTGACGGCAGCGGGAAACACCCCCATGTAAAGAAAAAAATGAGCCGGGAGCGGGGTGTGTCAAGACCCCGATCCCGTAAACCCGGAGAAGCAGCGCTCAACCGGCAATCTCCAGGTCAAACCCGGAGAGCTCCCAGGTATGTGCTGCTCATACACAAGCAATAGGCCCAGTTTTGCCATCTTCTGGCAGGCGGCAAGCCTGCGTCCATGCAAAATTATATGACGTGTGTATGAAATTTGAGTTACATTCTTAACACATCAATTTCCTCTAGGTTGCTTGACTATCACTTTTAAGAAAATCCACCAGGCCATTAAAATGGTTAAAGTTTAGAATCTGTCAGTAAACTGTCAGAATCTGTCAGTAACATTTTTGTTATAGTTTGAAATTATTACATTAATTATGCATAGCACAGGGTCCTTAAAGTTCAAAATCAAAACTGGCAATTTAGTGAATAAATCCCACAAATTTATTTTTTGTTTCCAAACTATGATAGGCATTGCTATATGAATGATTTTATGGTACTTTATGATGTGCTTAAACGGTAAATAGGATAATAAAAATGTCCATGCTCGCATGCCTTTAATATTTTTTATAATGTCACCAACATTTGAAGGTGAGATGAAGCAGACAGGATTAATACATATCACAGCAAAAGCTTTTCAAGACCACTTGCAGAACCTGGAGGATCAGCTGAATATGTAATCTTATTTTCTGTTTAGTCGATCCTATTTGGCATTTTCCACATTCTTGACTTTGTTTCTTCGAGAGATAATGTCAGGGTCCATCATATCATATTCATCTGGCTGCACACAAAAATCTTACGAAATAAACAGACGGTAAGCCGGTGTCTGTTGTATTCCTTGGATGTTTTTAACACATTTTAAAGTTTTTGTTAAGTTCTACCTGTTTTTTTTTTAAGGCCAAACATGTTACACTTGTGTCTTTTGAGGAGTCAATAAAAAGTTATCAACTGTGACTGAATATTATTTATTGATTTATATAGCGCCATCATATTCTGCAGTGAATAGAATATAACAAGTACCACATCACATAACAACAATTTGGACTTACAGAAACAAAAGGCGAAGACAGACGTGCTCTAATGAGCTTACAACCTAGAATACCACTGTGTTTTCTGACTTTGTTAATGTCCAGAAGGTGATCTGCATCTAATCAATGGAAAATATTATAATTTCATTTGGGTAAGATTTGGATTATAACACGCAAAATGTCTTGCAGATCTGATATGGCAGAAAGTAACATATGTCCATTCAAGCTTCAGTAAATCCTAGTGATTAACAAGGAACAGGGGACGAGTAAAAATATTAAAATTAAGATATATCTACATTAAAGCATTTTCTTCAGTGTTGTAATACAACAACTACAAAAAATCTAATCAGAAACAATTACTATGAACATATTTTATAAAACTATGAGAAAGTACTAAATATAAATATAAAACAAGAAACTACAATAGGGGATAAGTATAAAAGGTTAACTGCTTGAAAGATAGTCATCACCTCACAAACCAATAGAATGTTCCTGCTCCTTGGACCATTTCATTAGTATCTATGGTGATATAACCTTCAATGCATTATGGATGCCGCAAAATTCAAGATGGACATATTTTTTCTTAAAGGTTTTATTACTACAAAGATGCGGGGTAGCAGAAATAAAAGCGAATGGACAAATCAATGAAGAACTAAGGAACCGATTTTTGTTTTTATGAATACAACTCATATGTATGGAGTTGTGTAATACCTGCAGCTATTGGCACGGAGACTGTATTGATCCTCTGATCGTATGATCTCTCATACTCTCCCCTGCATGCTGTGTCTGACATCACTACCTGTATGCTGGATCAGTCTGCACACGGCAGGGAGGAAGAGAAAGAGCCCACTCTTACAGGTAAGTGGTGTGGACAGGGGCACAGGAAAGCTGTTTGCACTGGCAACCTGTTTTGGGGCAAAGATGGCAGGTTGTTTGGGGGCACTGGCAATCTCAGGATAAAAGATGGCACAAACAAGCTGTTTGGGGACACTGACAAACCAATGCAAAGATGGCACAGACAGGCTGTTTGGGGGCACTGGCAATCTCTTTCGGGACAAAAGATCGCACGAACAAGCTGCTTGGGGACAGGAATAGCACTCACAAGCAGTATGGGGCAAAGCTAGCACTGTGGGACATGTTTCTTTGGGAAGTCAGGGGGGCGAGTTTTGCACCAGGTCCCTGTGGTTTCTAGTTACGCCCCCTGGTCGCATAGAATTTCAGGTACATTCTTCCCTGGTTCAAAAAATAAAGTTTAAACTAATTAGAAGGATGGCCTTGATAGAAAATGGATGGACAGTTTGAGGGCATTTTGGTGACCACAAGTAACATGTCACATTAGAATATTTCTGATCTTAATTGTAGGAATACTGTGTAATATGAAGTGTTTTACAATTACATCAAACTTCATGGTTGTTAAAAGATAACAGTGTGAACACATTATGTTCGAAAAAGTGTTATACAGATGCTCATTTTAATTTAGCATATTTTCACATGTTATGGTCACCTTGCTTTTATGGCAAGTAGCCTTAGACTCTACAAACATCTGAAGCTATTTTAGTAGCATTTGTAAGACATGAGGAAGATTACTGGAAAAATAATTTCACTAAACATATTCTCTATATGCATACTTCTGTTTCATATTCTATATTCATCATATTCTATATTCATCATTCTATAATATACTTGTGTGTGGTAGATTTTATTGTATTATATTGTGTTTAAATGATTATTGTATGGAATATTTGTATTTGGACATTACAGACTTTTAAATATACCACTCCTTGTCAGACATTCAGATTCATAATTATTTCTCCTTAACTTATTATAACACAGACCATCCAATAAACCGAGTGTGCATCCAGGTACATCAGTCAAACACCTGGCAGCTGTTTAGGTGGCCCAAAAGATAAACAATGTGGCCCCTAAGTTAAGCCTGGGCCTGAGACAGCTGCCTCTTTTGCCTCGAGTTCCTGGGTCAATTTGGCAGCCTGGAAATATAACTTACTGTTATCTTTAATCTGCAAATGTTAAACTGATCTCCTCTATTTCACATTTATGTTGTCCCACGTGAAATTCTAAGTATTAATATTGTCCTTCAAATATTGGAACTAAAGACATTTTGGTTGGATCAATACAATCAATCCATGAGGCAGCTTGCTTGGACAACATCTTAATATATTTATTATGGTTCTTTGTGACAGTAGTGCTGTTTTTTTGCCTAAAAAACTTCTATTTCCAATTATCTTGATTGTGGCCATTCCCAGGAACCCTCTGGGCTTGCCTTGGAATCTTCGGGTGAATAGTTCCTTCCCTGGGTCTCTCGGTTACTTTCCTTCTTCTCTGGGCATGGGAGTGACATTTTGCTCATGCTCGTTCCCTGCCACTTATGGCTAGTTCCCAGGTATTTCGGTAACCTTTTCTACTTATATACAGATTTTAAGTATGTCAGTCTATGAACCTAACTTGATCATTAATGCTTGAGATTTGTTTCAATTGGATGTATCTGTTTAATTATTCTAAAACTGATCAAAACAAGCAACTAGGTTTTATAAAAACATTTACTATAAATAACTGCAAACACTAAAAGGGTATGTGACCTTATAGTTGCAAAATGATCATCTCCTGAATCCCAAAGGTCCCTGCACTTCATAGGTTCTCCAAGACAGGCTCTCCTGCAGATATTGCTAGAGTAGGTGCGACCGATAAATATAGCATATTTCTATTGTTTGCTGTCCAATTACTTTTATTATTAGACAGGAAATTCCACTAGAATCACAGGGAACTTCAGCAATGCTTCCAATATGAGTCATATCCCTTTATCTAAGCTTAACATACCACCGCTGCGGACCTTCTTTTATTCTCCACTATACCAAAGCCTATCATTTTGAGCATCAGGAAAATGACGTACGACCGAAGCAGGCACTATAAAAACCAGCTGATGGCAATTTTTGCTAAAAGCTAACATTATTTATTACATTTATTTATCTGAAACATAGTTTTTTTTGTCATGAATATTGTAGCTCTAGCAGCCTCTAACTTTTCATGCATGGATTTGAAATACTGTAAACCTTTTTTCTGCAAGGGACATCAGCACTGAACGGGAACAGCTATATACTTCACTTTATTATTTTGTAAAAGGACCCATCGATTTCAGGGTCTAAAAAAAAAATAAAAATAAAATAAATAATAAAAGCTTCACCCGCCTAAAGATGAATCGGATGAATTCCCAGTCCGAATTCACTTAGGAAAATGAAGAACCAACCCCAGTGACCTTTTTCTGCAAGAAGCGAAAAGTTGGCCCTGCATAAGGAATTGTTATTGCGGAGAGGTTCTTGAAGGTCATCTCACCAATTTATCTATATATTAAGCCGGGCCCGCTCAGACGCTTGGATGAGGAGTCTGGCATGGCTCGGGCGTTTCACAGTGTCAACATTGACATTTTAGCAGTGCTCAAGACAGTGGGGACACAGTTTATAGGTGATTGGTCTGCACGTAAGAAGTACCTACAGACTCGGGGCTGGCAAGTGACACAAGGGATATGGGGGTAGTCATAGCACCCGATATCTGAAATGGCCAAAAAGGGACACTTCTGTTTAGTGGTATGGCTGGGGACAGGGCTTTTACAAGACTTTGTCACGCATTGATTTACGCAATCAAGTAAGGCATTAAAAAGAAGAATTATATATTGTATTTACATGCAGTATATCCTGACACGCATTGACTGCAGTTTATAGACATTGGGGCTGCAGAAAACTGATGCACGAACACCCAGCAATCGTTCAAAGCTTCTATAAAAGAGGGGCATCAGAAAAGAAAAGGATGGGCAGAGAGGTTTAGGTCTTAAAGAAGAACACTGGAAAAGTATGGATACTAGAAGAGAGGTATACATTATATAAGTTCATACAAGACCTGAAAATTTCAGTCACTCAAAGAGAAAGACATCGCGATTACGCCTTCATAATGCATGTTACGGCCAGTGAATTGAAACATAAAACATTACTGGGTTATTGAGTATGTCTCTTTTGTCTGGTTGTCTTGTTACGAGATTTTTAAAATCTAACAATATTAAGATTTTTCTGTTGGGTAAAAGAGACAATGCTTTGTGTTTTCTATTTCCCACCTAGACTCATATATTTTCATCCATTTCCATACAGGATAGACTTTCTGAAGCATCAATGTCTATAACACTTCAAAATGAGCTTTTACTAAAACCTAACATAGTTTGTTGCCCCAAAAAATCAATATGGGTTTTTCTCTTAAAATAAAGATATTCAATCAAACTAATGTTTCACTGCTGTATCAGACAGTTAAAAAGATCTACAGAAAAAGAAATCATTATCTAAATGAATCCAAGCATTAACAGAAAAATGGAAATGTCATGGAACTAAAAGAATACAAAAAAAAAATGTAATCTGAGATACAATGTTCTAAAACCCTTAATTTTAAATTACCGGTATATTTATGGGTCAATGTATAAGCAAAATAGCATTGAGCAATATGTGTGTGTGTGCCAAAAATGAAAAATAAAAATAACAGTGAGAGTCTAGTATTACTACTTTAAAGGAACACTCATCCTCGTCTTTTCACACAACCTTTATTATACCTGTTTGGTGGTTCTGTACATTCTCTAAGTATGTAAATACGATGAGTGGTTTGGAGAGAAATCCCAGTTAACGCAAAATAGACAGATATTTCTTTCTGCTACAGTTGTCTTGGAAATATTATTTCGTAGAACTATATGGCAAGTCCAACAGTTAGTTAAAACATAATACTGGATCCATTACAGATCTTCAGATAGCACTATTAACCCCTTAATGACAATTGCCGGTCCTGGCACGGCACGGAAAAGCATGTGCTTTACGACAATTGACGTGCCAGGACCGGCACGTCTTTAAACGGGTGCAGAAAGCGATCTACTATCGCTTTCTGCACCCAAAAAGCGTTGCTGAATGCCTCGACCTCGAGGCATTCAGCAACGCCGCGATCGGCACGAAGGGGCCATCTCTGGCCCCTCCACGGGGCGTCAACATCCGCCATACTTTGTATGGCGGCGGACGCCCGTTTTAAAAGCGTTTAGGAGGCGATCGACGATCGCCTCCTAAACTTAAATGGTGTCGCTGGAATGCCTCGATCAGGAGGCATCCAGCGACACCAAACACTAACCTTTTGATGGGCTGTGACCGCTCCGGAGAGCGGTCACAGCCGCAGCTGCCGGCAATCTTCGCCATCAAGGAAGATGGCCGCCGTCCTGTAACAGGAACCACAAATTTTAAAAGTTCGCTAGATGGTCCAGACCATCTAGAGAACTTTGGCTCCACTTGCAGGTTGAATACAGGTACTGCATTCACCATGCAAGTCAATGGAGCCCAGCTTTCTAATCACAGTGTGATTAGTAAAAATAAATTAAAAAATAAAATAAAATTAATAATAATTAGAAAAAAATATAAAAAAAACAGTAAAATGTAAAAATCATTTCCCACTGATGTCACTATCAGGGGAACCTCCAAGTTGAAAAAAAATGTTAAATTTTTTTAAAAAAATAATAATAATAAAAAAAAAATTAGCATATTAGCTTAAAACAATTCTCGCATGGAAAGAGTTAAAATACTGGCATATTAAATGCCCGTGGGGTGTCTACTTTTAAAAAATGTATGATTTGATGGGGTAAATTGAATGGGCCAGGTTCAACAACGTCCCAATTAACACTGGGGGAAGGATGGCCACACATCTAATTTCCAATTAGAAAAATGCACACGTACCAAATGTGGCCTTTTAGTTCCCCCAAAAAATGACAAACCCATGCATGTGGGGTATCACTGCACTCAGGAGATGTTGCTGAACACATTATGGGGTGTCGTGTGACAGCGGCATATACCAGGAGCTGTAAATTCATACATAAAGTAGGTGTGTGTGGGAAAAATACACACACAAAAATATTACTGCAAACTTTGAAAAAATGCTGGTGGTAAAATGTGTGCATGCAAAGAGTTAAAATACCAGCATTTAAAATACCCTGTGGTGTCTAGTTTTGAAAAATATATGGTTTTGTTGGGCACACTGAAATGGCCCGGCTCAAAGATGTACCAAATAGGGCATGGGCAGTGGATCCCAAATGCCAAAGTTCAACATTGAAAAAAGCGCATGCCCCAAATGTGGCCCTTTTGCCCGAAAACAGCCAGGCAAAATCATTCATGTGAGGTATCGCTGTACTCAGGAGATGTTGCTGAACACATATTGGGGTGTTTTGTGATAGTGACATATACGAGAACATTTTAATTCATACCTGAATTAAAATGTGTGTGGAAAACCAAATGCAAACAAATGACTACCACAAAGTTTGACAAAGACTGGTGGTAGATATGGTGCATGGAAAGAGTTAAAATACTAGCATTTGAAATACCCTGGGGTGTCTAGTTTTCAAAAATATATGGGTTTATTGGGCACACTGAAATGGCACGGCTCAAAGATGTACCAAATAGGGCATGGGCAGTGGATCCCCAAATGCCAAAGTTCAACATTGAAAAAAGCGCATGCCCCAAATGTGGCCCTTTTGCCCCCAAACAGCCAGGCAAAATCATTCATGTGAGGTACCGCTGTACTCAGGAGATGTTGCTGAACACATATTGGGGTGTTTTGTGATAGTGACATAAACGAGAACATTTTAATTCATACCTGAAGTAAAATGTGTATGACAAAACAAATGCAAAAAAATGACTACCATAAAGTTTGACAAAGACTGGTGGTAGATATGGTGCATGGAAAGAGTTAAAATACTAGCATTTGGAATACCCTGGGCTGTCTAGTTTTCAAAAATATATGACTTGATGGGGTAAATTGCATTGGCCGGGTTCAAAGATACCCGAAATGGCACAAGGGGGGAAGAATTACCAGATTTGGAAAAAATGGCTTTGAAATAGCAAAACGCTACCTGTACTTATTGCCCCATAATGGGTAGAAAAAAGCAAAAAAACATAAAAACATTGGGTATTTCTAAACTCAGGACAAATAGTAGAATCTATTTAGCAGGTTTTTTCATTACCTTTTATAGATGAGTAAAAGATTTTTCAACTAAAAGTTAGAAACAGTCATTTTTTTCTAAATTTTTCACCATATTTTATAATTTTTTTAATAGTAAATAATATGATACAATCAAAACAATGTCATCTAAAGAAAGCCCTTCTTGTCCTGAAAAAAACAATATCTAATGTGTGTGGGTTCAGTAAACGGGAAAGAAGAAAATTACAGCTAAACACGAGCAGCGCAGAAATGTTAAAAAGGCCATTGTCACAAAGGGTACAAAAAGTAAAATCAGCCTTTGTCTCGAAGGGGTTAAATAGCAAACAATAGTGAAGACATCATACTTTGTTTACTGTAAGATGGGGGGTGGGGTGATTACAGAAGCCTTCCTATGTACCTTATGTTGTTGATGGGTGGTAGTATGATGTTAATTCTCATGCCACCTTTATAATGTGCCAAGCATTGTTTTTTTGCGAATCACAGGACCACAGATAAGCTATTCTTCTGCAGCTCTGGAGATGCAGTTTCTCCATAAGGTAAGTCATTCATTTACTTCCATTTTAAAGAATGCAAAATAACTCCTTCATGACAGAGGATGTACTTTTACAAGCAAATTTCTGGCCAAATCTGCCATAATATTAACTTTCTTTGGTTTTTGTAACAAAAGCTTGTGTGTTACAATGTTACTTGTGTGTTACAATGTGATCAGCAAGCAGGGCTCCAATAATTGCAATCAGCCAGCAAGGGGGAGCAGTGCCTGTCCTCAAGTGAACTTCCAGTGGTTGTCAGCAATACTACCCACCGGAAGGGAAGATGTCCCTGCCGCTGCAACAAAGTAAGGACATACAGGTACATCCTAAGGGGACTCAATGGGTTAAAAATCGAGAAGCAGTAAAAACATTTTGGAATATTTACAAACTGAAGGGTCTACACCTACTTAGGTTTAACCATGGTTAAACTTATTTATTTCAACTACAATAGCTATAGCTTCAGGGTTTTTTTCAATTCTGTAATTCTTTTGAGGATATTTGCTTTCAAAGTAAGGGGTCATGTTACTAAAACAGTGTTCATTTACGGATGGCGCCAAGACATAATTCACAGGTTATGCTGCCCCTGCTTTTAACTCAACTCCCTTCTCACCCTCTCACAAGGGCTGCTACTTAGAGGAAGTCAAGACCATTGATGCCGATACTATAAACATAAAGCTAATACAAATTGATTTACAAAGAATACAGAATCTTGAAATATTAGCATTTAGGAAAGTGATATATATGTTCTTTATATTAAAGACTGTTGGTGCTCCACCATTTTGGCATGATTTTCACATTTAGAAAACAAAAAGGTTGTTATCAGAATTACTTGAAAATTATGTGGCAACTCTCGATGCTAAATTATAGCCTTTATTACACCAGCCAAGAAATGAAATTAATAATAAACATCTCAAACGGTAAATGCCGCCACTAAGAGGTTAACCGTGAAGAAATAAATGATACAGAAGAGCCAGCAAACTACCTTTTCTGGTTCCACTGTATCATTTATTGTTTTCAATGATTCAGAAAGTGAAGTTTGCTTCAATCTAGCTGTCAATCACAGTGGCTTAGTTTAGAAGAGGTATATAAAAATTTCTGGCACACAGCCCAGTGATACCATCATAGGACTTGGCTGTAAAATTGATGTACAATGTAACAACTCGGTAATAAGCCAGAATGGGAGCTAAAATGGATATGATGCTAAAGATCAATACGCTGCTAACCAAGTAGTCTGTAACTGAGCGTGGGGAAATGCAGAATTCAAATGGGTGTGGATAGTGTACAGGTAGAGTATCCCTTATCCAAATTTTTTTTTTTCAGATAAAGTGTATTCAGGACTGGGGGGGGCTTGCAGGGAAGAGATCTCTCTCCTGTAGTCAGTAGATCCTTTCTCCCGCTCCTTTTCAGCTTCTGCCTGCTGTCCACTACGTTGTTGAGGCTTCTCCCTGCAGTCTCGGAGCGCTTCCGTTCCGTTGTTCAGGCTTCCCCAGAGAACTTCTGCTCCCTTTTTCGGACCAGAAGCGATCTGGAGAAGCCTGATCAACAGAGGTCGGGAGGGCTGAACAACAGAGCAAACACAGGTGAGAAGACTCATCCATTATCCGAAATGACCCCTTATCTGAAATACTTCTGGTCCCAAGACATGAGGATAATGTGAATTATGACTGAAGAATAGATCTCAGTTCCTACACATATGATGCAGCACGATTCAGAGATAACATATAAACCAGCGTGTTGTTAAGATAATCCTTACCCAAGATCACTATGCTGCCCAATTTATCAATTGGTTTAATAATCTCTTTATCAGAACCCAGCTATATTGCTTAGATTTTGTGATAATACTATGGGCTCTGATGATGTTGAAAAAATGTTTATACTCTCAAATTACCATGACGATTAGTAAATCCATTGTACACATTAATTAATATGCAATGATTATGGGAATAGTAGATACAACTCAGAATGTTCCCTTTAAGACTTGAACTGTTTTATACCTTCCAAATAGAAAAGGCATGCAGGGCAGAATGATCAAAAATGAAAGGTAATATGAAGGTCTCTAGCTAATAATAACCAATATGAATCAGGCAGTGTTAGATAAGGCAGAGCACTATTTTGATGAAGTTGTAGGAGAATTTAATAACAATGATGAAACACTGCCTTTATAACTTCAGAAATTTGATACGTGTGATGGCGGTGACCTCTTTGCCGAATTAGATCTTCTGCTGTCTCTCAGATAATATGCTACATAGAAGGAGACTTAATAGAAGTTTAGCCCTTATATATTAAAGGAACACGTATCTAAGTATAGATGTCTTATTTTCCAACTCTAGATAAAAAGGAATGCTTACATGTATTTGTATGCCATGAAATACACTGTGGTCAATCCAAAATTGACTCCAAAGTCCATTTTACTATTAATAATATTAGAGTGTTCCCTGAAAAGGTTCTTGGACCACTAAAATGGAGAGGAAGCCAACAACTGCTTTTCTTCAGCTCTGCCACAGAGTACAGTGTGCACGTTACAACTTATTTAATGGGAATTCTTCTGGTACAAAGACTGCCTTAAGGTTTGGCTGCATTTTACAAAAAAAAATTTGGCCCATAACGACAGACATTCGATCCATCTAATCTGCCTACTTTTTCACATGTGAGATTGCAACCTAATGGGTGCCTAAACTGTTCAGATTATTTCGAATGAATAGAAACTGCCAAGTATTTTCCTTGTACCGAGCTATTCCCTATAAAATTATCATAGGATTCTCCCAGCTGAGCCCCACATCTATTAGAATAATACAAGGAAAGTTTTGTCTGTTTGATGATTACAAAATACGAAGGAGTCATTTGTTACCTGTCTCTAAATATCAGATGCATGCTTCATGATGTAAAATTTTGGTGCCATGTCATCAGTAGGCTATATACAGGAATGAGCATGTAAATATCAGTAGGACATATACAGGAATTTAAATAAAGTGCACTTAACAGCTGTAATAGTAGCACAATTAGATATCTACTGAACTGAAAACTGTATAACCTTAAAGGGACACTCCAGCCATCATATGCAGTTTTATACATATGATAGCTGTGTGGTCCCTTTAAATGTTCATGCATGAGGGCATTGTGTATCTGTGCCCCCCATCTGATAAATGCCCAGCAGGAGATGCATTCGTCAGAATGCATCTCCCTGCACGTGGTATACTCATCTTCCATCAGCTCCAGCACCGTCCTTGCAGGGGTCTAGACTCCAGTGCGCATGTGTGAAATCTTCCCATTGAGTTAATTGGAAGCACTTTCCAGCCACTGATTGGCAGCTTCAAGAAGCCAATCAGTGGCATGAAAAGTTGGAGAAAGAAGGCAGTTTTGCAGCATGGCTGCAAATTCCGTGTCAGTTAAGTTGTTTATTTTTTTATTCACAGAGTACTTCAATATGCAATATTCTATGGTAGGGGTGTCAGGGACTGTCATTAGACTGTCCCTTTAAAATCTATTTAGGCATCAGTTCTGAACCATTGAAATGTCCCAAAGGAAGGGTGGATAGTAGCAAAAATGAGAGGAAACGCTTTCACAAAAACTCCATCTGGAACCAAAATACTCCAATTAAAAACAACTTGGAAATACGTCAGCCCTTCTTTTATAAAAAAGAAAAAAACATCCTGTATGTAACAACTGGAAACTGACTTGTCTCTCACTAACAACGCAAGCTGGAGGAGCTGTGAGGACACAAAAGATTATAACAAAAACATTAAAATACATTTAAAAAAGGCGATTCCTCTTAGTGTGTGTTTATTAAGAAGGTAACAGTTTATTGCGTACCACTAACACAATCCACACCACCAATTAACCATTAGCCACAACAAAACACCAGAACGCTTTACAACTTTACATAAAACTGTTCTACTGAGTGACCGTTTAGTGGTACGTGGTTAAGCTGCAGGTAAATTGTGGACAATTCAGGTCATTCCCACGGCTATAATGTTAATAGTAAATAACATTTATTGACACATGAGAAGAATTTTATAAAATTAGTACTTTAAAGGGACATCCAGTGCCCCTATCCAGCCCAATCAACGATGAACTTATATTAAAGTACTTTAGTTTGCATTCTCTAGCATCAAAAACACACGTACATGAAGGAGCAAGTAAGTCCGTATTGGGTGCCACGTCTGGCTTCTTGAATCAGTGTCGCTCCTGTTGGAATCAATGGAATCCTTCTCCGCGCATGCATGCAGGGGATCTCATTTGAAAACCTAGAACTCTTGCGGGAACTAGCACTGGAACTGGTTGGCAGTTGAGAATAGCGTGGCCGCTACCAAGCGAGTGATGTGTTCGGCTCGGCCAAGAAGTTGGGTGGATAAAGAGGCAAATGCGTGGGGAAAATGATCATTTTAAGGGTACACTCAGCTATCATATCATATGCATTCCTCCTCACCTAATATTTCTGTAAGTCAATTATTTTACATCCTAATTGTTATGTCCTCTATACCCATTGTACAGCGCTACGGAATATAATGGCGCTATATAAAGCAATAAATAATTAAAGCTGGAGCCTCTAAAGTCCAGCATAAATGTGCATACTACATTGTGCTATCCGTTATGGTGGCCTTCAGCTCAGAAACTGGAAGACAGCACAAATACAGACTACTGCTTTGTCAACGAGAAAAGCACTGCGATGTCTACTAGTTCGCAGTTACTGCAGTATGTGCAGAAGTGTGGGAGAGGTACTTCCTTTATGATCATAGTTTCCTCTTCATAGAAAGTCAGGATATGTGATTAAACCGATAAGTCCCGGTCAAATTCCTGCATGAAAAGGCATCAAAGATGAAGCCGCCCAAATGCCCCAGGTGTGTTTACATTGAAGCATCCCTGCCCCCAGCATGTAAACCAGTCCAAATACATAGCCTAACTGGAACCAACAATACCAATCTCCCAGCAAACTGAAAAGCTACATCATGTGATCACAGCTGCCACTGCTGATTGGCTGCTCACAACAGGAAGTGCTGGCACCCTGCTTACTAACAAACTACCCCTTGAAGGGCATTCACGTTCAGCAATGTACACAGAAGAGTTTGTTTATGCATTATTGCACAATTAAATAAGCACACCTTGTATCTCTGTTTTAACACATTGTGTCCCAGACGACCTAACGCATTCAAGGCATGTAACAAAATGAAGTGAGCAGCATATACCTTTCTCACGGACTCCCTTATTGCCTGGTGCTCTGGGGTGAATAATGAATGCCCCGTATGGCTGGCTAATTGACTGGCAGCAGCTGTCTGTGAGAAGAACCCGGTCACCGCTCCACAGCTCCTGCCAGCAAACAGAGCTCCTTTTCCGGATAACCTCATCTGGAGGGAGCTGCACAGCCTCAGAGCCATAGTCCGCGAGTCTGCAAAAGTCACTGCGACCTGCAATGTGACAAGGACACACTCACTGTAACCTGCCAGTGGTAACAACGTGGGTTTAAAGCTTCACTATTAAGCATCTGCAATTATTGCTGGATTATCAGCAAGCATAGCTAAGGATGATGGGAGTGGGAGTACATTTTAGTCACCTACTTTTTTTTGGATTAAAATGAACTCGATATACACTTCCAAAACATTTAATTACCTACTGAGATCAAAACATGTTTATTTACAGGCAGAAAAGGAAAAATAAAGCCATTCACTCACAATGCCTGGGAGTAAATACTATAAGAAGTTGGGTTGCTGAAGGAGCAGGATCGCCTCCATGCACAGGGATTAAAAGGGCAAGTCAGTTCTGGTCACGTGACTGCGATGTCGCCCAGTTAAAAGGCCGGTCTTTCAGAGACGGAGGCTTCTTAGTATCTTACAAGCACTGGGCGGGAGTGTCTATGCAAAGAGGGAAGCAACGGACTTTACTAATTATGAAGTCAAAATCATAAAAGCATTATTGAATTGAACAAATCAATCAATAAATCCACTAAGATTTTTTAAAAACTTTAGTAGGATTTAATGAAACAGCAGACATATTTAGTAATATACTGTAAACAAGCATGTGTATCATTTTATAACCAAACACACAGACAAAAACCATTAAAAGGAAGAAAGTTAAGAGTATGTAAACTCAAGGGCTTAGGATCCAGTATTTAGGGGTATATATATATATATATATATATATATACACATACATATATATATATATATACATATTTATATATATACATGTCCTGATGAAAGTCTATAAATAAAAAGACTGAAACGTTGACTAGAAAATCGGAGTTTTGTGCAATAATTTAAGACAAGTCCCAGGAGTGCAGGTAACTATTATTGGAATTTATACATATATATACATATATATATTTATATATACACATATATATATATATGAATATATATACATATATTTATATATACCGGTGTATATATATATATATATATATATATATATATATATATATACCCTCACTGGCCACTTTATTAGGTACACCTGTTCAGAAGACCACACCGGGTGCCACTCCTGTCAGCCAAGAAGAGCAAGACTGATGAGTCTCGATTCCAGCTGCAACATTAAGATGGCAGGGTCAAACTGGTGTAAACAACATGAAAGCATGGATCCATCCTGCCTTGTATCAACTGGTTAGGCTGGTGGTGGTGTAATGGTGCGGGGGACATTTTCTTAGCGCACTTTGGGTCCCTTAGTACCAATTGTGCATCGTTTAAACATGACAGCCTACCTGAGTATTGTTGCTGACCATGTCCATCCCTTAATGACCACAGTGTACCCATCTTCTGATGGCTGCTTCTAGCAGGGTAATGCACCATGTCACAAAGCTCACATCATCTCAAACTTGTTTCTTGAACATGACAATGAATTCACTGTACTCCAATGGCCTCCGGAGTCACCAGATCTCAATCCAATAGAGCACCTTTGGGACATGGTAGAACGGGAGAATGTCTTGGCATGTCCCTTTCAGCATACCCTTGTTCTAGGCAAAGGAGTTGGAAGCAGAAACCGTAAACTTGTTTTGCACGGCACAATACAATCAATATATAAAAAATGTCCGAGGTGTATAAATGGGTTAATAAAATGTATCCCCTTCAGCATCACTTGCATTATCTGTATAATTAAACGGATTATGATAAATATGTAGAATAGTATTTAAGGAAAAGGGCATTTAAACTATAAATTGCTTTTAGAATAAATATGGTTTCAGGGGACATGCTTTCCAGCCTAGCCTTACTAAAAACATTGCTGAAAATAATAGGAATGTGCAAACGCTATCCTCTTTTAAATGAATTTACGTGTTCGCAGCAATCACTTATTCCAGGGAACGTTTAATATTTGATAGTTAGTCTAATGTGAGAAGTTATAGTTTCTATCTATCTTTGGGACTGGACTTAAATGTGCTGTAAGTGGAAGGCATGTCTCCTGGAAATGAAAACACAGCACACTTTCTAATGACAAGCATCAGGAAATGTCGGCAAAAGAAACACATTCATAGAGAAGACAAATAAAGGAAGTGGTACATGGACTATTTAAGGGGAGCTACTTCTGCGTATTAGTCACACATGCCACATTGCATGGAGTTACCTAATGGAAAATGCTTGTGCTTGTTTTGGCTTTTTGTACCCATCCCCTGGGTCCTTCATTTAAGCTCCAAGCATTCTTTTACTTGTCAGAGTAATCTTATGACTGACATGAGCTACGGAGGAAAACAGGGTTTGCACAATTAGGAACAGAATAATTCTATTATTTACTTTTAAGATTTTTCTTTCATTAACACTTAAATCGAAGGGTTAAAAAATACCATTTACTGAATTTCACACTTGTATAACTAAATGCAGCAACAAAAACATAATTCCTAGTTCATTGGGATACCCAAACCCTACCCAGAAATCGTTCCTAAATCATGTCATGATTTTGTTTTTTAGCTGGGAACATTTATTTGTCATGTGACACAAAAGTGGTACTGATACGTTGTTGCCATAGAAATTGAAAGAGATGAAAATATTTTTTTCTGTTGTTTTTATGTGACTCAACTATGTGAGTGAAGAATAACATGCTAGATCATGTAAGTTTTTTATTTCCTTAATGTACTAGCAATTGGGATACCGTGCCAAATGATTATTCACGCTGTCAGAACTCGTGAAACTGTACGGCATTTATTCTATGATCAGCCAAATGTACCGCTTCTTTAAAAAAAATGAAATGACTTTTCTTGCTCGATAAAGGCTGCAATCTACTGGGTACCCAGATGTTAACCTCACATGATAACACCTACGGTTTATTATCATTTATTGATTTATGTGGCAGAAAACAAACTGGACCCTGTGCAAGTTGTGACTTCAAAAATACCCCCACGTGAAAATAGAAATAACATTTTAATTATAAAACAGATGCCTCAAAAGTAACCATAAAAATACATCTCTTTGTCCTCAGGAAATCCCAGATCAATATTTCAAAGCAAAAAGTCCACAGCTGCAGAGATCTGGTGTTGCCATAGGTAGTGATGTCAGGTGCTGCTAAAGTGACATTCATAAAATAGGGTTATGATCCAGACTTCCTCATCTGGCACTTTATCCCAACTCGTGACGAGCTGTTTAACTCAGTCATTCCAGGTCTGTATGTACTAAAGAATGGTTGCCATCCCTCTACTCATAATCTACTTATGAGTCTGATTCTGCAGAGGCTGACCACATCGGACTGTTAAAAGTTCTAGAATCCAGAAATGGAATCAGTGCCATGTAGATCATATCCAATGGATAGGGCCAATTTAATCACCTACTCCAACCAGTAGCTACTTTTACCATATGCAGTGGCCCCATTGCAGATGTGCTGCTCTAGCGATTTGGATGCATAATGGTATCTGCAGCAAATACGGTATTTTGAGTTTTAGTTATTGCGGGAACTTACCTTCTGGCCATGATTGATCCCAGGTGTTGTCCCATATTTAGCACCTTTGGCATCTCCTGGGTTGATTTCTCACATCTCTTTGTTGCTGTACGGACAGCCATGTATTGTGACTTTAGTGTTTCGATGCATCGCTCTATGGCTAAAATCGCTTTCACGTTTAGCATTTCAAGCCTTTGTGACTATTTCATCCAGATACTGCGTTCTCCCCATTGCCCTTGTAGTGAGCCTGTTTCAACTGTTTAGCCTGATTTTGGACTCACATTTTGAAATGTGAAGTGTATGCTTTTGGACATATAAGCAGCATTAATTTGAGGGCAAATATTCACCTTTTAGCAAAATTTAGTATTCTCATTTTCCTACTTGTAAAAATTTGACTATTTGGTTAATTGATTTTTCATATATCCAGCACAGCCTCTCCCACATATTTAAATTAACTCATTGTATTATCGTCTGCCCCTTAAATGTAATGTCATTTTATCCATCATCGTCTCAATATGTTCTCACACTGCTTCCAAACCTCTGATGCTCTAGATTTAGACCATGACATAGTTTAGCATTCCTCGCCTTCTCTCTTCCTGTATTCTATTTTTTAAATATTTGACCATTTACATAGTGATCTTTAAGTTACCTTTGCATTAAGAGTTGATCTTTTCTGTGCTCTCTCACCGGAATGTTGAACTTTAGGACCCCGTGGGCCTACAAACCGGCCAGGGTTAACAAACGTCTGGCTAAGCACAAGTGGCTCAATGACATTTTAACTCTAGGAAGACTGTCCAGGGATCCTGGTCCATATCTGCCCATTGAGGCCCAGGGTTCAACACTCTCAACGCTCTTTTGGCTTTATATGTGCATGTGATTAAAAGGACTGGACAGCCTCACCAGATCTCCGGGCAAGTTCCTTCTATCTCCTAGCGGGGGAGCCGTGTTTGTCCACTAAAGGATGTCTGGAGCTAGCCCTGCCTCTGTACGCAGTTAGCCCTTACTCTTTCTGCAGCTAGCCCAACTAATTACAAAGCCACCCCCAGAAGAGGGAGAGCTCCAGATAGCCTACCCTGGGAAGTTCCCAAGTATTTGGCATTTGGTATAGATAATATAATAATAGACAAAAATATTGTTAGCAAAAGAAAGATGCATTATATTTGTCAAGAAACAATCAAGAAATAATTATATCAGAAATTAGTCTCCTAAAACGTTCTTGCATGTAATTATTGCGTCTCGGCTCAGACTGACAGAAGATGCACATTTTTAGATGACTGTCTACAGTGATTAATAATGATTTGATGAGATAAAGGAAGAAAAATAGCACAGCAAATTTGATATTGGCACTGTTTAACCCCTGCAGATAATTTGGAAGTACTTGAAGAGTCCTTTCAAATATTGCCTGATTAGAATGATGCTTAAAGCAGCATAATTTGGCAATTCCCTTCCTCATTATGACTTTACATCATGAAGGTTAGCTTCACTGATTACACAGTTATATTTAAGTATAACACAGGATATGAGCCTGTAGCAAAACTATCTGGCAGATATGGAACCTAATACAAAGTTTGTCTAATGTTTTAATCGCGTCAAAAAGTATGATAAGCGTATTTAACAGAATGTGTGTGTGCATTCCCAGTAGTGGCGCAAGCATGACCTGTGGTTTTTTCTCTGAACTTATGATGTCATAACAGCCAGCTTCACATTGCAGAGAGACAGGAACAGTAAAGCAAAATAATGTTGGACAGTTAACAGCTATACCTCTGAACTTCCCAGGGTAGACTACTTGGAGCTCTTCCTCTTCTGGGGGAGTGGCTTTGGTAGGGGGCAGGGCTAGCTATCTATAGAGGTGGGGCAATCTGTGCACAAGGATGAGCTAACGGGGTCTTAAGTGGGTGGGGAGTAGGCAGGAGAGTGGATGCGGCCAAGCTCTGCTCCCTTTTCTGAAGAAAGAGGAAGGTGACCCAAAGACTTGGGGAAGCAGCTCTTCTCCTGGAGACTCCGGTTCAAACCCGGAGAGTCCCTACATCTGTCAGTAGCTTGTTATATGGCGGTATTCTTCTGGGTGACAGTTAAATCCATTACAGCCATTCTCAAAGTAATTGAACCTATTTTTTGAATGTTATAAATCTTGAAACGTTGGTCCTGGTTTGGGAACTAGTTGATGAGCCTAGAGATATGTTCAGCATGGAACACTATTACCCTAGTTATATCCACTTATTGTACCACATTTGTATTACACTGTAACGCTAAATAAATCTGTTAGTGTTCAATAAATAAGAAATTACATACTAGTAGCCCATATCATATGTCGTATTTAGCTTTGCTTTCAATAATTTTATGGACAGAGGGATATGTAACTGTGAGAATCATGTAGAATCCTAAAACTGCTGACACAAGTATCGTGTGTTGCAGGTTTTTCCTAAGGCAGTGCTGTTGAATGATAACTGTGTTTCACTTTCCTTGTATGGATTCTTATGTAAACAGATCATTTCCACAGTTTCTAAACCAGATGCATGTAATTCTCCTTCCTGTTGTACCTACTTCCTGTTGATAATGGCTATAACAGACTGTACACTGCGGCTTGATGAATTTTCTTTTCGGTTACATGCGCTGTGTATGCTCACGTTATGCAGCACGTAACCATTATAAAAACCCTTTTTTTGTTGAAATAAAAAAAATAAATTATGTATGAATATTTTTTTATGAACATATATTTATGTGGGGTCCCAACTGGATTCCCTCATACATTCTATGGAACAATACATGCACTTTTACCATGTACAAAGTCTTACAATAGCCCTTCTAGCACCTAATATGCACCACCAATAGGAATCTATTATCAAAAGGGCTGAGATCATTCCTGGTTTGACATTTTAAGGGTCCAAAAACCAGTTACTATTGGTATGTGATAGAATTTTTTTTGCATATAAAACAATAATTCATACTATTAAAATATGCAAAAATTGACTTGTTTTTAAACAATTCTCCATTGTACTAAATCCTTCTTTTCTGCGTCATGTGGATCATATCTACTAATAACATCAAGTGTATTCAGTTACTAGACAACTCGCCATACTGTATATCCTCATAATAGTTTTATTTATTCTAGAATAACAGGTACTGAGTTGAATTCACACACGTTTCTTTTATTAAAACAATCTATTACAACCTGCAAAGCGTCATGTTATACCTGGAGACTAGAATTACATGAACGTTCATGTCATTTATGTGTTTTGGGCTTCTAGCCCACAGAAGGTAAGAAGTGAATCATGCAGAGAGTAGAGGAGCTAAAACATTTACATACAGTTCTTCAGTCAGTTCCCTCGCAGTTTATGCAGTGGGTTTTTATTCATATGCCAATGGAACCAAGGGATCTAAACTGTTTTTACTAGACTGTAACAGCCGGTAACAGTCCTAGAAATGTTTAGGCAATCACACATCCTCCTTTCTCCTTGAAGGGATTCTTGTCTTCAGGAATACCCTTTACAAGAGGATCCTCTCCAGAGTTTCCTTCAATGTAAGTTTTGATTTCTTCACACATTTTGGATACCTATTAGGAAAAATGGAAATCATGGTTAGATCTACTAAGTCTTCAACCGAACCTATTTATCTTGGTAGTTATTTGTGATCCAAAATTGTGTGAGTATTTCTAGAGAGGAAGTCGATTATATTTTATTAAGGAAGAGAGGAGAAATAGGGACAGATTTATGGCAGAAGGACAACGATGGTGAACCTCAATTGTTTAATACAATTAAACAAATGCAGACGTTGCTACTTTTCTTTGTGACCTGGGAAACATATGTTTCAAATGCGATAAGATCTGTGTGCTTACAATAATAAGATTAGTGGTGTGGCTGTCATAATCTGAAATACATTCTAATATATTACATAGCTGGCCCTACGGATATCTGTTTTACCCTGGATACTGTTATACCCTGGTGTGAAATAGGGCAGAAAAGTGGAATATAATGTTATAATGTTTGTGTTAGACAAACCAAAAAAAAAATGTGAATTATTGTTTATGTGAGAATTCAGAATATATTCAACATTATACATATGTAAATGTGCAATGATACTGCCTATATTGTGCGTATCCATGGGATTTAAATGAAATACTTGTGTGTGTGTGTATATAAAGCAGAGCATGCGCATGGCTGTTATTCACACAATAATTCATGTTTGATTGATGTTTATGCACTATAATCATTATTATGTATATCTAAAGGACATAAATGAATACATGCATCGATATAACATAACACTAACCCAACAAATTGTCCTTGTTAGAGGATATTCTATACAGTGCATTGCTTATACTAATGAAAAACAATACCCGGTTAGGAAATATATAATTTACTTGATCTAAGGGTAGTTGATCTAATGTCCCTTCAAGCGTCTTATCAAATATTATGTTTTCAAAGCAGCACTAATGTGAGTTATTCTGTTTCTTAAACCAGGTGTAGAGTGATTCTGCTGACGGAAAAATGAAAAAGAAATAATCTCTCTGGCTGTTTATTTAGCCTAGCGGTGTATTTTTTAGTGCTGTGTAAATGTTTCATCCGCTTATAGGAAAATTGTGTAGCAGATAAAAGATCGGGAGTGAGACCACGTTGTAGGAAAAACTAGCCTCTCGCATAGTAATAAACAATGTCAGGCGCTTAGAATGCTGTGGAGTATCACTCCCATCACACCCAGACAGCCAGAGGCTGGACATAGTGGGAGTTATACTCCACAACAGCTGGAGTATCATATTGTCTCTTCCTGCCCCCCCCCACCACTGGACAAAAGATCACCTGCTGAAATATCCAGAAATATTAATTTATATTGAGAAATAATAGGAAAATTTGAACTTAATTTCCAGCAAAAAAAGTCTTGATTGATTTTACTTCACTTTAGACTCTCACGAAAATTGCTAGGAAAGTTTACTCACCAGTTGTCTCTCAAGTTTCACTTCTTTCTTGAGTTGTTCAACTTCCATTTTTAGTTTATCCTTTTCTGTTAAATCTTCTATATTGATCACCGGCATTTTCTGATGGGGGAAAAAAGGAACAATGTATGCCGATGAAGCCTTACGAGAACTTGTCATAGTATGGTGGAGGTCCCTACATGAGGAGACGTCTCCAAGGACATGAACTTACTTGTGGCTCTGCAGTCCGGAGTTGTATTCCCTTGAAGTAGCAACTTCCTCTCCAGCAGCCTCCTCGTCTACCTTCCTAAAGCCACTCCAACAATAGCAGCTTGCTGTTTTTTAAACTGATCTGCATAATCTCTGATAATCTGATTGCACCCAAGGGCTGTAACAATATACGTTCACGCGTTAAAAAAAATCACACTAATTCAAATAAATAGGCGTGTGCCCTAAAGTCATCAGATTTTAAAATATATATTTAGGTTATTATTTTACATTATATTATTTTATTTTATTTCAGTGCTGTGAATATTTCCTTAGCCAAGAGGCTAATAACCGATCCTAATGGGGTCATTAAAGCGTCATGTCTTAATCCAGTTAATAGCAAAGGCAGTTTAATCTGGTATTAGCGTAGACACATACTTTATATGACACGAGTCATAGAGTTTCTTATTAATTATAACAAAGGCCACATTTACGACACTGTTTAGTGAAATGTATTATTTATTTTCAAAAAGGCATAGTTACCAAATTCTGTCAGGTACCTGATGGCTCAGAATTCAGCCACAGTTTGTGTGTCGGGATTTATTTGAGGACAGGCTAGAATTGTATATCCCTCCTACTTGTTGTCTGCAGGCAACAGTCTGTTTTATTTGCTAATACCTAGACACCAGCAAAGTGTTTAAGATTAGTCTGTTAATTTTAAATTGTACACAAAGTATTTATATTTTTGTATATTTTTAGGCTAATCTGACCTCTTTTATAGTACCATTTATAGACATAGTGTGTTCCATGTTACTTCATGTTAAATCCTTTAGATTTTTTGGAATGTCTACTTGAGAGCGCTGTCATTTTTGAAATAGCCCATTCCTCTTATCACTTGGATCTTAGAATCTCATCAACTCTTCTGTGACCCATGTGCATAAGGCAATGTCGAAGCCTGGTCAAAGCTAGGCTAATCTGACCTCTTTTATAGTACAATTTATAGACAGAGTGTTGTCCGTTTCACTTTCATCTTAATATTCCTGCCATCATGGTTTTTGCAGGCAAGGGTCCCTTTGGTACCCTTCATGTCAAATGTACCTTCCCTTCCCTTTTACCTCTTATACCTTTAATACCTTACCCTATATGTATCCTTCATGTACTAAATCGTCCTTATTGTCTCCCCATCTCATCAACTCTTCTTTGACCCATGCGCATAAGGCCAATGTCGAAGCCTGGTCAAAGCCTTGAGTGGGTGAAACGCTTTGCGTATTTGGACTACAGCATATACTTTTATTTGTATTTGGTTTGCGAAGATACTTTTAATTGAAATCTGTGTGTTTGATCCTGAGGGGGATACATGAAAGACTCCTAATGGATAATGTAAGATACTACTTTTTTCATTACAATTGTGGATGCTGTTTTTCTTCTCTCTCTCCTACTGTGTTGAACGACACATACATACATACACCTGAAGCAATTTACCAAATCTTGGGAGCATACATTGATTCTTCCGTTGCTAGTGCAGCCATTATAGGGAGGGCATTTTGTGTTTAATTGTACTGCAATATTTCCATCGTATCTGTTTTTATTATAAAGGTTTCAATCCAAGGATTGCAATTAAGAACACTTTTAATCACCATTTAAAGTAGACTTGGGCGCCGGTGAACTCTTCATGTTCCTCTTCCGGGAAAAAATTCTTTGTATACTACGAATATTGGCTCTTTTCCATGTTCGTTAACATGCAGGGGTTAATACAGGGATTTAACAAAATTCATATGGCAGATAATGTATTTTCATTAAAAGTAAGTTACCAAAAAGCATGTATAATATGCTGTAATAGACTTGTAAACTCTGTTAAATTATATGGGTCTTAATTATTTAACTTGAATTGTTATATGACATTTTTTATTTGGAGAATATTGAGAATAATACTTTGTGCTCTAGGTACCTCAGTAACAATATAATTATACTTTAAAAGCTGATAATGCTGACACGATTATAAATATGCTGCATATATTATCACATTTATCCCCAAAAGTAGCCATGGTCTTGACCCCCCCACACACACCACATTCTTCCTCTTCTGTTTCTGGCCACCGTCATGTATACCTCCCAACTGTCCTTTTTTATGGGCAATATCCCTGTAAGTCACCCTAATGTAACCTTTTGGGGCAGTGGTGATCAGGGGCAGCTTGGTAACATCAGAGGAGTTCCAGTGATCAGCACAGACCTCAATCACAGCTCCCACATGGTTGCCTCACAAAGTGAGATACCGGTATATGACATCACATTGCATCATTCTGCATCAATAAATTGATTAATTGTGAAGTTGAGACCCACCTCAGCCACAGCCGCACTTCTAACCATGCCCTTCATAAAGATGTCATGTTTTGGGCACCTGAAATAATAGAGATTATAGCCATATATCTTCTTCGACTGGTTTCTCTGCTATGAGATAAATAGATTAAAATAGTACCTTTAAAAGAGTCCTATCTCTCTATATTATTCATCTTTTATAATTTAAAAACAAATGTTTCAACCACTTAATTGTGTTCACTGGCTTGTGTGGATATATGGAAGTCAGGGTCAGCAGGTGTCCATGTGGTTGTCCAGCGTTCCAGCATTTGTTTCTTTCATGGAACATCTGGTTTGCTGGCAAATTGTAATCTGTGTAAATAACGTTCTGGCCAAAATTCAATGAAGGCTAAAGTTCCCCGTGTCACTGTTTTGCTTGGCGGGCTAAACCAGAGATATTACAGGATTTGGACAGTTTATAGCTAATGATATCGTGAACCATGTGCTTCGAATATAATAATCTGGAAACATGCCTCTATGTGTTATTTAAAGTCTTTAACGTATATAACAGTATACTTCGTTAAAGATTACTGTTACAGAGGTCTAATCACTTTCCTCAAATACGTTTTATTATATTATATATATATGTATATTTTTTTATTATTATGATGAATATAGAAACATACCTTACATGTTCACCTTAAAGATGCCTGGACGTATGGTGAAGTCCTATGAAAAAATGTCCTTCAACATAGAATTAAATGCTGCGCGCAGAAATGTGGATTAATGTTTGTAAAACTTGGTTTTACCTAATTTTGCTCCAATAAACGTCCTTTTCATAAACATGTGAGGTACCAAACAGTTTCGTTATATGACCGGTTTTCTTTTTTAGCAGAATCCAGGAACATTTTGTATGCAATTATAAAAGTAAAACCTGGTCACAACGTGGCTATGTGGATATTTTTAAGTCATGCTCTATACCTTTAACATAATTAAAACACAGGCAAACTAGGAATAAATATGTATTTTTATTTATCACATCCCTTTGAATAATATATTGTTTAAAGGTGATATTAAAAATGAATATGTTTGGTGGGTATTTGTTAGAATTATATGTATGATCGTTGAATCATTTAAAGCAAAATACTAGGTTACTTTTGAAACATTACCTACATTTTACGTTTATTAAGGGTTTCTGGGGATATATCAGACTGTCCTGTGAAATGGGGCACATGCTCACCTTAATTTATTATCTATGCAATTCACTAGAATTATTAAATATATATACATATATATATATATATATATATATATATATCTTTTTTTAAACTATTCTTTGACAGTATCTTGTATCACGATTTTAGCCCAGTAGTATGCTTTGGAATCTTTTTCTTAATCAAAAGGTAAACCAAGAGTCTTTCACACATACCTCTTACACCACCAAGCACTGTAATGACAGTGTATGGTTTATAGAGGATAGAAGTGAAAGAAAAGATTCATTATGTGTCATTATCCACAATCTTGATAAGATTTTACCAATGTGTGCTTTAGCATTCTGTCTGTGTGGGAATAAAAGGGATTTTGTGACCTTAGTATTGTGAATATATTTGTGTTTAGTTGACTCACCCAGTCCAGGAAACAGTCTGAAAAATACAACTGTTTTATTATATTATACTTTCAGGGTTACCATCTATTAAATTGCCATATGATGATTTCTCTACTTAAATGGATAGTTTACTGTCACCACTAAAGGAGAATGCAAATTAAAGTAATGGTGTGAATACTTTAATGTGTCCATTCTTCAAAAACATTAAAAAAGGGAAGAGGGAGTTATATATGTTTGTATGTATGTAAGCTGGAATGTATAAATGTATGTTAGCATTGTTGTCTATGTATAAGTGTCTGTGTGCATGGATGTCTATGTATAAGTGTCTGTGAGCATGGATGTCTATGTATAAGTGTCTGTGAGCATGGATGTGTATGCATAAGTGTATGTGGGCATGGATGTCTATGTATAAGTGTGTGTAAGCATGGATTGATATGCATAAGTGTGTGTTAGCACGAGTGGTGTGAGAGGCAGCGTGTGTTAGAATTAGTGTGAACATGTGTTAGTGAGTATGAGTAAGTGTGTGTGGAGCAAAGATGGCAAAGGCAGGCTGTTTGGGGGCACTCATAAGCTGTTTGGGGACAATGATAGCATTGTCGGACATGTTGCTTGCTGAAGTGGGGGGCAATTTTCACACCGGGGCCCTGTGGCTTCTAGTTACACCCCTTATGATGGCCGGAATGTCCCTTTTAATAAGTGTGTGTGTAGCATCATTGTAGCAACCACTGGCTTCGTTGCTACACAGAGTTGGTCCATTTTAGCATTTCTAGAGAAGCATCTAGATTGTAAGCACGTTTCCACGGTGCCCTCCTCATCTGTTGTCAAATTGTTATGCTATATACTACTTTTATTGTCCGGTCTACCCATTGGACAGCGCTGTGGAATACGATGTCGCTATATAAAACAATAAATAATAAGCATCTAATAAGTTTGTAATTCACACTTCAGTAATTTTACCAAATATGATGCTTTTGAAATTCAGTAAAAAAGTTCCCTGCAAATTTTCCATGATTGGTAACGATCCATGTTATTGGAAGATTGTTTACTTAGATGTGTCATGACAAAAAAAATATTGCGATAAGGCTTAGGAATACTTAATGTCCTTATATTCACCCCACTTCCAGTAACTGTGTTTTCTGAATAAATAAAAAGAAGATATTATTGGAAACAGGTGACAATTTCAACATCAGTAAATAATTTTATCTGAGAAACGGTGTCTAGATCAGTTTCACTAGTAACCGTGCATTAGTGATTTGTACCATAATATAGTATAAAGGTTTACTGGACTGGTTGTGAAAACACCGTAGTCCTCCAGTCTTCTAAAATAATTTTCTTTCATCCTCTTCTTGTGAACTGCCCGTCGGTCAAGGGCATGCTTACTGGCATAATGGTTAATTTTTCCATTTTTTTTTTCAACTGAGCACAAATCTTAGCTTTTATTGTTCTACGGTAGCTCACTGTCGTTAGGAGAAACATAATGCAGTGTGTTTTATAAGCATCCACATAATAATATGATACATTTTAAATATGTGTAATAGAAATATTTTACTACATAGCTAATCAGGATGTGAAGGTCAGGTGCTAGAAATAATACATTTATGAAAACTGACAAAAAATGACATTGGGATATTAAAATATCATTAAATTCTTAAAACAAGTATAAGTATAAAAAAAGTGATTCTTTTGCAAACTTTGAAACCATAACAAACAATAGAATGTTTCTGTTGAATGGACCGAAGGCTGCTTTAACCAGAATGACTTTTTTCCACATACCATTAGTTAATCGCATGAATTGATAAAGAAAACGCAGTCATAACCGTGTCACTGTATAAGCGCTGCATTTTTGATAATCTGCCATAAACATACAGCTGGTGCTGGATCTACTCTTACTGTAGGATTTTTTACATATAGTGTTCTCAATGAAAGATAAGTAGGGATGGCGTATAGGAAGAGGTAAGCAGGCAGGTGCAAGGAGATAATGTTATTCTAATAGCTATGTATATGTAGCTTCCCGGTTTTACAGTCTGGCGATCTGGCACACCGGGCAAATACATAGCGGGCCCCTGGCCACCTGCACTACGCACTCAACCGATCTGCCATTCGGATGCGGCAGCTCGTGGATATTGCCCAGCCGCATGCTATGTGAGCAGAACAACGTAGCGTGCGCCTGTGCATATTTAGCAGTTAGCCGCACTTATGTCATCAGGTGGCCGCTGACCTTAAAGTGGCAGGGTCGCCCTTTTATCGCCAGTCCGGTCCTGCCTTTATTTGTATAAAATTCCAGCTGCAATATAAATGAGAGCATGACTGACAATTTTTGAGAAACCGAGTAAGGGCACCCGGGCTGACCAAGACTTGGGTATCTAAAGATGATATTGACATGGATGGTTTAACTTAGTGTCTGTTGTGTTTTTTTGGGTTTTTTTTGTAATGACCCTAAAAACTAAATATTTATTTAGACGAGATGTGCTTTCCAGACTTTCGAAATGAAATATACTACAGAAGGCTGCAGTCATATATCATAGTGGCAGTAGTTATATTGTAAAGTTATTGAAATAAAAAAAGAATGTAAATTAGTTTGCTTGGCTCATTGTTCATGATGTTAGATGCCTGCTGGGCTCTGATTTTTTTCATTTTTTTATGTATATTTACAAATAACAGTATCATATAAATGAAAACTTTTCTCTCCAACTAAGGATGGAAACCTCTGTTTATTTTGTTGTGCTGCACGAGGGAGCTGTCATCTTTCTGCCACATTGCATTTCAAATACAGTCTCACCGAAAGATACTTGTGATAACTTTTATAGAGGGACTGCTGGAAACAGCCTGCTAAAGTAATTCAAGTAGAATACAAGAAGCTTACTGCAACTTCTTTTAGTGGCTGACGATTGTATTCTGATGCAATTATCTCATAGGGATCATGGGTAATCGACATTTCTCTCCATTACCCATCGACTCTCTTGGTCGGCCATCAACCAGTGAAGTGCAGGTGCAGTTCACTGGTTGATAGCCGAGGAGGCCCCTGCTGGCAACCAATAGAGTTGCTCGTACGGACGCAAAAGTGTTAACCCCGTATTAACCCCCTATAAAAACTGCAAAAAAGAACACAAACAATGTACAAGAATAATTGCCCGAACCGAACACAGGAACGGGCGAATATTTGTGGACTACGAAGATTTTTTCCCCACGAAGACCAACACGAACAGTTGGCCCAAGTCAGGGGAAATCCCAGGACAAAGATGGCTCAGGACCAAAACCTCAGTCTACCTGTGAATGGACAGGTCCTCCTGGTCTTATATTGTGGATGTATACTTCAGTCAGGGTCTTCCAATCGTACCCACTTACTGGTAAATTTAATGTACCATGCAGAAGGAAAGTAAAGCATTTTATTATCAGAATTGATATTCCAATACATGCAATCATTGTAATGAGCTACTTAAGGGTTAATATTATGAAGATCCTGAGGTCACCTCATATCAAATGTTTCAAAGTATGGTTATGTAGACAATAAACGTGTTTCACATGGCAAATTGGGACATGTTTTTGTTTTTATGTTATGCAGCTATGGTGCAAGGGTCTATCAAGACTATACATGTTACTTTATGACCTGCTAACAATTATTTGGGTAATTCAGTGAGGCATGTAGAATCTTTTTTGTTGTTTTACACACATCATTGTGAATTTTAGACTCATTTCTAGAACACTGAAGAAAAGAGGGGCATGAGAGTTCTGGGTCCATAAGAGAGACTGTACCTCCAGAACAGGAACCACTGTTTGGGAACGTTTCCTCAATATTACTGGATACATAACAAGTTTACTGGTCTTGACGAGTGGTGTTGATGTTTAATATCCTCATTAAGAGAACAGCAGCCCCTAGAGGCTTCATCTGGCAATCAATCTGACTAGAGTTCGCCTAGGTTTTATTTTTCCATCTGTAACATTTTTGTTTTTTTCATCTGTAACATTTTTGTCATTTTTATGATATCATTTGCATCAATAAGAGGGGGCCTCTTGCCATTTAATCCACTGGGGTAAAGTCCACTTTTAGCTCATTGTTAACCAACCTGTGAGGTTCATACTCCATAGGTGCCCTTCGAATGGGGTGACTAGATGGTCCCCCTTTTCAGGGCATAGTCCGTTATTGAGGCTTCTGTCACTGGTTATAAACTTGAAACTCTTAAGATAAAAATAAGTGTGATTTGAAATGAATCTGGTATTTTACATTAATGCTTTTTAAATACTTTTCCACTATAAGCTATGTGAGTAACTACCAAACATTGTATTTGTTTTGGATACCGGCCTTAAATCTTATATTTACAATATTTCAGAATTCCAGAAAAGATACATATTTAAGCATAGTTACCGTCTGTCCTTATGTGGGCATACCGGACGATCACGCATATAGAAGCTTTGTCCTAGCATTAATTTATGTAAAAAAAAAACGTCCCGGTAATTTTTTTTAAAACCTGTAGACGCTTATCGATTGAGCAGTCATGTTTGTATGTTTTTTTGTTTGGTATTTATAACAATTATGATCTTGCCAGGGAAATCTACCTAGAGATCTCCGTTTTCAGGGGGAGTGGCTTCAGGAGGGGATGCGGCTAGCCTGAGGGCGGAGCCAGACATGCAAGGGGATTCTGTACGTATATATATATATATATATATATATATTCACCGCAAGGCAATGAAAAAAATTAATAATAACAGTAACTTGTAAAGATTTATTCACAAGGCCTCAAACCTTAGTACAAATGAAACCACATGGGTGAATCATCAGACTAATGCACTGATAATGCTTTTGGCTTCTTTGTAATGGGAAACAAACAGCCTTTTTAATCTTTCCCTCTTTCACCATCTCTGTCTTTATTGAGACTGAGCTGCCATTTCACCATTGTTTCATTAATGGCATATTACAAATGATAATGTGATGATCATATACATAAATGCTAACGTATATATAAAATGGCAAAAGAGGTTTGCGCAAATATCCTATCTTATATAAAAATAAAGCATTAATTTATTGTGAAATAAAAAAAAAAGTGGTGGTCATTAATCCGGGTAACCCATTGCACAAGCCAAAATGTTCTTAAGGGGTTGTTGGTTCCCTAGTGCAGAAGACATTTTGGTTCTTGGAACAACATCACACATATATTGCTTATGGTTTTTTTTCGGGAATGGCACAAGTGAGTTAAAACCTAATATGCACCATGGGGCAGACTATTAAGTGTCTCCCTGTTCTTGGTTGAGTTGTTCAAAAGCCTTTATTCTTTGATTTCATGCTTCAAGGATCTCCTGATGTCCATCCCAAGTGTAAAGGTTAGTCCAGATGGCGACCTCCATGGTCACTTTTGTGTTTGGATGTGGCAGTGGGTTTAATTATTCTGACCAGGGGCCTCCAACATTTGCTGTGGAATATGATGGCACTATATAAATAAAATAATAATAATAATGATATGCATTTTATGTAATATGTGCCACATAAATAATGCAAATAAACCATTACTCACTTTAAACTTAGTTACAGAAAAATACTTTATTAGAAAAAAGGTTTGTGCCTAACAAGGGGTGTTGCCATACTCATACTCATAACATGCTGGATCCACCAAGAGAAGTGTAGTTTATTTAACATTTCTCCTAGAGATGTGAGCAGGTCCCTGTTATGCATTAGTCTGTTATGTATTTAGCATGTCAGTATATTTCTTTTATCACATGCACTGTTGCAAAGTGCTGAGTTCATTGTTGGCGCTAAATTATTAAATGAACATCACAAACATATTTTACTATCTTCTCAGGGTCCAACGTGGCAATATTCTTCTTTATGTTCAAGTAATGGAAGCAAACTCTGAGCTTTTACTGTTACAGCAACTACCTTCTTTAGACATCATCCAATTAACTTTGCTCTTGTTGCTGAATCCTTGCGAAATAAAGAAAAATGCTCACATTCAGTAAAAACATGTAACATGCATCTTAATTCTTCTAACCTTAATTTTGGGATTTAATGACTTGAGGAGTTATATCCAATTATTAGCCCATAGGCCATTTTTCCAGAATTTTCAGAAATATTTAATTTAGCCTTTCAGTGCGCCAAATTAATGTTACTTTTGTTGAAGAACATTCATTGTTGTGCAAAGTTTAATCATAGCCGTGGCTATCCAAGAAAAATGACTACAAATTCCTAAATGTACTAGATTATAAACATGACATGGACAGACTGGTGTCTTCCTACTGCTGGCTATGGATATGCTCTGTTTTTATAGTCAAAATGTTTATTACTTTATTTAGCGCTCTTACTAACCCTCGTTACCCTTGAAAACATCTGTATCTGTCTAACTCCCTGCACCGCTGTAAAAGATTTTGGATTTTACTCTATTTTGCTTACTCTGTTGTCTGAGTGTACTTAAGGTCATTTACAAAACAAAAAAAGTTCAGGAGAGAAAGGAATTTTGTCTGGGATTCGAGTGTCTTGTTCTCTGTCTGCATTTCATGTATAACTGCAAAAAAAAGTGAGTACTACAGTATGTTGTAATTCCCTGTTTATAACAATTTTAAGGATAGGTTTTAATGAGCTTCAACCTCCCTTTATCAAATTGAAAGCAACTATAAATGGGAAACGACTTCATTTCTAATTTCTCGGGGAATTACACAAAAGCGGGGGAATCAATACTCATATGAAGCACACACCACAATCCTTTATTGACAATTAGAAAAGGTACAGGAGTAAAGGAAATGTATACCTAATAAAAAAAAATCACTCTACATACTCAAAATCAAGTAAAAAAAAAACATTTATTGTGTACTCATAACATACATCATACTACCTGATACACTTCATCAGTGTAGTGCAAAAATATTGATTAGATAGTGCTTGCTATTCCACAGACTGTAGCCGGTCAAAGCCGGTAAAAATGTTAATTAAATAAAATTACTTTGATTTCTAAATGAAAAAGGTATGTTTCCGTTCAGTAAATGGGTGTTACTGTTCTTAACATTGTGTTTCTTGGATAGAAGATAATATGTTGTGACATCTATTAAGAGTGAGGACTAGGGATAGGAGTTAAGGGCAAAAAGTGATTAGAGCTAAATAGTGCTTAACTATTAACAATAAGATGGTGATAACATTATGGGGAGGAATAATCATGCGGATCAGGATAAACAGGAAATTAAGATAGCTGCTCCCAAGTAACACAAAAAGACAACAAAGACTCCAGTGTCGCTCTAAGGTGTCTCATTATCACACCGATGAATCAGAGCTGTGACATAATGTAGGCATACTCACAACTATTCATAAATGTAATGAAATTCAAAATCTCAGTTTGCAGACCCTACATGCTACCTTCAGACAGAGACCTTGGGTCCCTTGTTGAAATAGTTTCTAATATGTCACATATTAACTGGCATTACAAGTAATTTGTTGAAACTGGTGACTACTTTGTTCTGCAGAAGAAGCTGTACAATAATTGTCAGTAACAATCTAACCCTTTTACATTCCATGTAGTTGAGTTTGAAC
Source organism: Spea bombifrons (assembly GCF_027358695.1). Classification (NCBI taxonomy): domain Eukaryota; kingdom Metazoa; phylum Chordata; class Amphibia; order Anura; family Pelobatidae; genus Spea; species Spea bombifrons. The sequence continues at coordinate 16,803,528 of NC_071091.1, read as the reverse complement.
ATTGAAGTCTCCCACGAGAATATTTCTTGCCAGAATCTAAGTGCACTCTTTCCATGATAAGTACTTCGTTTTAAACATATTGTTCTGGATCAATAAATACAAGTTATTGGATCACGAAAAATTATTATTTTTTGGTGTTATGTTATCAATGTTTTCCATAACAATCCTAAAGGGTATTATTCACTAAAACCCACATTGGCCAGATAATCTGGGGATTTCATTTTTTTTGGAATTATCACACAGTGTTGCAGTAAGCATACCGACGAATATTATTAATAAGATTATTTTTAAACTCTAATGCTTAAAGGGACACTCCAGGCATCATATGCACTTTAATGCATTTTTTTTTTTTTTTAGGAAGCCCGAGGTGCGTGCTCCTTGGTGCCGCATTCTGTGCACAAGGCAGCAGAAGCCAGACTACGATACCGAGTTCCCTCACGGAGAACTCGGACAAATTCCAACCCCCCCCCATGGGAGGGTCGGATCTTGAGTCTCACCCCGAAGAGTGAGACTCCTTGCTGGCCTTCTTGAAGAGAGGAAAGGGCCAGAAGGCTCCAATCCTCCTCCAGCAAAGTCCAGGCTTCACTGCCTCTTAAAAAGAAAACAGTGTCCAAAAACGCAGTGACAAAATCGTGTGCCAAAGAACTTTAATGCATATGATAGCTGCATGGCCCCTTTAAAATTTTCAAACTCCATGCTAGTTGCTGCGTGGGGTACACACATCTCCCTGTGCCCGATACACTTACTGCCAGTCTGCTCTGGCACTGGCTCTGTGAATGCTGCATGCAGGGGTCTGTTCTGAACCCCATTCTTATGCGCAGAATGAGCTCCCATTCGATTCAATGGGAGCTATTTCCTGCAACTGATTGGCTGCTTCAGTTAAGATTGTTGAGGAATTAATTGATGCCTGTTAATAATTACTTAATAAAGAGGCGACCAAAGCCCTAACCCAAATACAAGGTTTCTCTGCTATGATTGGGTCAAAGCATGAGCTTGGGGCAACTTTCAACATTATTCATGCCTGAACAGATGCACATTCTATTATTATAATGCGGACAAGTTTGCTAGTGAAAGCTGAATACTTTCTTATACCCTCCTAAAGTAAATCTTATGTTGGCACAGATGTGCATGAATGGTCCACATTTAAAGGAGTACTGTTCAAGCAACAAACTAATTTAAAGAAAATGTTACCAATACATGATGCACGTGTTGGGACCTCACTGCCTGAGAACTTCTATTGCCATAACAGCTTGAACTTTCAAATAAAATTAAGTACCCTGTTATTTACTTTAACTGTTTTTAAGAATTTTAATGCAAACAAGCATTTCATCCAACAATCACTGCCTCCTGATCTCTAAAGCTCTCTCATGTCATATTCACCAAATTCTTGTCAGTACATCAAGTCTAGCAGCATTTTATATTTCCATGGAACAGCCACTTTTTTCCAGTGTGAACAATTTCTGACATTTTACGGGTTTACACCTTAGTCAAACAGCAATTCATCTCCATTTGGTTTTGCAATATATAATTTGTCCATCAGCTTCCCTTCCAGACATTGTCAGATGGTAAAAAAATCCCGATCTAAAAAATGTCATAAACTAGGTTTCTCAATTATCCAAACAATATGTTTCTTGTTTGCCTTAATAAAACTTTACTTAACCTAAACTGTTAAGTTAAAGGGACCGTTCTACTAATATAAAACATTAATTACACTTTCTAGTAAGTTAAGGGATATGATAGCTGAGAGACGTTCCTTTAGATTTCTCTCGTTTTTACAAAAGGCATGGGAGATACTGCAGAATCCCCCAAATGGCCCAGAGACTCCTGGTGAAGCGCCACTTCTCTGGATCTCTGGGTTGTTAGACTGGAGTTTAGACATGCCCACACCCTGCCCAATTCTTTCCCACTCCCATACAAATTGGCTAGAACTGCCTATATACAGCAATAGCCCCCCCAACATATGCCAATAGTCCTACCCCTTATGAAGTCACTGCCCCCAACGAGGGAGGGCTCTAGGTAGGAAGATAGGAAGTCCCCAGGTATGGACACTACCACATGGTAGGGTCATGGGATAAGGCGTGTGTAGTGATGGGCCCCTACCACTGAAAACAACATAAATAATACACATGTTCTTGTGGCAGAATGAGGGAGTGAAGGCAACAGGGCACAACAAGAGGGTAGCAGCAAAGGGTGTAACAGAAAAAAGAGGATAGCAGCAACAGGGGTAACAGAACAATGGGCAGCAGCAAAGTGGTACCAGGGGTTAGCAGCAATTGGAGTAACAGAATAAGGGAGTGACAGCAAAAGGGGGTAACAAAACAAAGGGAGTAACAGAACAAGAAATTAGGTGAGATGGTTACTTGGTCGGTGAGATGGTTACTTGGTCGGTGAGATGGTTACTTGGTAAAAGATGTAAAGAGAAAAGTGGTGGAAAGGAGAAAACTGTGTGAAGGAGGGATAAGGATAACAACACTTATTGAACATGTTTTTGTGTGCATGTTTTGCTTGTGTATCAAGGGCTTTAGAAAGCATGTACATCCAGACTGGATCCTATCAGTGCTCATACTGGGTTGGACAGTGCACAGTGAATGTGTCCTCCGCCAAATGTGTTTGAGTCACTGTATTGCTGGTATATGTGACCTGGCTATCTTACCTGCAAGTTGCAAGCCCCACCTTGGATGGAGAGCAATTGTTAGAATAACCATAAATCCTAGGATGGCTCTTTATTCTGGATAGATGGAGGAAATGCAGCAGCAGTGACAGACTTTGCTCTCTGGAAGCTGCTGCCATCAGGACTGTATCTGACATGCTGTCTGGGGGGGCTGCTAAATGAGGGTCTTCTGATACTGCCTGGTAGGGAAATGGTTAATAATGCAGGAGCAGCCTGCTTGTCATGCTATAGTAAGAGCTTCATTACCCTAATCCCTCCCCTGCAAGCAGCCCATTGTTCTGCTATTTAGGCTACAAACTTGCACAGTATAGAAGCCAACAGCGAGTTAAAGCATTTAAACACAGTCTCTTTCTGAGTACCAGCTCCCTAAGTGAAAGCCCAGTATCCCCTACAAGGGAGTGGCTGGTTTTGTTGAGCAGATAAAGTCCTGACAATAACCAAATATAACTGTTGCAAACTTCCCACCCCAGAGACATGACGTAAGCAGGGTTACTTAGTAAGATGGGGTCATAGAGACTCAGAGCCAAACGCTGGTGTGATAGATGAGTCCTGTGTCCAACCGTGAAGAACTGAGTCACAGACACTCCTTCTTACTGGGGAGAGCTGCTCTGCCCACATTCCTGGGAGGTATCCACTTATTACACTGTATAAAAGTCTACATGGAGTTTGAAACTTTACACTCTGCTCAGGCTTAGCAGCACCGCCTTGGGCAAGCAGAAGACTTCTGGGTTCAGAGTCCATCCAGCAGCAGCCAGCCAGCCAGCCAGCCAGCCAGACAGCCAGCAGCAGCCATGCACTGTATCTCTTTGTTAGTGGTTGTTGCTGTCACTGTGTTGGAGGTAGTCCTTGGGACTCCATTGCAAAGTTATTCAGAAAACTCAACTGAAACAAGTAAGTGAGATGAAGAACCTTCTGGGTGGAGGGGGCAGATTGATGGTGATGGCATTTTAATGCCTGCCAATGATGGTTTTTGTGCAAGAGTACAGAGTTTTTGTGCAAGTTTGGGAGCTATCACTTATGTCAGTGCCTTGTTATTTTGAAAATATGTAAGTGATATATTTATATATAATAAGTGAGATTGTGACCTATTTCTAAACATACCATGGATCATTCATGTAAGAGCAGTATTGGTACAAAGTGAAGCAATCAATATAGCTACCAGTGAGATCCTCCTGATTTCCCCGCTTTTGCCATGACCTATACATAACCATCATAAGCGCTTTTGATCTGTTTCTCGCATAAAGCTTCTGAGTGTAGTTTAGTGCTTTGTTTTGCTCTTTTTGCGCATTTTTTTGTGTTGGTAAAAGATACTTGTATATCTAGATGCAGACATGAGTGCCTACTGGAATGTACAGCTCCAGAAAGGGCAGGGGGAGGGAGCTGGAAAAGGTCTGGAAAAAAGAACAAAATGAAGATATGGGGGAAGGATGAATGATGTCTGAAATGTTGCAGCTCTGTATTTGTTAGCAAAAAACAGCGAATCGCAAAGATGTATTGACCACCCTGGATGACATGTGTAGCATGTTCTAGCTATTATTTAAATTTAACGGAAGAACGTATAAGGAAACACATAATGATGGGTGATAGTAACAGAACACATATTATTTAATATATTTATCCTTTGTATCTACTTAAAAAGTTACTTTAATTTGACAAGTTGAAGTTCATTGAAATTTGAACCTTGAAACAGAACATTATCACAATAGTATGGACCCCTGTACCCTAAGATTACTTTCTCTTTTACTTTGTATTATAGTTAAAACATTTGTGATGATTAGAATAATAGTGGCGTTTCATAGATAAACTATGAAGATGAATTTAAAATGATTTTCCTTTCCAGATTGGCAATCAATATGTATTTGTATGTAGCGTATGTTTTGGTAAACTATAAGAATCTGTGATTTTATCGTAGGGACAGTTTGCCTCCTGCCTCTGGATGAGGGTCCGTGCAGAGGACTTCTTCCACGCTATTATTATAACCGATTCACACAGACCTGCGAAGAATTTGCGTATGGTGGTTGCGACGGGAATGCCAACAACTTCATGTTTCTAGAGGACTGCGAAAAAGTATGCTCCAAAATCAAAAGTAAGTATGTTTAAAGTGAACTAAAAGTTTTAAGGTCCACCTCTGTGGTAGAAGAACACATTGACCCACCTAGTCTGTTCTTTTTGGATCATTCGCTACCCAATAATTCTGTAGGGACTAAATACTGAAAATTGATCATGGAATAGTGCTTGCGTAAACAGAAAAAAAACTCGACAGTAACTCTGATTACTATTTGTTGCAATCAGTATGAAAATTCCTAGTATACTTTTAGAAAATCAAAATACATTTATTTATGTTCATTTCCACATTTGTGGGGTACTTTTGAAGGCAGTCTCTATCCCAAAATCTGACGTATTTTAAAATGTAACTTTTAACTCCACTTCAGTTAGGTTTTTGGTTTCAGTGATAAAATGTATAGCCTGATGTACAACCCAGAAATGTCTGTACTAATATTTATCAATTTTGTTAAAACTTTAGAAGTTCCAAAACCCTGCAGACTGGATGCTGACCCAGGTCCATGCCGCGCCATGTTTAAAAAATTTGCTTTCAATTTACATACAATGAAGTGTGAGAAGTTTATGTATGGCGGGTGCTACGGCAATGACAATAACTTTAAGGATGAAGCTTCTTGTTTGGAGTCATGTGCGCCCAAACGAAGTAAGTGATCATTTATATTCGGAATTCAATACAATGCAACCTCACCTCTGGCACTAGAATTATTAATATCCATTTATTTCATGTATTTGGTTTATTTATATTCAAGGCCAGGCAAAGCATGGACATAACTGGAGTCAGCGATAATTGGCTGTGTAATCAAAAATGGAAACTCTTGTCCCATTGAGCAGACTTTATGAATATATTATGTTAATTGTTAATGCTAGGCATGGTGGGGGACCTTTAGTGGAACTTGAGCTAGGTTGTCCTGTGGCAGGAGGCTTTACTGGATGCCTTAAGTGTATTCCATAACATTTTAAGGAGGTTTGGGCAAATGTGTGTCAAAATGCAAGTTTATGAACCCGTTTATATTTTACTGATGGCTCTTAGAAAATAGAGTTATAGCTTCCTGATTCATGAGATTTGTCCAGACTGCTGGTGTGTTGCTTCACATCCAGTTTATACTCGAGAATTTTATCACGCTGATGATTAGAACATGGCCTTTTTTTAAAAAAAAAAAATGAGTTATTACTCAAGAATTTGTTCTTTGGAAAATGAGCAAATGTCAGTCCAAAGGCCTAAAATGTAATATGCAAAAAGTTGGTAAATCTATTAATATTGCTCAGGGCGTCCATCAACAGTAGTTCATCATTCAACAGAAATGGCATTTAAAGTAGTATTTGCCACATTTACCTTCACCAACACAAACCTTTCTTAAGAATTTATAGTTGGATTTACAAACCACCCTGAGATATTCCTAATTTTCCTGATTGTTTAGCTCCGCTAATAAGGTTGCTGCTGCCTATGGTACACATTGTTTAGTAAACTGATTATGTGCGCCTATATTTTACCTGTCAAGTGCAATAAATAACCCCTTAGCGTTATAATCATACCTGGGAACCCTTAAGCTTTGACCCTGAATCTCAGAGTTTTGCTCCAATCTCAGGGTGAAGGGGCAGATTTTCAGGGTTACACAGTATGGAGCTGACTCTTTTTTACATATATGACTCTCAAGTGGTACTTTTGCTACTAGTATGTTAAGGTTGACATCACTGCTTGAATGCAGGTGACTCAAGTGCATCTTTAAATAATAACAAGATTTCCATGAGAAGTGCTATTAGAGCCATTCGGTTAACACATTTTGTCACTATATAGAATCTTTACAAAAGGGTTACTATTTGAAGAGTCCCAGGGTCAGCTACTTATAAAGTTCCCACGTATGGTTATAGTTATTCAGACGATGTTACTGTAACTTGCAAGGTTTAGTTTTACTTTTACTTATAATGTATTCTGAAAATATCACTAAATCATAGATGTCAGACTTTCAATTACTGTAATGTCTTCATCAGAACCGTTTATTATCAAATATTAATACTGTTGTTTTTTAATGTTTTACTCATATTTACTATTTTAGTCACAATAGTCCCCTGAACAAAATTAATCAATTCTGGTAAAAAAAAAAAAAAAAAGTGCAGCACTATGCATTACAGATGTCGGCCGTAAGAAAGATCGGATCAATGGGGTATATAAGTCTCAGTAGGAAATGTGGCAGTAATTATATTGCGGAGGAGGAAGTAAAGGTCGGAAGATGTATACCCCCTCAGGGGATAACCACCATTAGCCACTGTGGACTTTAATTCCCATCATGCTCTTAGTGTGTATGACTTCATTAATGATACAGCTGGCTTGGCGAGCTAGAATACAAGAGTTTTCCTGTGACTGGTCCCTTTTTATTTGTTTTTTATAGCCACCCCACAAAATGTGATTGCGACACATTATAATAATGTGTTTTCCTAGTACTATTAATAACTCTAATATATTTAGTAGCAGCATATTGTAGTTGGTCTTGCATTGTAACAAACTGAACAGAGGCAGGAGGGATGGAAGGCCTACCACCACCTGTCATCACTTGTAACGTTCCTCTGAAGAACCGAAGGGTTCTAGAATAAATGCAATTGTACACGATGCAAAAGCAGCTGTTCCATTTTTGCATTTGTAGATGCTCCCAGCTTCTGCTATAGCCCAAAGGATGAGGGATCTTGCTCTGCTTCTGTTACCCGCTATTATTTCAACATTGAAAGTAAAGCCTGTGAAGAGTTTAATTACACTGGTTGTGGGGGAAACTCCAACAACTTTGTCAAAATTGAGGACTGCAACAGTGTGTGCAAGAAAGGTGTGTACTTGACTGTTGGCAGCATCTATATCCTAACCACTTATTAACCTTAATAACATCACAACGGCCATTCGGTACTAATTTTAAAACTTCCATTCCACTCCACCATCCTCAACGATGTTGTTTAACCCTTTGTCTGACTGCATCCCTCCCAGGTGTCTGGGGTTTTTATGTATGTCTTTATTTAGAATTAATATCATCATTTTCTAAAAAAAAACATTTTTGCATGTGGACATTGAACTAAGATGACAACTAATTGCCACAAATATGAAAATTTTCTGTGTAAAAAGTTTTTATGAGATTCATTTTTTGCAAATCATTCTTTATTTCATTTTGATGGAACACTATATTATATGACATCCAGAGTGTTGCACGGTACATTCCGCATACACAGATAATGTACACTGAGAGTTGAGTCCTTAGATGGTACTGCAAAGGTACAATGAAAATGTTGCGGTGTAATGATATAATTAAAGCAATGCAAACAAGGTCATGTATTAAAATACATATAAAATACTAAAAGAAAAAAATCGTATAGTCTGAAAACCAAAAGCATATTATGTTAAGATAAATAGTTCCACGTTAAGTTGGAAGGACCAGGACCTTGGACTCATTGAAGGTTAAGCAAGTATGGGCAAATTATCCTATATCTTAATAAGAAGATATTAAAATGGTGGGTTCTTTAAAACCACAAAATGCCAAAATGTGTGTGTACAGCTGCCTATAATGCCATATGTGCAGAATGGGGAGAGATTATGGACATGTGCTAAATAGAGACACTCGTTATATAGTAATTTCTGCTGTCAGACAAAAGGACACCAACTTGGCTATATTGTTCCAGGAAACCTACACATTTCATATGCTGATGACAAGAAAAGTACTTTCCAGCAATATGTGGGATGTATAATCACACAAGGCAACCACTTAGTTGATTAACCCCTTTATGACCCAGGGTATTTTTTATACCCTAAAGAATCTTATTTGTCATTTTTACAATATGTTGAACCATGATTGCCCTTTTCCATTTTCATGTACCCATACAAATTATATATTGCTTTTTAGGACAAGTAAGGTATAAAAAAAGCATATTCATACATATAACACAGTGTTTTTAGGGTAAAAACTTAATGATGTGGGGGGATTTCTTTTTGCATATTCATTGTATTTGTGGTTAGAAGTTCTTATTTTGGATGGTTGCCACAAAAAATAATTTATGTTCAGCAACATTCCCCTCGCTACAGAAATGTATGCATAGGGTTTTCTGTGTTTTTTTCTTTTCTATTATCAACTAATTATTTCATCAACTTTTGTACCACTCTTTATCAGAGTGAAACATGACAAGATCATTAAGGGTTGAAGCCTTCTTTGCCATTCTTTTTGCTCATATCTCCTGCCTTTCTGGTCACCTGTAGCACAACCATAAGGATAGAAGTCATCGGGGATGGCACGGGCCCTACAGGGTCTCTGTAACAGTGAAGGATTACTGCTATGGTGCGGGAAGAGAATACTAGAACTTCCTTTGGGTATTTAAATCAATCTAGTCTGTCATCATCCAGCACAGGCACTGTTATAATGACTCAGTGTGGAGCTGATGATGATGATGATGATGACAGCCTTATATCCTATGCATCAGTGATGATATTTCCCTGTCAATGCAGCATAGAGGACGTGCTAAACATCTTAACTTATTCCGAGACATTTAGAGCACTCTGCTTTAGGCGTACGCATCCTGAGACAACAATTACGCATGTTTAAGTCTTTCTTTCTACATATCGACTTTAAGTTTACGTAGTAGTGCATTTCTTTCTTTCTCTTCACAATTTCTTTCTTTTCTTTTTGCAATCAGAATTTTTCATGAGTCCAGGGCTGCAGATTAAACATATGAAAAATGATAGTCTCCTTATCCCTTTAAATGTTCAAGAAACCACAACACATTTTGCCATTGGCCCTGAAACCACTCCTCAGGGAACTCCTAACAGTACAGAAGTTAAGGATACTCCTGCTTGAACACAGGTGAGTTTCTGAGAAGCTCAGTCATTTTGATTGACTTACCTGTGTTCAAGCTGGGATATCCTGGCCCTTTAGAGGCTGCCTTAGGTCTGGTTTGAGAAGCATATCATGTTTCAGCATGTTGTGACCCAAACATGTTTCTACACTTATATCTAAAATATTCTTTTTTTTAAGTGTTCAGGGTCTGAACCAAAATCTTTTGTTAGGACAAGAACCTTTTATTCCTGTCTCAACGCGTTCTTTCCTTGCACATTATGGCAGCTGTTATCTTAGGAAAACTGTTAATGTAGGTTACACAAGTGAAAAAAAGGAAAGGAAATTACTCAGAGATTAGTCTTGCCCCGTTTTCACATATATTAATCACACTTTGGTCATGGTTGTATACCTAAGCAAATAAGGTGGCTGATTCCAGATGTGTTCGGCCATACATCAGTTGGTTACCATTAAACATTGTAACTCAGTACCAGGTAGCTGTTAGAAATTCTGTACAATGTTACATTATATATTTAACGCCTATGATCTGCTTCTCTTTTTTAGTCGCTTTCTGTCTATTGGCTTGTAATTTTCTATTCTATTACATGTTTTCTATTCTATTATATATACGCAATTTCCTTGTAACATTACGAAAGTAAATACATCAATCATAATTATATCTGTGTTTTTATTGGTTTTCAGGAAATAGAAAGCCAAAAAACAGAGCTCGCAAGCTGAGGATTCGATCTTGAGCAAAAGATGGAACATTTTTCTGTCCTTCCCATGTAAGCACTATTGCGGTGTTTTCCATAAGGCAACACAGCGTACGGCAGAAATTCCTCGTAATGTAATGGTTTTATACAACAACAGAAACGTCTGCATGGAAATGGCTTTACTGAAGCATAGCCATTACAATTCCAAGGGATACCTTCACAGAAATAATACCTATATATTTACATGTTTATACTTCTCATCATTTGAAACTCTTTGGTAGACTCATAAGCTGTTTCCTCATTGTAACCATACTATAGTGCAGCTATGTCATACAATGTGAATATATATATATACAATCCAATCAATATGCTGTGGAGGGTTACTTTTTAATGCAGCTCTGGATGAGTAATCTTGGAATTTTGATTTACTTTCACCACACCAGGCTTATTTCTCCCGATAGCAGTATAAATCTTATAGTCAGTATGTTGTTGGCATACTAGCTGATTTTAGAGTAAAGGTCAACAATAGGTAAATAAATGCTGCACCTCCATCGTCGGTACATAAAAAAGCAATCTTACAGACCTAGTAACAATGGTGGATTTTTGTAGTTCTCCTTCTGCAACCGGAGTACAACGGTTACAGATTAAATAATCACTCTGTTTGGCTTCAATGTTAACAAAATTGAAGTTACCAAAATGGTTAAAATGTTAAAAACATTCCTAATGTCTAAAATAGGTCAAGGTATTGTTTAACCATGATCAGTGATGGATAAATCAATGGTGAACCATCCCCAAAGCTCTCTTCGAGCTAACACATGAGCTCATGTGAGTTTCTGATAACTTTCAAAACATCCACAAGAACTGCTTTGAAATCATGTAATTAGTTGATACTCCAAAAATCCATCCAATGCAAAATGTGAATTACTGCAAAGGCTATACCTCTAGGCCTTTCCATAACCAATTACTTGTGTTCTAATGTATATCTGTAAGTAATATTATTTTGTTTAATCTTGAACCACAATTTAAAACAATGTTTGTACAACTTTGTTTTGAATTTAAATATTGTAAATAATTTTAAATATATTAAAGCATTTTGTGTGAAATAAATTTTACTTTGGTTTCGCCACAATTTTAGTGAATAGTAAATTTATGTATGTTTGAATGCATGTGAACATTAATGTGTATGCAATCATGAATGTCTCTGTATAAGTGCGTGTGAGAATGAATGTCTCTGTATAAGTGCGTGTGAGCTTCACTGTCGGAGGAGCTAAAACAGACTAAGACAGAAGAAGAAAATGTGGAAGAAGAGAGGATGCAGGAGAGGAGACAGAGAGACAGGAAACCTAATGAAACAATGTGAGAGTGTTAGAAGGCATAAAGCATGAATGTGATGGCCCTCTAATAGTGGTACACAATAACCCTCATTACTAATGGGAGTTATTGTGTACCACCATCAGTGCCTTGCTTAGCATAAAGTGATGGGCATTAAGGTGTACAGTGCACTACATGTATCACTAGATACATTGCAGATCCGGAGTTTCTGAACACTTTACACTCTGATGGTTCCTGATGGTTTAGGCTGCAGGAAACAACCGGTCACTGGTAGGAAAGTGATCTCAATAAAATCAAATGCACATGTGCATTGGGGGTCTCAGTAGGGTAACTATGTGTACGCATCTCCTGCAAGGTAAGGATCTGGTGATGCATGGCTATATTTTGCATTAAAGTGTATATGATGATTGGAGTGTACCTTCAAAATGATTCATTTAATTCCAATTGTTTGGTGGGCAATAGAAGAGATGATATGATTTTCCAAGAGTCCAAAACACGTTGCTGAACCATGAATCAACTTCACTCTAATGTAGCTAACATCATTACCCCAAGGCAAAAAATAATTAAACCCAGGTTAGGCAAGCATGCCAGAAGAAAGGCTTTAAAGTGCTGACAGACAACAAGGACACTCCAGCCAAGCTTGCAAGTTCCTTATTTTTTGATAGTTTGCGTACTAAGGTGCTCTTTCAGCAAATAGCACTCATTTATTTATCATAAAGGTAAATGCTAAATCAGGTTAGGATTTTTCATTTAAAAAAAAATAAGCAAGACATATATTGTGTCTGTGGCATAATTAAGTTTTGTCTGCCTTCCTGCTCTATGAACTTGGATCACTCTTTATCACTATCTGAAGAGAGATTTGCTCTGGTTACTACTTTGTGTAAGGGAGAGTGATTCATGTGCTGTGGACATTGGATACATCATGAATCACACTAAACAAACCATTGCTCATGTCAACTCTCAGCCAGCCTCCCTTCTATGAATTTCAAACATAGCATGTCTGGGTTCATGAACATGTCACGGGAAGGTGTCTGCTCAGATTTCATTAACGACCAGGTGATACTTTTACCATGTTCCACTGGACTGCTAATTAACAGGATCAAGAAATAAGGATGGGGATATTCTCCTGCTAATTGTGTGTCTTCTTTTTGAAGTAATGACTGCAACAGTGTACAAGGACCAAACCTTTTCAAACTTAAATTACTATGTTTCAAAGTGCTGTACTACAAATCTGGATTAATAGCAGGAAAAATGCTCTATTTAAAGCAATAACCATAGCAGCCATTGTAAGATTCTTGCTGCTTGTTCCAATTTTAGCTTTTCCATATTCCTTTTAGTTTGAAAGTCCCAGTATTCTAAAATATTGTCAATTTCCTGTATTCGCACATTCTCTCGACCACTTCAGCCATCCATTCTTGTGCATTTTAGTTAGTAGTTTGTCCTTTGTGTATTGCCCACACCCTTTTTTTTTTTGTTAAATATATCCATTACGCATGGATCCCTTTCCTTTTATTGGCAAAACCAACCTTAACTGGAAATTACTTTCTACTGCTTTTAAGTAGCATATGTATTCACAAAGTGAATATACGGCATTAACAAGTAAACTCTGCCTCACAATGAGTATCCATTGGCTTTTTATATCTCAGGAACACTGGATGTTTTCATGCCGCTTGTTTGCTTCTGTTGCTTACATATGTAACGTTTTGCATGTTATATAAATGTCATTAAACATTATTATTTTGTTCTACTCTTGTTACTGCATGAAAAAAACATTGTAATCCACTGATATCCTAAGGGAACACTTAATATTCATGTTACATAAGATAACGATAACATTCAGATCAGGTGTTATGTATCCTCTAATGTGAATTCATTAAATTAAACTGTGGTCACGAGAAACTGGAAATTAAGGTACTGTTTGTGAATATTTATATGAAATATTCATGTTACAACCAGTTGTAACGTGACCCCAATTCTGTATCTGTGTGAGTAGATGTATCCTTTTAACCGACTGTTGAGATCATAGACTGTTTATCTTGTCTTCACAGTGTAAATGAATAGCAACAATGTCTTAGATTTAGAACAGATTAATGCTTGTTATTCGTATGCACACAATAGGTACACAGTTGTCAATGCATGAAACATATTTCATTGTGCAATGATAACAAATATTATCAAAATTGACATACATGTTTTAAGATGGTACAGTAATCGGGCAGACCGGGGATACCTAAGCAACCCTAGCACTTTAAGCCCATCAACTGCCAAATTACCTACGGGGGGCCATTGAATGGACTCAGCTGCTCTTTACATTTTTATACTCACATGGCGAGCAGTATTGGTAATTATTTGGCCATATCAGCCAATGTCTGGTTTACCAGATGTTCAGTCTGGGCCTGTCAGTAATTGTAATCCCCTAACAACACAGGTTACTCCTATTTTAAGATTTTTTTCACCTGGTTAATTGGAGTATTGGATTGCTAAATAATCTTGCCCCTTGGAAGTCCATGATGTTTAAAACCAAGGCTTTTAAAACATGAACCTCAACTCACTTCATCAGATGTCTGGTATTGGTCTCTTCTACCAAGATATTGGTTGCTTTCCTGTTCTTTCAAAGGATATTTCCACAAGGCTCAAAGCTGTCTATAACAAAAGGGCAAAAGCGGCAGCTCCCCTGGGTCAAGTTATTCCTGGGGGCACAAACCAGTTGCCACTTGAGCCCAGGGGTTGGCAAGATGTCTGTAAACAGACCACAATTTGTAAACACCACAATTTGTCTCTCTTCAGAAGTGGACTGCCTGCAGCTGGATCATGAATCATGGACTGACGGCAGCTAGATCATGGATATAACCATCCCAAAATAAAGGAGCATGAGATCTATTTATACTGACCTCTGTTTCGCTGCTTCCTCGCAAAGCATGCCAGTTATTGATGCCCACTAAAGCTGTGTACACTGCAATGGAACACTGGAACAAAGTTCTATATGAACAAACCTCACGCTCCTTAATAAAGATTCAAGGAAAAAGGGGAGAGATAGTGAGAAAATGAAGAGATAGCGAGAAGATGGAAATAAGAAAGAGAAGACAGGGGGGAAATAGTGAGAAGGGGGAGATAATGAGAATGAAGACAGCTGAGAAGAAAGGTGACAGATAATGTGAAAAAATGAGTGATGGAGAAAAGGGGGAGAGATAACGAGAAAGGGGAAAGATGATGATGAGGAGAGATGGGAATAAAGGGAGAGAGATAAAGCGGAAGAGAGGAATAATGAGAGATGAGGAGAAGGGATAGAGATGGGAAGAAAGGGAAGATATAATGAGAAGTGGGACAGAAAATGAAAAGTGGGAATGATATGGAGAAAATGGAGAGAAAAATAAAGAGGAGGATAGATAAAGAGAAATGGGAGAGATGAGATGAAGAAGAATATGAGAGATAATGAGAGGTGGGGTCAAAGAAAAAGGAAAGCTAGGGATAAAGTTGGAGATAAAAAGAGAGGGGAGATGGAGAGAAGGGGAGATAAACATAAAGGGCGAGATAGGGAAAACATGTGAGGTAAAGATAAAGAGGAGGAGAGATAAAGACGTTGAGTACAAAGGCTGGGTTTGTGTGCTATTCATTTGCTCTATACCAGGGGTAGGCAATCTTTGGCACTCCTGATGTTATGGACTACATCTCCCATAATGCTCTTACAGTCATAATGCTGGCAAAGCATCAAGGGAAATATAGTTCACAGCATCTGGAGAGCCGAAGGTTGCCTACCCCTGCTCTATACCATGCTATGTTTCCATGTGTTATTTGTTTTATCAATACCCGAGCTTCATGGTGGAGGAAAATGAGAGATATGGTACAGTGCATGAGGGTGATAACTGTGGAGGGCCCATGATCTCAACTCGCACATCAGTTTCAGGGTGACATTCATTTATGCAATCGTCATAGTATTGTGCTCATCCCCGACCCTAAGCGTGTGGCGTGGGGAGGTCTTATGTAGAGTTTCATTAGGGTCAGAAGGAGGGAAGACCCTTCTGACTCTGACAGTCTCCTCCTAATCTGCGGAGTCAGTGCGGCAAGCACTTTTGTTTTTTGTGTTTGGTGTTGGGGTGGAGACAAGGATCCAGTCACTATTAAAGATAGCCCTGCCAAGGCTAATAAGAACTTCTTATTAGCAGGGGAAATATATTTTAAAAAATATATATATAAAAAAAACATTGACCTAATTTCAATGCCAGGGGACCAGGCAACGTGTTACTCTACTTTCTAACTTTTGGAGCACAAGCTCTAATATCACCTGTTATATCAGCACATCAACAGCCTTAATATGTACTTTAACATGCATAATAAAAAAAAGAAACATTTTAATTCTGCAATTCCCAGAAAACAGTTTTGGAGCTATTAAACTATTGTTATATAATACTGGGTCTTAGACTAGTCCACAGTTCTTAAACATACCTCCATGTTAGCGACTGTCACATAAACAGTACTGAGAGTGTAGAGTAAATAAGGTGAAGTATATAAATTTGACTTAGTTTGCACTTTTCCCTTGTTTATGAGGTAATATGATGTCTCCAATGGGGAACAATTGATTTTTATATGATATTGTAACTAGAAACAGAGGGACTAGTGGAATGTTGTTCTCGCCTTTCTCTCAGCTAAAGGTGGGCAGCCTCTCCGATTCTCAGAGTAAAGCTGCTCCTCCGGGAAAAAAAGTCTCCCAAATAACTGTACCACTAGTCACAAGACACCAGTCAGGATGCAAGAGAACACACTTTATACAGGGTATATTTTATATAACCGCTTTACCACGGGAGGAGAAATTAATAAACACAGGAAAAAGAAAAGGATTAACATAATTAACACATAACACAATGGCAATGGATCAAACAGACAATATCAACACCAGACTAAATACAAAATATTATAATTTATACCCCAGAAATAGGCATCCTTGGGGGGCACAAATAATGTATACACTTAACCATTGGTAATTCTAATTATGTTAAAACGTTTAAATTAATAAATTAATAAATTTTAATATGCCATGCACTAATAATAATGGTCTAATAATTATTTCCTGTTCATTTTGCCAAATCAAGAACAAAAATGTAATTTATTAATAAAGAATGTTTTATCTTTTAATGGATTATCTAAACTCAATCACTACTTATGTAGAAAATGTCTTTATAAATGACACTCTAGTGGGAACAGGTATATTGACAATTGTTTATATATACATTAGTATTAAATCCCATCAGTAGCATAGGGTTGATTTATTTGTGCCCTTGTTATTCTATTTACTTTTTTTATCAATAACTTCTGAGAACAATAAACTCCATGGGGTATAGTACTATGCTGAAACTCTCACCACACATCGTAAATGATTACTTTTATTTTTTTGTGTGTTTCCTCCTGGAAATCTATCAGATAATTTCTTAAAGGTAATGTTCCACCTAGATGTTTTTCCCCTATACTATACTAAATACTTAATTTATTATGAACTATTGCTGTATATATGTTATAAACATATTCATGTTTTAAAATAATTTACCGTTTTTCTGTAATTTCTTGCTCTGGCTGCCTGCCAATTTCTGACAACACAGAACAGGTATTTGCTTCTAGTTTAAAGGAGGTCAGACCGCAGTGATGTAATACGTAAAGGAGGGCTTTGGAAGACAGGTCTAGGCAACCCTTGTATCTCAATATACCCTTTAATGTAGTTTTTAATTGACAGGAAACATTGAGGAGAAAAATAAAATGTCAGGAAGGTTTAGCGCTTATCTGGCGCTATTTTAATTATCATTATTAGATTTATTGGTCAACAGGAAATATGTCATACTTATTATATATCATCAATATTGTATTAGTTGTTGGTCTAAATCATATTTACCACAGAGACAGATTTACAGAAACAGTCCTAAGTTTATGTTATGTGGTAATACGCATCTTGGGAAATACTGTTGCCGTTAATGCCATTAATCATTAATGCTTAGATAAAACACTGTTAATTACACACATATATATATAATGTATATGGACAAGTCAAACAAAAAGCAAACAACTAACGTTCTTGTTTAAAAACATACAATTTAGATTAACTACAAAGCATTAATATAGTATAGATTTGTATGCGTAAAATAATTTTGTATCTATAATTGCTGTAGTTGGGTATCTTTTGTACCTGGCTGACATAGACTTTGTGGCTGGGGCTTTCCCTATAATTTTAGCCCTTCCTAGAAAATATTATCTGGACTTTTTGGGTTTCTTATCAGTAGACTTAGGCGCCTGCCAACTCTTTGTGTTCGTCCTTGGGGGGGGGGAATTCCGCGAATATTCGCCCGTTCCTGTGTTTGGTTTGTTGATGACCTGTACATCATTGGTTGTTGGCAGATGAGCCCCCTGCTGGCGACCAATAGAGTCGCTCGTACAGACTTTTAAAATCCTGGTGCAACAACTTGACCGGCAGAGACCACTGGTCTCCCTGCTCCAGTTAAAGGTCTGTACTTTTTACTGTTGGAGCAGGGAGACCAGTAGTCTCTGCCGGTCAAGTTGCCGGTATGTTTGTTGGCATATTAACTTACCATATGACCATTTGCTGCTTCTGCAGCATATATTCTTCTGGATACTAAACCCTAGTATGCTGGATATATACAGAGTATATATTTCCTCTGGATAATCTACATTATAAGGGCCCACAATCTAAGGCACAATCTAAGGCTCTTTCTTGGGCATATAAAAAAACCCAAGACATTAATAGTAAGAGATATACCGGTAAATATTTTTCATTAAGTAAGCCACCTAGTCAAATAACCCATGACATAGCTACAGGTGGCTTAATTCAATGGGAAGCCATGTCCCAAGGTGGTTCTTCTGTACCACCTGTACCTGGTGGTCTAGTATTGGGGAGCCAGAGATATGCATTTCAAGTCTTTCTCCACTGGTTTCTCCCCCATTTATCATGGCATTATCGGGCATACATTTGTAAATATAGATATGCTTTTTCATAATTTTAGTGAAACATATGGGGCAAGGACTACTAGGTAATTAACAACATATAGTGTAGGGATGGGTTGTACTTAGATGAGAAAGTATAACTTATACAAATATGTTATAAGTTATATTTTGGACTATCTGTCAAGAGTTCTTTACTTAAATCCAAATTATTATATAATATGTCACTTGTTATGTCTTGTTCAGCCATTGTACAGTGCTCCTAAATAAGATTGTACTACAGTATATAAATTAATAAATAGGAATATTCACTAAGCTAAGAATTTATAGGAGGATCTCCCTGACTTCACTGAAGTTCACAAATGACCATACTCAGAAACAGAAAGCTTCTTTTTTAAGATGGGCTGAGCTTCCTTGCATATTGTATTAATAAACCTGGGGTGGTTTATATGTATTATGTAGGGCCAGCTACAGGGTCCTTCTATACCTTTGTTTTGGATACATTTCAATCATGATCTTGATGAACCCTTGGAAAGTGGCATGGTAAGTGTATGTCATCTTAATATTTAGTTTGCTTGTAACTTTTAACCCCCACTGCATTAGATAGGTGTATTGTTGGAGGCAATTGCACTTGGTTTGGACAATGTCAAACTCAGTGAATAGAGAATTGTTCAATGCAATGTCTTTATCTGAAATATAATTGTTAATCTAGTCTTGCTTGTTTGGAGCAATCTACAAAAAGTCTGCTGTGTAAAATCCAGAACAGTAGTAGTCATGCCGAAGCTTCCTCCAGTAATCATAGCAAATGTTTACTTTAGTTTATCACACAACAGTGCATACCTTTCCCCAGCCAGTATGACACAGGCGATAAAGCTAATGGTTAACAGAAAAGCATTTTTTTATGTTGTGACTAACTGGAGAGTATATATTTCCTCTGGATAATCTACATTATAAGGGCCCACAATCTAAGGCTCTTTCTTAGGGCACAATACCTAATGACGGCCCTGAAACCACCAAAATCCAATGGTGCCTGAAATATGAATCTCATCCTTGATATACCCTTTGATTTTGTCCGTGCATCCTCTTTGAAGAAAAGTCACTCCTGCTTGGTATTTGTCTTCTTTAGTTTGTCTGTCGTTGTGTAATACTTATAAACTTTAACTGTGTGCACAAAAAACATCTTTCTATCTGTAAGCAAATCAATATATTATATAATGAAAATTTTCCCCAAAATAACATTTTTAATGAAGGTGTTGTATTAGATTTTAAAATGCATATTTCTGCTTTTCTTGCTTAGGCTTAAAAACAGCCCTAACAACCATGAGTTGGAACTTAAATAGTTCTTCAACAGTTCTTCTTCCAAGAGTGCATTCCTTTATGAATGGATCACTTTTCTGTTTGCTTGACAGAACAAGTATGAAATTACAGGTAAAACATGCACCTGCAATCCGCATTACACATAACCTGAAGTTACACCTGGGTTGTATATTTATATATATATATATATATCTGTTCATAAACTTCCCAAAGAAAGTGGGTTTTTAAAGGATTTTTGAAGGACCAACGACATGTTTTTAATATCGCATTATATTTGCTGCTGACTGTTGATGTATCCAGGCATGTGACTGAACCTCCCTCTTCTCGATTTGCTGTTCATTTGTAACTTTATAACCTTCCTTTTAATTGGTACAAAAGAAAAGTGTGATTAATGTCAAGTTTATGTTCAGTTTCACTGTAATGTCAAGATTTCGTATCCAACAGATCCATTGTAATAACATCACATTGCTTCCTTGACAGTCTTCTTCTCTCTAAGTGCTTGCCTTGGCTGATAAAGCTCACTTCACCTTTCCTTGGCTGCGCATGTAGTCAGGTTCACTGGTTTTGCATTTAGACATGAAATTTCTAGAGAGAACACGGCGTAAGGGCCCTTTAATACATTTTCATTTATCACAGCTGATAGAATGTAGAACATTTCAAACATGAGTCTATAAATAGCACCGAAGCTCTCCTGATCTCCTGCTCACTTGCTAGTTACTTTCTGATATCTTTATTCTTACATTTTATGTTGATGTTTTCGTTACTCTGACACTAACATTGACATGATTCTACGCTGGATTTCAATGAAAATCAAGCAAAAACTATACACCTTAATTAACCTTCTGTTCTTTAGAAAAGTTTCTTCACAATTTTGTATACCCATACAGTGTATTCTTCTACAGAAGAGTATAAAAAGCTCAGCATGATCCACCATAATATAGCAAAATCCGTTGGATTGCTTTATCTTTTGAACTCGAGCACTTTTTGGACCTTTGAACTATTATTGTGAATAACCAAACATAGATAACACATAATTAATGGTCCCGAGGCCTTCAACTCAGGAAAGATTTTATAAAAGGACAAGATTTTTTATACTTCTACCTTTAATTCATCTAGTAATATTTTCTTTGTCAAAGTGAAAAGATATGACACGCAGTGTTACCTCATAATGAGTCAAAATGGGCAAACTAGGATTAGAAAGATTTACAGGCATCTCAGTATCACTACCCAGCACCATATTTTAGACATTTTATTATAATTTGCACTTCAAAATGAAAATGCAGCTTGTAAGTGAAAACTACAAAGAAAGAAAATAAAAATGTTTGCAACTTCTGCTTTCAGTTCATATTGTGAGTTGAAAATATACCGAGGACATGATGACTAATTCAGCCCCACAAGGGCTTTTTCATGATAATTTATTTATGGCGAAAATATATTTTGCAACCCCTGAAGCAAAATGATCTCAAACATTTAAATTAATTTATGTTGTCTGTTCCTGTGGAGAGCGAGAACTTAACATGTGCTTTAATCGCACATTTCTGAATAAATATAAACTGTTTCAAAAAGTTTTTTTAGAAACTGGTAAAAAAAAAACAAGACAATAATAGTAAGAGATATACCGGTAAATATTTCTCATTAAGTAAGCCATGACATAGCTACAGGTGCCCAAATTCAATGGGAAGCCATGTCCCAAGGTGGTGCTTCTGTACCACCTGTACCTGGTGGTCTAGTATTGGGGAGCCAGAGATATGCATTTCAAGTCTTTCTCCACTGGTTTCTCCCCATTATCATCATCTCAGGCATTTGTAAATATAGATATGCTTTTTCATAATTTTAGTGAAACATATGGGGCAAGGACTACTAGGTAATTAACAGCATATAGTATAAGGATGGGTTGTACTTAGAGGAGAAATTATAACTTATACAAATATTTTATAAATCATATTTTGGACTATCTGTCAAGAGTTCTTTACTTAAATCCAGATTATTATGATACGTTACTTGTTATGTCCTGTTCAGCCATTGTACAGTGCTCCTAAGTATGATTATGCTACAGTATATAAATTAATAAATAGGAATATTCACTAAGCTAAGAATCTTGATGAACCCTTGGAAATACTTATTTTTTAAAAAGAGAAACCTACTTTAATGGTATGCTTTTTCCCTCCCCTCAAAAAAAGCCCAAATCAATAAGCAAAAAGGTTTGGTAAGTGGCATGGTAAGTGTATGTCATCTTAATATTTAGTTTGCTTGTAACTTTTAACCCCCACTGCATTAGATAGGTGTATTGTTGGAGGCAATCGCACTTGGTTTGGACAATGTCAAACTCAGTGAATAGAGAATTGCTCAATGCAATGTCTCTATCTGAAATATAATTGTTAATCTAGTCTTGCTTGTTTGGAGCAATCTACAAAAAGTCTGCTGTGTAAAATCCAGAACAGTAGTAGTCATGCCGAAGCTTCCTTCAGTTATCAGAAAATGTTTACTTTAGTTTATCACACAACAGTGCATACCTTTCCCCAGCCAGTATGACACAGGCGATAAAGCTAATGGTTAACAGAAAAGCATTTTTTTATGTTGTGACTAACTGGAGACACATTGGATTCTGAATCAAACCTCTTCTGGTTCCTTTATGTGATTAGCCTTTAACCATCTTTGGAGACCATTAACAACTGCAGCGGACTGGAATGAATTTGACCTCATAGTTCAGCATGGTTTCTCCACTTTTATGATTAGTACACTTTTTAATGGCGTACCGCGACTCCCAACATTTCTAATGCCCAAAGACAGACAATTTTGTTTTTTAGGGGTCATAGTTATAGGCATGGTTATAAAGCCGTAGCTGTTTATGAAATTGTGTAAGGTTTTTAGAATGGTAACAGTGTATTTTATTGATACAATTTAACTTACATCTAGGTGTTTCTATGCAGAACATTGCATCATGTAGGGCTGCTGAACACTGCAATTGACTCAAACTCAGCAATGTTCTGAGCATTTAAAAAAAAAGGACATTAGGAGAGTGAATACAGACAGAGGGATTTGACACCCAGAGACTGTGTCTAAAGAGGATGACTTGGTAGCTGTTGAGAATAATGCCCACGGGGGGGGGGCAGCATGGGCTATAGTGGGCCCTGACTGTTGTGCAGAGGAGCAGAAGGCTTTTGGCTGGTATTTAGGGGGTGGAGTTGGGGGTAGATTATTTAAGTGGCTTTGTTTCCCGGGCTTAGGAACCATTTTGTGGTTAGCTTACCTGGTTGCGTGTCCCACCCTCTTCTATGCAGGGCCAATTCGGCCATTCTGGCCAGGGCAAACTCCCAATAGCTCTTTAGATTTAATCACTACGTTCACAGTGTGTTTCCCTGTGAATAAAGTAGCTGCTTAAGGTGCACACTTATCTAAGTAGCAACCATCAATGATGGTGTAAAGAAACCAAACATACAGTATAAAGCATGACTCCACTTAGTTTTTCTGAAAGAAATATGCGTCAAACAGAAATTTGTTAGTCTGTAATATAATCCCCTATTTGTGTTACAGGTGAGTATTTTAAATATTTTCACTAAGTGCTTAATAAATGTGAGCTGTACATCAACTAAGGGTACCAAAGCAGCCTGATAAATGCTTCATTTTTGGACCATTAGGGTTCCCTGTTTGGATTTTATTCATTGTTCATCCATCCCAAAATTTTGGTATGTAACAGTGTGATTATTTTGAGGTTTGCTCCCCAAAACTCTATATCTATATACCTCTATTTAAGGTACGAAATAGGACTCTTAATAGTGGTTGTAGTTAATGTTATTACACAGGCATCAAGCCACCTCTTTATGTAACAACAGCAAATTATGTAAGGAGGCATATAATTTTTGTTAGCTGTCCAAATTCCTTGGATGCCATTCCTTGGAGATTTTGCTCCGTTTTATTTTTTAATATTTTCTAGAGTTCTCACTTAATTAGGTTAGCTATACCTAGTATCATCTGTAGTGAGAGCTCCTCCTTCTGGAGTTTTCTTGTGTATGCAAGAAAATAATCTCATTTCAGTGTAGTGTAGCTTACTATAGAAGTGCATAAATATGAGTTTGCTTTCTTTATTTAGAAACCACACCAAAGATCTAGTAAACAAACTGGGTTGTTGGAGTGTTTCTTCTAATATAAGGGAAACACATTCTCCAGTTGGAGGGAATTCTATCCAACACATATTCATAATCTGGAATTAGGATTCATCACTATCTCAGATGGGCACAGGTGGCACGTGTAATGTCTCCTTGAATTGTTGGGTACTTGAAGACCAATGTGTGGTAGGTTGTTAATCTTATGAAGTCAAAAGACAATATCACCTCATGCATCACATTATTATCATCATTGATTTTTTTTTTTTTATTGAAGCCACGAGGTCAGTTTTTGTGGTTCAGGACTGGGGGCCAAATACAACCTCGGGGCTTCATGCTTTCCCAGGCCTAAGGCCAGAGGACCAAGTTTTCCCTCTCTCACAGGTACTCACTTGATCTAAGCCAAAAGGCTGATTGATTTATATAGCACCGTCACATCCCAAAGTGTTTTCATAATGGGTAAACAAGACATAACAGGTAGTGCATAACATAACCATTTTGAAAGTGCCCTGCTCAAACAAGCTTACAATCTATATTACTCTTTATGTAATATTTGTTATAGCAAGACTTGTTGTAACTGGATGTTATACATTTTCACAGGGTTCTGAAAATATATTTTCCTACGTTCCACAACTTCATTAAGTATGCAATTTAATTGCAATTAAATATGCTGGGAATTCATAATGAAAATATAATTACACTTGTTTATTAGCATGCAGAGAAAGACAAAGGTAGGAAAATATTCTCAAAATGAGTTTTGTGACATTAAACTATTTCTTAGATCCTTTAGTGATTGATATGATTCAGAAGATCAAGTGTGTTCTAGATAACTTGTCTTATGCCTACTTAGGTCTTAAAACCGAGGTTGTTTCTAATATGCCTGAAAAACACTTGTCCTTAATTTAACCCTTATTTTTATCTTATTATAAAAGGCACATAACATTATGAATGAAAAAAGATTATGCAAGAAAAGCATTTTCCCAGTGTCTGCCTGAATATACACATTTCTTCATTACAATGTATCTGTATTTAAACTTAACAGGTTGCCCAAACCACAATTCAGTATGTGTTTATTTTTGCTTAGAATTAAAGAATTAAAGTAATTTAACAGTAGATGATTACTATTGCATATAAAGCTTATTTATGCAATTCACAAATTGTACAGTATAGTCCGCATATGTTTTGCTTAATGAATACAAATTGGATGTTTATAAAAACCCTGAAGAATGGTGGATGCAAATGTATAGTGGGATTGTGTCTACTACAAGAATGAAGATTGGGCCAAATTTCAATATTCTGGCAAAGCATAGAAAACCAGGAGGTTTATGTTAAGATAATTTAGCAGAATTTGAAGGCAGATGAGATTCATGCGGTCCATCCAGTCTGTTTTTCTGAAAAGACTCAAATCTTAATTTTTGTTATTATTGGGATCCCTGACCGTTACAAAAACATGGACTTTTATGACATCACATTCTAAATACATAGACATTAATATGCAGTTGGTCTACTTTTTACACCTTTATCAGCTTCCACTCTTCTAGGTAGATTTTCCACAGGATTTTGGAGTGGATTTGTGGGTATTTTTGCCTATTCATCCAGTAGAGCATTTGTGAGGTCAGACAATGATGTTGGAGGAGAAGGCCTGGCTCGGCTCGTAATCTCTATTCAAGTTCATTCCAAAGGTATTTGATGGGGTTGAGGTCGGGGCTCTGTGCGGGCCAGTAAAGTTCTTCCACATCAAACTCATCCAACCATGTCTTTGTGGGCCTTGCTTTGTACACTGGGGCACAGTCATGCTGAAACGGAAAAGGGCCTTTCCCAAAGTTAGAAGCACACCATGTAATTTCTTGGCATGCTGAAGCATTAAAATTTCATTCACTGGAAGTAAGTGGCCCAACCCCTGAAAAACACTCCCATACTTTTATGGCTTTTCCGAACTTTATTGTTGGCACAATGCAGTCAGGCAGGTAACTTTCTCATGGAACTTGCCAAACCCAGACTCACCCATCAGACTGCCAAACAGAGAAGCGTGATTCCTCACTCAATAGAACACATTGCCACTGATAATACATACAATATAATAATACATACAATATACCTGAATGGAATAAAGTTTTCTTAGAATAAAATCTAATAAAATTAGTAAATCCCCAACTTAATAAAAATAAGCATTGCTTGTAGTGCATTCCATAAGTGGTGAACACAGCACGCCTCCTCAAAATTTTACATGCTGTAACGTAAATCATACACAGACCATAAAATGACATAATAAACTAACCACTATACTTTTATAAATATGTCTCTTGCGGGCAAAAGAACCAACTGTTAAGAAAGAGTCGATGTGTAAGCCTGGCCTGCTACTGTTTATGTTTTTTGAATTTCCTTTGCTTTAAATTATTGGATTGGTTTCTGTAATATGCTGTAACTCTAAGCATCCTATCCTGCTTTCCCCATTGTAAATCCATCTAACTAGCATGACAAGGCGAATGTCCATTTGGGCTGTATTCAGCACATGAAACACAAACAAGTGGCACTGAAGTGGCATTTAATCTCTTTGTGACCAATGTACCAGGTACTTTAAAAAAGGTCCTACAGGACCAGTGATGTACCTTGTACATCATCACCTAAAATCACCCTTGCATTGCCGAGATCGATGCAGGGCGGGCAAAAAAGGCTAAGTTACCGTATTTGCTCGATTATAAGACAAGGTTTTTTTCAGAGCAAATGCTCTGAAAAATACCCCTCGTCTTATAATCGGGGTCGTCTTATAATCAGACCTCAAATAGGTCTGACTATGAGACGACTAAGATCCAGATCCCCCGCAGCTGTGTAGCTGGGGCAGCGTGTAGATGTCTACGCGATTCGCGTAGACAACTTCTGCTGCAGCCGGAAGGAGGTGTGGCTAGCAGGGGGGGTTGCCGTTGCCGGTGCGGGGAACTCTGATCTGACAGTCGGGGAAGGTCTGCGCGATGGACGCAGACAACCCCCGCTTCTAGCCACGCCTACTTCCGGCTGCAGCGTAAGTGCGTGGGATCTACACGCTGCCCCGGCTACATGACAGGGAAGTCAGAATCACCGGTAAGTTTTTTTTGGGGGGGCGGGGGAGTGTTAAATGGGGGGCATAAGGCATTTCTGGAGGCAGAGTGCTCTGTGAAATGCCTTTTAACCCCCTTAATGCCACTCTGCCTCCAGAAATGCCTTTTTAACCCTCTATATGCCACTCTGCCTCCTGAATGCCTTAAACCTCCCTATATGCCACTCTTCCCCATAATATGCCTTTTAACCCTCTAAATGCCAGAGTGGCATATAGGGGTATAAGGCATTTCTGGAGGCAGAGTGGCACATAGGGGGTCAAAAGGCATATCATGGGGCACAGTGGCATAAAGGGTTAAAAGACATATCATGGGGCACAGTGGCATTTAGAGGGTTAAAAGGCATATCATGGGGCACAGTGGCATATAGGGGGGGGTATAAGGCATTTCTGCCTCTTTAAATTTCCAGAGAAGAGGTGCCCCCCTCCAGACACACATGCCCCCATATATTTTCTAAATTGCTTACTTTTGATTTATTCTAGTCAGTGGTGCCAGACCATTAATAAACTAAGAACTATAAAAAAATAACCACTATCACCAGATGTCTAATCCTGATATATCCTGATTTCCTATATATTGTAGGTATCTCTACCACTTCATTCTATATTTTCAACATATATATGCCGAACAAAGCCAACAAAATCTTAAAAAACAAATTATACATGTTACACACGCACACAAAGTATTAGTGTCTTATGCACGCATTATGTCAGATTCTTGCTTTTGGCTCAACAATTAATAATTTTGAAAGTATTTCATATTTTTTTATTGTTTGCAAATGTTTCCTCCATTTACTACACATAGTTCACATTTTTCATCTAGGTATTGACAGAAGAGCAGCTTCCTGTCAGTACACAGCAAATGACATCTGGAAGCCATCTGGATTCACAAGGTACAGAAAAGTCTCGTATTCCTCAGGACAATTTTCTCAAACAACTCAAGATGGAGAATTTATCACAGCTCTCCCACAAACTGCCAAACATTCTTTAGTACAAATCCAAATATCTCTAAATATATTTGCCTCTAATTTTGTATTCCTTCCTTTATAACTAGATTACATTCTTTTCTAACTCAAAGAATCAGATGAAATGTTGGGGCTAACTTTTTAAATGTCGTATAACGATCTTAAAGGATACAAATGTTAACATCATTTACGTAGATCGTCCTGTACCAAATAGCACCTAGAACTAGAACCTAGAGGACTAGAAGGCCCTTTGTCACCCCACACCAGTACTTGCTATATTTTTTATAGTTTTAGGAAGTCAACGTCGGCACAGCTCTCCTATACATGCCTCTTATCACAAACACACACATTGTGGAGGCTTCCATTGCACCTGTTAGGTACCAGACTGACTGCTGTACATTGGGGGCAGAGCACCCCTTCTGTCAGCCCTGAATCTACAACATTTACAACATAACAATGTTTTACGCTATTCTTACATCAGTTTTCGATAGGTCCTTAAATTAATATGAACCCAGAACATTTATCAGGTTTTTTTTCAGAATGTAACAGCTGAGGTGTTATACACCAATGAGTGTTCTCATTAACCAATTATTACATTGCTCATGAATGATGAGTTATACAATAATTTTGAAAATGTGCATAATTTAGAAAGAATTCACTCCCAATGCGTTATGGTGCTTAAATAACTCCTGAATATTTTAAGTAAGCGTAGTATACTGGCCTAGACAAACTAGGTATAGAGTTGCAGGCCCGGTTTTGTGGCAGCCCTCTGCTGAATTACAAGGGAATACCTCACTAATCGATAAACTGGCCCTCCAGGTATAGCACCCCTGCTCAATGGGTCTTAGGTGGCATTAGAGATCTCACTTGTAACCAGACCATTTATACTACAAACGGTTTGTGCCTACCTGGTACAGACTTCATAGTATACACACTCTGCATGTGTTTCAGAGGTGAAGCACTAGATATATTATCTTTTCCAAGTACTGAGCATAGAGGATACCCAGCGCGTGGAAGATGAGACAACGGCAGATTGGTTTTGAGATTTTGGGCGAGCTGTCCTGATTTAGGCTTAAGACATCATCCCACAGATGAATAGAAAGGTGGAAGTTGAATAAAAAAGGATCAATCTGATTTTAACAATTTCGGGCATTACCTGAAGCCTTTTCATGTTTTACTAGCAATTCCACATATAGCCACTATAATAATGGAGCATTTACATCATGAAATGAATAGTGTTTTCTATACATTTCAGCCAAATGTGTTACGAGCTGCTTTATTACTGGACAAGTTGGCTGAACTTGATCCACTATCCATCACCAGTAATAGTTCACCTTTCAGTTTAGTCCTTCTGTTTATATATCGACATTTCCTACTGAATTTAACCCCTTCAGGACCGGCGTTTGTGTACTGCGTCTTCCCTTGAAGACCGCAGTTTTTTTTTTAATATTTAAATTCTGTGCTCTTGATTCGCTTCAAAGCGATCACATGCACGGAATTGAGGGGGGAGTGGCTGCTACGGATCGCTGGGGACACCCAGCGGTCAGTAGCAGCCACCCCTTGTGATCCCAACGTTCATGGCGACGCTGGATCGCGCATCATCGATGACGTACCTGGTACGTCCCGGTCTGGCGGTGACCTTTGACCAGGAAGTACCAGGTACGTCCCAGTCTTGAAGGGGTTAAAGATGAAAAATTTACAAATGAGTTATAATTAATCAGTACAGAGGGACTCGGCACTTTTAGGATTCTTCCTTGACACAGAAACTTATTTCAGCACCAGTTCCTTCTAAATTGAAGAAAGAGAAAATTAATTAAATGTACCTTGGTTTGGCTTATTCTCAAAAAAAGCAACAGAAAAATTGTTGAGGTTTAAAGCAAAGTAAAGCTGATAATATCAATAGGCCTTTGTTTATCAGGTCTTCAAAAAAATATATCTAAAAAAACAAAGTTTAAAGGAAGGGGGGGGATCTGTCTTGCTTTTAGAAAAAGATAATAAAAATAAGAACACACAGCAGGATGAAACGGAAAAGATTCCTAAAGGTAGAATGTATGTTTAAAGCATAAATAAACCAAGAACATGTGTCAGATGAAGTCAATAATGAATTGTTGACTCCAAGCTATAGAACAATATTCTTACTTTTAAAAGCAAAAGTAAAACAATGGTGTAATAATGAAAAGAGGACACTTGTTATAATGATTGGTTATTCAATTGCGCTTCCTTCTAACTCAAGAACTAGGACACTCTTCCTAAAAGTTAATGGCAGATAAGAACCATTTTGACATTTCCCTGCTGTAAATACTAAAACCTTAATCAGTCTGTGATCTTCTCTCAGATTCAGGATAGCTATACTGTATGTCTCTTCCATTCATGTTAAAATGTCATTACTTTATTAACCTCTACCACTTCTGATGGGAGACTAAAGAAACAACTTCCTCATATTACATCGAAGCCTCTGACCCTCTAGTTTTAGATTATGACCTCTTGATCCAACATGTCTCCTCTCTTAAATAGAAAGTGACTGTAAAAATGCCAGCCTTGGGTATAAAAATACCTATAAATCAAAGGTAAAATTTACAGACAACCAATTATTTGACAAGTGTTGAATCCTGAACATTCAAAGCTCCCACTTCCATTAGTATTGTGCCTACTCTTATTATTACAGCTGCATAAAAATTGGTAATTTTCTACGGTTTATGTTTACATTTTACCGTCACCATTTGTTACATATGTAATATGACATGCAAAAATATCATCATATTAACCTTGCTTGGGCTGGATAAATCATAAAAGGAGCTGTATTGTAGTTCTTGAGGGCATACTTTTGAACTAAGGGCACTATGTCAGCAATTATTTCCAGGAGATATATGTGTTCACATGCTGACCTGGCTTTATGTGGGATGTATAAATTCACAGAAGGGAAACAGTTAATTACCTAACCACAGTTGGGATATGAATTACCTTTATAAAGTAGTCGAACGCATGCATCCCACATAATGCTGGTCAGCAAATAAAAATTCAGAGCTCTCTACTTTATTGTTGTTTGTCTCATCAAGGTCCCCTCTCATTTTCAGAAATTCATAAAAAGTTTCATTAAAATTAAAAAATCTGAATGCACAAGTCTAGTTCACAGGTATAATAGTTGTAGTTTCAAGCTCTGAATCTAATGAGGTTACAAGGAAAGGTCTTTTAAGTAACTTAGTTAATAGTTTGTTACACTTGTAAAGTAGACCTGCATCTCGTGCCTATTATTACACATCCACTCACATAAAATTAAACATACATGTCTAATGACCAACGACATCTATTTTACAATTATTTAAAACAAATCCAAGTTCATAATAATTATAAAGGAATTATAAAGGGATAGCAGTCTTTTTTCAAGAAACCATGATTTAAGATTTCTTGCCTCGCTGATTCCTGTCTTTCAGAGCAATGAGCAGAGCTTCACACAGAAACAAGCTCACATTTCCAGACGCTGCTTCCTGATATCAGTGGCTTACCTGCAAAAAGTGATTCACATAGAAACACCTTGCAGGTCATAAGGAAGCGCCGGGATTTCATGGGTTATTTATATTGCTGTAAGAAGAATGGAATATCAGAAATGGGAAGGGCTGGGATCACTTGGCCATTGACTCAGACCCGTGATTGATTAAAACAAATTTAGTGCCCTGTCCACTCTAAATTCTCCAAAATGGTGTGTCATAGTATTGAGGTCCCATAATAGGAGCACGGAAAGGATCCAGATATTTTGTAAATGCTGCATAAAATATTTGTTACTACACACATTAAAGGCTACTGATAATGGCAACTGCTGACGTTTCAGTTAAGGAAAACTAGAAAAAGCCAAAAAAACTAGAAAAAAAAAAAACCCAAACAGCTAAAACATGTGCTGCTATCAAGGAAGATTAATGGGAAACTATAAATACCTTATAGAGTTTTATGTCAGTTCACTGGAAACATTTTCATGTCTAGTACTATTTTACAATGACACTGTAAGTCATTTACATTCAAACATTAAGGTTTATTACCAAGGTATGTTGGAATAATCCAAATCTATGAATCTAACATAGAAACATAGAATTTGACTGCAGATGCCATTCTCTCCTTCTTTTCTGTCCATATTCCCTACTATAGAGACCCTAATTGGTCCTTGCTTTTGTCTTTGAATAAGGATAGCCCTATGCCTACCTTATGCCACTTCTGATGGGAGGCTGTTCCATTTATCTACCACCCTCTTGGTAAAATAAACACCCCTGACCCTCCAGTTTGACGCTATGAACTCTTGTTCTCCTCTGAAATAAACTTCTCTCCTGAATTTTGCTAAATTCCTTTATGTATTTAAATGTTTCTATCACATCCCCTCTCTCTCTTCTCTCCTCCAACCGATACATATTAAGATCCCTTAGTCTTTCCTGATCGTTTTTATTCTACAAACCATTAACCAGTTTAGTCGCCCTCCTCTGAGCTCTTTCAAATAAGTCAATAAACATAAAAAACATGTACACATGAAATGTAAGGCTATGCAAAACAACTACATCAATATATTCAAAGAATAATTTAATGATTAGTGCGCTCTGTTGGAATACTCAGATGTGATGCTAAATCTGGATGAGTTTTAAATTTATTAGGAACACATGAAAAATGTTTTTTCAATAGGATTTACAGCTACCAGCATACAGCGTGTGAAATAATTTGAAGCACATTTCTAACAAAATGAATTTGCTTACTTGCAAAATAACTGTATATTATGATAGATGATTCTGCCTGTCGGTAACTGAATAATATATGTGTTTTCGGTCAGATTTTTTTCAGGTTTATGTGCAAAAAGTACAGAGAATATTCACAAAATGGTAACTTAAAGAGGAAGTGTGAATTGTAGCAAAAATGTAAAGTTATATATCTCATTAAAGGTGTCACACTAAAATTTTTATGGTAGCAATACTGCATAAAAAAACCACTTATCAATATTGAATATGTTTGTTTTCTTTTGGAGGAAGTGAAACACATTAGTCTGGCAAACTCAAAATATGCAAGTCAATTATTTTGTGTTTTCTTCAGGTTCGCCAATTATTATTTTTAATAATATCATGTTACATTATATATACAGATTTTATTGAAGTTGGATTCAATTATTCTTTTTCCACTTTTTGCACATTTTAACTGCTGTATAATCTCTTCAAAACAGAGCTGTCATTTTTCCTCAATATTGGATATTTACAATGCTATACACCAAATAAACCTATATATTTATGTATTGCATTTACATACTTGTTAGTGCCCGATTTGGTGGGGACAGGAATAGAAAATTGTGGTGAGGATATGGACCAACTAGGATATCATGGACAGTCTAAAGGAATTTCATATGCAGGCAGAAAACAAATAAAGCAAAATCCATATAAACAATCCAGGAGTCGGCAGGCAGACAGAAAGCAATAAGCAAAGTCCGTATAAAAAATCCAGGGGTCAGCAGGCAGGCAGAAGGCAATAAACCCAAGTCTGTTTAACAACCCATGGGTCGGTAGTCAGGAAGAAGACAATAAGCAAAGTCCGTTTAACAATCCAAAGGTCAGTAGGGAAGCAGAAGGCAGAAAGGAAAAAGTCTGGTTAAACAATTCAGGAGTCAGCAGGCAGGCAGAAGGCAATAGAGCAAAAGTCCTTTCACAATCCAAGGGTCAGCAGGCAGGTACAAGGCAATAATGCAATAATCCAAAGAGTAGGAAAGCAAGGAGGGACACTGGGATACACTGGGTCATCAGAATAACAAAGCTCCAGAATAACAGAGCACCGGCACGAAGATGGACTGGGCTTTTATAGAGCCACCTGTTGCTCCTCCCCCGAACACAACTCTATCAGTGGCACTAAAGTAGGGTTAGTTGATGTCATGGGAAGATGCTCAGCCCCCTCCGCTGACATTACTGCCATCACCCCATCATGGTCCGCTGCTCCTTGCGGGAACACAGGGAGACACAGAGCAAAGGTGACACATGAAGTCATTGCCAAGGGGACCGGCACCCCCCTATGCACCCGAGCCCCCTCCTTTGTGGTGAATGTGATAGAGTGAGATGCGAATGCCAGGACTGGGCCTGACAATATTAAAGCAATTAGTATATACCATGACACTCAACCTCAGGAAGATGCTTTGTGTGTATTTTGTGCATGGATGATTAAATCTTGTGTTAAAAAGGCACACAAACAATGACTACTCCAAATTTTGACAAAGACTGGTGGTACAATTAGTGAATGGAAAAAATGGAAATGGAAATACCACCATTTCAAAAAAATGATTTTGAAATAGCAAAACCCTACTTGTAATTGCAAAAAAACATAAAAACATTGGGTATTACTAAACTCAGGACAAATATTAGGATCTGTTTAGCAGTTTTTTCATTAGCTTTTCAAATAAAAATCAGAAAAAGTGCTTTTTCAAATTGTCACTATATTTAATTTTTATAGTAAATTAGATATGATCTAAATAACTTGTGTGGGTATACTAAATGAGAGAGAAGGGGTTAATTTGATCACTCAAAATACACTTTACTTTTTTACTTTGTGTGGATAGAAGAAGTTGTTTTAAACAATTTGTAACTGAGGTCTGCACTGCCAATGGTAATGCACAGGAGAGAACATAGCGAGCGAACATAGCTCCATCTGTAACGCTCATTAAATCTTCTCCTTTGCATAATACTAAAAAAAAAAAATCTTCAGACTCCAAACTAACATTTTTGACGTTTAAGACCATTCAACAGGAAATAATCTCTAAATTTGTCAAGATTAGCATTTCTCCACACAAAAAATTGAAGAAAAGCTGACATTATGTTAGACAGAACACACAGATTGAAAAACAGAGATGTCTTAAATAGAATTCATTTTTTCCATAATGGGGAAAGGATATTTAAGTCTTTTAGACTACAAAAAAGACTTACAAAATACTACACTAAATTGGAACTATATACTGATCTTTCCCCGAGTACTATTCAAAAGAGAAGAGAATTTAATCAAACTTTTGAAAACTAGAGTTGGAGGTTTAACAATTTCTTTTTTTCCAGAGTTAGTTATTTTAATTATTTCATTGAAAAATGTTTTTACTCAAACCATATTGTCATGGCTATAAACCTTAAATATTTAAATGTGTTTAACTTTTTAGGAAGCAAAAAAAGTGAAAGCTCAAATTCTCTTCTTTCGATAAACTCATTGTGCATTAAATAATTTACCTACCTTACAGTCAGGGCCGACCCTATAATGGGGCAGACTGGGGCAATTGCCCCAGGCGGCACTTTAGAAGGGGCGGCACTTTGCCGCCCCAAGCGCTTTTTTTTTTTTTTTTTTTTTTGAAGCGGAGGAGAGAGAGAGGGGCACCGAGTGGTTTTCGCTTACCCGCTCGGCGCCCCTCTCTCTCTCTCCTCTGCGGCGAGTCTCCCTGTTCGGTCCCGGTGCCGGCTTGTAATGCAGAGCGCCGGAAGTGACGGGGGCGGCGGCGTTTTAAACTTCGCCCCAGGCGGCGTTAAGTCTTCAGCCGGCCCTGCTTACAGTACTAGACAATTTCCTATAGCTTTTCATTCAATGATACCAGTTGAAGATCTCTGACATGATCTTTCCGTTGTTATACATAAATCAATCTGTGGCATCCAAAAAATGAATCTTATACGACTAAGAACACAGTCTACACGCTTAAACTGTAAGCTCTATGGGGCAGGGACCTCCTTTTCATCATCTATTGTAGCCAGACCCAAATGTCTCTATGGCTTTTGAATTTAGCAACTGCACATATTGCACCCCTACTTTATTATAATGTGAACTGTAGAGCGCAAAGGACATCTGTTAGCACTGATTAAATAAAAATATACATTCATATAAAAGCTAGGCGGTGGTAAGGCTCTGGAATGCACTTCTTATGGAGGAGTTGGTATGTATGGAATGGGTAGATGTTAGGTGTATATATTTTTGAAGCGGCCTTAGTTTTTAGGAAACTTTTTTTGAAACTTGCTTTGGGGCCTTGCATATATTATTTTATATTTAATATAATCTCTAATTTCTTTATTGTGAATTAATGTCATACTTAGATGCATTTATACTATTTTTCTATTAAGAAGTATTTTAAGATGACTTAATTACTAATTTAAGCTAAATCGCATCCTGAAAGGTACTTCTGTGATGCACTAGATGGCAGCTGTATGTCAAACTTTTTTGTATGATGATTGCCTTGGGAAATACGTGGAAAACATGTTAAACACTATGGCTATTGCACTTCTTACATTTTGCAATATTTGTAAAATATGTAAATTTTAGATTTCTAAATAACACATATTTAAAGTCAATTATGGTTAAAACACTTAATTCCCTACATCACTACAAAAGACTTCGAAAGAATACAAGCAAGGAATACGGGTTATTGATCACTCCAGGGTACAAGAATTGTGTGCTAGTAACGCTGATTAACTTTTCTGAAAATAACAAATATAAATATTAAGTGGCCCTTGAGCTAAAATAAGCATGCATAAGTACTTGTTTGCATTTTTTTAAATCACGGTAAGATTAATTTCTTATTAATTAAATGTCAATGTAGAAATATTTCATAAGAATTTTTTATTTTTAATTACATATATTTGATGAACTTGGCTGAGGAGAGCTTATAGGCCAAAACCAAGAGAGTAGTTGTTCAAAATTCATGAACACTTTGCAGCACAGCTATCGAATACTTTGTTAAAAATGTAGCCCCACCTCATTGTTATGGTTCAAATTATATCACCAGCTTCACAAACTGACATGAACTCATTGTACCCGCAGGACTAGGCCCTACACCCAGTGATTTGGCAGTTTTTAAAGTATTTTATGTGTCCAAAAGGCCCAAAATGATTCAGAATATTTTTTTGGACAATTAATTCTGTTTCCTGCCCATTTGTTTTGTTGTCATTCACCCTCATTCACCTCTCATCGTTTTTCACTCTCTCTCACACTCCCATTCATGCTATTTTACGCTCTCTTGGTATGTCTCCCTAAACCTTCCACTTCCGTGTCCCTGTCTCCGTGCTCAAACAGCTGTGTTTCTTGTATTGCATCTTCTTTTTTGTTCTGTCTTCTTTGCCTGCTGCTCCACACCTTCATTCCTTGTTTGCTTCCCTGTGGACAACGGGGTTAGGGATATGACGCCGGTGAACTTCTGCAAAATGGTGGAGCTTCCGGGCACATCCTGTACTCCAGGGGAGAGGGTGTCCCGGAGGCTCTGCCCTTTTGCCTGAAGCAACCTCCCACAAAGTGGCAGAGCTTCCCTGTCCACTTAGAAGCGGACAAACAATGAAGACTTTGTTGAGGAGTGGAGAAGAAAGAAGAACAAGAAGATGCGAGATCAGAAGCTGAGCTATGCAGCACTGAGACAAGAAAGCGGTCGCTGCAGAGATATTCTGAGAGAGCATGAACGAGAGCATGAAAGAGCATAAAAGAGTGTGAGTGAGAGTAAAAGAACCGAATCAATTTAAAAGAAAATTTGAGGCTCTGTGAATAGTTCTTGTTTGTTTCATTGGAGGTCCCTCCTCGTTTTTGAACAAATTGCCAAAATGTGCAAATTTTGTTAAAATTGCAATTCGTATGAATCCTAATGCACAAGTATAATAAGCATTATCATAATCTTATGGTTCAATTTAACTTGTAATAAAGCCAATGGTTAAAACGATAAAGTATTCCATTACATATTTTTAGCAGAACGCATAAATTTTTCTTGCGTGTCTGACAATATAAATTTTACATTGGAAAACATCATTAAAAAAAGAAAAGCCATTATATTACACAACCAATGAGACATCACAAGGGCCTTTTGTAATCAAATAAAGGGTAACTTGCTGTAATGTATGAATATGTGACTTTTTCATTCTCTTTTTTTTTTATATATAAATAAAAGATTACATGAAGAATTTCATAAACATCCATTAGTTATTATATAGCATATGGTAATCCATAAGGCAAGAAAAACAAAATACACATGTAATCTAATTGGTTCTTTTGGAATTCTGTTTCATTTCTCATTTCCAATTATATTATTCTAGGTGTGGAACATTTATTTTGATTAAGAATTATAATATGGGTTAACATGAAACATCGATAAAATTATGTTCACAAATTCTTGAACCAGTAATAATTCTCCTCTACATTTTTTGTATTCTAGCACACATTTAGAAATACATGTTAGGACGGTTTCTACTGCTATTATAAAAATAGGTTACATTTTTATTAAAACATAGAAGTATGGAGGAGTTATTTTTAAAATTGAAAAGGATTGCTTTTGTTAATGATACAGTTTATGCTTCTATATATATTCCATTTTATATAGTTTTTACTTTTAATAAATTATAAGCTATCTTTTCCTAGTGGCTGTCACTATTACACATACACAGACCAACCTGCAACTTAACACCAAAGTAAACACCCTGGTATATACTGCTGAGAATATTTGAACATTCTCAATTTACCTTGACAAAAAAAGTCTAAATTTTGTTAATTTCCATAATATAAATAATAACGGAAATTTAAGCACTTGTTTGTGAAAGGGATAAACAAGACAGTTAAAGGTGAAAAAACAGGTTTTAAATTACCAGGTAATAATGAATATAAGTAAGAAAGCAGATGTTCATTAAACAGATACTCTTTTTTGAAATATGTATGAATTTGAAATTTTGCTGTTCAATGAATAAATAGATTTGTTTTTTAGTTTTAGTTTTTATAAACAAATGTCAGTATTAATTTAGAATGTAAATTATATGTGTAAAAGTAATAAACATCTGGTTGTATTGTTAAGTTTATTTCCAATGAAACAACCAGATAGGAGTATATTTTCTGTTTATTTTTTTATTTTAATCAATAACCTTTATAATGTGATGAACCTGCTACAGAACTTGGGGGGTGAAGACACCCTCTTCATGTCATAACCCAGTGCTCCGTGTCTTATAGGTGTGGTGCGACTTTTAATGGATACTGACTGTGGAGAGGGCGGCTGCCCTAGGTTGGGCCTAGGGGAGGCCCAAAATGTAAATACACCACTGGGTGGTCATGGGTATTGGATAAACAATCTGCACTTTTTGTATTTTTTTGTCTTATTTTTATTATTCAAAATTTCTGAAATATTACAGTTGTGGAGAGGTAGAAATGACCTAGATAACACAGTGTGAGATAATAGCCATTGAGGCTGCCAGAAAGCGCTTCTGGTAGTTAAACAACTATTACAGTTGTAAGAGGCCAGGCTGTCCTGAGGCGTAGCTCAGGGAGACAAAAGCTCCTTCCATTTTACAAAATAAATAAAAGCTTGTGGTAGCCGGTCAAGCTTGTGATCCAGATACTACAGGACCACCAATTAGAGAGAGTTGGAGGAGGTGCCCTCGCTGGCAGAGGTGTCACGAGTCTCCTGCGACACCTTGACGACGTCTATGCGCTGCGACTGGACGTGCTTTTCTGATGTGATTCAAGAGTGGCAGCAAGGTAGTTGAAAAATGCTGCAAAAAAGTAAGGTAAGATGCATTCAAAATATAATTTGTAATGAGATCCCAGTTTCGTCTTAGCCTCCAAATAGCTTGTCTTTTGCTATCTTTGTCCCCCAACCACTAGCTTGTAACTTATTTGTCCCCAAAAAACTTGTCTGTGCCATTTTTGTCCCCAAACTGCTTATCTGTGGTATTTTGTCCCCAAAGAGCTTGTCAGTACCTTAAACAGGCTACCTGTGCAATCATGCAAAAATGAATAGGAGAGAAAATACCGGTGGTGTGTTGGAGTCACCTGGGCAAGAGAGTCATCTAGGGAGTGGTGCCCTAGACCATTTGTTCTGTAAGGGGGCACCAACATTTCTAATGGCAGCCCTGTGCAAGGACACTGCCAAAGAGTGGTAATAGCATATGTAACAGTCTTTGTCATTGATCAGCAGCCTTTGCACCTGTTGTTTTTGAAGAAGGCTGGCAGGGTGTGGGAAGGTCAGGACGGTAGCATCTCTACAGAGGGGGAAATTGATGAAGAGTGACACATTCTATAGCACATGTTAGTTCCAGCCCAGCCTTAAGAAAAATACTCAGC
This sequence comes from Spea bombifrons, assembly GCF_027358695.1. Lineage (NCBI taxonomy): Eukaryota > Metazoa > Chordata > Amphibia > Anura > Pelobatidae > Spea > Spea bombifrons. The sequence goes on along the minus strand of NC_071091.1, from coordinate 16,763,489 downwards.
TTGTGGCGTTATTGCAGTTACTTCTGTTGTTTTCTTGACATTATGTATCTTCCTTTGTAATACTGCCATCTCATTTATGTACTCTTGTGCACAAGGCATTTCAAGGACTACACCGCTGTTATTTAATTGATGTTAATTCAGAAATGGTGAGTAATTTTATCAAAGAAAATCAAAGAACCAGCAATCAAAATTGAACTCTCTTCCATCAGAGGCGTTAGAGACTAATACAGTGAGGCAACTTGAACATGTATGGTATAAGCATATGGCTATCCTAAATATAAGATGAGACCAAGGATTGATTAAGGTCTGAGACTTTACGTCAGGAAAAATGGACAGACTAGATGGGCCGAATTGAGAAATGAATGTTTATATTTTAAAAACATATTTATTTCACATGCTAAACTTCTACTTTCATTTTCGTTCATAAAAAACGATCGGTGAAAATGATGACGGAAGCTGATATGTTTTTTTTTTAATAAAAAAATGCAAACTAAAGGTCTAAGTACCTCATCAACAATCTACAACTCAATATTGCCAAATGGCAATCATTTTCTAGGTGCAATTTTGTGGAAACAAAGGTTACACAGGGCACTGATGACCATAATCTTTAGCCATTTCTTTTGTAATAAAGCAGCATGTAAAAATCATTATTTTCAAATAGCCTGTTACAAAAGGCCATAATAACCTTAAAAAAATTCTGGAAAAAAATACTTAAGAGTTACTTATATAGCTGTGTGAATATTATTGTGTGAATATTATTGTGTGGCTTAATTGCCCAATATCTTTGTCTGTGGAAAATCAATAGTTAACACACTAGTGATTCCTTGAATTCTTATTTTGATTTCAAACCCGTTAAATAAATCTTATTAATGTATTTCTTTGAATAAACATTCCAATATATTTTAAATGCAGATTCAATTTAAATACTTTTTAATCAGTAAAATAAATGATACATGTAGTGTAGCCTTTTAGTTTCAGGTTTGTTTGTTTTTTTGGAGTAGTAGGAGTGCAGTGTTATCATCTGTGTATATTTAACCCCTTAATGACAAAGCCCGTACATGTACGGGCTCAAAATGCATTGTTTTCAATGGGTTTAGGGACCGCCTATTGTCCTTAAGGGGTTAAAAATATACAGTATTTAGTACATACTTAATTACATTTTTAAAATACACTTTGGGGGTATAGGGCCCATCATTACTCCCACCCCATCTCCTGCTTAGAGTGTTAGTGAGTTAATTTATAATAAACTCTAGTGGGGATAGCAGAAGCATGGGATGGGGTCTGTGGCTCTCCAAATGATTTAATTTGGCACTCTAGCCTCTTCCTCCTTACCAGGATATGGAGGTAGGGGCAAAACCCCCAAGGCTTATTTTATCATCCCCTTTGTTAAATAGGAGGTCCTTGTAACACCAATCTATTTTCTGAAAATTATTTAACTATTTTCTACTTATGTTACTGTGGGCTGGTGATTTTTTTCTTTTACTACACTTAGTGAGTTTCAGGCGAGGGTGTGCACATTTTCATTTAACCTGCAACCCTTACCTGAATCTTGAGAAATGTAAAGTCACTTGCACTTACACATTTATGTGTTAGTGTATGTAAGTGCTATTTTGTGTGTGTTTGCATATGAAGGATTGTATTGCTTATATGTTATATATTAATCTTTAATTTGGTAAAAATTATACCTTTCAAGACTATCTTAGACTTCAGGCATTTTAGGATAATAAGCTCAAAAGCTTGCAATCCACGATAGGGTCCAAAAGCCAACTAACACATTCACTTGTGTCATGAGTGACAGAACTGGTGTCTATTTACTCTCTGTGTTATGTTCTGCAGTGCCCTTATGTTTGCTTCTATTTATATACATACACTATTTCTGTATTTTTCTTTAATAGGACATTATTTCTTTAATGATTGTGCTTGTGGTTGCCCACTGTGGGATCAATTCTCAGTAATTAAGTCCCTGCTAACCTTTTATCCCAGTTCACAGACCTCTCTGCCCACTCTTAATGTTTGTTTATACAGGAACATTTTGTACATACCCTACAGCTACAATGTTTAATAGAATTTAAATTAGGTTAAAGTTGTACAAATTATACACACACAACTCACATATGTGCAGGGAGAGTACGCTTTCCCTTATATGTATATAAACACTCACTGGCCACTTTATTAGGCACTCCTAGCTAGTACTGGGTTGGACCCCCTTTTGCCTTCAGAACTGCCTTCATTCTTTTTCCTACACGGTGCCAGAAACATTAACCAGAGATTTTGGTCCATATGGACATGGGTCCATGCTATTATGTTGTTCATGCCAAATTCTGACCCTGCCATCTGAATGTCACAGTTGGAATCGAGACTCATTAGACCAGGCAATGTTTTTCCAGTCTTCCATTGTCTAATTTTGGTGAGCCCGTGCAAATTGTAGCCTCAGTTTCCTGTTCTTAGCTGACAGGAGTGGCACCTGGTGTGGTCTTCTGCTGCTGTAGCCCATCTGCTTCAAGGTGCGAAGTGTGCTCAGAGATGATATTCTGCATAACTTGGTTGTAACGAGTGGTTATTTGAGTTACTGTTGCTTTTCTGTCATGTCAAACCAGTCTGCCCATTCTTCTTTCACCTCTGACATCAACAAGGCATTTGCATCCACACAACTGTCGCTATTTTCTCTTTTTCGGACCATTCTCTGTAAACCCTAGAGATGGTTGTGCGTGAAAATCCCAGTAGATCAGCAGTTTCTGAAATACTCAGATGATCCCGATCCAGCACCAACCACCATGCCATGTTCAAAGTCACTTAAATTCCCTTTCTTACACATTATGATGCTCGGTTTCAACATTGGTCAAGTTGTCTTGACCAATGTTGTCTACATGCCTAAATGCATTGAATTGCTCCCATGTGATTGGCTGATTAGCTATTTTTGTAAAAAAGCAATTGAACAGGTGTACCTAATAAAGTGGCCAGTGAGTGTATATAGTATCACAACAGTTTAAAAAATGCATTAGCAAAAGTTGAAGATATTCATATAAATGGCAATTTCAAGTAAAAATCTAACAAAAAGATAAAAAAGATCCACTAAATAATGTATTCCTGAATAAAAGTATCAACAGATTACAATATTTTACAATATTTGGACCCAATTATACAATATATATATATATATATATATATATATATATATATATATATATATATATATAATTAATATAATTAAATTAATAATTAAATTAATATTAAAATCAGTCATTTTCCAGTTTTTGTCATTGATTACAGTTATAAATCAACTGTTAAAATCATAACACTAAACCTAGTACACTCATTATTGTTGGATTTCTAAATGACGTTCTAAAGTACATTTTAAGGTATGATAAATGTCAAATTAATTTTATAAGAGAAATTACATGATTGACCAGTCTATATAGAAGGCTTGGAAAATTCCTGATATCCTTGAAGTAAACTAGGAATATTTATCATAAACTAATTGACTTTGAATGTGCAAAGATAAAATTGCTGAACTAGACATCAATGCGTATTGTCTAAAATAATTGATCTAAATAAATGTGTACTGTGAATTACAAGGTGGGAAATAAGTTCGCATAATATTAAATAATAGTTTGTGTGGGAGTGATGCACTGATAAATGGTTACTGGTAAATCACTACTTCTTGCTACATACATAGCAACTTAATATGTTTGTAATCAAGTTTATATGATAAAAAAATATCCGTATAAAATGGTCTTAAAGGGGAACTGTAACATCTTAGATCTTAGATGTCATTTCTTCTTATCTTCTAAGTGAAGAATGCACTAGAATAATACTGTGAATGATAAAAAACAATTCCTAGACACAACCTGTTTCAGTAAACCACACATGAAACTTAAGTGCTACAACTGGGCAGTTTCTCTGAAAAGCTACCATCACACCTGGAATTTTTTTTCCAGCATTGGCTACCTGGAGTGCCCCTCTTCTGGGGCTGGGGCTTTCATCAAGACGTGTGGCCAGCTGCACATAGAGGGATGATAGCCCCAAATAGACTTTAAAGTGAACCTGGGCAGTGAGTGAGCATGACCAAATACTCATTTGCTCAGAGATTGAACATAGTAACCTGTAGCCCATAGTAATCAGTGCTTCACCCAGAGACACCTGATTATATCTGACAAGTTCTCGGGTATGGCTATTATCACAAACATTTCAGGGCAAGGGCACAAAAGTCACTCCTGTTTAATGCTTTGCATTGATTTTTGTAACACTTTCTAAACACATTTGAAATAAGTCACTCATTTATTTCTGGAGTTAGGCAGCATGAAATTTAGAATGAGATGGAAGGTTTATCAGAATATGAATATTCACTCACAGTCTGTGGCTCATGCTTGCACCTCTGTTCAGCAGGCAATGGTAACTAGGGCTAGGGAGAGAAAGATGCCTCTAAGGGATATGAATTTTAAAAATATAGACTCCGTATTGAATAAGCATGTGTTGAATAAACAGTAGTTTCATTGGCAATGCAGGAAATCTAAATACAAAAATAATAGTCTGTCGCGTTGACCTTGGTGACAGGGAGGAGGAATACTGTTGAGTTTTGTCAAAGCAATTGATTTAAAAAGAAACTGGGTTGATGAGCACCCAATTCCCACCAAGGTCGCTTAAAGCTGCATCTCTATATAGACATAATATAACTTCAATAAAAAAACTGAATACCTACACCCTAAAACTTCAAATGGCCAAAAGAGGATACTTGTTTTAATGAGTGTAGATAGAGGACAACTTATTATAAGTGACATTGATAGTATTAAACCTTTAACTATAATAATTAGAAAGATTATTAAAAGGTATTAAGAAGCAGAACATTCAATTTATTCTGTGTAATCTAAATCACGTTTGTTTATTTAAACAATATAGTGACTTATAGAGGCGTTGGACACTGTGATACTATAATTCCCAGCAAACATTCTGTGCTCCTCAAATAAGAGAAATCAGGAAGGAAAGAGAGAGACAGATGAATATGGGTAATAATATGAGCACTCAAGAGGTCCGACCTGGAGTAGTCTGTAGGACCACATACTTGATTGATGATAAAAATGTCATGTGCAGTTGTGATTATCCAACCTAGTTAATGCCAGTCCAGCCCTGTAGGCAGAGTGATATAGACAGTACTCTCGATTGCGAGCAGGCCCTTAATCTATCAGTCTTAGCCTATCAAATCTAGTTTTGTCAGACTCTTAACTATGTACTGTAGGAAGTGCTGTGTAAATTGTTGGCAGTATATAATTGAAAGATAATTTAATTTACATCAGTTTATTTAATAAATCAACCCTTTACTTCATTGACTATGAATTTCATGTCCACCCAATTAATCTTTTATAAGCCTATATATTAATATAAAATGTAACTGTTAACAGGTATACTACCATATGTTTAATTACTCTGTTTCTAGATGTACCAACCCCACCTAGAAGAAACCTTATTAAGGCAAGCAGACAGGATAAGCCAGTTATAGTATTTGCAGTCAGTAAAAGTCCATTGAGGTTTGTTTTGTAACCTCCAGCTAGATGCACAGCCATTACAACATTAAACAGGCGGCGGATGTTTGCAAATTTATCCCTTGCTTACAAGATTCACATGGTGCTGTAATGATACTGTACATACGCAGGCTTTATATCAGGGGATACAATAATGTGTGACCACAACTTTAATGTGTTTAACATATAAACAGATTTTAAAACAAAAGAACAATTGATAATTATGACAACTCATACTGTAATTGCCACATTACTGGCAGTGCACATGAGTTGCATAGAGCTTGGATTGCGATACATGCAGGATCCATGTCTTAACTAGGCCCTGGGGTTACACATAGATTGAAAATTCTTCTTCCTGGATTCCACTCACTTGAACCTATATGTTTTAGCCACTTACTCCTTCCAGTCAAGGGGACTGCTGAGCTCTAATTGGCTAGAGGTGCCTCCTTGTAAATAAAAAGTTCAAAATATTGTCTTGGCATACACTCGTGGTATAATTTGCTGACATTTTCAATTATGTCGACCCTAGTGTGAGAGATTCCACAAGGCTCTGGGCAGAGAGGCAAATTAAAATGGTCAATGCTTGCTCCACTTTGTTTCATTTACATACCTCCCAACATTCCCGATTTTCATTGGACAGTCCCAATTTTTCGGCAGGCATCAAGGACCAGCACCACTTCTAGGGCTGCACTACTCCTTTCTACACAACCCAAATACAGGTGTCCTGGTGGGGACACCTGAAATGCCAGGGTGTATAACTTTATAACTTGTGGTCCACATTTGGTAGACTGTAATAGCTTACTGTGGTTAGTCTACTTATTCCACACCCAGCTCACCAATTCTCCCTCATCTTCGGCTTGGTGAGAGGAGGGGTCAGCTGGTATTGTAGGCAGGGCTAGCACTGCATGGTGCCAGCCATCACTAGTGGTAAGCGAAGGGTGAGCATGGCTAAACGCCACTCCTACAACTGGCAGGAAGTGGCCTGCAGACCCTTGGTCAAACCCACCGAGTTTGGAGGTATGGTCTCACTCCATCCACCATTTGGATCTGGCATGGAAGCACTCCAGGGATGTATGGTGAGTAATGGAAAACTGTGCTGTTTTTATTCATTTATTTCTTTGAAGGAAACATTTCAATTGAAATATACATTTCTTCACTAAAAGGTTTGTTCACCCTGTACATGTGCAGAACTTCACAGACGTTTCTTACTAATTACAGCTTTTCAGATCCATTTATATTCACTGTTTTGTAGAGCAAGTGTTTCGATGTTTATTGATCTCCAAGACTTCTTTGATTAGCGTTGCATAAAGCATATAAACGAATGTCTCTACCTGGAAAATTCCATACACAGAAAAGATCTCAACTAAGATGTTGTGTGGTCTACTTTGACAAAAGAAACAAAAGAGGTTTATTTGACTTGAAATATTTTTCACTGAACTGCTGTTGACCTGCTTCTTTTCACCTATTGCTTTGAGAAAATGTACCGATAAAACAGATGTGGAAATTCCTGCTGAGTAATGTCTGCAGAGGTACGTATGAAGATAGAAGAAGATAGCAAATTGAAGATAAAAGATGAAGAAGATGCTTCAGTGGAAGTGGTGGGCAAGAAAAGATAAGAAAACATTTAGACAGCATGAGAAAAAGAGAGTGAACAAGAATGAGAGTATGAGAGATTGTGAATGAATGTGAGTTATTGTGGGCCCATGTCAGGAACCACTTTTTCGCTGCCTGAACCATGGCTTTTACATACCTGTGACATTTAAATCTGCTACCACTAGTGGCCACCCTCTGCCCTCTGGAGCACTCAGAACTCAATTACTAGGATCAGGTGTGCCTTGTTACCTGGGTTGAGCCCTAGTCCATACATCCAGCTGGGCCTTGTTATCTGGATGACCCTGCCTTTATGAACCTGCCCTGCCCTTCACTCAGGGCCTTTGTATTGAAGTCTATGGACCTTCCTGCTGTGGCTCTGCACCTGTACTGTTCCTGGTCCCCTGCTTTGTGTCCTGATCAAGTGGACTCCCTGCTTTGTGTTCTTCCAAGTGGACTCCCTGCTTTGTGTCCTTCCAAGTGGACTCCCTGCTTTGTGTCCTTCCAAGTGGACTCCCTGCTTTGTGTCCTTCCAAGTGGACTCCCTGCTTTGTGCCCTTCCAAGCGGGCTGTGTGCCTTTCGTGCCCTTCCAAGTGGGCTGTGTGCCTCTCATAGACTGTATTACCCTTATTTGCTGGTCCTGTTATATACATAAAATGCACTGCATTACCTGGATTTCTGCTTGTGGTGTCTTTGTTTGCATAATCATGCACCGTGGGTTACAGAATGAACCCCAAGTATCCCCTGCGCATGGGCTCCTACCCGACCTGATCACCCGAGTCCTGACAGCCCATGTATTTCGGAAGAAAATTCTGAGCATTTTCTGAGCTTTTTTCTGAGTTTTCGTCCAATTTGTAGGGGGCTTTGTGACTTCGGAGAAATTGCAAGTAAATTTCAATTCTTAGGAGTCCAATAAGCACCAATATACATAAATGAAAGTTCTTAATATATTCTAAAAATCACCACAACATTCTATATGATACAAAACATAATATATAAAAACACAATAAATATCAGGAATAATAATAATAAAGATTAAAAATATAAAAATAACCTCTTTCTCTGGTGTTGTCCACCTGAACAGAATAAACAGACATAAATGAAGGACGCCTCACAGGGTATATATTTTATGGGTTATATATTATGTTTTGTTTTTTTCAAAATTGGATACATTTCAGGTGAGGACATGTTTTCAGGTGAGAACGTTTTTATTCAGCTTGCATGCCCTCACCTGCAAATTGCAAAATGTAAAGTTACATGCACTTGCAGACAACTAGTCGATTAGTGAATATGCAAGTTGCTTTGCAACTCCAATCAGGTCTGGTCAGTCAAATAAACCCTTAACTCAAATGACCACCTCACTTCTTAGTGTATAGACAGAGATTTAGGTAGTTGATGGAACTTCTGGGAAAATTGTTATAGGGTGTTTATTCTATACTGCATACAGCACAGGTACTCAGAGTGAGCAATACATTTTACCATGTTATTGTAAAAATAAATCTATAAATATAAATACTTGAGTGCAAGGAAAAAAACAATTTCTTGTATGATTGAGAACAAGATCTTCTTTGAGATTCCACGCTTTCACTTTCAAGTCAGTTATTTCAAAGCTATGTCAACATTCCATTTCTCCTAAGGAGAATTTGTATTTCTTAAGTGTTTTGTATCCTAACATTACAATTCATAAATTGTGATAGTAAGAGGTAAGTTATCTACATTATTGTTGTTTATTGTGGGTATATATACACAATTTAGGAACATAGAGAAGGTGACTTAATGTTAATAATTTAATAACATACAATATCACTTTATGGATTTTCTGAAAGGATGGGGATATCTTGCTCACCAGTTTGACATCAGAGGTATACCATAAGGGTTATCAAGCATTTTTTTATCCACAAAACTAAACCACCTTAAATCCACATGTAATCCATCTTAAAATATCCCATTTTTATACTGAGGGGCACATTTACCCTACATTTTGATATGTGTCTTGCCCTATCCTATATAAAGCACGGTCTAAATTGTTGGTGTTATATATGATAGCAAAATGATAATCATAATAATGTAGGTGATGGGGAATATGAGGAAGACTTAAACTTGGTACAATTGAGGTGTTTGAGAAAGGGCTTGGGGAGTAACTTGTTTGTTTCCACATTTCAACACATGTGGAAATCTTTGGTGAAAAATGAAATCCATCCAATCTGAAAAACTGCAGTACTTTCAACTTGTGCTGTATTAGTGTTCAGAAAACACATTTACTGAATGTAATTAAAATGGTAGATAAGACGGCTACCTATACTCAGACAAGATGAGTTATCCACGGAATGGGAAGTATCAGTAAAATACAGACTATAATAAAAAAACAAAAACTTTAGTGGGTTTCTTGTCTTACTTTTCTTTTTCTGGTTTTGCTCAGGGAATTGTATATTCTTATGTAGCACTGTTGAGTGTCTTTTATTGGGTTTGATCTGGCTAAAAAACTATAATCTTTGAATAAATAATTTACAAAAAAGAAAATACAATTATTGTTATATTATATTTATAATATTTTTGAGACAATGCAAAAAATTCTGCCTAGAAAAGTGAGATGTATCTAAAAGTGTATTCTCCTGAGCACAATATTAGGAAAACAATATATAAATCATTAATCATTATTGTTCAATAAAGGTGAAATGTCATGAATGTCCCTTCAATAATCAATGTCCATAAAATATTCATGAAGACAAGTGAGACACACACATGTATACAGATAATTTTGTAGGATTGACAGAAGTCCTTTCCTAGGTATGCACATGTCTTGACTCTTTAGGAAGAAACCGTTATTAAATCATAAGCAGGGGTGTACCCGATTTGGGACCGGAGACAGATCCTATATTTGGCACCCCAGGCACCCTCATTTTAAAGTGTAAAAACACTCTCACTCATGCTCTCTCATAATCTCACTCATTCTCTCACACTCTTACTCACAATCTCTCATGCTCTCTCTCTTTCCCTCTCAATGTCTACTTCCTCCGTCAGCCGATTGTCTCTATCTTCTTTCCCGCAGCTCCACTTCTTCTGTTGGATCTTCTTCTGGCCTCATCCGCCTCCAGACTGTTTCCCCCGGTCTTCACTGATTGGGGGAAACAGGTAGAGACTGCCCCTGTGAATCTGGTCTTTTGCTGAAGAACTTGGAGAGGACAGTATAATCAAAGCTGGATTTGCACCTCTCTTTTTCTGCAAATCTGTCTACATTATTCTGCCCTCTGAGTACTTCAGAAAAATGACAGAGCCATGATCTGGGAGGCCTGGTTCATGGACAAGCAGAGGAAGGAAGAAAAAAAAGAAGAGGCAAGAGAAAAAGCGGAGATGCAAGGACACAGAGGTGGTCGGCAGACAAGGTAGAGAGATGTTGTGAGAGAGGGAATTTTTGAGAGACTTGAGACCTCTGTGTGCCAATGTGGCACCCCCTTGATGAGTGGCACCCGGGGTAAACCGTCCCTCTCCCCCCTAAGTATGCAACTGATTATAAGATCTAGGTTTGCTAAACCACCTCTGTGCTCCAATAAAGGGGTGATGTGGCTAACACTAATACTAGCATTGAAAGGACAGCATCAAGTATTAATTTACTAGTTAATTATATACTATCATATTTGCTTACAGAATTTCTAGCTGCAATGTGTGGCTGTATTACAGGAAAAAGCATTTTGAAACATCTCCAATACACTGGTAACACCAAGCACTAAATGGGGATGATTGGAATTCTATATAGTATTTTTCCAGCGGTCAGGGGAGGCAATTTTGCAGTGCATGCTTCACTTCCTGCTGCGTGTTACAGCATTTTCCATTCAGAAAGGGCCCAAGAGACTGAATGTAAAACAAAATTGATTTCCCAAGTCTGCTGAAAAATAGGGCAAGTAGTTTTAGGTATATTTGTAAAGGTAGAAGAGACATTTATATTTATGAGTGATGCAAAAAGGTTTTCCAAATAAGTGTAACAATAAATTGTTAAGGAAAATAGTATGACAATGAAACTGGTCATATTACACTGAACTAAAAATAAATGCAACATTATTTATAGTTACTGCTAAACTCGAAGGGTATAACACAATCCTAATACATTTCTAACTGTTCAAGATCTGAGAAATAAAAAACTGTGTGAATTGTATTCATGTATTGGGGGAGGTGTATTATGTCTTTAGTGATTATTAGCTAAAATGAGTTTAGTTGTATAGAAATTGAATTAACGGCTATTTTAGATTTCCCTATAGGGCACATGTTAAGCAGGGAGAGAACAAAAGGCCTCATTGTGCTTCTGTTAAATGGGAAAGGTTCATGTTTGTTCGATAAAGTGGATTACCTTTCTATTCCTGTTTATTGGAAATGCAATAATGGTCCTTGCAATGGAGCAAACTTTATATGTTTTTGTTTGGAGTTATTGGCTGTAGTATAGTATTAGCGATTAGATAATTCCCTTACTGTCTTAACATATACTTAATAGATGAAAAAATTGCATTAGAAAAAGTCGGCTATGATTACATCCATTGAAAGGCAAGCAATAGAAATAAGATAGAACTTGTTTTTGTTGGTTTGTTTATATGCAATATCAAGTACTTTTGTGTTCCTCCACTTGGGAAAACAAGTGTCCCACTCCTATATTTGCTTCCCTAAATATTTTCACTTTGGACCCCTAAAATTTGAAAGTCATCTTGGCCTAAGAACCTCATGGGGTAGCAATTACTGCACATCTGCTGGGTTCTACAGATCCCAACTGCTTGATCGTAAAATCTATTGGAAGGGCTTTAACATTTTAACTTACTGCTATTGGGATATCCACAAAATCTTCTTGGCTTATGGCCCATGAGACTTGGAGCTTAATGACCCCGCATTTACTATTTTAAGGAGAAGGCAAAAATGGAAAATGCAACAAAGTGTCTAGTTTTTAATTGGTCCATCACAAGTTCAAGTGATGGGCCGATCTTGTGCAGTAATCCTGCTGTAGGTGTCCTCTGTTTGGTGTAAATCCACACAACTGAACACAAATCAGGGCTCGATCCTCTATAAATTAGAAATGTGTCTATATTAGCAATGCTCATAGTTGGATGCTTTGGGGAGGACAAAATGAGGAGAACTTTATAGTAAATATTCATAATTATTTATGTTCCATTCATTTCTGACTGTTGCTTTTTGACCATACCCTACCTAGTTATGAGCATGTGTCAACCATGTTTAATGTATGCTTCACCTGCATACCTTTTTCTATTTTAGAACATGGTGAGTGCCAATTGTACTGTTTAGGCACGCCTGGAATGTACCAGAAACAGCCTTACAAAACTAATGTATTATTCTGCTGGCTTGTACCAGGACTTCTGTCACTTCTACAAAATTATCTGCGTACATGTGTGTGTCTCATTGGTCTTCATGAATATTTTATGGACATTTTAAGGGACATTCATGACATTTTTCCTTTATTGGACAATAAGGATTAATGATTGGGATAGTGAGCGCAAGAGAATATCATTTTAGATGCATTTCACTTTTCTAGGCAGAATTTGTATTGTATTGTCTCAAATATATTATAAATATATTTACCTTTTTTCTTTTTTTGTAAATTATTTATTCGAGGATATAGTTTTTTTAGATGGATCAAACCTGATAAAACACATTCAACGGGGTGACATAAAAATAATCAAGGGTAACCAATTGTTTTAACAACCTTACATAAATTATATGTTTTGCATATTTAACACAACACAGTGAGCGACAAGCTTTTGGTTGGTGATTCTGATTCTTCTCTTAAATTACTAATTTGATTTTATTGGACATAAATATATTTGTTATATTGAAAGCTTGCTATGGACACCAACTTTTTAACATTTGTCAAGGTTAAAGGGACAGTATCAGACCCATGCATTACCTCCAATGAACAACGCATATTAAATCACTTAGTGAGTACTTTCACCTCTTAAAGACCAATGATGTGGCACACCATGGTATTAAATGAGCTTAGAAAGTGATTTCACCATATTTTATTATTAAAGCAGCAACTGCTTTATTAAAACTTTTGCATTTGATTTTACAAAAATAATAAAATGATAGTTCTGATGACCTTGTTTATTTGTTTAACATGATAGGAGCATCACTTAATGTTTAAAGTCAAACACAACTGGACAGGACGTTTGGTATCTTTGGACATAGAAATGATTGGGTATTATAAGAACACTCCCTGATAAACTGTAAGAACATAATATATACAACATATATGATATATTGCAGGCAGGGGAGGGCTGGCAGCCCAAGGCCTGGGGGGCGAGTCTAGTCAACTGGCCCATTGCGCCACCAAAGCGGCTGCGAGCGACATTGAAAGCGGCTGTCGTGCGGCAGTCACTCCACCGGCACCTAATGAAATCAAAGCGGCCGGTGTGCACGCACCGCACCGCCCAATGGCTGTGCCTCAGCTCTTCATCCCACCCCTTTTAAGACGTGGGACAAAGAGCTGAGGCACAGCCATTGGGTCTGACTGCCGCATGATGCAGGGGCGTACCAAGAGTATTTGGCACCTGTGGCATATACTGTATGTGGCACCCCCCCACACACACTTTAAAACTGCATAGTTTCTATGGTTAGGCAAACATTGACAGGGGTACAGCATAACTATTATATACTGAGGCACACATTGACGTCAATGCGTGCCTATCACTATACATTGAGCCAGACACTGACAATACTGCACTACAACCCCTATCACTATATACTAAGCCAAACATTGATGTGGTGTAGGCCTACCACGTCAGTGACTGGCTTAGTATATAGTAGGGATGCACCGAAATGAAAATTCTGGACCTAAACTGAAAATTCAGCATTCACTTGGCCAAAACCAAAAAAAAAAACAAAAAAACTTTAAAATACTTTATTAAAAGTAACTCACCAAAATTAGACTAAAAAAAATCAACAACAATATTAATTAATATATATATATATATATATATATAATTAACAGCAATCACAATCCTATCATGCCCAGGTTCTAGCATGTGCTGGCTGGCTTAGCATGATAGGAGTGTGATTGCTGTTTGCAATATATATATATATATATACATATAATTATTCTGTCCAATAAAAGGGTTGTTAACACACCAAAGTTGGACCACAAAAAATAATTGATAACAGCAATCACACTCCTATCATGCCTAGGCAGCCAGTATATTGTGGAATCTGGGCATGAAAGGAATCTGATTACAGCCTCCTTATGCCATGCTATCACCCAACACTTACACATCCATGCTATCTGAAACCCTCATTCACAAACATTCAGCATAACACCCATCACTCTCACACACTACCCACTCTCCCTGAATCTTGTCCTACCTTTCTTCTGTCACTGTCACTTTTCCTCCTCCTCTTCGTTCTTCCTCTTCTTCTGTGTCCTCTCCTTCCGGTGCGGAAGATGGTGGGCGTGGCTTCAAATCCCGGCGCACAGCCACAGTTGCCGCGCCGGCACCCCTCAGATGAGCGGCAGCCGGGGCCGGCCGCCTCCCGCCAGGTACGCTACCGGCACGACCAGGGGCGTAGGAACCGGGGGGGACGGGGGGGATGGATCCCCCCCAGGAAATCATGTGGGGGGGACCGATAATAGAGAAATCCCCCCCAGGGCTGTGTGAGTTGAGTGCCCTCGGTGCACAGCTGCCCGATCAGCAGCTGCAGCGTGCAGGACTGGTTGGGGAGATCACGGATTTCCCTAACCAGTCCAACACTTACCGGTGTGCTCTCTGTCACTGTCTGAGCGCCGGGCGATGGGATATGACGTTTATATCCCAGCCCCGGCGCTCAGCAGAAACAGCTGTGCGCAGCCGCACTGCATTGAGATTCAGCGGCAAACCAGAGGGAAAGGAGGAAGAGAAAGGTAAGAGATGTGCAAAACGGAGGGGGAGGGGGAGGGTCTGATGTGCAAAACGGAGGGGGGGGGTCTGATGTGCAAAACGGAGGGGGGGGGGGTCTGATGTGCAAAACGGAGGGGGGGGGTCTGATGTGCAAAACGGAGGGGGGGGGTCTGATGTGCAAAACGGAGGGGGGGGGGTCTGATGTGCAAAACGGAGGGGGGGGGGTCTGATGTGCAAAACGGAGGGGGGGGGGTCTGATGTGCAAAACGGAGGGGGGGGGGTCTGATGTGCAAAACGGAGGGGGGGGGTCTGATGTGCAAAACGGAGGGGGGGGGTCTGATGTGCAAAACGGAGGGGGGGGGGTCTGATGTGCAAAACGGAGGGGGGGGTCTGATGTGCAAAACGGAGGGGGGGGTCTGATGTGCAAAACGGAGGGGGGGGGTCTGATGTGCAAAACGGAGGGGGGGGTCTGATGTGCAAAACGGAGGGGGGGTCTGATGTGCAAAACGGAGGGGGGTCTGATGTGCAAAACGGAGGGGGGGGGGTCTGATGTGCAAAACGGAGGGGGGGTCTGATGTGCAAAACGGAGGGGGGTCTGATGTGCAAAACGGAGGGGGGGGTCTGATGTGCAAAACGGAGGGGGGGGTCTGATGTGCAAAACGGAGGGGGGGGTCTGATGTGCAAAACGGAGGGGGGGTCTGATGTGCAAAACGGAGGGGGGGTCTGATGTGCAAAACGGAGGGGGGGGTCTGATGTGCAAAACGGAGGGGGGGGGTCTGATGTGCAAAACGGAGGGGGGGGGGTCTGATGTGCAAAACGGAGGGGGGGGTCTGATGTGCATATATGTGTGTGTATGGGCAGTGTATATGTGTACGTGTGTATGGGCAGTGTATATGTGTACGTGTGTATGGGCAGTGTATATGTGTACGTGTGTATGGGCAATGTATATGCGTACGTGTGTATGGGCAGTGTATACGCATACGTCTGTATGGGCAGTGTATATGTGTACGTGTGTATGGGCAGTGTATATGTGTGTGTGTGTATGGGCAGTGTATATGTGTACGTGTGTATGGGCAGTGTATATGTGTATGTGTGTATGGGCAGTGTATATGTGTACGTGTGTATGGGCAGTGTATATGTGTACGTCTGTATGGGCAGTGTATATGTGTACGTCTGTATGGGCAGTGTATATGTGTGTGTGTATGGGCAGTGTATATGTGTACGTCTGTATGGGCAGTGTATGTGTGTATGGGCAGTGTATATGCGTACGTCTGTATGGGCAGTGTATATGTGTACGTCTGTATGGGCAGTGTATATGTGTACGTCTGTATGGGCAGTGTATATGTGTACGTCTGTATGGGCAGTCTATATGTGTGTATATAAGGAGTGTATTTGTCTTATAGTGTATACGTCTGTAAGTATGTGCAAGGGCTGTGTATATTTATGGGGAGGCGTGTGTGTGTGTGAGAGCAGTTTATGTATGCTTGGGCAGGTGTGTATAAGGGTAGTGCATATGTGTGAGTACTGGCAAGTGTGTATGTGCAGGCAATTGCAGCGTATACGTGTGTTTTTGTGGGCAGGCATGCGTAAGAGCAGTGCATATGTGTGTGTATGAGCAGGCATGTCGTACTTAAAGGGAAGAGAATGATTCCCTGTCAGACCCCCCCCCCCCTCCGTTTTGCACATCAGACCCCCCCCCCTCCGTTTTGCACATCAGACCCCCCCCCCTCCGTTTTGCACATCAGACCCCCCCCCCTCCGTTTTGCACATCAGACCCCCCCCCTCCGTTTTGCACATCAGACCCTCCCCCTCCCCTTTGCACATCAGACCCTCCCCCTCCCCCTCCGTTTTGCACATCTCTTACCTTTCTCTTCCTCCTTTCCCTCTGGTTTGCCGCTGAATCTCAATGCAGTGCGGCTGCGCACAGCTGTTTCTGCTGAGCGCCGGGGCTGGGATATAAACGTCATATCCCATCGCCCGGCGCTCAGACAGTGACAGAGAGCACACCGGTAAGTGTTGGACTGGTTAGGGAAATCCGTGATCTCCCCAGTCCTGCACGCTGCAGCTGCTGATCGGGCAGCTGTGCACCGAGGGCACTCAACTCACACAGCCCTGGGGGGGATTTCTCTATTATCGGTCCCCCCCACATGATTTCCTGGGGGGGATCCATCCCCCCCGTCCCCCCCGGTTCCTACGCCCCTGTGTATGGGCAGTGTATATGCGTACGTCTGTATGGGCAGTGTATATGTGTACGTCTGTATGGGCAGTGTATATGTGTACGTCTGTATGGGCAGTGTATATGTGTACGTCTGTATGGGCAGTGTATATGTGTACGTCTGTATGGGCAGTGTATATGTGTACGTCTGTATGGGCAGTGTATATGTGTACGTCTGTATGGGCAGTCTATATGTGTGTATATAAGGAGTGTATTTGTCTTATAGTGTATACGTCTGTAAGTATGTGCAAGGGCTGTGTATATTTATGGGGAGGCGTGTGTGTGTGTGAGAGCAGTTTATGTATGCTTGGGCAGGTGTGTATAAGGGTAGTGCATATGTGTGAGTACTGGCAAGTGTGTATGTGCAGGCAATTGCAGCGTATACGTGTGTTTTTGTGGGCAGGCATGCGTAAGAGCAGTGCATATGTGTGTGTATGAGCAGGCATGTCGTACCTAAAGGGAAGAGAATGATTCCCTGTAACACATGTTTAACTCAGGGGCACCTAGGGTTAAATCCAGGCCTATTTCTGTTTAAAATGAGTGTGTGTGTCACTGTATGTAGCATTTGGACACTTGGTCTAGGGCATCACTAATACAAAGCGCCACGTGTTAGTAAGTGAAGGATGTGTTTGAATGTGTGTCTGGGTGTGATAGCGTATGTTTGTGGGTATGTTATTGTGCACATCTGTTTTTATGGGTATGTTAGTCTGTTTCCAGGTGTGTTATGGTGGGCATGTGTCTAGGTATATTAGGGTGGGAATGTTTTGGGGTGTATTATTGTGTGTGTGTGTGTATGTTATTCAAGTGTTTAAGTGTGTGGATATGTTCCTGTGTGCATGACGTGTTAGGAGTCTTAGATGGTTCCTTCAATACATCATAGTAGTCTCTGTGGCCGTGTCCAGTGGGGTCCATCTGTGGTTGTAAGATTTTTCTGTTTCTGTGGGAATTTTCTCCCATTCATCTAGTTTTATGAGGTGAAGGTGATATACCTTTTTGGACAGCACTATGCTTCTAACTTTGTGGGAACAGTTTTGGGGAAGGTCCTTTTCTATTCCATCGTGACTGCCCCAGTGTACAAAACCACGTCCATAAAGGCATGGTTGCAAAAATTCCCCACAGAAACTCTCCAAAATCTTGTGGAAATCGTTCCCAGAAGAGTGGAAGCCGTTATTGATGCAAAGGGGGGCCAACTACATATTAATGTCTCTGTATTTATAATGTGATGTCATAAAAGTCACTGTTGGTGAAATGGTCAGGTATACCCTACCAGTAAAATGCTATCCCCCCCAGATTTTTAGGGGTTCCTACGCCCATGGGCACGACGGCCGCATTCAATCCAGCCGCAAACTAAGCGGCTGCGTTGAATATTGGTCTGCCGGGCCCGGATTCAATTGCCCACCGGCCCTGATTGCAGGAGACACAAAGCTGGTGGCACAGGTTAACAGTAACCCTGGGCACAGACCTCTAAGGATTTGCACTTGGAATCCCAGAGGTTACCTTTTTCTCCTTGGCAGTAATGCGAAGAAATGTTCTCTCTTCAAAAGAATACTATAAAACAGCCAATGTCAGTGTTCAGAACTATTGTTTCCATTTAATCTATCAAATACATTTGAAATGCCAAGTTGTGATTCAAATAAAAGATTATTTCTTTATAAGTGTTTGTAAAATTACTTTCACATAAGATGCTGATGATTCAGTTTTATCTAAAGATCTATGAAGTTACTTCAGTTGTACTTCTTTAAAGTTGAAACCTGCATATTTAGAAAAATCAATAGTTTTATAAACATGACAAAATAATTTCAACTTGTCTTGCAGCAGAAATCTATATTATCCTTATCATTTTCTCTTATGACCACACACACTATGTGTTTATAATACTTAGAAAGAATTATTTAACTTATTATCAGAGCCTATTTTATCCAAAATAAAAGTAATGATAATAATAATAATAATAAAAAATATCTGCACATTAAAGTGATTAGCACGATTTATCTTAATGCTCGTCTATACCAGGATTTTCTAATATGTACAAAAAACATGGTGGGATAGCCGTATTACCGTATTTCCCCATCTATAGAAAAATTTGGGGTCTAAAAATTGGGTGCATCTCATACAGCGGTGGTAGATTTTTTTTTTATTATTTTTACTGGAAAGGGGACCTGCTGCTTACCTGTGTTGGTCAGCAGCGTCTTTTGATCCGTCGCGGCGACATAGGAACCCAGTGGAGTCACGTGAATGCACATCGCATCACATGACTCCGCTCAGTTCCTGTTCCTGTTAGAGCGGCCCCCACGGAAGTCTGCGAGCGGCACCAGAAGATCTGCAGTTCAGGTAAGGTGGGGGAGTAAATGAATGAATGAATGTGTGTGTGCAAGTGTGTTAGCATGGATCCGTATGTAGGGGCAAAGGGAGGGGGCACAGGGAGGCTCAAAGTGATGTGCCTGTACTGGCTGCCTGATCATGATAGGAGGGTGATTGCTAACAATTGCTAGCCGCTAACATCAATTACACTCATATCATGCCCAGGCAGCCAGTACAATAACTTTACGTAATATATATATTTTTTAATTTCGGCCCCCAAAATTAAGGCGCGTCTTATACTTGGGGAAATACGGTACTCATCAACAAGCATGCAATTAACCTTACTGTGCATGTTGCATCAGGGAGCAGTTGAGGATTGAAAATAGACACAGTGCTATGTTACAACCAAAAAATGAGGTCAGTTGGTCAGTTGGTACCATTCTCTTAGAAAATCATTGCTAGAGTAAGTAACACAATGTAACAGTTTATAAAAAAGGCTATATTCCTGGCTTGTGTTAAATTAAAGGGACACTCCACCTGTCATATTCACTTTAATGGATTTGCATACATCTGCTTGCCACTGCACATCCTCATCATAGGCAATGCCGTGCACCTCTGCGGCGCTCATGATAAGGATGCACCAATTAGAATGAGCTGGAGAAGGAGCCCTCCCTGGAGACTAGATGACAGCTGCGTGCTGGGACTGGATCTTGCGAATGTGAGTGGCAGCAAGAGCAACAGGAAGAGCGACAGCAACATAGTGGAAAGCATTATGAAAACAAATTAAATAACTTGTCAGTCCTGTCTTTGTCCCTGTATAGTTTGTCTGTGCCATATTTGTCCCCAAACAGCTTGTCCTCAAACAGCTTGTCAGTTCTCCCAAACAGCAGGCTACCCAGAACTCTTCATCTTCAGGCTTTCTGAAGGGGGAGGGCTTGTTGCAAGCAAGGGCAATGCCAGCCCCAGACAGTGTTGAATAAGTTGGGAGTGGGTGCCATATTGTACAGGGAGTGGACATGGCTAACCTTTGCCCGGAGAAAAAGGAGATTGCCCCCGGGAAGCAGCACTTCACATGGAGACTCCAGGTCAAAACTGAAGATTTCACAGGAAATGTTTGACATTGATAACACTGTGGGAAATGTTTTTATTCTCCAAATTGCTGTCATTCATAATAATGGGTTAGGTGTGGGTTGGGTTATGTTTTAAGGCTATAGTCCTAAACAGTCAAGTAAAAAATCTAAAGGAAAAGTTGATAGCTTTCTTATTTTATATATATATAAAAATGTAAGTAACAGAACTCACCTGCAGCTGTAGAAAAAATAACAGAATTCATTATGTTTTCTTAAGCTTTTAAAAAATACATTCAATCACTAATCAGTTCTCATACATATTAAAATACCAACTAACATAACCACATAACAAAAGATAAATACAGTTAAGAAACACAATATTTGATTGACCTGTTTGCTTTTATACAAATTAATTCCTCCAGAACCTCAACATCACTTGACAAATGATTACTTTGCTTTATTAAATATTAACAAAATATTATTTGTTCACAAAATTGCTATAGTGTTTAGTATCTCCCAGTAAATACAGACACAATTAAAATGTGTCTTTTATCTGAATGAGTAACATTTGTATGTAAAACTCCATTTCCTTATAATAATCATGTATTGCATCACACAGAACCAAGATCGCTGTTTTGGGCCTTTTAACAAGGAAGCCTTAGAATTGTACATTCTGCGAGAGGTTCTTTGGCAAGTGCTGCACGGCATTATGCACAGAAGCACTTTAACATACGGCGGTCCTGGCACTTTAAGTCCTGTGACCTCCTGCTGACGTAAGTGGGTCCAACAGGGGAGATGTGGTTTTTATGCTTACGTAGTGGGCATATCCAGCACCGGATCTGCCACAGGAGCAGATTGGGTTGCTATTGGGTACTAATGGGCAGATGGCCGGTCCAGGCATTGTACTGAAAATTGCTAATTTAGCATAGTTCTAGGCAGCACTCGTCTTAGGGAGGCGGCCTGGGTTTAAGCCAGTACTTGGCAAAAGAGAGGAAAAGGCATGTCAGAGCCGAGCTCAAACTGAGCCTCTTTTTACCGGTATCATTGGGTTTTTGGTGTACAAATGAACATATTGAACAACCTAGTGTTTCAGAGAGGCACAATGAGGCAATAGAGCAATTGCTCTATTTTTTTAATTAACATATAAATGCCTGTGTATTCTGTTATTGTTAAACATTGTTTGTAGGCTTACCAGATTGGCCCATTATTTCTACATGCTGCAGGACAATGTGTGACAGCCCATCAGATCAGTCCTGGAATTAAGAATTTACCCAAAGACTTTATGATGGTGCATTGAATGGTCAAGGGCATGGAATGATACAAGTCTGTATCAATACATCGGAGGATAGCTGCATGGTTCCATTACATTTTCATGTGGAAGGTTTTGCAAATGGATTGCTCAAATGTCTTTGCCCCTTTTCCCACCTACTACCGTGTTTCCCCGAAAGTAAGACAGTGTCTTACTTTCTTTTTATCCCTAAAAGCCCCACTATGTCTTACTTTCGGGGTATGTCTTATATTGGGAAAAACACCAATCCACTCTCACTTAATGCTTTCCTACCTTTCCTTTCTTCTTTCAGCTTCTTTTCCTTCTCTTCGCTCCTCTTCTTCAGTTCTTGTCTCCTTCCGGGTCAGAGGGCACGGACAGCGGTGGGCGCGGCTTCAGTGTTGTGCGCCGGGATCTGACAAGAAACCCCGGCGCACAACAGCTGTTGCCGTGCAGATCACAAGGGAGCGGTATCGGAGGTCATTAACAGACCTCCGGCTCCCTTGAGTGATTTTAAGCCGGGTTGAACCCAGCTTAAAATCACTCAAGGGAGCCGGAGGTCTGTTAAAGACCTCCGATACCGCTCCCTTGCGAGCCTGCTCCTCCAGCGGCGGACATTACTGTCCGTCTCTGGAGGGGTGCCGGGTGCCGCAGGTTGGCACCCCCTGGAGTGTGGCGCCCTGTGCGGTCGCACACCCCACAGGTCGGCCCTGCTCTAAGGGGCCGGCCTTAGGGGTCTGCGGCCGCACAGGGTTTAAATAAAAACATCGGGGGTTTTTTTCAACTTTATTTAACATCCTCCATGTTAAATAAAGTTAAAAAAACTTTATTTAACATCCCCCGTGTTTCCCCGAAAGTAAGACATATGTCTTACTTTCGGGGTACGGCTTATATTAGCTGACCCCTCTGAAACTCCCGATACGTCTTACAATCGGGGGTGTCTTACTATCGGGGAAACACGGTAGCTAGTTGACATGCGGGAGATGCATTTGGCTGAATCCAATTCCTTGCATGCAATCTAATTCCAGTGCTGGCTCTTGTGAATGCTGCAGGCAGGGTTTTGTTTAGATCCAGTGTGCATGTGTAAAGTTCCCTATTGATATATTAGACATGACATACAGGGCTATAAATAGAATAACATTAATATTTTTAGAGCTTCTTGATCCAAGGAGAAATCCAATTGCCTCTTGGAGTCAAGAAGGAATCTTTTCCCCATATGGCAGAATTCTTAGTAGCTTAATTAGGGTTTTTTCGCCTTATTTTGGATCAAGAATAGGAAGGTTAGGTTTAAGGGTTGAACTTGATGGACTTAGGTCTTTTCTCAACCTTATGAACTATGTAACTATGACTGTAATGTGAGCACTTTCTTGTCATTGATGGGCTGCTTGAGGCGGTCAATCAGTGGCATGAAAGTTTTCCCATTGATTTTTGGAATTGTGGGGGAAGAATGCAGCTTTGCAGCATGGTCTAAAAGACCAAGGACTGATTAAGGTTTGAGTCTTTATCTTGAAATACGACAAACCAGCTTGGCCAAATGTTTTTTTTTCTGCCGCCAAATTCTATGTTTTTATATTTAAATCTAAGAGATAGAACGAATAACTCGAGTTAGCTTCAGGCTTCAAAAGTGTCTTTGTTTTTATTAGATAAAACCTTCAGAGGAGAGAATAAAATGACAGATCTGCTATGGTGTATCTGTTTAACATACCAGAAAGTGTAATTATGTGATTTTGGCTAAGTGAAACCGTAACTTTAAGTCTACACAATGTTAAGTGGCAACCCAAACTGGTTGAGAAGCCATTGGACTGGCTAAACTTTGCGGGCGGATCCTTCTTATACCGTATTTACGATTTTAAGCAGGAAATATAACATCCCTACACTATGCCCAGAAACCGGTAATAAAACAAAATAGACTAACTCAAAATTAGTATAAAGGTAAAATAAAAGCAGGAAGGAGAGAAACAGTAATAATATATGAATATTTCATCATCTTTAAATAATATTTAAAACATTTTTATTGACTAAAGAAAACGTGTAGTAAATAACAAAGTTTTCCAATCAATTTGTATTGTCAGGGAAATGCTTAAGCATTAGTTTAGTAAAAGGACTACCTTATGCCATTTTTACTTTACATAATTCATATTTACACAGAAACAAAGGCAGACAACTCAGTATTGTATCCTACTATCTACTATCTTTTGAGAGCATGAACAGTTAATCCCAAAGAAAATATTACCCATTCCCTATTGGCAAGGTCAGCATCGACATGTGTGTTATCTGATGTGAAACGAATAGTCAGAACAGCCTTGAAGCTGCTCAAACATGCGCATCAGATCTTGCTAAGGTTTCTTTTACATTAATCATTGCCATTGTGGTTCTACTGACATTTCTAATTGTTTTTGGATTCCTGATTCAGGGTTACAGTATATGGGTTAGCTTTAGACCTCTCAAAGCTATTAAAGGGACACTCCAGCCGTCATATGCACTTTAATGCATTCGATAGCTCCGTGGTCCATTTAAAACTTCATGTGGTCTGTTTTGCAAATCCATTTGCCCCTTTTTTCCCACCCCAGAAGTATTGGAGGTGATGTATTCACCTCCAGTCAGCTCCCGCGCTGACTCTGCTGAACGCTGCATGTCAATGTCTATTTGGGCCCTAGTGCAAATGTGGAAATTCTTCCTGTTGATTTCAATAGGAATGTTTTCTTATTACCGATTGGTTAATTTAGCTGTCAATTAGAGACAGGAAAGTGTTCCTATTAATTTCAATGGAAGTATTTTCATTGATTGACAGCTCGAAGCAGCCAATCAGTAGCAAGAAATATCTGATAGTGGAGGAGCAAGAAAGTTTTGAAGCATGACTGTAAATTTTATGTCAGGCAAGTGCTCTATTATTTATTATATTATTTATTCATTTTTGTTTTGGAAGAATACATGTTAAAGTACTTATGGAGTACTTTATTATGCGTTCTTCTATAGTAGAGGTGCAGCAGGGTCGGGCCTAAAGCCACTGACGCCTGGGTGAATAATAATTTTTTTCTAATCAGACTTTTACAATTACAAGTGTCCACAGTACTTTATACCCCCAATCACTTTGTACAGTGCCATGTATGCTATACATATCCTAAATTGGGGTTTAAAGAAGTTTAAAAGTAACAGAAAGTGTTACCTTTCTGAAAGGGTGGTTGATGCACAAGAATAGCCTTCCAATAAACTTGGCAAAAGTTAAGTTAGTGAAGGAGTTTAAGGCCAAAAAAGGAGCCAGTCTTGTTATTTCAGGGACCAGTTAAATGGTTTCTATGTAAAACAATTAAAAAGTTAGCCAATAATAGGGGTTGTAGGATTTGATGTTCAGGAGTTTGAGCTCCTGTCTGTTGTTACTGTGAGTTTTATTCCTGCGGGGCTCTGTGATACACTCACACTCCGCACATTACTGTGAGTTTTATTCCTGCGGGGCTCTGCGATACACTCACACTCTGTACATTACTGTGAGTTTTATTCCTGCGGGGCTCTGCGATACACTCACACTCCACACATTACTGTGAGTTTTATTCCTGCAGGGCTCTGTGATACACTCACACTCCGCACATTACTGTGAGTTTTATTCCTGCGGGGCTCTGCGATACACTCACACTCCGCACATTACTGTGAGTTTTATTCCCGCGGGGCTCTGCGATACACTCACACTCCGCACATTACTGTGAGTTTTATTCCTGCGGGGCTCTGTGATACACTCACACTCCGCACATTACTGTGAGTTTTATTCCTGCGGGGCTCTGCGATACACTCACACTCCGCACATTACTGTGAGTTTTATTCCTGCGGGGCTCTGCGATACACTCACACTCCGCACATTACTGTGAGTTTTATTCCTGCGGGGCTCTGCGATACACTCACACTCCGCACATTACTGTGAGTTTTATTCCTGCGGGGCTCTGTGATACACTCACACTCCGCACATTACTGTGAGTTTTATTCCTGCGGGGCTCTGCGATACACTCACACTCCGCACATTACTGTGAGTTTTATTCCTGCGGGGCTCTGCGATACACTCACACTCCGCACATTACTGTGAGTTTTATTCCTGCGGGGCTCTGCGATACACTCACACTCCGCACATTACTGTGAGTTTTATTCCCGCGGGGCTCTGCGATACACTCACACTCCGCACATTACTGTGAGTTTTATTCCTGCGGGGCTCTGTGATACACTCACACTCCGCACATTACTGTGAGTTTTATTCCTGCGGGGCTCTGCGATACACTCACACTCCGCACATTACTGTGAGTTTTATTCCTGCGGGGCTCTGCGATACACTCACACTCCGCACATTACTGTGAGTTTTATTCCTGCGGGGCTCTGTGATACACTCACACTCCGCACATTACTGTGAGTTTTATTCCTGCGGGGCTCTGTGATACACTCACACTCCGCACATTACTGTGAGTTTTATTCCTGCGGGGCTCTGCGATACACTCACACTCCACACATTACTGTGAGTTTTATTCCTGCAGGGCTCTGTGATACACTCACACTCCGCACATTACTGTGAGTTTTATTCCTGCGGGGCTCTGCGATACACTCACACTCTGCACATTACTGTGAGTTTTATTCCCGCGGGGCTCTGCGATACACTCACACTCCGCACATTACTGTGAGTTTTATTCCTGCGGGGCTCTGTGATACACTCACACTCCGCACATTACTGTGAGTTTTATTCCTGCGGGGCTCTGTGACACACTCACACTCCGCACATTACTGTGAGTTTTATTCCTGCGGGGCTCTGCGATACACTCACACTCCGCACATTACTGTGAGTTTTATTCCTGCGGGGCTCTGTGATGGAGGAAAAAATAGCTTATTAACTGCACCAGCGGAGAGCCGTATTCCGGGCGCCCCTGTGTCACGGCCGCCTGGGCAGAGTAAACCCCATGCACCTGACCCGACAGGACTCTTGGTGTCAGGGAAATTATATTGTCCCTTTAATGGCATAATAAATAATGTTTACATGCACAAAAATACAGAAATAAAAAATGAATAAATATTTGAATTAAGATTGAAAAAAGTATTGCAAAACATGCCTTATACAAATAGGCAGGAAAATCAATTCCCTGCAACATATATATATATATATATATATATACAGTAAACGGGTTTCTTCTGATGGCTCTGAAAGACAAGCGCACCTTTGGTATGAAGTGACTGAAAGCATGAGATTGTTTTCAGTTGCTATTCAATCACTTGTTCATGCATATCCTACACCGTAATAAGTTCTCACAAGTGTTATTTCTTGGCAGCGAAGCTAGAGCAAAATAGCAGCTGGTGCAAGACGCTGAGTAATCTACCATCCTTCGACACTCACTAGTATTGT
The DNA here is from genome assembly GCF_027358695.1 of Spea bombifrons. Lineage (NCBI taxonomy): Eukaryota > Metazoa > Chordata > Amphibia > Anura > Pelobatidae > Spea > Spea bombifrons. The sequence continues at coordinate 16,736,299 of NC_071091.1, read as the reverse complement.
TTGTTTTTTTGCTTGTGGTTTTAACTAACTTTTGAACCTGATTTTTTTGATAGGCTGCATTCTTTAAAGACAGAGAAACCAGTATAGCAGATAATAAAAAATATTGTGGCATCCCTATGGCATCTTACATGGAGATAGCATACAAGGTAGCTCATGGAGTTTATCTCTCCCAAAGAGACAACACAAAGTGGGCATAAGAAAAAGTGATAAAAAAATAATACATATACCATAATGACTTAGGTGGCACGCAAGTCGAAACAGCAACAATGGCAGAACCACACACCCTAGCAATTTTTTAAGACCAAATTGTTTTATTTTTATAGAATGGAATGGGGGGGAGCTAGTTTGGCCAAAGAGAAAAACACCCAAAGGTTAAAGGTTAACTGCATTCATTAGTACACTGGCTGACGATTGGAAAGCAAAAGTCAGACCTACGTTTCACCTCATCGCATGGTAAAGCATACAAGCATTACAACCTCAGAGATTCAGAGATTCAATTTAACAGGGGAGTGTGGGTTTACTGAAAAATTGGTAGCCAGCAGAGGCAAAGGGGGATGTGGTTATAAAAATTGTAACAAAAAAAGGGGCTCACGTGTACTGTACGAACGACCCTATTGGTCGCCGGCAGGGAGCTCCTCTGCCAGAAGATCTCCCCGCCAGCGACCAATAGAGTCGCTTATAAGGGTCGTCTTATAATTGAGCAAATAAGTAAACGATAAGTAAAATGCTTTATTTTTGTCCACATTTCTCAAATAATGCATATTAAAGAACTTTAATATGCAGTCTTCATTTCTCGAGCTGTATGGGACTGCCTTTACACACTTCAGCAATCACAAAATCGCAAAACTGATTGTTAGCATTTTTCCTATTAAATTAATCAGGCAGAGGTAAGAAAGCATCGCTGCGTGTCATAAAGTAAACCTCATTGAATCTGAAATATTAAAAAAAAGGCAAAGCTGCATTCCCATACCTCTTGTTATGCAAAATTTTGCATAACAAGTTTGTAGCAGGTACAGAGTCCGCTTGCTTTTAGTTAAATATTTCAATTTAAAAAAAAAAAGTAATTTGCAGTTAAATTTGAATATATTATGCAAATGAGTCCATCAAAATGTAGCATCTGTTTCTTCATAAGGGTTTATGGTTTTTGCTTAACTTTATCTTCCAAACCGTTGTATAAACCCAGACTTCTTTTCAGAATTTTCTTAGGTGTTTTAGAAACGCCAGAAATGCCAGATATGCATGAATACAGTGGAAAAGGAAAGCTAATTTCTCCTCTTTGAAAAGTGTCTGAATTCAACATTACTAAAATTCTCGATAATAACATTTTTTGCACCCCTTTTCCGTTTTCTTTTATGCTTTTTTCATTGTAAACTTTGCAATATAGGATAGAAATGATATTTTCCTGTAGTTATTTTACCATCAATGCAACAGTTTCAACAAGTTAAGTGTATTTCCCGTTTTTCTTTTACAGCCATGTTCTAATTTAAACATCATATCCTTAAAAACATATTCCTGATTAAAATATAAACTACACTGAATTCCAGCAAGCAAGCTTTAAACACAACTGTACAAATATGCTTCAGTATGTTTCCACAGCCCACAGGGCCCAAGCTATTTTATCATGGTAGGTTGATGTAAACATTTTGCCGACACAGTTATGAACCTTGTTATAAAGTTGCAGAACACAAATTGTATCAGTGAAATGTATTACTTTCACTAAGCACAATGGTGCCCATCTGACCGCAGAGCCTTCTGGTAGCGAGATGGGGAGGTGAATGCAGTATTGTATAGCTTATATGGGGGCGAGTGGTGAGGCTGCCCCTGGCGCACAAATCAGGGGGTGCGGCGCCAGAGCCAGACTGGCCTACAACAAGATTTCCAGGAGGCTGCTCGAAGGTTAAAATACCATACAAAATAGGTTGATGATTAACTCATCAGGAGCTGACAGCCATGTGAATAGTCTGTTTCCCCAAGTGGAAAGTTTAGTCCAGATGCAGACCTCCTAGCTCTCTTTTGCCTAGAGGAATACCAACTGGACTCCACTGATTGGACTCATGAAGGGTAAAATCTAGTGTTGTTGCTTCCCTTGTGCAGAGAAAATTTGCCTCGTGTTTTGGTTCTGATCTACCCTTGTAACAGGATTACATTGATATGTTGATGGGAATTTTGTCTTCTGTGATGGCAGAAGAGACTTAAAAATGAAGATGCTCCTAAACAGGGATGCACTGTAGGACAGGCTATTAAGTGGCTGCCTGTCCTCGGTGATTTAATCTCAAACCTTTTTTCGTATGGTAATTTTATATTAATGTTAGCCGAGCTTGTGAAATGGTTGGCAGAAGCAAGAGCCATCTGTACAGACTTTCCTTCTATTAGAGCTTGGTTTGTACCACACACAGTGAGCATATATATTTCTACCTTTTATTATTATTACCTTTTCTAACAGGCAGAGTATTATTTGGCCTTTAAAAGGGAACAAACACTTAACGTTGTAAAACAAAATACTGGAGTTTACTAATTTTACAAGGTAGATGGTCTCTAATTAAGTTATAAATTTGATTTTTGTAAATATCTATTTTCACTTTTCTATGTTGCCAAACTAATTCTTATCTTATTTCCAATTTTTGAATTGTTACAGATGAAGTTGAGTAGTAGCTTCCAAAGTTGAGGAGCCAGGGGGTGTCATGAGAGTGTTTGTCCGTATTCCCTATCTGAGGGGTACGTTTACTTACTTAAACCCAACTAACTGCATACAGTTGAGAGGTCAGAAATTATGATTAGCCCTTCAACACAATTGCTGATTCACCTAAATGTTTGTAAGACTCTATTCCCACTACAGAGGTATACAATCAAGAGTCAACACGAGCATTCTAACCTACTAAGCTTTAATGTTAAACGTCCAGCTCCAAACAGGCATGGGAACAACTTCACTGAGAACACACAGCAGATCACCTTTTAGCTCTCTTGTGCCATTAGATGGTCCAGAACTAAATTGCAAGGCAAGTTTCCATTGCACAGGTGGGTTTGGTTAGCATCCCTATATACACAAGCGAAAAAAGAAGGTTGAAGATTGGAATCGCCTTCACGTTTGGAGTGAACCCAAAGAAATTATTAAGGGTGAAATCCTATACCAAAAGGTTTGAGAGCAACTAAAACTTGAGATGCTCCACGGGACAGGCTATTAAGCTGTCCTTTCTCTTTCTCAAAGCTTTTCGTCTTGTATTTCACGGGGAATTCCTTGGGGTCCACCCCAAGGTTAAAGTTACCTCCAGAAGCTGACCTTTTTGCCCCCATTTGCCCAGAGGGATACCAACTGCACTGCACTAATGAGGCCCATAAGGACTGAAATGTATGTCCGGGGTAGTTGGTTCCCTTGTGTAGAGAAATTTTGCATTTTATGTTGGTTCTGGACTGCCTTTGTGGGTAGGATCACACTTGTATGTCAATGGAGATTTTTCCTCTGTAATAGCACAAGTGTGCTTTAAACACAATCCATTGTAGGGCAGGCTATTAAGAGGCTGTTTGTTATCATCTGAACAGTTCTCAAAACTTTTTTGTATTTTTTAGTGTTGATCTTTTCATACGTTATCAGAAAACAGGGAAAGCTTATAAGACTATAAACGCACAAAAAAACACTTCTTAATCATATTTAATCCTTCATACACCATTTTTGCTTCTCCTTTACAGTTATCTGTAGATAACTATAACTAGATTCCTAGATAACTAAATAAATACTGTAAGTGATTGTTAACTTGATATAATGCTACCTACATTTCACAATTCTCCAGTTCTCATAATAAGTTGTCGAATGGGAAAAAATAAAAAAATATACCATGATACATTATTTAACTGAGTGCACTGGGTATTTATTTTGCCAAACAAAACCAAGATCTTTCTCTGTAAGGCAGTTCACAATATTCTCTCAGAGAGCCTATTACACCTCTAGCATTCCACATCACAAAATGTAGAATTCATTATTGCATTCAGCCCAACACCTCTATTCACAAGGATACACCGCACAAACAAATATCACTGCTTGTTATTGTAATTATTTTATTCACATTCCGCCAAATTATACGTTTCTACAACGGACGCCCGCAGCAGGCTGACTCTTCTGTTGACCTCTGAATATTCTTCGTTTCTAGGAAAAAATATTCCTATGGCCAAACTTGAATGGAACAGCGTCTCAGACTGATAAATTACCCCATCCCTTAAATTAACATTGTGCATGTGTTACACTACAATAGCTGCAGTAGTAGTTTTATTGAAAAACATATTTTTGGAAAAATCAGTATGTGATAGTAATTTCCCTTGTAAATCTCTTGCCTCTATTGTAAGGATGCTGACAAAAAAATGGAATGTCTTTATTTAATAATTCTTAGTCCCATAATGTCCTCTGTGCTAAAATATATGAAAAATATGTATTGCATATTAAAAGTGGGCTCTTGCAGAGGATTTAGATATCAGTATTATATTCTAATAATATTTAGAGATTATGTAAACTTGCCAAGTCAATATCTGACGTGTTAAAAGGACAAAAAGTGATTTGGACAAATGTTTCATTTCATTTTTGGTCCATTCGTTTTCAGACAACAAGTTTTTATTTCCTGCCCTTTCCATTCGGATGAAATGGAACTGGTCGGCAAAGAAAGTAGGGAAACATTTAGGGAGCGTGAGAGAGAGCGTAAATCAGAAAAAGAGAATGAGAGTGCGAGTGAAAAGGGACCACAAATTTCAGATGAAAATTCTGAGCTTATCGTCCGCTTTGTGGGGGTCTGGTCTTATTTTTGGGGCTTCGTAAAAATCCCAGAATTTGACAAAATTTGGTACATTTGTAATTCATACAAATCTGGATGCACAAGCCTATTAATTACTGCTGGTAGCTGAACACAGGTGGAATTCACCTGTAGAATTTCCGCACCAGTAAGCAAGCACCATAGAGGAAAGCGACAGATTTTCTTTTTCCTGCTTGAAGTTCACAAACTCTGGTCTTTCACAAATGAGACAGACACAGCAAATGTATAATGAGAAGGTAGGAAGAGTGTGTGCGAGAGTGTTAAAGAGTGTGAGAGAAAGTTAAAAAAAACTAAATTTAAACAAAAACCTGTGGCTCTTTGCTTATTTCCCATTGTTGGGAGTCCTTCCTCGTTTTCGGACATTTGTACGAATTGATGAAACTGGGGCTAAAAATCTGAATGCTCAAGTGTAGTCAAAAGTCAAAAACTCCAAGAAGACTGTCTCCATTGAGGACTTCCATAATAAACTGTCAGTAGCGTACCTAGCGGGGGGCGGGGGGCTGGCGGTCCGCATTGGGTGCCGCTCATCAGGGGGGTGCCAACTTGCCGGCACCCAGCACCCCTCCGGAGACGGACAGTAATGTCCTCCGCTGGAGGAGCAGGCTCGCAAGGGAGCGGTATCGGAGGTCTTTAGCAGACCTCCGGCTCCCTTGAGTGATCTTAAGCCGGTTCAAGGATCTCCCGTGATCCGAGCGGCAACAGCTGCTGTGCGCCGGGGTTTGTTGTCAGATCCCGGCGCACAACACTGAAGCCGCGCCCACCGCTGTCCGTGCCCTCTGAACCGGAAGAAGACAGAAGAACTGAAGAAGAGAAGCAAAGAGGAAGAAAAGGAGCTGTAAGGAGAAAAGAGGAAAGGTAGGAAAGCATTCAGTGAGAGTGACAGTGGATTGGTATATGTGTGGATTGGTATATGTGTGGATTGGTATATGTGTGGATTGGTATACGTGTGGATTGGTATGTGTGTGAGAGTGATGGGTGTTATGCTGTACCATTTCCAATGTCTTTTTCATGATATAATTATGCTATAAAAGTACATCATAACTCCCATCACTCTATACTGCTACATACAGTGGCAGAGCTGGGAGACAGAGGCCTTTCACCCCCACCGCAGGACTCCTGAAACGTAAGTGAACTTCAAAGAGGGAGAGGGTAGATAGTTAGGAGGGGGTAGATAGGGAGAAGGGAGTGAGAAGGGGTAGATAGGGCAGAAGGGAGTTAGAAGGGGTAGATAGGGCAATCATACTCTTATCATGCCAAGTCTGCGAGTACATCCTGGAATCTGGGAATGCCTGGGCATGATAGGAATGTGATTGCTGTTATCAATCATATATATATATATATATATATATATATATATATATATATATATATAATATTGTTATTTAATTGTTTTGTCCTATTTTGGTGTGTTACTTACTTTAAATAAAAGTATTAGATTTTTTTATGGTGTGGGGGGGTCATATTCAGTTTCGGCCAGGTAAATGCTGCATTTTCGGTTTCAGTCCAGAATTCATTTCGGTGCATCCCTACTACTAATGAAGTGGTAGGCCTACACCACATCAATGTTTGGCTTAGTATATAGTGATTGGGGTTATGCTGCACTATTGTCAATGTCTGGCTCAATGTATAATGATAGGGATTACACTGTACCACCATCAATGTGTGCCTCAGTATATAGTGATAGGTGTTATGCTGTACCACCGTCATTGTCTGCCTCAGTATATAGTGATAGGTGTTATGCTGTACCACCGTCAATTTCTGCCTCAGTATATAGTGATAAGTGTTATGCTGTACCACCGTCAATGTCTGCCTCAGTATATAATGATAACAGTAATGCTGTACCACCTTCAGTGTCTGCGCCGGTATATAACGGTAGAAGCTATGCAGTTTTAAAGTGTGTGTGGGGGGTGCCACATACAGGATCCGCCCCAGGTGCCAAATACTCTAGGTACGCCCCTGTAAACTGTACCTAATTTGCCTAATTTTGCATTAGGTTTTTCGATGTTAAAAATCTATTGAACTGCCACAACGACCAAATTCTTACAGAGCAATAAAGAATTTAAAGCACTCCTACTCCTCATCATTGATTAAAAAAGGCATACAACCTCGTGATACTTTGGTCATATTTTCAGTATAGAAAATATAATTGCCATAACCTAGAGATAAGTGGAAACCAAACCTCTACTAAAATCAGAAAAAACAGACACTGTTTGGTGGAAAAATAGGTCCGCCTATTACTGGAAACAGGTTCTGATTGGCTTAAACCTATCCAATGAGAAAGAGTCATCACCAAGAGTCATTACCAACTTTAAAGAGCATTTGAAAAGGAAGATTAAGAAAGGTACAGAAACACAGAAAATGGGCCTTTTCTTATAAATAATTTTACGACAATATTTTCAGAAATGTATGAGTCTTAGTATGAGTTTTAATTACAGGGGTTTATGCTATTTGTTTCTAGAAATAATGCTATGATTTATATTATTAGCTTACATTCTTAGAAAGTTCTTAACTAAGAAAACCTTTGTTTTTACAACATTCCTCGAGCCTTGAAATAACCATCCCAAAGAATATTAATTCTGTGAATATTCAGTAAAATAACAGTGGTTACTTTGGACATTGTATGTAATTTAGGGTTAGGTGATTTGAGATATTTTCATATAAAAAGCTGATTCATTTTGCAGTACATTAGACTGTTGTTCCGAACCTCCTAATTTACCCACTGTCTCCATTTAATAATAGATGAAAACGATTTACCTTTGTCTTCTGTTGTAATGAATATATCCTTTAAGCCAGCATCGTTGTTATTAGTATTATTAGTATGGACAGATGTTAAACAACATTAACCTTGTGATCATGAATACACTGACATTAAGGGCAAAGTTTCAACATGAAACATGTACAGCTTAGATGTCACAAGACAAACAATACATCTCATTGTTTTCATGAAATATTTTTCAATTTTTTCCCTTTAAATGAATGTTTTATCAAGCCAGGAATTTGCCATCAAATGGTCACAGTACAGTACTCTGAAACAATCGGAGACGTAATATTATTATGCTGCACTTCCTAATCGATTGTAAGGTAACAGGAGCAGGACCCTCTTCTCTTGTATGTCTTAATGTGTTAATGCTATTGTCATTGTAACACAGCTTTGTAATTGTGGATGAAATAGAGACTTTTAAGAATACGTATATACATTGTTTCCTTTTAAAGGTGAAATCTGTAAATGATCAGCGGAGTGTAGCTAATAACGTAATATGTTCTCCCTCCAGCAATGAAGGCATTGCCCGTTGATGCATTATCATTAGTTCTGCTCTAAGTCCATTTCTCATTTTTTAACAGTTGTTAAAATATATTTCTAATGACTGAAGTCGGTTTGCAGTTGGGTTTGCTATACAGTGCGATAATAACATGGCATTGGTTTTGGATTACCGTTGTCTGTAACTGTTGATCTACTGAAATCCATTAGGTTATATGGAACCCATTGTGGAACCCATTTCAACTGATTTGTTGGTTTATAGCTAATATCATTTGTTACACAAAGTTTACCTGTTGATTAAAAATTTGATTTTAATTACTTTTTTAAAAATAGGCTGTACCTTATATAAATATCTTGTCTATTAAATATCCAGTGATTATTATATTAAGAAAATGTATTTCCAAATGTTCGAAAAATAAATAACGGCTAGGGGAACGTTGCTTGTGCATGATTTGGAATATAAAATTTGAAAGTGCGTGTGAAAAACAGTGTTTTACACTTCCACTTGTATAAACCTATGTTTCTATCCCGTTTTACTCCTATGGGTCATATAGACACAAGCAAGAGATGACTGCACACCCAACAAATACTATTTAAAAGCACCTATCTCAGGCATATATATTTGGGGTTTACGTCACACTATATGATCATATATTGCTTAGACCGCCACTACATCAAAGTACCTCAATTCTGGCGTGTGCATGTTGGTCATTTCAGCAGCCGTGTACCTAGAATACCAATAAGCACTCCACGCATTACCTGGCAGCAGAAAAATATCGGAGAAAATGGTTTTCATTACATGGCTTTCTACTTATTTCTTTTTAAATATTTACTTTATTTTTTTTATAGTTATAGAATATCGTCTTGAAATGTACACTTTTTTATCAAATCATTAAATAGCATCTTCTTTTATGAAACATCTCCAAATTCTGTTTTTTTGTGCCAAGTTTCTATGTTAAAATACATTGAACTGTCAACATAATAGGATATTATGTTTTGTACAATGTATAAATAATAGGATAAAATGTCTAGCCAAGGTTGATATTTCATTCATGTATTCTAGCATTTCTTTGATCCTCACAGCATGAATGTGGGCATGCATTTTTTGGTTTTTTAGAAGGCTTCAAACATTCACTGAACAGGGATTTTCCTATAAGAATCTGCACTGGAAATTTATATAAATCAAAGAGAGATGGTTGTCTTTGTGTAATGAATTTTTGGCCTCACATTACCTGGATATATTTTAAACAGTCTTATGGAAAATACCAAAAGTAAAAATTATTAGGTTACTAAGTTACATGGAAGACGTTTATCGTTCAGCTTTGGATGTTAGAAATAGTTTTACTTAGTCAATCATGCATGCATGGCTAGGTTGTAAGCTCGCAAGAACAGGGCCCTCTTTTTGTACCAGTTTGTAACTGCTTTGTTATTTTAAATGTATCCTAATGTCTTTAAATGTAAAGCGCTAGGCAATCTGCTGGCGCTATATAAATAAATGTAATGTAATGTAATGGAGATTACAGTATATTTCTTATTAAGTAAAGCACGGCCTTCCCTCTAAGAGAAAAATCGAGCATTAAATATGATTTCTAAATGTGAGAAATAACTACTTTCTCGGTGGACCTATAGGAATGTGCTATACTCAATGCCCTATAGATAGCTGTTTCCACAACTTCCTACAAAGGGATCGACTTTTAGTCTGGTTGAAGAAGTCAACTCTACTTAAAAGTCACAGTCTTTAGCAAAACTAAATTTGTTTGTTAAAACTAAGTATAGTTTGTTTTTTTGTTTGTCAATCAGTGTAGTTAGCGGCAATCAGTGGGCAGACTTTGTATGAAACGTGTCCCTAGCACTTTAAGGCCAGCACCTACCAAATCACATATATGCCGGCTAGACACAGGCAGCCACATGTCACATTTTTGTGACAATCAGGCTGATTAGATTAAGGTGTGGTGTTCACGGTCGGTGGCACATTGTCGATTTGCCGATTAGGCCAGATGGCCTGTTCAAGCCTATATACATTAGTATTCCTGGCTACACATTTACATAAAACTTCCTACATTTATTAATAGCTCACTGGCATAACAGGAGCAGGGGCAGAGTGAGACCATCCAGGGCCCCAGGCAACAAAATAACATGGGCCCCCTGTGGTGATGCCACTCTCTTAGCCACACCCTATCATCGCTACACCTGGTATTGGTTAAGCCCCCTCCCTTGTGCTTCCCCCATATCTATTTTTCAGTATTTGTATTAAATAAAAAATATAACTTTTAAGCACTGTAAACGAATTTGAATTTGTGGTTTTCACACATCACATAAATATAATTATTATTCAATAAATATTAAATAATATCAGCAGCAGAAAGTCAGTCTGAAAATTATAAAAGCCAGACATTGACAGTGGTACAGCATAACTACCATCACTATATACAGAGACAGAGTTTGACAGTGGTACGGCATAACTGCCCTCACTATATACTGCGCAAATCGCGGTGGTACAGCATAACTGCCATTGCTATGTACTATGCCAGACATTGACAGTGGTACAGCATAATTCACTAGTGGTACCACAATCAGTGCCGAGCTCAGTATATAGTGATCGGAGTTAGGGTGCAGTTTTACACCAAAATTCCCATTGAGTTACTGTCTGTCACTGAATCCAGTAACTTTAAAAATGTCCTTCATGAACCATTTACTTGCCTATGTTTGCTTGCTAAGTGACCTTACTTTTACCGAAACACAACACCAAAGTTGAAGTAATAATATTATGTGAAGTCAAACATTAATATAGAAACCCCCATTCTTAATAATACTTTCCAAGGGTATTTATTTTACTGTTTGCAAATGAATGTCTTATATAAACTATGTATCTCATTAATTGCACTTTACAAGTACAATAGATGACAATTTTCAATTAGCAACGTGATCATTAAGTGTGCCGTCTATCCGATGCATTCACTTAGCTGTTTTAATTGAGGTTTATCTTGATATTTATTTATAAATGTTTTGTCTATATGTCCTCATTAAATACTGATTATTAGCTTTTTATTTTTTCATACACCATTTATGTTTTTTTATGTACTGCTATCTTAAAGCCTACCACATATGAGTAAAGCCTACCACACATTTCATTTCTAAAAAAGATTTTCTTTGTGTCCTTATTAGGTCAATAATACACTTTCGGTTTAATAAGTATATCTTTATAACATGGTTATGTTACATTTTTTACGTATTACAGCAAAAGTATAATAATCTGTTGCAAGGTACATACCTGGAAACTCTCTGGGGTTGTCCCCCAAGGTAGAGGATTGCATTGGGAGGCACCAAAAAACTTGTGGGCGCAGTCCCGCAAGGCTGCCTTTGCGCTGCTCCCTTACAGTGTCTCCTCTCTTGCTCCGCCCAGGAACAAAGCGGAGTCACGTAATGTGACGTCACGTCCCGTGACTCCGCTGTGTTCCTGGGTGGAGCAAGAGAAGAGACACTGTGAGGGAGCAACTCGAGGGCAGATTTGCGGGACTGCGCAGGAAATCTGCAGTTCAGGTAAGGAGGTGGGCTTGATTGGCCACAAATGTGGCGGGAGCAGGCGGGAGTGGAACACCCACATTGCAGGAGCGGGCGCGCGGGATTGGGCAAAAAATCAGCGGGAGCAGGATTAAAAAAGCAGTCGCGCCCAGGGCTCTACCCCAAGGTTCCTGGTAACTGCTAATTATCATATCTGGGAACTCTCTGTGTTACTTCCCAAGGTCCTTGGGTCACCATCTTCATTCTCATAGACAGTGAAGTGTTTAGCCGTGCCCATTTCCCACAAAATTCCCCATCCCACTCCATTTCTTACTACTTGGGTCCAGCCCTGCTAGTCGCTAGCCCCACCCATATGCATTAATATCCCCACCCTTCATGCTCTGAATTATCTCTGCACCCTCAGAGCATGAACCCAGTTGGAGAGATCAATGGGTGACCCAGCCTGGTATGAGAGGCTAAAATTATATACATAATTGAGATACAGACAAGTCAATTTAATGCGAAGTTTAATATTCTTTTCCATGTCCTCTTAATACATCCTTTCTATGTTCAATATGCATGGGCATGTCAACAAAGGGATATTTACTATTGGGGTCAAACAAGAAAAAGTAGAAGGACTTAATATAGCAAGATCTGGTCGTGTTTGGACTCATTTTTCTGCCTCAGAAATTATCTGTAGATGGGCTGCGTATCCTGTCTGTTTAGCCTCAAACTCACAGTCCGCAAAACCACATTCCCCTGTGATTCCGTTTTACTGATGTCTTTGTGTAAGTATAATAACTTCCACAAATATCAATTAGAAATTGTTAAAAAGCCCTGCAAGTAGAGACACTGTGAGTTATTCACTAGCACTTAGTTCCAATGCGTGCTGTTTGTAGAATAAATCAGAATGAGAATAAATAAGTATTCAGCTTTTCAAAACATACGGTATTTAAGCTTTAACCACAGATCTATTGTATACAATAAAAAGCTTACGGTGTAATTATGTGTGATTTGAAAGCGCTTCTTGATAAAGTGATATATAAGTTATATAAATACACATGCAATTATTTAAAAAACTAAGATCAGCGCTGACCCTATAAGCATCTAATGCAGATTATCGGATGCCACTACACGTTTCTCTATTAGCCTTAAACAACTCCACACTAGATTATGTTTAATGATCCTGTGTTGAAGGACATACTTCATGAACCACCTATCAGCCACCCATTAAATGTTTATGGGATCAGCACTGATCATTTAAAAAAAAAAAAAGAGCCAAATTAAGCATGAAAACCATGCAATATACAGTACCTTGTAAACTGTGTAAACACATCTGCGGAAACAATACTGGTCAATATAATGAGATATATATAGCAAAGGATCATACTTATGTACATCTATGGATTATATGTGAAACAGGATGTTATGCAATGATAATTAATAGTCAAAGATGGATCTAGGAGTCATATTGCATCACAACAACCTTATATATTTCTTTCATATTTTTACATACTTACTACAACAATTTGCACTTTATTAAAAAAAAAGAATTACTTCATTAAAAGGGACACTCCAGCCATCGTGTGCACTTTAATTTCAAAGGGAGGGCTTTCCTCCTACTGACTGGCTACATCAAGCGCTCTCTCTCGCTTCACTCTCTCGCACTCTTTGCCTTTCCAAGTTCTCCTCTAGCTGACCTAATTAATTAACAGCCACTTTGTATCCGCAATCTGAAGCGTATCAGTCTGTTTTTTAAGCACACACTGCTGCAAACGTGCGACTTGGGATGTTTTCTGTTTTGTATCGGTTTTGACTTGGTAAAGTATGGTTGAAAGCGTGCCCTAAAAAATCAACTGTCCAATAAAAAAGGTATTATCACATACTACAATACTTACATGTTTGATATCTAAATAGATATCCAGCAAGCCTAACAGATGTAAAAATATAGTAGATGATATACATACATTTAGGTTCTAGGCATTAGATCATATTGGCACATTTTAAATCAGGATTTAATATTAGGATTAGCCCCGGTATGCTTATGTTTGGACTCCGGTGTATTGAGGGAGCACTTTCCCAAACTTATTTACTGAATCAGTGGCAGGAAAGTCAGCCCATTGATGTTAATGGGAGGTCATTCCTGACACTGATTGACAGCTTCAAGTAGCCAATTGGTGTCAAGAGATAACATATTATAGATGAAGATAGAATTTGAAACAATGCTGCAAAACTACCATGTCAGGTAAGTGCTTTATTTTTTCTTTCATTTCGCTAAGCACTTTAATTTGCATTATTTTACAGTAGGGGTGTCAGAGACATTAGACGGCCCCTTTAAATCCTGCTTTCCTCTCCATCAGTGCCAGTGTATGGTGTTATTCTGCTGCTTTGCTGAGTGGCCACGTGAACCCAGTCTTGTTACATTGGTCCTGCTGCTGTTTTGCTCTGTATGCAAATGCTCCCATCCTGCTGTTTCCAAGAGCAGCTTGCCATTGCTTTCCTTCAAGCTGGCTTTGAGTGCTTGGATTTATAGTCAGTGACATATTTCCCTTGGGTGCTGCCCTTAGCTGCCATCCATTGCCTGCATCCCAAATACAATAAAAGGTACTGCGCACCTTTACAAAAACAGAGCTCTGGGATATGACGTTATACCTACACCTGAGAACTCTCCGTGTTGTCACTGGAAAACCCCAGGTCGCCGAAGCTGTACTCTAACACGTCCCACTCCCCTTCTCCCTGGAGTGTCTGGCAATTTCAGCAGGAATTCCTGCCTGCATGCTGCAATGGGGGGCTCCAGGTAGCCAGAGTCATAAAGTTCCCAGGTATGGTTATATCCCTGCACGCCCTGTCTTAAAGGCACACAGATTGTAATGAAGTCTTCGCAAGCTGTGATAAGCCGACAAAGCCTCCATAACCTAAACAGGCCTATTGGAAAAGACCTCCAATCTAACCGGCACATTGTGCAGGGGGGTTGAATGTCCAAAAGGGTGATCTGCCTCCCTGTTTTGTACTAGTGGCACTGCTCCCCGTGCCTGCCACCCTAGGCCAGAATACATCCCTGCATAAGGTCTGGTGTTGGTTCCCCAACTACTCATAGCCAGCTGGAAGGTGATGCTTCAATATGATAAATATGAAAGAGCAACTAAAAAAATACAAACATATAAATTAACAAATCAATGAAATACAACAAAAGAGTATTTAAAGATAGAATTATTCAGAGATTAACTGGAAGAAAAATATATAAAAACTACACCAGAGAAAAAAATTACTTGTAATATAATATAATAACATCTCAAACCATAATCTAAAAATAGTCACAGGAATTCCATGCTGATTGGAAGACGCTTTTTCTTGTAAGCGGTATTTTTATCCGTTGTAAAAGCATGTCAATGCACCAGGCAGATCTAATTGAAGTGAAGCCAAGGTCTGAAAGCATCCTGCTGCAAACAATTTCAGCAGAAGCAGCAATAAAGGTACTGCCTACCCTAGAAAACCTGTCATTTATAAACCCAAGGACACAAAGAGCTCTCCATGATTGGGGATTTTACACTGTATACACTCTACTCAGTGCTGTACGTATGGAGGGCACTGCTCTAGGCCTGACACAGAGGACAGTGCCTCCATCCACCCACCAAGTCACAAAGAAGCTCCTCTGGTCTTCTTACTTTAAAGTACTGGGATAAGACCTGGCGCTCTGCATTGGTTTGTAGGGTAACAATGCATCACCTGCCCATTGTGACTCAAAAGGGAGGCCAACTAGCCCCAGTGCAGTGGCCAAGGGGCTGCTCTCCTAGGCCACCAATCCAACTGTCACTTCACTTGCATTAAACAAGTTTGATGGCAATCCATTTACTCATAATTAAAAGCATATGGGACCTCATATTCTGCCCCTTCATCTAAACTAGAAACCTATGTATAAAGCAACAGGTAAATGGGCAGAATAGTCAAAATGGGGTTACAGAGTAAGTGTAAGTCATTGAAATGGGGATAAGAGCATAACACATAGTTCTATAGACAGTGAGTGGAGTTCACATAGAATAGAGCGAAGAACTGGCAAAATGATATAGAAAATGACTAAAATGTTATTATATGTTGGAAAAAAAAGTGGCAGAAGAGTAAAATGACACAACAAAAGGGAAAGCAGGAAAAGAAATACATGATGGCAACACTGAAGGGTCTGGTAGGCAGGCAAGCAGGACTGAGTCCTGCCACAAGCCATCCATGTAAAGGGCTGGTGTGCTGGATCACTGAAGGGCTCAGGTGGGTCTGCATAGTGTTTCCTATAGAAATCACCGACAGATCAATATTGGGGGTGCAGGTCCTAAGTAAAAGGGATAGGCATGTTACTGTTACTATATGCGGACACCAGAGTCTGGGGGATATGAGAGGAGAGGGAGAGGTGGTCAAAATAGCATGATGGCAAATCTAGGCATTGGATGAGTTAATAAAGGTAATGGGTGTCATGAGAGGGTGAATAAGAACATAGAACTACAAGGAGCTTCTTAATCTAAAAATGGAATGCTGCAGGGGTGAATACAGGTCCAGCGAAAGGGTTAATGGGGACATGGATGAACAACAGAGAAGTATTATGGTGTGAAGCAGGATGGTTAATGGTAGAATGGAGCAGAAACGGAAATAAAAGAGCTACAGGTGATGGGTTAACTGTGGAAATAGCAGTGATAGCAGAATGAGAGAACGAGAGAAAGGAGCTGTGGATGTGGAAAGCAGAGGCATGGCCAGCGACACACTTTGCTCTCTGGGAGCCGCAGCCCTGATCAGGACTGTATCTGACATGCCCGATTCTGTCTGGTGGGCTGCCCTGCTTTATGGGGGTCATCAGATACTGCATGGCAAGGAAAGGCTCAATAATGCAGGAACAGTCTGCTTGCCATGCTATAATAAGAGCTTCATTACCCTAATTCCTCGATCCCCTCCCCTGCCTTTTCCACCCTTTTCATCGGCCAGGCGTGCAGCTAAAGGCTATAGATGGGACCGTACAGTATCCATTGGGGGGGACCTGCGATGAAGCTGCAGCTTAACGCCCGTCACCCCCAGTCAGCCCTCTGCCTGCTTCTTTCCACGCGTAATGACTCATTGAGAATATTGAGGAAGACGTATAGCTTTCAAGCTGAGCTCTGCCTTCCTCCAATCACATCCCAGCTTCAGACTCCCCTTCCACCCCCTACCTAAACTTATTTACAAAGAGAATCGGGCAGTCCTCACTCCTCCTCACTCCGGTGCTGCACCTGAAGCGCTGCAGATCTCTGCTGAGGACTGCTCTGGGACACTTGGACTCTACTCGGCACTACTTTATTGCTGTGGTGTTGATCTCCCTTGGATCTGTTGTGATCCCCTTCCCCTTGCAATATATCCTTGGGATAGGGGCTGGTTTTGTGTTCCTTTGAAGGATACAGATTGGGATTGAACTGGTTACAGAATATCAAAGGGATGTCCTAAGAAGGTCTCTGGAGTTGGCATCGTTGTAGTCAATCAGGATACAGTAAGTTATTAAGACTTTATCTTATAACACTATATGATGTGGCTTTGTGGATGATTGAGATGATTGAGATACCAAAATCACAATCATGTGAGATATCTACTGATGGAGATTTAACCACTCATCTGCTCACCTTAATACTGCACCCCATGCTATCTACAAGTATGCATAACATTTGGTATTCACATTTCTGTTAAAAATAATCTGACAGTTTAATGTAGACCATCTGTCAAAACAATGGGCAACCAGTAAAACCTCCTGGAAGTCACCTTCTGCTGTCTGGATCACCGTTCTCATAAACTTGTAAAGTCTTCTAGTTCTTGGAGTTAGTGATGAAATGATGGCATTTTGGTGTTATGTGGTTCTAGAGCTGTGTAGCTGGCAGTTTCTTGGGGTGGCAAAGGGTATTTTCTTCTGCCTTGTCCTTAGAATGGATTTTCTATATTGGAATTGCCTTGTTCCATGTATTGTCGCAGTAAATGGAGAAGTCTCATTGCTTGCAAGCTAATATAAGAGCATTTATTGCTTGCCTGTATTCTGCAGGCAATGTGTTCAGATCCTACAATAAGATGAGATTCTGTGTGCCTTTGTTAATAATCTTTGTCCAGTGTGTCTAAGCACTTCTTCTCCCAATAACCATCATCAATTGGATAAAATCATATTTCCATCTTAAAATGGGTAAATTCATTGGCATTCCATAGGTTGTGATTCCATAGGGCTTGCATCTTTATTGCTATCCTTAGATTATATGGAGACCATTGGGTTGGAAGGGAACTAAAAATCACTATAAACAGCAACTAGGTTTTCTGCTTTTCAGAAGGATGCTATTTTCCCCAATTTGCTACTTTATATACAGCAGACATTTCTGTGTGCAATATTGTATACAAATTACAAAAAATAAATAAATCCTCAAATAACTGTGTTTGACCAAGATTGATTCATAGAAATCGGAGGCGAGTTTCCAGGTTTAATGACTAGAACGGTCAGATATAGGAAAGACTGAACTTGATGGACGCATGTCTTTTTTTCAGCCTATGTAACTATGTAACTATGTAACGGTTCCTGCAAAAATATAGGTGAACATTGTTATTAAAAAAAACAAAAAAAAGTTTTGAGTCAAATGAAACATTTTTCATGAAATCTAAAAAATATGAATCAATGAGTAATCACTATATGGCTTTGCCATGCATGTCTCTCACCTCTAATGTATAACAAATGGAGAAGAGTATTATTTTTTTAGTAGGGCTCACATATATTAAAATATTTTTTTAAATATTATTATTTATTGATTTATATAGCGCCATCATAATCCACAGCGTTGTACAATGATACCGTCAGTTCTGCTACCTTTCTTCACAATGCTCTGCAAATTAGCATTTCATGGTCATGTTAAGCATTGTTCATGAGCACATAATCTTCATATACGTTAGACGTTTACTCAGGTGAATATTGGATTATGTGCAATAACCGCTACATACCCAGTGGTGTTGAGTGTTGACAGGTGCTAAAATTAACATTAGCAGCTTGTGGCTCAGCTATTGATGTAAATCCCCACATCTCTCGGTTCTGAATAAAACCGCCTAAAGTTGCAAAAGAGCTGGGAAATAAATCTGTATAATTTTGGAAACATCATGTTATTGCTATGGAAATCATTCCTTCTTTCATTACCTGGAAACAAATAAGAACCCATGTAGTCTGCCCGTTTTTCCTGAAATAAGACTCAGACCTAAATAAGTCATTGGTCTTGTCTTAGATTCGGGATAGCTTGATGCCCATCCTATGTATGTTTAAATTACCTCACTGTATTATACATCTACCGCTTCTGATGAGAGGCTGTTCCATTTATCTACCACCCTCTCTGTAAAGTAAGCCTTCTTTACCCTAAAGGGTTGGGGACAATATTAATTTGTGACACGTTATTAGCTTCTAATATGAGTATCTGGGTATACACAATTTCAAGGTTATGGACAGGGACTTGTTTGTAAAGGAACAGTTTTCCTTTAATATATTGCATATTCTTATTTGGTGTAAAAGTAATGTTTTTCATGGTGCGGTCTTTTGTTATTAAATTTTTTTTTATTGGTTATCTACAACATATATAATAGAAAATGTCTTAAAAATAAATCGTATTCCAATTAACTCCTTATGTGCTTACTATGTGTTCTGCATGCTACACAGGCTCATGTATGTAAGGGTTAAATAGAGTGTAATAGCCATTAGATCCTTCTTTAACTTGTTGTAAAGCTGCAGTTCTACTAGTATTATCCTGGCTGAGTTAGTCCCTGTGTGTATTTTCTTTCTTCAGGTAGAGTACATAAGAACTAATTCATAAAATGCCCATAAAAGAAAAACGCTCATTAAATCCTCCTCTTGAAAGAACAAGATGTTGATGCCCGGGCCGCTAGGCGACACAACTTGAAAAACTAAATGTTTGGTTTTCTTATCAGACGGGTATATAAATTAAGAAATTCTCAATGCTATCAACCTGTTTGATGTTATAATTGTCAGCTGAGGCTAGGCAGAATTGTAAGCCTGTACAATGTTGAGTTAGACGGACAGAAGGACAGGGTTTCTGCTTAGTCCCAAGGAGAGTAGTATTCCATTAACCATACCTTGCGGGACGCGGCCAGGACTGCACACTGACGCCGGTGGGCGGCCCCCTTGACGTCGATGGGCGGTCACCTTGACGTTGGTAGGCGGTCCCCTTGACGTCGGTAGGCGGCCCCCTTGATGTCAGTGGGCGGTCCCGCTGACATCAGGAGGAACACCCCCATGTAAAGGAAAAAATGGGCGGGGAGCGGGGTGTCCTGCCACCCGGAGAATTCGGGTCTTGACCCGGAGAGCTGGAGGACCAAAGCTCACCCGGCAATTCCCAGGTATGCCAATAACCTAAAAAAACCTGTATGCAAGTCTAAACTGTTTATGAAATATTCAGATAAACAATATATGCAAATTAGAGTTTATAATAAATATCCATTTTATATTCTGGTCCATAATTTGGCAGATTACTATAGGTGCGCCCCATGGAGTATTCATGACGTGGTCAGGAGGCTCATCAATATTCAGAAGTTAATAGCATTTGTCAGAAAACTGTAAAAATCAGATTCTATAGAAACGGACGGGAATGTTTTTGAGTTACTAGACTTGAAAAATGATCTCATCAACATAATAAACAATGGAATGGATCTATTCCTAGAAAAAACTTCCATTTCTGTTTATAATGGTAAGACCATAACATTTTTGCTCCAGAATCATTTTTGGTACGTAAACCCTGTATCGCCTAACACTGTCTTTGTTACCCATGTAATTCCTGGTTTACAAAACTCCTAGTCCCTGGTGGTCCTTTATTAGCAGACTAGGATCACAATGGCTTGGCTGCATTATTATTATTTTCTTTTATTTATGTAGCGCCAACAATCTACGCAGCGTTTAATACTTAATATATATTCAAAGGGTATGACAAAAATAGAAGTGGCAGACTAAGACGAACTGATGCATTAGGTAAAGAGGGCTCTGCTCGCAAGAGCTTACAATCTAGAGGTTGCATAGTAAAATTCATTGGGAATAAACAAACCCCCTTTCAATGCCTATGCATGTACGTTGAGCAGATCCGGCAATTTTGCCCGCCAAGATCAAGTGCAGAAAGAGGTGTTCCTGATTAGTTGTTAGATTGTGAAGAACACAGAGCGCTGGGGAAACTTGGATATAATCAAAAGTAGGAAAAAAAGTAGAAAAAGATGTCATGACTATTTTCAATTTATGACCTGAAAAGGAAATCCATTTTCGTCTTGTGTAATATAGGAATAAAGGTTTCACCAAAGAATGGTGGGTAATTTAGTAAGACATTAGCATAGAAGCATAGAATTAGATGGCATTTGGTCCATCTAATGTGTCCATTGTTCGTGATGTACATCAGTCATACGTGTTTAAATTCCCTCGCTGTATTAGCCTCTACCACTTATCTACCACGCTCTCTGTAAAGTCATTTAGACATCTCTGGCACTCTAAGGTTTAGTAATAACCCAAAACCCAACATACCTACTCATTTGTGGTTTAATGGTTTAACTCTTTAAAATCCTTTTAAAAAAAATCTGGTTCAGAATGACCAAAATAACACATTTAATAAGAAATGACCAAAATAGGAAAAAACATTTTTTTTCTGTCTGCAATAAAAAAATACATCACCGCTTGTATTTTTTTTATACATTTTAACTCTTTGAACTGTGAAGTTAGAGGTTTCATTTTGTATGAAATTCTAAATATGAAAGCACTTTACACACTAGTAATATCCAAAATGGATTGAGCATCTGTAATGAGAAGATGCATCAATACGACTGCAAGAGACTGTGCAAACTTCATTATATGAACTAATGGCATATAGCTGTGCGCTATAGGCCATGAAAGATGGTGCTCAGCAAAGGAAGTGGCAAATGTGTGAATTATTACCTTTTCCAAAATAAATATTAATGTTTTCATAATTAATTCTGCTAATGCTGCTGGTTATATCAAGTTTGCATTTAAGCATTTGAAAGTGCCTTGCGGAAAGATCATGGTCAGTGTTTCAAACCTACTTCCTTCAAGGTCGTTCAGGGGCACTGGAGAGAATAGTCTTGTATCTAGAAGTACGGATGACTTTGTCTGACACTCATAGAAAGTTGAGGATTTATCGTGCATGCTCGCTTGGATATAATGTGACATTTTTTCAATAATTGGTTCGTCGGGATGAAGATGAATACGCTGTGTAAAATACTTTGTGTACATACAATTGTTTCAAAGCTACAGGAGAACCTGTGTGTCATTGTAATTATTGATGAAGCAGCAATCCGCTAAGAAAGTCCATTAGACTGTGTAATGCGACTGCCATATAAAATTACGCAATAGAAAACCTGGACTCATATTGACCTTGGAAGTTTTTTATTGAACTTTTTTCATTTAGTGTCCCTTTGTCTCTTGATTTATCCGACTGTGCCATCATCTAGATAATGTTACATATTGTTACTGTTTGCACTATATAGTCAATGTGTGTTTATGTGTGCAAATATCTATATAGATGGCAGATAAGAACCATTCAGCCCATCTAGTCTGCCCAGTTTTCCTGCTGTAAAGGCTCAGGCTTTAATCAGTCCTTGATCTTGTATTTATAATAGCTGTACGTCTATCCCATGCATGTTTACATCCCCTCACTGTATTAACCCCAACCACTTCTGCTTGGAGGCTGTTCCACTTATCTACCACCCTCTTAGTAAAGCAAAGCACCCTTTTATTACATCTCGTCCTGTGACCCTCTAACTTTAGATTATGACATTTCTCCTCCTTTGAAATAAACTATATTATATGATGGCCCTCAAAATACATACCGTGAAAATACCTTGATGCAAATAACTAGTAATTTAACTAAATGCAAAAAACAGGAGCATTAACAGGGATTTCCGCAAATCAATCAACACTTACATGTATTGTGACATATATACTTACATGTAATGTGACATATATACTTATATGTATTGTGACATATATACTTACATGTATTGTTACATATATACTTACATGTATTGTGACATATATACTTACATGTATTGTTACATATATACTTACATGTAATGTGACATATATACTTACATGTATTGTGACATATATACTTACATGTAATGTGACATATATACTTATATGTATTGTGACATATATACTTACATGTATTGTTACATATATACTTACATGTAATGTGACATATATACTTACATGTATTGTGACATATATACTTACATGTAATGTGACATATATACTTACATGTATTGTGACATATATACTTACATGTAATGTGACATATATACTCACATGTATTGTGACATATATACTTACATGTAATGTGACACATATACTCACATGTATTGTGACATATATACTTACATGTAATGTGACATATATACTTACATGTATTGTGACATATATACTTACATGTAATGTGACACATATACTTACATGTATTGTGACATATATACTTACATGTAATGTGACATATATACTTACATGTAATGTGACATATATACTTACATGTATTGTGACATATATACTTACATGTATTGTGACATATATACTTACATGTAATGTGAGATATATACTTACATGTATTGTGACATATATACTTACATGTATTGTGACATATATACTTACATGTAATGTGACATATATACTTACATGTATTGTGACATATATACTTACATGTAATGTGACATATATACTCACATGTATTGTGACATATATACTTACATGTAATGTGACACATATACTCACATGTATTGTGACATATATACTTACATGTAATGTGACATATATACTTACATGTATTGTGACATATATACTTACATGTAATGTGACACATATACTTACATGTATTGTGACATATATACTTACATGTAATGTGACATATATACTTACATGTATTGTGACATATATACTTACATGTAATGTGAGATATATACTTACATGTATTGTGACATATATACTTATATGTATTGTGACATATATACTTACATGTAATGTGACATATATACTTATATGTATTGTGACATATATACTTATATGTATATGTGACAGTGATGTCCGGATCACTGGTATAGTGTATGTAGTTCTAGCAGAATACAAGATACTGAGATAAAAACATCAAAGGGTAAATTAATACAAATATACATCCGTAATCCCTAAAATTAGAATATTTACATTATATTTCTTTAGTAGCTGTTATATTTATTCATTAGTTGTAATTAGTTCTTATTAGATGAAAGGTTGAATACCATAGGTCGATAATAAGTGCTATAATTTAACAGCATCTGAAGAGCCAGAGCTTGAGTACTCCTGATGTACAGTACACTTTTCACCTTCTAAAGCATAAGTGAGCTTCTTATTAGCGCTTCCGAATCTGCTGGCACCCTCTATGCAATATAATATTACAATTTCCTTAAATTAATAAATCTGTTTGTCCCTTTTAACCCTTTGTTTCAGAGTTTTGCCCTTTACAACCACGTTATGCCTACATGTAAGGTCTTTCCGTGGTTAGGGATGGTTTCTGGGAGAACAAGTTTTCTACCTAGAGTTTGTGTCTTTAGCATTATTACAGAAAGTAACCCTTTCTTGTCTGCCTATCCTGCTTTATATTGTGTGCAAGAACTTATGGGGCCAATTTGCTAAACACTAGGGTAATTATGCCAAAATCTGGCAGCGTCAATTCAGACTGTCAGGGTAAAAATAAATATTCATTTTTACTTAGTAGAAAGGAACTGGAATAATACTCTTTGAGAATATATATTTGGCACATATTTGGGCTTCCTGTGAGAACCATTTGTAAGCATTGATACTCTAATTTGAAAGGGAAGTGAAGAGTTAAAGGGCTGTGAGGTTTTTGTCATGTAACATGTGCCCCCAACACTAAACAGACCCGCTCTTTTAGACAGAAAACCGTTAAAGTTGATCTATAACCTTTCCAGATCTTCATCCATCCTGATCATAGTGACATGTTTATTCATCACCATGCATTTATTCCTCCCCTTTGATTGCATCTCATATACCACCTGCGCTTCTTTGGTAAGAAACAGGACTCGTGTAGATCACACTGCACGCATTCTCTAACATTATTACTTTACACACACATGCATTATTATTATTATTCAACAACTGAACATATCAAAATCAGGGCTGCAGCATTCAGATCCGCTCCATTCCCACGGAATCTCCATGGAGTCTCACCGACACTATCACCTGACACAAGCATCAAGAAGCTAGAGACCTCCTAAGGAGGCAATAAAAGATAAAACTCCACAATGTATAATTGTATAAAAATAGGTCACCTATGAGGAAGCGCTGAGTTTAGTGCAAAACGCGTTAGGTTGTTTTCATCATGTCTCCCGTGTGGGATGTGTAACCCGTCTGCTGCATATCAATGTAGTGGATTAAGGATAACAAAAAAGTTATCATTATACATTGTAGTTTGATATTTTATTGGCTTATTCTGATATCTCCAGCTTCCTGTAGATTGTGCTAAGTAATAACTGAACATACATCACATACAAGGTAGACAGCAACTCGGCGCAGTACAAACAGTATACCTACACCAGAAAGTGATGTAAAACATAGAGAGACGCCAATAATCACATCACATGTTAAACATTTAACACCGGGGGCTCAGAAATAGTGTCTCTGCTGCAGGAATAACATCTGAGAAAGGGAGAGGGGCAATCAGAAGAGTGAGGACTGAAGATTAATCCTCATCCTTGATGGAGCAGTCACTGAGCAAGCTGAGGATCTCGGACAGTGACCTGTTCCCTAACCATTATCAGGTGGTTCCTGGAAAACCATAAAGTGTCCTTAACACACCTAACAAAACACTCTTTTTCCCCCTCTCCACTGAGCCTTTGAGTTAGTTTCACAGCAAAGCCTGTGCAAAATGACACTGCCAGAACAAATGTAGTGTCCGCTAAACTACGATGCACTGTGGGCAGTGTCTGAACCTGCACAGCCCGCTAGCTTTCAGGAATGTTAATACGGGGAGGCCTCCCTTAATGGCCATCCATTTCATGTCTTCGTGTCTATATGTCAGCCTGCTCAATGCCACATTAGTCCAACCTATCTTTGCTGTGGCATCAGAGAGCCCTGGAACCTGCTCCAATGTGTTATTAACTCTGATGAGTTTATGGATCACCCTAGAGGACCACAAGTCCGGTTTAACTCCCTCCAGCTGGTGTTCCTTCACAAATCTGGAAGCATCCTGGTAAAGCCAGGGTATGTGCCAGTTGTAAGCAGTGGAGCTGCCCTACTTGTCTCATTTTAGGCTTCTCCAGAGACGTAGCAAGTAAAAGAAAGACATAGTGTTCTTGGCACAGCCATTTGTAGTGGCTTTCAAGGTCCCACGCACACAGTTGCACACAAAGGATGCTCTCAGTAAGGTTGGTATATCAGGCACTCATTTGTCATCCTTGAAAGGGTTCTTGTCTATGACTGTGCACTTTACTGCCCCAGAAGAAGGCAAAAACTGCCCTGGTGATGGCTTAACTGGGTCATGCCTAAACCATTTACCACAGCACAGGAAGAAGGTTGTTACGCAGGACTATAACTTTCCCCTCGATGGTAAGGCTCCTAATGCTTTCTAAATCAAATTACTTATCTATATAATAATGACAATAATAATTCACAATGATTATATGATATAGTACCTGTAATTAGCAATGTTTCACCAGAAAGTATCTTTAGCAACATATAGTAAAATCTGGAAAATTAAAAAGCATTGAACGTTGTTATATTGCAATGATTTATGAGGTTATTAGATTGTCTTTAGAAACCTCTGTTTCATTTGCCTGTCCCTCAGGCTAACTTGAATTTCATCTCACTGCTTTAACGCCGAGTTAAGCGCAAGCCCTGGTACCCTTAAGACAGAAGAGCTGAGTTAGCCTTGTGTATCATATACTTAATCCAGTGAGTTAAAATTCTTCAGTGACTCAACCACACCGTGTCCTATCCCCTGTGTCAGATTTCATTTTTAAATTATTTAATAAATGTATTCTTCTTTCCCTCATGGTGTTTGCGAATCCACAGAGTGTAAATAATTTAGTTTTTTTTTTAACTTTTTGTGGTGGTCTGTCATTGTCATCGTTATGTTTTTCTATGAGTAAAACGTGAAGACAGATCATATTATTGTGTCTTCAGTACATTTCACTGTTTATGACAATCCCCTAAAAGGTAGTTTTAAAAAAAAGGTATATTTTTAAATTTTCTGCTAGTTTTTCCTATAAAGGGTTCTTTAATGCCATAAAAAATAAAATCTTTAAATTTTAGGTGTATAATTATTAATATTATTTATACAAAGTGTAACAATGCTTTACATTTGAGAGTCACATAGTAATTTCAGTTTAAAAAAGACACAAGTCCATCAAGTTCAACCATAATATATTGATATAAACCAAATACTCCATAACCACATACAGTATACATATACATATACATTGGAAGTACAGGTTAGAGTGAAGTCAAACCTGTAGTTTCCCAGGTCTCGGGGTGTTTTTTTTCTCTATTATTATTATTATTATTTACTGTTTTATATAACACCATCAAATTCCATAGCGCTGTACAATGAGCAGACTATACACCCACTCCCTGTCCACTTTCCACCTACTGTCTGCCTACTCCACACACACCAAAGGCTGTCTGGGGCTAGCCAAGACCCTTCATAAAGCCTTCCCTCCAAAAGAGGGAGAGCTGCGAGTTGCCTTCCCTGAAAGTTCCCAGGTATGCATGTAATGAAATGTCTAATTTGTTGTAGATCAACTTAGTACTCTTAATGTAGACAGCTCCTGTAGCCTTGCTTGGATGTGTCAGAAGATATTAAGTGAGAACTACTTGTCATCTCTAAGCTTGCCCGTTCTCCTCATCTTTGACTACGTAATTTTCCAGCATATTATGGTCCCCATTAAAAAAGAGTCCTCTTCTTAGCAGGACGGTATATTTATTTATTTAATGCTACAGCTGCAGTGAACTTATTTGTTATTTTCTGACATCTGGAAATACAGGACATATCATTAATCATAATGTTCAGCAGACATAAGCCAGTGCATCCTGACAGACAAACAGTGGGCCTCAGTTAAAATATTAAACAAGATGTAAGAACATAAAAACCCATAAGGTAATGCGGGTAGTGCGATTGGTTTATTATAACAAAAGCAACGCCACTGGCAGCAGTGTTTAATGAACAGAGTCACAGTCACTGGTGGATCAAGTTTATCTCCTAAAGTGTCCTCCATGTTAAGATGGCCTACCCCTTCTTCCCATACCCTCACCCCCAGTAACCCATGTTACATGTCACCATCCTGAAAATATCAGATATGGGAAGCTTGCCGATGTGGGACTGTGAATGGCCCCATACATATGCAAGTTAGCAGCCAAGAATAATCTGAGAAAAGAGCAAGGGCATGGCATCTTTGAAGCCTGCCTCCTTCTTATTAGTTTCTAAGCTTACACAGGAGTCCATGCGCTTTGTGAATGTGTAGTGCCCCTTTTCCGCTTGAAAATCACATTACTTTGCATAATGTTGGCATTAGAAAGAAAAAACATTGTACATACAGTGTTGTTGTTACCTGTTCTATGAGACTAGGACACTACTAATACAAAGTGCGAGCACTGCCACAAACTCTACTTGTATTTAAATAAGTTAACCTCAGCCTGTCCCCTGAAAGACAGTGGCGACAGTTAACAAAATTCCTCTACTGTACTGTTTCCTCTCCTTTTGAAGGTCCTAACTTGACGAAATATTTAAAAATATACATTGGATGCTTGGATCCAAAAACGCCATTACATTGGTTTATTTAGAAAAACGTTAAAATTAAACACTTTCCGGTCCACGTATACATGGTTCTAGAAAACCTGGCACAGAAGTAATGTCTATCAGTGTTACTTAGTTAAGACACTTTTTACTTGCCTTGGAAAGTGATATTTGCTGTGCGATCGGCTGATTACAGAAGCTTTCCTGCAGCATGGAACCTCTTAGTCACAAAAAGTCCTGCCTGTTTGCCTAATATCAACTATTTCCAGTTACCATGAATTAATCAACAACTCAGTCTGCTGTTATTAAACCTTCTGGCAACTCTAACGCATTTCTTTCCATTTGATGTTGTGCTGCCGGTCCCCAGGTTTGCTACGCATAGGAGTACAGTACAAAAAAGATGTAATTTCCTTGTCAGAACTCAACTTCTAGAGTGATTGTGCATTTATTCATGAACAATTACTTGCCCGAGACACTACTGTAACATTTTAATTAACTGGTGACTTTCTGTTATAAATTATACATTGCATAGTCATGCTTCTTGCATAGAAGAAAATGAAAGCACTACTTTTATCGCTTAGTAAATCAGATGTTTTACTTGAAACCAGTGTTTTTGGGGTATACTTGTTATATATATACAGAATAGAGGAGAATCCTTCAAGTCAAGACTTGCGTGGCATCATTACAAGTGATCAGTAATGGTATATCTATTTACTTCAGAAGCTTTAGCTTCATTTGTGGTAGTGCCTGCAAGGACAAGAGGCGCTACATGCTACCTGCACACAATGTTTCCTGAAACACTGCATGTGTTGTGACATCATAAGTGGTCACGCGGTGAAAACATCACAAAGTTCATGACTCAAATAAATGTTGAAAGTCAGAAAACATAATTTTTTTCTATGGAGTTCTTCAAGGAGTAGACAGAGCACCAAGGGGACAATCTTTCCCCTGATTGGAGGTTGTCCCTGTGGCGCACACAAGAAAATATTTAAGAATTTTTAGGAACTGCAAATATTGATATTATCTAGTAATTTCATGAACGTTGGATATTCAGAAGTGACAGTTTTCTTAATTAAAAACCTAAGAATTGCCAGCCTGGTACAAGTAGCAATGTTAAAGTGGAGTGAAGCTTCGAGATTGTTTTTGAAATTGTTTTGTTTTAGTAATTCCAACCAAATTATGTGTAATAACTATTACCAGCATGTTTCCTGCATGACTGTAGCTAATAGGCAGGGCCGGCCCTACAATGGAGCCGAGTGGGGCGATTGCCCCAGGCGGCACTTTAGAAGGGGCGGCACTTTGCCGCCCCAAGCGTTTTTTTTGTTTTTGTTTTTTTTTTGAAGCGGAGGAGAGAGAGGGGCGCCGAGTGGTTTTCGCTTACCCGCTCGGCGCCCCTCTCTCTCCTCTGCGAGCCCTCTAGCTCGGTCTCGGTGACGGCTTGTAATGCTGAGCATTACAAGCCGGCACCGTGGCACCGTAGCAGAGCAGGGAGACTCCCGGGAAGGACTGTTTAAAGGTAAGTACCGGGGGGGGGCTAGATAATGGCGTCAGCGAAGTTTAAAATGCCCCCCCCGGCGTCGGCAGGGGGGGGCGCCATTTTAAACTTCGCCCCAGGCTTCATTAAGTCTTGGGCCGGCCCTGCTAATAGGTTCTAGGTACGCTCTAGATGAGATGACAGATCCAGTTTGACTGGGATGGTTCATATGGTGGGATTCCAATCTGGACTGCCGGTTTGTTAGAATCAGCCTGGTCATGGCTTATCTGTGTTTTCATAGGTGGTAGGACACAGAAATGTATATCTGTTTTTTATAATCTGAAATATATTTTTTTTGTAATAAGTGGCTCAGCTGCCATTAGGTCACTTGTTTAATTAAAGCAGATCTCTGACTTTTCCATTTCCTACATTTGTTCTATGTAGGTGATTCCTTTTATCCATAACTAAGGTAGGTGGTCCTTGTCTATTTCATATATTGTTGGTCATCTACTAGAGGTTAACTTCCCAGATTTGTTGTACACAGCATATAGGTGTGTGTAAGAGTAATAAGCAAACACATCTGGGGTCTTAACATGTTAATGAGATGAATTAGAGAGTGAAACAGGGCTCTAAATAGAATTAATATTTTAGAGCTTCTTGATCCAAGGAGAAATTTGATTGCCTTTTGGAGTCAAGAAGGATTTTTCCCCCCTGATG
This sequence comes from Spea bombifrons, assembly GCF_027358695.1. Taxonomy (NCBI): domain Eukaryota; kingdom Metazoa; phylum Chordata; class Amphibia; order Anura; family Pelobatidae; genus Spea; species Spea bombifrons. The sequence continues at coordinate 16,705,756 of NC_071091.1, read as the reverse complement.
GCAGAATTGGAAGTAGCTTAATTAAGGTTTTTTTGCCTTCTTTTGGATCAAGAGTAGGAAGGTTAGGTAGGAGGGCTGAACTTGATGGACTTGATGGTCTTTTTTCAACCTTATGTACAATGTAACTATGTAAATGTTTTCCATTATTTTAACTGTACTAGGATGCATGCTTCTCATTATAATTTTTTAATTCATCATTGCAAAACTGGTAACTACTGATTGTTTTCTTATGTTACATTTATTCACACATAATATTTTAGTAACTTATTTTTACAAACCTATCCATACTGGCTTCCCAATCAAACAATATTTCAATGAAATCGTTAATAAGGTTTATAATATTCTTCTGTAGTGTGAAGTTTTTGAGATCACACATGGTACAGTTTACAACAAACTCAATACATGTGCACTCTTGAATAATTACAGTATATCCAATTCCTGCCCTCATTGGCAATAAAATGTTAACCAAGCCTGTTTGTTTGTCTTTGTATGCTTTAATGGAAAGGTCAAAAGTCATAAAGAATAGTGTCACAAAGTTGAAACACAGCTTTCCTGCAAACTCGTGCTTTGTGAATTGGGATATGGGTGAGGTGCCTTTTTAAGTAGACATCAATACAACTAGGTGGGAATGGTGTTTAAAGCAAAATGTTGATTTTATGGCGGTCCAAATATGTATGTGTCAGTTATGGTCTTGTACTCTGCATCCATGATCTATGTTCTATTGTGTGTTTTGGTGTTATCTGAAGATTGAGTGGATTTTTAAATATAAATTGTGTGGGCAGGTAGGAACCACCTAGCTGTGTGTGTGTGTACAATTTGACATCACATGAATAAAATATCCAAGTCCAAAACATAATCCCTGTTATGCCTTCATACAGAAACCAGAATGTTTTTTTTGTTTTGTTTTTTGCACCCTAGACATCTTGGACATGCAGTATAGACTCTATATGACTCTGTATGACTTATATAGTCTATACATAGTTATTTACTAGAGTTAACATATAGCTAAACCATACCCGGCTCCTAGCAATAAAATGTATCATTGTTTTATTGCATGATTTAAATGTCGTATTTTATATTGTCTGTTTAAAATCTTCTCCCAGCTGAAGTTCATTATGATTTGATGTAACTCACAATCTTTTGCCAAAGCATATTTCTCCTAGATTTCCTGCTGATATAAAAACCACTAAAATGTCACATGGCTCTGGTTGATGGTTCCTAACTTTAGTTAAATGAATTTATTGAGGCTCGGTTGAACATAATATTATCCTATAAACCCAGGGCTGGATTATAAAGGAATGGACTTTGAAAGATTACTTATAGCTATTTTTTAAAACAATTTATCTCTGAACATTCTATATGTTTCTTTGCATAGTAGTTTCCAAATTTCGCATAGGAATGCCTGTTGAGTCAATTGCTGAAGCAATGGCTTTTAGGATATGGAGGGCTTTCTTTAGATATCATTAGTTTAATCGTATCATCTCATTTAATCTAACAAATATGGTGAAAAACTGAAAAAAAACCCACCTTTTCGGATCACTTTTTAAGCTTGTTTAAGTCCATGGAAGCCACGTCATCGGTCCTGAATGATCATTGATCATTAATGGGTTAATATGCATGATTTGCCTGTATTACATAATAAAAAAAAAAAACACCTTTAGGATAAGCTGCAGCTCTGGTGCTGCAGTGCATCATACTCTACCAGTTTTCAAGCAGGATTTGGCTGCTTGCAAGAAAGTGCTCCTATTGATTTCACAAAGGGGTTCTAATTAGACTCGTAGAATAATGGTATTTCTTGGTTACCCCAAGCCTCAAGTATTGAGCCAGTATCACAACCTCATGCTGACGAGTCCCATTAAGGACAAAACAGCTGTCCATGAGTGGTGATCTGGCTACTGCACCTCTTACCCGAGTTTTGTCTAAAGGCTGTCTTGTACAGCGGGCAATTACTTTCAAAGGATCCATGTATAAAGTGGATATAGAGGCAAAGGTGATAATTGTTAACCTTATTTGCATGCGCCTACCCAGAATTCCTTGTGGTTGTGGCAGCGTCATGAGATTTCTGAGGTAAAAACAAGCCTTCTGGCTTGTCTGGTGTCTGTAGATGAGTGTTTAATAATGCTTCTACTACCCCTTAAATTTTAGTGGAAGGGGTTTCCATCACCTTTACCCACCATAACTTATGTAAGGATATTTTTCATGACAGACTGATGATTGTATTTAAATATATTGGCAGACTTACACACCCTCACTGCCGGCTTTAAATTTTGTGTTTGAAATATTAATGAAAAATAAATAAAATTTAAAGTAAAGATTATGTTTTTTTAGGTGAATGATGTTATCGGACTGATATTTATCTCATTATTATTATTCACTGTTTAAATAGCACCATCGTATTACGCCGGACTGTACAATCTAATAGGGAAATCCCAAAAATTCAACAGCAAAAAGACCACATAAAGTAAAGTACTGGTTGTTTGAATAAAGCCTAAGGCGTGTTGTTCTTGCAGAGAACACACAGAGATCAGTCCGATGACCAAATAAGAAGTGACAGTGAAATGCATAAATAAATAATATACTAAGAGGCATCAGATGGCTGTCATGGAATGAGGGTGAGGAGTGCTCCAACGTGGTGCTTTTAAAAACACTCTGGTAAAGAGTAGATATAAATATATATATTTATTTTGTAAAAATAACATGAAATTTCATTAGAATGTGGTGCCTCACACTGTTTACAGATAAAAAAAACTTACCCAATTTAATAGTTCATAAATGGGCTATATGTTTATTTTTGTTTAATGAACATTGTCTGAATTTCTTATGTGTTTACAACATACTATTAACCATTTGGTACCCGATTGTGGATGTGGTCTAACGCGTACTGTTTCGCACTTTAATATTAGAACGAGCTCAATAGCAGGTACACTTATGCTTTCTTAAGAGTAATTCAAATGTTACATCTTAAATGTGGATGTAGCTGAGCTTTTACAAAATATTTTTCCGAGGGAGAAAGAATCTCGAGTGAATTACAGTGTTTGAAAATACAGTGATCGTTGCCATTTTTCTACATGGAAATGTAGTGGAATGTAAATTCTGCCTGATGACAGTAGGATACCATCAGTGTTAATGTAGAACAATTATGTACATATGACCAGGGCCAGAGCGGGGATCACTAAGTGACCCTGCCACTTTAAGGCCAGCAGCCGTCAAAATCATATAGTTGTTGCCGTTGGCTGGATATGCCCAGCCTCATGTTACATTTTTATACTCCTGCAGCATTCAGCAGCATATTGCAGGACCCAGGCTTACCAGTATTGGTAAGTATGTGGCTCTACTGGCCCACCGTGCCAGATGGCCAATTCAGGCATGCAAATGATATGACAGCAATACTTTTAATTGGAGGCTGATAAAGGTGTCTGGTGGGAGACATTATGAAGAGACATAAGTAACTTTATTCCTATTAAGGCTTTTTCTAATGGTTCAATGTTGTTTAAACCTGTTTTTCTTGTGAACTTCCGCCTATGTGAGCCACATTTATTAATCGTACCTTACACTCCTTGTATTCACATAGAAACAGAACAAAGATGAGCTTGTATGGATTATCTATCCAAAAGTGAATTACTAGCCTTTCAAAAATCCCATTTCCCAACCATCATAAAATAAACAGACAATGAAAGAGTTTATTTGGACCTGTACCCATTTGGCAAGTTCTCTTACTTCTAAAATAAACAGAAACATTTAACAAACATTGGTGAAAAAACAAAAGGTGTGTACAGGTGGAAACAACAATTACATATTGAATTGTTTCCGCTTGCCTACGTCTGTGTCGCTGAGCATGAAAAAAAACATCTTCATGATTTCTTACATCTCATCAAGATGCTGAACCACTTTCTGCAACTCAGTTCTGACTTTAGGGAACAAACACATCATATGGATTTGTTCACCTAAAGAAATGTAATTTATAGGATTTACAAAGTTTGACATTATTGTTGCTACTCTTTAAGACATTGGCAGCTATCTGCGTTGATGTTCCAAAGCTAGATTACTGTGTAAAGAATTTGTCATCATGCCAGACTGCACTGCAAGCTCCTGTTTGGGCACAAGCCATAAATGATTAAATTAACTATTCATTACCACTATATTCGTTCTGTTCAAAAGCGAGTATGATCACAGGGCCACAGTATCGTAAATGTTTGTGTGTAGGTCAGCAACAAAACTAGTCCACAGGTCACATGATAACCAAAGGACAAGGAGTGATCAATTAATCTTACTGGAATACATATCAAGCCACCATGACACTTGATTTATATCCTATACAGACAGAATTTGGGAATATATAAGCCTATATAACAGATCAGCTTGAGAAATACAACTGTCTTGCATGCTATGCTGCCTTCATAATAAGTCAAATGGAAGGAATGGTTTCAACTAGAAGTATGCAGCATAAATATATGTTCCTTTTTAATATAATAATAAATAATCCTGTGCCATTCCAGAGTAAATTATATTCCACCTCAGATAGATGGTGAATTAAAGTATATTAGCACATGTAAACTCCAGAGCTTGCAAGAACCTTAATCAGTGGTAGAGGCTAGTACAGTGCGGGAATTTGAACATGCATGGGATACGCATACAGCTATCATGAAAATAAGACAAGACCAAGGACTGATTAAGCTCTGAGTACTTACATCAGGAAAAATGAGCAGAATAGATGGACCCAATGGTTCTTTTCTGCAGTTAAAGTCTATATTTTGGTGTAAAATTCTAGAATAGTAAAGACTTCTTCAGTGTGTGATTTTGTGAGTAGGCACTGCTTGATATATAGTGATAGATATAGTTATGACTGCTCATGAATCTTGGAAGACACTCTAGTAACATTGCTTTCTGGTTCCAGTAGGCGTTTCAATGGTCCGCTCCTTTCAACATATTTGTTTCCCTTCTTAGAATTCTATGCTTCCAGCATCTGTAGCTGTAACTGTAGATATGTTCTATATATAATAATTACTCTACTGATGTTATAAAACAATTGATACAAAACACTTTACATGTGCTATTATAATTTGCTAGTTTTGTAACTTTTTTGTAATTATAAGCATTCTATGCTTCAACAAATGAGAAGGTAATTAGAAACTATAAATCGACACACATACACACACACATATCCCTTTTTTCTACATCCCAATTATTGTAATAATGAAACATGGTGCAAATAAGACTTGGAATGCATGTCAAACATTAAACATAATTGAAAGGAGTTTCAGAAAACACATCTCTATAATTTGATGTTTTTCTTTATGGTATGTAATTAAGGTTAAATATATTGGAATGTTGAGTGGTGTTATTTTTCACATGTAGGAGTTGCACAACCTTGTATGTTTTAGCGTTGGCTAATTTGACCCTATAATATAAAGGCAATTTGCCACATTACTTTTCTATTGAATATTGTCTCCACTGGCACTCAAATTAACAGCTATAAAATTTAGTTCAGTGCATCTTTACTGAATGAAACACCAGGGTCAGAAAGCTTAAGTGCAAGGTCACGCAAGGTGAGTGGGTTTGAAATAATTAGATCACTATTCATTATCAGATAGAACAGTGTCCAGGGTGTATGCTTCATGCCTGTGGTTAGGAAGCTTTTTGGGTAAGTAGTAGACTTGCTCAAAACCCAAAACTAGTCAGACAAAAGTTTTTTCAGTCTTTTGGTCCAACTTATTTTGTTTCCTGCCCTTTTCTTTTGAAAGAAAATCAGAGGGCATTTTACATTTGGAATGAAATTTGTTGTGACTCACCCTCATTCACTCTCTCATTTTCAAACACGTTCTCACTTCCTGTTCTTTGTACTGGCGAGAGCTTTATATTGAAATATCTATACAATGTTTTAATATCCCCTCATAGGTGCCATTTTTCTAGTGTATATATAACTTTTTAAATGCATCTTCTTGTTCTTCAGTCTTCTTTCTTCATTCGCTGCTCCTTGTGTCTTCTTTCTTCACCTGCTTCCTCATGGACATGGCCTCCCAGTGACCTTCTGCAAAAGGGCGGAGCCTCTGGGCACACCCCCACCCTCATTTCTCCAATTGTGGCCTTAAGTAGATTATTATTGATAGCAGTATAATAGATAACATATCATATTCCCTAGTGCTGTACAGTGGACACACAAGGAGATGACAAGTAGTGCATCACCTAGCACTATAGACTTATGGAAACAAAGGGTGACGAGAACCTTGCTTACAGCCTTAAAGATTCCAGAAATCTTGCAGGAACCCCATTGCACAGTGTAAGTAGTGAATTATACAGGTTTACCCTTTAGTTGTAAGGTTTCAGTTTTAAACAGGGAGAAGCAAGAATTCACTTACCTAGCAATTTATTTTAAATTAGGTTCAATTGATGATCCAGGCATGGCTGAATGCATTGTTTTTCTATTTATCAGCCATATACCATCACAAACTACTGATTTGTCTTCCTTCAGCGCAGAAAGGTGCAGGTTGTGTGACCTCTTCTGCTCTCGCCATATCTGTCAAATTACCAACTTGACAGATATGCATACAGACACTTTAATGTTATCACTGATTGTTACATTCTAAGTAGTACTTTTTCCTTTAGGCTTTTTGGTAATATATTTTCAATAACAGTGTGGCCAACCTAGTCTCTTACTCCGTTTTCAGGTGTATCCCCTCCGAGAGATAAGGCATGCTTTCCCATATGAGATCAGTTTTTGATTGATGTAAAAATCCTCAATAACAAGTAAAGCTATGTCCATAGAAACAATATACAGTAAAGGAAGTCCTACATTTCCTTTCGTGACCCTGCAGTCCTCTCACCATATTTATTTGTCGGTTTATATAGCGCCATCATATCCCCCAGGGCTGTGAAATGCATAAATTAAACTTATAGAAAGAAAATGTGAAATGGGCCTGGATCAACCAAGAATGAACTTCTGCCTGGATTCTCTCCCAGTTATCCCAGTTTATTAATGTGCCTGGAGATATCAGACTTAAATGCAGCCTATACTATCTCAGATCCATGAGGGTAGACCAGGGCTTGACAAATTTGTTGTGAATCTATGGACCAGCTAAAAAAGTTAGGAACCAGGATATTTTTTTTAACTAACAGTTGGTCAGGAGTGATCTGATCATCATCAGCCCACTTACTAAACTCACAGCATTTGACCTGGAAGCACCCTGGACAGGTCAGTGCTGTTTTTTTTAATTATTTTTATTTATTTTTTTTTATACTCTTTAAATGCTGATGTTCCATTGGAGCACAGCATTGACTAATATTTAGTACCCACAAGCTTGTGGGGACAAATGTTAACCCCTGCAGTGCCACGAATGTGTCATACACAGTTGTGGCATTGAAGGGGTTAACGCTGCACTGTCGCTCTCATGGAGTGATCAGGCAGCAGGGGAGGGTTGGGGCTGGTCTACACACTCATGTGGAGACCGAAGAACCCTCTCCCCCTGTCCCTGAAGCTGCCTCTGGCAGCTGGGACGCAATTGCTGGTCTATAGACCAGTCATTGCAGGGGAGAGTCTCTGATGACTGCTGTAGGCTTCCATGCCTACAGGAATCATCAAAGGGCTTGTGGGGGCTCGTTTTTGCTGTTGCTGGTCTGCCTGGCAGACCACCAGCATCAGAGCCTTGTACAAAACGGGAATTAACCCCTAAAATGCCGTGATCGCGGCATTGAAGGGGTTAACGCTGCACTTTCGCTCTAATGGAGCGATCAGGCAGCAGGGGGGTGTTGTGTCAGGTCCCCACACTTGTGTGGGGACCCAATCAACACTCAACCACCTTCCCTGAGGCTGCCTGTGGCAGCTGAAAACGCGATTGCGGCTTTCCTGCAACCGCGTTTTCAGCCTACAGGATCACTCCGTGGGAGTGATCTCAGGCTCGGAGCGGGCTCATAGTGGCTGTGCTGGTCTGTCCAGACTCCTGTGTGGCAATTGTTTGTGGATGTAACAGGCTGACAAACACCTAGGCGCCAGGACAAAATTCTCTGTCGCCATGGCGACCTGGCGCCTGGGATTTGTCGAGCCCTGGGGTAGACAATTTATTATAATTTTGATAAATCAAATCTGCTAATATTAAACAGTGTTTAAATATGTCTATATTCTATGTACTCTGTATTTGTTATGATAAAGTATTTAAGTCGCCCAATGTAAAAAATATGTTCATTGGCTCAACAAACGACCTTTCTTTAAAATTGCTTGATATATCATTAGAATTGCCAGCTCTTAACCTTATTTCGAGGTGCTCATGCCACCTTTCCCATCCAAAAGCGTGAAGCCCAGACAGCTTTCATTGATTGATGCTCTTTTCAAAGCGTCTACTAATTTTTGTTGTTGATTGAGCTCTGAAATGGATTATCCACTGATTTAAGAGGGAGTTAAACCTGGAGATGATAAATTATATATACGCTTGGAGGTACACAGAGAAAGGTGACTTTGTCATATGCTCACCTACATTCATGTGCAAAGAAGCCCCTGTAATGATGCATTTTAGAAAGGTGCATTAAATGAGTATTTGTTACGTGAAAAAGAATTTCACTATAAATATTGTAATTATTTTAGTGAATTGGCCTTTTCCTGTATTGAGATGGATTTGTAATCATTTTTACATAATTCCTTGGATACCATCTGTGCTAGAATCATGGAATACATTTTATTATTATGGGTTTCCATAATAATTACCTCTAAATAGTAAATGAACAATACATTTTCATTTCAAAATGACTCATAGCAATTATCCATCAAATGCCTTGTATGATTCCATTTAATGTCGGCTTGAGTGGTGATTTTGTACAATATGTATACACTTTGTTTTCTTAAGCTTTCAACAAATTTTACCTCTGGCAAAATTAACAAACGTACATATTAAATTCCATGCCATATTGATGTGTTTCCCCTTTTTCTTTTTAAAATACATTGCAGCAACACTCATCTGTCATTGAATAAGCTAAAATGTGCTTGACATGTAAATTGGTTGAAAAGGCTTTTGATGTTAGATCTTCTTTTTCTATTGACAAATAAGCAAAGATTGCCTAAACCGACAATTCAGATACTGAAGGAAGACGTGTTTAAAACCACAGCTTTGTAGAATGAAAGAAAATCAATTAAAAGAACAGCCAACCTTTTAGAAAAAGAAATCCAAGGAGACACAAAATATTTCTTTGTGAAAGATTGTATAGAATAAGATTGCATAGAATAAGTGTCAACTGGTTTCCCCTGACAGAGGTTTAGGGTATGCTTGTCCTTGTTATCAGCAGTGTATTTAGCTTTGGCGGTCCCCTAGATCTGATTTAGGGTTGCGCCTCCAGCGGACCTTTCCATGGCCATCTTCACTACAGGGAGCTGGTATATTATGTCATATAATATGTCATATAATATGTGTCTTAAAGGCCTGCAGGGACTTTTATTGCAGTCTAGGAAGGCTATGCAGATGTAGGTGTCTATGGAATTTCAAGTAAAAACCGTTTCATACACTGAACCTATATCGTTAGACTGATAAGTCGCTCATGTAATTTTAGAAACAAGGCATGTAAGTTGCTTTGATTATCCATATCATATATAATATAATAACAGATAATGTGTTACATAATATCCACAAGCTAGGTCTCTACAACTGCAACTCCTGACCCTCTGTTAAGCCACGACTGGCTAAGAGTCGTACATCTTGCAGTTTAACTGCAGCTACTAAACTACCTGTTGTCCACCCTTATCCTACATTTACTAATGTTTGCTAAGCTCTGTACCATTTACATTGTGTGCTACGTTTCTAATTATATATATATATATATATATTGTATGTGATAACATAGCAAGTATTTATATAAATGAAATGTAATTATATCCAAAAGGCTATAAAGCTTCAAACCGCACGTTTTAACCTTTGGAAGTTAAACAGACATGATATATCTATGACAATTATCAGCTAGTTATTGTGTCTTATCTTGGGCTGTCCACAGGTTCCGGAGATAAATAGCGTAACCAATGGCGTTCTGATAATAGAATATAAGGATGAGGGTATATTTAACGTGATGAACACAATTGGCTTTGCTTGATTTGTTCAATTGAGTTGAGATCATTGAGTTATGGGGGTGAGCCAGCAGGTGATGCATGAGCCGCGCTATAGACTACATGTATAGTGCTGCGATAGACTAAGGACTTGGTTGGTTAAGCTGAGCCACACGTGCCCACAGTTTATGGTAAGGACCAAAATACCAAACAAGACAAACAGCTTTAGCCAGCTCCAGCCCTTGTACTCTTGAAGAGCCAGGATAAGTATTTAGTCAGCTACCAATTGTGAAAGTTCTCCCACTTAAAAAGATGAGAGAGGCCTGTAATTTTCACCATAGGCACACTTCAACTATGAGAGACAGAATGGGGGGGGGGAGAATACAGGAAATTACATTGTAGGATTTCTAATGAATTAATTGGTAAATTCCTCAGTAAAATAAGTATTTGGTCACCTACAAACAAGCAAGATATCTGGCTCTCACAGACCTGTAACATCCTCTTTAAGAGTCTCCTCTGTCCTCCACTCGTTACCTGTATTAATGGCACCTGTTTGAACTTGTTATCAGTATAAAAAACACCTGTCCACAACCTCAAACAGTCACACTCCAAACCCCACTATGGCCAAGACCAAAGAGCTGTCGAAGGACACCAGAAACAAAATTGTAGACCTGCACCAGGCTGGGAAGACTGAATCTGCTATAGGCAAGCAGCTTGGTGTGAAGAAATCATCTGTGGGAGCAATTATTCGAAAATGGAAGACATACAGGACCACTGATAATCTCTCCCTCAATCTGGGGCTCCACGGAAGATCTCACGGTGAGAACGGTGAGCAAAAATCCCAGAACCACACGGGGGGACCTAGTGAATGACCTGCAGAGAGCTGGGACCAAAGTAACAAAGGCTACCATCAGTAACACGCTACGCCGCCAGGGACTAAAATCATGCAGTGCCAGAGGTGTCCCCCTGCTTAAGCCAGTACATGTCGGGGCCCGTCTGAAGTTTGCTAGAGAGCATTTGGATGATCCAGAAGAGGATTGGGCGAATGTCATATGAAACCAAGGTAGAAACTCAACTCGTCGTGTTTGGAGGAGAAAGAATGCTGAGTTGCACCATAACTACGGTGAAGCATGGGGGTGGAAACATCATGCTTTGGGGCTGTTTTTCTGCAAAGGGACCAGGACGACTGATCTGTGTAAAGGAAAGAATAAATGGGGCCATGTATTGTGAGATTTTGAGTGAAAACCTCCTTCCATCAGCAAGGGCATTTAAGATGAAACGTGGCTGGGTCTTTCAGCATGACAATGATCCCAAACGCACCGCCCGGGCAACGAAGGAGTGGCTTCGTAAGAAGCATTTCAAGGTCCTGGAGTGGCCTAGCCAGTCTCCAGATCTCAACCCCATAGAAAACCTTTGGAGGGAGTTGAAAGTCCGTGTTGCCCAGCGACAGCCCCAAAACATCACTGCTCTAGAGGAGATCTGGAGGAATGGTCCAATATACCAGCAATAGTGTGTGAAAACCTTGTGAAGACTTACAGAAAACGTTTGACCTCTGTCATTGCCAACAAAGTCTATATAACAAAGTATTGATAGGAACTTATTGACCAAATACTTATTTTCCACCATAATTTGCAAATAAATTCTTTAAAAATCCTACAATGTGATTTCCTGTATTCTTTCCCCCCATTCTGTCTCTCATAGTTGAAGTGTACCTATGGTGAAAATTACAGGCCTCTCTCACCTTTGTAAGTGGGAGAACTTGCACAATTGGTGGCTGACTAAATACTTTTTTGCCCCACTGTATAAGTGAAAAGGTTACTTTTAGCTGCAGACTGAACATGGACAATTTGGTAGCAAAGCAGAACTTACATTCTGTGAAATATTTTCTGTTATTGGCTGCAAATGTGGAGACGTGTCTCTTATTACATACTGAGTGCATATGACAAAATAATGTTAACAAAACCATTGGAATTGCCATTATTAGGTAATTAGACAGTTGAACTTAATAATGAATTACAATTCATCAGTACGTACTATGGTATGACTATATGAGCGTTCCAAATGTATTTGTATTGAACAGCCTGGCTTGGCTGCCGCAGTCTAATTCCTTGTATTGTTTTATCACAAATGTAGCAGCTCAACTATAATAATTATTGGAATTATTAACACCCGTGTCCAGATCTAGTTTGGCCATGTGTAACCTGTCACTGACCAATGGAATTCTGATGCAATAATTTTCTAATTAAAATGAAAACGGTTTTTGCTAACATCAAAAGATCTCACTGATGCCTGTTGTAAGTGGACATGGCAGCATTTCAGATGCTGATCTGTTGTACCGTGTTGCCTGAGCCAGCTCCTGTGAATTAGTGTCACTAGCCTGACTTCATTAAATAAACTGTTAGCATTGTAAATATTGAGCTCAAAATGTCCAAGCGTTTTATATGTCCTTTCAACTACAGAAATAGGTTTATCTAGAAATATGGAACATTTTTAGGAATCATGATTTTTTATTATACATCATTAAGTATTTCTTGGAATATATAACAGAACTGATTTACATTCTTAAGTGAGTTTTCAATATACAAGGTCCTGAGGGCTGCAAACGGCACAATACTTCTAGATACCTCTGCTTAAAAGCAATGATATAAATGGTAATGAATCCTGTCGTCTCAGGGACTGGAGTTGGATACCCCTATCATTTAAACTCGTTTTTTTGGATGTTGCTTTGAATTATTCTGTTATTACGGCAAGGGTAAGCTCATTACTCAAAAGCGCTAGTGGAAAATAACATTGTTATGAGTACTTACATTTTCAACACTATTAAAATAGTTTAAAAGCACCAAGTTCTAACCAACCTTCCTCCTGTCCCGTTTTTACTTGCCTTGCCCTTGTCCCATTTTGGTTGCCCCTTCATATAAGTCATCATATAAAATGTACTCATATTGAACAGCTTGATTGCTGCAGTCTAAATCCTTGTATTGTTTCATCACAAATGTAGCAGCTCAACTATAATAATTATTGGAATTATTAACACCTGTGTCCAGATCTAGTTTGGTCATCTGCAACCTGACATTGAACCCAAAGAATTCTGATGCAGTCGACAAAGGAAAGCAATGCCTTTTAAATTTTCTAATTAAAATGGAAGCAGATGTTGCTAACATCAATAGATACTAATGCCCGTAAGTGAATTTGCCAGTATTTCAGATTCTGATCTATTGTACTGTATTACCTAAACCAGCTCCTGGGGATTAGTGTCAGTAGCTTGGCTTCTTTACATAAACAGCTCTAACCAACCTTCTTCCGCTCTCATTTTTATTTGCCTTATCCTTGTCCCATATTACTTGTCCTCTCGGTCATGGACTACCATTCCCATTAAATTCACCCAGATGCCAGTTCAACAAAGTATAAGTAATGCTTTCTAGTTGGTAGAGATTGTTAGCCAACATGATGAGAGTTCCAATCCAGAATGCCAGAGGCTGCATAAGTAGGTTATTTGTTGGTAACCCCATTTGTATTTTTATATAAGCCGTATACCTGGGTTGCACCTACGTTGGGAAATAGCTGCGCCCTCCTTATATTAATTACCAAAGGCAACATTATCTATCTACCTATAAATGTATCATATATTTCATACACTATACTTAAAATGTGTTTTATAACATTACAATTCAACAGGTGGCCTGATAAAGGCTGCGGACCACTACATTTTAAGTAACATGCCAGGCAAAAAGGTGCTGTCCCTAACCCAATATTCTCTATTTTTTAAAATCTTCTTACCTTTAAGATGTAAATATTATATTTTTTCTTTTGCATGTACGCTAGAGAAAGCAGCACATAAAACCATGTTGATTATAAAGCACAGAGGATCTTTTTCGGAAAAAAAGACTACTAGTTCCTGAACTAATAAAGATGGCTTGACATACATAATTAAACATATTAATTAAATGACTTTTTGCTGCTGTAATAAAACAGTTATCTGTGTGACTGAAATTAATTTGTGAGTCATCGTTTAATTGCATGATGTAGTATAATCTGATTCTTAGCTGCAGGATGACATGTAATTGCTGTGTAGGATGGAAAATGCTAAATCTTCTAATATAATCGAATGGATAGTTGTACGTTTCCTCAAAAATGTGGGCAGTTGTTGTAAATATCCTCGTGGGTTAGTGGAAGTCCTAAGCAATTCTTTAGGCTAATGAGGCAGAAGCTAATCTGATGGACCCCTGTAATGGACAGAGACCCCTCAAGTTTTATTCCTTTCTCATGGTGCAAAAGTGGGTTATTTAAGGCTGGTACTAATGGTATCTGCTCCTAATTACTTTGGTTATTTTGCCACTAGATGTGTAGAAGGGCTTATCTGTATTCAGAATTAGTATTTGCTCAATAATGCAATTACATAAACAAGAGTCACGTTTATACAAGATGGCCGGACTGGTGAAGGCCAAGACTTCCTGGGTCTTTAAGATGGCGGCCACCTGAAGACATCAGTGCAGCCAGCAGCTGGATATGCGTGGCTGCATGCTACTTTTTACTGCTCACGTAGCGTACAGCCAGCTATGCCATTTGCCCGGTGTGCGTTATGGGGTGTTTGGGCCTGTTCAGGATACTTTCACGTGTTTGATGCATTCATGGAGAGGGAACCCTCAACACCCGCATCAGAAGGGCTCATTTTGCGATCTACCACTGGATTGATTTCCCTTATCATATTTAGTTATACCCCTACTTTTCTCTGTAGAGTTAAACAGCCAATCAGGAAAAACAGTGCACTGTAATAAATATTACGTGACAGGAAGTTGATTTAATACATTAGATATCTGCGGTAGATAAGGCATTCATTACTAAAAAACATTGTAAAACTTCCAAATAGACTAAAACGATGATTAGCACAGGTTATAGACGGTTATATGCCTTATTAATGTAACAATTGTTTTGACATCATGTCTGCATGAGGATTGTATTCTTTTTATAAAGAATGTAAGATACTTTCCATTGCAATGGAAAATTCATAAGAAGAATATGGTTACTTGGTAACATTCTTGACTGGACATTGTGTGAAAACACAAAACACTAATTAATAAATAATATATAATTAAAAACATAACATTGTGCCAATTTTAAGTTAAAATGATAGGGGTTCATTAAATGTATTATGTTAGCTACAATGTTTTATTTAACCTCGCTAACTTAAAAGTAAGGGTTTAATATGAGATTTAGAAGACTTTAAAGTATACACAGATTGCTTTGGTTATTATTTATGTGAAAGCATATTTTATCTGATGTTTGTTATGTAATTCAAACGATATGAATACAATTTCTTGTTTTTTTTTCATGATTTGCCAATACATATGCTATTGGTTTTGTAGTGAACAATGTATCAAAATGATTCAAGGTGGCAGTACAAAGCACTACTTCCACTTAACCCGTTCAGGACTATACTGGTTGCGCAATATATTTTCCTAAAGGTTGAGATACTATGTAAGCTGCTAGGAATCCCTTTGAACTCTTAGGTCTACATCAAAAGTTCATCTGGGGATACAACTGTGACATAGATTTAGCATAATTTTAAATCACTATATAATATAATTATAGTTGTGAGTTGTTCCTCACAGATGGAAGATCAGAGCTTGTTGAATGTTGACTCTGTGATTCTGTTGAATGTTGAATTTTACATGAAGTAGTTGCATCGGTCTGTGATGTAGAACTAATAAAATCATATGATTATTGGCTTTAACCTTTTTTGAAATACATCCAAGATACTAGATGTTTATCCAGTTCTTGATATAGTGATTACCATGTTCATCCAAACGCATGTGTAGCATATTCTTCAGGGATGGGCCGTGTAAATATTGTTGCATCACTTTCAATACATGTTAATATATTTTGCTTTCATTTTTAAAAGAAGGGCTTTAAGCCATACTCTTTTAAACCTCTGACTTTATATGATTTGTTTAGGTTATATATGCTTTTCTACAGTTATTGTGTGGAAATGTTATCCAAATGTATTCATATTAATACATATGCTAAATAGCTTTAAAGAGAATTTAAAAAAAGAGATAAAATAGTTCTTTGAAAAAGAATAGTTCTATTTTTTGAAAGTCTGAGCTAACTGTAAATATGTTCACTACATCACAAACTGTATGGACTTTGGATTTAAAAATCATATTAATAACCATAAGTTCATTATCAGCCCTGGCTGTAACAGCTGATGGACATACATGGGAAGTCTCTGGATTTCACCCAGAAACTCTGGCAGTGCTTCTCCGGGTCTCTGGGTCATGGGTTGAAATCTTCGGGTCACATGAATGGGGATGATCTAGCCCCACCCATGTATGTTTTGGGCCTGCCCAACGATATCATCAGGCTACCGAATTGGGAGGGCTCCAGGGAGCTGGATCCCAGGTATGCTGATCGGTTTAAAAGTCTCATGGAAAAAATATCTCCTGGAGCATAAAATCCAGTACTGTATACAGTAATTACCACTGATAAGCTTGTCTTCCTCATCTTGCTCCAATAAAGTCCCTTTATCTTCAGACCAGGAGGCTACCATTGTTGTCAGTCCTGTGATATTTTGGGTGACTTTCCGTGCTCTAACATCACACTGAACTGATTCTTTATGGCAAAGCTAATGACCTACTGCTTGTACAACAAAATTAATCCCCTCATAGGCTTTCATTAGTCAGAGTGTTGGTCTGCGCAATTCTATGAGTTACCTCAACATGGTGTGTAGTCAACATGTTTGTCTAGAAGACTGGGTCATGATAACAGAGATAGAACGCTGGTTAATATACAGTTATGCAACATTATTATATGCAACAATAAGGACTGTTTTTTAAAAAAAATAACAGCACAATATGTTTGAAAACCTATTTTTATCTGACAATAAATGGTCGTAATTCCCCTCTAAGAACTGACGGCCAGTCAATATTTGATTGATATTGACAAAATTTACATTATATCTAAATGCATTAGTTAAAGGTTATCTATAGTTGGTGCTTTTTGTTTGTCAACCAGTGTAATTATTTTGGAGATATTTGTTTGAAAAGTTAATCATTTGGAAAATGATATTGATTGCAGCCTATAGCAGGACAAGCATTATCTGATCAATTTTCTGTCCTGAAGTTATCTACGTTTTCCCTACTCCAAATTTATAAAGGGCTGTCTGAGCCAATCAACAGCAATCAACATAACAAAAGGACAGAGATGAGCTAATGTGGAGAAGTGATCATGCACATTCTGAGAAAAGGCAGTTAAGATACCTTTCTCCATGATATACACATTTGGTGGGTTTATATATTATGAATACATTGCATATTAAAATCCGCCAAACATTATTATATAGCTATATTTGATCTATAAAAGAAGTAGAAGTAAACTTTCTGATGAAAACCAAAAACCCTGTAAAATAAGAGGTAGGTATACATTTAGAACTAAAGTTGTAGGAAATCTTTATTAACAGAGCCGGCCTTAGGTGTTCCGGCGCCCTGTGCGAACTACTCCTCTGGCGCCCCCCCTCACTACCCCCCCCTGTCCCTTCAAACTACCCCCCCTGTGCCTTCAAACTACCCCCCCTGCGCCTTCAAACTACCCCCCTATGCCCCTTCAAACTACCCCCCCTGCCCCTTCAAACTACCCCCCCTGCCCCTTCAAACTACCCCCCCTCTGCCCCTTCAAACTACCCCCCCTCTGCCCCTTCAAACTACCCCCCCTCTGCCCCTTCAAACTACTCCCCTCTGCCCCTTCAAACTACCCCCCCCTGCCCCTTCAAACTACCCCCCCGCCCCTTCAAACTACCCCCCTCTGCCCCTTCAAACTACCCCCCCTCTGCCCCTTCAAACTACCCCCCCTCTGCCTCTTCCTTCAAACTATCCCCCTGCTCTCCCTACTTCTCCTTATCCTAACTTACCTTGAGGAGTCCTGCCGGCATTTCATGTTGAGCGCCGGCACCGCGACGGAGTCACGGAGACGGAGAGTAAGGGGTGTCGAGCGGTTGCTGAGAACTTCACGAGCAACCGCTCGGCGCCCCTGCCCGGGACATAAATGAAAACATTGTTGTTTTTTTTTGTTGGTTTTTTTAACTTTATTTAACATCCTCCATGTTAAATAAAGTTAAAAAAAAACTTTATTTAACATGGAGGTTGTTAAATAAAGTTAAAAAAAACAACAAAAAAAACCAACAATGTTTTCATTTAGGTGCAGAGGCGGCGGCGGAGGAGGAGGAGGACCCCGCGGCGGAGGACCCTGCGGCGGCGGCGGCAGCGGTGGCGGCAGCGGCAGCAGCGGCGGCGGCGGCGGAGGCGGCGCCGCCCCCTGGAGTGTGGCGCCCGGTCGCACAGGTCGCACACCCCAAAGGCCGGCCCTGTTTATTAACCCCCTTGCAACAATATGTATGTACCAGTACATCCTTGTTAGGAAGGGACATTTCTGTCTTTCTGCGTACTGACTGTATGTAAGATGCTCTGCTTAAGCACCGGTACACCGTTATACAAAGAATGCCCAATCGTGCAGGTTTTAATGTGTAACAAAATGCAGTTACAAACACATTATAGATGGGAGGAAAAAAGCAGAAAGTCCTTTTTTTCTGGTTCCAACGGGGAAGTTATAAATGATCACTTCTACAAGGATAGCTTCAATACAGAAAGATAATTTGCCAAGAATACATTTAAAGAAAATCGATCTGTCACTTTATTTATACATTAATGTTCTGTTAAGCATGTTTTTTTTTAGCTTCATGTACAAGGCGGAAACATACAAAACTCATCTGCTTTTCATCTACAATGTTTTTAAATAACTGTTTGGCGTTACCATTGCTATTTTATCAAAATTCTTTCTTCTTTAGGTAGTTGGAAAACATGTTTAGTAATAAAAACCACTGACTCTTCTATAAAAGGTATAAAACAAAAGCTGGAATCATATCAAGTTGAGCAATGTTCCTTTTTACATAAATAATACCACTTTTGTGTACAAGTTAAGATTTTACAAGTTAAGGGTTGAGCTCAGGGCTCTGTGCGAGCCAGTCAAGTTCTTCCACACCAAACTCATCCAACCATGTGATTTATTGATCAATTAAAAGCCGGTAATCTCATTAAGTCAACATGAATGACAACTCAATAGCTGAGATTGGGGGGAGATAACCACAAGTTAGTATTCCCACTTTCAGTAAATTGATGCAGCTTTGAGTGTAGTTTACATGGCCGCAGCAAATGCCAAAGAAATCTTACCAATGTTGGTCTTCTAATATTATGTTGTAACAAGTTGCTATTGTTACAAATAACGCTAAAACAGATTTAAAATATTACCTCAAATGTAATGTACCTGACATCAAAATTAGATGTCTGTTTTTAAACATAGTATCTCACTACATTTACTACAGGTAAAATGTCATTTCTGGCTCATATTGACTTCATGATGCTCACATCCATTTCACACACAAAAAAACTCCAAACATTGGTTCCTTCAGGTTTTTAGAGCATTCTTTTCATCCACCCTGGTATTTGCTATTTTTCAGGGCTCAGTTGTGTCTTCTGGTGTTGTCTGATTCTCCCATAGAGAGAAGCTGCGGTTCTAAGTATGGATCTCCCTACTGGGAAATATGGTTCCTTGGTATAACACTGCTCAATGCGCCATTTACAAGATTGCTCTCTGATCTCCCCAACCAGCAAATAAGCTCTCCACCTCTGCAAAGGGCCAAATGGTTCTCATCTGCCATAAAATTCGGTGTTTCTGTATCAATGGTGGTCCCAATGAGTGGCTGATGTCTAGTCTTGAACCATCATAGAGAATGTAGATTAATAATAACTAAAAATAAACAAGAAACACAAGCATGTTTGTAGCATATTTGGTTATATGAATGCTTTTTCCCCAAAACCCATGAGCTGCTCACCTGTGGGGAAAAAAAATAATAAAAAAAAAGAAAGAATAACTTCTAAGTTATAATTTTAAAATCTGTTTTTATTTAGAAATAAAAAAAAACAATCTAATAAAGTGAATTTACTATAAATGGCCAGATAAAACTATTAAGTTTAAGAATTGCTAATGACAAAAGCTTTGTAGAGTAGGGCAGAACCTAAGGGCCCTTGGAAGGTCAAGTGATTCTGCACATCGACTTTAATATGCTATCCTTATACCTCATGTAACAAACTGTTCATTGCTAATTTCTACAGCTGCCCTGAAAGTTTTCTGTAAGGTTAATTTAAGCGTTTGTAATGAAAAATATATTAAAATTAAATCTACAAATGGTGCTGAGACTATTCCTCATGCATATGTAGCATATAAAGCCCACACTTCCATAATATTGCATTATCTAGACATCTACCTTTATGATAAAACCAATTTAAATAATTTTGGTTTAATTATTGTTTTATAGTAGCATTAGAATGTGTCAAATCCGGTCCACTGGATACTGCAGAGGAATAAATGAAATGGTATTATCTTTTACACTTCGAAGAGCAACTATTCTATCGTGATAAATGTAGATCTAACATTTTGGCCTGTTTTTAAAAGTGAGCATTTACTATAACTTGATAACTACTGCATGCATTAAACACATCCATACAAATATTAGAACAGTAGTAATTGACCATACATTCTATAACGTTAATGACTTTTAATGAACATGTTTCATAATCCTTAAGTATACATAAACTCACAATTCTATACGATTAGCTGGCAATATTCAATAGCTATATAATAACTATATATACTATAAACTATAACAGTGACTTAGGTAGAAAAAAGACAGACGTCCACCCAGTTTCCAGTATCACTTAATGGATAATAGATGACTAATTGTAGAGACTATCCTCTACAGGATCTTTTGCAGTGAGGTATGGAACTGTCCATAGGTGTGTGTGTTCTGTAGCATGGTAATAGAATCCATCACCTTAGCCATAAGACAAAACGCTACATAGCTATGTACAAAACAGTACAAATAAATTTTAATAATCTCTAAAATTATTTACGTGTATTTAATCAGATAGATCTTAGGCCAAAACCTATTATATTATATTTTGTTCAGAATACTCAGAATATTGTATGTGTATATTCCATTATATATATATGCCATTAAAGTCCCTGTTGGTGTAATGGTCAGGTTTCGGTGTCCCAATACTTTTGTGTATATATATATATATATATATATATATATATATATATATATATATGTGTGTAATATGACCAAAACTATGTGGACACCCCTCCTAATTATTGAGTTTAGGTGATTCAGCCATAGGTATTTAAATCAAGCACATAGGCTGCAATCTCCATAGACAAACACTGGCAGTAAAATGGGTCATACTGACGATCTCAGTGACTTTAAACGTGGTGCCGTCATAGGATACCACCTTTGTCACAAGTCAGTTTGTGAAATGTTTGCCCTGTTAGTGCTAAATATAGGATCTGCTCCAGGTGCCATGCTATGTAAAAAGCTGCGACATAATTGGGATTCCCGCTGTGTGATAGCAAAATATGACTGGTGCGATCTGCCGAACAATAGATCACTCTTCTATTTTTGGTGCAGCTGTCACAAAGACGCCTTTTTTATACATGCATGCAGACGATTGTTACGTTGCATATACCCCTTATGTATAGTTTTACAGCAGGGATCCAGTCCTATATCTCCCATATGTCATCCATATCTGTGTTTGTTTAAATGATAACAGGAATCTCCACTTTCATCTCAGTTATTAACGTTTGGTGATCCTAGTAATGAAGAATTTACATGCAAGAGAAACACTTTGTGCTCCAGACTGTCATTGGCACGGTGATAAAAGTAACAAAGACTTGGGATGAGTATCCATGATTCCTGAAATGTAGCTTTGGATACCTAACTTTTTGACTGTTTTATACTGAAAATGTCCTCCAAATGTTGCAATTTGCATAAATGTTAGCAAATCATGTTGTATGCTCTCTTTGTCTGTCTGGCTCTTAAATTTGTTATTTAATATAAATGAAAATTTAAGGCAATATCAACTCTTTTCACTGCACAATTTGCAACCTATTTTTTCATGTGAGAGGGTTCCGCTAAATAACCAAAAATAGAAGAAATTGGATGGGGCAAATACTTTTTCTTTTTTTTACAGCACTGGGGATTACACACACAGCCCATATAGGTTAGACTACACAAAATGTTGCAAGGTAGACATACATAAGATGGAGCTAAATGACACCATCATGCTAAAGAAAGAAACTCTAAGTAGTAGAATGACATACTGGCAACTATGGCACCCTTTTGTGCACCCTTGGTGTGTGACTAGGATCCGAGGTAAACTGAACATAGAGGGATTTTACACCGATCAGCCATAACATTATGACTACCTGCGTAATATTCTGCAGGTCCCCCTTTTGCCGCTAAAACAGCCCTGCTGCTCCATGCTCCAGTTCTTATGCTCACGTGCCCATTGTAGGCCCCTGTCAAAGTCGCTCAGATCCTTACGCTTGCCCATTTTCCTGCTTCGAACACATCAACTTTTAAGGACAAAATGTTCACTGGCGGCCTAATATATCCCATCCACTGGCAAGTGCCATGATACCAAGATTATCAGTCACTTCACCTGCCAGGGGTCATAATGCTATGGGTGATTGATGTTTGTGTCAAGTTGATGGTGGGGCAGAAGCTCTTTCGCTGTATTCATCCCATTCCCTGGGCAGCGGGTAGAACTAATTGTCACCCTCCCTACATAGGAGATTACATTGAGCCCCAATCATAACGCTTAGAGTCTCTCAAACCAGAGTTATACCAGAAAGTGACCAGATTTATGTATTTTAACAGAATTATCGTTCACTTTTACAGCAGAGTTTATCTAGTATCTAAATTGTGTTTTTCCATTATTGTTGATTTATGAAATACACTTCTTAGTATCGATATTTTATTATTCTTGGGAAAGTTTTTGAAGCAAATGACAACATTTGTGCCGTTACATTTCAAAACCCCTCAGGCATTCCTATGGTTGAAAGCATCAGTTGTAAGCAGTATCCGGGAGTTAATGATTAGCAGGCTTAATGCGATACTAAATGGAGATCGCAAAACAGAACAGATTGCAGGCTTTTAGTTCAGCAGTAAGTGATACGGTCAATAAATCGGAGTTTTCCACTAATTTATGGGGTTTGGAAATACATCTCGCTTTTAAGCGAAGCAGTTTATCAATATACCTCTTAAAATTTAAACCCGTGATTACTTTAGTAATAAGGTAAAGTGACAAAGACAAGTAGGCCTTTATAAATAAACCTTCGGGAAATTGGTAAAACTTTCCCTTACAACAAATGCTGAATTAATGAACATACAGTTTTTTTACAATGTAAAAGTAAATGCAACCACATCAATATCCAAGGCTGAAGGTTTAAATATGAAATATATTTAGTATTGTTTTCTGGTATTTTGATGGAAGTTTTAATTAAAATGACCATGATCCAAGGTTACTTTTCCCATTAAGCTAAAGTAGTGTTCTAAAAAGCCAAAGCTGCATAAGCATCTTGGAAGGGTTGCTGATCACACATAAAAATGGCATCACTGAGTGGTGGTGGTCACTGGTGGGCAGAAAATATAGTTTGCTTTCCACAGGGCTACGTATTTTTTATACTTTTCTTGAAACTTCTCAAGGAAACATTAACATCTATGGAAGTAGTAAGGAAATCTGCTTGCCAACGTCACAGTGCATCACGACAGAAACATATGGATCCACTTGCAACTCGACACAAAAGTCAACAGATGGGTAATTTCTATGATATTTTATTTGTAAGCTGAGCTGTTAAGGGGTCATGTTGTCAATGCGATTTTCAGGGTACCCTGAGATTTCAATCATAAAATCTATCAACCTTACAGAGGCAATCAAATATATTAGGATGTTTAACTCCCTTAATGATCGTGAACGTAGGGGGGCCAAAGATGTATCCCCTAGGTCATGGCCTTTATGCACCAGCAGGGCTAAGTATCTGCCGGTGAAAGGGAGATCAGGGTGGAAAATGACAGCCTGGTCTCCCCTCTAACATATGGGTCAAAATATGTGGCTCCAAGCTGTCAGATTGAATATGATAACGCTTTTACTGATTTCTGTGAAATTCAGTGAGGATTTTAACACCTGAACGAAATACTACCATGTCTACTTATCTAATTTTTACTTCATAGAAAACTTAAATTTATTTGTAATATTTAATTACCTAAAGACAAAGTATACTTCACTTTAAATAATAGGTTTACTATTCACCACATCAACAAACTGCTTTATTTCCACCTATACTTGTATTAATTACATTTTATTAAAATAGTTTAATAGGATTCCCTATTTGCTAAGCAGCTTAGTGGGTCTCCAAATTAGGTTCCCTTTAATTTGGGGGGCAAAATTAGCAACGTCTTTTTTTTTTTTTTTTTTTGTACGTCCAACGTTTCCTGATTCCATTATATTTCCAATGAATCTCAGTTTTGTATAACCACAAACTGTACACTGCAAATTTTATAAATAAATATAAAATACTAGCATCAAATATAATGTAACATGTATCCATTAGTCTCTAGTGAGTTGGATAAATGACAGTGCATCTCTAGGCTATTTGCGCATCAAAATAAAACAAAAAAAATCAAGTTAAGCACATTGTGCTGTACAACATATTGCTGTCAAGATGACATCCCGTGTTGCCAGCAGTGTTACAGTGTGGAATCCCAACTGATAGAATTGGCAGACTTGCTGAATTTAAAACAATCTGGGAATGTACAGAATCTAAATAAAGCGATCTCTAATGTGTAATAACTATGCTCTGTGAACAAGTAGAAGGCTAGGCAGCTATTTTTGTAAGGAATTGATGGGTCTCACATTTCTACTCGATAAAGCCCACTAACTGGGTGTTGTCACGTCCGCGATCACCGAATGACCACTCACCGCAGAAGTTCTTCAGCCCTGAGTCACCTAGCAAGGACTAAGGACCCCAAGATAAGCAGATAGGGACTTAGATGATCCCAACAGTGTGGATGCTCAGGTGTAGGCAGGTTAAGTTACCAGACAGATCCAGAAACTAGCCAGCTGGAATCATTGATGCAGTAAGCAAGGGGTTGAAGCGGAAAGGATGGTCAGATGCAGCCGGGTTTGATACACTAAATGGGTAGTTGTACAAGCCAGAGCACACACGGTAAACAGCGCAGGTAGTCAGACAAGCCATGTACGGTACATGGAATAACGGAAACAACGGTGAACATTCCTCCCCTGGCCACCATTGCCACCTTCCTTGTGACGAAAGCTGGCTACAAGATGGGTAGCCTCTCCGGTTCACAGAATAAAAGTGCTCCTCATGGTAGAAAAGTCTGCCA
Organism: Spea bombifrons; assembly: GCF_027358695.1. Taxonomy (NCBI): domain Eukaryota; kingdom Metazoa; phylum Chordata; class Amphibia; order Anura; family Pelobatidae; genus Spea; species Spea bombifrons. The sequence continues at coordinate 16,680,449 of NC_071091.1, read as the reverse complement.
GGGAACCGTACCACCAGTTATGACGCAACACATCAATCAAGATGCAAAAGAACACACTTTATTGGGACTGGGCGTGGTTTATATAGCCATGAACAGAGAAAAGCGAGTTCACATGCAACAGGAAACAGGAATGAATTAACACAATGGCAAGAGATTGCACAGACAACAACAGCAACAGACCAACATCCTCACACAGACAACAATGGCAAACACGCAACAGAGGTAAAGGGATTAAGGAAGTAACACTTAAACGTGGAAGGTGAATCATTCTGAATACACATACAAATGGAAACAAGAGAACAAAAGCACACAATGTTTCAATCTAACCCCTGTAAGTCAATGTAAATGTAATTTTCCTAAAATAGAGGGTACTGTTGGATATTAAATTAATACCAAAAGGTGATGGTCAAAGAGTGCTCCAATGAGCTCTGTATAAATGAAATTCAGTATAAGGAATAATAAGAAAATATAGCGTATTTGCTCGATTATAAGACAAGGTTTTTTTCAGACCAAATGCTCTGAAAAATAATCATCGTCTTATATTTGAGGTCTTCTTCTAATCAGACCTCAAATAGAGGTCAGACTACAAGACTAAGATCCAGATCCCCCGCAGCGCTACAGAGGACCAGGATCCTCCTCTCCGGCAGCCAGTGGAGGTCTGTGCGATGCGCCGGACAGAGCAGCAGCGGAGACCTTTACCGGCTGCCCCACTAGAAACCAAGGAATCTGAAGCACAGGGAGAAGTCTAGGGAAAGTCAGGGAAGGGTAAGAGTGGCATATGGGGGTATAGGGGATTTCTGGAGGCAGAGTGGCATATAGGGGGTTAACAAGAATATCAGGGAGGCAGAGTGACATATAGGGGGTTAAAAGAATATCAGGGAGGCATAGTGGCATTTAGGGGGTTAAAAGCAATATCAGCAAGGCAGAGTGGCATATAGGGGGTTAAAAGGAATATCAGGGAGGCAGAGTGGCATATAATTGTCTTATAATCAAGCAAATATGGTATATTGCTTAACTTTCTCACTATACAAATAGAATCAAGGAAATAATAACTCATTTTTGTTTTATGGATTCTGGTTCAGAGGAACAATGAAATCTGAAAGCTGACCATAGGACATCGCCATATTAGGTTTTAAAATAATGCATTTTTGTAATTTTTAATAAAACCTATTAAACAAAATAATTTTTATTATTGCCTGTACATCAGTATACTTTGTGACACATCCACAAATGAAGATAGCTATCAATCAAGCACATTTTATGACTATCTCCAGCCTTTCTAATTATTTTATATTTTAATTATTTACACTTTTAGTGTTGCCGTATCTTAAAAAGAAATGACCTTTCAGTATAATGACCTCTATATATATTTTTTTTATTTTCACTTAGCACTCATGTTCGTTGGATTTGACTAGCCATCTGAGCCACAGATCAAAATAATTAAGTATCTGTACATTGGAAATTCAGTTTGTAACTAATTTGATTAATTATATATTCCCCAATGCAGCATTAGATGGAATCTCCAGACCATGATATGGCCAGCAGTGCATAACAAGAATGTTACTCTTCAAAGAGGAGGAAAATATGACTAATTACAATTGGTCCTGGAGTCAAAATTTAAGGGGAATAATTATGACATCAATGTCTTTTTTTCCTTCATTGGGGCGTGGGTAATTTGGAAGGTGGGTCTTGGTGGACATTTAACAATGAAGAGGTTTAAATAATTGATCCTTGAAATGTGTGTCAGTTGAGGATGGTCTCTTGTGACTTGTTGAAAAAAGGACCTGAAGATCACAAGGAGCTCTTGGGCTATTAGAATGGAACTTTATGCTGAGAAATGTTCATCTGATCTTTTTCTAAGATTTAAAAGAAAACGCAAACCGTCAAGTGAGCAGCTAACCATTGAAGCATTCAAAAACCAAATCATTCTATTTCTACTTCTTCACTGCAAATCAAATACCAACTGAAAATGCCTATAAGCAGAACATCGTTAACTCACATTTCTACAGTCTCCAAAGTCTCACCACTTAAGACAAGAAGACAACGTCTATGATGCCCTTAAAATTTTGTTTGTGAAATACAAAAGAGAAAATTAAATAAACATCTTTTGGATCGAATTACTTTTTTGGGGGCCCAACCAATTAATGCAAAATAGAACACAAAAAAAAAGTTTATTGCAGATTCCTCCACATTCCTTCATGATGTCACACCCTATTCATATTTGCATCATATTTAAGCATTTGCCTCACATTATATGCCGCACAATCTTAGACTTTGACACTACGCATATGCAAGCACAACACTGGGGTGAAAAAGTATACATTTAAGCTTATCTTCTCTTCAGCCTGTGACGGAGAAATGCTTTTGACTTGATAAAGGGAGGACGCCTGAAAGCTCGTCTATTAAATACTGTTAGTCCAATAAAAAAGGTATTACAAGGTATTACGATTCTGCAACATTGGTTTTTTTTTTGCATTGTTATACACTGGACTAATACGGCTACTCCAAACTACAATCGCATATGTATTGAACAGCAATCAGAAAATTATAAAATCAGACAATGTCATATGTATGACTATGGAAACCTAATTTTAGAGCATATGTTTGTAGCAGGGGAAGGTAATATATTATTTATCTTCCATGGAAAAATAAGACATCAAAACAATAAAACAATTTATATTATTTCTGATATCTTTTGCTTTTAATGTTAATAATTGTACAATAAAAATATTTTTATTCTAAAGTATTTCACAAGATACCAACATCTGTCGGTCCTTTGTTAATAAATAAAGCTAAAAATATCAAGCTAGTATCCAGATCTGGATGGATAATAATGATTCACACATGAACAATTGCCTGGCGTGCCACACAGTTTGCGTGATGTTTTTTTCATTATCTTTCTTATACCCTCAATTTGTCGACAAATGTGGTTACAACTTTGTGATCTCTTCTTTGAATTATTCAATACATCAGTTATAAAAATGAATTAGTAAAGTCTTATAGTCTGCAAGTTTACACACGCTTCTAGATCAGTGGTGCCCTACCAAATCCTTAAGGCACAATAAAACGGCAGGATATAGTACTAGTTACCACGTTTTATTCCAATAGAATAGAATGATAAATGAATGATAAAGCCAGGACCATTGGTGTGCTTTGAGAATGGGTTTGGCAACTACTGTTCTAGGTGATTTTTTATGCTTATTGTCATTTAAAGTAAGAACATATTTTTTTCATTTTTCTAGAGTTATGACAATGGAATCTTCATTTTCAAAAGATACTGCTTTGGGGAGAACAGTGAGACACTGTTGTTTCTTGTTAATCTTTCTTCTAATTGTAAGTACAGTGACTAGTGATTCGTAATAAATAATCAATTATCTGTATACGACTATATGCAGTTTTAATTCAAATGTAATTGTAATACTTAACTGTTCGCAACAGAAAACCAATGTGATATGTTTGGACTTTTGCTGATTCTGAAAATGTAATGTTAGATAAAATAAAAATAATAATAATTAAGACTTAATGTATTATTGCATTTACTTTAAGTATATTGGAGAAATCTATACATCATTTACAAAACTTTGAACATCAAAGAATGTTGTGGTGTTAACCATCAAATATTTATTCACTCCATTTGTTTCCAGCAATACAAAGTGAACATCTGAACAATTACTTTAAACCTAATAATTCTGTGAATGTGTTTTGTTTAATTCTTAAGCATATTTTTGTTAAATATATACAGATACGTACAGGGCCGCCATCAGAAATCTCCATGCCCCCTCATTGTCGATCCCATTGTCCCACACTCATTGCTCCACCTTAAGAGACAAACCAAGGCTTTAATGCCCACTCACTCTACCACTGTACACTTACATTCTTTCTTTCTCCTAATATATATAGTATGTGTGTATATATATGCAGCATATATAGCGTTAGAGTGAGTGTGTGTGTGTGTATATATATATATATATATATATATATAAAATACATACATACTACATAAAACTACATACTGACTCTAACACAACAGTATAGTACACATACAGGAACCTATATATACATACACACCACTGCCTCTCTACAAACAATGCCGAAGCCCCCTGTTAGACATATGATTTGGACCCCCAGGCTCCTCCTACACAAACACACAATAACATACTTATATACACACAAACACACAATAACATACTTACACACACTAACATATATGCTTACACACACAAACAGTAACATTTATATACACACACAGTAACATACTGACACATATTCACAGACACATACTTACTTACACACACTCAGGTGAGATAGCAGGGCACCAGGCCAGTACCGTTGGTACTCCCTGCAGCTCTGCATTAAATATATATATGTACAATTTGCATTTTTGCATTAGATTTAAAAAAAAATCTTTTATTTCCGTGAAAGAGGGCGTTTACAAAAAAATACTGAAAACATGATGACAATTATTATTTGACCATTATTACATTTTAAATTGTGCATATGTACATGTTTCATTCATATATATAATGCATTAAGCTTTTGATGCTATGTTTATATACTTTGTTTTTATGCACATTCTTTACTTTAGAAACCACTGCACCGAAATAGCAATTTCCATTTGAAACGGTCATAAAAATACACACGGGTAAAGATACTGTTGTTGCGTCTTAACAAAAGGTATCAAGGCTCTTGCTTGTCTAATCGTGCCTGAGACATGTTGACAGCTTAAACATTGCAATCTGAAAAGAGAGAAACAAAAAATGTTATTTTAAAATTGAGCAATAGATAGCTGAAAAACGGCATTCCTCATAAACCCTAATGAAGTCCTAAAATATTAAAAGCTTACAATACTATTGTCATGTGCAGCCACCGATAATGGATATAAGCATTATCCAAAGGGCTGGAGATGGACAGGGTGGCATTTCTACTAGAGGGATACCGCCTGTAAACCCCTACTGTGGACATCATCATTATTGTTTTCCCCTTGTTTTTTTAGCAAATTCATTGAGTTATAATTACAGCCTTATTCCCAAATATTTTGTGCAACACTTTATAAACTGGTGTAAGAAAAAGAGACATACATTTTTAATTGCTTTTACATTGATCTAATAAGTAGCTTTTTCTCGAATGCCATGTTCTATGTAGTAGAACAATTTACATATAAAATAATGGCTGTGCATGTATTATTACCCCCCAAAACAGCTGGGGATTTCTATGGGTCCTCTTTTACAGTAAGTTTCCAAAATTATTTTCAGATTCTGCTCACAACATACATTATTTTTGGTAATTCATTAGATTACTGTGTTTTTTTCATCAGATTCCACTTTTAAATTGAGGAATATAAAGTTCGGGATCAGTCATTCAATGTTTCAACTCACCAGGCGTCTTTGTGAAGTCATAATAGCAGTGAAAAAAAACAAGTTTTTATATGCAAAAATAAACAAGTGACTTAATAAGGGTGGAATCATACTACCAATCAATGAAATTGGCAATATTTTACAATTATGCGTCTTATAATTATACATTATACACTTTAAAGCAATGTGTCAAATATTACAAAAAATATTTATTAATTAACAGCGTCTCATAATAAAACATTTTATTGGGAATACAAATATCACAATAGCGATTATTTTAAACCACCCACAACTAAAATCAAAGCATTTGCAACTATTTATATATCACAGATAAGTAAAGTATCTAAAGACAATTAAATACGTTTAACAACAGCAGAGCGCAGCTGTTCCAGTAACAGTTTATGCAAATAACATAAAGGTAAATATATATTTGCAATAACCTTACATGAGGAATACAGGAACAGCTGTGTCTTGAGGCAATTATTTCCACAATAAGGATCCATTTAAAATAAAAATAAAGTAAAGAAATGCGTCATTAATACTGTAGCAAATCATAAGTATGGGACAAATCCAGTTCTTTCTTCAGCCCCTTAGGGGTTAAGCAGTCTATGTCATAAATCCACCATGGCTCGAATTTTTAAGGCGTTTTTTCCTCTATCCCATCCCTTCCTCTGCCAAGGAATAGAATCAATAATATGAAAGCGTAACTATGTGTGTGTCTGTTTTTTCAAGAAAATGTTGCGGAACAGGCAAATCCAATTTTTTGGTTTTACGATTTATGTTTTTTTGTGTTTTCTTTCTAACATAGATCAGATCACATGGACAAGGCAGCATATAGATTACATATGTTGAGTCATAGCTATGGTGTAATTTTATGTTATACCATTTCTCTTTGTGGGGATGTTTAAACGTATTCCCCTTAATCAAATTCTGACATGCAACCCAACACATCCAAGGAAAATTTCACCAAACGATCTCTCTGGTGTTGTTTTCCTTTTGGCCTTCAGGGGTCGAATAGAAAATGAATGTGTATATTAGGATATGATTCATGTAATAGGTACCAATATATATATATTTTAATTATTTTTAATTTTTTTAGCATGAGTACCATAATTAGACACAAAAACAACCTTGTCAATAAAAGTTTCTACGATGCTATACTCATTAAGGTGAGTCAATAACCCCTGAAGACGATGTTTCCGTTTTCACTTCCAATACAGTATTAAAGCCCAGTGTCATGTTTGGATAACTCATTTAATAATATATCTATTTTGAATGTACTTATACAAGTCATGGTTGTTACTTTCACACACAGTTATTGTACATATTCTGTCAGTGCCTTAAAACCAACACCGATTTCTAGACCAGTCCCACTGGAGCAATTCCTGAGTTTGAACCCGAGAATCTAAAATCTAATTCTTATTGATGTTTTAGAGTATAATATCAAACTCAAACCTTTCTCTGTTACCCAGACCTCAGTTGGTAACGTTTACTCGAAACATTCTGGGTGCAATGATTCCGGTTGTGTCTCCATGACTCCACTGAGCTTGAACACCTTTTCTGGACTCAAGTCCCAGGGTAAGGTTGGTTCTACAAATCCCTACCTCTACCCTGTGGGTTCGCTTCCAGTTCTGGGCAAACTGCTAGTCCCTGGTATTGGATATCTGTAATCTAATTTCTAACAACTGGCCAAAAAAAATGCCAGACACTTTACCAAATAAAGCAAAAATCATTAACGCGGATGGATGGATGCAGACTTGGTCATTGGCTGTTGTGATAGAAAGACCAACAAGTAAAACATCCGCTCAAATAATGATTTCCTCTAAGTGAATTACATGTGAATGCGCGTTTACTGATTTTGTCTGCTTAAATATTAATATTGTAAATTAAATTTTCTTTGATGTTGGTAAAATATTGCCTGCTGGAGGGCAGTTTGTATCTTTAGGAAAAACTTGTTTTACTATGTTAAGGAGATGACTAATGAATGCTTTAATCAGGTTTTTCAAAATCAGATTTCACAGTAGGCATCTCATATAAAACTTACAAAACAGCGTAAACAAGTTTGTGTTTAAAAAAAAAAAAAACAGGTAAACTGACCTATTTTCCTGATTGACTGTTCAGTTTGTATCGCTGTACGCTTTTCTGACATGTTTTTATAGCCAGTACGGGAATCAGAAATGAAAAGCATTGTCAGATGAATGCTAAGTCTTAAGTATGGCTTAACAAAATCATGTGGTTTTCATAAACTTTTCTGTAACTCTAATCCCGGTTTTTCTGATAAACCTGCATTGACGACATATTGGTGGTGGCTTAGTGGTCGTATGTATGACGTCATTTACTTGTTTTTCTACGAGTGACATCATATGTACGGCTGCTAAACTGCTGCATGAGACGGCTGCTGTTTTTTCCCTTTTTTTATGAAAGCATACAGCTTACCTAGAGAATGGTGAGTATAATATATATATATATATATATGTATATATTTGTACATTTATTTGATAAAACCTTCTGAGTAATACCTGTCAACAGACAAGAGACATAGACAACATAGACATTGTTACCAGCTGAAGTATGTACTCTCTAATTTAGCATGTTTTACAAAGCATACGACTCAGGATTATTATAAACAGGATTAAATCAAACTGAAAAAACATCCCAGGACCGCGGGACCATAACCTGGAAATCAGTCTGTTTCAGCTAAAGAAATAACTGGGCATGTACTGAAGTTTGAATCTGGAGTCCAGCCGGAACATGGAGAGGGCTTCAGATACCATACCACTGAACAGCATGGGTTGACAAAAATGGAAATTAAAACATCGTATATCCTTCAAAATTTACCTAAACATTATACTTACTGTCACATCAATATTTTCCAAATATAGAAAAAAATAAAACATGCAAAGTTGTATAAGTTTTGAAGTCATGCTGTTGTATGTCTTTTAAAAACTCGAGCTTGATTTGTTCGTATGTTGTTTTCATAGATGCCAATACTCAAAAGGGCAATCATAAATTTCTATAAATATATTGAAGGAAATTGGTGGGGAGGGCCACACGGAGGCTAGAAGGCTGCCTTCAGTGGCCTTTTTTCGATCCTTTTAAAAGTTAGAACAAGGACCAGAGACAGCTTACAGTAACTACATTAATGGATGCATGAATGATGGCCGGCCAATATAGAGATAGCTAGCAGCATGTTTCTCACAGAGTAATATGCTTTCTAGCTTCACATACACAGGCTTGACTAAACCAACGTTATTCATCAGAGAAGACCGAATGCTTCTTGAATAAAAGATGGAAATGAATAAACGAATCAAAAAGAACATTTATGAAATGAGGAACAGTATATATATATATATATATATATATATATATATATATATATATATATATATATATAATGAAACAAATCATATCTTACAACTGAATGAGCACTTGAATGACTGGCACTTAAGAAAACCTGGAGAATGCATTTATACTTGACAGCCATTCTTTGGACATTTAAATTGCAGTATATTTTGTAGAATGTCATGGATAAAATTACTAATACTTATATACATAATACATAATATACATAATATACATAATAAATATATATATAGCAATTTGTGAATATGGTTTTCTGGAATAAATATATGTGTAAGAAAACCCCTCTCTGCCATTTCCTTTTCTGCTCCTCTTCTGTTCTCATATTCTGGTCTATCCATAAAGCTTCCCAAACCCAGGTCTACTGTTAATGTAATGACAAAGCCATAGGGACTTCTTCATACCCTCAAATATATATATGCACAATAGTATATATTGTTACTATATTATTACTATTATTACTAGTCATGGTGTTTGTTTAATAATATATTAATAATATTTCAGATTAAATTATGCATAAAATTAATAGTATGCAAATTACTGAATGGTGGCCACATCAATGCAATCCAATGGACTCTGAAAATTAGAACATATAAATAGGTCTCTAAACTTGGCACATAAAGCCACACTCCAACACTTGTAAAATCTAGGTTCAATTTGTAGCTAAAAATAGCCTAAGACATAAAAAGGGTAAAAAATAAAGTTTTCCAGGACTCAAATATTACACATGGGCCCAGAGCAGCCATCCCTTCTAGAGACAGAGTTGAAGCAGAATGTGACTGAGATGGATGTAAGAGGAAAGAAGGGTTAAGAGAGGAGGGTGAATCCTGGGGATGGGAGCTTTTGGAATCCATGTGTAATCCACAAATAGGTGCTTGTCTAGAGATTAAAGATAAAACTCAGAGGCAATGTAAGGTAGGCTGACATTTGGCTTCAAGTGAGTGCTTGTCAAGGAATGAACCGTAGTGTACATGTAACAAGACTGCAAGGAAAGTCTCCTGTTTAGCTTTTGTTCATCTAAAAGGACAAATGCTGCCTACCTTTTTTGTTTGTAATCCTCTTCCTTACATAAAAGAAATACAAACAGGGGTAGGATACTTAGGTTTCATGGTGATGTGCCACATTTTCGACATTTAGACTGATACACAGATTTGTTTTCCAATATGGATTCAAGTATACATTACAAGGTTTATTTTACTAATATACATAATTATTGAATATCTGCGTATTAGTGAAATGCACTCTGGAATTTGGAATTCTCTGTTATGCGCATGCGTTCAAATGGTAAAGGCAACAAGGCAAGAAATGGGAGCACACCTGTAAAATCCTCCTTGCTTTGTTATTTGAACATATTGGTAATTTCAGCAGCACCACAAAATCTGTTCCAGTTAGTAAATACTTTTTGTAAGTATAATTCAAACTTCCAACATAGAAGGACATAACAATGTATGACTCAAACTGATATTTTTCAGTTTCGTCAATGATGTTCAAGTCCCATTCAAATGGAAATCGATGTACTACATAAAAAGAAGAGATAGCAAAATGTAATACATTTCACTTAGTAAAGAAAGACTGTGTACCTTTTGAGACTGGACTTGACCTAGAAAATCCCTTCATAAGAACATGATAACATTTCCAAGCAGTTTGCTTCTATAGATCTTTTCTGTATATTAATTGCCCAAACTATCTTATGTTGCATTTTTGCAAGGTCTTTTTTAAACAAGCCGCATGAGAAGAAAAGGTAAGCTGAAACAAAGTGAACACAGATATGAATGCCGTAAACAATTAGCCTCTAAGTCTCTTCTGGGTTACAATACAAAGCAATCCCACTGATTCAGATCCTTGGTAAGCAATATAGCCATGAGTAGACAGGACTCGCCAAACTACGGAATATATGGCCATATAGTGTAGCGGAATGCCCAGTATTTATGCTTAAGCAGGTGTTTTTTATTCACTGGGTATGTGCTGAATTCTGTCAAGCCAAGATCTCATCCAGCATCTGTTGTTGGAATGACCCATAAACATATATTTACAGGAAAGTGACTCAAATTGTAATTTGCTTTATTTCCCTTTAAATGAAATGCACATTAATGGCAGCAAAAAGTGCAATCCTTGTTCAAAATTGAATAGTTCATTCCTGCTTCCATATGCATATGGATCTGTCGATAATGTGGTCCTTATTGCACTTATAACTGTTTTTTTTCTGTGCAGAGAATGGTTCCTGGCTACGCTTCCACTGTAAACTATGCCGACCCAACGCTGATGCCCACGGTCAATGAAGAATCCATAAGGAGGCAGAAAATTATAAATCAACAATTCAGATGTTATGAAAAAATGAATAGAGATCCCCCATATTCAAAAGCAGGTGATTTCTTTTTCTCTTTCTGTTTGGGTAGAAGTATGTAAAATCGTGCAGGGCAATGAAACTGGTTGACCATTCAATCATAAAACAACTTCCTCTGCTTTGTAAGTATAAATGCATTTATATTCTGTTCCAATGTGGTTTCATAGTTAGAAATGCCAAACTAATAATAATAATAATAATAATTATTATTATTATTATTATTATTTATGGGATCAGGGCAGCACTGTGTAAAATTGGATAAATTATATTTAATAAAGTATTATTTAAGCATATAAACATTAATATAAGAGGCATGTATTCCAACTAAGGCTAGTATTTCTCCATTTAACTTAACTCTTGAGTAGTGGTGTCCAACATTTTGAGGTCAGAGCTGGGGTGGTATAATATTATTTGAGTTGTAATATAGACCAGTAGAAGAAAACAGCTGAACTTCCATCATCCCAGTAGCAGATAAGGACAGACTCATAGTTATCTGACCTGTTGTATACTTACGGTATAAGCAAGAAAGTATGTTCTGTTCCCAAGTATTTAGTACTGTGCAAAACACTTCTACATGCGTAATAGCAAAATTCTATTAATTCATTTTTTTCCTTCCTAATAATGTTTTATTGGTAAACTTGAAAAGCAACTTGTTGAAGCAGTTGATTCTCTACATATACATGGAATGTGGTCCTCCCACAAGTGTCTGGATGTATAATTACTTACTTACTTAATAACTTACCATATCGATACTAATTTCCATATTTATACCGATTTCAATAGTGAAGTACATTGTAATAATATATATACGCTGAATGTTTGTAAAAAAAAATTAAAAAAAAAAAGCGATCTCATAACTTGTTTTAAATGCTTCACATATTGCAGATGTCAGTCTTTTTTATTCTCGTAACAATAACCTTACCCTGGAATAAAAACCAATGGAAAAAATGAACGCTCCTGAAAAGTGAAGGACTTTTTAGATACATATTAGATAACATCTATTTTTCAACTATCATAAAATAGTATTATGGATGGTACAATAACTAGTGCTATTTCATTCGTATTTTAACCGTCAGTCATATCTAGCGGCAGTGAGATAAATCACAGGTCCATGCTTCCTTTGCATGACCTACAAAGTCAGTTACCTTGATAGGGACGTTGCGTAAGATGATGTCTTTAGAGCCATTATTGAGGTAACCTACTGCTTTTAGAAGCAATCAGGGTCAGGGAGAAGCACATGGAGGTGGTATTATTAATAATAATAATAAGAAGAACCATCATCATTATAATCTTACTATATAAAAAAAGTAATATTTAGTAAATGCCCTGAATGATCTGGTCTTGAATTCCGTGGATGTTCATAACAAATAATTCTGACACTCGCCTTGAAAGGCAAAGGAGCCTAGCACAGGTTGATGGGTTCATGAGTATGGATTGTCTTCCCCATGACCTATGCAGAACACGCAAACTGCTAAAGAACCGCTGAATACCCCATTCAAGATAAAAAGAAAGGAACGGCAGAAAAGAATAAAACACGTATAATTTGTGTGCTGTGTTACTGTAATGTTGTGTGCTTATTTAGTGATAACTGCTGATATGACACTTGTTTGGACAGGGCTGTATTGTAATCGCACATGGGATGGTTGGCTTTGCTGGGATGATACTCCTGCAGGAAAACTGGTTATGCAGAACTGCCCAGACTATTTTCAGGACTTTGACACGACAGGTAAAGTATCTTCTCTTGGTTTTATATCTGCCAATGCTTTTTCTTAATAATATTAATTATTTTTGTCATTATTAAGTTGCTAAATTTGATCTTCATTCTCTGGACATAAAGTACAAGGTTTTTGTTTTATGTAACCTTACTGATTAGATTAGAAACGATGTCAGCTTCTAAAGCAATAATCATTTTAGAGTTTTTGTCATATTCAAAAATAAGGATATGTCATTAACTAATGCTGCTGTTTCATGGAACTTTCTAAAAACAGATGAATGCTAAAATTCTACGTTAGTTATACTTAATATCATCTGTTTCCAAAAGTCGGTACAATTCATCTATTGAAAAAAATATTATGGCATAAAATGATTACATCTAGATAGAATGTTTCAAAGAGATACTGTTTGTAGTTACAAAATCATAGCTAACAATTAATAGTGAAATGGAAATAATAATAAAATATAGAGGAAATCTGAGGAAATATGGGATGTTCATGAAACAAATACAACCTATAATGTTTTGTAACACTAACAGAAACTCTCAGATCGTGGGGTAGGCAGAGTTAATCCGGTGCAGCGATTTCCAGACATGAAAACATCTATAAGGTTGATTGTGGCTAATTGGGAGTAATATGCCTGTCCTGTACTCAGACATGAATGTAGTCTAACTATAAACTATTGTAACCCTTTTTTTACCTTGCTCCGCTGTCAGGCTGGTAGTTACAAATTTCAGTGACGCTGGTGACAGGAAACCTGAGCCTCCGCAATTGCTGGGAGATCGGGACATCTTCTTTCTTTATGCAGTGCCTCCACTCAGTGATTTATACTATGTTGAGTAGGGGAACCCACCCACTGAGAAATGGCCCCTTTCACACAAGAAAATAACACACACAACTAAAATGCAAATTATTTATAGACTATATTGAAATAAACAGGTATTATAATATAAAGACCCAGCTGCTGTGCCTATGCAGTTCAGTTCTAGCAGTGGGTGAACAGTCCTGAGAATATATATATATTTAACACAGATAACTGCCAACACCCGCTCCCCCACCCCAAATGTAGGTGTTCTTCCCACCCAGATGTCCCAGTGTTGGTGCACTGTTGGGGCCCTTGATGCAGGTAGCGCTACCCGGGGAGACAAGGATATATTTATGTTGATAGATATATGTTAGTGAAGTACCTCTCCTTAATGTCTTCAGGCAGCTCTGAGATGCTGCCCCTTTAACCTCCTGGCTGAGAATAATAACTGTCTTCCCACACAGATGTCTGTCTGCAGCTCTGCTTTCACCTCACTGGTACAGGATGCAGGACTTGGACGCTCTGGGTACTTGCAGTCTCTCACTCTCACTCAGGAACATACAGCACCATGCTGTATTCTCTGCACACTTCTACTTCAACTTCAGTGTACTGCTTGGATGTCAGCAGTACACACACTAAAGGCAACAGGTTTACTTCAGGCTTGCTTACAGGGAGGGCAGTCTGTCTCTCTTCCTCCTTCACTCCCCTGCCTAGCTCTGCTCTTCCAGAAGTTTCTTTCTAGACCCTCTCCTCTGATAGGCTGAGAAACATTTCCTAGCTTAGGCAAACTGACATATGTCCCATTGAGATACTGATTGGCTCAGAGGAGACAAGTAACCTGGTGCTGGAAGGAAAGGTCAGTATCCATGACAACCCAGCTGTAATGTTATTAGACAAAATAACTGCACTGGGTTACACCATTATACCAAAAAGAACCCAATATACATTTCAGCCTTCATGAAAAAATATGTCTGCAGAGGACCTTTTGGACACTTTTGTATTTGGACATTATTCGGACACTATTAGGATCATACTGATATGTTGATAGTATGTTTTCCTCTGTAATGGGACACGTGAGCATGGGGACCCCATGTAGGGCAGGCTGTCGAGCGGCTTTCTATTCCTGGTTGTTGTGTTCTCAGGTTTTTAGTAGGTGATAACTATGAACCAAAACAGAAAGTTAAAATACATGCTATTTAACCCCTAAAAAGGACCATTGGAACAAGCAGTGCCCTGTCTCAATCAGTTGCATAGTCCTCTGGTACTCAGGGCATTCTCTGGCTACACTTTGAAAACATTTGAAAAAAATGTACTATTTAAATTTTAATATATACGTCACATATTTTAATTAGTGATGTATACGTTTTACCATCAGCTGGAAACGAATAACTACCCACTTCCTCTGAACATTACCTGTGCATGGAATTGTCCTGCATTATGTCAAGCCATGCCTGATTTCTTATTCAAGTCATTCTGTATGTTAACATTTTCAGGATGGTTACAATGATCTCCGCATGAGAAAGCTGATAAAAAAATAAGCATGAAAACATCCTGTTTCCTGTGATGTCAGTGGGAACTCAAATTCATCGGGACCGCCCACCGGCATCAGTGGGCAGTGCTGGCCGTATCCTGCAATGGCCAGTTTATATAAATGTACTTAAACTAAACAGTTCTCCTTTTTTAAAATCTATTCTCCATGTAATGCAAAAGCGACCAGAGTGATTATTTATACCGTAGTGAACATTTTAACTTTCAATACTATAATAATTCTTCCATTGAGTTCTGTTTGTTAATAATTGAAAGCCAAATATATTTCAGTTAAGAATTTGTATTGGCTCTTCACCATACAATAAACTTTTATCCCCTTTCATGTATAGCCATCTGCTGTAACTTGGTTCGGTGGAAAATACATCAATGTCCACAAATACAAACAGGCCACTTTCTTTTTATTGTCGATAAAACCCTCTTCTGATGTACTATGTTGTGTTTCCAAACATTTAGAAAGATATTTATTTTCCTTGATTCTAGCCAGACTGTGTAAGTTTTTCTGTCTTTTTATTTCCACATGAATAGCTTTAATCATTTTTACAAGCAATCAGCGTTGGACTTTAAAAAAAATATCAGTAAGGGAATCGTAAATACATGTATTGATAAATGAAATGATTTCTATTTATATTTAATTATACGATGTATTGTTAACTACTGTTCGGGAGTTGTGAACTATACTGGAGGAAATAGGTCTGATGTTGTTACATTCCGTGGCAATTAATTATTTGCTGATTGCTAGACATTCCATTTGTGTTGTAGCTCGTTCCCTTCCATCTGTGCTGGACTGTGATAGAAATATTCTTCTAGTTTTTGCCACTTTGGTATGCATGGCTGCTTCCGAAAGAACAACTTTGTACAGAAGGGAAAGATCCAATCAGTACAGTACAGATTTCCTCTTCCAAAGAAATTGCAATCTGTTCAGAAATGTTCTGAAAATATATAACACACTTTACATCTACAAGACCTTTTGTATGTGTTTATATACAGTAGAGAGAGAGAGAGAGAGAGAGAGAGAGAGAGAGAGAGAGAGAGAGAGAGAGAGAAAGAGTAGTTTATGTAGAGCCCTGCTGCCTAAATAGCACAGGGCGGCATGTAGTTGTGGGGATAGGAGCTAGGGTTCACAGAAAGGTCACCTATTAGTTAGATAGGAGGGTTCAAAAGTTCAGGCTAAGAAGTTTAAAAAAAAAACAAAAAAAAACAGCTATCTTATATAAGTTAGAAATTTCGGGGTGCGCGCGCCGTTTAGTGATTTGCCGCCTTTGTCTCGAGGCGTCTCAAGGACGTCTCGCGCTGTGCAAAAGGTGCGAATTTGCGCTATAAATAGAGGGACTGAGGGGGCAGTTTTCTTCATGCCACAAGGCGAACTGCTGGCTGTGCTACTGGCTGGTAATATCAGCTGTGCAGGAGAGCCGCGGGCGAAGATGGAAGCTCTTCAGGAAAAACTACCCCCCCCCCGTTTATTTTAAAAATATATATATATAAATAAATAATTGTTAATTTAAAAAAAAGAGAATGTTGTGTACTTTTATTGGGGTTAAAGTTGTCCCGCATGGGATGAACTGGTTTTTAAAGTTTACAATTATAATTGTGACAATTAAGTGTTAAAGACTTTATAGTTGTCGCCACGACATGTAAAGGAAATGTTAACTCTACCAATATAATATCATAATCCTAGATAGTGTTGAACTGTCTTTCGAAGTACCATTTTATTTTTGAAGGACATTTGAAGGTGAAATGCAGTGTGGGCATAAAAGGTGTAAAATACCTACATTGAAAGGTTTTTCAGCACACGTTTAAAACTATAAACTATAAGGCTATAAAATTTTAGTGAAGGAAATCTGAGTTTAACTAATCTGAGATTTCACAGTAAGAGTAGTCATGTTTAAGGGCAGACAATTAACCCACGGGACTCAGGAGACATCCACTTCTTGCATTGATATTAAAAAAGAAATAGAATGAGAATTAACTGCAAGAATATTCACTTTCTTGAGTTTAGGACTACATATAGTAAGGTTAATTTTTTTTCCTATGGGAGCAACATCTCTAATTTCTACCTACAGCTACATGTTTTATTATATAGAAATATGGATGGGATTTGAGTACATTTTAATGTAATTCTGTAAATTTGATACTTGACTAATTTGCTGTTATATATATATTCATATATATTCTGTAAAATTTAGTATGCATATGCTCAACTATACAGTATTCTTAGTTCTTTGTCTTTGTCCCAATAATTCACACTTATATCAGTAACTTGCACTTTTACTAGCTGGAGTTAGAACCCCTAAGTCATCATTTTAGTTATAGATTATGTGAAATCTCATTTAGTTTTTTTAAATATGTATATGATACATATTTGAGTATTTGATATTGTTAGCTTACGATCTAGATTTATGTTTTCTATTTTATAGCAAATATTTTCTTCTCAGTTGAGCATTTTCATTGATTTAAATTTCTGCCAACATCACATTGTAATGCACAGTACTGTGCAAATGTTTTAGGCAGGTGTACAAAATGCTGTAAAGTAAGAATGCTTTCAAATTGTGGCACCTTAATAGTTTATTTGGTAATTAAACAAAATACAAAGTCAGTGAACAGAAGAAAATTCTAAAACAAATCAATATTTGGTGCAAGAACCCTTTGCCTTCAAAATAGCATCAATTATTCAAGGTTCTTCTGTGGATTTAGGCAGCCTTGGTTGCTTCTCTCTCTTCATGTAATCACAGACAGACTTTGTGATGTTGATATCAGGGCTGTTATGCGAAGCCCAGGATAGCACCGGTGGTTGAACCCACGATGCAGAGACGGTAACGGACCCACAAGGTAGTAGGTGCAGGTAGATCAGTCCAAAGCAAACAAAACAGTTCAGGGCCAGAGGCAGGTAATCGAAGTCAGGATATGCTATGATGTATGACTTCTGACGTTAAACTTTCTTCAGCCATCTCACCTTCCACAGTTTCATTCCTCCTACACAGCTCTTTCTGTTGCAGTTAATCATTCCTGACTTTGTATAAGTATACCTATAAGAATTGATTCTGTTTTGAAGGCAAAGGGTGGTCCCACCAAATATTGATTTAATTTAGATTTTTCTTCTGTTCACTCACGTTGCACTCTGTTATAAACAAGTTATAAAAATATTAGTTAAAAAACTATTAACATGTCTATATTTGAATGCTTTTTTACTTCACAGCGTTTTTTTTACACGTGCCTGCTTTAATGTTTTTTTCTTTTGTGGTTCTCCTATGTCTAATGTCCTCCTGGAACCTACCTGCAATACAAAAAATAACTTCTTTGTACTGTTTCTGTAAAATATTTTATACTAAATATTTACTGACTGGCAAAATTGAAGATACAAAGCAAGGAATCCGTGCACACTCAGAACATTCTATTTAAAAGCTGCCCTATATATGTATACTGCTTACAACTACATCAAAGTGCTCCAGTTTGGGCAAATCTTGTCTACTTTTCCATGGAGCGGAATCAGTGTGACTGCACTGCCCTAAAACTCTCCTGCTTTGTTGTAATCACTGTCCTGAGCATATCGATTTTTGTGTTATTGCTGAATGATCCATTCACAATTAATTTAATCCAGAAGAAAATACAGCTAGAAATAAATAATTAAATATTTTCATTCCTGTCCTTGCATCTATGAATCCTTATTGAATGGACAAAACCCTTCAGACTCAATGCAGCGGTGCTAAACAAAAATACATTGTTACAAGACAGTGATCCAGCCTATATTGAAACATCAGCTAGGATTGGAAAATATATATGTAAATATTTGATTGTAGTTATTCGTATTTGTCTGTGTTTTAGGTAAAAAAAAATAAAAATCCAGGAGTCAAATGAAAGTGTTTAGTTTTGAGGGTGTTCATGTCACTCTTTGTGGTGTCTTCTGTAACCTGAAGGATATATAAATATGTAAACTCTGACCGTTGTGCATTGCAAATGGCCAACCCCAGTTAACATCTACTGCAGCGGGGCTGAGCTGGTCCTGCATAATGTAGTTAAATCATTGAGATGACATTCGACCAATCTTTCCTCATTGCTACATAAAATTAATCTTCTAATTACATTCACAGTATGTGAGAAAGATAAAAAAAAGCACCTGTTAAGTAACTGGACCTGACATCATGAAATATTGAATATAAATATGGAAGGGTTAACAAGCCTTCTAATGAATCGAGTTTATTCCTAGGAGATTAACACTTCATGGGCACATCCTCACCCGAGAATTTCACTTTATGTCTCTGATTAATGCTAAGGAATCAATCATAATCCATTGCCCAAAACCTACTACAATAATATTTTAACTGCTCTTTTATTTGGTAAAATATCTTTATTATATATATTGTATATTCCTCATGTTGCATTGTGACATCGATCTGTAGTTATTCTAAGCAGGCGTTTGCAGCATTGCATTTAGATTTTTAAAAATAACGATTTAACTACGTCTAAAGGATTTGACAGAAGGCCTGTCCGTTGAACTAAGTGCGAGATGACCTTTTGTATTCAAAGTGCCTCATACAAACACATCTGCATAACTTATTTAAATATAAATGAGGCCAGACCATGCCAAGATAATGCAATGGAGAAAATGTGCTGTCATGAGTAACAAATAGTTTCAGAAGTTCAACATTTGGCAACAAACACGATTTCAGCTCAATACGTTTCCTGAAATATAAAAATACTACAAATATCAGCTTTGCAATCAGAATTTTAATTATATATTAAATTTGGATAATATCTGTGTTAAAAAAACACAATATGCTAACACAGTGAGGGACATTTCCCTCTGATGATTTGCTTTCTTTTTCCATTTCGTGTAAAGCCCCATGGATGCATAATATATGAATGATTACCCTCCATCATAAGCCGAGAAGATAAAAATTCACTGGCACAGTTATAATGTATCCGATTCATATGCGTCATTAAACTAAGCTAGATAGTTTTATGATGACATAATGTAATTCTGAAATAGAATCCTGTATTTACAAAATTTATATACTCGGAGACTGTGCTTCTTTCTAATTATCCATCCATTTTATAGCTATCTTGATGTGGAGTTATACTTATAATCAAGTTTTATTTTTACAATTTTATGTTGTATATATAGTCATTTACAATTGAATGAATATATGAAAATTAATGTAATCAGGGAATAGATGTCAAATGTCCTATGTCCCAACCAAGTTCCCCCCCCCTCATTAAATTGGTAGCTTTAAATGTTCCTAAAAGTTGGTTCTAGTTGCCATATGTATCAATGCAAAAAAGGTGAACTATCAGGACAAAGTGCAATATTTAAAGCAATATTTTAAATATTTGAATCATCATAACAAGTGTTTCTATTTTTCATTTTTTTATTATTTTTTGTTAAATTTCCTATACAGTTACCTAGGTATACTTTTTATATTAATCTAAATAATATTTTCAGGGCAACTTGTTTTTTATGACATTGCATTTTAAATACATAGACATTATAAAGTTTGGTCTTCCCATTGCATCTATAACAGCTTCCTCTCTTATGGGAAGGCTTTCCACAAGATTTAGGAGTTTCTGTGGGAATTTTGTCCCATTCATCCAGTAGAGCATTTGTGAGGTCAGGCACTGGTGTTGGGTGAGAAGGCCAGGCTCACAATCTCCGTTCCAGTTCTGCAACCCCTGCGACCCATTGTTCCTCTATCCTGATACCGATTAAAAATAGTTTAGAAAGGGCCCTTCCGACATGGAATGCACCAACCCATATAGTGGTGCACAAAGCAAGGTTCATAAAGAGATGATTGGATGACTTTGGTGTGGAAGAACTTGATTGAACTGGTACGGAGATTGCAAACCAAGCCTTTTCATCCAACATCAATGCCTGACCTCACAAATGCTTTAATGGATACATGGGCAAATATTCCCACAGAAACTCTCCAAAATTTGTGGAAAGCCTTCTCAGAAAAGTGGAAGCTGTTATAGCTGCAAAGGGGTTATCAACTACACATTGATGTCTTTGTATTTAGAATGCAATGTCATAAATGTTCCTGTTGGTTTAATGGTCTTAAAAAATATTGGAATTTAATTTTGTTGGGGAAAAAAAGTCTAATTTAAATGTCTCATACAGTGTCTTTTTCATCTGTTGTTTAATGCATTATCCACGCAGACAATGCAAGTTACCAACACTAATTCACAATTTAATTATTGAACAGAAAAGGCATCAAAATATTGTGATGAGAATGGAAAATGGTTCCAACATCCTGAAAGCAATCGGACATGGTCCAACTATACGTTGTGTATTTCTTTTACAAATGAGAAACTGAAGGTAAGAGATATTGTTACGTTGTTATAGTATATTTACTGTAATCTTGTTTGGAATGTTTGAAGGTGCTAAACCGGTCTTGACTTTTGGACCGCTTCTTGATCACATGTATTACATTTATTCCAATATGTATGTTTAGTTCAGATAGAGGTTTGCAGACTGGAAGACGGGCAAGTGTACCCTTTTCTTCTGTGGTTTAGAGATTTTAAGCCACTGTCAGAGGCTTTTTTGTGTGACTTAATTTTTTTGTATAGCCATAGCTTATAATTTACTCTTGACTGGATCCTTCCCGGGCAGTTTCCTTGGGTGGAATGTTTCCAGCCTAACTTACATAAGTTATGGTGGGTAAAGGTGATGGAAAACCCTTCCACTTAAATTTAAGGGGTAGTAGAAGTATTAATAAACACTCATCTACAGACACCAGAAGGCTTGTTTTTCCCTCAGAAATGTCATGGTGCTGCCATAGCCACAAGGGATTCTGGGTAGGCACATGCAAATAAGGTTAACAATTATCACCTTTGCCTCTATATCCACTTTATGCATGGATCCCTTGAAAGTAATCGCCCGCTGTACAATACAGCCTTTAGACAAAACTCAGGTAAGAAATGCAATAGCCAGATCACCACTCAAAACAGAACAGCTGTTTTTTTGTTTTTTTTTTGGAGCCTGAGGTGCGTGCTCCTGGGTGCTGCAACCGTGCCAAAGGCAGCAGAAGCCAGACTACGATACTGAGTTCTCTCACGGGGGAACCCAGACAAATCCCCCCCCATGGGAGGGTCAGATCTTGAGTCTTACCCCGAAGGGTGAGACTCCTTGCTGTTCTTTGAAGAGAGGAAGGGGCCAGAAGGCTCCCAATCCTCCTCCAGCAAAGTCCAGGCTTCACTGCCTCCAAAACTACCGTGTCCACAACAACGGTATCAAAAATGTGTACCAAAACATAGCGAGGGCCTCGCCGTGAATTCAAAAAGCCATGAATCAGATAAAGGAGAAATTAATAGGCACTCGTGATAATGAGAAGTGATGTATAGAGAAAAATAACTTAGGGACAGACCCTTGCTGGCCTACCAGGTTCAAAAATAAATCATCATAACCCCAGGACCTGATGGTACAAGGGAGTGCTGGAAGGCCACCAGCAAGGTCATGTGCTCACCATGTACAACAGCATGCAATATTGCACACATTGACTCCAGCATTTCTGCCAGGGCAAATCAGCACCTCAGGCTCCAGTGCTTTCCCAGCTCTAAGGCCAAAGGATCAATGTATTCCCCCTTAAGAATAAAAAAGGGGCGTTATACTTGATCTTAGCCAAAAGGCTGAAGCACTTATACAGCTGCTTTGCCCATAATAGGACTTGTCAGCATGAGGTTGCAATACTAGCTTTAGTAGTTGAGGCTTGAGGTAGCCAAGAAATACCATTACATAAGTTATGGTGGGTAAAGGTGATGGAAAACCTTTCTACTTAAATTTAAGGGGTATGTAGAAGCATTATTAAACACTCCTCTACAGAGGCCAGACAAGCCAGAGGGCTTGTTGTTCCCTCAGAAATCTTATGGTGCGGCCACAACCACAAGGTATTCTGGGTAGGCACATGCAAATAAGGTTAACAATTATCACTTTATACATGAATCTCTTGAAAGTAATTGCCCGCTGTACAAGACAGCCTTGTTGTTGTGGCAGCACCATGAGATTTGAGATTGGGGAAATGTGAAACTTCATTCTCTAATGTTATATCAGTGGCCAGCGTATGATCATATTTTGTTATTCCTGGATTTTGGCGACACACAATAATTTCATCAATCTAAATCTCCAACTTAACTGGAAGGAAAATGAGGATATTGTTTGTTCCACATGTGTGGTCTCATAGATTATTTTATTGCCACCAAGCTCTTTCAGCTGCATGAGGGCTAAACAGGGTTACAGACAGATTTAAGCATGTCTTTTGGATTGACTGCCAAATAAAACATTTCAGTAGAAACTGATATATTCTTAATATGCCAATATTTTCATTCATTTAGCAAAATTGTTTGAATTCTTTTTTTATTTATTATATGAAAACATGTTCTTTAAGCACTTGCTATTTGGCATTAGTTATGTTTTAAAAAATGAATAATATTAAAACAAATCTATAAACTTATTTTAACCTGTTTATCTATTTGCATGAAATTTTACATTTATCGCATATTTACATAAAATGACATAAACATACCGGTACTTTACAAGAACGTACTAATTGCTTCAGCTTATATCATTACATAATTTGTTTATCCATAAATCAACCTATCTATTACCAGGGGCTAGCAAATAAGCTGACATAAAGGGAAAAAAAAGTTAAAATACAAGTGGTGAGGTCTTGTGGATTTGGGTGCTTTTGCTTGATGTTTGTAAGAGTTGCTACAGTAGGTCACGTTGACAAAAAATAAAAGCATCACTCAAATATGCAGAGGGTTGGGGATCATTTTCAATTTATACGTAATGGTTGCATTTGCATGTAGTTTCCTTCCAGCAGAGATGGTGTTGGGTATTTTTAGCATACCTTCTGTCCCAAGAAGGAAAAAATATATATCAATTAAATTCAATCTTCCCTAAAGCTTCCATGATTCTCTACTAAGGATAGCTGCATGGAGTGTATTACTTTTTTTGTCAAGTATATATGTCTATATGTTATACATATATTAATACAGTATTTAACTCTGACACACATCTCTTCTTCCATCATAAAAATTGTATGATGCATAAGCTTTAAAAATGGAAAAGGTCTCTTCATTAAACAGTCTTTTTATACCTGCTGAACGTACCTCCAGGATCACACTAAATTCTTATGAGCAAGAATATCTGGCATCTCTGGATAAAAGATAAAAGCAGCCCTAGAAAATATTTAAATGGTCAAAAAGCCATTTTAAGCAAAATGCCTGTAATCAAAAAGCAAATTTTATGAGAATGGAGAGAAAAAAGACAATTGGATACCCAGTTAAGAAATGTTTGTGGGGCAACCATCCTACCACTCTCATTCTAATCTGTTCAGAAATGCAGTACTTCGAAGTCATGGTGGCATTGCTGATCTGTATGTTATTTAGGACTTTAGAATTATGTGGGCTTCAGAAGGTTGATGACAGATTGACAACTTTGCTAGAATTTAATGACAAACTGTCAAGACATGCAGTTGAAGGACACTGGTGTCTTATCTGCAATGCAATTGGAGGTCTGTGTGATTGCCACCCTTTGTATCTTCTGAACATGACCGGGAAGTAAGGAGCTAAATTACACAACACTTAGTGACATCCAAAAGAAATTGTTATAGAAGACTGCAGACTCTGAATAGGGGTAGTGCCACACACAATAACCACTTTTCCCAAGAAGCTTAGTTTCATGGTACTAAGACAGGGTTCTAGATATAAGTTTCATGGTACTAAGACAGGGTTCTAGATACAAGCTATAGGTGTTTGTATCAGGATTCTATCGTTGGAATGTTTGGAATAGGAAAGAAGTTTCAAGATCAAGACCTTCATTAGGTTCCTTGAAAATACCATACTATCAGTATATAAGCTCTTACAATATATACTGTATATGTATGTGTATGTATATATGTATATATATATATATATAGATAGATATAGATATAGATATAGATATATATAGTAGAAGTATTATTAAACACTCATCTACAGACACCAGACAAGCCAGAAGGCTTGTGTTTTTCCCTCAGAAATCTCATGGTGCTGCCACAACCACAAGGGATTCTGGGCAGACGCATGCAAATTAACAATTATCACCTTTTATCAGCATGCGCCTACCCAGAATCCCTTGTGGTTGTGGCAGCACCATGAGATTTCTGAGGCAAAAACAAGCCTTCTGGCTTGTCTAGTGTTTGTAGATGAGTGTTTAATAATACTTCTACTACCCCTTAAACTTAAATGGAACGGTTTTCCCATCACCTTTACCCACCATAACTTATGTAATGGTATATATATATCTACAATTTGAATGTAATACAAAAAAATGCTGCAACGTTGCATGAAAAATACTTTTTAGAACGCTTATCAAATTATTTTAACCTGTTTAACTAGTGTATGGTGCAGAGAGCAGCCAGAAGTACCGATATGTTTATTAGTTCATGATCCTCTGCTTTTTATTATAAAGTGAAAATACAGATTGTCTCTAAGGTTATATTTATTATTCAAACTATCACAATAACAAACCAACAAACCCAGTAAAAAAATTTGTTCAAGGAACATAAAACTTCCAAAAACAAACAATTGCATTCGCAAGCTAAACATCTGACCGTAATTGTTAGTATTAGCGATATCCATTGAACTCCATAAATGTTAAGAGCCCTTTGTAGCATCAGCTGGGTGTTTATAAATATCAGATCATTCAGCCTGATCTACCAGAATTCCTGCTGCTAAGTCACATCTGGGCAAATTAACATAATAGCTAAGAGACATACAAATGCTTATGTATTTTTTTCCGCTCCATATACAATACCATCTCTGGTAAGTAAGATGTCCCCTTTGAAATGCTATTCACACAAAAAATACCCCAATAAGCTGTGTATACTAGCCTTAATCAACTAGGTGGGTTTTACAGCCCCTCTGCTGCAAAACTGCTTGATGGGCCACTTAATAGAGAGAGATCTCTGATTCTCACTTGGTTGCTTTATTCTTTCTACTGCCAAAATAATTGAGGATCCATTTTCAGACCCCACCTCTTGTTTTGTCTTTACAATGAGGAAATGTAAACATGTATGGAATAGGCATATGGCTATCCTGAATCTGAAGACGGATAAAGGTTTGAGTCGTTACAGACTTTCTAATATTGGGCGCTGGCAAAGTCTTCCTGTTCTTCCTTGGGGAAAAAAGCTTTTTAGGCTTACATCAACCCGCTCCAAGCAGCTCGGCCTTTGCAGGGAGTGGGGGACAAAATAAAACATAACTTGGCTCTTGGCCTGTGAGGGAAAAGAAAAAGAAGGGGGGAACAAGAAAGACAGGGGGTGGGGGAAAAAGATAGAGACAACCACTCTGAGCAACTTGGCCTGAGGGGAAAGGGGATTTTGGACAGGACAAGGTACACCTTGGAGACCAATGACTTTGGCACCAGGATTTAAGGTTCTGTAAAAACAACTCTATTGTAATGAAGGACAGCTGCTCTTCATTCGTTGATGCCAGACAAGCCCCCTGCTGGCAACCAATAGAGTCGCTCTTATGGACCATTAAATCCTGACGCGATCCTACGGCTTCCACACCTGCTATACCTCAGAAGACTTAAGATATGCTAGAGACAGTGACTTGTATGGGGTGAGGGACCAGGGAGATTATCTAGGGGATATTTACGAACATGTAGAAACGAAGATTATTCATGTTGTGCGTCTTCTTGTATGTTTATCCACCTCCATATTTGTAAGTTCATTATTCGTTTCATGTTCTCCCGAAGACGAATATATAAAAGTCTAGTTCTTATCTGCCGTCAAATTCTGTTTTCCTAGATATTATTTCTGACCCGTGTATTAGAGTATAAGATGGAACTATATGCGTCCCTTAATGACATTGTAACAATTAGCGGAGCTGAAATACCTACACTACCTGTTACACCATATTGCATATTTGTAAACAAAGGTGGAAGACTGAAAAACCCCCCAGTATCAATCTATTAATCTGAATATTGGTTAGGACTGATCTCTTCCCGTCTGTCTGATACATAAATGATTGTTTTAATGACTTTCAATTTGAAAGGACCCCAAATAAAAATGATCGTAGCTGATTATACATATACTGTATATATGGTGCTGTTCACACGTTGTCTTTTCTGTATATGCCAAATGAACAGTTACAATGATTATACCATGATTTTGCGTGTCAAGAACATTGAGAACATTGAGGGATTACAAATATTTCGGCATTAGGAAACTCTATTTAAATACATTCTTTCTGTTTATATTGTTAAGGATATTATGATTCAGCCTAAAGGACAGCACCGGTTTTTAATCATGAATTTAGAATATAGATTAGTTTGTAAATGCTTTTCACTCACTAGAGGGATAATTCGCCTTAGGAGTGTAGCTATACTTCTAAGAATGATTTTCTTTTTTTTAAGTCATCATCTTTTTCATCATCTCTTCTTTTCTTTTTCTCTTAGATGGCCTTGATACTTTACTACATGGCTATCGTAGGACATACCTTGTCAATTGTTTCCTTGTTGATTTCCCTTGGAATTTTCTTCTATTTCAAGTAAGTGTCGCCTGAATACATAATTCCAATGTTCATTTTATTTTCTGTTGCAATGTAGTGAGAAACAGAAGGTGTGGAAAGCTGATTTTGAAATAATTAGTGCTTGTTTATCACTAGTTAATGAAAGTCACATCTTCTGCTTTTTTTTTTGTTTTAATCAAATTTAATATAACATTTTCTATGCAAATTTGTACAGATTCCCCCCCCCAATTATGAATTTTATGATGTTCTGTGTTTTAATTAACCGTTGCTATGCAAGAGGGGTAAATGGTAATGAGCCTGGATTTCTGGGAATTAAAGGGTAATTTTATAGAATAAACAAATTGAATACCAAAAAACCCTAAGCTATATTTTATATATATATATATATATATAGTTGGTTTACATGCTTTACATGTGTGTAGCTAAAAATCAGCTCGATTATTTTTTTTTATTATTAAGTTCTTTTTTAAAGGGTAATTTTATAGAATAAACAAATTGAATACCAAAAAACCCTAAGCTATATTTTATATATATATATATATATATATATATATAGTTGGTTTACATGCTTTACATGTGTGTAGCTAAAAATCAGCTCGATTATTTTTTTTTTATTATTAAGTTCTTTTATAATTAATCCTTTTAGCCGTGGTTTGTAAATAGAATTTTTTTTTGTAGTAAATTGTCACAAATATGATCGATAAACATTGACACAGAGGGACACAGAGTAAATAGGGTGGAATTATTTTTTTAATAATTATTTTTGAAAAAGACAATACAGAAAGATTTTACAATAATAATGCTTGAAATTTGTCCTAAGAGTTGAACGAAGAAAGGATAAAGATTACCGGATTGTCATTTGGTAAACCTGTACTTGGCAGTGTGGGGTCTTTTTGTACATCAATGTCATAACAGAGCAAAAGATCCTGATGGACTACCTATAAGTACAGTCCTTACTCACGTGCATGCACGCTGGTAGTCTTACTCGTAATGCAGGGTCACGTAACCTGCACAGTGCATGGTGGAGGTGCGTGGGCCAATTGGCCATTAGTACAGTGGAGACCCTCAGAGTTCACAAATACCACTGTGTACAAGAGAATCATGCATCTTCCCCCCAGAAGGGATGTCCAGACAGAATTTGTTTAAGCTCGCCGTGCCTCTTTTTTGCCACAAACCTCTGCTTGGAGTTTATTGTCTAAAACTATTATACTGATTGAAAAACAAAGACCATACGCTATTGTCGGTTTAAATACATCAATTTAATGAATCTGAAAGCTTTGCAGATGGCAATTCCTCTTCAAATCTTCTATAATCCCTTTGCTTAGATGTCTTTGAAATAAACAACTTTTACCCTCTAAAATGCACTCACGGTAGTGGTAGCTATTTTTTCCTGCATTTGGCTGGGAAAAGTGTTTTTTGTTATCTAGTCAGGTAGTATTCAATTATTAATAAACAGAGAATAACATTTATCTAATGGAACACAATATAGGTTCTACAAATGAACTTTAATATGTTACTCCCTTGTAATTTCCTTTCAAACTTCCAACCAACCACCTAAAGAAGTACAACACGAAGTTTATTTTACTGGAGAGGATTGAATAAAACATTTAGATTATTTTGTATGTTACAGAAAGGAAACATTTGCCAATATATATATTATAAACATACCCTGTGTTTATAGTACTGAGGGCAGGGATCATATCTTTTTTTCTCAGGTTCTGTGTCATAATTAATGGACAACAAATGACTCTTTGATGCAATCACGCTATATATTTGTAAGTTTAATTTGTTTCAAATCAGGTGTAAGACTTATTTTGCTGGTGTGCAGCAGTGCGCTTACACACATGTTGTTTCAGATCATCTGTGTTGACCCCCCCCCAAAAAAAAAAAAATTCTAACAATGGTTGATTTCAGAATATATTTTTACCGTGTAAACGTTCCTAATTTCTCATTACTGTGTCACACTTTGGACTCTATAATTTTGACTTGGTAACTTCCTTTCTAACATAATCACAGCGATGCTATATAATCATACCTGGGAATTTTCATGGTTGTGGTTGTAGGGTTGAGAGCAGGTCTGGAGATGGGCCACGCATAAGGCCTGCCTTAGGCCCTGGTTAGATTACAATGGGGCAGGACGTGGTAAGAGAAAAGCCCCGAGTGGGACAGATCCTAGGTGGGGACACGACCAAAGGCCTCACCCTAACCCAAAGCTCTTGGAAAGCATTTTTTTTTTGGAGCCCAAGGTGCGTGCTCCCGGGTGCAGCATTCCGTGCTTTTGAAGGCAGCAGAAGCCTGGAGACTATTCTGGGCTTCCCCGAAGGGAGAACCCAGACAAAATTCCTTCCCTCCCCCATGGGAGGGCCGGATCTTCAAGTCTCACCCCAAAGCGTAAGACTCCTTTGTACTTCAGGTCAATCCCCAAAAGGAAAGACCCCTTTATGGATAGAGGGAAGGGCCATAAGGCTCCCTACACCTCCACCAACTGAATCAAGCTTCACTGCAGAGCAGTATCCAAAAAAACATAGTGCCAAAATCATGATACAAAAACAGAGTGATGGAAAGCAATACCTGATCCAGAAGCTCCAGATGGAACCCAGCAAGTTCCCTAATAAAGGTATAACAGGCCATATGTACTTTTATCTTACTTAGTATAGTTTAGAAATACCATTACATAAGTTATGGTGGTAAAGGTGATGGAAACCCTTCCACTTAAATTTAAGGGGTAGTAGAAGCATTATTAAACACTCATCTACAGACACCAGACAAGCCAGAAGGCTTGTTTTTCCCTCAGAAATCTCATGGTGCTGCCACAACCACAAGGGATTCTGGGTAGGCGCATGCAAATAAGGTTAACTATTATAACCTTTGCGTCTATATCCACTATATATTAGCATAGTTGAGGCATCCAAACAAAGAAGTCAAAGTTGTTTCACACATTTTAAACAAATAGTTACATTTATACCCACAAGTGGCATTTGTAACCATATCACCCCTTTCTTAAACCGATACTAGGTTTTATTTTTAATTCTGCTTTATTTAAATCATTAAAGGGTCTCATTGTTTTCAACCACAGCCACTTTGATCATTTGCATATCTTATCCAAACACATTTATATAAACTGTGCTTATAGTAGGAAGAGGCTAGGATATATGGTCCCATAACCAGGATGCTCAGAAATGCATAGATTTAAGATCTCTGCTTGGTCACACCACTTGTCCATGTGTAAAGGCCCTGTGTATACCGATGAGCACATGGAACTCCTTAGCTGGGCTTCAGTGAAAGACAGTAATGTCCTTCAAATGCTACCTTATCCATGCTGTCCATAATACGAATTGGGTTATTAACCCTTCAATGGGTCAATGGATGATGAGACAGCGGATCAATGTAGTTTAATGCTTAATCTAGAAGAATTAAATCTACATACATACTAAAGTGAGGTTAAATTAAAAACAGTTTGCTCCAAATATATTTAGGGTATAAGCTTTATTAATGATCTGTGAATATAAGGAAAGGAAATTCACACTCAATCTTCAAACAACTTTAATGTTTCAGTAGGAAGAACATATATTGTATTTCTTGTATAAACTGAATGTTTAATATGTTTTAAATGCTGAGTGCCAAGAACAAATGAATTTTCTTTATCCTCTGTTTCTGTAGTCCTTGTCATAGAGTCACTATGTTATTATGCTTACTGTTAATGCATTCAACATCTGCAGTGTCCATAATTCATTAAGACAATAGTGAATATTTAAAATAAGTGTACCAAGTCCTTTAATGTTATACTTTTGCTTGTGTTTTATATTGCAGGAGCCTCAGCTGTCAGAGAATAACATTACACAAGAATTTGTTTTCTTCTTATGTCATGAACTCGATATTTACAATTGTTCATCTTATCGCAATAGTACCAAATTCAGAGCTTGTGAAAAGCGACCCTGTAAGTATTGTTTTACTATTGCATCAACAGTAGCAGCATTTATTCACACAATTAAAGAAACAGTCATCACCCCAAAGTTGTATTTTTATTGTTAAACCCCTTTCAGGCCCGGGTTTTTTTATACCCAAAAGCCCTTGCGATTTTTTTATTATATGTTTGTTAAACCATGATTCACCTTTTCTATATTTTATATACGCACACTAGTTATACATCATTTTGTTTAGCACAATAGGTGCAATCAGCCTGCTGAGTCTGTCTTGTCTTTGAGTGGACTTCCGTTAAAAAGCGCGATCAGTCGGCAGTTTCTGACGACAGGGCAGAGTCCAAGTTGTCAACAGAAGTCAAGGAGAAGTCCCTGACACTGTAACAAACACAGGACTTACTAGTACGTCCTAAAGGGCGTCTCAGCACAGCTTTTACTGATTAGAATGAATGTGCAAGAAGTCCACGTATGGATGATCACTCCTTTAAATAGAGTCAGCTGTGGAGGTGTTAAATGAGCCAGAAGCCATATTTTTGAACACCAATAACTAAAAATTGCTTGCACCAATCTGCTTGCAGTAAAATACACCGCAGTTAAATGGACATTAATATGTATTTAAAATTAAAATGAGGCTGGAGTGCTCCTTTATTACTCTTGGAATCTAAGGGTAACTTTATTATTCCAATTATGTGTCAAAGACAAAACAGTTTTATAGTTGGACATAGAAGTCCCTTTCTATATTATATCATCCAAAGAAAATTCCATTCTGCAAACTGCAAGTGAAAATGAATACCCAACAGAGTAAAATACAGTAGATTAGGGGCAGATGAGCATATTGTAATAAATGCATACAAATAAGCAATTATGCAGTTCTTCCCCACGATACAGACATTGAAACTGTAATTGACAATGTAATATATTTTCTATTTTATCTAAACATCTATTTTCTGCAACCCTCAAGAGATAAACTTTATGAAAGGAATGTGACGAGAGAATCGGATTACATTCCTAACCAATACTAGCATGAAATGTTTTTAGTCCCTGATCAATATAGGAATATTAACTGTCAATCAATTGATTGATAGAATTGCAGAGCATATGTTACACCTAAAAATAGCGTTATTCTTGTGATTTTTTTTCTCTCCCAGTGCACACAATCCAAATAACTGTGTCAATACTATGAATACTAATCATTCCCTCTCCCCTCCATCTATTTCAAAAAACAAATCTAATTAAATACTCATTTAAGCCAACCAAGTTTCCTTTGTTGCCTTCAGCAATCTATGGATATGGATAACACATTTTTCTTGCAGCAGGAAGGTATAGTTCCAAACTTCTTTTTTGTTTTTGTAAATGTCAAGATTTATTATAATATTTAACGCCATGTAGTCTTACCATCTGACCTTTTGGAAAACGTGTTATAATATTGCAAAAACACGTCTTTTCCCTCCATACTCAGAGTTAGTAAAATGGTGTGCTTTACATGCTAATGAAATCATTATATGGTAGTTTTATTTATATTTAATAATGTCCTTGATAGGAACATCACAACTTGTTTTCAGATCGGTCTATGATCCAATGACTCATCCTCAGCATAGTACCTATTTAACCAAAATTCACACTTTAGATAAATAAGCATATGTAATTTATTAGTCTATTTTTCCGGCCCATACCCTTCCACAAATATGCAACTTTAAATTCTGTTGAGTATTGTTTTGGACTTTATAAAGATAGTCTGATTCTCCTGGAAAATGTTTAGATAAATTATTTTGCACCACTGGACTAACAAGGCTACCCCCAGCAACATAACTATGAAAAATAGCACCTATATCTGCATAAAGAAGAAAATAGAAGCATTAAGCTGGATCACATACAGGTCTACCCCAAATTATTCAGGAGAATGTGACTAAATATATATTTCCATAAAGAAGAACCAACAAGAACCCCAATTATTTGCAAAAAAACCCAAAACAAACAATTGATCGCCATAACAAAAACATGAAATAAAAGATCCTCAAAATCACCTTTTAATAGCGAATAAATGATGACCAGTTGTGATAATGGACAACTAAGGCATTATAAAAGAGGGAGACAGGGAGGTGCCAGAGAGTTCTTCTTGGAACTATAGACCCACCAAGGAATACATCACACAATTCCATAATGTGATAAACACCCTTCCTAAAAACACACAGGGAGAATTGAAACAATGAATATTCAATAATCTAAAAAAAAAGGAAATCTATGCAACCCCATAACAGGTTTGGGTATACTAAATAAACATATTTCTGGCCTAGTAGATAACATCTTTATATACGGCACCATTGATCTTCTTAACAGTATTCTAAAAATCATAGATCTAGGGTACATGTATAGCAAAATTTCACACATGAGCGCAGTTAATCGGTGTTTATCATCAAACAACCACAAATACAACCCTAAACAATCCTCAGTCTAACAAAATCAAACTCTTTCCCTCCCACTGATGAACTTTTGTCCATCTTAGATTGTTGTGACCTTTACTTTAATTGGTCTGCCCTGACTTTAAATTCATTTATTTAGTTGTACTATAAAGTTGATAACTTGTCCTAAAAAGTAAATGTTAGTCAGATTAAAAAGGTGTTGCCACCATACTTGGAAACTTCCCAGGGTAGAGTCCCAGAGCTAACCCCTTTTCTGGTTGTGTGGCAACCAAAGGTTGATGCTAGTCCCAGTTAGACTTTAGTGGGCAGGTAGGGCATGGTCAGTAGGCATTAGTGGTTGGGGAGTAGGTGGAAAATGACCATAACCAGGAGGAGGGGAGTAAACATTGCCATACAAGATTTCTGGAGAATGAATGGTCTGACGTCCTGTCCCAGGGAAGCAGTGCTTTACTTGAAGACTCTTGGAGTCTCCAGGTACTTGGTTTTATACCAATACTCATACCTAGTTTTAAAACAAAGAATAAAAATACATTCAAAATCACAATTAAATTGAAAATAAAAGTGACATTTTGGTGAAATGAACTATATACAACATTAATCACTAGGCAGTTCCCTAAAATGCTGTTTTGGGGGACTTTGGCCCTGGCTCTTCTGTAACTACATAATATCGAGGTTTTGATGTAGTAAGCTATGGATGCAGCAGTAATTTTTGTGCCTATGGCCACCTGGTATGCACATGTCCTCATGCCATAGTTTACTGATGATCAACCTACAGTGGTGTGAAAAAGAAGGTACACTCTCTTTGAATTCTATGGTTTTACATAACTGAACAAATACCTCAGATAAAAAACAACACATGACATATTACATTGTGTCGTGATTTATTCAACAAAAGTAAAGCCAAAATGGAGAAGCCATGTGTGAAAAATTAAGTATACCCCTATTGCTTCCATAAGAATTAAGATGCTAAATAGCACAGGTGCTGTTAATCAAATGCTTTTGATTGATCATCAGCAAGTGTGACCACCTCTATAAAAGCCAAAGCTTTAGTAGTTTGCTGGTGTGTGTTAACACAATGCCAAGGAGGAAAGACATCAGCAACGATCTTAGAGAACCAATTGTTGCTGCCAATCAATCTGGGAAGGCTCCTAAGGCTATTTCCAAACAATTTAAAGTCTATCATTCTACAGTGAGAAAGATTATTTAAAAGTGGAAAACATTCAAGACAGTTGCCAATCTTCCCAGGAGTGGGTGTCAGACCATGCAGAGCAAAGAACCTCAGAGTTACACTTCAGATTCATATTCATGACAGTACAATTACAAAAACACTGAAGTATGGTTTGTTTGGAAGGGTTGCCAGGAGTAAGCGAATTGGATTAACGAAGTTGCATCTGAACAAACCACAAGACTTCAGAAACAATATCCTTTGGACAGCCGTGACCATAGTGGAGATGTTTGACCATAATGCACAGCGCCACGTTTGGCGAAAACCAAACAGAGCATATTAGCACAAACACCCCTTACCAACTGTCAAGCACCGTGGTGGAGGGGTGGTGATTTGAGCTTGTTTTGCAGCCACAGGACCTGGGAACCTTGTGGTCATTGAGTTGGCCATGAACTCCTCTGTATACCAAAGTATTCTAGCGTCAAATGTGAGGCCATCTGTCCGACAGCTAAAGCTTGGATGTAATTGGGTCATGCAACAGAACAACGATCCCAAGCACACCAGCAAATTTACAACAACATGAATGAAATAAAAAAGGATCAAGGTGTTGCAATAGCCCTGTCAGCCCAGTCCAGACCTCAACCTGATTGTAATGCTGTGGCAGGACCTTAAGAGAGCTGTGTAGAAACAAATGCCCGCAAACCTCAATGAACTGAAGCAATGTTGTAGAGAAGAATGGGCCAACATTTCTCCACAGCAATGTGAGAGAATGATGAAGTCACACAGAAACAATTACGTGAAGTGCTGCTAGAGGTGCTTCTACAAGCTATTGAATCATAAGGTGTCCTTAGTTTTTCACACATGGCTTCTCCATTGTGGCTTTATTTTTGTTGAATAAACCATGAAATATTGTAAAGTGTCATGTGTTGTTGTTCATCTGAGGTTGTATTTGCCTAATTTTTAGACCTGGTATGATGATTGTTATTAAAACCATATATTTTAAAAAGGGTGTACCTTCTTTTTCACATGACTGTATGGCAGAACCATACTCATTTTGATTAATGAAGTTAATAGTTGTGAACTATACAATTGTGGTAATAAACATTGGCATGAATGACCTGGATTGGCTAAATTAGAAAAAGTGTAAAATAATCAGTCACTTAGATGTAGGATTTAACCACACTGGACAGATGTCAAATCTTTACCACTTTAGCAGAGTAGAACAAATTAAAATATAGCAGAAGTGGCTTTTCTCATTACCAGGTTTAATGAAGTGTATAATTAACATTATTTAAATAGGTCTCAAAAAATAATTTGTTGTATGGGGTTATATAGGACCTGAAAAAATATCTCTGCTGTATCCTACTCTCAGCTGTTACACATTAAACATGCTCTTGTAGAAGTGATACCATTGTTTATATTTGGGACACAACTTGATGTGGTATAAATCAAGATTAAAAATAGAATACATGATTGTTGTTCAAAGAAAAAAAAATGTGATTGTTATTTATGATCGAACAAAGCCTTTAGGAAATGGGCAGATCTAATACATTTTAAAACTCATTCCGTATTTACATGAGTAACTAAATTATCTGAGGTCTAGATGGTATGAAGCATATTGTGATTGGACTTTTGCCTGAATTCATCCAAATACAGATTAAGAAAATATCTTGTAAATATAAACTTGGGAGTTCTTGGTAAGTTTTACAATATAGCGCAATGTCAGATAGTGGCAGCAAGAGCTACAAGGTATTACTGTTATTATGTATAAGAGGAATGTAAATTTCTTTTATAACACATTCTTTTTTCATCAACATATAGATAGCTGTAGTCAATAATTCCATCTGTAGAACTAAATAGAAAAAAATAATCTGTTCTTTACCATCCACATACCAGCATGTAAAATTGCAAAGGCATTCTACTGCGTGTGTGTTATATAATAACATTTACATATGGCACTGATGAGGACATGGAATAATTCCTTAAATGCTTCATCAGCTTAACCAGTGCAGTGGACTAAAAGGAAATATAACAGACCTGGAGGAGATGTATGTGATAGAACTGAGTATGGGAAGGTGCAATTTTTGGAATTAGCGAGTACGAGAGCAGTATGTTGGCTTTTTCTGGAAGCCGAGCAAATATAAGGAGAAGAAAGTTGTTACCTTCTGCTTAAGTGCTTGGACATAAGGTCTATTGAAGAGACTCTCCATCTGTGTAATGTAATGAAATAAGTAGGCAGAATGGCCTGTCTCCTGAGAAAATCCACGTGGATCGTGGAACCTAGGATGTGGACTGCAGATCCAAGTAGGTGGGACTACTGGAGCTCCTGTGGCCCCAGAGGTGGAGACCATTTACCACCTGCATGGGAGAAAAGCTTAATGACAGCAGCCCGCCCAAAGATTATGGAGAAACTGGTAAGCTGGTGGTAACATTGAAGTCCACTGGTAGAATGCTCCACCAAGGACCCCCACACAGCACACATGTTTACCTGAAAACATAAACGGATGAGAGGAGATTGGCACCCCCAAGGGACCTGAAAAAGGCAAGAACAACAATGGGTAAGAAGGGGAGGTTCACCTTTTTATCTTATTCCAGCCTGATAGGTGGAGCCATCTCTCCTACTGCCACCTGGAATGGACACTGAAGCCATCACATACACTTTAATGCCTATGAAAGCTAAATAACATTTTTGTTTTCTCCCCTTTTCAAATTTATGCAAAACCCCAACCAGCTCTTATAGAAGATGCATTTTCCTGAAGAAATCCCCTTTTTGCCACTGTACACACTTTCTGTACTCACCAGCCATCTCAAGCACTAGCAGAAACAAGAGTTCCAGGGAGTACTTTCTTGGCATTGGCTTATTCAAGCATCAAATCAGGGTCCAAAAACTACCAGAGAGGGTGGTGTGCTGCAGCTTCCTTTAATTAATGTACTTACAAAGTACTTTAATATGCATACTTTATTGATGTTCCTGTATGAGATACTAGACTATCCTTAATAGAAGACCTCTCAGAAATTGCCTTTAAGCTGAAAAGTCAAGTTAGCGTTGCCCAGTAGGAGATAACATTACCCAACATTGTTTGACAGCAGACAAATTCTGCTGTGTTTTAGAATGCATTGAAAACAAATGTGACTTATTAGACTATAAATGTTAACATTTAGAAAAATACCTAATGCTTGTACATAATTTGTTATTTTGGCAAATGAGGGCACTTAAATGGGATGTCTGTTCTTGCTTTGATTTTGTTACCACGCAGGATTAATTGTTAGCAGTGTTCAACTTTAAAGTACACAGCAAAGAGAATTTATCTTCTTTCATGCATAAGTGAACCCAAACTTTTAAACAATGGCTATTTGTGGGCACAAATGAAACAGGTTTATCTTTGAAAACAATATTTTAGTAAAGATTAGCACAATTAAGATATTTAAGGAAAAATATAATTATCTATATTATATCAAACATTACATAAAATGCGTCACATTTCCATGGTTTTAATGGTGGATGAATCAAAGAATTAATTATTAGTTTTTTTTTATTTATTTATTTGTAAAAGCAGTGATTCCTAAAGATTTATTTCTGTAGCTGCCAGTA
Source organism: Spea bombifrons (assembly GCF_027358695.1). Classification (NCBI taxonomy): domain Eukaryota; kingdom Metazoa; phylum Chordata; class Amphibia; order Anura; family Pelobatidae; genus Spea; species Spea bombifrons. The sequence continues at coordinate 16,641,722 of NC_071091.1, read as the reverse complement.
ACCACAGCTATGTTTTGGTGGCTGATGGTTTGGACACATTCATGTTCTGGCGTTGCTGATTCAGTCAAAGCTGCAGTATTTTTAGGTAGCCCATGCCATCACATTGTCACTCACACATACAGACACTGTCTCTTACAGAAAGACAGTAATTACAGAGACTCTCATACACACATACTATATATAGTCTTGGGGGGAGACAGCCTGGATTTAAAGCTGCACTTGACAACTCTAATGTAAACTATTACTATCAGTCCTCTCATGTATAGATAAGGGAGCTTTATTTAGTACCCAATAGAAACCAAGTCACTGCACCCTTGGAAAGCCTCTTACAAGGACATTTTGAAAGGCAAAAGTTGAAAATCACACCTTAGAATATTAAGTCTGATGAAAAGGGTGTTATTTATAAATAAATGGACACCTGAAATGTAGTCTCAAATCATAAGAGCACCTTTCAAACTTTGCAGCAGGGTCACTTTTATGTTTGATATATGATAGAGTGCTCATTGATATTGATTGTATTCTTTATTTAATATTTTGTTTTTGTTTATAAACAGCATTATTTACAAGTGAAATTATGGCAGATGTCTAGTGACACCCAGATGGAATTGAATGGCACAGATTCTTTACCAGTTTTTGTTTTCATGTACAATGCATAAAATTTCCTCCTGTTGGGCGGCATTAGTAAAGGAAAACAAATTTCCCATTGTATTGCTGTACAAGTGTATATATTAGAATATAAAACAATAGTCATTATTCATTCTTTGTCATTGTCAAAATGACGTATGGCTTTACTTACAATATTATTTTTGGTGGCATTCTATAATAAATTGATTTTTCTTTTATATATGACTGGTCTAAACCTCCTCTGGGACTTTAGCAGCAATAAAAGACACTTTCAATTAAGACAATGCTAGAAACTGAAAGCCAATTACTGTCTAGACTAGTTAATATGAACAAATTGTGAAAAAGACCTCAATTATTCCATTATCATTTCTTGTGCTTAGTTGCAAGGATGTTACTTGGGAAACTAAAAATAATCATAAATGCTACAGAAAACATTATTTAAATACTCTTTTGTTGTGAATTCATAATCATTTTCTGTTGGGGATGTTGCAATATGACAACCTTTATAACCTAATTTTAGAATGTATTAGATCTCTCATAAGAATAGCTTCTGTAATGTGATCAAGATTAGGTAAATCTATTATATGTATAAATAATGGTTCATGATTAATTCTAGCTGCACATTTCAAGCTTTTCTTATTTGCTTTATGCTTAGGACAAAAAGGTTCTCTTAAGTGCCCAATGCTGCATCGACATAGAAAAAAGATATAGGAGTTTATTAACCAACGATGGAGTTGCCAGAGTTTCAGCTCAATGTAGTTTCATCTCAATGACTTTATATTACATTATGAAGCCCCAATTCCAGTGAGTTGGTGCTCAGAGTTTAGCTGCTCTGTATAAAATATATTGAAATCAGTGAGATCCCTTAATAGTAACCCCACTGAGTGCATTATTCAGGGAAACCAGCCAACGATGGCCCATTGTAATGCATAGGAATTCAGGGAGTTGAAACCAATGGTAGGATCCCAATGCTACCATTTTAGTTTAATAAACCGGAGAGAATAACATAAGCTTCAGGACCTTAGGAGTCGTCACTCTTAAATGATGAGTCTTCTTTGGTCCTTCAATCATGTGCTTTTTTACACTGGCTTAATAAAAGGTATCGGCTTCCAATTGGAGACTCCAATTTTGTTAGTAATATTCAGTCGCCCACCTATAAGGCTAATATTGTATGCTTTGGCTTCTCATTGAAATACCCTGCTAATATTAGAGCTGTATTCTATCCAGTTATCTTTCCTCTTAATTCTGCCTCATTGTCACAATTCAACACTTTCTTTTGCCTTTTGCTTCCAGTCATCACCTTTATTTCTTATCTTTACAAAATGTATTATTTAGATTTTGTAATACCCTTCTAATGAAAGTTTTTTGTTTTTTTTTTGCAGGTGAGCTGTAAGGTGCTCCAGTTTTTCCAACAATACATGATTGGGTGTAATTACTTCTGGATGCTTTGTGAAGGAATATATCTCCACACCTTAATTGTGGTGGCAGTGTTTGCTGAAGAGCAGCATCTACATTGGTATTATCTTCTGGGATGGGGTAAGTAATAAAATATACCCCATAATGAACTGAACCAGCCATCTAATTGTATGTAAAATAGTTTTGTTTTTACTACTGAAATCATAGATGGCAATCAACGCTTCATAATGAAACCTTTGATGCAAGTAATTTTCAGGGCTTTTCTTTCCCTGGGATGTTGTATACTTACCAGAAGTTCATAATGCATTGTTGTCAAGGCAGACGCTGAAGAGCCTTTTTTCCTACTATTACCTACTGAATGCTGAACTACATGCAAACTCAGTAGAGTTTTGAAGATAGTTGTTACTGGTTGGTCGTTTTCTGATCCTTGTAGTCAATCGGGATGACTTTGGTCATTCTTCATTGGCTCTTCTTTCTCGTGCTCTTTCTGTGTGGCATGAGAAAAGCCATAATTTCCATTGTTTAATGCCCAAGGTGCCAGCTTTACTGATGCTCTAGGGTGCACTCTTAATTTCATTACTTGATTTAATGTGTTGTACCTTTGCTTACCTATATTAACAAACCCCACTTAGTCCTCACCTTGCTGTTGTTTTAGCCTCAGTGTTGGCTACTGGTATCCCTTATGTGTTACTGCCCAAGGATCACTACACTGCTGGTCCTTACAGTCATTACCTAAGAACTCTCTGCTAGGTGTCTGGTGTGAAGTAGGTGGTGAATTCCCAGTGGTAATTGAGTGCCACAAGGTTTAAGTGAGGAGCAATGAGGGAGGGGGGAAAGGGTATCCTAATGTCTACACTGGGTAGCCTAATCATTGGGTCCATCTACAGACTACACATTGTAATATAACAAGTAATTGCTTCTTAACAACAGTTTTCCACTTAAAATGTATGTTCCATGGCTGCTACATCTCAGAACTGACTTATTTTCTGTGTTCTACTTTTGTATGTCATGCTTTTTCAGCACAGTAATCTGATTGTTCTGCTTAGTGAGCCATTTGGTTTGTGCTAGCCTATACAGAAAACAATACAGGAAGATGTATATTACTAGGAATGCCAAGTCACAATTGAAAATGTCAGGTGGATTTGCAGACCCAGAACAACCCTGACAATGGTCATCACTGATGGATCCATGTCAGGGTTGCAAATGCATCCATGAGCTTTAGGTATTCTAAGGAATTATGAACATAACCAACAGAATGGTATAGCTAAACTCCCATTTATGTATAAATAAAAGTTCACAATCTGGGTTAAACTGTCTTTCGTTATATTGTATCCCTTTTTAACTAGTGGCTTTGCCAATTTTTCATTGACTTATTTTATTATGAATAAATGACTCAATGATTACACATGACAGCAAGTATTGCATGGAGTAGGAGAGATAACGAAGAAGGGGTAAATATTAATTTCCCAAACTGTGATTTGTTTTATGCTTACAGCTGCATAAAATGTAAAAGCCTGTTAAACTGGGAAACATTTTAGTTAAAATATGTAAAACCAACAGTCCTTTTTTATATCCTATCAAGAACGTCATGCACACAGCATTTTAATATAGACAATCCTTTTTTCTGTAGGGATATCAAAGTAAAAGTCTCACACGTTATTAAACCTATAGTCTGTCTGGCCCATGCCCTTCAATTATTACAATCATGACTACAGTTTGTCAATAAGGTTTTGGAAGGTTAGCAGCATGGGTGTTATATCTAATATCATTATTATTTATTTAGTTTATGATTTTTTTTACTCTACTTTAAGTGTACATGCTATTTTTTCCATATTGTTTTGCACAATTATTATGTATTTACACAATTTCATTTATAAACACATCTTGTGATTTGCCTTGCTGTTTAAGCTAAACATTATTGCACACCTTAGGGCTAGACAACACTGCAATACACCAATACACACCAAGCAACCCGGGAATCTTAGAAGGCAGGGACATTAGGAGAGGAACGAAAGTGCACAAGGATATGGGTCCCTAGGCCTAATCCCTGGTAGCATTGCCAGCTGCCCTCTCCACGCAATCATCCTTACTACTAAGATATGATGCCATAACCTAGCACTTCACCTTTTAATGAAGCGCAGAACCACCCAGAAATGACTGTAGAGGCTGTGCCGACTCTGCAGTCCTTCAAATTGTTAATGGGCCATTGGGAGATCATTGATCCCCTGAAGCAGTGGCACTACATGGCGCCTGACTGTTCAAGAGGACAATCAGACTCTTTGTTATGTGTCAGAGGAGCTGGGCCAGAATACACCACTGTCACTCCATGAAGAATATGCCACTGCTTATTTGCATATTGGATAAACATGAGGCTCCCCTGCCAAGGCACCTGGTGGGAGGTGAGTCCTAACCAAAAAAGCAGGTTATGTTTGGTATTATAATGGATCATCATAGCTCCCAGTTAGCACCCCTGAACCCAGATGTTGCCTCATTAATGGATGCAACATTGACTAAACACTACAGTCTTGGTTGTGTTTAACCTGAAGTAATTCTGATTTATCGTATCAATTGTCTTCTTCTTTTGGACAGTTTAACTTAAATATTACAGTACAATGATGCATTCCATATAAAGCTTTAACTTTAAATATTGCTTATTCTAGGGTTTCCGTTAGTACCTGCATCTATTCATGCATTTGCCAGAACAAAGTACTTCAACGATAAGTGAGTAATTTATTATATATTACTCTTAAGGTGCTTCTGAATGCACACACTGTTTGCTAATCTAATAATTTATCTTTTCCTATTTCAGATGTTGGATGAGTGTGGAAACACATCTGTTGTACATTGTTCATGGCCCTATAATGGCTGCACTATTGGTAAGGACACATTTTTTATTTGTATTATGTAAGTATATGAAGAACCCAATTACATCTTTTATTGTATTGAGTATGTGATATGTTACCATTAGGTCCCTAAGAAATGACACCCCTGCCAAAACCCTAGCGAACATTCTGATGTTACCTGATACTTTCTGTCCTTTCTCCATCGTTATATTTAGTAGAATTGTGCATTCAGATTAGTACAAATTGCAAAGTTAACAAAATTTGCATATTCCATCAATCAAAAAACTCAGGCTCTTTCGCTCCCACTCTCTGAATGTCTCCCTACTTTCTCTGCCAATCGCTTTCACATATCACAGCTTCTTCTTGTTCTTCTCTCTTCTTTCTTCTCTTTTCTTTCTTCATCTGCATCTCTGTGAACATGACCTCTTGGTGAACTTAAGCCAAAATGGCAGAGCTTCCAGTGACTGGAAGATTGAGGAGCGCATGTTGCTGGAAGCACCACCATTTTGTCCTAAGATGACCTTGTGTGAACTTTTGGCAAAATGGCAAAGCTTCTGGTGAATTCTTCTCCCCTGATTGGAGGATTGGGGTAGAGGACGTCACTGGAAGCTCTGCCATTTTGCCATAAGATAGCCCTGTGTGAACTTTGGCCAAAATGGCAGAGCTTCCAGCGCCATCCTCTACCCCTGACTGGAGGATCATAAAGAGGACATCCCCGGAAGCATCACATTTTGCCCTAAGATAACCTTGTGTGAACTTCAGCCAAAATGGTGGAGCTTCTGGTGACCTCCTCTCTCACAATCACATTGTTCAAATAAAAGTTTAAAATGTGCAATATGTTGAACGGCATATTATGTGTAATTCTTATATACTTTAAAATACCTCCAGTGTAAACTTTGTCTGTCTCTTTCACTCTCTCTCTAGATATCTTCCGCTCCTTATCCCTGTGTTGTAGCTCATAGAACAGTCATACACAGGCAACGGCTTTGCAGACATTTATATACTGTGTTATTTGGGGATGGTTGTTGTCAGTTTCCCACCCTAGATTGGCTGTAATCAGTGTGTCACATGTGTCAACGGTGTGTTCCAACATTGTTTTATATTTTCCCTATAATCTAGTTGGAGGTTAATCGGTTTAGCCGTGGTGTGATTATGTGACACAGATACTTAGTGATTACATGCATTTTGGCTGAGGGCAGTCGTTCTTTTGCTTCTAGTCTGGGGCTACGTTAATACTGTGCGTAGAATGGTCGTTCTCTATTTTCTGACTATATTTAGTTAACTCATTGAACTGAACCCATTTTTTATACAGTCAGTATTTTAAATGAGAATGTTGTGCATAGTTTTGCACAGGTCTCTTTTTAATGCATAATATATTATACGGGTTATCTACATGGATTTTATCTTTACTTATGTCTATGGAAACTACTGCAGCAAGTCTTGCTTGAAGTATCATTCTGTCCTTGCACCTCTACCGTATTATAATGTGAATATTGTAATGTAGATCTCATCTCGATTTATTTAATTGTTGTGCAAAGTCTTCGTCAACTTTATAAAATGCTGTGTTTGAACCACCTTATTGCATTGTATGTACAAATCCTTTCTTTACTTGTGGATAATAATTTTCAACCCTATTTTCCAGCAAAAAAACATTTTGGTAGAGCGTCAAACAGAATTTGTAGCATGTTTTCATGTGTTCAAGGATAGAACACATACTATTATTTATTAACATATTCCTGAATATTATCTTTTAATTAATTTGTATTTACACAAGGTTAATTTCAATCCACTTATTGACATGATTTCGGTATGCATCCCATAAGCATGGCTGTCATTCAAGATATACATCTGGAAATTTAATTTCAGAATGGTTAAATAAAGGATTATGTGGGATTTTGGGGGATTTTTTATAATGTCTAAACATTTAGCTGCAGACATAAGAAAAACTGCCCAGGAAAAATAGATGAATAGGAAATTACATGTCTTAAATAGATTCGGCACTACTGTTGGGCTGTCAATAGCTATAATGCCTTTAAAGTTTCATGTGTATGCAAGTGCCTTTAGAAGTCTTTTTATTAAAGGATAGTTGGCAGGACAATTATGGTTTCAACTCCTTCACTACACTGTGGATTATGAGGGGCTACCCTGAGGCTGAAACCACAACTCTCCTGAAAACTCTCCTGTAAAGAGAATTAATATACATGCCTGGGAACACTCCGGGATTGACCCTGCTGCAGTCAATGATCTCCAGGTCAACACCTGAATCTTCTGGAGCACGGGGGGGGGTGTTGACACAGCTCACTCCACACCCTTTCCCCCCCTTCAATAGGGAGGTTTCCCACGATGTCTGCGGGAACACCCACTGACATCAGCGGGAATGCCCCTGATGTCATCGAGAATGCCCCCCAACGTCAGTGGGAATCCCCATTGACTGCACCCACCGATGTCAAAGGACCGCCCACTGACCTCAGTGGTCACTCCCCGCAAGGGAAGGCTCCGAATAGGTATGTTGATATAGTTGTATAAGAGTATTAAATAATACTTTTTTATTGGGTCAGCATAGAAAAAAATGCATTATACAAATGCCCAGTGGTCCTTCAGATGGCAGCAGATTGTTTCCTTCTGTTTAGCTTATATGTTGACCCATAAAAACTAACAACTTTGACCAAAGACTCTGTCAACGCTTCCTTTAGTGTGTAAATATTTTACTTCAATACAAATAATTTTTTGAGCCTTACTTTACATAAATAAGGGATTTGCTATTAGTGCCCAATTTTGTAAGACCACTGAGGGCAACAAAATAGATAAGATGTCCATTTTATCAGGTTCTGGCCAATGTTAAATTGCTACGTTATAATACGGCTATATAGCGGCCATCTTTCAAGATTTTACTCATCTACTAGATGCAAGTTACCTGTAAACCACCATTTTTTTTAAACCATTAACATATGCTGACAAGTAATATAGCTTGAGTCACAATTGATGGAGAACTTGGAATGCATGGTTTTATATTAGAGAAGCGACTGGTAAGGTTTGGTAACAGACTAATTGCCAACCCTCAGAAAAACAATTTATAAGTTAATACTTTTGTTTGGGCACATCTGCATTTTCTGAATTCTGCCATTTCTCCACATAATGGTTTTTTTATAGCAATCAGAGATGTCTGTCAGAAATATGTAAATGATCCCAGTGTGCGTATTCTCATTTGCATATCTCCAAGACAGACCGAGCTTTATTATGACTTCCTTACAAAATGTAACATATTTTATTGTTTTCAGGAGCATATGACAATTATATTGTATTTCTGTTTAAATAATGTTTGAAGGTGTATCCCTAATAGCATTTCATCAGTCAAAAAATTGACGTGAAGGTAGTTGACAGCTGCAAAGCTCTTTTTACTGGGTATCCGTAACACATGTCAATTCCCTATGTATCTGTAGCATTCTCCCCTTGGTCTGCAATGTAGGCGCCTGGTCATTCTGGGGATGTTTTCTGTGCTATGACTTGAGAAGCAACCGTATATCACTGAGCTTTCCGTAAACTGAAGTCTTACTGTAACGTGTATTGCCCTGCGCTGCGTCGCAGTACTGCTTATAGACTCTCTGAATAATGTGCCTTTGTCAAAACAGGCACAAAATGTTTGTTTTATCATAATCAGTTTTGTATAATAATCTTAAATACAAAAAAATGACTTCAGAAGCAACAGCAAAATCATTGACCACCAAATAAATAGACCACCACAGACCCATTCATACCAGAACTGGCCATCTAGCACACCTGGGAAATGCCTGCTTGGCTGCTTGCTGACATTTCTCCATATACACCCGATCTGTCGCTGTACGTCCACCGTCTGGATATGAGCAGAGAAACATAACGTGCGACTTGTCATATCCAGCCTGTGGCTGCACTTATGTAATTTTAAGCCTTTGACCTTAAAGTGCCTGGGCTGTCTCATTGTCCACAGTCTGGCCCTAGGCCCATTAAAAGGCCTTTTCCATTTGAAACTGTGACCTTATGACCTTTAACTGCCACCTACTGACTTTGGTTACTTTTCAAGTGTTAATAAGCACTGTAGCTTTTTATATGTAACCAACACCAAGAGCTATTTATGTCACACAAGAAACAGCAGAACTACAATAAATATATGTTTAGGATGTAAAATAGAATTACAAGGATTTTAACATGAATCTTGTTGAAGGTTTTGGAAAGTATTATTTTGAACAGTTCAGATTGTACTATCTCACCTGTTTTCATGGGGTTGTATAGATTCCATGATCAGTTTGAGGTCATATAGTCCAAAATGAAGTCCAAAATTATCAAAATGCAAACTAACAAATGTACACTATCTATTATTTTTGTAATATAAAGTAACGCTATGAGGTTAACATCATATTAGTTAGTGGCAACAGGTTTAACATGCAAATCCTAACATTAAACTCTTCTTTTTCCAGGTAAACTTGTTCTTTCTTCTTAACATAGTACTAGTACTGGTCACAAAGTTAAGAGATACTCATCGGACAGAATCCAACATGTACATGAAAGCAGTCAGGGCAACTTTAATACTGGTGCCATTGTTAGGAATTCAGTTTGTTATCTTTCCATGGAGACCAGAAAATCGACTTGCCGGAGAAATCTATGACTACATAATGAACATATTAATGCATTACCAGGTATGATGGATGTAACGTGAACACACATATTTGAAACAATATTTTATTTAATCCTTTCACTAACAAACTCTATGACCAGATATCAGATTATTAATATTAAAGCCTATTTGTTTGGTTTTTTTAACTAGCATTAGTATCGTTTATGCACATATGAAAACGGGTATAGCCGCATTAGCCCAAGGGAAAATTAAGCCTTAAACTGATGATAACGTTTATTGGGCAAGCATAGGTAAAGATATCAGGTTACATCAGTTTTGGGGTATTTTCTTCTGGAATATAAAAGGAGAGACATTTAAGGTCCCTAGAGCTTCTGTATCTTTACACCTTTTTATATGTTGAGAAATTCGAAAAAAGAATTCGTACAAAACAAACAGTTTGTGAAAATGGTCGAAATTCCCTTTTCTGTGTGACAATGATCCCGAACAAAAACATTTAGGTTCCTGTGTAGATTAGAACAGTACTTATATTCAAAATATTTTTTTCTAAAAAGGGACTTATTTTTTTGAAAATGTTTAGTTCATCTGAATTAACTACCAATATGAGTAATTTCATAGAAAAGTCAGTACATGAAAAGGTATTTATAGTGGACTTATGTAAGAAAGCAGAAGGTCGGCCAATGTTACTTTTCATATCTTAAACTGTAATTAAGGCACATGGGCCTGAAAATATGAAGCTAAAACATGCAAATAATAAAACAATTCAGTATAATTTATTAGAACTACATGCCTAAACTGGCTTTATATTTAGAGTTTTTCATGAACGCAGACTGTAAATGGGAAGAACCTTATAACTTGCAGTTCAATTAAAAAAAAACAACTACTGCATCTAAGTGGACATTATGTCACATAGATTGACGATAAGGATGTGATTATAATATACATTTCATAAAGTTATAATTTTTTTTTAGGGTTTACTTGTTGCAACAATATTCTGCTTCTTCAATGGAGAGGTAAGGTTTGTTATTTGTGCGTGCGTGTATATATATATATATATTAATAACATGTTATGATTGAGGACATTTTGGTTCAAGCTCCAAACATCTATGGTGAAAAATATTCTTTATGGAATATTTTCCCCACTACATTCTGGAAACACATTCTAAAGCAGTAGGTGATAAAAATATTAAAAAAAATGTGCACTTTTTTCAGTCTGTTATCAAGTTATGTTTTAGCTTCCAGGAAATCAATTGCCAATACAGTAAATAAGAAGTAAATAAGATGTACCCAGAATTCATTAGGGTCCGATACACAAATGTTATGCAATAATAAACAATGAGCAACTCCATAATACAAGACAAAACAAGTAAAACGAATTTAGATAAACTGAGATTTAATCATTGTCGGAGGAAGAGAGGTTTTTCAGTGAAACCAACCAACCTCAAGCTTCCGATGCACAAACAATCTGATGGCCTTCCTCTTAAAATCTCTTCTCATTGTCATCTCTTGTACAACCATTAAATCCCATATTTTTCTCAATCTGACACCGGACAATGATTGTAGTTATTGATCACTCATTAAAAAAGCCTTTCTAAATCATTCTCACTATCCTTACAACAAGTGATCAATAACAACCTTGGTTATCTCCCTAGCCACCCCAGATGATTCATCTTTACCCATAAGCTCTTATTGACTTTTAGTCCAGTGGCAATCAAGAACTTAAATTATAGGCATAATTCACTGCTTTACAGTTTTATTTATAACCCTTTTTATAATTGAAGATATGCTGAGTTCTAATAACCGGTCACAAATAAGTCTAATGCTAATATTTATGAAGTGAAGTGAAAAGTTTTTCAGTAAGTTTTTATTTGATGGTGTTTTCCCTGTAATTTAATACATAATTTTATTCTGGTTTTATATTAATTTGTTGTAAAACGTACTTTCTGTTATATATAGAGAGTTTGAACTGTACTGAACATTTTAGTAATGCAATAGCCATATTGTGGCACCAACTACTTCTGACCTAAACTGCATTAAACTGGATATTATTTATTTCCTGATTAATCATAGAATGTGCGTCACGATTATGCTTTTCACTTGCAAATACACCCAAATGACTGTGGGCTATTAACCTTTTCATAATCAGATCTTTCGGCAAAAAAAAACATGTTTCAAGACATCTTAAGTCTAAAAATGCTTTTAGAGGTTATAAAAACCTGCTTGGGTATTTTTTAGTTACTTATCAGTGTGATGCAGCCCTACCAGACTGTGAATTGGTTCATCTGTATAGATTACAGCATTATTTGTACAGTTTTTTCCACCAGTTACTGAGAACAAAGACCAGTCTGGCAATTTATTAAATTGCAGGATTGTTTCTGCAAAATTATATTGTTGCAAGCAATTGTAATTTATTAGCAAAATAGTTCCCTCATGAACAGTGCTAGGCGGTTTTCTTTGGTAAATTAAAGGGTAGTAGAAGTATTATTAAACCCTCATCTACAGACACCAGACAAGCCAGAAGGCCTGTTTTTCTCTCAGAAATCTCATGGTACTGCCACAACCACAAGGGATTCTGGGTAGGCGCATGCAAATAAGGTCAGCAATAATAACCTTTTGCCTCTATATCCACTTTATACATGGAAGTATTTGCTTGCTGTACAAGACAGCCTTTAGACATAACTCTGGTAAGAGGTGTAGTAGCCAGACCACCATTCATGGACAGTTTTTGTTTTTTTTTCCTGTGTGGGACTATCCAGAAGGCCAGGGACCAGCATTTCCCCCTTGAACTTCTGTGGGAGACCATCCAGATCCCGCACAAAGGCCAGGGGTCCCAATTGAACTTCTATGGAGGAACCATCCAGACCCTGCCAGAAGGCCAGGGCTCAAACATCCCCCATAAACTTCTGTGGGGGACCATCCAGACCCTGTTAAAAAGCCAGGGCCCAGCAGTCCCCCCTTGAACTTCTGTGAGGAACCCAGGGGTCCCCCTTAAACTGTGAGCACCTTGTCAAATAACAATAAAGCCTGGCTGCTTCAGCCTTAATGGAACTCATCAGCATAAGGGTGTGGTGCTGGCTTAATACTTGAGACTTGAGGCTTGGGGTAGCCAAGAAATACCATTACATAAGTTATGGTGGGTAAAGGTGATGGAAAACCCTTCCACTTAAAATTAAGGGGGTAGCAGAAGCATTATTAAACACTCATCTACATACACCAGACAAGCCAGAAGGCTTGTTTTTACCTCAGAAATCTCATGATGCTGCTACAGCCACAAGGGATTCTGGGTAGGCACATGCAGATAAGGTTAACAATAATCACCTTTTGTCTCTATATCCACTTTATACATGGATCCCTTGAATTTTATAGCACGTTGTACAAGACAGCCTTTAGACAAAACTAGGGTAAGAGATCCAATAGCCACACCATCATTGTTAATGTTGTAAATGACTAATGTAGATGTAAATGGCTGATTTTTAACAGAATATCTTCATAGGCGTACAGAGAGCCTTTATCACTCCCATCACTCCTGTGTTTTAACGGCACGTTGTGTTCGCTAATCCAAGTTGTAGTTTAAAAGGCTAATTGACCCTTTTGCAATTATATTAGCACAGCTAGAAACTTCTTTGTTTTCCACGAAAACAGCTAAATGACCCAAAACCCGTGTGTGTGTGTATATGTATATATATATATATATATGGACAAGCCCTATAATATTGCCCAATAATTCACATGCTGTGCTAAATATGATTTTATTATAGTCAATATATGTATGTATTCTTGCATATGTGGTACATATACTTTATATTTATTTGATTACTGCTAGTGGTGACGGATCTGCATGATGTCTTGAGCCAGAATAATACTATGCCCTCTAACACTGCAAACCCAACAGCCCTCCATACAATCTTAAATATATAAGAAAGGGATTTGTTTGCGTTGTGGCTGGTGCAGTCTTTACTTTTACACTGAACTTATTTGATATATGATAAGGTGACACAGATGAACTTACAAGTGAAATTGGTGCAGGGATGAGTTTTAGAGATGTTGAGCACCTTAAGACGTTGAGTCCCAAAAGAATAGGTTTAAGCCATCCTCACCCTGTGTGAAATCCACAGAGTAACACCTCAAGTGGACACACGATCACTCAAACATACATACTCACATACTCATGTGCATTGAAATACGCATTGCTCATTTTTGTAGACAGTATGTTCGTTTCCAAAGGCCAGTCACCAGTAAAACTGTAATGTTCCCTACGAGGCATACAGGAAATAGAGATTGACTTTTTCACTGTATTCACTGTGGCACTAAAATGAAACCCGCTAACCTGGAATTCATAAATAAATACAGATATGCTTCTGAGGTACAAAAAGCCCTGGAGGATTATAGTCGTGCAGTGGCATAAATTACCCACAGACATAATCTGAATGTTTTAGACATCTGACTTTGGTAATCTTGGATGACATTCGTTTTACTTTCTGGAAAAGGTTGATTCTTTATTTGGAATTAATATAAAGCAGTCTGTGTATGCTAGGATGTGAGGAAGAAAGGGCGTCTGATATCAAAATTAGCCTAGGGATTTCCCAGCCCAGTGAGCTTTCTAAATTCCACCTCATCCCCCAGCACCATTCATGTTGTACATCACTGCATGGTTTTGGACACTTTTAGGGCCGTTGTTCATTGTTTTAATTCCAAGAATCACCTGTTTCATATTTCTGCTGTAAAAAAAACTTCAGATCTTAATAGGTATTGTATTGTTTTCATAACAAGGTTACCATAAATCTACCTCATCCATGTTTAAATTCCCTCACTGTATTTCCTCTACTAGGAGGCTGTTCCACTAATCTGCCACCTCTCAGTAAAGTAAAACTTCTGTACATTACATCTATGCCTAATCAGTACTACTGTTTTATAAGGTCACTCATTAAAGCAATTAAACTGAGCAGGAGAAGATTAGATAACATGCCTAATCTCCAATATCCCCGAATTACTATATAACTTGGCCAGGTCCCTAAATTTACAGCAAGAATTAGATTTAGTACAATTTGTTATGAGTTTTAGCAGTTTCTTTGACTTTTGGTATTTGTCTTGTGTTTCTCATTAAATAACCTTGAGTGCTGATTCGTTGACAACATTTCCACCTTGCTAAATCTTCTTCATGGGTGGACAGAGATCTACCAAGGTTGCAATGTTGCTTATTTTTGTGGTAGAGTAAAAATCAATGACCTCTTCTGCTGCTACAAACGTGCCAAGTTTCTTGTACGTTATTACTTATTATTATTTAAAATACTAATCGCACCAACACAATAAATTAATACTACCCACACTGCAGAGAGAAGGGTTCTTCCATTATGTTGTAAAAAGGTCACCATGACCCTTAGCTTTCATTTATAGATGCTAATTTCAACAAATTGCCTGAATATTTTACTTTATTTTTGAGCTCAGTGAAACAACCTGAAAATAGTAAAATTGGTGCCAGTAAGTATGTTGTTTTACTGCACATAATAATATATTCTAATTGTCCAGAGAAAAGGATTGTTTACGGGATAGTATATTCTAAATCAAATCTTTATCTTCATTTTCTAGGTTCAAGGAGCTCTTAAGAGACAGTGGATGCAATACAAAACACAGCTGGGTCAGAGGCGTCGAGAACACTGCTCCATGCGTTCTACATCCTATACAGCTACGTCCATAACAGAAGTCCCCATTTACCTCTACAATCACGATTCCAACAGTGAACAATTAAATGGCAAATACACAGATGATTCTGAAATCACTGCACTGAATTCAGGGGACTCCTATGAATGATCATTTGGGATAATAACAAAGTTCTGTTCCTTTTTTGGAAACAAAAGCCTTCAACACAAGTCTCAATAAGGTCACTTACAGTAAGGAGCCATGACACAGACTCTGGACATAAGATGAACACCGTATAGCTTTTCATTCTGCTTTGTATTTTTAGATAAATAATAATGGATTCTGCAGCAAAAAAAATCTGGGCATATCCAGAGAATGTGAAAGTAAAAAAAAAAAAAAAAAAAGGTTTTATTAATCAGAGTGACATCAACTCTTCCAGTGTTTTGCCGCTGAAGGGGTTAAAGAGGTTTCCTTAAACATAGTACAGGAGATGGTTATCTAAAGCTAGTTTAGATACAAAGATAATTCTATGCTGTATGTCTTGTTGGAGCGTATCCTTTATGTGCAATTGATGGGACCTTTGACTATAGGTTAAAATACCTACTGCAATGTCTGATTTTTCCTTACATATTAACTATTTATTATTTATGAGGTCATTTGCATAACCAAATTGTCCTTCCTCCAATCAATTCTTTGAAAAGCACAGCACACAGTTTGAAGAATTAGGTGCTAGGGTATGATTTAATTTTTTTTTCTCTTGTTTCTCTTTTTTGTGATGCTTTATATGTTTTTTTTCTCCCTTTATGTTGATTGTACATTAATAACATACACAGTAGATTGCTAGTTAATATAACTTCAATAACATCCCTTTAAGCTAAAAATATTCATGTAACATCTGTTTAGAAATATCATTGAAAATGATGGGGTGAAGTGAAATGCGTTGATTCTGTTACTATGTAATGAAATAATGAATTTGCTTGAATTGGCACTCTTTTGCTAGGAATGAAAGAGTTAAAAAGAATGACTTTTCTTCTGCAGATATTCCTATGTATCAATAACAATGAATAGTGGAAAAACTAAGTCTTTGTATCAATATACTCAAAGTACGGCAGCTTTACAAAAAGATATGTAAGTTATTTTATAGGTTGTATAAAAGAAAGGTTACTTATTTTTCAATATAAGGTTACACAAATGTAATTATCGACAATATCAAGAGGAAAGAAATATTAAAATGGCTCTCAGAGATTAATATATATAATATGTATATTTCTATATTAAATATACCAGTTTTCTGTAAACCTAACTATACTACCATATTATATTATCCTATTTTTGTAAAAGTTTGAAGCTAATTTAATTTTTGTTTGAGATTCAGTCACTTTGCAGCGCTTAGAATCCCGTGTTAGCTTCTGATATTACGTTTTGGTGTTTCAAGTTATTATTTGTGTCAGTACACATTTTCAAGGGCTACAGTATTATAAACACTACATTAATCGGGTTCTACTGTTAAATCTACAGCCATTTAATTGTTCTCATTGTCTATATTAATATATGTTTGAAATCTTTTTAATTACTGCTTTTTTCTTATTTTTGACTGTTCCACCCATTGGAATCCATTGTTCACGGATAAATCAATCTTTTTTGATTTGAATCGATAATTGGTGAATTAAATGAACCAAGTGTGTGTGTGTGTTGCATTAAAAATATATTTTTAGTAATAATATTTGTACGACTATCATACATTTTTTAGATTGGAGGCTAATTTCATATCCATTAATCTGATTGCTAGCAGGTGTCAACTGCAGCTGTTATCATATAAATGATTATGTTTGTATTTAGCACATTAAATATTTATACCATTACATGTAGTAGCTGCTGTGATGTATTTATCTGCATGTTTGTTGTTCATTGTTAAGATCACAAAAAATATTTTCTTGCTGATAATTAAGACTGAGTGAAAGGCAACGAATTGGGTTGTAGATCATTCAGTGACAAACCAATCATTTTTTATTTAAAGAATTAGTTAAATACAATATTTTACACTGTTTTAGTTGTGAAGTATATTCAAAGGCCAAATATTTTTGTTTGATAAATAAAAAGAAAATATCACAATATGGAAATTGTTGTGTATTTCTAGAATGTTCAAAGAAAGTACGCCCTGCTCAATAAGAACATCTGGATTTCTAATAAATAAAAAGGGATTAATAACATGTTTGCTTTAAATTACTTTATATTCTCCCATTAGTACAATTAATCAGACATATACTGTAGTATAACTTTGCCTCTCAATTTAGCATTTTGAAAAACTTTGGAATTTACATCAAGCCCATTGTTTTATCTTTTTAAAGTCAATGAAATTATTCTTGACAACCATGCAAAACTTTCTTACATTTGATTAAGCTAAAGGTTTATTATATAAAATGTTTACTATTTAAATAATATTGCATATTTTTTGCTTACAATAATATGAGAAGTGTTAGCAGATGGTCTGCGTAGTGACTGTGAAAGAATCTTGAGACCAATTGATTTTGTAATAATACAGTAATTATTTTCAGATGCACAAATATGATATTTCCTACAGATGTTGCCAGAATAAAAATTACAAATGTGGATAGTGGCCACAAGGGAGATTATGATAGGTGTGCAGAATATCAGTGGAAGAGACCGGAAACCCCCAGTATGCTTTTACATTATAACACCACAATTTCAAGAGGCAAATATTTACAATACATCTTTTATCAATCATATTAGCAAATCGACAAATATCCTGGAGCATGAATAATTTTGCTTCTTTCCACCAACACTGGGCAGCTTTCAATTTCTGTGTACCGTGACTGTTTATGAGGCAGTCCACCACGAGATCTTGGTCGTAGAAAGATCTCATTACTTGTGCTCCTTCACAGTATTATATATATATATATATATATATATATATATATATAAATGTACGGTTAGTAGAAGCATTATTAAACACTCATCTACAGATATCAGTCGGCTTATTTTTGGATTCTGGGTAGGCGCATGCAAATAAGATTAACAATGATCACCCTTTGCCTCTACATCATCCCTTGAAAGTAATTGCCCGCTGTACAGGACAGCCTTTAAACAAATAGCAAGATCACCACTCATGGACAGCTTTTTTTTTCTGCGGGGGGCCATCCGGATCCCGCCAGAAGGCCAGGGCCCATTAATTACTTTCAAGGGATCCATGTATAAAGTGGATATAGAGGCAAAAGGTGATTATTGTTGACCTTATTTGCATTTTTATCAGCACCATGAGATTTCTACGGGAAAAACAAGCCTTCTGGCTTGTCTGGTGTCTGTAGATGAGTGTTTAATAATACTTCTACTACCCCCTTAATTTTAGTGGAAGGGTTTTCCATCACCTTTACCCACCATAACTTATGTATATGTATGTATATATGTATATTACACCTTTAAAGACACATATCTGTTCAGGGTGTAATACAAAGAACCAAGAAGTATTTTTTAATATGATTTTATGTCCTGTACTGTCAATTTGCCTTTCTATTCAGTGCCCTAGTTTTATTTGCCTTTATATAAATATATAAATATGCAGTAAGATATTTAGCAGTGCCCTCCATGTTATTATGAGTTTTTATATCTGGAAGAATACTATATTTAATATCCCCCTTTTGAGTTGTGTTCTTGTACCAATATAGTCAAGTCTAACCCAAAATCTTGTGGCCCAAACCAGGTAATCGTGACCTCAGACAGCCCCTCCGCTCCTATTGCACCGTGGCAGATCCAACTTGGATTGGAGGCCCACTAGGGAAAGCTCATAAAAGCCCCAATTGATATTAAAGGCAGCCTCTAGCATAATATGCCAGAGTCTGCCTTTAATATCAATAATAGTTATATAATGAAAATTAATATCATATGTAATGGCTATTTTGGCATATTGAATAAAATTGCTTCTTGGTTTTTTGTTCCATGGGTTGGTCCTACAAAAGAAACAGTAATAGAGAGTCGGAAAGTAATTACAGACATGGTGATACATATTGCTCTTCTCTTGTCGTCCTAGATTGTTGACAGATGGAGTGCAGGAAGACTAGAAATCAATAATCATTTGACTGTCATTCCGTAGTGACTTCAGATGGCAAATGGAAAGAAATAAATCTGACCTCTGATTAAAGACAAATAGGCCCATACCATTGCTGGAACTGATTAGTTCTATGAATACTATGCCACTGGTCTCTATCTTTTTATAATTCAGAATACATCTTCTGCTCTTCCAGGTGTCATTTATGCCTAGCTGTTCATGTAAATAAACACTTTTAATGCATGTGTAGGCAAATTTGTATCATTATGGTATAATTTTTCATGTATTCATATTTTATTAGTAAAATAACTAAATAAGGATTTGATTTCATCTTCTTAAACAAAGTGTGATTTTGCTGCAGTTTCATCTAGACAGGCATTTTAACTTTTGTTCTGTGTCGTGTATGATTTGTGCTCCCCTTGCGCTGGAATTTGAGGAGGGCAAAGATTAGTGACCTCTTACCCATGAGTTCATACTAAGGGGTAGCTCTGTTGCTTGGAGTCTAGGTTGTAATTGGCATCTTCAGCAATCAACATATAAAATAGAAACACAGATTTTTACAGCAAATACTTTTACAGCATAATTTTAACAGCATTCGGCCCATCTGGTTTCCTTCTGTAAAGATTCAAACTGTATAAACTTTGTATAAAGAATATCCATAAGCCGTAATTATGTTTAAAGTCCCTTTGGTATTAGCCTCTTCCACTTCTTCTGGAAGGTTGTTAAACTTATCTATCACAGAAATACTTTCTTACGTTAGATCTAAGCCTCCGACCCTATAGTTTTAGATTATGACCTTTTTACTCCCCTCTTGTACTTTTTCTACATTATTTTACATATTTTTTCTTCAGAGAAGCCACACTATCTTAGCTGCTAGAACTTCCGTGTCATGGATACAACCACCACACTACCTCTCACCCTTTCTCCGTGCCTTATGTTTGTCACCCCATTCCCTCAAGATTGTAAGCTTGCGAGCCGGGCTCTCTCCACCTAATGTATCGGTTTGTCTTAGTCGGTCAATTGTTAGAAGTGCTGCGTAAATTGTTGGCGCTCTATAAATACAAGATAATTATAATTACAATAATAATAGTAACAATAGTAACAATATTCAAATGTATATACCCCTCTCTCTTCTTTCCTCCAAGGTATATATATATATATATATATATATATGATCCCTTAGTCTTTCCTTCTAATTTTTATTTCTACAACTTCATTGTTCAAGTGATAGATTATGAGTTTTGTTTCAAAAGAAAGACCTAATGTACTAGTGTCACCCAAAGTCAAGTATTGGCAGTGTTTTTAATTGACGTAGATAAGGGCCTTGAAAGATATTGCTGGTTAAAAGCTAGATTGGTATAATTAGCCTAAATTTAAGAAACTGGGAACAGATAACGCAGTATATAAATGATTAGCCATTCATGATTACTGATGACAGCTCCAAAGATCAAAGTTCAACAAAAATCCCAGGGTGATTATTTAATCTATGCTACAATCACTATGTTAGAAGATCCAATTTAGATCAGCTTATAATTAATGAAGTTCTAATTAAGTTTCTATGATTGCATTAATGTTGCTATTAAACTTTCCTATAGCTGTCAGACCTTGTATTATCTATTTGCATTATCATATACATTATGAAAATGTATTAATAAAAGTGCAAAAAGCTATACTATTTAAATGATAATGTATGAAAATATATATTAATGTAATGGATGTTGTTAACGTGAAACTATAGACTTCTTAGAAACTGTAGTCTTGACTCTGTCTAGGCCTTGCAATTTGGTGGCAATTTCCCATAGGAAGCTCTGATCTCAATATGTCAACAGCATGTGCTAGATCAATAAGTCAACATTCATTTTCTTGTTAGCGGATGATTTCTTTCCCCATTCCTATAATATTTTGTCTGTTAAACCTTTTATGGTAGGTATTAGTGCGCCGAGACAAAGGCCATATTGTGGGCTTCATTTATTGACCCGTCGAAGCTTTAATTGCTGTTAAAGTTGGTGGAGCACGCATGGTTTTCAATTCAGCTATTTCCCGAAACTGAAATAAGGAGCTGCAGAGTCTAGATTTCATCTGCATAAAAAGCTAAATTGAAAGCAATGGAAATTGTCTACGCTGCAATCCAATGGAGTTTACAGGTACTAGTTAGTCAACAAAGAATATATTATCACATGAATCAAAACACAATGGTTAATATAAAGACAATGCCAAAATGTTACTTTTCTTTAATTGTTCTATTCTAGTGTTCTTAGCAAAATATATCTTAACCTAGTTGTGATAATCATTGACACAGTTCATTTGATTCAGGATAAAGTACTCACTTTAGGTACTTACAGATTTAAATAGCTAAACAGGACAAAAATATGTATTAATACAATATTCACAGAAACATTTGGGATAGAAATGCATTCTAGGTGCTATGTCCACAACGTTATCCCACGAAATGGGAGGCGCGGGTGCGCGACGGGGCGTCTATATAATATAAGACAGGACAAAAAAGAAATGTATTTGTGGTACGCTGTGAAAGTCACATTAACACCAAACGTTATATAATACCTTTTTCCATTAAGTAAATGCATTTTAAAAGAATTCAATGACCTATGAAATATCATATTTGCTTTATCACGGATATATACTTCAGAGACTTGAAGGCCAAGGAAAGTTCATAACTTTGAATATTTTTCACCATGACAAAATGTATTTATAGCATCTGCTCTGAAATAGCTGATACATAGTTCAAGAGTAGAACATTCTAAATCATCATGGTTTGTAACATTTCTGCAGTAGAAGAAATAAAACATTTTGCTTCTATTTTTCATTTTTTGCATGTCGTGATGTTCACACGAGTATCTCGTGAGAGTGATGGAGTTAAAGAAATTATGAGATATTAGTCAGGCTAAAGTAACATCATGCAGTGGGTTTGTTGAAGTACAGACAGCCATTAATGCCTCTTTGTACCAATATACCTCTTAGATAGATCCTACAGACTATTAAAACAATCCTAGAACAATTATGGGCAAAGAGCTAAACTGTTCGCAAATTTTCCCAAGTCTGGTATAGATCTGCTTCTATTTTATCTTGGTAAATAACGCCCTATGGAGGTTAGATATAAAGAGCAAGAAAATTAAGCAAGAACGTTAAACTTTCCATTAAATGTTCCAATATTCAAGCCAAAGCGAGCTTTCTACAGAAATAGCTAACGTTTACTCTTAAAGAAGGAGAAGCAAAGAAATATCTGATTTACGTTGTCTACAAATAACTTGATTATTTTTGAACATTGAAACAGGTTCGATCCCTTGGGAAAAAAAGTTTTCTCAGAAATATTTTTATTCAGTTGGATACTTCTAAGTTTTGTGTTCATGACAAAACCAATTAAAAGGAATAAGAGCAAATGTCACTTGGAATCATATATTTAATCTAGATATAATAATGTATTTGTGCTTTTTTGCCTTCAGCCTTATCTTTGTAACAAAATGTAATATAATACTGGACAAGGAACAATAAAACCATAACATCTTCACAAGAATTGTTTTTGTTACTTTTATTTAACTTGGGCTCCCTGTAATACAAATATTGTTAGGTTCCATCTCCTGCCATTTTTCTTGAGGCTTTATTAAAATTGATTAAATGAAATATGCTTTGGAGTATAAAAATATTTATACTCTTTGTCACGCTCAGCACACCAGAGGAGAAGCTGGTGCAGGGTAGGACACTGTGTCCCCCCAAGAGAATGCCTATCGGTCTCAGAAAAGTTCTTTGCCCTCCAACCAGTTCCCCCTTGAGTTGAGCCTTTTGAGTTCAAGCGGCTGTGAGACTTTCAGGAAGCTGAGGTAATCAACATATCAGAGCTGAGGTAGTTGAGTCAGCAAACAGGATAGTCGAGATCAATCCAGGTTAAATATAGGAACAAACAGTAAAATTGCACTAGAACAGGATACACTATGGCTCACATTATTATTTATTGTTTTATATAGCGCCATCGAATTCCGTAGCGCTGTACAATGGGTAGGCAGGACATTACAAGTAGCATGTAACATAACAAATTGACTTACAGAGACAGCAGGTGAGGAGGCCCCTGCTCAAAGGGATTTAGGGTTTATTACACAATAGTTACACATTAATTACACATTAGTTTCTGAGGCTTATATATGGCAGGGAAGGAGAAAAGGCACCATATGCAGATTTAGCAACTAAATTTAAATAGAGCAATGTCACTCTGTTCAGGGCGGCACCTATGACCATTTTGTGTGTGGCGCGGCCGTCAGAGGATTCAGGTGCAGGAGGATCCATCGACACAGGAAGAGGGACGTCCCCGACATCGGGCCAGCTGGCAGGTGACACTCCTACAAATATAAAATTCTGATATTATAAAACAAAGAATATTAATAAAATAATCATAAAAATATTTTTTAAAAAGATTCAATTAAAAGATAAAAACAGAAAGTATTATGTAAATTTGTCACAAAGTATGAAAAAGTATGAGAAAACCAGGAGAGTGAGTAACACAGCGGGCCTCTTGATTGGTCTCTCTTGTGCTAACTAACCTATCAGAACGCACCACAGTGGAGGATCAGGGCACAGGCACTGGAGTCCACAGGAGGACCTCAGCACAGATTTTTTTTATTTGAGAGCGAGCGGAAGAGAGAGTTCAATGGTCATAATTCAACTCTCTCTTAGGCTGTGTCTATTTTCAAGATGTCTGTTAGAATTTGCGGGCGTCAGGGAACCGCTATTAACCCCTTCATGACAAGGCCTGCACATGTACGGGCTCACAATGCATTGTTTTTAATGCATTGTCCTTAAGGGGTGAAAATGTGGAAGACTCTTGGAACATCCGGGACATCCGGGATATCTGCTAATACAAGATACCAAAAAAGTAAAATAACATTCCATAAGTGGTTACAGAGAACATCATTTCTAACAGAACATCAGACTTATATTAGCTAATCTGGCTGTGTCAGATTCATGGTATTCCATCAATCACAAAATCATTCATACCCAAGTAATCTTGTTTAGCCCACGATCCATTAGAACGATTTGCAGTTGGTTTGCTCTGATTTCAAGAAACGTTAAACTATTCACCAGGTGCAAAACTGCCAGATAAAACATAAATTAAAAGAATGCTTTTTTGACCTGCGTAATTCATATATGTTAACTGGCCAAATGCACATAAATCATAATCTCATAATCGCAGCACAGCATCCGATGATTCCACGTCCAAACCAATGCATGTCTAATAAGGTAAAAGCAAACCTCAAATGTATAATTACATTCAGTTATATTAAAACCATTAAATATATATATATATATATATATATATATATATATATATGTATGTACTGTATATATATAGTGGTTACTTATTACAATATCTTTGTGCAAGTGTATCAGATTAACTCGCTTGCCCATTGATATTTTTAGCTAGTAGGAAATGGAAATATTTGGGGGCTTTCTCTTGAAAGTATCAACTCTTCATTAAACATGGAATTTAATTCAAAGACTCAAACAATAATTAGTATTGGTCTTGTCTTAGATTCATCAAAGCTTAATGCCAAAGGTTTAGTTGGCTGATTGGATGAAACTCAGTGTCCTTTCATAAATCTCAGCCTTACAACGTATGTGAAAGACAAAAAACTCTTCTTACAGATAAATTATAATTTCTAATATATGCTGTGTTTTATTTATACATTAGATCTGATTGTTCAACCTATAAGCCAAAAACATGGAACACAATAAATGCAAATAAGATCATGTATGTATTCTATAAAATATTAATACAATTAATAAAATATTAATAAAAGTACAATAATTTATTCTTGTTTAACAATTTTAATTATTGCACATGTTAAAAGAAGGAAACTAAGGATTTCTCAACACTCTTAGTTCAAGGATTCTAGATGAATGTCCACTTAACTATACAATTATGCACGCTAGCACTGTGATACTGCCTGTTCACCCCATACTGAGAGCGATTCTTGGTAAAACTGATTGATGTGTAAAGCGCAGTAAATGATACTGGCGTTAAGATTCAAGCTGAGAAAAATTGGAGCTCAAGAAAATAGCATCTGATCTTTCCACCTGCTCAAAGAAACAGTAAATCATTGCAAGAAAGTCCTCCGAGTCCTCAGTCAAGAATTGATTTAGATTAAGAAGTCTATGATTTTAGCTGGTCTGCATAAATCGAATCCGCTAAATGAAGTTTTATTCACATGCTAGTTTTATCTACAAATAACATTAATGCTGAGATTTATTTTAAATTAGTATCTATGTTGGAATGCATTTATTGTTAATAATTATTGCAATTATGATTGTTAATAAGGTTAAATAATAAATATGCTTATTTCACAGAACATCACTCTTTAAGTGATACATACAGGATGTAATTGTCATTGTTTTGCTATTTAGGTAGAACCTTATAAACAGCTTACACTTTACATAATTATAAACGTAACTAAACTAAATATTTTTTCTTAAACACTCATACACCCTTTAGTAAATATGTCCAATATGCGTGGTTCTACATGTATTGAAATCACCCACAACACCTATGGGTAGGTGCACATAATTTATAATCCAGCAGTAGGATTTACAGTTTCATGCATCTCTAGCATACTTGGTGGGTTATGGCTCTGATGACCCTTAAACATTGTTCTTCTTAGAACCATGGGAATTGTAGTCCAGAAAAGCCAACCACCCTCTTAATATAAATACAAATGTGTGTTCTTTGTGGTGGGGGGAAGCTGATCAGACAATTGTTCCAGCGGGCTGAAACTGCCAGCATGCAGGGGCTATTACTTTTTTGGTTTATGTGTTTATGATAACTGGCAGCTCCCATAGAAGGATTGGACACTTTGGGTCTGTCTTAGGTCACTCGATGTCCACTGAGCAGTATCCCCATACCCTTCATTAGAGGCTCTATGTTTGAATGTATGCATACAACATTCAAATTGTAATAAAGGAGAACGTCATCAATCGAAGGCCCTACCAGACGCAGAAAGGTTTTTCTATAACTGCTAATAGGGAAACCCAAGTGTTGCCAAGTGCTACCTCAACTTGGCCAACAGTGCATTCCATACATTGTTGGCACCCAAAAGCTTAAAACACATTTACCTCTAAAATGCATTTTCTAGACAGTTATTAGAATTTCTAGCCCTTTTTTAAAAATATACATTGTCAGATAAAACATACGGTAAACTGTATTCGCAATTAAATAACATATTCCTAAAATAATTAATATTGCATTTCAGTGTTTGATAAAGTGTTACTGTGAGGTGTGCATCCAAGCACACATATATTACACAATCAGTATTTAGTGAATTTTGCAAAGTTAGGCAGAATATCTGCTTAGAAAGTGTTACAGTGAGTGGCTGTGTAAAACAACAAGAAACTGCGAATTAGCTATCTAAGCTGATCTATATGGGGATGGAAAATTAGAATTAACATGGTCCTGCTTAAAAGTAGAGCTTAATTATTGTCTATAATGCATAATTATTGGTGTGATAATCATTATTTTTTTACTTTACAAGAAAGCCTGACTCAAAGAAGAATATGTATATGATTTGGATTTCTGATAACAGCATACAAGCAACAATTACTCTGTATTTTCCTACCTAGTAGACATATCTTATTATTATAATAATATATAATAGACACCTACATGCCAATACATTCTAGGGATATTTCTGGAGACATAAAACGTTGTACAGCAATGAGGTAAAATTACACATTAGGTTAGAAGTGATACCAGAAGACTTTTCATTCTGTATTGAAAGCTCTTTGACACTCAGTTTTCTGTTGAAGCTAAAATAAAATCTCAAAATCTGAACAAGAGAGGAACATGTTTTTGCTCACCACAAGCGTTTGAGGGTGCAGATTTAAACCATGATACAGCGCATTTAGGTACATCTCACAATCCCAATAACACAACATAAAAATAGTGTAAATATCCTCTTTTATATACTTTTATGGTATGTGATCCTTACCCATGAATTAACTCACCAAAGCTTTATGCCAAAGGTTTAGTTGGCTGATTGGAGGAAGCTCAGTGTCCTTTCATAAATCTCAGCCTTACAACGTATGTGAAAGACAAAAAAACTCTTCTTACAGATAAATTATAATTTCTAATATATGCTGTGTTTTATTTATACATTAGATCTGATTGTTCAACCTATAAGCCAAAAACATGGGGTACCATAAATGCAAATAAGTTCATGATATGTATTCTATAAAACTACAAGTAAGTATAAACTACCCAATACTTGTACAAACCTTGCTTTAGTCTTAGGGGGTTGCAGCTGAACAGCAGAAGGTCAGCGGCAATAAAGCAAACAAACATCTGCTTGATGGGCTTCTCTGATTGGATGATTTCGAGTCCCATGAAGCAGACAAGGAGTCGGGGAAGCGATCTACTGACTACAGAAGGTCAGACACCGCTTTCCAGTCCCCCCTCAGTCGTGAGTCTCCTTTATCTGAATTTTCTTAATTTGAAAACAAAATTCGGATCATTTCGGATAAAGGATTTTCGGATAAGGGATACTCAACGTGTATTTTGTTTCTTTGATTCTCTTTTTATCCATGCTTCAGTTGTAGTTCATTGTTGAGTCACATCATTTAAGCAGAATTGACACAATCAGTGTTTTCTTTTATAACATTTCTTACACAGTCGCTCTTAATGAATGTATGCAGGACAAGACTGGACAGCCTACTCGGATAGTGTAGTCTTGTGAATGAATTTCCAACTGTGATTTACGGGTTTGCACTCAAAAAGGTGCTAGGCCTCCACTGAGGCTCACAAAACAGTTGAGTGAATGAAACGTTGCACTGCATGCATAATTATTTGTATAAAGCTTTCAAGCTTACATAATGGAAGAGTCCTTATGTATACATAAAAAATATAAGAAAGAAATGTTGCATTTCTATATTTCATCATTTTTAGCCTACGTACCTATATCAAATACCAAAAAGTCCCAAATAAAAACATCATGATTTTCCTGTGATTATTTCTAGCCATATCTGCAGGCTTTAATAGCTAAATACATATTACAGAGTGAGACGATACATTGCAGTAACAGCAGCGTAAAAACTACGTGGATGTAGAAAATAATTGTCATGTTTCTGCAATTAAATTTAGAATCTGTCAAATTCTTCATTCTGATCCAGAACACAATTTCTTTCCATGTGTTCTCTGTTCAGAAACTGAATATCATTGTCCGATTGCTTTAAATCCTAAAATTACAAACAAAATACGTCTGCAAAAATGCATCCATAATGTGTTTCTGTAAATCAAAATAATGATTAATTATTAATATTATATTTTATTAATAGAGCAGCAGTAGATTCTGTAGCATTATTATTGCAATAGGGAAGAATACACAATTGCCAAAAGCATTAAAATGAACAGTATACAACATTAACAATACTTTTATAACCATTAGTAGTTTTTTTTTATTGGCACAATAAAAATAAATCAGTTAGAATCAAATCTGCCTATGAATAATTAATTATAGTGTAGGCCAGACTGAAGTGACTGTGAAAGTGGCTATAATAAATCCCTTGTTTACTGAAGGTATATTTTCCCTAAATCCTGAATATTTTAATTTTAGCATAAGCTTGTGTTACTGGGATTGCTTTTTTTCAATTATATGTACTTTTTATCGAGGGCAGAAAGCATTTTCTTTTTATATGTATGGTCCAAATAAAAAGATGCATCATATCACATGATATAATGACAAACCAGACACACTAAAGATTGACAGTGTCTCTTGAGTCTCTTGGACTACAACTCCCACCACCCTCTTCAGTCTGATTCATCGTATTCTTTTTGTTTGATCTAGTCTAGAAATAGATTTCATCATTATGTACCATTTCATCATAAAGGGTGTAAAGGCCACTCATTTTCAGGCATGGTTCATCATTAAAGATGGTAAGGGGTTAAGTCTATGTGATTCCTAATTCAGTGGCATCTAATTCAGCACGGGAGTAGCACAGTGGATTGATTTTCATGCTGCAGTGTGTGTTGACATTAGGTCAATTGTCACTGGTATATTGTGTTGTTTCCCATTTATTTCCCATTTATTTCACCTACAATGTTACATTTCTTAACATTTACCTTGTGAATTCTAGTTGTAATTCAAGTTGTTTTTGTGGTATAGAACTGTACTATATCATTTATACAAATATATATATATATATATATATGTAAATGATATAGTACAGTTCTATACCACAAAAAACTTCAAATATATATACTCCGATCAGCCAAAACATTATGACCACCTGCCTAATATTGTGTAGGTCCCACTTTTGCCGCCAAACAGCCCTGACCCGTCGAGGCATGGACTCCTCTAGACCTCTGAAGGTGCGCTGTGGGCACCAGGACGTTAGTAGCAGATCCTTTAACTCCTGTAAGTTGCAAGGTGCGGCCTCCATGGATACATCCTGGTGCCATGTGTTCTCCAGGTAAGCGACGCACCCGGCCATCCATGTAAAAGAACGTGATGTAAAAGAAAATGTGATTCATCAGACCAGCAACCTTCTTCCATTGCTTCGTGGTCCAGTTCTTATGCTCACGTGACCATTGCAGGCGCTTTCAGGAGTGGACAGGCGTCAGCATGGCAGCTACGCAGCCTCATACAAACTGCAATGCACTGTGTGTTCTGACACCTTTCTATCAGAACCAGCGTTAACATTTTTCAGTAATTTCTGTTGGATTTGACCACACTGGCCAGCTTTGGCTCCCTACGTGCATCAAAGAGCCCTGGCCGCCCATGACCCTGTCGCTGGTTCACTGCTTTTCCTTCCTTGGACCACTTTTGATACCGACCACTGCAGACCGGGTACACCCCACAAGAGCTGCAGTTTTGGTCATAATGTTATCGCTGATCAGTATATATACTGAACTCTCTGGGTTTGACCCGGAGATTGCCAGGTGAGCTCTGCTCCTCCGGTTCTCCAGGTCAAGACCCCAATCCTCCAGGTCGCAGGAGCGGGTTCTTAACACGCCCCGCTCCTCGCCCATTTTTTCCTTTACATGGGGGTGTTTCCCCCGGCCACGTCCCGCAAGGGAAAGCTCCGGGTAGCCGTAGCCGAGAATTTCCCAGGTATGTATATATAGTTAAGACGGGTTATTGAATAGATCTTCTTACCTACTGTGAGTTCTAGACCCTGGAACACGCAAATAATATAGGAAACACAATTTATAGTGTCTGGTTAGAAAGAAAAAAGAAAGTCTCTAGATTGTAAGCACGTTTGAGTAGGGCTGACCTCCACTGTTGTCTCTGTAAGCCAGATTGTTATGTCATATGCTTGTCATGTCCTGACTACCCATTGTACAGCACTACAGAATATGATGGTGCTTTACAAACAATGAATAATAATAATAACCACACCACTGACCATTGGCACAAAGTTGACTTTAAAATGCCATAAATTAATGCATATGATATGATTGAAATGTAATATGTATTATAATAGGTTGAATGATATTCCATACAAATAAATGACATGCGTTGTAAAAGCATCTGTCTATATCCACTCACACCTGTGTCGATCTAGAAAAGCACCGCGGAACAGAATGTAGCACAAAACTACGTTAAATGAAACTGGACTGACATGTTTTCTTATATGTAGCAACTGTTTCTGACATAAGGGCACATCTGATGCCTGAATCTCAGATGGGAATTTTCTGCTTAGTTAATTTAACTTCCTATTGGGCTGCAGGAAATTCCTAGAGTAAAAAAGCTGTTCCAAATAGACATATGGTACTGACAAATACGGGTTTGAAAAATCTAACATATATGTATTCATTAAAGGAAAGTGGCGCTCACAGACAGGATGGTAATACTCTCTATGTCCTATAGATTGTAAGCTTGTGAGTAGGATCCTCTATACCTAACTTATTGCTTTCTCTTCATCTGTCAATTGTAGTTTCATCGTACCTTTTGAAAGTACTTAGATTAAGAACTGTTTCATGAATTGTTAGTGCTTTAATATTAGTAATAATTATTTTTACTATTATTGTTACTAATAATAATAAAAATAACAATAAATAATAAAAATAATAAATAATAAGAAAAATAACAATTTATTTAATAATAATAAAAACTTTTATAAAGTAAGTATTGTGCAGCGGAGCTTGGACATACAAGGTTGTAATTTGTATGTATGTGATGCAGTTTAGTTGAAATGCTGAATTTATATTTCCTTCAGCTTTTAAAATTACTTTTAAAGATAAGATTTTGTGTGCATTCCACAGCCAGGAAAGTGACAGTTTCAAGTATTTAGAGTAAACAAAAACGACTTTCCAAAGATAAGGGCTCACACACGTCATTTTACTTGTATCGCAATAAGATGATCACTATTGTTTTGTTGAATAAGATGGTGCTCAAACTGACAAAAACGTCCCATAGATGCCTTCAGCTATGTTGTTACCAGGGGGTTGCTTGGGCTCCAAAAGATCCAGGGCTAGAGCCCCCAGCAGATTGGATAGCAGTTGGGTCTGCTTTAGGAGTGGTTGCTGCGCACACTGCACATATATATATATATACACACACACACACACAGACACACACGCACACATATTTGCAAAACATTTATTCATTAACTAAACTGATTTCTTCATTTCCAGCAACCTCTGGGAAATATGCAACCAAATCTATCTGGTTTAGACATCCCATTTAACTCTATAGTATGTACATAAGCACTTGGCTGAGCACCCAGATTGCACCCACAGGATTTACCCCGCAACCAGATTGCACCCACAGTGTTCTCCTCTCAGTCAGGGCTCCTCTCAGTCTGGCTCATGTGCACCCTTTATTCATATCAGCCCAAAACAGTAATGCGTATACACACACATTCACATTTGCTGTTACACTTCAACACCCTGGCACACTTAACTGTTTCATGCACACACTTTCAAAACACAAACACACTCTTTCTCTCCCTTTTCTCATAATTTCTCCCCTGTCTCATGATCTCACCTCTCTCTCTTATTATACCTTTCCTCACCTCACTCCTCGCAGTTACCCCCCTTTATTTATTCTCTCTCTATTTATTTCTCCCCTTCTCTTTGATGGACCCTCTTTCTCTTCATCGCTCTTTTCTACCTCTCCCTTTTCTAGTTATCTCTTCGCTTTCTTTTTATCTTTCTTTGTTTTCTTTATCTTCCCTCCTTTCTCTTTATCTCTCCTCATCTTTCTTCCTTTTTTCCCTCCCTACCTCTCCCCCTTTTCTTTGCTCCCCTTTCTCGTTATATCTGTTCTTATTATTTATCACATCTCTTCCATTTCTTTTTATCTATCCTCAATTTCACTGTATCTTTTCCTATTCTCCCTATCTCCCCCACTTCTCATTCTCTTTCCCCTTGTCATTATCCTTCCTCCTTCTCGTTATCTCTCCCCTTTCTCCCCATCTCTCTCCTTTCTCTTCATTTCTCATTATTTCTCTCCTCCTCTTTATGTCAATATCCCTTCTTTCTATTCATCTCTCCGCCATCTCATTATCTCTCTCCTTTTAACATACTCACAGACCCTTATACAAACACACCCATGCTCCCACACACAAATTCGTCTGTGCTCATAAACACACATACACATTCATACTCACAAAGAAACATACGTGTCCGTGCTCACACACACATTGATTTGGGGGTGGTTAGAATCTGGGGTTAAAGAATGCTATAGCTATCGCATGCTTTAGCCACTAATGCATGCTTTAGCCCCAGAGTCTCCGTTCAAGTTTATGAAGTTGAGATTCAGATCTCCATTCCCAGTAGCGACACCACTGGTTGTTATATCAGAACACTGGTGTCTGGGCATGTTTTAAAATGTCTTTAGTAGGACATAAAGTTATTTGAGTGACATTACTACCATTGTCAGCCCTTAAAAACTCAAACAGAGAATGTTCTTGAAGGTTACTGATTTACCTTTGCTCAGTCTTTGATCATATACTACAGGGGGTGTCACGGAGCTGGCTTGTCCAACCAACTACCTCCGTTGACTTGTGCTCCCTTAGCCTGGGACACCACGCTTTCCCCGGTTCCCCAGTCACTAGCCGAGACTCAGTGTAGGGAAAAACCAAACGAAGACTGATTTATTTTAGACACACAGGACTGGATATATCCAGCAAAACACACATTAACATAAAACAAGATATTGGGATACAAACCGCCCCCTTATTCTGCCTCCCACAGAGACAACAGGGGCAGTAACTGGATTAACAATCCAATGGGGGGGGCTGATTTATACAACATAATAATGCACCATGAGGTGGGGGGTCTGATATTAAAGTAAAACAATGGCAGTCACTCCCTGGTTGCAGATCCTGGCTGTCTGCTGGAGATAATCCCTCAGCCAGTGATGAGATGATACTGCTGGGGGTAGCCACAGAAGTCTTTACAAACCCAGGGCCCATAGTCAATAGGGAGGAGGCTGGAAGTCAGGCCTCTCCAGGGGCCCCAGTGATGGAGGGTTCCGTCACAGGGGGTACTTGGGGAAGAGTACTGGATCATGGCATAGTAATTTTAGCACCCACTAGCTTAGTAAAACGTCTATACAAATCAGGTATTTCAATAAATGCCCAGTAAGCCCAAATAAGCAACATATATTATACTGTAATGTGCAAATTACATCTGGAGAAAGACTCTAGTCTTCATCTGCACGTTAATGCAAATGAGAGCTGTGTGATTCCTTTAACTTTTCATGGTGTCCATTTTGCAAATGCATGAGAGGTTTCTGCAGAATCCCCCGTGTGCATTGAGCCCCCCAAGCTGTTTTTCATGTAGGAGATGGGTTAAGTCAAACATTATACATGCAAATAAATAAAACATATTTGTAGATAAAGACCTTATTCATTATTACTTAGTGCATGACATTATTTCTCTTTTAAGCTTTCAAAATTAGAGTGTCTGTATTTCACATGCCTCTATCACTTACTGTAATTCACAAGACAAAAATGGATGGTACCCACCTTTTTCATAGAAAAAGAACAAAAGCAGATATCTGCCCAAATCAATTTTTATAACAATCCTTCTTCTATTTCTCCACATATCTCACGTCTCACTTGATCCATAAATGCCCCATGGGGACAGCGTCATTTAAACTATTTCCTGATTTTGAAATGAGTTGAGTGTTGATGTAATAATGCAGCTTTACTGAAATACATCTAATAAAAATTGTGCTTACCAGAGAATCTGAAATGAAGATATTGTTCAAAAGCCAAAAAGGGATATATATGAGAAAGTAGAAATGATAATACAGAGTACAGTTCTGTACAAGTCTGGAAAAAAAGCACATCGCAAAGTTGATGTTTGGATGTTTGCATTAAATTGTAAATCCTAGTCATGCTAGGCCTAGGATGGCAGGTCCAGGAGCATAGCAGGTCCTCCCACTAGTCCACCAACCAATTTGCTTAATCCTTAAAGGATCTGAAGTCATCCTAAAGTCAGAGACCCATTATTAAGCAAGGATTTCAACTATGTCACCCTAGATAGAAATACTCATCGCCTTAAAATATCCATTAAGCAGGTAGTCTAGCTGAATATTGGGGAAATTTGTAATCCATTACTCTTTGTTTTAGTCCTTACAGCAAATACGGTACACTTTTTATATCTCTTTAACTCTGAAAGAGCTCCTGGGACTCCTATCGTCCCTCCACTTCCCATCCCCATCTCCTTCCCTCATCCTCTTGAATGGAGTGGATAAATACCTCGCCTCCAGGATGGGGTTCTCCTTTCTGCAGGACTCTGCCCATCGTTGTGGTCTTTTGGTGTCTGCAGTACGTCCCACAGAGCCTTTTGCCTCATCCTTGTTATGCCCCCATGCACCCATTCACTGTCACTGCAGTTGTTCCCCTCTCTAACTGCTTGGAACAGTGACTCTGTTTGTACATGTGTGAGGCTATCTCACCTGCTCCTGAACTTCATCACCTGCGGTAAGAGACTCCGACGTTACAACTTTATATAAAAAATGATTACATTTTCTTTGTACAGCACCAGCAGATTCTGTAGCGCTATTACAAAAAGGAAGTGAAAACTAACAATGTATGAAGTGGACAATAACATTAACACACATTAATAGATTGTAAGCTCAGAAGACCCTCTTCTCCTTGTATACCTTATATGTTAATGTGTATTAATGTTATTGTTAAATTGTATATTGGCAGTTTTAATGTTGTTGTTTCTTCTCACTCTCCCGCATAGATATATAATTTGGGGGGGTCCACTGGTGCTCTATAAATAAATGTAAAGTTAAGATATACAGATAAAGAAGAGGACTCAGCTCTTGTAAGCTTACAGTCTTTTAGATATAATGATTAGTATTGGGTACTAATCAGAAATGTTACAGTTCCCCCACCTGCCCTTTTTAGCACAACTGCC
Source organism: Spea bombifrons (assembly GCF_027358695.1). Lineage (NCBI taxonomy): Eukaryota > Metazoa > Chordata > Amphibia > Anura > Pelobatidae > Spea > Spea bombifrons. The sequence goes on along the minus strand of NC_071091.1, from coordinate 16,606,155 downwards.
CCCTTGAGTGACCTCAGCTCTCTACCTGACCCCCCAGCTCCCTTCTGTTCCATCACCCGCTTAACTGCCCTCATAATACTGAAATCACTTTGGTTTCCAAGCTGTCTCCCACAGAGCATCATTGCAAAAAACATTACAGATAGAAATTTCCTTGTTTTCGATGAGAACAAACAGCTAAGTGTCCCCAAAGTTTCGAACGGTAGTGTGTAAGATATATATATACATACATACACACATATGTATCATACAAAACATATTGTCGTGGTTTCTGCCTGTAATAAGACTGTATTCTAATACATTATTCATTTTCTTGATGATACTTTGGTCACTATGACCCACTCGCTGTTACTGTATAATGGTGAGCAATTGGATTAAAACACCCCAAGTTTCATTTCAACATTCTGAATAGTAATATAAAAAATATTATAAAGCTAAGATTTAATGTACTGAAAAATTGGATCTGTTCCCTTGGTTTTAAATTGATCGGTTTGCATAGTTTTGTTGTAGTTAAATCAGCATGAGATGCAGAATGTTCAAATAAATAATAATAGATAATGCACAAATAAAGATTTCACAGCACACTTGGATGAGATTACTTGCCCATAATAAGGATGGCAAAACAAATCTGAGTTATTTAAAGCAAATTGAAGGAATATAAGAAAAGTGATGGATACACTGGTGAGAGATTAGGGAGGAACTGACTTTGAGAAGAGGAAAAACAAGTATCAATGAGCTAAGATTTTATAGGAATTACATTTTCAGGTAAGGTAAATTGTGGTATTCTTGTTTAAATTAAGTTGTAGAATTAAGGGGTCTATTCAAAAAGGGCTAAGGTCACTGAGATGAGTTTAAAGAATAAACCCAAAGATGTCTGATTGACAGACGTGTTTTTTTTTCAGTTTATTGGTAAATTAAAGGGTATAGACTGAGCCAGAGATTATTTATTATTTAACATGTGTCCATATATTCTTATAATATTATTATGTATTATATATTCTAATATGTCTAGTGGCTGGATATGTGTATAAAATATTATATACATATTATATACATTATGCATTTCTGTAATCATTTTAATAAATTCAGATGCTCTACCATTTAGCATTATATCATAGATCCATAAATTAGTGTTTTAAATAAATATTTAATTTATATATGAATATATTTAATTATTTAAACAGATTATTAGATTAATTTTTAACAGTAACATTAGCTTTTGAGAAGAAAGTGTCTTTTTAAAGCAATTCCACTTTCCTTTCTGTTGTCATGAACTCAATTCAAGTCAAATCCATATTGATTACTAAATACATAATGCATCAGCTTCATCGTATAATGAATATTTATACTATTCAAAGGTTAAAATTCAGTGTGTGCCAGCATTCTAGCCGACAATGAGACCCTTACAGCTTCCATCACGAATGGCGCCAGAATTCTTTTGTTTTCTCAATCAGCTTAGACCAGCCTGAAATGTGCTGCAATTCTCATTTCTAAATTTCAATTATTTCTATTTACTTCCAGCTGATTTTTTATTTAGCAATTGTAGCAGCACTCCAAGGTCTCTCATCCACAGTAAACACATTTTTCATTTTAAAGAGGGCCAGCGGTATTTTACTGTGACATAGATAGTAGACAGTATTGTATGTGTTTTGAACAAGTACCCTCACAAATGGGTGAGCCAAGGGTAATTGTCATCACATTTACATTCAAAAGAGGCCTGATAAGGTCTGGTACCTTTCTCCCACTATGTGCCAGATAGACAGCGATGTATCCTGGCCTAGGCCGACTAGGCCAATGCCAATGGCAGCAGGTCAGCAGCTCCTCTGCCACAAAACTGGGGACACATTGCGCACACAATGGGCCGTTTATATGGGAAATCTCTAATCCACCCAACTGGCCCATTTATACTATGATGTAGAGCCCTGCGCGGGATGGCTTTTTTAATCCCGCTCCCGCTGTTTTTAATCCCGCTCCCGCAATGTGGGTGTTCCGCTCCCGCCACATTTGTGGCCAATCACGCCCGCCTCCTTACCTGATTTCCCGCGCAGTCCCGCAAGGCTGCCCTCGAGCTGTTCCCTCACAGCCTCTCTTCTCTTGCTCCGCCCAGGAATAAGGCGTTGTCACAGGAAGTGACATCACATCACGTGACTCCATTTTGTTCCTGGGCGGAGCAAGATAGGAGACACTGTAAGGGAGCAGCAAGAAGGCAGCCTTGCGGGATTACCGGGACCTGCCGGGACAGTGCCTGACCGCCCGCACCCGCAAGTTTTTTGGCGGGACCCACCTCCCAATGCAGTCCTCTACTATGATGGACTGTGCATGGCAAAGACAGCCTTCATAGGATGATGCACCATAAGATGATTTATGGGGGGCATGGAAGGGATGTTGCTTTAGACATCCCATTACCTATAAAACACTCCTTTAGCCTCTGTATGTATCACACACCCGTTTGGCCCTCCGTAATCCTACAGCTCTTCTTTCTTGCCTTTATTGCCACCTCACCTTGTCACATTGTAACTCACAGTTTATATATATATATTTTTTTTTTAATTAACCTTTTTGCTTATTATTTATAGTCTTTCACCATTTAGTTTATCCAAAATGTATTTAATAATATTATTTGCTTATTATTCATACAGCTGATTCTGTAATGTCGACATCTTTTTTCCCTGAAATACGTATCATTGAACTATGAATTTATACTCTATATGGAAAATCATAGCAGTGTGTAGTTTTTTAAGCCTGAGTCCAGCTGTACTACTGTGTGTCATAAGAGAATACCGGATTTTAATAAATGACCTCTATCTCCTTAAAGGGCACACATTTTTGCACAAGACTTCTCTCACATCTCCGTAAATGAGCATTGTAGAAATTTCCCCTTTATAACCCATTTGAGTTACAAATTAATGGATGTCTTGAAACCCATTCTTCAGTTTCACTGAGTTGACAAGTAAGCAGGCTATGATTTATGTTCACTCCTCAGGATTGCATGGCAGCGTTCAGTTCAACTGGTTCTAAATGTCTGCTTGCCTACTTCAGTTTTATCAAAAGTGCTTATTGAAAGTTGGATGGAAGAAATAGAGTCTTTTAACGTCTGATACATTACAACATACAAATAAAAATGTAAAGTTACATAAAGTTTTGTGACCTTTGCGGTGTTTTCTTCACATGTTTATCTGTGCTGGCCCAATGAAAGATATCAACTTTGACTCAAAAATTAATTTTCTCTTGTTCTAATACGGTTGTATCCATATATCCATAAAAGCAGACATCCAGTTAGATAAACTGTTACATCTCACCCCTTTTGAACGCAGGACCTGGTGGTTCTATTATCTTCGTCAAAGTATTTCCTGGAACTCTGGAAAACACAGGCCTACAAATAAATTACTTTCTCAGAAACAAATGCCTTTGTTTGTTCCTGAAAACTCTGGTTCCTGAGACTATCTGTGCTTATTTGACGTGGGCTGTTTGGACTATTCTATGTTTCTCCTGTGATTGACCTAGACTTTTGCTGATTATGATTCCTGTTTGTTCACGTTTAAAGTTAATGTTCCTGGGTATGGTTTTGGCTACTCCAGTTGTCACCTTCTTTACCCTGAGGTGTTCCTCCTTTTGTGGATTTCTGGTTTCTAGCACCCTTGGACCCCTGGTGCTTGTGCCTTATTCGTAACATAAATATATTCAGCCAAGCTAATTTAAAATATTATTCGTTTTCTCGTTTCATGTTTTTCATTTATGTTAAATCATGAATTAAATTTCAAAACCTACGCACATTAAATCAAGTGCAGTCAAAAAGTTACCCTATATGAGGCTTTCCTGAAATAATGGGCAAACTGAAATAAACAAAAATATATACAAAATATATAACCATAAGTGTAACTTTATATAATTTAAAAAAAAACAATGATTTGAGTTAAAAAATACATATTGTAATAGCAATACTTCATTACCCTCCCCTAAAACTGCCCTGATTAAGAGGTTGACGAAATTGTGTGAAGCTCCAGGGTGTGATGTCATATCCCAGTGAGCTGATGCCCAAATACCACAGAGCCCTGTGCCGACTAACTACAGAGTTCTGTAGTTAAGCAGACCAAATATCAGAGATCAGAGATCTCCACATTCAGTCCTTTGAGCCAGGATCCCAAAATCTCAATTCGAGGCATAGACTACAATTCCCCTGGACCTGCCATCCTAGTCCTGGCTGGCACACGCTGGGTGCACCATACTCTACCTGTTGAAAATGCACATCACACATCTCAGCATTTGTTATTCCATATCTCCTGTGAGTCTTTGCTTTTAGTCGCACAGTCCCGTAGTCCTGGGTAGCTACAGGCAGTATATCATAATGGCCACCTTATGAAGTTATGAAGCTAAGTGCTCCTATGTGGCTCATACTAAAAGGCAGGTAGGTGCCCATGCCTCTAGCCTTGCCTAGTTTTGTTACTGGTCCCTCCCTTCCCCTAAGCCACAACCAAAACATGTTGAGGGGTATGTAATAATGTGACAAACAAAGCCTCACACTCCAAAGGCAAGTAACTTGCAATTTAGTTTATTGTAATAAAGTGCCAGTGAAGCAGATACAGGAAAAAGGATAGCGGTTTAATGGGTTTCACGCTTGAAACAACACCTACTCAGCGGTTATGACCATAGATTTTGTTTAAAGGAGGTGCGTTGGGTCTCGGGCACCCTTCACTGGGGCGGATCTGTAGAGGTATGCTTACCGGTAGGGGCTTGTAGCCTGTGAAGTATTTTTTTTGCTGTTCTTAAGTAATAATGTGGACTGTACAAGCCCAGCTGGCCAAGGTTCATGTTACATTCCCACGTTACGTTCCATTCACATTCAATGTATTCACTAATGTGAACTATGGTGAAACTGAATTGAGCGTGGTCAATTTCCATTGTTTTTCTTGTGTATTTGACATGCTAACAATGGTGATATTGTAAATATAAAAGAGAAAATGAAAAGTGTGCAAAGCATTAACACACTAAAGTAACTCCAGTCGCATTACTTTCAGGAACTTTGCTTGAGCACCTTCAAAAATTGTTAATTTCAGTGTTTATAATACTTTGCAGGAAGCCTATTTAATTTCTCTGTATTGTTTAGTTCCAAAACCATTGACACCGTAGAATTATTCAGCGTCTGTTTGTTTTTTCCTTATTACATTTTAGGAGAATAAATTAGGAACAGCACAAAAATGCAACAGCTTGTACTTGTTACGATTCATCTTGAACTTGTAATAATTAAATTTCGTGAATGTCTCTGCCACTCTGTAATTTTGACAGCTTTTGCGGAAATTAACGTTATGACTTAAAATGCATTAAGGGGACTAATTAAGAGCAAACAACTTTTCTATATCCTGGTGCTTGTCAGAGAGGAAACTGTGATGGTTTTGATGACCTACTTATAGGAGGAAGAATGCCAGAAAGTACATAAACTTCTTGTAGATGAGAAGACACCTTAGAATTACAGTAATCAGCTATCGTGTCTGCAGCTCCTGAGGTATGTCCCGACCCTACTTATTAAGATAAGTATGAAACTGTGTGTATAGAGTGGCCTACTGCATGAAGGCCACCATCTTGTTCTAATAATTGGTTCTATGGTGGGCAGGGAGTAGGCAGGGAATGGATGTGCCCAAAAAACAATTCCTTGGCCAGAGAAAGAAGAAAGGAACCCAGGCACTCGGAGAAGCAGGCCTTTACCTGAAGACTATTGGTCAAATCCATACAGTTCCCACATATGTATGCGCTTTGTGGCGGATGTATAGCTAGACTCTTAAGGTTTTTCCTTGAGGCCCAAGGAGGGTCACAGAAGATTACCAGGACTCTAGTGCAGACTTTGATCTAAGGTAGAAAGAGTAGTGTTTGGTTCTGTCCATTTTCCATCCTGGATCTGCCTTTGGTGCTCAGCCCGACCACTGTGAGACGCTATTCCACCTCCGAAGAAAAAAGCGATAAGATATTGCCATACAGCTATCAATTTAAGATGCAATAACTCACCATCCTGCACATCCATTGAATACAGGGATAGCAATATAAACTAAGCAAATTAAAATAAATTCCTCCACAGAGTATGTAAAGGATTATATTTATTTGTTCATAAATGTAATACAAACCATGGCTCTGCTTCATTAATCAAGCAAAAGCCGTTAGCAGAGAAATTAATGTATGAATTTGTCAAACTGCTGTAACTCCAAATCTGTATGTGTTCGGATATTTGTTCATAAATATTTGCAAAACACAATTTATGCCAATAAAATATTATTGCCATTAGTTCTTAAATGTTAGCACTTCGTTTTAAAACTTAAATGTATGCTGATTTACTCAGCACGGCTTTGATATATAACTATCTTGTATCCAACGCCTTTTCCGTCCATTAAATACTTTTCTAGCCACGTACAAAACGCAGAGCTCTAGGTGGAATTAAGTGAAAAGACAAAAGAAATCCAGACCACAAAAAATAAAGAAATAAAAGCAGAAAATCTATTACATTCAAGATGTGAATGAAACGTCCAAAAGCCCTCTTCATATAGCTGTGTGTGGGGGAAGTGTTTGGTATTAAATTACTGGTATATATCTAAAAAAAACCATAACTGTGAGAATCCAACCCAAATGCGGGACTGATGTTATTACACTACCACTGATAACAGAGCAGAATGCATATAACAAAGGTTCAATCCACCCACCATATACACTTTAGTGCATATTGTACCTGGGCGACACCTAATATCTTAGCATTTTTGCATGTAGATACAGAATCCTCTCTAAACTTTTGCTCTTGATTTCCAGGGAATGAAGACACCGATGTACATGCACAGAAAGTGCTCCCATTGCGGGCAAGGTTGTTTGAGGCAGTGGAGAGTCCCGTTAATGTCTCTCTGTAGCTATCATTACTAGCTTTTCATTAAACACGGCAATTAAAGGCCAGTGTTTACATTTATCAACTTTTCTCTTTATACCATTTTATATAGGAGCCACTTATATTGAAGTTTTATTGACCAATACCGCTAATATTTAATATCCCGAAGATTTAGTGATGTAACATCTTTAGTTGGTGCAGATGTGCTGCTTGTGTTAGTTTGCGTAGTGTTGTATTACACAAACTCTTTCATTCTTTGATCTGTTCCTGAACAGAAAAAAATGATAGAGAACCCTACTGCTCCATTAATTACTTACACATGCTTGACAAGCCCATGTTGTATCATGATAAATATTAGCAGCTAGTTTTTCCATAAACATTTCAATAAAAATTCAGTGTTGTGTGGCTCTTCTCTCCTGCTGAATTAATTAGTTGATAGAATCAGAAGCAAGACCATGGAATTTAATTATATCCTCTGGTATTATTCAAACTGTTCAAGCCTGAATATGTAAACTTTTTTTGGGAAAATTGATTTAAAGGGGGAAGATTTTTTATTTTTTTTTGCAGAGTCTATGTTTTAATTTTGTTATTTATACGAGCAAACGATAAAAAGTAATAGAAAAAACGTAACTAGCATTGTTCAGCAAACTTTTTTTTTTTACATTGAATTTAAAGTGATGTCTGAGCTTAACATTACCAAATGCATTAGGAATATAGATGCGCATCTGTTTTTACACACACTAAACATATACTAAGGTATAAAACAAAAGACGTTCCCAATGGTCACCAGCCGACATTGTTCGCTGAGCCAGTGCTGAAGTTGACTGGCCGTAAGTATTGGCTTCGTAGGTCATCACTGGATAGGTCCTGAAAGGGTAAGTGATTATCTTTTTGCCCACAGTTATGGACCATTTGAATGCCAAGAGGATGTAGAGACTTAGAGGTAGGGGGTAGAAAGCTTCTTACCCCTCTATCCCACAAGGCAGGGATGGAGGGCCGAGATTTGCGTGAGATGGGTTGGACACTGTCAGTAGGAGTGCAATTAAATCTTCACCACGGAATCAGACATTAGGAAACATTATTTCACAAAATGCTCTGATCAAGCCATTGGTATAGACCAGTGATGGCGAACCTATGACACGCGTGTCAGTGGTGACACGCGTAGCCATTTGGGGTGACACGCGCAGGATTTCCTGCGATTCATCCTCGGCTCCTGCACGGCCGCCGAGGATGAAAGATCCTTTCATCCTCGGCGGCCGTGCAGGAGCCGAGGATGAATCGCAGGAAATCCTGCGCGTGTCACCCCCCCAAAAAAGGGGGGGGCGGGACGTGCGTTAGCGTAACTAGCGGGGGGCGGGGCGGTGGAGGAGCAGGCTCGCAAGGGAGCGGTATCGGAGATCTTTAACAGACCACCGGCTCCCTTGAGTGATTTTAAGCCGGTTCAAGGATCTCTTGCGATCCGCGCGGCAACAGCTGTTGTGCGCCGGGGTTTGTTGTTAGATCCCGGCGCACAACACTGAAGCCGCGCCCACCGCTGTCCGTGCCCTCTGAACCCCGTGCCCTCGGAAGAAGAACTGAAGAAGAAGAGGAGCGAAGAGCAGGAAAAGGAGCTGTAAGGAGAAAAGAGGAAAGGTAAGAAAGCATACAGTGAGAGTGGATTGGTGTATGTGTGTGGATTGGTGTATGCATGTGGATTGGTGTATGCGTGTGGATTGGTGTATGTGTGTGGATTGGTGTATGTGTGTGGATTGGTGTATGCGTGTGGATTGGTGTATGCGTGTGGATTGGTGTATATGTGTGTGGATTGGTGTATGCGTGTGGATTGGTGTATGTGTGGGGATTGGTGTATGTGTGTGGATTGGTGTATGTGTGTGGATTGGTGTATGTGTGTGTGGATTGGTATGTGTGTGGATTGGTATGTGTGTGGATTGGTATGTGTGTGTGGATTGGTGTGTGTGTGTGGATTGGTATGTGTGTGTGTGGATTGGTATGTGTGTGTGTGGATTGGTATGTGTGTGTGTGGATTGGTATGTGTGTGTGTGGATTGGTATGTGTGTGTGTGGATTGGTATGTGTGTGTGTGGATTGGTATGTGTGTGTGGATTGGTGTATGTGTGTGGATTGGTATATATGTGTGGATTGGTATATATGTGTGGATTGGTATGTGTGTGGATTAGTATATACGTGTGGATTGGTATATATGTGTGGATTGGTATGTGTTTGTGGATTAGTATATACGTGTGGATTGGTATGCGTGTGGATTGGTATATATGTGTGGATTGGTGTGTATGTGTGTGGATTGGTATGTGTTTGTGGATTGGTATGTGTTTGTGGATTGGTATGTGTTTGTGGATTGGTATGCGTGTGGATTGGTATATATGTGTGGATTGGTGTATGTATATGTGTGGATTGGTATGTGTGTGGATTGGTATGTGTGTGGATTGGTATATATGTGTGGATTGGTGTATATGTGTGGATTGGTATGTGTGTGGATTGGTGTATATGTGTGTGGATTGGTATATGTGTGTGGATTGGTATGTGTGTGTGGATTGGTATGCGTGTGGATTGGTAAGTGTGGATTGGTAAGTGTGTGAGAGTGATGGGTGTTATGCTGTACCATTTCCAATGTATTTTTCATTATATAATTATGCTCTAAAGTACATCATAACTCCCATCACTCTATACTGTTCCATACAGTGGCAGAGCTGGGAGACAGAGGCCTTGCACCCCCACCGCAGGACTCCTGAAAGGTAAGTAGTTACTAAGCAGGTATGTTAAATAATTTGTTTTTGGTTTATTAAATACAATTATATATTGCAATGATACATTTTTGTAGTTTAAACTATAAATTGCGCAAAATTATGTTTTTTTGTCGAAGTGACACACCACGCGAGTTATGCTCGATTTTTTGCCGATTTTTGACACACCACGCCAAAAAGGTTGCCCATCACTGGTATAGACAGACGTTATGCTGGAGTCAGATCATATAAACTTGAGTAACTTAGAAATCGAGGACAAAAAGTACAATAAATCAAGTAATAACTGATTGCAAGAGCCAGGTTCAATTCATGGTTTTTATCTCGGATTTGAAAATTTCTCTATAAATGCCAAAATTATAATAACTTGTACAAAGCAGCTATCTACAAAATGTACTGTAAGTAATATATATATGCATTTTTCTTCTAAAAAACTCACTTCAGATGTAAGCAATTGTTTAAAAGGTCACGGTGCTAGAGAAATGTCTTCTCGTTGTGCATATCCAGTGTGATTTACCCTTTGGTCTAACCGTCTCTAGAAGTGTTCTTGTTGAGGTTTGGCAGATCATCACTTTCAGAGCGCAAACCGTCGCTCTCCAAATTCTGAAATGTAAGTTCGTGACCCATGCTGCAAACAGCTCGGTTGCCTTCACGTCTATGATATTCATGTCCCCATACAAAGCAAGTGAAAGAACACAAAGGAGAAATCCTGCTTTAACTTTGGAACAGAGAAAAGGTAGGTAGGTAATATAACTTGTCTTAGACTTGTGCCCCTCCCTGATAAAAAATAAACCAAGCAGATTTTAAAATATATATTAGAATGTATAATAATATAATGTATTTTCCTATCATTGAACCCTGCTTATCTAATGTTACATTTTTCCTAGGGAAGAGAATATGGTAAATCCGAGACATCTGTAAACAACACCATTCAAATGTCAGTCAAAATGCACACAAAATGTGCATTTTGTAATGGATCTAAATGTCCTTACTAGGTGCCCAAATCAAAGGGCCCTTTGGGGAGGGGGGGTTGTTTAACAAGGGCTGCTGGGCCTGTTTGCGCATCAGAGCGGTCGTCAACTTACAGGTATATCTAGAGCAAGGGCAGGCAAACTTGCTTAACATAAGAGCCACATACGATAGACTTCAGATATTAGCCGCAAGACATGCACATTGCCGCAAAAATAATATAAATATTAAGAAATATGCGTAAGGAATATTATTTATAAACTACATATAGGACTGTTAATATTTATTAGAGTAAATAATCACAAAGTACACTCACGCTCTCTCACATACTGTCACTCACACTTACTTTCTTATTCATATTCTCACATTCACTCTTACTCAAACACTCTGCTCTCTTCATCTGCTTTTCCCCGGTATCAGCTCCGGTTACTGGGCCTTCCGGAGCGCTTCCTCTGCGCACACCCTCTTACTCCCTGGAGGAACAGGTGAGGGACTGTCCATGTGAAGTGTGCTGCGGCTGCCCTTTTGCAGAATAAGAAGCCATAATAATAACACAGAAACACTTATATCTCTGTCTGCCATATTTAGACTTCTTAGAGTGCTTTTAGAACTGCTATATTTCCAATTACCATGGTAACACACTTATATATTTTACAGGAGAAGTGGGCAACATAAGGCTGGGAGATTTATAGATGTCCAACATGGAACCCCTTAAAGTTAAGGAACTCAAAAGCCAGTTCACTAAATTTATTTTTCATGGTTTCTGGAGCTTGAAGTGGTTAACATTTTGCTAACCCGGAGCATAACTTTGGCAAGCACCCCTTCTTTAATTATTGTCCTTATTAATGCGAGATGCTATATATATTATGTATGTAAGTGTATTGCATGTCATATGCCATTTTGTTTCACAGACTTTACAGGATGATACATTGACTGGAGAGAATACTCTCTCTGAAGTTAAACACCTACTTCTTACACCTTAGCAGATATCCCCCAGAGAATCTGAAATGCAAAAAGACTGTTTCCAACATTCAGTTCATTAGTGTTTTATTCCACAGTCATGTTTTATATTTACATTTTTACTTTAGATTTGACAGCTCAATTTAGTTTAAAATCATTGTGGCACAAACCTAGTATACGCATGTGCAGTTAAATGCAAGATGATACTAAAAACAAAATCTCAGACGCATAGGTAAAAAAACAAAACGAAAAACTAACAAACCACAAAACATGTTATAAGGATGCCTGATCCCTAAAACAATTAAACAGATTTTGATTTTTCATTGGGAAAATCCTATTAAATAACTCTTCGAATTATGTTTTCCAAAATATACAGATTTTTTGTTTTATTTTTTTAATACAGGAAAGCAATACCAATTTTACAGCAGTGAAGTGTTGTCTGACGCCAAGGCATGTGAGTCACACAGTATAGCGATCCCAAAAAGAAATACAACCTACAGAAGCTATACTATTTACTAATCTCACTGAAAGCATAACATTTTATTGATCTTCAGAATTTTCTTTAAAGAGAAAATATCATAATGGCTTAATTTGTGCATCAATTTTGGTAAAAATCTGGTAACTTCAAATGCCGATTTTCTCATATTTCACTTTAAAATACTAATTATATTGGCGTAGCCAACAGGACTATAGTCGATCGGTACACACGAATGCATTGTAGATAACTTAATCTGGGCTACATTTTCAATTCATATTTAATATTGATTTTAAATGGAAACTGATCGGGAGAAAATACTTACGTGTATATGGAATTTTTTTTTTTAAGTGTTATTGTGCCTTAGAAATTTAATAGCCGAGTTCCAGTTCATTTTGTTCTGAAAATATTGTTTGTGTAAAGCTCAGAGAAACCATGTACAAAAGAATGAACAATTCGCAGAGCTCAATGCAGTAACCACAAAAGACCACTAGAGCATAAACTACGGCTACGCTCGGCATGGGTCTGGACCCGGGTACACAGCATACCGTGATTCAATAATAGAAGAAGGGAAAAATTACCCACAATAGCAGCCAGATACTAACAACTGCCGAACAATAAAGCAGAGAAATGATGTATTCTGCATCTGCCAGCAATAATTGTTGTGGGTCATTTTCTTGCTTCTTCTACTAAAGCTTAGATGAGTCCGTTACTGTGCAGATACCACATCAGAGACGCATTCAGAAAGAATACACCTGGCGGTATCACTGAATAAATCACACGATATATTACTATGGCAACAAAGCAGTGTCCTTGCGATGGATTCCTTTTAATCATATGAATGACTGTCAAGTACACTTTTATTGTTCTTTTGTATACAATACGGAGAAGGTGCAAGCCATGACAAGGCTGCAAATGGAATGGAGTTCGAAGTGAATGTTATGGACGGGGTTCAGATTTCTACACTTTCAGAGATTGGCTTATTTACAAGCAATAAATCACCGCAATACACATATAATACACATATAGTACTCACATATAATACGTTAAACTGAATGGACACTCCAATATAGAATAATTTATTTTTCCTAGCAGTATGAGATCTTTAATAATCGTTTTAAAAAGTATATAACCAGGAGGGGAGAGTACATTTTGCTATCACGGGCAGCTTTTATACGGAATAGAATAGGACAGGACAAAAGCTTCCCCTAGCAGCCAGTGTATTTAGAGACTCCAACTAAGAGTCTCGGGAAATTCCTAGGAGTTTACTATATAGTTATCTCTCTCTCTTGGTTTGCAATTTTTCTAGAAGAGCCTGATCTGACGGATAATATTTTTTGAGCATTAACTCTTTAAACATCCGAAGAGATAGGTCTAACGGCTAGATGGAAAAAAAGAGGACAACATACATACATCCGTATTAAAAAGTAGTTCAAATGAAAGTAGAGCCTAACTCCTTTGAAAGGGACTTGCATGCGCTTTACTACTGATGTTAATGCTGCTCTACCGTTGACTTCATGTAACAGAGATGAAAAGGTGTCTTGATTATCTTTTAGGACGATCAATGTCATCAATAGCCGCCAGAAGCTTCTGTCTCGCCTTCTTATTTATATGGGACCCCAAGCAAACATTCACTAAATTTGTCAGTTGCTTCGTCGAGTACTCCTGATTAAAGAAAAACAGACAATAAATACATTCATTATGACCGAGGTTTTCCACGGAGCACATTTGGTTTTAGAAGGCATTCACTGCATGTTAATGTTGCTCACTAGAGTAGATATTAGAAATGATTGCCTCCTATGAAAATATGACATTTTATTCCATATAATTTGTTACTTTGGCAAGAAGTTACAAGATTCATTTAAATATTACGGTTTTCTGCAAGTTGAGTTTGAAGCAGGAACTTCAAATGTCTGTTTTGTTGTTTTTTTTAGCACTGACCTAGATTGGGTTGTATGAAAATAAAAATGCCAAAATGCCTATATAGACTACAATGATAAAAAGTCAAAATAAGTGTTCCAGGCCAGAAAAAATAAAATGAATGAAATGGGAGTAGCAAAGGCAGCCGTTCAAATAGACAGCTACTAAATCCCCTAAAAAGTGGGAGAAGGAGAATAACAGAAAACAAATCCTATTTAAAACTGTAAGAACCCCCATAGATCATAAAAAAACATTATTCAGCAAGATATTTTCAATATATCCTATAGCTGACCTGGAAGACATGTAATGCAAACACAATCCCCACCTCTTCTCTTCTGTCTTTTCAACAATTATAAAATAAGCAGCTGTATTTAAAATACAGAACAAATGGTACTGTTAATATAAGAAAGTCAGGGGCACGCTAATAAATATTTGTACCCCCCTTCAGCATGCTGTCTGGGTGGTCTTCCTGAACGGAGATGAAAATACTGGCTTACAGATTCAGCAACCCACGGCCGTAAACAAACCCCTGGAGCTCATCCCGAGCATGAAAAGAGCATGTAATGTTTGCTCTAATCTGTTCCTAAAACATCTTGAACGTGCCGATACATTTAAAACATATTAACACTAATGCATCGTTTCATTTTTAGGTAAATATATAGAAAGATGGCAAATTGTACGCTCTGTTTATTAATGTAGATGTCTCATCATTGACAGTATATTGCAAGAGGCTTAAGGATGTAAACAAATATGGCTCTCATTTAAAGTACAATAAAATCAGTTAAGCAGATCTAACGCTATGGACATTTTGTGTAGTTAGCCATTATAACAATGTACTGTATGTACGAACAATGGAACCAAGTATGCCTGTTCCCAGGGCCGGCCGAAGACTTAACGCCGCCTGGGGCGAAGTTTAAAACGACGCCCCCCCCCCGCCGACGTCGGGGGGGGGCATTTTAAACTTCGCCGACGCCATAATCTACGATTCCCCCCCCCCCGGTACTTACCTTTAAACAGTCCTGCGGCGAGTCTCCCTGCTCTGCCACGGTGCCGGCTTGTAATGCTGAGCGCCGGAAATTGACGTCACTTCCGGCGCTCTGCATTACAAGCCGGCACCGGGACCGTAGAGGAGAGAGAGGCGCCGAGCGGGTAAGCGAAAACCACTCGGTGCCCCTCTCTCTCTCCTCCGCTTCAAAAAAGCGCTTGGGGCGGCAAAGTGCCGCCCCTTCTAAAGTGCCGCCTGGGGCAATTGCCCCAGTCTGCCCCATTATAGGGCCGGCCCTGCCTGTTCCTGTCATCCTGGAATCACAAGATGGCTTGAATTATGGCGATTCACTGATAGAACCCTACATTTATCCACATGGACAATTATTATTACAATGAAATCATTAGCCTTTACCCAGTAGCTCTGAAAGTTGGAACCAGAACCAGTTCCTTAAGAATTAGGCTGAAGACCTAGGAAGGTTTCTAAAGTCTTTAAGATGGCAGAACCGCAACCAACTAGGCAGCCTACTCCGTACCTGAAACCAGTGAATACAGACCACTGAATAACACAAGAGCTGGAGAAAAAAAAAAAACTTACCCTGTGCTCTTTTATCCAGCGTTCCATATCATTTTCAGTTAAGTAATAGGCCTTAATGTAGGTCTCCACGTATTCTTTGTCAGGAATGGGCCTAATGTCAGTGAGCTTCTCCAGCTTCATCAGGAACTGCTGGAAATCGAGCTGCATGAGAGCTCGCCCTTCATTGCTGCACTTCTTCACATTCGCATAACTATAGATAATGGCAAAAAACATTAACAAAAAATAATGTGTAATGCATATAATTAGTAAAATATTCACAGAGTATTAAGCTTTTGGCCAGGAACCTTTAGTCTTAATGAAACATATCTAATGGATAGACATTTCAACTGGGCATTAATGTTATCTCTTGCTAGCAGGAAGTCTGTGTGTTTTATATTTAAAATGCCACATTTATAATTGTGTATGAATGTTGATTTAAAAAAAATCATTTTTTTATTAAATGATAACACAAAAAAATAGAATCAAATGTTTTTCCATTGGCACGTCACAATTAAACACCTAGCTAGGTTTACATGGCAACAACGGAAAATTATCCAAACTGTGAAGGCAATTTAGGTTGAAATTGAAATAGTTAGAGAAAGAAAAAGGATTTAAAATAAATAATGCACTTTACATAATATACTTTGTTCAACAAACAAGCAAGATGATCAGAAAAATCGAATCAACGTTTCAGGCCACATTATTGTCCATCAATATATTATCCTATACTATACGATATACCGTATTGGCTCGAATATAGGCCGCACTTTTTTCCCCCACTTTAAGTTTTTGAAGTGGGGGTGCGGCCTATATTCGGGGTCTAGCGCCCGACGCCCGGGACATGCAGTCCCGGGCGCCGGGCAAGCAGCGGGGTTAAGATACAGATCCCCCGCAGCGGTGCAGGGGACCTGCATCCTTCTCCCCGATACGCTCAGACAGCCTCCCCTGCCAGCACTTCCCACGGGGGGGGGGGTGCCGGCACAGGAGGTTATCTAAGCGTTTTACCTCTGCCCACCCCCAACTTACCGGAGCAGACTCCCGGGTGTCTTGCGGGGCCGGCGGGAGACATCTACGCAATACGCGCATGCAACTTCCGGTACCGGTACCGGAAGTTGCATACGCGTATTGCGTAGATGTCCCTCGCCGGCCCCGCAAGACACCCGGGAGTCTGCTCCGGTAAGTCGAGGAGGGGGGGGCAGAGGAGGACAGCGGCAGCGTATCGCGGGGAGGGAGGACAGCGGCAGCGTATCGCGGGGAGGGAGGACAGCGGCAGCGTATCGCGGGGAGGGAGGACAGCGGCAGCGGATCGCGGGGAGGGAGGACAGCGGCAGCGGATCGCGGGGAGGGAGGACAGCGGCAGCGGATCGCGGGGAGGGAGGACAGCGGCAGCGGATCGCGGGGAGGGAGGACAGCGGCAGCGGATCGCGTGGAGGGAGGACAGCGGCAGCGTATCTCGGGGAGGGAGGACAGCGGCAGCGTATCGCGGGGAGGGAGGACAGTGGCAGCATATCTCGGGGGGGGGGACAGAGTGGCAGTATGTTTTTTTTGGTGCTTTTTTAAAGAAAAAAAACTTTTTCTTTAAAAAAGCACCAAACTTTTAGGGTGCGGCCTATATACGGGGGCGGCCTATATCCGAGCCAATACGGTATATACATACACACACGTATACATACACACACATATACATACACACACATGCCAGAATTTAGTTTTGACTCGACATCTACCTACAGAGCACTTAACACTGCGCTCCCCACTGCTCTTCTCTTCAAATGCTCTCCTAACCACAGTCCTCGATATGCTCATAATTTGATTCTCTCCTCAACGTTTAACACTTTTCCCCACTTATCAAGGGTTTTACCTGCCTTCTACCTGTCCACTTGAATTCCCTACCTCTGTTTTCCACTTCTTTGAGATCGCTACATCATTGACTTCTTCACACGGAGTCTGATGGTGTTCTATGCTTAAATCTAATCTAACCCAAAAAAAGAGTATCCTGAGAAAGCGAGGACACATAATCATAACATTTACGGCACGGCAAGCATAGTACATACATAGTCTGTGGTTCTTACTCAAAATATCCTTTTCATACACATTTGGAAAGTTCAATAATAGAGTATGTCACATTGGGCAATAATAAGTAAATGGGCCATATCTATAGAAATTATAGAATGGGTGGCCTCAAACATTTAAGCCCATTTAATATTTGTCTGAGCATTCTATGAGCATACGGTGAAATACAGAACTGGCGGTGGTTACAAAAGTTACTTCACCATTTCAGTAATAGATAAAAGCTTGTAAGATGATGTTATTAGACATTACGATAAAACCTTTCTAACCCTTGCCTTCCCACCTTTACTTTCTCAATTAGATTTTCAAAGAGCAAGTATCTCACAAGTTAAATTATAGAACGGTTAATTTCAAGACAAGCTTTAAAACTAGTAATTTTTTGTTTCCAAAGACTTATTGCCAGGGCTCATCCACAAAACAATGTCTCCCTAACATGCTTTCTAGAATTGATTGCACTTATTGTTTGTCTTTATTCAATTAGTGGGCATAGGGCGAAATTGCCGTTTGCCTCTTTAATACAAAAGAATTGTATTTGCAGTCATCGACCACATATGTCGGACTCAAGAACATATGTGGGGACACAAAGCCACTTAAGGAAATCCTATTAAGCTTTTGTGTGCAGAAACAGGATATAAAACAACTGCATAATGTTTCAAATTAATAGTTATTGGATCGAGTTATTGAATTTTCCATAACATATTAAAGCTGTATACGCGGTTATAGAATTGGAATGGATGTTGGAAGCAAACAGAACACAATAAAGAAAGGTAACTCCCTAGCTGGGATGGTGAGGCTGACTTAGTTACTAATGGTTGCTATTTCCGTCCTGTATCCGTTTGCATTTATGGTATCATTGTGATTGTGTTAAAGGCCCGGACTGTTGGAGAAGCTGCTGGAGTCCTGCAGAAGAGCTGAAATCTTGCTACAAGGTGGCCAAGTGGTCTGTTTAGGGGTGCCAGGCATGGCTTGGGTAGCAGAATGATGTCATGTACATTGATGTTATTCTTAAGACAAAAGGTTGTCTATGGTTTGGCAAAGCCACCATATATGAAAGTGGGTGCCAGGGTGACCACAGCTTTTATAACAAAAAATATATATTTTTCTAGCTCTATGTAGACCTACGGCAGGGGCGTAACTAGAAACCACAGGGCCCCCAACTTCAACAGCTAGTCTGTGTCATCATTGCCCTCTAACAACTTGTCTGTGCCTTCTTTGACCTTTGCTCCCCCTTCCAACATACAACATATGTAAACACACTTACACACGCATACTCACTAACACACACTCCATCTCACCCCGCTTACACATATATGCTCACAAACAACTACACATACCTGCTCACGCACACACAAGCACAGTTCCATGCAAACATCTATACACACACACACACACATATATCCCGCCTGCCCCCGCTTACCTCTCCGGCTGCTTACACATTGTGCGGACAGCCTCGGTTTCACCACAGGGTCACGGGACCCCGATACGCGCATGTCTCCTGAGCCTGTCCAAAATAGTTCAGAAAGGGCCCTTTCGACCAGGATTGGTGCGATCCAGGTCAGAAGGGCTCTTTCTAAACAGTTTTGATTCGGTATGAGGAGATAGGAACAAGGGGTCACAGAAGTCGCATCAGGACCCCTAGAGGCACAGACCCCTTCACAGCTGCTGTAGTTACGCCAGTGATCTAAGGACAACCTAGCCAACGTTTTGTAGGAGCTCTCTTTTATTAGGGGGTATATGTGAAAATATATTAGTGGAAACCCCTGATAGTATTAAAAGCTAAAAATCAGTAGCATTTAATCCAATCTGTATAAATTTTGGATCACTATAAAACGTCTTTTTTACCAGAAATGGAAAGGAATGTAGAACATCTCTGCTGTATGCAGAGGATTGAATTGATTTGGTCGAGCAGACATACCTGTTGGCACAATACATGGTCCAGAGAGAGCTTGACAACATGGAATCGATTAAGAAAAATGCTATATTTATCCAAAATGAATAGGCCAAGGTAAAACAGAGACATTTGCTTACCCCTCTACAAGAGTTCTATTAGCCAGCCGGATGCAGTGCTCCCAAAGGATATTTGAAACAGGCAAAGGAATCCGTACATGCTTTGACAGTTCAGACAGCTTCCTATTAAACTGTTCAAATTCCTATCACAAAATAGAGGTCACAATTATAGGGATTTAACAACGACAATGTGCCTGTGGTACAAAAACGACACTGTTCAGAAACAGCAGATTATAACCCGTTATGGACTGTTGGTATGAAGTTATAGGTGGGGGTCGGATACTTTTCTACCAAGGTTACAGATAGATGAATCTGCCACGGGCAGACAAATGGGCAAGCAGGAAAAAACACAATAATACTGGACTGGACTATGTGTCTATTAATCCTAAGTATAAATAATAAGCTGTGGGAGATGTGGTCCCTACACAAACATACTCCACATAATACAAAAGCCTTGTACAGGTCTCTATGGGAAAAACATTATGTGATTAGCCAAAAGTGAAAAAGCACCTTTACACAAGCAGTTAACGTACTGGTTTATCTGATACTTATGATCATCTCTTATGTTAAAGGCATGACGCTGTATATCTGCACCTAACCGTTTTATAATTATTTTATTTACAGATTAACGATCCACTATGGTTTCCAGTGGATGCTCAAGTTACAATAAACATGATAGTATGAAAAGCGGATTTTAAAAAAAAAAGTGGGTTTTGTTACTCTGGTTTTCGTATTAGAATAGGAAAGCAATACCTTCAAAAGAGCATCAACATATAAATTATGTTGGGACATAATTTCTTTCACATCCCATTTCACATTCGCCATAAGAAGCAACAACTGCTCATAATCAATGGCCTTGGCAGCTACGATCCAGTAAATTGGCTTACGAAGTTCACTGGCTGTGGAGACGGTCTAAAGCAAAAAAACAAAAATTGGAAATTAGTAGAAATTGAAACCAACAGCAACCAGCAAATGCTAGAATAAATCAATGAGACATATAGTATATTCCAGAAACCTTCAATGAGGTCAGTGAAATACTGATATCTGTAATGGTTTCTGACCTGTAAACCAACAGTATACGAAACAAAACTCTCACTGTGTTTCCATAAAAAAGGTGCAGGTAACCTATGGTGGTCCTCATGAAGCAATTTGCATTCAAAGAACACAGTATAGAAAGAATGATCAGGTTTTTTGAATGACAATCTAATGTATATTTGATTTTAGTCACCAGTGAGTATATTAGATTTTGAACACTTGTACATGACAGAATAGAAAAGGTTCCTTAACATTTGTAAGCACGTGTCCCTGTGCAGCGTTTGAGATCTCCACTAAATTATATGTAGCTTTGGCCGTCTAGCTACAGCACCCCCCCCCCAACATATTTGGGCTTCATTTGTAACTTTTACTGCTAGAAAAAAAGAAGAATTTATTAATATCATACAATAAGAATTGTAGATCTAAGTTCCATTAGACTGTATAGAATTGTTTTATAAACCTATTCTCACATTCTAAAGGCTGAAATTAACTACTGGGTAACTTAACGGCCTTGCCCTATATCTCTAAACTCTAGCTATCTCTCCGATATACTCCTGGCTGCAGATACACTATTTATCATATTCCATATTCATTTATAAATCTACAGAAATGATCACAACAGTAATGAAATCAAGACAGATGTCTGTATTAGTACACAATAATTAGACGGCTTACAATATGATCAATCACACACTAATTACATACTTTAGGTATCCACTATTATACTTACCAACGACCATGTTAAGCTGGAACAAAGTTTCATAAGTATCATAAGGCTTTTTTTATGTGGCAAGTCATTAACCTGTGTTCCATTAAGCAAAGTGGCAGACATTACCAAGACTATGGCTATCAAACTTATAGACTGTAAGTGATTTTTATTTATTACTACACACATGTTCCTGGCTGTGTATGGAGATAATGCTGCACTCAAAAAATGTCTGAATTAGATATTGCATCCCTAGGAGGAAAAAACACTCTACATCTGTACAGAACATGGTGATCTGCTATGTATTGCCACCGTGGCCTAAAATGGAGCTGCCAATAAACCTCCCTGCAGTCACCCGTGTCTCCTACAGCTCCACAATTTGAAATAAGCTTGGGCTGTCCATGTGGGCACAAAGGGCTGGGATGGAGCTCCCCGTTTCATGGCTGAAAGAAAGGACCAGCTAGCTGGAAGGTATTTTTTGCTCTCTGTAAGGTATCTTCAATGAGAAATTATCTCTGTCCACCATGCCCCAAAACACTCCAACTTCCCAAGGTGACCATAGAAAAACAAAGGGTCTTTCCTCTGAAACATAGCAGAAAGGGTTCAGCATGCGCACCGAAGTCTCTGTGGGCACCCATGGACAGTAGAGCTGGCAGAGCTGCCTACCAGGTGAGGGGCAACAGCTTTAGTACTGCCAGTGCTTAATGACAACGCTCATTTCACTTAACGGGTGGCATCAGAGGTTGTCTCATCGATGTCCGAAGGAGGAACACATTTCCTGACGCTTTAATGCCATATTGATAGCGGAGTTAATAATTGTCTTTTTCTAGCACCAAAGCAGTCTTACATTGTACTTTTTTTTTTGTAACATTTTGGATCTGATTTGAACTTTTTTTGTTGCAAATGCTGGTAAACATGAGAACGGTGCAGTAAATTATTTATAAATGTGCTTTAAACATTACTTTGATGTTTTCTGTGTCTGATTTTTTGCTATGTTCTTGATGAGAACGTGCAGCGGGGTTGCCAATTGTTTTAAGCAAAGCACTGACCTGTGAATAGAACTGCTGGAGAAAAGGCTTTTTAGCGGCCGGCATCACAGAATCAAGATGTGTCTGGAGAAACTCAAACTGCTCAGCCAAGAAAACCCTGGAAGACAATATGACATTGTTAAAAATGACTGGCGCTATTGGGAAGGCATCAAACAAACCAATTTAATTCCTATACGGAACACAATTTACTGGCACTGTGGCGCAAATGCAAATTAAAAGAGGTGTCTGATGGGGAGGAAAGAGACAAATAAATAGACAAAAAAGATCTGTCATTGGCTTTAATTGCTTTATAGGCAACTTTAAACCGCAACCTCACATTGCATTTTAAAACGCTACAAATAATATGTTATTCATTATAAGGAGATCAGATACCTGTAGCTTTTGATAAAGTGCAACACGCTTGGCAAAGCCTGTGAAGACTCATTCCCACTGGTTCATTTCAAATCATTTGGTAATGTGTCCATTGGGTAATACCGGATTTACTATCACAGGCCTAGCACCTTCCAAAGTCTATTTTAAACGCTTCTAGTCAATATAAGTGTCATGAAGGTTTGTTAGGTAGATAAGAGCCACCGGTGTTACCGACATTACAAGTTGAATTGTAAGTTGATTAAAATGAACTATTAACAGGTCTTATATATCAGGATATAATTAATCCGAGCCCTACAAAAACCCTAATGGAGTCAAAGTAGCAATCCTGCTGAATGCTTATTTATGTTTGTGTATGTCTATTTTGGTGGAAGTAAATCAAGTATACTAAGGTTCAAAAGTTTGGGGTCAGTTAGAAATGTCCTTGTTTTGAAAGAAAAGCTACTTTTTCCTTAAAATCATTTGAAATGGATCACAAGTACAGCATTGCCGGCGTTAATGTTGTAAATGACTATTGTAGCTGGAAACGGCTGATTTTTAATCGAATATCTTCATAGGCGTACACAGACCCTTTATTACTTCGATCACTTTGAAAAGCCAGTTACTAAATCAGTAAGGAGCAGCTAGAGATATTCAGCGCAGTACTTCAAGTAGTTTGTGTGTTAGATGTCTTACAGAAGGTTATTAGAAGACTCCAATCACTATAAGCCACAAGGCCACAAAGTGGAAAGACTATTTAGGAAACAATCGCATAAAATACTGAGAACCATCCAAACAGTAAATGACGGGCATATTTTTCAGACCTACACAGACACCAAGTACACTCAGATAATAAAATATACTTCATATAGAAGCAGGGGCTTTTTACAGGACATAATAACGTGGTCTTGCTACTACAGATTGGCCCTTCCACGCCAAGCCACTCCATATGAAATCTCAAAGAAAAACTGTATTACATAGTACGTCTGGATACCCAGCCAAATTGAATCTATTACCCTTCTTCATACATAATTTACTCTAGCAATTGAAATGCCTCCTTAATAAGAACATTCGACTGGGAAGCACTGTTGGTTCAAACCAAAAAAATAACACAAAAATAAATCTTACATTTCCAAACTTCCCTATATGGACTGGCAGACATAATACCAGCATGATAATGTTTGATAAAAATAACTAAATAAAAAATATGTATTCACTTATTAAGGCCTATGTGTTCTCTTACAAAAAATTACTGCAGTTTTTCTGAAGTAATACTGCAGTTTTTTGGACATGAAAAAACTGCAATACTGCACTTTTACTGCATTTGTACTTCACTGTACTGCAGTTTTACTGCACTTTTTTTTATATTGCAAACCTACAGTTGTAATTCAATGTACTGTAGCTTTATTGCATTTGTACTTCTGTACAAAAATAACTGCAGTAAAACTGCAGTACAGTGAAGTACAAATGCAGTAAAACTGCAGTAAATGTGCAGTAATACTGCAGTAAAAGTGCAGTATTGCAGTTTTTTCATGTCCAAAAAACTGCAGTATTACTTCAGAGAAACTGCAGTAATTTTTTCGTAAGGGTTATGTTTTTGTTTCAAACACATGAGAAATATGTTTAAAGGGAAAGTTAGCTGTTTATTCCCTCTAGCTATGTGAAGAGTTGTTTCTCATGATGTTGCATTTTAACAATTCTAATAACCAACCTCGCTTTACAGCCCTCTGTTCTCTGGGCATTGCTCTTGGTGAGCAAACAGCGTCTGGCTAGATAGACTATAACAACGCAGGCAAATAAGCCAAATGCCCAATGAATTCATAACGTGTTCCTTAATTCTAGTGTTAAGTAGCTGTGAGCTCCATGTTTAACCTTTTTTGACGGTAGAGAGCATTGACATAAAGATGGGTGTCATCATCTGAATAGTCTTCAGATCATTTCCAAAGTTAAAACAAACCATTCTCAGAGCAGTTCACGTTTCACATATTACAGAACCTGACCTGTATAAAGCAAATTATAATGTTAATTTGCAAATTCCCAGAAACTAACAGAATGTTGAAAGCCACTGTAATTATGCTTGTTAGAACATCAGTACCTTGGTGGATTAATAAACGTTTGTTTAGTGCTTGAAGAGAGTTGTACATAAAATAATGCATTTTGGCAATTCAAATAAAAATTATCTGTAGTTTGTAATTATGTAAATAGTCATCTTTTTGATGAACTGTTGTGTGCCAATAAAAGAAAATGTATAGCCAAATATTTGATAACAATAAGCATTCAAGTCCAAAAGTGGATTTCAATATTTGTATGTAATAAAAAAAAAAAATACAAATATAATTCTGTAAAAATGGAAGCAATTGCAAACAGAACTGGATTATGCTGAGCTTTGTACAATGATTACATCAATTACATAAACGCTTTAAATGATTTTCTAATGACCATGAAAACTGAAAATTGAATACTGCTTCTTACATTAAGGCTTGGAAAAAGCAGTATGAATGCACAGTTAAAATGTAAGCGTACAATTAAATAACTATAGAGCTAGAAACATCAAAATCTGGGAAACAGAGAAAGAATACAGCAAAATAAACTACATCGGAAAAGTCATGCATCATCTGCTGTTCCCATACAGGGTACTTACAGAGATTCTGTTGCTACCACCCTTTCAGCTAGTCCATACAGTGTTCCACTTGCCGTTAAAATGACCAGATGGCTTAGATGGGGGCTTGGTACTTTCTCCTTCTTTTCTTCAGACGAAACCAAAGATCCGGGATTTTCACCAGAGACTTCCTAAAAACAGTCAGGGAAATTTGAAGCAAACAACTAAGATTCGTAGTCCATAACTTAAATGCAATTTTGTAAGTCAATTTACATATATTGGTGCTTCAAAGGATAGCAATGGGTTAGTCTACAGAGTAATGGAATAGCAAACCAGATTTGTTTAGCACTGTAGAAACATTGGATAAACTAAATTAGAGACGAGGGCCACAAACAGGCCAGGAATTATCTGCATCAATGCCTCAAAATAGTTTAATGAATTTTGAGAAGCCCGAGCTCAAGATGGGAAATTCAAAACTTACTTTGACCATCCAGGACTAGATTTGTGCACCACTGACCTAATTCAAAATAGGGTCCTTGCTGTAATTAATGTTAAGACAGTTTTAACATACAGTCACGTGAAAAAGAAAGTACACCCTCTGAATTCTATGGTTTTATATATCAGGACATAATAACAATCATCTGTTCCTTAGCAGGTCCAAAAATTAGGTAAATACAGCACATGACCTATTACACCGTGTCATGATTTATTCAACAAAAATAAAGTCAAAATGTAGAAGTCATGCGTGAAAAATTAAGTACATCCTTACTGGCCCTAACTTAAATGCTAAGTAGCAGACATGTGCTGCTAATCAAATGCCCTTGATTAACTGATCATCAGCAAATGTGACCACCTCTATAAAGGTTTTGGCAGTTTGCTGGTCTGGAACATTCAGGTGTGTTAACACAATGTCAAGGAGGAAACGATCTTAGAGAAGCAATTGTTGCTGTCCATCCATCTGGGAAGGGTTAAAAGGCTACTTCCAAACAACTGAAAGTCCATCATTCTACAGTGAGAAAGATTATTCAAAAGTGGGAAACATTCAAGACAGTTGCCAATCTTCCCAGGAGCGGACATCCCAAGCTCAGACCGTGCAATGCTCAGAGAAATTGCAAAATTGCAAGACTCCACGGGCCTCAGTCAGCATGTTAAATGTTAACGTTCATGACAGTAAAATTAGAAAAAGAGTGATGGTATGGTTTGTTTGGAAGGGCTGCCAGAAGAAAGGCTCTTCTCTCTAAACAGAACGTGGCAGCACGACTTAGATTTGCATCTGAACAAACCGCACGACTGTCCCCTTTGGACAGAGAAGACCAACGTGGTGATGTTTGGCGAAAAGCAAACACAAAAGCCTCATAGCAACTGCTAAGCACACATACATACACACCATGTTACATGATTAGCCATTCATTTTTCCCTTAAGTGTTACAATTATAATACTTTTTCCCAGAACGTAGTCTGAACTGCGTTTGATACATAAAATTAGTCTACCATGTACTTCGATTTCCTACTTTTCTGGATAAAGCTGCGTGCAGCCCATGCAATGACCTAATAATGAAGTCAAAAACTAATATTTGTGATTGGACCTAGCTCTTCTGCTTACAGCTGTGTCACACACTTAAGCAGATGCAATATCTACAGCATTTTTTATATTTGACTGTTTTCTTAACATTCTTCTAAAACCATGTAGGTTTAAAATGAGAACACTTAATCCACTTAAAAAATGCATTTGACCCAAAATGCTTTATTTTAAACTCTTACATAAATAGTAGGAGGTATAGAACACAACATTTAAATAATCCGTGTATAATCAAAGATTGCAGGCAGCTGAGTATATGTATAAAAGATGTATTATCTATTCTGAAGCAAAGGTAGGTTAATGAATTGAATTAATAAACTAGTAATTGTCTACAAAGCACAACCATAAAGAAAGTAAAGTTTGAAAGCAATTATAGAAAATGCTTGATATGTATTGTAAAATACTTTTTACTTTGCATAGTTTCAGAGGCTTAAGAGCTAGTTACACAATTTAGTTTAAATGAAGTTAAAAAGTATTTTCCTTTAGAGCTAGCGCGTGACTTTCATACAAAATGCATTCAGTAGGACATCAGAGACACTGGCAGCCTGGTAACAAAAATCCAATTAAAACAATATTTTCTTCTCCTATCTATACACATGCTAAAGATTCTTAATCACAACTTATAAACCAAACGTCACACATTATCTGAAAATGACACATATCTGTGCATAACTGCTCCAGAAGGCAGACAAGAACCATATGTTATGGTGACGTTCTCTTCCCATCCCTGCAATCGGGGGAGAGGATGTTACTGAAAGCACCATCCTTTGCCCTAAGTGGAACGCAGGGCAATATAGCAGCACTTCGGGTTGCGTCCTCTTGCTGATCCGCCAATAAAAAACGTTGACCCACAAATTTCAGCTGAAAATTTTAGCCTCGTTTTCATGGCTTTTTACGAATTGCAAAATTAACTAAAATTTGGTAACTATGGTAGCTAATATTGAGCATTTGAAGTGCAATATCTACATAGAACATGAATGGTTAATATTATGTGGTTTACATTTGTGTAGCTTTCAACAGCCAAGACAGGGATGTTATAAGGTTGCCTTATATTGGAGGTCAGGGTATGATAGATCAACACACCCAAACGCATGCCTACTCAAGGCTCCACCTCCTACATAGCCACGCCCCCAGAGAAGGGAGAGCTCCAGGTAGCCTAATCTGGGAGGTTGCCACATATATTCATCAATAGTGTTAAAATCCCCAGACGTTAAGCACCAATGTAGGGAACAGCATTTTTTATTCCGGCAACTGTGCCGGCATTGAATCTTAACAACCTTTTAGGAGACATTGTAATCCAGTTCCAGCCTGGGGACAAATACTATTCAAGTCGGTCTATTTATCTACA
The DNA here is from genome assembly GCF_027358695.1 of Spea bombifrons. NCBI lineage: Eukaryota > Metazoa > Chordata > Amphibia > Anura > Pelobatidae > Spea > Spea bombifrons. The sequence goes on along the minus strand of NC_071091.1, from coordinate 16,577,921 downwards.
AAGCAGTATGAAATCCATAAGGAGGTTCTTACTTTTAACTTAAAGGGGCACCCCAGTCATCAGAATCCCCCCAAATGCATTTGCCTTATTCCCCACCTCCCAGATAAATGCCTCGCAGGAGATGCACACGGCTGCAAATTCTGTGGCTGGTGATTTATTTATCGTTTTGGAAGAATGCAGACTAAAGTACATTAAACATTAGTACTTTATTATTTTAATATGCTTTATTCTATCATAGGGGTGTTAGGGACATTTCACTGTCCTTTTAAACTTATTCCACTAAATCAATTATCTAAAAAATTTAGAAATCAGCAAAGGAAGCTACCACTCCACTGGGTAGACGTAACATTCCCAAGGTGATGGTGAAAACTGCAGTTTATTTTTTTCGTTTGACTTTCAAGTTCAAACAGATAATGCACCTGGAGAGGGATTTTATAAAACATGCACCTTTTATCTTTTAGCAAGCAGAAAGCATTATAAGTCTTAAATCAGGGTCACAAGGAGGTTGACGGATGATTGAGGTCACAGCTGTACATTGCTCTAACCTCTACAGCGGAAACAAGAACAGGTAATGTGAGCTGATGCCAACCATGAAGTAAGGTCACCTAATATATGACAAGCATGGTTTGATACGGCTTTCCATTGTTCCGTATTTCACGATAAAAGACTGAAATAACAGACACTGTAATTGGCATCAGGTACAGCACATACGATGGTATTCCTTAATATAAGGTCTCAGTTTAGCACACAAACTCATTTAGAAACATATCAACATGCAGAAATGTATCTTCTATGACAGCAAAACAGCTGCACCAAAAAGGAGTGCGCAATCCAGTATTGGGCACTGTGCTGAAAATAATCAGCACATTATAATTATTATAGACCCCGAGAAATATATACATCCTTTATCGAGCACCTAAAATGTGCAATTCACACTATTGCCTTGATGACTATAGTCAAATCTGGGAACTTCCAAGGAATGGTTCTGCCCGCTTCTTTTGAGACATGGACCAGCTAGGTTAGGGAGGCAGGGCAAGCTACGACAGGGGAGGGCAAGTACTACCGAGTGGCCCTGGCCTCATGTAACTCACACTAAAACATACTCGCTCTTTACACCTCACTCTATGAATCACATAGCTGCTCACACACTGTTCTTAAGAATCTACACAACAGAGAGGATGCACGACACTTCAATACTTGTGCAATTAAAGACTGGAACCGTTATACGACACCATGATACAGAAAAAAGTTAAGAAGTTAATGTTTCTCACAGCGTTCTGAAATATTATTTATGGATTGTTCACGAATCATACATCTAAAAATCAAATAGCCGTCATGTATTAAAAAAAAATTTGTTTAGGATATATTTAGTAAAATGTACAAAACCACATTTCTTACCATATCAATCAAACTCTCCTGAATCCTATTTAGAGTTGTTCTGAGTCTGCTGCTACTTAGTCCGAGTCCGGTCGATTCATACTGCAAGTTATCAGAGAATATTAAAGTGTACAGCAAAGTAAATCACATTAATACACAATAGTTATTTGTTTCAATATTCCGTAACCCGATAAAGGTAGATAAGGCAAAATGACACACAGTAGCCCTAAATAACACAATTACAATGTCAGTTTTTTCCTAATCTACACTTCTATTACTTGGTTGTTGATTTGTGTAACTATACATTTCAAAAGCTTAGTCATTGTAAGAGAAACAATACTCCAGATATTTTATCCACTTTAACATATATGATAATTTGTCCCCTTTTAGCCTACATTTTAGCCTACATTTTAGCCATGTTTCCCCACCCTCAACATCTTGGCTTGCAGGATAATGCATTATGGGGTATTCTATGTCCACCAGAGAATCTAACGAGACTCCTGTGTGTATATGCGCGGAAAGCGCGTGCGCTGATTTCAATTACTAAACTAGAGGAGGGCTGAAGAGAAACCATACTTACTGCGTCGTTCCGTCCAAAGAAGGTATACACAGCATACAGATAGTAATCAAAGAGCTGGGACATGCAGTGGATGACATCGAAGGCAATTGGCTTTAGTATTGTCATCATTTGCATATATTTACCTTAAAATAAAAAAAAACATTATTTCAAATGTGTGCTTTTATTTACGATGCATAAGATGTGTCGGTGAAAACTCATTTTGGGAAGAAACTCTCCAAAATTCAGAAATTGTGTCTGTTGGAGGAATAAACCTGATGAGATGATGCGGACAATTGATCACTTGACATATAAACACATCATTAAAAAGACATTCTACATCAATATTCTCATCAGTCTTAATATTTAACTTGAGTTGAAACTCATTATGTTGAGTGAAATTTCAATCCCGATTGGATCACACTCCTCCTGTTTTTGTAACCAACATCCGCTATCCCACCTCTGTCTAACTGTTGCCGTCAATGGAATTGGTCCAATGAGAAGGAACATTCTGTTGCGATGGTAATAGAGCACCATCACTTATTATACATACACATTTTTTATGGTCTATTTGTGTGTTGGATTCCTAGCCTAGAAGGAAAAAATGAGATGAGCTTCTGGCCCCACTGATCTTTAACCACCATCATACGGTAAGCAAAATAATAATGCAGGCAGAGGCATGATTTAAAATATAATTTCACGGTTCAGGTGCAACAATAGCAAGATTTTTTTTTTCTAATTACAAGCTTTCACCCGTCTTAGGACATGTGGGATGTCAGTCACAGATACAAAATCATCGGTTAGAGAAGACAATTACTTACCAACAAGCCGTGTCACATTCAGGGTAGTGTTCGTCAAGATGGGCGCGTTCACCTTGTTCAAACTATAATCTGATCTCTTTCTGCTCCTCAGAGTTTCTCTTGAAACACTTCATAAACGACATAACATTTGAATCAATGAATATTAGTCATAAGAAAATATGTAAAATGGAAAGCGTCCACATCACTTAAAAATGTCATAACGAGGACAATTAATGAACAACGAACATATTGCATGCAGCAAGAAAACAGCTGGGTCTTAAGTGCATTTTGGCTTTAACCTCCATGCTTAAGTGTCATTTAATACATTTGGCTAGATTTCTAAATACCACTTCTGGGCCAAATTTCTACATTAAGATGTTACCATGGAAACCAATGCACTGGCCCTTTTTTTTTTTTTAATAAAAGCCCATCCTATGTCAAGGAGCAACTCACACAATCCTTTTGCTTACCATCTAAATATTGCAATAATCAATGTTTTGGAGCCCAAAGCTAAATATTTCTCAGCAAGCGACTTTATGTTAATTGAAATGGCAGACATATGACTCAGAAATATAATATCTTACAGGAGCCTTGATTTCCCCTGAAAAGTAAATTAGCATTTTTTAAATATGCACAGCAGGCATTGTAAAATGGACAGAGCAGATTTCCAGTCTTTGATACTGTAAAAAGGTTTAGCTTTCAAAGCCGGAACAGCAGAAGCTGATATTTAAACTACTTGTCTTTTGAAAAGCTGCATCCCACCTAGAAGGTCAATTATATGTTAGACACAGCGCTGAGAACTGAGTGAATGCGAGGATTTCCCAGATAAAAGGTCTGTCCACTACATGTGGTCACGCTCGCTGCTGTCCCTGACATGGGGTGGGATATTCTCTGGATTCTCATCAGCCGCGACAATAGGAGGGCATGCTGAAATCTCATATACTACACTCAATTTGAGTTACTTCTGCAGCCCACAGAACCAAATGGGATTTCAGTCAGCAAACGTCACACTGATTAGATATTGAGGGGACGCAGTGCATGACCTCGCTAGTGATATGGTGGGGACGAGTAAACCCAGGCTCATTAACTACCTCTCCACAATTACTCAACATCCGAAAGCAATGACTACTGTGTATGTATTGTAAGGTGGTTTTGCTTTACTGAAAGGATGGTAGATAAGTGGAACAACCACTTATACCAACAGAAGTGGTAGAGTTTACTACAATAAGGGGATTTAAACATGCATGGGACAGGAATAAAGGATAAAGCTATCCTGAATATAGAAGGACACCAAAATGGGAAGAATAGATGGGTCAATTGGTCTTGTCTGCTATTAAATTCTAGGTTCCAAATAGCAGGGGGTATAAGACTCTGATCAGTGTTCCTTCTTAACCGTTAGTTTAATTCCTGACCACACAACAGTGGATAAGAACCCTTCTCCTTCACACCACTTCCTCCTTGTCTTATAATGTAAGCTAAAACTACATTATAATAAAACAGGTAAAAGAAAAATGTTGGTGCTCTAAGCTAGTCCCAGGCTCAAATAATACAAATGTGTAAAACATGTGTAAGCATACTGGCTGTACAATGTATACAAAAAATAAAAACTGTCTGCGCTTCTCACCCTAATAAAGTTGGCAACAAATATATAAACATAATATAAATGAGAGGTTCTGGTAATATGAATTGGCCAAAGCATAATTAAGCTCATCAAGGGTGAGAATCTAATCTCACCTACTACATAGTGGGTACACAGCCTACTGAGAGCCCACCTTATTTATCCGTAAGCTCATTTTCAGTGGTGATCACCTATACCTACAACTATGGATCTCAACCCGGTACTGGGACGCGGGATACCATTCATTGTGTTGGGTTGTAATGGGTGCCCTTATCGTACCATAGGTACAAGGCTTAGAGCTCATAGGGACTTTAACATGAGCCATGTACAAAAATGCCCTTGAGTTATTCACAAGTATAACTACATGACTGCTAACAAGCAGCTCTTCAGCTGGATGATAACTCCTATCAAGGAGCTGTAGTTCAGCAAGAACCCGATATCAGAGATCCCTATTCCATAACAATATGGCGTTTCATAGGCTTTTCATTTATCAATGCAAGTTAGTAATATTTCAGTAATTAAGTAATCACTGGACAATTTTCCATTAGTCGTATCACAATTATAAAAGGAAGTGTAGTTTAAAATGCTGTAGGTTGTAAATCCTGGATATTATGCATCATTGTTACAGCTCTGTATATATATATATATATATATATATATTAATACGTCCGATACGGCGTGTGGCAGGCACTTACAGGAACATAATTAAAAGCAAACACAATGACACAGAGTAAATATTGTGTATCTGTGTCAGACTATGATTAGAACACGACAGGAGCTTAACGTTTTCTAACATTGTAGCGCTGTCACCTTTTTGTTGGTGCGTCTCCCGTCTGCTCATCAATGTAGTCTCCCTTTAGTTCCTCTGGCACATCGCTGTCGCTGTCATACTCCTGATAAGCACTTTTCTCCAGCTCATCTGATTCATACTGAGAAAAGAAAGCAGAGGCATTTCATTCATTTCTGCAAGTATCCTGCCGCTCTTTGTGTTGACTGTTTACACCATGAAGGAAAAACATATCGCAAATACGGCTAAGGACATTATCATTAAACAAGCATTAAAAGCAGCAACTTCTACTATAATACATGGCACAGGCAAGTGTTGATGCCATTATCATCTTGATAGGGTACACCACACATTGAGAATATTGTGCCGTTGGGGAAAAACAATTAACCTGCAGCTACCTAAATCTAAAGCTCGACATTAACAAAGAGAACACCACTCGTGATGAGGACATCATGAAGATGATGTGCTGATAATAATTTGCATAAATTAAATGGAAAACGTATAATAAGATAAATACCAAAGAAAAGTAAAGTTTGGATAATGAAAAGTAGGACGACAATTATTTCAACAGAAAGAGTGGGAAAATACCTGGACCTGAATATCAAGTAAGATTGATATTTAAAGCACGCAGAATTAGATAATGAGAATTAATTACATGCATATATTGATTATATATTGATTATGACTCAAAAATCTTACATTGTTAACGTAGAGTACAGCCAACCTACATACGCATTAAGAAACAAACTTACACCGTTTGAAGCAAGTACGTCCTCTGATTCATCATCTTTTATAGAAGCTTGAATCTCAAAAGGATTGCCTCCATTGATATACCGTTCAAATAATGACACTTCTGTGGATTCAGCTGAAGATGTTTGTTTACTTGGTGACATAGAAGGCGAGCGAGACTGAGTCAAGCATTTAAATTCCTATTCCAACAAAACATAAGTTAGTTGTTAATTGTATATAAGATAATGTAGGTGTTTCCATATAATCACAGTTATTCACTGTAATTGCCTTGACAGCTGCATGGAACATCATTTTGCTGGTTACTCAGTGGGAAAGACATGCCATGTATCTAAACTACTTATTTTTTTGCTAACTTAAAGAAGAAGTCCCGACAAATGTGCAGTAAACGGAATGGCTCGGTCTTAATCACCCAACCTGACTAAGTAAAATCTATTGAGGAAAGCATTTAATTGTACAAGACTCTATTAGTATTGCCATAAAGAATTAGCTCAGTGTAATGTTTGAGCAGGGAAAGTCACTCACAATATCACAACTGACAACGGAAGCCTCTTGAAAAAACAAGATCGTATTCATTCATAACCACTGGCGGAACTACAGGGGTCGCAGCAATTGGACAATGGAAGACTGGAAGAACGTTGCCTGGACTGATGAGCCTCAATTCCAGCTGCAACATTCAGGGTCAGACTTTGGCGTAAGAAACATGAAAGCATGGATCCATCCTGCCTTGTATCTAAGGTTCAAGCTGGTGGTGGTGGAACGGGGTGCGGGGCAGTTTCTTGGCTTTGGGCCCCAGTTGTGTGTGGGGGGGCAATGATGGCACTGACTAGCTGCTGAAGTTGGGGCAATTTTTTACACAAGGGCCCGGTGGTTTCTAGTTACGACCCTGTCCATAACAAAATATCATGCTCTCAAGATTGCCATTTTAACAGGAAGGGCAAACCGTGTTTACGGTTAAATTCCACTGAAACATAAATAGGCTTTACTCTTGTTTTATTTTATTGGACTTCTGTAAAATTATTATAAATGCAACCATTTGCATTTCAGCTTAGGCTGCTTACATTTCATAAAATCCGCAATGTGACATGATGATGTTATATTTTAGTTTAATGCATTTAAAACACATTGTAATCTACTAATTTGCTTGAGTGATGAACCATTACGTTGCACATGGTGTTGATGAGTTTCGGTGCATATACACTTTTTGGCTGTTTGCTTCTAATTTAAATACATTAGCAGTTGCTTCAAAGAAAAGGAAGGAGAACAGTATTACGTTAGTTGCGATGGTACAGCTCAAGGAGCCTGTTTTATACCTTATGGGCATTTTAAGGTATGACCTGCAACTTCTACAGTTCTCATGTATTAAGACGAACTAATGCAACATTAGTTGAATCATTCATTTTAGCATTAAGGATGTACTGAACGAAGGAGCAACCAAGCACTTCGTAAGAGTCCAGCTTTATGGACACATGTTGAGTTCAAGGACACACTGGGTTATATTGCAATCATTTCAGGCAACACAAGCACGAATAAAACCAGACTGTATAGAAAACTCATGGAGCAAAGACAGAAAAGATGTTGTCAAAAACTCTAATGTCTAGGCCACGGTTGGTAGCCGGTACTCTTGTCTGCAAAAAATGAAAACTGATATCCCACTTACTCTGCTGAATTTAACACTTCTGCAACTGAATGCGGTATTAGGAACAAAATTCTCAGAACTGTTGAATGTCAAAACCTTCCCAGAAATACCGTTCAATTATATAGAACAAGGACCTTCAAAGCTGGCCAAAACTGCAAATGTCAGTATAACGATATTAAGTATAATGATTAAAGATCAGGCTCGATTCACACACAGACTTGGCCAAGACACAAACCACTTGTAGCTACCACACACACACACACAATTACATTAGCTGATGGAGCAAAGGCATAAAAAGGGAGACGCATGGGCAAAGCAATGGGGCAAAGTAGACAGATGTTTAAAATGGTAAAAGTGTTTTGGGTTGAAGGTATTATTAAAGTCTTTTACTTCACCTTCTGCAAAATCAACACAAAAGAAGCTCTGAGAACAATTCTCATTCGACTTGTGGAAAGGTTTATTGTAAAGAGCCAGGGAAAAGAATCAGGAGATTCAAGATAACAACATGCAAATTCCCATTGATATTTCATTGATTGTGATGTTCTCCTACAAGTTCTGGAGTAACGTCCTATAGATATCTCTTCGTAATTCTAAGGATTATATGGATATCAGATTTTGTTTCTTAAGTAAGATTCTAAAATAGGATGACGTTTATCACGAAAGGGCTTGGTATGTTTAAGTCCATACTTCTCTCATAGAACCTTGCCAAGCTTCTAATGCATTTATTGCTTCAATCAAGGAGCCTCAGGTGGACATATGCTTTTTAATCAGGCTTTTGTCCTTTCCTGGAAAAACGTGCGCTGCCTCCCACACATCGATCCGAGTCCTAGTTGTGGACTTGGAAGATGATATTAATTTACAACTAACCACCTATATATCAGAAGATATATCCATTGTGAATATCAACAATTAAATTTTTTTATCAAATAAAATGTTTTAAATTTATATTAATTAAAAAAAATCGTTAAACTCACAACCCTAAGTATAATATATGGAAGCCAAACACATGATCTGTCTTTACGAATCAAAGAATTTAACCCTTTAAGGACAATGGGTGGTCCCTAAACCCACTGAAAACAATGCATATTGAGCCTGTACATGTACGGGCTTTGTCATTAAGGGGTTAAATGTCAGAATTACATTTTTAAAGTTCAAATAATGAGTATCATATTTTGGAACAAGCAAGCCACTGCCATTGAATCTTTTCAGAGTTCTTCCCACGACACACTGAGTATTATAAATTAGAGTATTAAGAACATTTATATTGGATGCTAATATCAACATCCATGAATCTTGATTCATCACCGTCTCATTCTTTTAACTTCTGATCTTTTTAAATCAAACCATCCATGTACATTTGGATGGTGAAATTATTATTAAAGCTATCTCTGTGCCAAAAGACAAATTTATATAGTAATCATTAATATTCCATGAAAGTATGAGAATAAATAAGATGTCAAAAATAAATTATAGGATTTTTCATTTTCCTGAGGATCTGTTACACTGTACTTTTTTTCTTGAAACACTAACTTATTTAAAGACCCATTGATAGGCCATCTGGCTCTAAGGCAAACGTATATCGCATTTTTCGGGAAACCAGTAGCTTTTTGGGGATATTTCTAGATTGCAAAGCACACATTTTAATTCACATTGACCATATGTTCACAAGTATTTTTAAGTTGTTTGGATGCATTATAGTTTTCATACAACACAAAAAAATAGTTATTCCTGGGCAGGTTCCAGAAGTAAGTTTAAAATAGTTTTTTTTAATAAACCAGCTATAAGCTGTCCATGTTTCTGACAGACATTGGATGCATTCTTCAGTATACATGAATATGATGAGGATGTTCAAGGATAAGGTGTGCAATAGGAACAGTAAGAACGTACACAATGAGAATAAACAGGCTAAAATAGAAATGATAAATATTACAGACGCCATTAATAGGAACATTTAGAGGGATTAGTATAGGAATTTGGCACTCACGTGCAACTGCAAAATGCTAAAACTAGACTTGACAGGGCAGAGTTCCCAGGTCTCATTTTCAAGGAACATCCTTAGTTCTTCAAGGCGTGTTCTGAAAAACAATATTCAACTTCAGACTACAATGTCTTTGGTGAAATGTAAACTCAACATATTCTAAAAGTTTACAGGCAGAATACCGGTTAATTCATGATCTAAGAAATCACTGACACAATGATAATCTCTTTACATAAAAAAAACATAAAAGTGGTGTTTTGAAAAGGTTCAACAGCGAAAAGGTACTATGATTCACCCGGATTGTACACGCAGTCACTTCATGTTCTGTAAAAGCGAAAAGGTATTCATTAACCTCTCTGGATTGGCAGCTGAGAAACCTTTCGAGACCCATCGCCATGAGTCTTAACATAATAACTAATCTTGCCGAGAAACTTGTTTTTATATTAAATATACTCTGAAGCCAACATAAAAAAATAACAACTTAACAGAATAAATATATAAGGAATGGAATATTTATTTAAAATAAGCACATAAACTATTCTGAGTTCATGGAATTATACGTATTTAACTGTGAAGTGGACATGTCACAATAAAAATGGCTGTTACATTGAAAGGTTGAAAAGATATCCTCAAAGGGACCCTCCAGCCACCATATGGCCTTTAATGTATATAATTCACAAATATCTAAAGAATTTAGACACGCTAACGGCATAAGACACCAAATTGAGGGAAGGGGGCAGCCCAGTCTTCAGACATCATGATGTCTATATATATATGAAGACTGCTAGAAGTCATGGAATTGCCCTCTGCAGCCTATCAACGTGACAATGTAGTGAGTTGCCCAACAACATTTAAGTATTTATATATAAAGTTAATCAAAATGTGATTGCAGATTCAAATGCAACATTTTTCTTGATGCAACATGTTAGCTAGTTTTTTTGTGGATTAACATCACATGCTAATGGACTGGTTTCTAGTGACGTTGGATTATTTTTGCTGGTGGGAATTTTCTCTGCTTGTAACCAACTGCATAAGCATTAACATTCTATTGGTATTTAACATGTGGAACAATTTACAATTGATTCCAAACGTCAACAATTTAAACATAATGATAGCATTAGGGGGTTACTTACTTTGTTCTTATTGAGCTGTTGAGACTGTTGGCGTCAATAATTTTGATGTGAAAATGCTTGTGTTGCCAATATTGCAGCTTAATAATAATAATGCCCATGTGTCTTAATTATCTCGCTCGATGTGACGTAAATACAAATCCCATTTTGTGGATAGGGATGCAGTAGATGATTATCACAGATTAATGATTTAAAGTAAAAGTTTGGCTGAGAGGGATCCATTAGCAAAATTACACAAAAATAGAAAGAAAATAAGGGTCCATATATATATACACATACATACCTGTGATAATTCTTAAAATAGTTGACACTTTGTTTCCGTATAGAATCCTGCAAGACCTCTGACTTACTGCCACAAAACTCCTCCCCAACTTGCGTTAGCCTGAAACGAGAAATCAAAAGAGTTTTTTATGGTATATTATTAAAATAAAAATAGCCTCCTTACAAAATACAATTTTCATATGACCCTTAAATTAGTTGGGCTAAAAAATTAAATTAAAAATTAAATTAAAAATACGGAAATTTCCTAGATCACTGTATCAAGACAGAAATACGGGAAACCATACTACATCATAGAGCTCGTATGCTACATATTTGTATTCAGACGGCAACTCATGAAGCATCCTAGGGACTGAATGCAGAAACACGCTCTACAAACAGATTAGGCTGGCCACTATGTAAGGCACAATGCTGTAACTTGGGTCAAAGTCATGTCTGCTTTTTGTATTCCAGGTTTATCAACTGAGAAGGAAGCGCACAAATAATATAATCTGCATTATATACAATATATGCGTAATAGAATTTTATGTGCTCTACATAAAGATCAAAATTCAAACCCTTTAAACAGAATAATAAAACTGTGGGCAATTCGACATCTAAACGCATTATAACCATCAGCTTTATCCCTACTAAAACACTTTAGATAAACATTTTCAGTGCATACTGCTCATAAATGTTTAGAAATTATTTTAAAATAATTGTAATTTAATAATTGATAAATTAGTTAAAAAAGTATTTATAAAAACATGCATAGAAAAGTGCAAAAAAAAAAACACACTTTTAATTTAATTAAAACAAAATAATGGAAGAGTACCTGCTGATTATATCGAGAACCAATATAAAATCATCATATTTGAAGTTGGACATGTCTGTTCCAAGAAGGTATGTTTTAACTTTTAGTTGAACATCCTGAAAAAACAATGTAAAATCCAAATATTAATTCAGTACAATATTGTTTTAATAAAATAACAGCAGCGCTCCATGATCACGTGCCTGGCATAAGAAACATGTTTATTCTTTATCCATTTGCAAAAAAAGAACATTTATTTGACAAACTGTCTCTTTGTGTTGAACAAATATCTCCACTATGACATCAGTTTTAGACAATGCTTCATGGAAAAGCAGGGTTCGGAAAAAAAGAGCAAGAGAGTCCAGAATGTTGGGTTTTTCTTCTAGGCAGTCAATGAAGCACAATATATTAGAAATTAAGATACAAAAATAACAAAACTTAATAAAATGACATGTACATTGCACGGGCCTCTGTAGGACATCTAATGCAAGAAAAGGAAATCAGTAGTATTCACTAAGAATATTACAAAAAGTTGCATCTAGGAATATTGTGTTATTTTCAAAACATGTAATAGAATGTTTTTCACAGCTGAATATTTAATGTATGTACGTGTTTTAGACAAACTCATCAAGTCATTTGGAAACCACCATTGTGATAAATAGTAGAATGTATCCGTTTTATTTACAAAGGGTCCTTATGACTAATGAAGGTCTATGGGGAAGGCACTTGTTTAGCATTAATAAGACTCCACTAGACGGTCCTCTCAGTGAGGTGTTAACATCGTTCAACGATCTCATGACTTTCACAGACAACTCCAGGCCTGGAATAATATGAAACTAAATGCAGTTTTCTTTAATGCTATACAATATCAGGTTACACAATGAATAAATATGTTTAATGTTCAGAGAAAAATAATTTTGACCAATCTTAATACATGGAAGCTTCAGAGAGCAGGCTACCTGGAGCGCTACATCTGCTGAGGCGGTGGGGATGGCCACCACGAGTAACGGCCTTGCTGACGGCAAGGACTAGGCTGGCCCAAAGTAGCATTAAATGGGTTGGGAGGGTGTGGGCATGGCTAAACGCACGCTCCCCTGCCTGGAGAACAAGGAGAGTAACCCTAAGACCCAGAAAGCAGCACCTTACCCAGAAACTCCAGGTCAAACACAGAGACTCCAGGTCAAACCCAGAGAGTTCCTGGATATATCATTAAAACATCCCTTTTTAGTTTTAAAAAAGAAACACGAGCATGAAAGGCAGTCTTAGGTTACCATTGCGACATACAGTAGTTCATTTTTATATCTCAACTGGAATTCCTCCATATAACTTAAAATGTACCCTTATTTATTTTGATTGCTCAATTCATTTTACATGAAGGAAACACTACAGCGAACATGGACTAAAATAGACTATGTTCTCAGATATCTATAAAAATGATTCCCAAAGCATGTTTACAGGATTATCATAGGTTTATAAAGAACAGCCATGAATTGTTTTCCATATACACATGAAAAGGGTATGTGTGGCTTTATAGACATTGTACATGACTATTCAACAGTTGCCCCGCGGGAAGCATTGGTGGTGCATTACGTTAAAGAAAAATCATTGGTACCTAGTTTTTTTATTTGATGTACTTGAAAATAACATTCAATGGAAATTAACTCATTTTCTTTGCTGAATGAAACGCAGCTGCGAAGGAATGTGGCATTGTGATATGCTGTATTTAACAGCTACTCTGGCTGTCTTCTACAAAGAGCTTCTGTATAGAAATAGCTATACATTATGCATTATAGTTCAACTAAAAAACTGAATTCAGTTCAGAAGAAGCTTTTGGTTTCATGTGCAAATATGTATATAATTCTTCAACTATTTTTCCCTCTTGACTGAGAGCTAAGAAGTTGTGTAGGTGTAATAGATAAAAAGACAAAACACCTGCCAATTCATACACGTTGCAAAAGCATACATAATACCAGGTCAGCCTTAACAATTCAATACACTTTTTTACAGTTAAAAAATATGTAAAGATACACACTAATTATTGGTAAAAATCTAAAAAAAATAAAAAAAAAATCCAACAACCTGCCAGATGCGTGTTAATCCATGCTCCAGTTTCTTTTTAATATAACTTCGATCAAAACTGTTCTCTTCCGTTCCTGAAATGTTGTTATTGTCTGGAAAGAAAAGAGGTACAGTTGCAAAAATGTTCAAAATAAGGTATATTTTTTTTCCCGTACTCTTACAGAGCTAATAAATACCTTAAAAATGTAAAAAATTATATACATGGAGTGGCAATATACCATGTCATGCTGAGGAAATGCACAATATGGTGCTTAACAATATAAAAAGTTTAAATCGCTTTATAAAAGCATCTGTTGTCTAATTGCTTGTATAGAGGAAAATGTTGTTATGCTGTGAGGACTGTTTAACAACAAGCTTTCAGCCTAGAACAAATGAACTAAATATATTATGTAGAATGCAATAATGTAATATAACATTTCAGAGACATTCTCCATATTTTATTTGCAATATATCGATGGTTAATATACTCTGAACTATATTCAATGTTGTAAGCATGTAACAGGCTTTGCAAAGATGTGGAACAGTAACAGTACTACTCTATATGACAGCAAAAGACACCACCTTGTCTGTGTCAAGCAACACAGGCTGGACTACCAGGATGCTTGACTTAGTGATGGAAACACCAGGTGACACGGCTTTGGATGAGAACCTGTTGGATTACTGAACACTGAAACTGTGTCCTTGGCAAGCTTTATAGATTCACAGAGGACCTTGGAGTTTGCATCCTGAGTTTGAGCTCATACAGTTGTGTGGAAAAAAAAATACACCCTCTTTGAATTCTATGGTTTTACAGATCAGGACATAATAATAACCATCACCTGTTAGCAAGTCTAAAAAATAGGCAAACACAACCTCAGATGAACAAGAACACATGACATATTAAACCGTGTCATGATTTACTGAACAAAAATAAAGCCAAAATGGAGAAGCCATGTGTGAAAAACTAAGTACACCTTTTGATTCAATAGCTTGGAGAACCACCCCTAGCCTTCAACGAGGAGTATTTACAAAAGAGAGGTTTGTGGTTTCAACTCTGTCGCTTCACTTTTAAAAGTTGGCACAAGTTTCCAGTAAGAAGGGCCAAGTTGACTTTGAATAATGCAAAATTCAAGAAATCTCACCTATTTAACTAACGATTATACAGGTCCAGCCAAACTCTGCATACCATGATAAGCTCCTTGGGATTGGACTTTCATTACGTGAACTGAAGGATTTGAAACTGTGACTCTCCGGTCAACTCTCCTTTTAGAAAATAGACTCAAAAGTCCCAAGTAATACACGCTTACAGACACCAAACTTTATTTATGGCGGTAAACATGGGCTTGTTATTTAGTAGAAAACACAGAACTTACAAAGGTACACATCCTAGCCTAATTAAGGATTACAAAATTATATTTTTTTAAATTTCATCTTAATGCATCTTGTTTCAAAGAATTCGAATTAAGTGTGGGACTTCTGAACTCTTTTTTTAAACAAACTTAAACTAACTGCCTGCCAGTAAATTAGCATATGTCTCATCAACTACAGGTGCTGCATTACCCTTGTCCTCATATATATGTCGTAATAGAGCCAGCATTAACAAAAGCTTGTTTTTAGTTAACAATTAACATATACATATGTAGAGAGAGAGAGAGAGAGAGAGAGAGAGAAAGCGAGAGAAAGAGAAAGCGAGAGCGAGAGAAAGAGAGAGCGAGAGAAAGAGAGAGCGAGAGAAAGAGAGAGCGAGAGAAAGAGAGAGCGAGAGAAAGAGAGAGCGAGAGAAAGAGAGAGCGAGAGAGATTGGTCCTTCAAAATCTGTCTTTAGTGTTAGTGAAGTAGATTTGCCCTGCCCATGCATAGGGTGGGTTGCTTATTTTTTGGTTTAACGTGTTTTGTTCATTAAGGTATCAACATACACTGAAATACACACTTTATAGAATGCCTTAAGTGTGATGCATCAGAACAGTGAGTCTCTCTATAATAAAATTGTCAAAAAGCTAATGTTAAACTTTGCATAGAGGTAGGAAACTCACCAACTTTCCATGGCTCTACCAAAACACTTCAGGCAGCGAGGGCAACCCACGTAACAAGCATGTTTTTAGATTTTCTTATGGTGTCACATGGCTTAGAAAGTCAAAAGGTCCTGGAAACCAGCACAATAGGTCTACTAGGACTTGAACATCGAAGGCTAGAACATGACTCTTGAACGGTTATAGACATGGTTCCTAGCATTCCCAACCAACATAGACATTTTTAAAGAATATTTCTGAAGTGCATTAGAACATGACACAGATTTTGTGACTATTAGATATGACAATGTCATTGTTTCCTTCTATTTCACACTCGTGGTACATTTAGTGTAGCTTTCCCATACAATATTAAAAAGTAGCTGAATGCGTGTAAGAAGTGGACAATTTATCACGCAGACATCAATTGGATATTCTAGGCTGTCACATATATCATTTTTGTGCAAATGTGATAAAACCAGTGTTGTAAATCTGTTTTTTTTACGAATTATATAAAAACCTATTAGATTGCTGTAGGTAAAACACCTGAAAAATCAATCCCAGCACAAAATATAACCATTTCTCAAATCTTACACAACCGCAAATGATTCCTATTTAAAATTCAAAGAAGCGATAAGCCTGCTTGAGAGCATATTGTTAAGTATACTCTTCTGCCATGCAATTTGCTCACTTTCATTTTATCCGATGCGATAGTAATTCACACACATATCCTAATCCAAAAATCATGAGCTTTCAACTTAGTCTTCAACTACCGTACTACAGTATTTCTCTAGTAATTTTTTTCTTGTAAATGAAAGTTAGAGAGTTTTACAGAATACTTTAGAAAGAGAAAATTAATATTTAAATGAATCAGTATGACAATCCCGCCTGGTAAGGGATAATTAATGGGGGGGATCCTTGGTGCGGGGGGGTAAAATGGGGAAGGGGTGGGTTAAGAGCGAGGGGGCTGGTTTGGGAAGAGAAGGAAAAGAGGGGATGGAGGAAAGAGATGACAAATGAGGAGGAGAGAAGGAACACCACCATAATGCGGAAGAATATGCCCCAAACCGTCAGAAGAGCCGTCACCTAAATGCTGGATGTTATTATTTGATGTCAAAACTAGGGATGTACCGATATATGGGTGGCCAAAATATATTGGCCGAAAAGGGCATTATCGGAGAAAATAATCGTCCGCAGGGGCCTGGCTGCTTACCTGTGAGTTGGTCGCACACACTGCGAGCAGCGTCTCTTGTACTGGCCAGGAAAACATGAACCAAGCAGAGTCACATGAATGCACATCACATGACTTTGCTCCGTTCCTTCTTCCCATGGGGGCGGGAATAGAGAAGTTGCAGAGGGAAGAAGCTGGGCCCCTGCAGAAGTCTGCGAGTGAGACTTCAAGGGTTTAAGAGCAAGTATGCATGAATGAATGTTTGTGAATGAGTGTGTGTGAGTGATAGCATGGATGTGTAAGTGGGGGGGTAGCATGGCATAGGGAGGATGTAATCACACTCCTATCATTCCCATGTTCCAGCATGTACTGGCTGCCTGGGCATGATAGGAGTGTTGTTAGCAATCATATATATATATATATTAATATTATCAATCTTTTTGTCCAATTTTGGTGTGTTAACCAAACTTTTATTAAAAATATTTTTTTGTTTGTTTGTTTGTTTTATAAAAGGTGGGGGGTCATTTTCGGTGTTGGCCAAATTAATGCTGAATTTTCGGTTTCGGTCCAGAATTTTCATTTCAGTGCATCCCTAGAAAACATATTCGTGGAAACAGCATCACACACATACTAAACTAGGGATAACCCCTGATTCATAGTGGGGAACATTTATACTACAAATATTTATAAAATCTAGTATTAATCTGAGTATTAATCAAATAGAGATTATAAACTTGTGAGCAGGGCCCTCTCCACCTAATGTATCGGTTTGTCTTAGTCTTTCTATTCTAGTGTTGTCTTACCCCTTGAATATATGTATTGTATTAAGCGCTGCGTAAATTGTTGGCGCTATATAAATAAAAGCTAATAATAATAAATGCATATCTATCTAGTATTAATCGAATGGATGTCCATTTATTTGCACATGCCTGGTAATAAATTATTATAAACTTCTTATAATTGACAGCGTGTCGCCATCAAAGGATCCACTTGTTTGCCACAAAATCTAGAGGATTTTAGACCCCCCCCCCTCGGATTATAAGGACTGCATTAATCTTGCATGTTTATGGCTATAATAAGCATGAGGGGGGACGCAAAATGAACAAATACTACAATATTATAGTAAAATAGCACTCAATTGCAGTTCAATTAGTGGTCAATAAATTAGGTTAAAAGTATTTATTTTCCGCAAAGACAAAAACAACCAAAAATACCACAATGGACCAAAGAACATCTAGTAAGAGTCCCTACTTTCCCAGTTTCTATTTTTTATACAAAATTGTATTATTTACATATAAAGTATTTTTGCCAATTATGATTAACAGCACATGCTTTTACCTTCCAATAAATCATAAGGCTATAATTCCACTCAAATTAAAAATAACAAACAACAAAATGAGGTTAACAGACAACCATCTCTAAATGTTACCAAGCAAGGCACAATGATATTCTCCTCCCAATCAAAAAGGTTTAGATGCGTATTTGTTTTACTGAAGTGCTGTAATTATATAAGATGCAATTGAGATCAACAAAATTGGACCAATATCGGATTAAAAACAATCCCACACTTGAATTCAAACATTTGCCCATAAACGGACATAAAGGCAGAAGAGAGCTTTCAGCTTTTTGAGTGGCTCTTCCAAACTACAATTACCATAGACATAAAAGAAGTCTAAAACACCCACATTAGTCTATGCAAAACATTTTCTGCTCAGTTTTAGAGTAGTAGAAAGATAATTTGACGGCAGTTAAGAACCATTTGGCCCATCGAGTCTGTCCATTTTTTCCTTGGCGTCTTCCTGGATTCGGGAAAGCTTTATGCCCATGCATGTTTAAGCTACATCACTATATTACTGTCTGATGGGAGACTGTTCCACTTACCTACTACCCTCTCAGTAAAATTAAGGGTCCGCTTAAAGCCTTGCTAGTACACGGCCACTTGGATAACTGCAGAAGTGTTCTATATTGTTTTACAATGTTTATGGCTGTGTATGTTCTAATAGAGTTTAAAAACAAGGAAGAGTATAACAAACAGGTTATTAAAAAATATGTGAGTACGTATGCGTCGTTCAAGCATACAAAACCAGACAGATTTACAGATATTCTTTTGCCAGTTCATAAAATGACTTTAGTCATTTTAACATAAGGAACTAAGCATCTGTTTCTTACCAGAGGCGGATGGAGTTTCTTCTCTGTCATTTTTTTCATGCCATTCCATTGTTTGAAAATAACTAAGCATGACTTCCCAAAGTGCCTTACAAAGGTCCGTCAAACATGGGATATAGCTGTCTGTTGTAATATGCTGCAAAAAGACAAGGACATGCTCTATAGTAATATATACACAGTATACACACACACATACATCCATATATACACACACACCTATACGGTACAGCGCAAAAGCCTTATGCATTTGTGAAAAAACGATGTCATTTTTATCATTTAACAAAATACAATTGTGAATATGAAACTATGCACAGTACATGCC
This sequence comes from Spea bombifrons, assembly GCF_027358695.1. Classification (NCBI taxonomy): domain Eukaryota; kingdom Metazoa; phylum Chordata; class Amphibia; order Anura; family Pelobatidae; genus Spea; species Spea bombifrons. The sequence continues at coordinate 16,558,497 of NC_071091.1, read as the reverse complement.
CTATAAAATCTCCATTTAAAAACTGTAATAATATTTCATAAAATGTTTAACAGTAGTATACTATATAAAATGTTTTATGAATGATGCCTCAAGCAAATATTAAAAAATGCATTTTGGTGATCCTTGGATATTGACAATATAATATATATAATATGAATACAATTATGTGTTAATATCTGTGAAATTTAAAACAAAGTGTGCTGGTAGCAATAACGTGACAAAATTTCCAGAAGATAACAACTAATGGCACATTCCTATGCTGACTGTTATAAGTGTTGTATATTTGTAAATATTAAAGGTCCACCCCAGTCCTATTTTATGTTAAATACACATTGGAGTCAATTTAGCACGTACTCCAGTGCATTCTTCCACACAAAAATCATTATCACCACTCTTTAGTTATTGAAGTTAGAGAATGAGACCTCTGCCTTAGTTAACTAGAGAGGTGCAGAAACACGTCTCTTTCTCAGTGAATCTGTCTTCATTCTGGCCTCCAGGTGAGCTCTGCAAAATGGTGGAGCCTCCATGCACACCCCCTCTCTGTTCCTCCAACTGAAGAAATACACACAGAGCAGCGGATGAAGAAAGAAGACAAGCAGAGCAGCCGACAAAGAAAGAAGGAAAATGAACAAGAAGATGCAAGAGATGAATCAGAGCTCCAGAGCAAGGAGACAGGGACACAGAAGTGGAGAAGGTAGAGATACATTCAGAGATAGCATGAGAGTGGATGAGATTATGAGTGTGAGTGAGTAAGAGAGCTTGAGAGAGTGAATGAGGTTGAGAGAGTGAATGAGGTTGAGAGAGAACAAATTTAATTTCAGAATGTAAAAAGCCCTCCAAATTTTGTCCAAACAAAAGGGCAGGAAACGAAAATTATTGCCCGGAAACGAACGGACCAGAAACAAAATCTTGCAAGTCTAAAAATCACAGGTTATTTTAGCACTGGTAACAAACGCTTACGTCCATTTTCCTACAGTTATTTTTCAAACTACTGTAAAGTAAACATTTCTTTAGTGTTTAACATTTGTCAGACTACTTAAAATTGGTGTGAGTCCCACAATGTGTGAGAGGTCACAGGAGTAAAATGATAAATGGCTCATATCGAATTTTAGTAGACATCATGTGACAGTGTTCAGGGACAAACAAGCAAACTACTTGCCTTAGTTCAATGAGTTGCGGTAATAATAAGATAATACAGCCTCCAAAAAGAGTGAAAAAACACTTAACACCCACGTATTTCCATAACGTGGGAAGAAATAAAAATATATATTTATATAGAATGAAACCAATAAGTTTTATTACAAAAAACACTGTACCTACTCACATAACTTGCTAAATATTTTGTGATATCGTTTTCTTTTTAATAACTTTGGCATTTCTCTGAAATTTTCTCTGTGCTATTATATTGCAAATTCAGGCTCTCTAAAAGTTAGGTTAATAAAATGGAAAAACACAGTAGAGAGTTTGTTTTGAACACTACGTATAGTCTATATTGCACTGAAAGTAGTAAAGTCAAGGGCTGCTGGTATTTATAGACTAATGTACAGGATGGACCTCTCCTTCCTAACTTGTAACTTTTTATACTTAATAGTCCAGTGATAACGCCACTGCTATGTATAACAGTCCTCCTTTATTTAGGACGTTAGCTATGGTCTCTATACGCAGCAGCCAAATCTGGCTTCTAAGCTCTTCAGCCACCAAGTAGGTAGGGAACAGCAGAGAAAAATGCCTCAATATAAAACTTTCTGTATAAAAAGCAGAAAGAAATAAAATGGGGTTAATGGGGTCTTTAGGGCTAATTTAGGGGCAGTTATGGTTAACGGGGTCTTTAGGGTTAATTTAGGGACAGTTATGGTTAATGGGGTCTTTACGGTTAATTTAATTACTTTAATAAGGTTAACTTAAGGTGCAGTTAGAGGTAAAGGGGGGCAAACTAAGGAGAATCTAAAACCATGTATTTATTTTTTTAAATATTGTGTCAGTGTGATGTGAACGAGTCTGTGAATCTATGAGGCACTATGGCATATCTGGGGGGTATAAGGCATATCTGGGGGGCATAAGGCATATCTGGGGGTATAAGGCATATAGGGTATATAAGGCATATCTGGGGAGGACAGAATGGCATATCTGGGGGTATAAGGCATATCAGGGGGCACAGTGGCATTTCAGGGGGTATAAGGCATCTAGGGTATATAAGGTATATGTGGGGAGGACGGAGTGGCATATCTGGGAGGCAGCGCGGCATGTCTGGGAGGCAGTGTGGGAAGCCTGGGCTCAAATGTGCATAACTGGGGGGGGGCAGGTTGGGAGATAAAAACAAGAAATGTATTTTTCTCAAAGTTTTTTTATTCTGCTGTTTGTTTTTAACATCCTGTTTGTTTATGAAATTATTTTAAATAAATAAAAAATTTACATTTATTTTTTTATCCGATTAATCAAAAAAATTATCGACCAACTAATCAATTATGAAAATAATCGTTAGTTGCAGCCTTACTTCAGACCTGAAGAAGAGAGGATAACGCTCGAAAGCTTGTCTTTAAATATTATTATGTTAGTCCAATAAAAAGGTATTTCTGCATACTGCAATACTCCACACACATTCATTCAACACTACTTACAATCAAGTAGGGCCACAAAAATGTCAGTTACTGGTTCGTTATTCAGGTGACCCATTCACAATCTGGCTGTTACCCTTGAGGATCATGTGCGGTTCCAACTTGATTATGTGCATTAGGGTCCCTTGATAAGTAAGGAAATAATTATACAAGAAAGGAGGTCTTTTTGTCTATTGACATTACCAAGTTGGTACACGGGATTGTCCTCATCATCAAAGTGAATCATTTGTCCTCCTTTGCGGAAGCACAAGATGACAGATGAAGAATGTATCTCTATCTAAAGAAGGCAGCTGCTATATATAAATATGATTCAAACATTCATTTACAAATGATCAAAGCAACAAACCATGCAGAGGTCCTTGTAAGGTAGTTTCTGAAACTTTGTATCTGTGTTTCCAGCACAAAGCTCCACGTATCCAAGAACAACTTGAAACACCATGTTGTGGATGGCCTGGGTGAAGTGCATGTGCAGCTGATCCATAGCTGTCTAAAGAAAATAAGCATAAAAATAAAATCAATAGTATACTACCCACCACAAACATTACACGTAGAACTTGTAAACTAATGTTTTACAAAAATATTACTTAAAAAACTGAAAGGCAGGATATACATCGAATAAACGAATAAAATGAGGAAGAGGCATGTGCTGTAACACAAAAGAACGAGCTCTGTAACAAATTGTTTTGACGAACTGTGAAAAGAACTATAACCGGCGAACAGATAATTAAGAATATCAGTACTGGATTTCCCAATAGGCAGGCCTGGCATTTGCCCAGCTAGTAATTAGAATAAGCAATCAGGACATCTTTTACAAATCGAATTGAGCGTTACTCCAAAATGAGCATTTATTGTTTTTCTTGTAAAAAAAAAAAAAAAAAAAAAAAATGATTCTCATGCTTAATATAGGCACACGCAGCAATGCGCTACATATTACCTAAATACCAAATACCATCAACTGTTGATTTTACTGTAAGATAGCAATTTGCTTGATCTGGTATTTAATCATAAAGACTTCATTGAGAAACATGTATTGCTCTAACTGCTGAAAAAAGGTTTGCTTGGTTCAATTTGGATGGTGTCCTCATCTTCTGTTCATAACCCAGACACAAATATCTGCAATCACACTGGAGAAATATGAGGCTTATATACAAAAAATTACTATTATCGTACCAACAAATGTATTGGTCTACTAAGCCAGAAAATGCAGCTGGTTGTTATGGTTATAAGACCACTTTTTAAACTTTTTGTCAAAATCAATTTGTATATACTGTATAACCCCCAAAGTATGAGAACTTTTAATTCCACCCAGCCATAAATCTAATGCAGACTCATATCCATTTAGGGATGGTTATAAAAGGACCAGACAATACAGATTCATTGAATAGCAGTAAGTGCACATTTATAATAAATACACATTTTGGAGATATTATTTTATATATTATTTTTAATATCTTATCTGGATCATCATCAAATATAGATATTTTTCTTTTAAATATAGCTTATGTGAAACATATGCAGTTCCTTCAGGGATTTCATGGGAATAACAAGGTCAAAGTAATGAGAAACAAAATATAAAAACTAGGCTACCAAGCCGAGGTTCCATAATCCAATCTATCAGTGAATTGTGAAATGTCTTCCATTTACTGTGATCAATTTTTTATGTGGTATAGTAATAAAGGAAAATTTATTGAACAACAAGTGACAGAACTTGTTGGATTACCTACCGTTATGTATCAGAACAACACAGAAGATCGCTTTTAATTTTATCCAGACCATAAACAAAATTCTCTCTCAATAGCTCCCTACCGGCACCATTCTGTAAGCCAGCTACACAAATAACTGGAAGATTAAGGGTAAAGCACTTGGCTTTGTTATTCATTTATCTCATATCAAAGCGCACTACATGTTTTAATTTATCTTTTAGTATATGTGCAAAATTAAATCTTACGTAAAGTATATTTTAGGGTGAATATTGCACTCTATAAACAGCCTTTTCTAGGAATGAGGTCATTTACAAACTAACAGAAGTTTATCTATTCTTTAAAAAGGAACAGGAGTGGATTCAGCATGTGGCAACCGAGTTTCTTCTCACAGATGCTAAGGTAGGGATGCAGGGGTGGCTTTATTGTACGACCACCATTCCCTGCTCTCCAGACAAACATTGAACATGGCAAGAACGCACTGCTCACTGTGGGGCTCATCATCTGCTCCATTCCTAATACCCCGGTGCCCCAACAACAACATAGCCCAGTAAGAGCAATACAACATTCTAAAGCGCTAATCTCTAAATAAAAAAATAAAAACATGTGGGACAAGAGATTTACTGGACGACATGCAGAAATGAGAAAGCCCATGTACAGAATGGACAGCAGATCAACTGGAAAATAGGTAAATGTTAATTAGACTTTTCAAGATCCCATAATTATGGCTTCTGAGCAACAGGAGGAAAAAAGGAACGTAGAAAATACCACATCAACGGTAACATTGTAATCTAGGTTTAAAAAAGTACCACCTTGCTGTTGATCCAGAAGAAGGTAAATAATCTACCTTCAATCGATTTCCAATTGTGCCTAAAAAATGGGAAAGATTCCTTCTTGACTCTAAAATAGTCATTTGATTTCTCATTGGATCAACATGTAATCAGACTCTTCACAACCAATTATATTCCTGTATATTGTTCTTTGTTAGAAAAATCATCCAGCCCATATTTAAATTATAATATTGTATTACATTTCTAGAGGTCACTTCTCACAAAATGTTTTTGCCTGTACAGATGTATCCCATTATAAATACAACTAACTTTCTGGCTTTTATATTTTGCTAAACATTGTAGCCTAAATAAAAATGTAAAAGTACTGATAATGTAAGAGGCTTATTAACATAATGTACTTCAGCTACTGCTAATGTTTTCATGATGTTCTAAAAGAAAAGGGGAAATTGCCTTCATGTTGTTGCAGTTCACTTGAGGGCAACTCCTATATTCCATGCAACGTAGGAACTGTAGACTAACTGCGAAAATCTTCAAAAACATAAGTAAAAAAAATATTTACAGGGTAGGAATAAACTGGACCACCAGTAAAAATGTCATAAATAAAAGGGATCCACAAATAAAAATGTCATCATTGATAATATAATTGTAATTCAAGTATTACTTGGGATTTTGTCAGTTTATATTACATTAATGGACTAAGGATAAATTTGTATCATCCGATCCATTACATGGATAATAAAAAAAGGGAAGAGATACAGAATATGGGCAAGATAATTAGCATGGGTGAATATTGGTGGAGATACAGTGATGCCAATCATTTGCCACCTCCTGTGGTGCCACTTAAAATGTTGGAAACCCAGCCTGGCAAAAAAACATTCACTAATAGAAGATATATTAATTATTTCAAATAAATGTATTCACATGGACAAAACAAATTATAAAACACAGCAAGAAAGTAGCTGAATGACAAAAACTCCATTAACTAGATGTACCTTGGCACCACTCTTAATTGCAGCCCTACTCACTCCTACCTTTGTTATGCTCCTACCAGAGCTGTTCCTCTTCCGATGTTCCTCTCACTTTCCATCATGCTGCTTTTACACAACACTATACATTTTAGATGCAGGCACTAAGGGTTACCCAATTTTTCCACATATATATTTGCTTTGTGGGAATCGCAGCAAAAATATAAATTTCACCATGGGTAAAGAATGAGTTTGGACATTAGGCATACTAAAGGAAGGAGAACAGCGTCCTGTTTATTGGTGAGCTTACACTCCATTAGAAGATTGGGAGGAATGAGACCGTGAGAAAGCGAGTGACAGCTTGGACGAGGGTAATTTGATTTTAGGTCACGTGGAGGATCTGCATGGGTACCTCAATGGTGAGGGAAAGAGTTGGTTTCTTTCAGGTTGTGGGTATTAGGCGGATTGGTTGTGTGTTTCTCTAAACAGGTGCTTGTTTTTAGTTAGAATAACTATAAAAGAGACTAACAGAACAAGGTAAAGATTTCCAGATGATGGAAACGGCACAAGTGAAATCCTGGTGACCCAAATGGAAAAAAGAGATAATGGTTGAGGAGTGAAGCAAGTCTTAGGGAGAGCAAACTGGGCCAACTGGACGGTATTCATGATAAGAGCAGAGACATAGAGGGTATTAGGGATTAATGTCTCTGTATGTAAGGGTTAGGAGTGGCTAGCTAAAAGTATGAAGTCACACCCATGTGCGTCAGTAGGTATTCACACATTTGCCACTTTTACATGATAAGAATGAAAAAAGAAACCACATGGTTTCTAAATAAGAACACTGGCAATAATATAAATCTGTGGAAATCACAAACCTTATGCAGTTCTCAAGTTATATTGTTATAATATATATATATATATATATATATATATAATGATAAAGAGACAGGTAAAAGCACCATACAGTGATAGTCAATATACAATCTTGCTGGTTCTGGAGATGTAATATTACCTGTGTTTTCCCCAGTAGTCTGTAGGCTTGCTGCACTTTCGTGTAATGTGCAACATCAAAGGTCTTGCAGATTTTTGAAAGTGCCACATCTAACTGCTCCTAAGATAAACAAAAAAAACAATAAAAAGTATTGACGTTAGTTCAACATTTCTAATCAACCATATATTTTCATTACTGTATTTGGTTCATTATATAATGTTTTTATAACTTTTAAAAGCATGGACAAAACTCAAAGTATATAAAAGTAGAGGGTCCATGTTGACTCTCAGAAGCAGCTGAACATTTGGTGACAACTTTTTTGGTACATCAACGAGAGAATTCTGTGGAAACAATACGTGAAGCATGAAGACATGGCCATGGAGTTTAGCTGACTTTCTGCCAAAGTTTAGAAGGAGATGCGTGGTCTAAATGAACTTCACTGTAGTATGGTTTCTGATGACAAATGTGGTGGTTCCAGCATCTCAGAAACAGATGGCCTCCTAGGATTTTCAAACAATCTTCTGAGTTTACAGAGAATGGGGCAATAAACAAAAAACCTACAGAGAGTGTCAGCTCCGTGGGTGAGAACACTTAATTAGGAGGGAGAACGGCTAGTGGATGGTCTGCAGAAGACCACTAAATAGGTGCACCAAACAAAGTGGCCCTGTATGTATATTTTATGCACATCGGAGCACAGTTAAGATATGTACATAGCAGGAGTTAAGAGAGAGCTTTAACTCAATAAGTTTTCCTCAATTTACTGTTTTATACAATACTTCTTCACAAGAGATATTTTTTCTGTCTTTATTGCTGCGATTGCTCAACATACATCACAATTTATTCCGTAATCTGACGTGGGCAAATGTAATAATTTGCTCTAGCAACTTTTCAAAGTTAATCTCACAATCCTGGCAGTCTATTCAACGCTTGAGGAGGCAATGCCTTCTGGAGCAGAGGACGAAAATATTTATCTTTGCCACCAGGCAGACTATATTTATCTTCTGAAATATACATTAATCTGAAAATTGTTTCTTGGAGAACAATTATACACATATATATTTTTATTCAAATATCTTCTTACAATTTCAGTATTTGCTGGGTTCTCTTAGAATTTTGGTTAAATGTAGCATTAGAAACAACATCTGAAACCCTTCCCACAGTTAATTCTTTAAGTGGGAAAAATGTCCTTAGTAATTTTTTTTTAAATTAATTTAAAATTGCATTCCTGGAGTTTTTTTCTCGCCTTATGCTTTGCACTGTATGTTTATAAAAGTTAAATTAAGTTGTATGGAAATTACACAGATTTATTATATATTCCTAGCTATAAAAAGCAGGACCGGGCAGGTCTACGTTTAGGAACAAGTGTGTTTTGTGAGACACAGAACGAATTAGCGTAACAGAAGCATGATGATTTCAATGTTTTCAATTACATGCCTGCCTAGGTTACAGTATATTTCATCTTCAACCAGCGTATTTAATTTAGATGGCCTAAAATACTGCACTGTAACATTATCAGGTATAACGGATTAGTTCGTATAAATTAAATCATGCATCTTGCCACAAGAGCAATTAATTAACAGGTTGAATTAAATAGTAATATTTCTTCCAGTTACACGACTTCTGCTTAAAATTATTTTTATGATTTCTTTTTATTGACCGCTGCATAGCTCATAGATATTAATGGCATGTGAATAACGAGTGGCAGGCAAAATGAGATAAATTAAACATTTCAGCGCAGAAATGTAAATATATACGGTGGCCACCCCTGGAGAATTTATTCTGCCAAGATAAAAATTTTTCATGCCATCAAACCATTTGGTTTTTGGCGTAAACCCCAAAATGTAGTCATTACACCATATAAGACTGATGCATGCTTTGAGCGTAGTTATCCGCATAAATTAGCATTTTTTAAATGCTCAAATTTCTGTTATACATTAAATACCCCCGAGGCCTATATATGTGGGTATTATATAAACAGAACAAATGAAATGTGCTAAAAACTGAGCATTCTGCACACAGGGACAAATTGATCATTAAAATCCACATCAATTCCTCCAAAAATGCGTGATTTGTTTCTTACCTCAATTTGTTCTAGAGTATCCTGTAGCTTTGAATGCAGTTCACTGTAAACAGACAATTAAATCAAGGGGGAAAGTTAAAAAATGATTGGATACATATACATACACCAAAAGAAATGCTCAATATCCCCAAAATACAGCTTTTATTCTATATCATTCCCACTCATAAGGTCTTCAATAAAAAAATAATATATATATATAAATATATATATAAATATATATATATATATAAATATATATATATACATATATATATAATATTGCTAGAACACAAGACAAGAAGGCTGCCTAATCAAGTATATCGCACATGTTTAGTAGCTGAGAAATCCTATAGGATGTTCATCATCAGCGCAGTAAACTCGTCTTTATATATACGCGTGTATAATTAACTTCTATATCATGTGCAAAATGCCAATTATACCCACAGCACTTAATAATGTTTCATCTCCCATCACAGCTTCCATGACTTGCTTAGACATTTGTTTTATTAGAGACCCCCCCCCATATTCTAATAACTGTAAAGCCCCAACATGTTTTAATGCCAAGTATTTTAGCACAGGATCCGCTTGTCATTATCATAAACCCTGGGGGGCCATTTGACACATTTTCTTTATTACGGATTCCTAGACACTGAAAGCCAAGTTCTTTAGAACTGTCAGTAAGACAAAAGCTGGCAGCGGGTAAGCAGGGGTAATTTATTTGACCATAACACTTGGCTTCAGGGCTTGTCAGATAACTTTACATTTAAATACAAAAAATGCGCGGAATTTGCAAAACTAATATTTAATTATTGTGAGTATATATTATGCCAACATCTAAGTTAATGTTAAAAAAAAAATAGAAATGCAACATCAGAGGCATAATGCAGGGGGACAGTACATAGGGACCCCTCAAGGCTTAATAATAAAGAAACAGTCCCTTTTATTAAAATGGTAACTAAACAGGGTCCTCAATAAAGGAGATTCTTATAATAATAAACAAATTGGCCACTGGCCATTAATATAGTCTCTAGCTGAGCAAAAAAAAAAACAGCCGCATATAAACCAGTCTGGAAAAAAACCACAATTAAATACAAAATCAATTTATATTACACAACGCGGACAATTTGTTGCATCATTTTATTATTTCCCAGACAAAGTTTATTAAGGCTACATACTATTAGTGTTCTGTTTGTCTATCAGCTTAACTGCTTTGAAGGTTTAGATTAAAAATTTAGATATGAAAAAAGAGACAGCTGTAGATAAGTGGAGCAGCCTTCCGGCATAAGCGGTAGAGGCTAATACAGTAAGGGAATTTAAACATGCATGGGAAAGGCATACGTCTTTACATCAGGAAAATGGGCAGACTAGATGGGCTGAATGGTTCTTATCTGCTGACAAATTCCATGTTTCTATGTTGACCATTACGCACCGAGCCAATTTAATTTACTTCATCCAAGGTTCATCCATAACACTGAAAAGCGTACAGACAAAGGGTACCTTATACAGCTGTAGTGTTTGAAGGTGCTTGCTGCCTTCTGACATTCCAAACAAAGCTGAATAGCTCCAGGGTAATCTTCTTCCTTCCAGCCAAAAACAGTAAAGCATGCTTAATACATACAAATAAAACATATGTACACAGGTTATATCGCAAAGGAAAGTAAAAACAAAAAATAAATTGTTTTTACTAATCAGATATACAGATAAATGGTTTCATCAAAGTTCAAAGGCTTCCTATATATATATATATATCAGAATGCATCTGGACAGATTTGGCTAGCATGGTGTATAGATGGAGTTTTAGCCTTGCCATCCATTCACAAGTTAAAAAAAAAAAAAAAAAAAAAACATTTTACACACTCTTTAGTTTTCCATACATTTATTATTCCAGTTTGACTTATGCATCAGTTACATATACAGAAATACACAATATTTGCAAAGAATGTCTATATTAAATACAACATAATAATAAACCTAACCTGTGTAAACGGTGCGAAACAATCCTGCTTTTAATGGAATTACAGTGAAGAGTGAATCAAGAGAAAATGCAATCAAGAAATCGCGTTCCATACAACGAGCTTAATAACGCACTATTTGTTCTTTTTATCTGCTATATTAATAAGTAACCGTCTACATGTGGCGACATGATATGGCGAGCCATGGTATCTAGATAATGGGATTTTACATCAAACTAATAAGCTTTGTATGTTTTAGTGTATCGTGGTGAAAGAATAATAATAACTCTCCAAAGGTATGAAAGGATTATTGGAGAAAAATCCGCTGGGGTCTGACAGAAAATATTCAACATAATTGGCCATTTCATTTTCCCAGCTTCGAGAAGTAATATCTGGAGTCTTATTAATGAAAATTTGCCAAATAACAAAAAAAAAATTGGTCAAAATTACCTCAAGCATTTCACTCAGACGAACATCGGTTCTTTGCTGAGGAAAGAAAGAGAAACAAGAATTATTTTAAGAAAAAAATTAAATGTCTGAAAAATAATAATGAAAACAAGAGCTTTCTTTACCAGTGTTTTAATCGTCCGCAAGGACTTGAGAAGACCAATCAATAGCTGCCTTTTTCTTTGGTTTGCGAGAAGTCCCAGACTAGCTTGAGTGAATCCTTCCTTTGCTGTGTTTAAGTGTCTATGAAAGAGTTAACATCCTGGTTAAGATCACTGGAATAAAACATTTGATATTTATACAGAAACTGTTGTCTACTTGGTGAGGGACACAGAATTTTCGTGCACATACTTAGGAGATGGACACTTTAGATTTATTGTTCTTACTGATAAACGTACTTCACGTTAAAGAAACAAGGACACTTAAAGATGGCAATTTATATACTGGGAATAGCTGAGATGGTTTGCCTTCAAATCTGGTCAAGAAAATAAAATAAAACTAAAAAGCAATAGTCAACCTACCAAATCAGATAGGCCTAACGGCTCAAGCACAGAGCTTTACTCAGCAAATGGCATGGAGATTGTGTTCTATTATATTGATGCTTACAGAATTGTGACCTAGCTGCCTGGCAATAAACTCAAATGAGTAAAAATCTGTGTTAAAGAAGTTAGTTTTAATGGTGTTTATTCACTAAATGGAGTGCTGGCAAAAAGAGCTGGTTTCAACTCTCTCACATCTCTTCTTTTCTTCTGGAGGCACTGCATCATATAAGAAATGTTGATGTATTAACATTATACAGGGCCAGCCAAGCCTTCCCTGCAGCAGAAGATACCTGGGGTTAGACTTTAATACTGTATAGTGAAGTGAACAAGCTGAAACACAACTTTCCTTTTAGTGAATACACCCAACTTGCTGAAAGGAACATTCATGTCGGCGAAGTCCCACGTTCTAGCTCCAATATCTAAAGAACGTCTGCACTCACGTCCTGACTTAAGCTAGGGAGGGTCTGGGATTGTATTAAACAGAGAAAAAGGTTCCTTTATGTTCTTTACCTTCTCCCATTTGTGCAAATAACAGCAGCGAGTTGAAGGCTTGTTTGCAGTGAAGTAACACGTTCCAACTCCTGCAAAGCAATACAGATAATATGATGAAACTAGCCCCATCTCTACAGCACATTTACAACAAATTCCAGTTGTGAATATATTTTAACCGCTCATTGTTTAGATTTGCAGGTCATTTTTAACCCTTTCACACTTACAAGGTTTGCAAAGCGAACCCCAGGGGACAATCGGGTATCTCATAGGTAGTGGGACTGTAGTGAGGTGAGGACCAGAAGAAGAGACATTGAGGTCCTGAGAGCTTATGTGACGTTACTTCGTTTTCCTTGTTGGCCAAATAAAGGCATTCATTATGACTAAAAGCTCAATTTTTTTTTAAATGCGGGGTATGGAAATGTGTAACACACTCAGTATCTAAACCATGAGTTAAGCCAAAGGTACCTCAGAATGTACCAAACATTAATAATGTACCATGTAATGTCAATAGCAGACTAGAGGGGTGAATGGTCCTTTTGTGATGTCAAATTCTGTTTCCATAAAAAAACGTTGGAATGGGCCATGTTTTTTTCCTGACAAAAACTCATGTACCCCATACTGCTTTTGATAGAAGACAAATGATACTTTATTAAGTTAAAGGTATACTCAATATTGCATATGATAGCCGAGTGGTTCTCTTAATTTTCAAGGTATGTCCCTCACAAATGCATGAAGGGATTCTGCAGAAAGGCTATTGGTGATATGATGGCACCAAACGTTGGTTTGGACAAACAGGCTAATAAGTGAAGTAACCACCTCTATCTACTGATCAGTATTTATAGCTGCAATGTGTTCACATTAGCATAGCCCAGTACCTAAAACAGAAGGATCTACCAGGAATGATGATAACATGGCATTCCAATCACTGCGAGTGATCTATAGGGGTTGTAAATATAGAGCAATGGAGCTGTCACCATGGAAACAGGAAGGTCCTGCACATTTGGTACCTTGCCCCAGGAATACTATTCCTACATTATTCTTATATAACATTTAGTAATTGTGCTACCATTTGCCATATGATGGGTGTATGTACAAAGTGTAATATGAATCTCTCATCACGTGACATTTTAAAGAATAGCGTAGTTATAGAAGAACAAAGTCTGAGCATCACAAATTGAAATCAGATTGGCAGCAATGCAAGGGAAACCTATCAGCGTGTAAACAAGCATTCCGCCAGCTCCACCTCGTCACCGGAATCATTTCTGGCCTTAAAACGCTTACACTGATCAATAGTTTGCAAAGTCAATTTATATGCTACATTAATGCAAATGCTGCCTTTTATTTACTCTTGAAAATCCAGTAATCAGAACAGAATATCGCTTGCCACAGATGGCAGGTGGAAACTGAGAGCGTGCAAAAGGAATTTGCATCTGCTTACAAATAAGAAAGCTTTCCGTAAACCTGGAGTTCATCAAAATTATTCAACATGACAAATTTTTCAGTATTGCTGGAAGACTTTTTAACAGCTCCGAAAAATGCAGTTTAATGAATTGTGATTTGTTCTGTGGAGGAAACATTTGGCCCTCCGAGCCATTATGATATAACGTGAACGATTACTCTTACCTGAAATAACGATGAGATTATTGGCACAGTTAAGCCTTCTAAAAAAAACCAAATTTAAATGGCAGTGAGTTAACTATAGGGGTTATTATATAATTAGCAACTTCCAACTGCACGCTATGGTGATAAGGATTTGCATCAGGGCTGCTCTTAAGAAGGAGCTCATTAGGTTGCAAACATCATTCTCAGGTCACAATAAATCCATTCCAACTGGAATATCAAGACGTTAAGGCACATACTCACCTCTCTGTGCCTCCCTACCAGTTGGTCCCAGCAGGAACCAGTAGCAGTCTATGGTCACACGACTGCTATCAACGGTACACCACAGTGTTCAACCTTTCTCGCCCAGCCTTTCTTTGATAGTGGCTAAGGGAGAAAGTCAGACCTTTTCACCCTATATTTCTCGGGCAGTCATCTGGAAAGGAGGCTTGAGCACCTTACAGGTTGTGCAACAAACTTTTTGGAATCCTGTATTTATTAAGTAATAGCATGTTGTTTAAGTTAAGAAATTAGTTATTGATGTTCAGTCAACATTGAAAAGGGTGACCTGAGTAGAAACTAAGAATCTGTGAACCAGAAAAATGGAGGCCATAAAACAATCTAGGAGAATTTTTTTACACATGTATAGGTTGTTTTTCAATTGATATATTTTTACTGGTACACAATTTGGTTAAAACCAAAGAAAAAAAATCTTAAAACTTTTTTATTTTTCTCCTTTTATTACTATAGTTTTCATTCTAAATGATGGGTTAAATACGTAGTATCAATTAACCTCTATGATTTTTATGATTATGTTAAATGAAAATGAATTCGCTATTTTAGTTTTTCAAATGTTTTGTGTTCACAGCCATTGGATAAGAATGGAGTAATACAAAGGTTTATTTGCACTCATGTCAGTGAAAAGAAGGAGTACCGTATTTGCTTGATTATAAGACAAGGTTTTTTTCAGAGCAAATGCTGTGAAAAATACACCTCATTTAATATTCAAGGTCGTTTTAGAATCCAACCTCAAATAGAGATCTGAATACAGGACTAAGATTCCCCGCAGCGCTGCAGGGGACCGGGATCCTCCTCTCTGGCAGCCGGTGAACGTCTGCCGAGCAAATACGGTATTTGATGAATGTGTAATAAAAAGTTGCTTATTCACTAAACTGTGAAACATTTCATCTCGCCTATTTAACCTCAGCGTTAAAGAGGGCCTAATGTTATATCAGGGAAATAAAAATGTTTTAGCTCGCCAGCAACTTTTGGTTTAATGAATAATACCAGTCAGGGATATACAGTGCCTTACAAAAGTATTCACCCTCTTGGCATTTTTCCTATTTAGTTTTATTATAACCTGGAATTAAAATGGATCTTTATTGTGATTTTTATATAATGGGCAAACACAATATAGTTCCAATTGGTGAAGTGAAATTATGAAAATAAGAATAATAATAATAAAAATTCTATGAAATAAAAAAAAAACAAAAAATGGTCCATGCATTGGGGGGATGAATAGTTATGCACACTCAAGTTTTCTGGGGGGGGGGGGTTGTCCTATTTCTTGTTTGTTTCACAATAAAAAACTATTTTGCCTCTTCATAGTTGTAGGCATGTTGTGTAAATCAAATTATACAAACCCCCAACAAATCAATTTGAATTCCAGTTTGTCATGCAACAAAATAGGAAAAATGCCAAGGAGGGGCACAAGCCTAAATAATGGTCATAGTCTAAACTTAAATAACAACCTTCATAATAATATTGGTGGTTATGTACTGTAATAAAATGATAAATTATTCTAGTGCAAGGTCAAAAAGGCAATGTTGTTACCACAGGAACAAACTCAATGCTCCTTCAGATTGTTGGTCAGACTGACTTTTTGAAGCTTAATTTTATTTTTATTTAAATTGAACTGTTACGTCTGTCTGTTTTGAAGGGAATAAAATATAAAAATAATGAGTAAAAAAAAATATCACATTATAAGAGGAAATGCAAGAGGTTATTATAATTCAAACTTTAAAAGGCTCTCTCTCAGGCAGAAAATAAATTATTTCATAGTAACTTAGGTTGAAAAAGACCTAAATCCATCAAGTTCAACCCTTCTAAATATCCTTTCTGCTTTTGATCCAAAAGAAGGCAAAAACAATTAAGCTATTTTTCTGATTTTGCCAGGCACCCTTTTTGAAGGCATCAATCATTTGATTCCCAGATTTGTATGGTTAACTTATTTCAGGAGCAAATTATGTGTGATTGACCTTTTACTGGGAATAACTAATATAGATGATTGCGTTATTAGGAATAATCTGTATATGCACATAGTTTGCCAATAATACCAATTGTCAAAAAGACAGACTTTCTATCAAACATGTTCTATAAATATATGTAAATATATTTTTTCCCATTAAAGACAGAGGGACTGCTTTGAAATGTCTTCTTCTGTTTTGTACTATCATAAGCTTATGATTAAGCTCCTATGTGCGAAACATGTTAAGTGTTTCTGGCTCTTTGTCCTTTTGTATACTCTATCGATAATAGAAGTCTGCGGATTTTGAGTGCCGTTTGCCTCTTTGGTACGAAAAAGAAGTTTCCATTTTATCGAGAACTGCAATGTAGAATATACGATTACTTGTTACTATTCCTTTTGTGCTTTGCTTAATTGGTGTCACAGTGCATTGTGCCTTTTTTACGTGTTTCACCCTGGACACATTTAATTGCAACATTGAGAGCTAAAATTTAGCCTATGAGCAGTATTCAATCAGATGAGGAATGGTAGTGTTTAATTAAGCCATTTGATTACTTGCTAGATTCCTTTTTACTGCCGTAAGGAGCCCTGAAAATACAATACCAAGTACACAAGTGTTCACTTACTAAACAATTATTAAAATAGCAGTGCGTGTTTTCCATGGTAGAGCCACTTTACCGCCACTTGAAGCAAAGTGCGACTTAAGCTTTTCAGATGAGAATGCCCACCGAGCAGCTTATCGGGAGAGAAGTAGAGGGTACAAAAACATGTTGAAGAAATAAACTGGCCTTTAAAAATGGTTTAAAGCGCTTACAATTGGGCACAGATTGATAAAATTTACTCTGCTACCGGTAATTTTTAAATTTACAAATTCTAGGTGCTGTAGATTGAATCCTAGGGTTCACAAATCATAAAAAATAATAAGAACTGCAGACAAAGACATTACTTGGTATAGCAATTATTCCTAAATTGTACAAACTAAATGAATCCTTTAGAAAGAAATAATAAGAAACAAAAGTATGTATGTATCTATGTGTGTATACATTATTCAAAAAAAATAAAGCCAACATGGAGAAGCCATAAGTAAAAAAAAAACAAAGTACATCTTATGATTCAAAAGCTTGTAGAATAAACAACAATAGCTTCTCTAAGATCATTGCTGATGTATTTCCTCCTTGGCATTGTGTTAACAAACACCTAAATGTTCAAGACCAGAAAGCTGCTAAACGTTTGTTTTATAGAGGTGGTCATACTTGCAAATATCAATACATACTTGCAATGATCAATAAATCAAGGGCATTTGATTAGCAAAACATGTCTGCGACTTACCATCTAAAATCCTGTGGAAGCAGTAAAGGACTTACTTAGTTTTCCATTTATGGCTTCTAAATTTTGGCTTCATTTTTGTTACATAAATCATGACATAGTGTAATGTGTCATGTGCTGCTGTTCATCTGAGGTTGCATTTACCTAATTTTTAGATCTGCTAAGGAACAGATGATTGTTGTTATGTCCTGATTTGTAAAACCATAGAATTCAAAGAAGGTGTAGTTTCTTCTTGACATCACTGTAAATATACACACATTATATATATATGCGGCCCACCAGACCTCGAGGTGCGGCCCGCGTAAGATCAGCAGCCAGGGCAACCGATCTTACGCGAGCCGCACCTCAAGCCCTGCTACTTACTTGTGGGAGTCTTCTGGACTGCACACAGAGGAAGCGGAGTTCACGTGACATCCTACTTCCTCTGTGCTTTAGCAGAGAAGGCAGAGGGAGGCCGCGCCCCCTGCTGAAGTTTGTAAGCGGCATCGAGGAGTTGCAGTGCAGGTAAGGGGGTGGGGAGGGTGTTTGAATGAGTGTGTGTGATTGAGGGAATGAATCTGTGAATGAATGATTATATGAATAAATGAGTGTGTGTGTGTGATAGCATGGATGTGTAAGTGCTGGAACCTAGGCATGATGGGACTGTCATTGCTGTTAGCAATCACACTCCTATCATGCCAAGTCAGCCAGTACATGCTGAAACCTGGCCAGCTGCCCCCCTTGTGTATTGATGCTGCCAGCAGTATGGGGTCTGCACTTACAGCCACCCTGTACCAGCATGTACTGGCTGACTTGGCATGATAGGAGTGTGATTGCTAACAGCAATCACAGTCCCATAATGCCTAGGTTCCAGTATTTACTGGATGGATGTGTAAGTGCTGGAACCTAGGCATGATGGGACTGTGATTGCTGTTAGCAATCACACTCCTATCATGCCAAGTCAGCCAGTACATGCTGAAACCTAGCTAGCTGCCCCCCTTGTGTAGTGATGCTGCCAGCAGTATGGGGTCTGCACATCACTTACAGCCACCCTGTACCAGCATGTACTGGCTGACTTGGCATGATAGGAGTGTGATTGCTAACAGCAATCACAGCGAGCACAGTCCCATCATGCCTAGGTACCAGCATTTACTGGTTGCCTGGGTTGCCAGCATTTACTGGTTGCCAAGTCATATTGCTAATTTTGTCCAGTTGTGTGTTACCTACTTTTATTAAAAATGTGAGTTTTTATTATTATTTTTAAAGGTGGGTGTCATTTTCGGTTTTGGCTAAGTGAACCCTGAATGTTTTGGTCCAGAATTTTCATTTTAGTTCATCCCTAGAATAAATCTAGGGAATCCTGAATTTGTAGTCGCAAAACTTTCTAGGCCCAGAAATCAGTGAGAGGAAAAGTAAAGTTTTTGTGTCATTTTACTTTATTTTAATCTGCATATTTTATTAAAGGCCATATTTTTTGTCACAGTGAAAAATGAGTGCGGCCCGCGCACGTATACAATTCTGATGAAGTGGCCCACTGCAGAAAAAACTTGGACACCCCTGGTATATGACATTCATAGAATGTGAAAAATGGTTCTGTAATGAAGTAGATTAAATTAACGTAGCAGCCCCTTGCATAAACACAACCTACATTCATGTGACAAATATATAACTGCAATCATATAAGGCATTAAAGCATATAATGTATATACCAGTTTATCTTATCCGGAAAACAAAATAATGTTTTTTTTTCAATTTCATTT
Source organism: Spea bombifrons (assembly GCF_027358695.1). Taxonomy (NCBI): domain Eukaryota; kingdom Metazoa; phylum Chordata; class Amphibia; order Anura; family Pelobatidae; genus Spea; species Spea bombifrons. Next base: position 16,539,034 of record NC_071091.1, on the reverse strand, counting down.
TCTGCCAGATGTTTAGCTGTATTGGCTTTTGTTTCAGGTTCTAGACCTGGCTTCTTTTTGCTAACATTAGTATATGGAGTTAAGTCCCCCCTCTTCCTCTATTTCTCCAAAGACTTGCACATACATGTCTTCATGCACATGCCTGAAGAATTAATCTAATGAGTGTTTTGTGATCTAGCTAAACAACACAGCAATTATGTGTGGATAAAAAGTAGACTAGATATACATCATCTATAAAGATTATTTTTAATAATATAAAACTTTGCCTTAAGGGGAGCCATCATGAAATGTGAAAACTGGCGGATGATTTTTTTAGCGCGTTTGTCACTCATCTTTGATGCTGAGGTCCACCAGGCACCCCAGTGCTTCTCCAACGAGGAAGAACCAGGATAAAAAGCATATGTTTTAGCAGACTGTGACAGCACTCATCAGACTGGCCTGCGGCAGGACTTGTGTAATAAGCATAAGGCTTCAAAAGTTCTTGTCATAGATAAAATTGGGACAGGAAGCTTCAGATTCATAAATCACTAATCTGTGTGAGAAGAGCTTTGTCTGTGACTTTTAATAATGTCACACATGCTTATATACAGGGGGAATCATGTGTTATTGTTTATAACTATACTGTGTTTAGGTTTACAACCTATACTGTGGACTGCTGTTTTGTACAGGCTCCGTTGTAGATCTTAATTTATAGAAAACATCATGTTTGGGGTAATGTGATGAAAGAAAATCAGACAGACCTCCTGTTTGTTTATATGCAATAATCCGGTATCTGTTAGTTAAAGTACTGTTTCGTTTTAGCTTTAAGAATTCTGTACGTCTAGAAGATACAGATTTCTTACCTTGACATAGGAAGGCTGTTTTTCAAGAATCAGATCTGCTACTTTTTTTGAAACCTACAGTATTTGAAAGAAAAAATAAAATAAGCAAACTCACACTTATTTATTCACTCATGATTATAGTAACAGTGCAAAAAATAAAATCATACTTTGCTTTTGGTTGTAAAAGACCCAAAAATGGAATTTAATCTTTTGTAACGTTTCCTTATGAATGATTTATATTTTCGAAAAAGTTTATTGCACTAACATCCAAAAACAGGTTCACATTTTTTTCCAAAAGGCACTGTGCGGTCACTACTAACATTATCATAACGGCTTTTATTCGAATTAGAGGGCACTTATACAACTATAAATCTTCAGGGATTTTGCTCTAGTTTCAGGGTCACACAGACTTCTTCATACTCTTCATCAATCTGATGATATCTAAGACTGCTAATTAGCCCTTGCCACCAGTACGTCACGGTTGATAACCCTGGTTGAATACGGGTGACTATATTAGGTATATATTTAAATAAGTTAGTGTTTCCATGAGGACCGCTATTAGATAAATTTAGTTAACACATTAAATGGGTCACGTCATAGAATCTGCATGATAGGCCATTAAAGGGTTACTATTTTGTTTCAGGGTCAGCTCATTTAGGAAGCTCCCATGTTTCTATTATGGGACAGCGGAGTCGGGCATACTTAAGGTCCTTTTTCACATCTCGAAATAACCTGCTTTTTATTTCAGATAGAAAAAAGGGTACAAAGGAAAACGTTATAGAACCCAAACTGAGTAAAAAGACACGTTACCACTAGCAACAGTTTGTAAACCAACGCGAAGAACAGGACCCAAACAAATACAAATAGTATACTACAATAAGTGAAATGACTACATTGAACATATTTCAAAAAGAAAAAACGAACAGGAAAAAGAAATAGAAAGCAGGACAACATTCTAAATGAGTATACTGCATACATTGTGTCTTTTTTCTATTGGGGAATAAAAGCTTCGTTTTATTTGTTCCGGAAGAGCAGAGAACATTATTTTTAAATCAAATACCAATGTTGGTTATGGGAACAACATACATGTTTTTTTCTCTAACTGGTTCAGCAATGTTGTGTGGATAGATAGTAGACTAGATATATATCATATATGAAGATTATTTTGAATAATATAAAATTTTGCCTTAAGGGGAGCTATTTTTAATTAGTGAAAAATATCTTGGAAAAAATATTTTGGATATTTTGGGATATATATACGGCTTCAATTAACATATTTTAAATTTATGTTGTTTCTTTCTGAAGGATAATTGTTTAGCAACAAACACATGCACACCTTTCTCCTCCACTCTCTAATGTTGCATTAACTATGCAAAAGCACCAACTATTTACACGGACGTTCTTGCAGTACACGTATATAAAAAAAACCTGAATAGAAAGACGGTTACATTAGGTTAAAAACGCACCGCGCTGAAGCTTACAGATTAAATAACAATAGGTCTAAAACATGTCTGACTAGCGGTATACGGCTGAGCGAAGCACCGTACTTACTGCAGCCTGCTGTCGCTTTAGCTTGTCTCTGTATTCTTCCACTTCCTGGAGACTGAGAACCGGGGGCAGCTTCTGAATACGAATCAAATGTGAAATACCATCCAGTTATTGAAAACTATTAGTTTCGACGTTAAACATACTAAAAAAACAGTATTACCAAAAAAATTAATACGCACATATACCTTTACACAATGTTACATGCATTACATTACAATTTTCTGTTATATAAATACCGTATTCGCTCAATTATAAGACAAGATTAAAACGTCCTTGACTTATAATCGGTCGTCTTTTATTCAGACCTCAGATCCCTCTCACTCTCTGTCTGCATGTCTCCCTACGTTCCCTTCTGACCACTTCCATGTCCCTGTCTACTTTCTTTATCCGCAAGGGCGGAGCCTCTCCACCCACCCTCCTTCCCCATTGGAGGAGAGGCTGAGAGGTTGTCCACATGGTGTGTGCCATGGCTCCGCCCTTTTGTGGAAGTACACCAAGAGGCCAAAGTATCGCAGAAGGATTGACAGAGAAAGAGAGATGCAGAAACGCTTCTCTTTCTCCACGAATCTGTCTGTAGTAGGACTTGAACTAGATCAGATAAGTGTTTTGTTCACATTAAAGTACTCACAGAGTAAGCCTTGTTCTGTAGTGGGGGTGGGGCACTAAACTATCCCTCTCCTTCATTCCTGAAGTGAATGTTGCTTTATCCAATTACAAATAAAAGGAAAGGATCCCTATGCAATGTTGGGCACAAAATATCATTTAGCCAGAAGTGACATTTTTTGGGGGGGGGGGCATAGGAAAAGATGTGGAGTCACATAACTTTTGGGGCCTTAGAGATGCAATGCTACCTGAGACTTCAGATATCCAGAAAGCCTACATGTGACTCTACATCAGTGATGGCGAACCTATGACACGCGTGTCAGTGGTGACACGCGTAGCCATTTGGGGTGACACGCGCAGGATTTCCTGCGATTCATCCTCGGCTCCTGCACGGCCGCCGAGGATGAAAGAATCTGTGCTGGAGGACCCGTTCCTCCAGCACAGATTCTTTCATCCTCGGCGGCCGTGCAGGAGCCGAGGATGAATCGCAGGAAATCCTGCGCGTGTCACCCCCCCCAAAAAGGGGGGGGCGGGACGTGCGTTAGCGTAACTAGCGGGGGGCGGGGCAGTGGAGGAGCAGGCTCGCAAGGGAGCGGTATCGGAGGTCTTTAACAGACCACCGGCTCCCTTGAGTGATTTTAAGCCGGTTCAAGGATCTCCCTTGAACCCGGCTTAAAATCACTCAAGGGAGCCGGAGGTCTGTTAAAGACCTCCGATACCGCTCCCTTGCGATCCGCGCGGCAACAGCTGTTGTGCGCCGGGGTTTGTTGTTAGATCCCGGCGCACAACACTGAAGCCGCGCCCACCGCTGTCCGTGCCCTCGGAAGAAGAACTGAAGAAGAAGAGGAGCGAAGAGCAGGAAAAGGAGCTGTAAGGAGAAAAGAGGAAAGGTAAGAAAGCATACAGTGAGAGTGGATTGGTGTATGTGTGTGGATTGGTGTATGCGTGTGGATTGGTGTATGCGTGGGGATTGGTGTATGTGTGGGGATTGGTGTATTTGTGTGGATTGGTGTATGCGTGTGGATTGGTATGTGTGTGTGGATTGGTATGTGTGTGTGGATTGGTATGTGTGTGTGGATTGGTATGTGTGTGGATTGGTATGTGTGTGGATTAGTATATACGTGTGGATTGGTATATGTGTGGATTGGTATATATGTGTGGATTGGTATGTGTTTGTGGATTGGTATGCGTGTGGATTGGTATATATGTGTGGATTGGTGGGTATGTGTGTGGATTGGTATGTGTTTGTGGATTGGTATGCGTGTGGATTGGTATATATGTGTGGATTGGTGTATATGTGTGGATTGGTATGTGTGTGGATTGGTATGCATGTGTGGATTGGTGTATACGTGTGGATTGGTATGTGTGTGGATTGGTGTGTATGTGTGTGGATTGGTATGTGTTTGTGGATTGGTATGCATGTGTGGATTGATGTATATGTGTGGATTGGTATGTGTGTGGATTGGTGTGTATGTGTGTGGATTGGTATGTGTTTGTGGATTGGTGTGTGTGGATTGGTATATGTGTGTGGATTGGTATATGTGTGTGGATTGGTATGCGTGTGGATTGGTATGCGTGTGGATTGGTATGCGTGTGGATTGGTAAGTGTGTGAGAGTGATGGGTGTTATGCTGTACCATTTCCAATGTATTTTTCATTATATAATTATGCTCTAAAGTACATCATAACTCCCATCACTCTATACTGTTCCATACAGTGGCAGAGCTGGGAGACAGAGGCCTTACACCCCCACCGTAGGACTCCTGAAAGGTAAGTAGTTACTAAGCAGGTATGTTAAATAATTTGTTTTTGGTTTATTAAATACAATTATATATTGCAATTATACATTTTTGTAGTTTAAACTATAAATTGCGCAAAATTATGTTTTTTTGTCGAAGTGACACACCACGAGAGTTATGCTCGATTTTTTGCCGATTTTTGACACACCACGCCAAAAAGGTTGCCCATCACTGCTCTACATCAATATATATTTTGCAACGTTGGTCCGATAAAAGGTTTCAACTTTGACTAAAGTCTCCATCTTCTCTTGGCCCAATGCAGCCATACATACATAAATCATACATCTGACGATTAAGTATTTTGAGCAATTTCATTGAAGTTTTAAATGTGTTCCGGTGTCATTAATCATTTACTTTAAACAAAAATACAGAAACATGAAGTTCATCAAGTCAATGATTCAAGTAAGTATGGATTTTTCATTTTTTGGCATTAAATTAAATTTTGACATTTATTGAAAGCCTTGTTTACTTGACTAACCAAGAATTAGCTTTTCTGTCTTTTTTTTCTGCTTACCTCCAGCTCATATTTAACAATATCAAAAGAGTCATTAGAAAAATAAACATCTTCAATGCTGTTAATTAGCTCCTGTTCTGCTTGAGGATCTGTAGGCTGTTCCCGGAGATCTCGCAGCTCCTCCTTTACAGAAGAATAAAAGCACACATTAATTTTACTTCCACGCAATGACATCTTAACCCAAATTGTGAATGCATAATAATTATTGTTCTTAAAATCAAAATTAGCGCTTTACGAACTCTTTTTTTATGGGGGGTCTAACCCCCTCACGAAAGCATTCTCACTAAAGCAAAGCGATTTATCGCAGGAGAGGTGTTCTGATGCAGTTTTCGAGCAGCAGATTCTCTCCAAAGTAGGTAATTTCATTTTATTTTATTTTTGGGTAAGTTTAAAGAATTCATATCAAAGTACTTACAAACTATTTTATTCTGCTGCTTGGAGCATAAACAATGCCCCTTAAGGGAAAAAACGAAAAAATAATTTCTAAATAAAATCCCCCCCATTGTGGAATTCAAATCTCTGCCACACATAAGATATGAATCCCCCACTAAAGTGCATTTTCTAATCTCAATAAGCAATTCTATCAACAAACTTTCCCTGCAAGCTGCTATATCATCCCTGTAGCAAGCAGCAGCACAGATTCCCCACCGCTGCCACCAGCGAGATTAGAAAATCACTAATCAGGCTACATTTTATTATGCATTTAATTGCTCTAAGTCTAAGGTACTCATCTCTAAAATGACAAAGTGTTAAGCACACAGGTGCTGTATAAACTGACTAAGAGGGGCCAAAGTACAGAGCGCATTCAAACATAACAAATGGACTGCAAAGTCCGGGAGCTCCGTCCGACATTCATACATGTGATAGCTACTTATTTAAGTAAAGATAAAGGGATAGCGCCTGACAGACAGATGACAAGACTTTAAAAAATTCTGGAGGGCCCTTCAGGTGGAGGGCGCCTTTAATAATGAATAAGAAAATATGTCTTTTGGTACATTCCTTTAATACAGTTAAGTTAGTATCGGGCATCTCTGAGAATGATATGATTGCTCTGGCTGCTCAAATACTGAGCAGGTTCCCATATTTACATTTTCTAAGCTTTACTTGTCATTTTCCTATTTCACCGACTAAATTCTCGCCCGTAACCCTGCAGTTGCTTAGAAACTGACTTAATCATGAGATAAAATTCTGAAGAAGTGCTTGTGGGAAAATTATGACTTAGATACACAAGTGATTCATGTGCTTCTCCGTACAGAGGATCTATCGGCGCTTTGTGTAACAATTACATTATCGCTGAAAGGGATGAGAGCCAAAAAAACACAAGCGAATGTCATCTGACACCGAAAGTGAGTTTTACTCATTCATTCGCACTCTTATGTCTTTTATTACTCAACTAGATACTAGTATATCAAGCATCAGATGTACAACAGAAACATTTTACATTCACCGTATACAGTGTATACGGACCACTTGTCAAAATGGGGAGGGAGAAAAACATGGGAAGAGGACCACCAAATCAAAGTTAGCATTTTTTAAACATATACATATGTATATATATATATGCATATATACAAATGTATATATATAAGCACCATCGCTTTATAACCATTTTTATCACCATACCAACCAAGAAAACGATCTAATCAACAGGGACATTCCACTGGTTGCTCTAACAATAGGATGACTTTTTGATCATTCGTTATTATGTGTTTATGTGGTCTTATACTGCTATTTTCAATATGATAGGCCAACTTAATTCCATACGCTCGAATGGTACTTTATTGTAGTAATTTGTAGTTTAAAAAGGTTTCTATTCTGCGTTTTTCACTCACAGAAACATGGAATGTGACGGCAGATAAGACCATCTAGTCTGCTTATTACATCTGATGTAAAGGCTCAGGCCCTAACCAGTCCTTGTTCTTAGATTTAGGATAATAACACATAACAGAGGGCATTACATACATTATATTATACATTTACTAAAATAAAATAACATCCCTAACCATAGAATGTTAAATACTGAGCTATTTTATTTAGTGAAATAAAAAAGCCATGTAGCTACTCACTTAAATATTGCCATTGTGATATAATATGGGAAAACATCCAACGTATTGCTATTACAAATAGTGCAGAAATTCTCAAACAAGCACTGACCAAGGGGACAAATCCAGACCCAAACCTTCTGTAAGTCAACATTTTACAACATGTGGATTTTCCAGCAAAACCAATTGCTTGCAATAAAATATCAGCCTGGGAGTTAAATAAATAAGGTTATTGTCATAGACAAACATGTTATATTCAAATTATAACACAGTCCGCACATACTGGAGCCTCTTTAAAAAAAATAAATAAATAAAACCAAAAGACAAAGTTTAACAGGCTATAAGTCTATTGGCACTAGCATGGGAGAGGACCACTCCTTTCCCAATGAAAAGTATTGGTTTATGTAATAATTATAATAATTATAATAATCATAATATATTTTATTGTGAATGTGCTTATATAATTAATAATATTAATATTGGCTTAATTATATTTCACACCATATTTTTCAGATCTTAATGTGTATTCTTATTCTTTATTTCAAAAATATTTCTTTTACATGTAATGTTTTACTCACACAGTAGCTGTGGCTGTTAAGAATGCTATGACTTATAAATAAAAGTCTATTTCGCAAAGACAACCTCTGGATATGACGCTGAGCACGTGTGCTCAACTTCTTTGGTCGACCATGGCGAGGCCTGTTCTGAGTGGAACCTGTCCTGTGAAACCGCTGTATGGTCTTGCCCACCGTGCTGCAGCTCAGTTTCAAGGTCTTGGCAATCTTCTTATAGCCTAGGCCATCTTTATGTAGAGCAACAATTATTTTTTTCAGATCCTCAGAGAGTTCTTTGCCATGAGGTGCCATGTTGAACTTCCAGTGAGCAGTATGAGAGAGTGTGAGAGCGAAAACACCAAATTTAACACACCTGCTCCCCATTCACACCTGAGATCTTGTAACACTAACGAGTCACATGACACCGGGGAGACATTTCCACCTAGGAGTGTACTCACTTTTGTTGCCAAGGTTTAGACATTAATGGCTGTGTGTTGAGTTATTTTGAGGGGACAGTAAATTTATATAGTTATAAAGTTATACAGGCTGTACACTAACTACTTTACATTGTAGCAGAGTGTCATTTCTGCAGTGTCGTCACATGAAAAGATAAAATATTTACAAAAATGTGAGGGTGTACTCACTTTGACTTTTGTGATACTGTACATGTACAGTATATTCTCTGCGTCAGTCATGCACTGACTTCATCTTTCATTGCTGATTTATACATTTTCTAACCTCTAAGTTACCGTTTAAAAAAACAGCCCACCACAGGAATGTGAGCAAAAGATAATTTATTTAAATTTACTGTATTTTTTATTCAAAAGGTATTCTCACAACTAAATATATTTAAAACTTTAACTCTGAGACCTGGCACATGTAATCTCTGATCCCACCATTGTGACTCACTGACCGTGGTACAAGACTCCTCTAGGAGGAGGGTCGGGTTAAGTGACCTGCATTATGGCATCTATGATTCATCAAGACATTGTGAAGTAGCAAGCCTCGGTGGAATACTGAATGAACTCTTACCTAAGCAACCCCATAATGTATTGCTATAGTAACAATGACAGGGACATATCTAACGCTGATTATGGAACTAGTCACTAAATACCTGCCTGTACAAGACACACAGATGATCATTTCTCTAACTGCCTGTATCTCATACTAAAATCATAAATAAAAAGATCTACTCAGTAACAATGCTGCTACACAGACACACACACACATAATATATGAACAACAGTATTGGGACACCTGATCATTACATCAACAGGGATTTTTATGACATAGCATTCTAAATATATAGACATTAATATCCAGTTTGCCCCCCCCTTGCAGCTATAACAGTTTCCACTCTTCTGGGAAGGATTTCCAAAAGATTTGTTTTTGGGGGAATTTTTGCCCATTTATCCAGTAGAGCATTTGTGAGGTCAGACCCTGATGTTGGACGAGAAGGCCTGGCTCGCAATGTCCACTCCAGCTCATCCAAAATGTGTTTCGATGGGGTTGAGGTCAGGGCTCTGTGTGGCCGGCCAAGTTCTTCCACATGAAACTCATCCAACTATGTCTTTATGGGCCTTGCTTTGTGCACTGGGGCAGAGTCATGCTGGAAACGAAAAGGGCCTTCCCCAAACTGTTCCCAAGCAGAGAAGCGGGATATCATGCCACAGAACACGTTTCCACTGCTCCAGAGCCCATTGGTGACGTGCTTTACATCAGTCGATACAACGCTTGGCATTGTACTTGGTGATGTGAGGCTTGCATGCAGCTGCTCGGCCACACGGCTCTGTGACTTTACATGGTCTTCCTTACTTACAGTTGGCCGTGGAAAATCGAATATCTACCAAGGATAAAATTTCACGAATTTACCTATTGAAAAGGTGGCAGCTTATCACAGTACTGAATTCACTGAGCTCTTCAGGACGCCCCATTTGTTTCACAAATGTTTGCAAATGCAAACTGCATTCACAGGTGCTTGACTTTACACACCTGTGGCAATGGGTCTGATTGAAACACCTGGTGTGTCCCTTTGTCCATATAGTGTATGTATGTATATATACTGTATATATATTTGGTTATAGAGTTCATCTGCCTACTCTGTACCTAAAGCTGCAATTAGAAAACTTGTCAAGTTTTTTCTTTAAAAAAAGAAAATTACATATTGCAGGTTCTTTAGTCAACCCAGTTCCAGACAACCATTACGCTTAATAAATCAATACGTTGAAGAAACCCTTGCTTATATTAAATATAAGTCACTATCATCGTCCTAGCACTACCTCTTTAAATTGTCGATTAGCCAAGCCAGAGAGAAAAGCAATAACTAAAGCAACAGGTTTCAATAATATCACCAGGAGCAGTAGGACACACGCCGTATATTGATGATATAAGCACTAAAAATTCATTGTCTGCCATGGAAGGTGGATGCTTAGGCATTCGGTAACATTTTCTTTAGAGATAGCTGTTTTTTGTGTATTTTTTTTGCTGGCAGCATATTAAAGTAACACAGCATATAAAAAAATAATCCATGTGTGGTTAAGGATATAATAAGTATTGTTGTTTATCCTGGATCACTAAATGAATAATGCAACATCATTTTCCATAAAGTAACCAAAATCATATAGATTTATAAAACAGGATTTCAGGATAATTATTGCTGTATTGCTCAATGATAACTGGTTAACTATGTGTGAAAGACAGAAATCGTAACACTGGTAGAATTAGGACTATATATACGTTAAAATATTCTGATGCTGTACTACCACTTTCCAATTCACATGAAGCTCAAGAAAGAACGACTGCCAGCAAATGGGCTAAATGACAAATTCAATTATGTCTTAAGATCAACTGAGCTTTAAAAAATAAAAGCTGCTACATTTTTTAAGTTTTATTTTAAACAAACAATGTATGACATTGAGCTTCAATACAAAAAAAAAACCAACAAAATGTGTTCAAGTCCTATTAAGAACCATTCATACTGAATAAACATGTCACTATATGGACAGAAAGATATATTTTGCAGGCTTCAAACATTCTTAGAGAAATGTGACTTCTTAAAGCAAGATTGCCCCCTACTGACGGTTCGCTGGTGCTGCACCAAGATATTAAAAATCTTACATTCTAGGACAACACATCCCAAGAACAGTTATATCAGTCAAAATAAATTATCCATTAAACAGCCCCTTGCATTTTATGGCCTTTTCGGCAATCCATGGACACCATCTGGGATCTGCTTATTTACGCAATGGCGTTGCACACTGTGTCATTGCTGCACTGTTCTGAGCTCCAGAAGGCTTCCAGGTCCCAGGGGCAGAGTTTAGGAGAGCTCTGGGATCATGGGTAGGTGAGTATTCACGCTAAGATAAGTTAAGTGAGATCAACAATTCGAAAGGACTTAAAGCGTTAGGTTTGTATAAAGGTAATGCTTTATTTTTAAAGGTATTGGGATTTTCCATTTAACTGTTCATCAAACATGGTCAGCCAAGCTCCTTCCGCAGCAGAAGCTCACCGGGGTTGGACCATCATTATGTATAGTGAAGTCAAGGGGTTCAAACCACAAGTCTCCTGTCAATTTTCCCTTAATGAATAGACCCCAAACAAATTACTTTGGTTAGGTGTTGCTTACTATCTAATAGGCAACCATGAATCAAATGGGTTTAATGTTTAAAGAGTTGGTGAGCCACACCTTGGGATTACGGTGGAAGAGGTAGATGGCTTATAGACTAAAAAATAAATTAAAACAGAACAAAACATCAAGGCGCCACAAATGTACATAAAGATAAATTCCATCCGATGGCATCCTTTTGTGTTACTTTGGAAATCATGCATCCGTCAACACACTGCTGTTTAATTAGTGGCAATCAAGAAGTTTTCATGGTGCCCAGTCTTCCATAGTAAACAACAAATTCTGTTTTATTAAATAAATGATTGCTTCTCACGCACAACACACATATGGCATATGTGGTTCTCTGAATGACAAAAGGTTAAACAATCCAACTTCAGTACATAAATTTGATAGTCTAGTATAAAAGTGACGAGGTTTACCACCAAGGTTTGCTAACTAAAGGCAACTTCCACTGTAGAATATTATGTTGTAACTTGAGAAGCAAATTCATGGATACTCAATACTTGGAGTTACGGTCTTGCTGAAGCCCACTTACCAATATAATTCAGTGTGGCCACCAGGGCCCCTGGCAGTAGCATTGCGGAGTACAGCAAGGAGTTGGACAAAGTTGGGTCATACCAACAACTAATTTGTGACCGGCCACAACCACAAAGTTCTGCTGATGTCAGTGAATTCACTCAATACTCAACAGCAAAGTTCAAACCAAGCTACACTCGTTTGTGTGCAGTGAAGCAGTGAATGAGTGTGGAGCAGTGAATGAGTGTGGTTCAGTGAATGCTGTGCTCATGCAGTTTTCTTATTTACTAAATTTTCTGAATAAATAAGTAAAGGTTAATGAGTAAGCAAAAGAGCAAGTTTCCTAAATATTTTAACATTACCAATGTTTTGTAGCATGCTGCTTCCAGCTTTAAAATTCAAGATTCACAGCAATTAGATTCAGATTAAAGTGTAAAAAAAGGACCAAAAAAGACTTCATGCAATTTAATTACCATCTCTAAAATGTCTTTTTTTTTTTTTTTGCAGGCTTGACGGTACAAACCGACAACATTTGCATATCGTATGATGGCATCCAGGTGACAAATACTAAGTATTTCTGCTCCGACAGACCAAATGCAGAAAAAAACCAGTTTAGGCTCAAAGACATTGAGCTTCACTAAAACGTCTGTGTTGTGCAGCATGAACCCGGAGGCAGGATCCATCCCTTTCATGTATTGAATTTGCAAATACAAAAGAAGCGAGATACTCTGAGGCTGTGCGCAGCGCAGAATCTAAAATAAAAACCTCGAGGATTAACCATTCTGAAGAAGAGTTATATAGCACTGAATGATGAAATGGCCAAAAGCATTACCAGTCATGTTTGAAGTAACCAGTCTCTTATTATGGTCTATGGTACAAGAAAAACCAGCAATGGACAACCAAGTAAGTTTATCATGGAGATGTCAAGCAATGTTGATGATTATTTTATATGATTTCAAAATGCGGTTTCTTTAGCTTTGGGACAAGCATACCGAAAAACAGAAACAAAGGAGTATGAGAGTATACTGAGCATAAAAGTTACTGTGAGGGGAACGAGTAGTCAACAGGGCTCAAAGAAACTCATTCACCCGCAGTGTTCACCATTCATTCCTAAACCTACATGTGTTGAGCCTGACACAATGTCACATCAGATTAATTCAGTTGTTTGCTGCAGGGCCACCATAACAAATCTTGGGGCCCAGTGTAAGAGACGGCCCTCTTGCCCCATGCGCCTTCTACCAGCCTGATCTTCCCACTTCCTCGCTCCATAATTGCCACCAGGCCCCAATTCCCAGAAAGAGACCATTTGCGGGCCATAGCCTAGTTATATGTAGCGACCAACAGGGGGCAAGACAGGGGTAGCAAGCTGTGTGGGCTAACAAGGAGGCCCATGACAGATCAGGGAGGGTGGACCCCCATACTTTCCCGCAACCCAATACATGGGTTCTGGTTGTGCCCATGATAACAGCCCTATTTTACTGTGATGTACAGATCGTTAAACTGTAAAATACACCAAAAAGAAACGTTTGGCTTCTAAGCTCTTCCTCTTTGCCCACTCTCTGCTTCCGTGTGTACATACACATGCATATGCCCATCACGGAGCTGACTTGCATACATTGCAAACAGTCAAGCTGTCAAACTGTACAAATGTATTTACCCGTCTGCTAGGTTTGTAGGAAACACACAAATAAAGATAACTACTGATTTCATAAGCATAAGTAGGCGTACTCAACCACACACCGAAAAATAATAAGATATACCTTGGTGGGAATCCTGAAACTCTCAACTGGACTAAGATCGTGGATGCTGTCCTGTGGACTTTTATGACCCTAAAAGGGGAAAAAAAAAACATGTTAAATTGGAATAAATGATGGTTCTGTTCTACCTATTCTGACCAATTTAACAGTTGAAAAACATCATTGCCCAAACTCTTCCCCAAATAACTTTATTATTTATAGAATTTTCCTTCATTCACATAATTTGGCCAAACATATCTCCTGCTTACCAGAGAGCACATGCAGTATACTCACTTGGTTCACATGAGATTTCCCATCTAACAAGACTCCCACGTGGAGGCGCATATACATACACACACACTGTATACACACACTGTATACACACACTGTATACACACACTGTATACACACACTGTATACACACACTGGCGTATTGATCTTTGGCACTGTCCTAGGCCTAACCCAGAGGAGCGCCACCAGCCACCCTTTCTGTGCTGCTGGGCTTCTCTGAAGGAGCACCAGCGTCACATGACCTTTCAGGTGCTCAGCCATAGAAGCCCTGGGGGAAGTGCCGAGAGCCTCGGAGGTTGTCTGCGTGCATCGCACAGACTTTCACCGGCTGCCAGAGATGAGGATCCAGCAGCAGTGGAGGTTGTCTGCTGGCTGCCCCCACTTGACACCAGGGAGTCTGGAGCACGGGGAGCAAGTCTAGGGATCCATTGGTAAGTAGGAGGGGCATATAGGGGGGTCTAACGCATATATGGGAGTCAGAGTGTCATATGGGGGGGCAAAGTGGCATATCCTGGAGGCAGAGTGACATATGGGGGTATAAGGAATATCTGGGGGGGCAAAGTAGCGTGGGGCAGATGTGCATAACTGGGGGCAGGTTGGCAAATAAAAGGAAATAAAACCTACAAATGCATTTTTCTCAATCGTAGTTTTTATTAAATATGAAAAATTAGCTTACATGTGAATTAATATTTACTAGGGCTGAAACAACTAATCGATAAAATCGATAATAATCGATAATGAAAATCGTTGTCAACGAATTTCATCATCGATTAATCGGATCGATTTTTATCGATTATAAAAAGAGGTTTTTTTCAGAGCAAATGCTCTGAAAAACTCCTCTCCTTATATAATCCGACCTCAAACAGAGATCGGATTATAACACCGGAATCCAGATCCCCCGCTACGCTGCAGGGGACCTGGATTCCTCTCACTGTCGGCCGGTCTCTCACTTCCGTCTCTCTCCCCCTCCCATCTGCCTCCTCCCCCCTCCCATACATCACTCTGCCTCTCTACCCGGCACCGTTACTGACAGGCACTTTCCCTGCAGCTTCATAGAAGCCTCAGTGTAAGTGAAGTGCAGTAACGGAGGCTGTCTGTGCGATGCAGACCCCCACCGGCTGACAGAGAATCATCCTCTCTGACAGCCGGTGAGTGTCTGCATCGCACAGACAGACTCCGTTACTGCCCTTCACTTACACTGTGGCTTCTTTGAAGCTGCAGTGAAAGTGCCTTCAGTAACGGAGCCGGGTAGAGAGGCAGAGCGGTGTATGGGAGGGGGGAGGAGTCAGAGGGGTGAATGGGAGCCACCCTCCAATACACCACTCTGGCTCCTCCCCCTCTCATACGCCACTCTGCCTCTCTACCCGGCTCCCTGGTGTCTTGTCAGAAACGGAGGTTCACAGGAGGCAGAGTGGAGTATGGGAGGGGGGAGGAGCCAACGTGATGTATGGGAGGGGAGGAGCCAACGTGATGTATGGGAGGAGGCAGAGTGGAGTATGGGAGGGGGAGGAGCCAGAGTGGTGTATGGGAGGAGGCAGAGTGGAGTATGGGAGGGGGAGGAGCCAAAGTGATGTATGGGAGGGGAGGAGGCAGAGTGGTATATGGGAGGGGGAGGAGGGAAAGTGATGTATGGGAGGGGAGGAGCCAAAGTGATGTATGGGCGGGGGAGGAGGCAGAGTGGTGTATGGGAGGGGGGAGGAGGCAGAGTGGTGTATGGGAGGGGGGAGGAGGCAGAGTGGAGTATGAGAGGGGGAGGAGCCAAAGTGGTGTTTGGGAGGGGGAGGAGCCAGAGTGGTGTATGGGAGGGGGAGGAGGCAGAGTGGAGTATGAGAGGGGGGGGAGCCAGAGTGGTGTTTGGGAGGGGAGGAGCCAGAGTGGTGTATGGGAGGGGGAGGAGCCAGAGTGGTGTATGGGTGAGTTATAGTGGTGTATGGGGGTATTATGATTTTTTAGGGCATATAGGGGGTATAAGGCATATGGATATTAGGCATATCAGGGGGGCATAAACATATCTGGGGGTAAAAGGTATATCAGGGGGCTCAGTTGCATATCACTGGCATATAAGGAGTATAAGGCATATCAGGGGGCACAGTGGCATATCAGGGGGCACAGTGGAATCTGGCATATAAGAGGTATAAGGCATATATGGGGGCAGGGTGGCAAGCTGGGGGTCAGATGTGCATAACTGGGGGCAGTTTGGTAAATAAAAAAATTAAAACAAGGCTTTTTTTCTCACAGTTTTTATTAAATATGAAAAATAGTTAACATATGAATTAATATTTACTAATAACTTTGTATTTAAACCTAGTTTGAGAAGCACTGTGTTTGGGTTCTTGTAGCTTTTATTATTATGTCAGTAAAATAAGAAGGTGAATAGAGAGAGGCCATTGCAATAAAGAGATGAAAGTGTAAATTGTACGTTTTTTATTGCAATTTTTCTTCAATTTAAAATAATGTATTTTTTTATCCGATTAATCGATTAATCGACAAAATAATCGGCCAACTAATCGATTATTAAAATAATCGTTAGTTGCAGCCCTAATATTTACTTTGATTGATGTTTGAAACACAGTTTAGCAAGTAGTCTACATTATGACCTAATCAGTGTGATAAGGCTCTTATTTAGAATAAGTACATTATGCCTAATTTAGTGAATTAACACAAATCACTCAACAGATTCGCCTTTTGAATCAAAAATCAATAAGTCCTGTTTAACCTGTTAGAGAGGAGAAGAGGATACAGAGAATGTCCCATCATCAGCGTTCGGTGAGGAACATTAGTTATCGAGCCAAGAGCTGCGTCCAGACAGCTTATGGGTCATGCTACTGAATTCAGTACGGAACCCAGAGGTTTTCCCTTCATGCCAGTGGCACGGGACCCACAAACAGACTCAATTACCAATTTAACAAAGAAGATGGGCTTAACAAACCTAGAGAGCCCCTCTCTACGGCTGCTAGTAAAAATGTATTTCAATAAAACAACGGACGCGTGCTATGACTTCTGTTTTGTTGACGCATTATACACTGTGGGAAATTGGTTATTAATGACCAAGATATGTAGGATTCGGGAAGATGACAAGCAACCTCATACTACTGCGAAGCCCACTGAAGCAGTGCATTAACCCCTTCCGTGCCATACCACTGTGTACAAGCAGATAGCAGAATTACTTTTACTGATTAACACACTTCACATAAACCGAACAATATGGCTAAAAACATGGTACATATAATGTATAATGACCTAATGTCAAATAGGAGGCTATAGCAATCTCATAGAGCTCTGAATAACCATTTGGTTATTTGTCTGTTCTTACATATAACTGGGCGAACATGTCAAAGTGTGTAATTAATACTAGTAAGTCCAGATTGTGAAAATAAAATTAATGTATAGGGGAAAAAATCTGAAATTTCACATATAAATGCCTTTGTTTTCCATCCATAAGAGCGTACGATTAATATTATTTGTCTGGCTAAATTGTCTTTTTCTGCAGGTATAACACCTGCATGATGTGGAGAAGAACAGGACTTGATCCAAAACCAAACTCTTTCACAGTCAATTGGCAGATTTGGGATTCATAATTGAGTTTGCGCACCTAATAAGCATTAATGTAATGTCGGCCTGTAAACCAGAGGAAGATTCTAGTTTAAGTGGGTTTTTTCCCTCGGAACAGAGATGTATTTTGTGCAGATCCTATGAAAACACTCATGCAAATGAAACAATATCCATGACACTTATTCTGTACTAATCTGTAGTGACAATAGTACAGCAGTGTGAGATATGTTATATATACAGTACCGTTTAAATGTTTGGGGTCACTTAAAAATGTCCTTGTTTTTGAAGAGAAGCTAATTTTGCTCATTATTTCAGAAATCCGGCGCAGACGGGGTTAATGTTGTAAATGACTATTGTAGCTGGAAACGGGTTATCCTCAATAGAATATGTTCATAGGCTACAGAGGCCCTTTATCACTCCCATCACTCCTGTGTTCCAATGACAAGCTGTGCTCGCTGAGCCTAGTTTAAGTTTAAAAGGCTAATTGATCATCAGAGAACCCTTTTGCAAACTTTTGAATGGTAGTGAATATATATATATATATATATATATAATATATATATATATCTCATCAAATGTGCGACTAACTAAGATACTACTGAGAGCTGAAATCACACAATCTGTTTAGACCTGTTAAGAGTCTCTAGCTGTTACTGATCTATAATGATATACATGAAGGACTCTGCGCCCCAGTTTGCTTTATTTGATCGCTCATTAAAGAGGGCATTGAGTGCCCCGAAAATCGCATTCAGATCTAATGAGACGATCAATGCGGAAGATTAACTGCATTTGCCACGGGCCACCTTCTGCAGGTGCTGGGGTGTAGATTTATGTACAGAGGGCTTGATCTTAAAAAAAAAAGTGAATAACCAGCATAATGTGTAAAATATATAGGCGCATGGATCCGACAACCAGTCATGGGGCTTAACCCATTCATTTCCAGTAAGGTAAGTGGTGAATGGATAAACACATAAACAACACGGGGACCTTTAAACTGACATTTAGTCCACCAAGTATAACATACATCATCCAGCCCACTGAAGCAGTGCATTAACCTCTTCCATGCCATACCACTGGTATCAATTCAGCATAACAGGGCTGTCAGATTTACCACAATATGAGGCATCGTTGGCAGCAAAGGCCTGGAGCTAAAGGAAGCAGATGCAGCGTCCTCTCTTTTGCCTCCACGAGCAAACGCTGGGCTACCCAGTTCCACACACCTGACAGCCCTAAGCCTGTGGCTTTATTCTGTAAATCGAAGGCCTCTACTCGTTTACTTTTGTAGGTTCTTTACCTGGCGGGTCATCAGGGACTTGATCTTCTGCATGGTAGGGACTCAGAACGTTTCCCTGTCACCCCGTCAGTTAACGTCGCGACAATTCTCAATTCCCGATCAAAACATCCAAAAACAGCAGGTTAGTCCAGCTTCTCAGTGACACTGGGAAGCCATACTAAGCGTCACGTGATACAACTAGAGCAGCTTGACAGTTCGGCAGCCTTTCTGGGAGTTGTTGTCCATTAGGCTTCCTGCTAGGAATCATCTCTAAGCAAAGGACTTGCGTAGTCCTACATTGACCGGCATGCTTTGCGCCGGAGCTTACAGTATGGCGTAAGTAAGGCGTGCGCTAGCAGGAAGTAGTGTCAGTCGGGGTGTAGAATTGGGAAGCTCAGGTTGTTTATGTAGAAGCTGAAAAGGGCGGATATTATTCATATCAGACTCATTCATGTTTTATGTGATTTTAGTAAAAACCCCAAACCATATTCTCAATAATAGAAGTTTATGGGTGAACAACATGATTAGATCTGCCATTAAAAAAATCATCCAAGTGGGGTTCTTCACTGATTTCCAGATGTGCAGATAAGATTTTCAGGATATAAGAAGCCACTTTCACATTACATGTATGTTCTTGTGCCAAGGCACACTCGCTAGACTGGTTTTGAGTTGGTAAGTACAGTAGAATTCACCACAGACCCTTCAAGCCTACACCATTTGTTTTAATCCTTCAGGGCGGTCTATGGCTGGTGGTGGAGGGGGGAAATTTTATAATACCAGCGATGGCTGGGGCCAGATATTGCACTTTGATCACATGTTTCACTGGCAAATTGGAAACGTCACAGTGGAGCCCGGTCCACGAAGACAATGCTTTCTGGTGGGAGGGGTGGTTGTGCCTTTTGGCCACCATTCCTCCATGAAGACTTCAGCAGGTCTCCTTTTTTCAAGAGTGACCCTATAGGATCTGGCTCTCTCTTAACTTCAGCCTGAGAGGGAAGGAAGGGGCTGCATACCCCATCAGGGGCAGTGTAGCTCCAGATTAGAGCCTTGGACTGTTTTCTTAATCCTGCTCCTAAAACTTAATTGTTAGGGTGCATTCAATATAAACCGATCGTAGTTTTGATAAATAAAATGTCATACTAAAGGCTGTGTGTGTCATGATCCCGTATAGCCACCAGATGGACTCAAACACTTCCTTATAACATTTCTGCTTTTGCATTCTGATTGCTAGATATTTCTGGTGAATAAAGTGTTTAAATAATAAAACGCATCTCTTTAGTTTAATTTCTATTAATAAATCTTGTCTTTTGATATATCATTGGAAGGGTCTGCTGTTGTATGATACAAGTTCAGACTGCTGCTCATTCTCATAGCAAATTGTATTAAGAAAAAGTAGAAAAATAACAATATTATTCATAAATGTTTATTAGTACAATCTATGTAAAAAATTAACAAAAAATAACCTACTATATTTAACTTTTAAATAACGTGGATTTCCCAAAGTGGTCACTTGGTAAAAAGTATCTCACTAATTTTCTTTAAAAGAAGAATTGAGTTGATTTTCCCCATGCACTTAGTCGTTGTCCAGGTGTTACAGCCCAGCAGATGGTCTTCGACATTCAAGCAACAAACACAGCACTTAAGGCAGATAGGCGACAATTGAAGGCATGACCAATGTCGATCAGCTATGCCTGTGGCAGGGATTATAATCTTTGATTCTCTTACGGTATCCCCATATGAAGTCTCTCCATCAGTCATCTACCACAAGATACAGATACAGTTCGTGCAGGATAAGGTGCTCCAGATTGAAAAGCAGAGAAACTTCAAGAGAATGTTCTATTACGGTTGCTGGCTGATCCATGGATAGCAGAAGCTATCTGTATGAGGGTACTGACTGGTGATTCCTCAGCCCTCAAACAGGGGTGCCCAGCCTTGGGTACGGTGGCCCTGTAACAGTATGATAATCCGAGCAGGTGTCAGGTCAAGGCTGCGGATCTCCTTATCTTTAGTATCCCCTGTCTCGGTATTGTTCCCTTGTCCCACTACATTTCCTTCAGTGTTATGCTTTATGCTTCTTTGTTTTCATTCATTCCTGAATTTTCTTATGCTCTGACATTAACGTCTGATTCTTACATTTCGCTCCTGCTCTTAGCTTCAGCTTCTGTTTCTTTTATAAATTGTGCCCCGCCGGTTTGTTATGTTTGTCTCAGTCTGCAGTCTATAGGTATGTTACCTTTGCCCTCTTTTCCCTGAATCCTCTGAGAATCTCAGTTCCTCTCTCTTCTCCCCGTGTCTCAGTTAAGAATTCTATGCTTGCTTAAAGGAAAAGAGTTGGATCTCGGCTCCTCACTTCATCCCTTGTGTTCCTTGCCTTGTTCCCTGTCCTTTTGTTGTGTCCTTTACCATGTATGTCTTGTCTTGTTATGTTTAGAATCTGTGTTCTGCGTATTCTTGCTTATGTTCGGCTTTGCTGGTTATGCTTTATTCAGTTTGCTATGTATTTCTCTCTTGCTGTGTTTCTTGCTTGGTCTCCCTGTTTCTTGCTAAGTCCCACTTGCTCGGTCCCCCTCGCTCGCTCGCTATGTCAGGGCTCTGGTATGGTGCTGCACAACCCTAGGTGCTCAACACCCAGGAAAGGGCAGTTGCTCTCCTGCCTTTGGGCACTAGTGTGGCTGGTCCATCCCCAACAGTGGCACGTTTACCTATTTCATCTGTTTTTCCCATTTTTCCTGATGTAAAGATGGAGACCTTAATCAGTTCTTGGTCTTGTTTTGGCTTCAGGATGGTTTTATGTCTATATGTATCTTCCTAGGCTGTTCCTAGGCTCGACCACTTCTGCTGGAAGGCCATTCAATTTATCTACCAGCAAAGTAAAACATTTTTACATTTTTTTTCATTAGGGATCAATTGAGTCTTTTAGTTAAAACAGGAGAGCCAACTTTTTTCTTTATGAGGTGCTTCTTTTACATAGAAGTCTTTATTGGCTTCTTACGTTGCACGTTTGTTATAACAATATATTAACCCTCTTGGAGTAATTTAAGTTTAGTGAAAGTTGAAATGGATTCTTATTGAGTGTTGTATTATACTTTTATTTAAGTTGCATTTGTTTGCAGTGTGATGTTTTCTACATTGTAGCATACATTTGCACGCTAAGTGGTGTAACGCATGATCTGCTCCAGCCCTCTCACATGTTTTGGTTACATGGGAATTATCACTGATTTCATCTTTTGTTACACTTTGATAATCAGACTTGACAAATAGCATGAAAGTCAAAATCCTACCTGTCCTGTTTGATCAGGCTGTCAATTGGCAACTTAGAGTCCCCCCCTCGGTAGCAGAAGAAATTACCGTTATATACAGAATGCACGATCACGTGATCAGGCATTCTCTTCCAGTAGGTATCAATGCTGACACTAACAGGAGGGTCGCTGCAGGACAGAAGAGACACAGTAGGGTCTGTCTAGATGCCCCCAGGATATCCTGTTGCTCCCCCTGCTGGCTGATGGCACACAGTGTCATCAGCATGCAGATCAGGGAAAGGATTAGTTTCTCCTCCTTCCAGAAAAGTATTAAAATATAAAAAAAAATTTAAACCTAATAAACAATATTAAAAAATAACATTTATTGGGACCCCAGTAATGTAAGTTTGACATCACTGGCATCTAAAGTGTGTAAAAATGATCCCCAAAGTGATCTCAATACAATGCTGTACGGATAATATATATTTTGTGTGCCCTACCACTAAGGTAAAAAATTAAGCCAGTAGTATTAATAAGTATATAATATCAGGTAATATGTAAAGTGTGAATGTGGCCCTCTTGAAAAAGGCGTTTCTGTAATCTGGGGATGTTGCGGACCATAAATAAGGTCATCGTTCAGCAGTGGGACCTACCGTGGGTTTGTATGGAAATATGGAAACATGGTTTAAGACATATGGTAAAAATAAAGCCCAAAAAAAAACCCTGCCCTGAAACGGTTAATAAATTTAAATGTTATGTCAGAAACAAATTTAAAGGTGCTGTTCCAAAAACTACATTCAATTGGTGCTTTATTGTTATTACAACAGGTCACGCAGCACCCTAAAAAATGCACTAAAATAGTAAATTCCAGTTAACCAGAAGGAGCATTTAGACATGAATAAGAAGTATCTTTTACACTCATTTTTCACAGAATACCCTAGAAACTGCAGAGTGTTTTTTGGTATATCAAGAGAAAGTATGGATAGATAAAACAATCATAATAAAAACTTCAGTCTGTTATGGATGTTATTTTAAGATTTCCTGATTAAGAATAACACACTTGAACCACACACCTTTATTTCACAAAGCCAACCAGGTAAGACAAAATCAACATTTGAATGAATCGCTCGGTATGTGGATATACATAAACCAATTAAAGAGGAATTTTGTAATACAAGAATAAAATTTATTACATTGCACAATGACATTTTGCTTGCTGTCATTATGGTAGTCAGGATTAATGACACATGAGGTCATTATTGAAGTCACAAGAGCTTGCATTTCAACCCTACAATACTGTGGGATACATCCGCATTTGCTAGTTTAACAGCAGCAATAAAATGCGTCCCAAGCTGATATCATTCTTAAATAATCATCCTTAACCTCTTAAGCTGGACTTGTTGTCGTACGCACACCAAAGGGTGGCTCCGAGACAAGCTTGGAAAATGCAAAATTAGAGATTTTATCCTATACACCAGCTGCAGGGGGCAGTATAGACCAACAGACATATTTTTTTCTCCCTGCTAACCTCAATATAGTTTGAAAGCACCCTAAGCATTTGTGAGGTCATCCTGAAAACCTGTGTTGCTGGATGGCCCTATGAACCCGAGCTTGGAATCATTGCTCTAGTTTTAACCTTCACAGGTTTATTTGGAAGAAAAAAAAAAGTATGGGTCACATCAAATAACATTTACTATATCATCCATTTAATAGAATATAAAAATGTACAATACATGGATACGAATTAAAGAAAATTCACTTATAAACACATACAAATAATTCTAGCAGATTCCAAAATAAATAGTACATTTTCTTTTAAAAATATTTTCGATTAAATCAGTGCCGCCCAAATTTATATGGTGAGATACAGAGTTAGTAGGTATGGATATGGTGGCTCATAAGGTGTCTTAGAAAGATATTCACTAACCTGAGAATTGGCAGGAAGTTTAAACATTTAAACTTCCTGATCTTGGTAAACATTATAAAGAGATACTCCCATCACGCGTCATTCGCAAGAGGGGCTAAGTTTGTCATGGTTAATGCATAATTATTAATATATATTAATAATTATTGCAGGAGGAATCCACTTCATCATAATGCTCCTGGATTTGTGAATGCACTCTTCCATTGTTTATAAGACATATATTCTGGAGGTCCTGCAGGACCTTTGGGACCATCAATAATAAATAATTACATATTTTATTCCATTGCCTAATGGTTTCTTCAAATTGTTGCAATAATACATAAAATCTAATTACACGAGACTGAGGTATTTAACAAGAATAGTCATGTTTGACATGGAATGTTGTTGACATGGTTTTTCCATACTTTTGCTTCTGATGTTAATGTCTTCTCTACCTGAAAAATAGAAGATTTTCATTATAAGACTATGATTATAATGTATTATATACAATTGTACTATACCCATGGAAAAAATTAAGGTCTATAATAAAATACCCTTTTTTATTTTCCTTTTTTTTTAAAATAAAATGTTAAAAAAAGGTTTATGCAAAATAAAATATACTTTTAAGATATATGATCCATGCCAGATAATAGCAGATTGAAAAATGTTGGTTGTGCAGATGCATGTTGGGTATATGCAGACCTGTGTAATATGCACACCTAGTGGCTGATCTTTGAATTACATTCCGTTACTGTAATACACGGATTACACTGCAGCAGCCTGTGCTATAGTCGTGTTGCTGGATGACATTTGGTCCAGCTTGTGTGTTTACTACTGCAAACTTGCCTCGACTAACAACTCCTGCTCTGGCAAATGAATCCAAGTATCATCTGTGATAAGTGATGTTAGGTGTACATTTTTCTCCAAATGTTTGTCACTGCATTACAGCACAGGCTATTGTTACATGCAACACTATTTACACAATGTCTTCTTGTTTCCATTGTTCCTTATGTTGTCTTAATAGCAAATTACTTCCCTGTCCTGAACTCACCCCTTTGGCTCCATTGCCTTGATTTGCATTTCATGGAAAGGTTGACTTCTATGGACTGAGGTCTTTTTCTAACCTTACTAGATGAGTTTAGTATATTTTTTCAATGTTAAACTGTTAGTGTTTTGATACACCTAGACACATACGTCTATGTGTTCCCTGCCAGTGGAAGTCCATCAATCGCTATTGATAAAAGCCACGTACAAATAATTATATTAACCTGAATTTCTGGCAAAGTTAAGTAGAAGATTCACCCATTATGTCTAACAGAACACAAACTAATAAAAGAGATGCCTCGGTTATATTGACACTCCAAATATTTTGATGTCCTAAAGAGATTTTATGACGTCTGATAAGGAGATTGCAGTGTATCATTTAGAGGTCTGGCGTGGGAGTATATTGCATCAAAAATGGAATTCACTTGCTATGGCAAAAGCCATACATGTTTGTCATATTGCTTATATCACTAAATAAGGTGTGTTATAAGGTATCGTGTTGATGGAACTGTAACAAGACTTGTTTTATTTGCTCTAAGTAAGCAAAGGCAGTCAATCAAACATATACAAATGTGACAAGGAAGTTTGGGACTTACTCCTGAGGTTGTACGTCTTCATGTGCCTGCTCAGGAACATGCCTTATAACTTCATAAACCGTGCAGTTTGTATCTCGAGCTTGTGAGGCAGTAGACACTGAAGCAGATTTGCTACTGGGCACCTATGGTGGAGAAATTAAAATGGACTCTCTATAACTAACAGTATAATGACAGCTTAAAGAGAACCCAGTAATGAACTGTGTAATGATGATCATGATCCAAGTGCATGTATAACAAATATCCTAAAACAGAAGGTAGGCACACTTTTTTTCGTTTTTTCCTACACCGAGTAACATGGCCGATTTAGAAAGAAAAAATAAGTGGCAATGGACATGGGTTGTTTGTAGCTTCACAGAACAATGACATCAGTGGTGTAAAAAGGATAGTATATCCAATAAGTGATAGATAAGCATTCGGAAGCAAAGATCACACAAGACAACTGGTTTAACAAGAGTAACATCATCTATGTTTGTTTCTCAGAATTCATTAGAGGAAGAGATTTTTTTTCCTGTTTTTGCAAAATGTGTAGAACAGACCAAGAGTAGGAGGTAGGAGGTGACAGATACATTTTCTACATATCTTCAGCTAATTAAGGATTACAGATCTCCGGAAAAGTGAAACTAAATACATTGGATAAGTTTAAGTTGATTACCTAAATTATAGTTTTACTCTATTGATTTTAGGCCTGGACTAGCCATCTGGCACACCGGGCAAATGCCCCATGGGCTGCCATCATCCCAGACTCACTCGGCCTGCTGCTATAGCCGCACATAGGGTGCTGCAGCATGCGGCCAGTGGTTGGATATGACAGGCTGGATATACATGTTTTGTGCATCTCCTACACAAACATATTTTGGTATATTCTACTCTTAAATAATGAAATATGACACAATGAACCTAGTAAAATAGTACATTAATTCCTATGAATGTGGATTGTTATAATTCATTATGGTGATGAATGTACCTAATTGTAATTGACACAGGGTAGTCTGCAAGGTAATATTATGCACTGGAAAATGCAACTATAGTCATATTTAATCAATATTTACAAATATTTTAAATGTTAACATTTAACCATTGTGTGTACAGGGGTACACTGTGTGTTACGCAATCTCTATACATATAAAAGCCTTGTCACCACAGGACGCACTGGGCAAGACTTAAAGCAAAGTGCATTTGATGGAGGATTCACGCTAAGGCAA
This sequence comes from Spea bombifrons, assembly GCF_027358695.1. Classification (NCBI taxonomy): domain Eukaryota; kingdom Metazoa; phylum Chordata; class Amphibia; order Anura; family Pelobatidae; genus Spea; species Spea bombifrons. Next base: position 16,512,177 of record NC_071091.1, on the reverse strand, counting down.
TTCCAGATAGCAGTGGGCTTGGAAGAGGGAATGCCAGATAGTGTGGTGTGGAGAAGTAAAAACAATGGAGGAGCTGGAGCTAGAGAGAGAGGAAAGACGAAAACTGCATATCATTTTAATGGGCACATATGCTACTTTTTATGTATTTGTGTTGCATGAACTAAAAACGGGGATTCGCCGGCACTGCAGCTACTCTGTAATACAGCCCTAACATGAAACATGAAAAGGCGTCCATGTCTCATTGAGGTGCAAATATTTGCTCACTTTATGGAGGGTGGTGCAGTTATCTCTTTCATAATCTTTATTATATACATTAATGTAGAACTAACATATACACACCCTGAGCGGAGCAGAAGGATCAGGAAAGGCAACAAACTCATATATCCCAAAATCATTCAAAGCATCTTCATGTCCTAAAAGAAAAACAAATATTACAATGTAATGCACTACCTTCCATTAATTTCATAAGAAACAAATGTCTTAATGTGCAGTGACTAGTTTTATGATCATTCATTTCATTAACCATCAGTTCACCACAGACAGTGACAGATAGGTGCTTACATATCGCTTTTATAGAATTGGTCATTTTGTAGAAAAAAGGGAGTACCTGCTTTTTAAGATCTTTACCTGAAAATATCTGTGTTCTTCTGTATTCTGTAGAAGGCCTTCAGTTGTCCAGAAAAAAAAATATATAAAATAAATGACGGCACTAACAGAAAAACAAAACTTTAATGCTATAGTAGTGATAATATTAATAACATACCTTCTATCGTGAAGTTTCCAATGAATAGCTGCAAGAGAAGATTCCAAATGAAAATAACATTTAAAAAAAAAGTAATAAATGACAGTTACAAAACAAAAAAATGTCACATACCTCGATGAAGTCGATATCTCTTCCACACAAACAGAAGACATATGCACAAAATTAAAAACAAGGACACTCCAGTTATGGCAGCTAAAGGAGACACTGAGCTTTCGTTTTGTAGAAGTTTCTGATGATCTACGAGAAATAAAAAATACCAGCGTGTGAAATCTCTACTGTATGTGAAATTCATTGAAAATATATGTTGATAAATTGGATTCTGATATTCTTACTAGCTTATCCCAAAGCCTTTTTCTTGACTTTAGCCTGTGGATACAATACAATTTGGGATCGACTGGATGAAGGAAGCAGTTATTCAACGCTATTTGACACTCTTCTTCCATATAGATACAGTAGGCAACTGCCTAATATGTGTTATGGGTACCCTGCCAAGCACATGAATATAAGCCAGAAAATGCTCATCCATTACAGCTAAGCTCTAAGGCTTTGAGGGGTGCCGGTACCATCTGGGCATTAAAGTGCTTGAAATGTAAATACTGTTTTATGAACGGCAGGATTATCATTACTCCATCTGCAGAAGATACATAGAAGCTTATGTGACTATTTCTCATGGATCTTATTTAGTTGAAGGTTTAGTAGGGGACAACATAGAAAACGATGTAGTTACACTGGTTTAAACGGAGTCCTAATGCAGGGATGGTAACTTTTGGAAACACGCTTTGCACTTACAGCTGCTGTCAAATTGGCCTTAAACCCGATCTGTCTCTATTTCCATATCATTTAGGACTGCAAATTCATTTGATAATGCTGGCTCTGCCACATACAGCCACAGATTTTAGTTTCCCTGAAATGAGCTTTTAAACCAGCTGTCTCTGAGCTGTGATGGCATCAGTTCCTCTTTTAATGGAACATATTAACATATAAAGGGTATTATATCATACACATTGTGTATGAGCCAGAACCGCCTGACGTGCACTTGCTAGTAGATGTGGCTTCATCACAGACAGTTATCGACTAAATAAACATGGGAAAGAAATAATCATAAAGTAAATGATACCAAAACCAGATAAATTAGGTAGTCATCCCACAAGCGTATACAATGAAACGCTATCCCTGCACTAGATATAATGTTTATACTCACAGCGCAAATATACTGGCTGGCTGAGAATAATATGTGTTTTCACTTGTAAGAAGCAAGACCCAGTAGGATAGGGGTGACTATAGCGACCAATTTTCCAGACATTTGAAAAGTGGTAAATTCTCCGGGGCACCACTTTACATGCATCGCTCAGCAACATGCATAATGTATATGTGTCTTAGAAAAAATGGCTGATGTGCTGATCCTGGTTGTCTAGATGATCCACTGTTAAAGCTGTGACAATTGGCAATTTCGTCCTTCTAGCACTCAAATCTCATAGGGGTAAACATTTATAATACATAGGAAACGTCATGAGATAAAATATTTCATCTCTACTCAACTTGCAGTTTAGTTAATAAACCCCAGTTGTTGGATGAGTTTTGACAATATGAAGATAAATGTGCTATGTATAAACTGTCAGTATTGTAGACCAAGTTGCTGTTTTATAATGTTTACTGAATGTGTTTTTTACAACTAACTATAATCACTAAATATTTATCCTAACACCTGCTTAAAAGTGACCATGACACCAAAAAAATGTATTTATCAATAGAGTATTAAAAATGGCTATTTCACGTGTTGCCAACTATTCCTTATGGTGAGCAATACAGAATCCAATGTAACCATATGTAAGAAATCAAACACATACTTTGTGTCCTTTATTTGCATGTCCTAGACATAAGTGTATTTTTATTTTCTTACTTGATGTGCTTCTCACAAGCTGTATATTTATATTTTAATACAATTTTTGCAGAACTAGCTCTGAAAAGATCATTGTATAACAGATGTTCATTACTTAACGATATTAGGGATGATATTATTTGGGGTGTCCCATGTGCTGAATGTTACCGGTCTGTCCTTGGTTACAGATATTATCATTTTAAAAAGAGATATATCCACTTCCCATTTTTAGTTCCCTATTTGTATTAGGCAAGAGGAAGTCATTGTTAAAGCTTTCAAACGTGATAACATTTTGCAGAACATGTCAGCATAAAAATGAGTGCCCAAGATATTATATTTAACCCCTTCAGGACCGGGATTTTGATACTAACGTGTCGCTAAAGGACCGGAGCCGTTTTTGTGTTTTTGCCATGTCTTCCTTCAACTGTAATTTCTCTCTTATCAATTGCACCACCCACACAAATCATATATTGTTTTTTTCAGCACAAGTAGGGCTTTCATTTGAAACCATATTAATCTGGGTAGTACATTGTTTTGTTTGAAATAAACTGGAAAAAGTGGGGAAAAAATGAAAAAAACGCATTTTTTTACAGTTTTGTATACATACAAATTGTACACACATTGAACCAATGGGAAAAAACTATCCCAAATATATTCATTAAGTTGTCCTGATTTGGAAACCACCCAACATGGCCAGGATTTTTATATTTTTTGACCAGTATAGGGCAAATATTGCAAGGCATGCATTATGTTTTTGAAATGTAATTTTTTGCAAATTTGGCATGGTAGTCTAATAACTGCAATAGTTGTCACAGATACTGATTATCCCCCCAAAATTTTATATTTATGAACAGTAGATAAGTCAAGGTGTACAACTAGGGTAATTTTGACACTTTTCAAACAGGAATTTTATCGCCAATTGCTGCCAAATTTTGAGGTATTTTTATATTTTTTTGGTTTTTTTGCATATGTTGCAATGTTGCTTTAGATTTTATATTATATTTTGTATAGAATATGTGCAACTGCAGAAAAAAACACCAAATTGTGTTCACCAACATCCCCCGGTTCCAACAAGGCCTCACATGCATGGTTCATGCAATTTTTGAGGAAGCTATGAGGGCAAAACTGGAACATGCGCATTTTTGTTTTCACATTTGGAATTTTCAGAAATTGGTTTCCAGGGCCCATATCCCATTTGGGACATTTTGGAAGCCCCCCACTGTAAATTACCCCATAAAAGTATATATTTATGAACAGTAGACAAGTCAAGGTGTTCAACTAGGGTAGTTTTGACAGTTTTCAGCTAGCCATTTCTTCACTGATGTCTGCCAAAGTTTACGAAAAATTTATTTTATTGCATTTTTAACAAATACATTTCAATGTTAAAATTTATTTCTTGCACAGCATATGTGCAACAGTGGAAGAAAACATCACATTTTGTTCACCAACATCCCATGAGTCCAACAAGGCCTCACATGCATGGTTCATGCATTTTTTGAGGAAACTATGAGGGCAAAACTGGAACATGCGCATTTTCGTTTTCACATTTGGAATTTTCAGAAATTGGTTTCCTGGGCCCATATCCCATTTGGGACATTTTGGAAGCCCCCCACTGTAAATTACCCCCTAAAAGTATATATTTATGAACAGTAGACAAGTCAAGGTGTTCAACTAGGGTAGTTTTGACAGTTTTCAGCTAGCCATTTCTTCACTGATGTCTGCCAAACTTCACAGGGAAATTATTGTATTGCGTTTTTAACGCATACATTTCAATGTTGCACTGAATTTCTTGCACACCATAAGTGCAACAGTGGAAGAAAACACCACATTTTGTTCACCAACATCCCATGAGTCCAACAAGACCTCACATGCATGGTTCATGCATTTTTTGAGGAAACTATGAGGGCAAAACTGGAACATGCGCATTTTCGTTTTCACATTTGGAATTTTCAGAAATTGGTTTCCTGGGCCCATATCCCATTTGGGACATTTTGGAAGCCCCCCACTGTAAATTACCCCCTAAAAGTATATATTTATGAACAGTAGACAAGTCAAGGTGTTCAACTAGGGTAGTTTTGACAGTTTTCAGCTAGCCATTTCTTCACTGATGTCTGCCAAACTTTACAGGGAAATTATTTTATTGCGTTTTTAACGCATAAATTTCATTGTTGCACTGAATTTCTTGCACACCATAAGTGCAACAGTGGAAGAAAAGACCATATTTTGTTCACCAAGATCCCCCGATTCCAACAAGGCCTCACATGCATGGTTCATGCATTTTTTGAGGAAGCCATGAGGCCATAACTGGAACATGTGCAAGTTTTCAGGAATTGGCTTACTGGGCCCATATCCCATTTGGGACATTTTGGAAGCCCCCACTGTAAAGTACCCCAAAATAGTATATATTTATGAATAGTAGATTAAGAACAGTTGATAAAGAACGATTAAGAAAAAATGAAATTATTTTTTGTACCTGGCAACTGTAAGAAAGATTAAGATTAAGAAACAATTAAATTATTTTTGGTACCTGGCATCTGTATGAAATTCTTTAAAACAGTTGCCAATGCACAGACCGGGCTTATCAGGGCAACCAGAACAGTAAAATACTGTGTCCTTCCTGTGCCCTTTGGCATAACACACCCTGCACCGTTTTTGTGTTTTGGAGTTTTTGGAGGTAGGAGGGAATTTGAAGGGGAAATGTTCTTCCTGAATTATCAGAGACGCTGAGGGGCCTTGTTCAGCTGGAGCCAAGATTTCCTTGAGTAACAAAAACTGAAAGGATAAAAATGTGTTTTTTTTGGCAGGGTGTATTTTTTTAAAAAGTAAGAATGCATTGTGAGTTGCAATCTGCATCATATAAATGGCTACCTTTTTATACCACGTATTGGTTTTTCTCATTATGAGGTATGGCTGCAATAATTGATCGGCCAAATCCACTCCCCCCATATGCCTATTGTAGGCCTTGATGCAGGTAGGCTTTCTTCGGACCTGAGTTTTGCCCCGGACAGGAACAGGAACAGTGGCATCGTCATGAATTGTGCTTAACATGCACACATCTTTCTTGTCCCTATATTTTACAGCCAAAAGTTCTTGTTGGCGTAAAGCTAAGGATGCCCCAATTTTTAATTTGGTTTCTCTAATCTGTTTTGGGACCCCTATTCTGCTCTGCCTTATGGTGCCACAGGCCAAGGTGTCCATACAAAACAACAACTTGAACAAAGGGACACTTGTATAATAGTTGTCCATGTACAAGTGGTACCCTTTGTTCAGTAAGGGGCAAACAAGGTCCCAGACAATTTTTTCACTTATGCCCAGATGGTCTGGGCAGCCTGGTGGGTCAAGCTTGGCATCTTTCCCCTCATAAACCCGGAAGGAATATGTGTAGCCACTACTGCTCTCACATAATTTATAAAATTTTACCCCATACCGGGAGCGTTTAGAGGGAATGTATTGCTTGAACCCTAACCGGCCTTTAAATTTCATTAGGGACTCATCAATACTAATTTCTCGCTTGGGGGTATAAACGGCAGCAAATTTAGTTTGGAAGTGAGAAATAAGGGGGCGAATTTTAAAAAGCCTGTCATATGTGGGGTCATGTTTGGGAAGGCACTGGGTATTGTCATTGAAATGTAAAAAGCGGAGGAGGAGTTCATACCTTCCCCTTTTCATGGTATTGGAGAAAATTGGGGTTGAAATAATGGAGTCTGTGCTCCAGTATGACTTTAAAGTGGGCTTTTTTATTATCCCCATTATCATGGTGAGTGCCCAGAATGTTTTTAACTCGCACACATCAGTGGGAGTCCATGCCTTTTGCTTGTTTGCTTTATTTCTAAATTCCTGGGCAGCGTACAAGTTAGTTTGGTAAACTAACGCCTCCCAAAACTCATTGCCCATGAACAGCTCCATAAACTGGCTTGGTGTATATTCTGCGACATCCGGATGAATGCCGGAATTGGCAGTGAAGGGGGGAACATCTGGAAAAGTGCCAGCTGCAGGGATCCACTCATCAGAGGGATCAGGAGGAGTAGAAGCAACACGGCTCCTTTTAACTGGGGGTGCAGCATCATCAGAGCTGCTGCTAAACTGGCCCACATCAAAATCTGACGCAGTGTCAGTGGCAGAGTCTGACGCAGTGTCAGTGTCTGAGGCCAACATTTTATATGCCTCTTCCACCGTATAAAACCTATCCATATTTTTTTTTTTTTTTTTTTTTATATATATATTTTTTTTTTTTTTTTTTTCTCCCTACCTAACCCTAGACCCTAACCCTAACCCTAATCCCTACCTAATCAATTCCCCACTAACTGATAAATTCCCCACTAACTAATCAATTCCCCACTAACTAACCCACCCACAGCCACCCACCCACAATTTTAAGGAAAAAAACAGAATTAACCCCTTAGGGTCAAATGCTGCTGATCAGAACACTGATCAGCAGTGAAAAAATTATATAATTTTTTTTTTTTTTTTTTTTTTAATACAAAATGCTCGGGACTCTCTCCAACAACGTGTTCTGTCTCTCTCCAACTCACAACCACGAGTGAGGAGGAGGGAGACAGGGTAATATAGGCAGATACAATGTTTACAAACATTGTATCTGCCAATATTCAAAATCATGCATGTGATTCGCTTTTAAAGCGATCACGTGCATGAAAGTGACGCCGATTGGCTGCTGCACGATCGCTGGGGTCGCCCAGCGGTCAGTAGCAGCCAGCCCTTCGCGATCCCGGCGTTCAGTGCGACGCGGGACCGATTTTCGGCGGCGACGTACCTGGTACGTCCCGGTCTACCGGCGAATGTTAACCAGGAAGTACCAGGTACGTCCCGGTACGGAAGGGGTTAAACAACTTGTCATGTTGCCTCTCTACAATGCAAATAATGTCAAAAACCAAATGGTTTTGAACTATCACAGTTACTAAGCAAAGCAAACAAAGCTAAATTCAAAGATGAAGAACAAATCATTAAAATAAGTTTTTACTAACATGGCGTTCTTTTCTGTTTTTAGACAACACAATATTTTCGGACATCTGCAGATTTGTCGTGTGTATGTATGGAATCTGGTTCTGTTATCTTAGCCCAATCTACTAGACAAACACCCTGACTCCTTATACAGCCTAGCAGCAAATACCCATCCTTATTAAGCATGTTAATAGCATTAACGCACTGACTAAATGTCCTTTATGATTAAGTATTTTGCAATATAAAGAAACCATTGTTTTAGTTCTCCGCTGCCAGGAGCCAAAGCAGAAGTAACACGTTCAAAATGTGACCCATAAAACCACAGATACTCATGATCATACTTAACTTGAACACCAGATTAGGACCCTTTAGAGCCCTCAGGTGCATTAGTTTTGGCAACCCCCTCATAGTTTATTATGACATAGGAAAGAGTTTAGGGAGTCCTTGGTCAAGCTGTTCTTGCTTATTTCCTATGGATATTATAGAAAGATACGATACACTTCAAGTGATTTGATGTCACGTTCTGCCCAGGCTGCGGAGCTGCATTTCTGTCTTGCTTTAGTTTCTCTGTTTTGCTTCGATCCATTCCTGGATTTCCTTTTGCTCTGTTCTGATCTTCCATTCCTTGCTTCTGCTTCAGCTCTTTGTTTCAGCTCTGTTTCCTTTATAAGTTGTGCCTCACCCATGTGTTCTGTTTGTCTCATTCTTCAGTCTAAGGTATGTCTTCGTGCTATGTGTTTGGATTACATGTTTGATTTGTTTCGTACCACTGTCAGAAGGGATTAGCATTAGGACCCACCGTCATTGGAGTACTTTGGCGTAGTGGTGGGCTAAGCATACTATGGCCATATGATGTGACGGAATCTCCAATTGTTATCACGTAGTTCTAGGCTAGTTCCTGTATTCATGTTTGTCTGTCTCTTATGTACCTTTGCCCTTCTTCCTTGTATCATCTGAGGATTCTGGGTCCTCTCTCCTCTCCCCATGTCCTAGTCAATATGGCCTATCCTTGCTTAAAGGAGAAGCGTCCGAGGATTCCGGCTCCTCACTCCTTCCCCTGTGTTCCTTGCCTTCTTCCCTGTCCTTTGTTGTACCCTGTATCATGTATATCTTGTCTAGTAATGTTTATTCCTTGTCTGGTTCACTGTAGTGCCCTGTAACATGTATGTCTTGTCTGGTTATGTTTTGTGCCTGGTCTCCCTGTCCCTTGCTTGTTATGTTTCTGCTATATCCTTTGCTTAGCTTCCATACTCCCTGCCTGCAGCATCCTGCACGTGATTCTAGTGATATGTTTCATGCCTGCTCCAGGGCGTCTGCAGGATATCACTTTACTTCATTCTGGACTTCATCCGCTGCTATATCAGGGCGCTGGTGTTTGGCTGCACAACCCTAGGTGCTCAACACCTGGGTGAGTGTGGTCACCCTGCAACCAGGCCCTGTCCAACTGCACTGTGACTCCTGCATACAATCTTTGGGTGCGCTGGGCCCTTTCAGTCATCTGTTTGGACCCAGTCTGTGACATTTGGAACCCAAAATGGGAATACCCATCATAAAGAGGCTTATGTATGGCTATACCTTGGCTTCCAAACTCCCGGCAGTCAGTAATTTTCCATTCCTATACATTGCTAAAGCTGAAATCTTACCGCGTTTCACACAGACTCTTCGGGTTTGTTCACTGCTTCACCAAAGCTCCAGGTCAGTGTCTTCAATCTCTTGACAGGGTTGTTGGATTTAGCCATATCCATCCACCCAGGACCACATAGTTAAGTGGTCATATGCCCAGGATCCACCAGCAATGGGGGGCCTGATCAGAGCTGGCCTTTACATTGGTCCAGGTGAGTCCACAGGACCCAGGCGGTACTTTGACAGGATGGCAAATTGCCATCCCAAGAGATGTTCTTTCTGGATAGCTCTCTGAAATGTATTTGCATTATTCTAGTCTCGCGTTGCATTTCCGCAAAAAGGGCAGAGCCTCTCCCGTTCCTCCAGGGTTGGAGGGTGTGCCCGGAAGCCCCACCCTTTTATGGAAGTGCACTGGGAGCAGTGGCATATCTAGGAGGGTTTGGGCAGCAGTCCACTCAGGGGGTCCAAAATTGTTCACAAAGCCCGTTACGTATGTTACATAGCAGGGTCACTTAACATGTTACATGTATGGGTAGCCCCAACCTTATGCACAGATCAAAACCTAACTTCCTCCTATAAGAGGCAAGAGAGAGAGCTCCGGGCAACAAGATCTGAGATGCACATTTCATACTTTTTGGGGGTATTTAAAGGTCTCCATTGCTGATGGTACAGTGAAGAAAGCAGTAAACTTGCATCCACTGTTGCAGGTATCCTCCTAGGCCAATGGGATATGTGATTCGGCCCCAGTTTTATAAGCTGATATCCATATCTAGGCAATGGTAACTAAAATGAACCTTTTTGCATTATCATACTTTTGTTTTCTGGATTTTAGAAAATGATTATAAGAAACTTTTGTACAGAATATTTTAAACGCCTATAAATTAATTACTGACAAATGGAAAAACACATTATGGTGCATCCACATTAATTCACTAGTTACAATAGCAATATAACTCCATAAAATCTAAAAAAAAAAAAAATAATAATCTTTTTCCAAATAAAAGCAACTAAGGAGGAAATTTCTTACAATTCTACAGTCTCCCCCTTTATACACTGGAGTTGTTTCAGCAAGGTTAGAGATGAGTCAAAACCACTGCCAACTTACAGGGTTTCAATGGAAAACTCAACAAAGATTACTCATAGCAGGTTTAACTTTCAATAAATCAACAAATTGACCAACTCCACTACCTATGAGTACATGTCAACCGTAACTATCCATTGAGTGCAACTCAATGACAACTCGACACATCTCAACAAAAGACTCAAAATTGAATTTCAAACCTTAGTTCTCCATAAACAATGCAGCTGTCATTGAAGATCTGCCACCAGACAGTATCAGGATTTTAAAGACACAGTCAAGATCATTATATTTTTTTATCAGAAGTCTATAAAGCAAACTGTGTTTTGCCGATTCCTGTCTTTCTGTAAAATCTTTTTTATTACTTAGAAATTGTGCTTGTCTATTTCCTGATGTCGGTTTCCAGGCATTGTCAGGCAACGCCGCTCGCTCTCAGCTCATGAATGCGTGCGCCATTTCTTCTTTATAGGCTGTGTTAAGCATGGAACCCTTTCCCTACCCATTCATCCGACAAGTATGTAGAAGCAGGAGGAAAGAAGCTCTACAGAGTGTTCCACAGAGGAACAAACATGGAAGCTCCAGTTATAAACTGACATGGCTTTTAACTTTAATGCTAATTTGTTCCAGGGCAACCAAATGGTGTTGTCTAAATAGCATGTTCCAAGCTTCTTAAACCACCATGGGCCCCTTTACAGGCTTCTATAGTATACCCTATGGAGCTGGTAATTTAAGGCGCAAACTAATAGATTCCCTCCATTACAGAAACAACAAAAAGCTGAATATGTTGTTTTAACGAGAGCAATGCCACCCAACATTACTTGACCAGATATCATAGACACATACAGTCAAAGCCTATGGAAAGAGTGATATGACTATTATTATGACTGGTACTACAGTATGCAAGATGCTGTTTGGAAAATGCAGACCTAGAAAACAAAATATTTTATTTACAACTAAAGATGTTGCGGACGATTGCCCAAACAAAAATTATTTATATTATAAGAGGTTAACAAAAGAGGGTACAATAGCCCCTGAAACACTTAGGAAAATCTTCATTATATTCAGTAAACTTGTCATTGTCTCTACTTGTTACATTTTGCGGGCATTTGACAGATTCAATGAGACTCTGCTTAGTACAGCTGTCACTTTCCACTCAAAATACCAACAACCGCAGAGCGCCGTATGTGTATTTCTAAATGTCCTGTCAACAAGCAGCTTAGGCTGGGTTTGTCTGTTTTATTATTAATGGCACAATACAAGGACAGTACAGCTTGTGTAACTGTGTGAAGAGTCTAGCGTGTACACCTTGTCCCTGTGTTTTATTTTGGGTTTTTTTAAGACCAGAGACCAGCACCTTCTGGATCTCCAGCTGGCTTGGGGTACAACTCTGATGCTGCTCAGCCAGGTAAATCTCACTAGAAAATGTATCCAGCTCATAAAGTGCCTCTATGTGCATGCAGCCCACCCAATGGTTTCACCCCTCTTGCAGTGCACAAGTGGCATCAGTGAGCTCCCCGTATCAGATTATTAAGTGTGAACACAAGACTTCCTATAAATAGAGAACCCTCGCTTTAACACTAAACATGGAGGCTCCAAACAATGAAGATCAACAGCACATAAGATTTTGTAGACTGCAATACCCATTATCCCCACCTAGACTGTTTATGAGGGTGATGGGAGTGCAAAACAATTGGTATATTTGTGCCAATGTGATGAGATTTTATTTCTTTAGTATATTTATGGAATCTAACCCCTTGCGTCCGCCCTGCCATATGTAGTGTACTGTTGGGTTTCATGTGCAATCTACATGTATGTAAAACTACATATATATATGTAATGCCGCACGGGTAACTCATTAATAAGAAAGGTTTAAATTGCACAAGAGTCTCATTTGGGTTAAAATGCAGTACAGTCCAACTGATTCAGCTCCTTGATAAGCTTCTTACCTATAGATGTAATTATGACCGTAAATTGCATTTCATCAAGTTTTCTGGTGATGTTGTTGTATGCGCGACACATGTAATCCAGCGTCTTTTGCCCAACTTTGTAAGAGAGGACTTTGAAGTATGGACCCTTGTTGATTATTTCTGTTGAGTTATCTGTCCGTTGTATCCATTCAGAAGTAACTGGAGGATTTGAATCAGCCGAGCAATCAAACTGAACAGACTCTCCAATGTTAACTGTGAAAACCTCCCCTACTTTAAGACCTTTGTCTGAACTTACTGTCAGCCCATAAGGTCCATCTGTCAAACAAAATGAAAGACAAAAAAATAGTATTAATAGCTGGAAATTGTGAAGCTTTCACATAGAGTCTTGGATTCATGATAGCTTTATGGCTATTCCATGCACGATTAAATTCCCTCGCTGTAAAGTAAAACTTTTTTACGTTACATCTACGTTAACCTTTCATAAGTGTGTGTTGAAAGTGTTTATATGTTACAGCAAGTGTGTCTTAAGGCAAGTAAGCGTGTGGCTGCAAGGATAACGGTAAGCAAGGATGTTTGTGTGTAAGGGCAAGTGTGTGTATGTATGTGTGTAAGGGCAAGTGTGTGTATGTATGTGTGTATGGGCAAGTGTGTGTATGTATGTGTGTATGGGCAGGTGTATGTGTGTGGGCAGGCATGTGCATGTGTGTGGGGGCATTTAGTTAAAGGCAAAGCAGGAGACAGAAGTGTGTGGGTAAAGGATAGTGTGTATGTATGGGTAAAGAAGAGGGTGTGTATATGTATAGGTATTTTTTTTAAAAAAAGGAACATGAGTACTGGCACTTTTTTTTTTTTTTTTTTTTTTTTTACAAAAAGCACTGGATTTAATACAGTTAAACATTGCATATTTGGTCAATTCTAGAAGAAAAAAGACTATTAGATAATGTAAGTTATTTTTACAATATTAATAAGTGGTCAGAAACATAAGCTCACTTATCACATGAAAACCAAACCATTTTTTACTCTCACTTACCAGATAAGCTTTTTTTTCATAAGACATATTCTTTCAATTATGGCTGTTTACCAAATTAGTTGTAAAATAATAAATCACCTGTGCCACATAGGTTTCACTGTTTGGACTTGGCTGATTGGACCTGTCAACATCGCCCTAGCATCTATTCTGTCTCTGAGCAGATGGCAGGTACTTGCTGCTACAGACCTTTTTATCACTATACTCCCCCGCAGCCTTAGCATATGGTACATGGAAACCCTGAAGCAAGATGAATTATTGCAAACATGTTATTGACAATATATGGGTGAGAAGGCTCAGAAGCCAAAAAGATTTCTGGCAAACATGGAATGCTAGCCAGTGTTTAACATTTCGAATGCCAGGGAGATAATAATGCATTGCACAATTAGCCGTGGCTAAGAAATGTTCAATTTCTTTCATTTACTTCTTTTTTTTTTTTTTTTTAGTCATCGACTATTCTAAAAGCGGATTTTAACACCCTTTGAAACCCAGGAATATGATAAGGTTGTTTTTTTGTCTATTTATTTTGACTTTGAAAAATAGGAGGAAGTAAAAACATTAACAACGTTACTTCCAGATTGTCTAAATCAGTGGTTATTTCTGCATATCGGAGGAAAAATGTATCAGCGACTTGTGAGCTGTTAAGGCGAGGGGATTCTGTAGATTACTCACCAGGTACCAAGTGCCATAAAAAAACAGAACAAAAATAAATAATAAAAAATATATTTTAAAATCAGTATAAGCATGAGCGAGAAATGAGAGGCAACCGTAATATTTTAAACATGGCAGATCAGGCTGTCTATTGCTAGTTCTCCTTGGCAGCATGCGGAAACAATAGTCTCATCCCTGTTAACCTCAACGTAGGTGTTCCCAAGCTTTGTGTACTGCAGTTTACATGGGCCTTGTGTGCTTTCTACATGTATGTTCAACCACATATATTGGATACATTTACTAAGGGAAGATTGTTGGTTTTAAAGGATATTTCACATTTTTTACACTTCTTTTATTATTTGATTTGGTTAATATGAATAAATAATCAAAAATATATTTTTATTACGATATTGTGATACACCGTTAAACTAGGTATTTGGGAATACCTTAAACTGTCCTGAAAATGTTTATTTTTCCTTTTTTGTTCCTTTTTTATACTATTCTATATATAAGTATCGCAAAACTAAGGGTTAAGGAATAATAACTGTAAGTTGCATCTTCAGCTTATTTATTTTTATCGCATAAACCATCAATTGTAGCAAACTACGGTTTATGATTGCGTTCACTGAAGGCCGATGTAGATGTAGGATTTATTTTTACAACCTGTACTCCTACTAAATGTATTCATTAAACCCAGAGTTTGGACATTTCAGCTCACTGACTTCACTATGCATTATGCATGTCTACCCTCAGTGAGTTGAACCCTGTATAATGCATAGTTAAATAAGTGAGATGACTTTCAATAAATCAAATGACTATGCATTATGCTTTTCAGCATCTAATTTTCATTTGAATAGGCATTAATATTCCAATAAGTCCTTGCGCAGTTAAAATGGATCTATGTCATACTCACAATATATAGTTGGCGTGATTGGATCACTCTCTAGTTCACTGATAGGATTCCTGGCCAAACAACTGTAATTGCCAACATCATCCTTCTTTACAGGAGCAATATTAAACGTGTCATTGTTCTTGGAGAATGTGTAGCTCGGACTGCTCCGGAGTGGTTTCCCATTTTTTAGCCAATGGTAGGTCACCCTCGTTCCATTTACCACTGAACACTTAAATGTAATGTTTCCCACATATTCCACAAGTTCGTGAGTAGGTTGGCTTTGAATAATTGGCTTTGAAACCGGAACTAAAATAAGACAAAATACAAAAATTACAAATTTAACAGGAGGAAAAAAAATTATAAATATACATATATTTATGAATCAAATGCAATTTATTTTTAATGAATAAGGAACATGTTTGTACACACATTTAAGTCCTTTGCTTGTGTCTTTTTTTTCTTTGTTTGCAATTTTATAAAACCCATAAACCGTTTCAGTAACACTACCTTCTAATCATCAGCATGATTGGCAGGTAAATGAACGCCTTAAATGAAACATCTACTATCATATACTATCATCATGTACATGTAGATACATATCAGCCAAGCTATATATATATATATATATATATATATATATTCGAAAAGTTTAACCCTGTCATGAATGTTTGTATCAGAGACGAAGCTGTAAGGTACATTTAGCTACCAGTAAACATGAATTCAGTTATAATAAACTTGCTTTGCTTTTAAATATATAACTTTTATTTATGAAGCAAACAAGATTACCCCTTTCAGGCAGTTCATATCTACATAAGGGTTAATGTGGACAAGTATTTATATACAGAAAGGCTAATCGATATAAGAAATAAGCTTATAGTAAAAGGCCATGGACATCAACAATATTGTTCTATTACGGTATGTTATAACTTATTCACTTTCACCAGCAATACTTTAAATTTCAGCCCCCATTCTGCAACTCCTCTTCTTTGCACGTGATTAATTATACTAAAGTGCATCATTACTAGAATAATGCATATATTTATAATAAACTGATGCATGTTTACTAGAACTTCCTAATAAAATACACATGTATCTGTTATCCACAAGGACTGATCGTGTTCATCACACTTATTAGAAATTAGTTAGATGCAATAAATAGGCAGACAAACGAGGGTGACATTGAGTCACTTGCCATGTTCATACACAGTAGAAAATGCGACAGAAGCCTCTCTCACCAGCCCAAGGCTATACATGGCTGCCTGGATTTGTTATACGGTTGGACCAGAACTGTTGTTGGTTCTCGGTAAATAGTACAATAGAGAATGCGCGGCTCTTATTAGCCTCCAGACAGTCCACACCTTTAGAACACATTTCAAACAAACACACCTGATTGGAGCGAGTATACAGTGCAAAGGAAAATACGTCTGTGTGTTCACTATGTCATTAAAAAATGAATTGGCTGTTCCTTTAATAAATCAAAATCATGTTTCTTCTGCAGTATAATTAAAACAGGGCATTGGGTAATCCTGCTTAGGTTAGCCAAAACAGGATACCAGATATAACTGGAGGTAGCTTCAGCAGGTCAGGCTTTCTTAATTAGAGTGGAGGGGTTAACCCTAAGGCTTTTGTTGACATATAACAATAGCTGCCTGTTTTGTTAACCCCTCAGCTTTCAACATCTTGTAGAGTGTAAAAACAAGTAAAAACAAGAAAACCCTGCAGAGGGATATACAGTACATACTGTATATATATATATATATATATATATATATATATATGTGAAGTGTGCGCATATAGAATATGTACATATAATAAAGATCAGAAACACATCAATGTGGGCAGGTCAAGGAAGAGTCATACTTTGAATCTAAAACATGCCAAGTTTCCAATGCACTTTTACGATTCCAGATACCCATGTTGACATAAGTGAATTTTACTTTGGTGGTGCCAGAGGCACTGTTTTTACTTGTTTGCTACCATAATCATTTTATAGATAGATATGTAATAATCTAGAAATGTAAAACATTTCATAGCATCGAAACATTAAAATCCCACGTAGGTGCGTCATTTACTGTACAAAGTCTGCCACACTCACAAACATGGGTCCATCAAGTCTACATGGTATTTCAGATCTGCCAACATAGGCAAACCACGATGTAGGTTTGGGAGGGGACAGCTTTTTGTGACATGAAATCCCCAAGATATTAAGTAAATGTAATCTAATGTTTCATGACCTCTAAATCTAATGTTTAGAACCTGTAGAGTTTCTAGATAGAATATCTAAATTAAAGGATCTGCAGATGCTTTGATATATCTGTCCCCAATATTCTGTCCACACGCAGTGCAATAGGGTGTGATCGTACTATATGACTATTTCCCCATTTTGCAAGAATAAAACGAGGGTGTATGTATCTGTTGGTGAGTGGTGACGGCATTTGTGTTTTATTGGAGACAGACCAGAATGGCCGCCTTTTATAAATCTAGCAACAGCAGATAAAATATAGATTTAAGATAAAGTTCTATTTATTTATTCACGGGCTGTTCTGGAATAACAGATGTTGCTTTCACACAGTTTATACATTTCCTTATTTATTTAGTATTACTCCCAAACTCACAACTAGAAGACAAATCTAACGCTCACGACATACAACAAATACCACAAAAAAGTTCTGGCAAGCCAACTGGTGTTAAAAGATTATGGGCCGTTTTGTTTTTATAGCTGGCAGCATTTATTGCTTACTTGAATTAAGGTAGCCAGATGGTCCCTTTAGCTAGGGAGTCTTGTAAAAATGCATCTTGGAGGACATCAATGACTGTAATTCCTACATCCCATATCGTGGTTAACATCACTGGGGACACTCTTGGTTTGCCCCAGAGCCTCACAGCTGGATACCGAGCCCGGGGTCAGCCTTTGATCGCTGACTAGGGCGTATAACTCTGTGCACTTACCCAGTTATGCCTTCCTTCTACAGATCATTGTCCATTTGTGGCTTCGCCACATCCCTCAGCTTGGCCAGCCTCACCCATTGTGGTCCAGACTCCTTTGACTCATATATGCAGTGGGGGCTCTGGTAAGGGACAGTCTAGAAGTTCCCGTTTATGCTGATTAAATAGGAATTGATATGATTGCAACTTCAATTTGTCAACTCAAGTTTGCGTTTCATAAGGTGACCAGTTGGGTCTTTTAAATATGGTAGCATATAGAAAATGCATACTGCAGGGGTGAATTAAATTCTGCTCTGTCTTGCGTGACACTTTAGCTTAAATGTCTTTACTTAAATAAGCCATCTGGTCACCTTATTACAGAACACTGCCCCTAACACCATTTCTGGGGGGCAATTACTCACCAGTCACTGCTGAGAAGGGGAACTCTATGGTATTGATGTGTTTTAAGTAATTTATTAAATAACTGGGTTGGGCTCCTTTACAATTGGAGTCCCTCTTTAGAAGGAATAGTATGCTTTTGGGCCTCTGTGCCTCTTTCCACCCCCTTCTGATGTCCCTCTTGTCAGAGCTCAGACTGTTTTCTAGGTATAAGTGTATCAAATGGTTCTATGGCCCTCACTATCATATGTATATAAACATCAGGAAATGTGACTCCAGGAGAAGCTGCACTTCTCCGGTTCTCCAGGTCAACACGACCAGGAACGCCCACCTATGTCGGCGGGCGCGCCGCAACATCAGCAGGCAGTCTTGGGGTAGGCTGCGGGTTAAATTGTTATGTTAAATACTACTTGTTTTGTCCTGTCCACCCATTGTACAGCGCTACGGAAGTTGATGGCGCTATATAAAACAATAAATAATAATAATGGAGGTTGGTTGCAGATGAACGTGTCCTAAACACAAAAGACTTGAGAATTAAAAGCAACTTAAAACATGGTGTAGGGGTTGTTTTTAGACTGATCAGTGTAATTCAGTTTCAGGTGACATGTTTGTCCTAAATTGTTAAAATTAAAGATGATAGTACCGTTACAGTGGCTTTCTGTATATATGTTTTACGGGAGAGACGGTGAAGATCCCAGATTCTGCTTTCTCTATATGTACGTATAGAACTGGACGTCGCCATAACAAGCACACGGATTGTCCTTATGAAATATTTATCGTTGCAGTGGAGAATAAACATCACAAGATTGCAGTTAGTGCCGCAGGGTACGCACCAGCCCATACAATAAACATAAAATAAACACAGATACTAATGAACTGTTTACATAAATGTACTCATCATCTCTGTGCATTGGCTCCCAAAAAGAAACTAAACAAAAGCAAACATTTATTTTATAGCCTACCCCATGCATCTATAATTTCTATTCCTGAGACTTAACGTAAAAGCCGTTCCACTGCAAAGCAATTCCAGATCTTTCATTCCTGCCCTAGCCTATTTCTGCAGAAAATAACTTTATTCTTGTAACAAGTACACTGATTTATTGACATCCCAATATACCTTTTCCAGAATCGAAACAGTATTTAGCCCCATTTCTTTCATTTCATGCTTTCCTTAATTAAGTCAGCATTGCTTTTTAAACCCTTCTGGAGCACTGGATCTGCTTCTGCCCCCTCAAACCTTCCAAAAGGGTCTAATGTCAGAGCAGCCATGATATACAACAAGAGACCTGGATATACCGTATTTGCTCGATTATAATCAGCGTCTTATAAAACGACCCCCCAAAATCTGAATATTAACTTAGGAAAAAAAGAAAAAGCCTGAATATAAGACGACCCCAAAGGAAAAAAGTTTTACCAGTAAATGTTAATTCATGTAAACTATTTTTTTTAATAAAAGCTATGATTGAGAAAAATATTTTTTTTGTTTTTATTTCTTGTATTTTCCAACCTGTCCCCCAGTTACGCACATCTGCCCCCAGGCTTGCCACTCCAATATGGCACTGTGGCCCATGATATGCCTTTTAACCCTCTATATGCCACTGTGCCCCATGGTATGCCTTTTGACCCCCTATGTGCCACTCTGCCTCCAGAAATGCCTTATACCCCTATATCCCATTCTGGCATTTAGGGGGTTAAAATGCATATTATGGGGCAGAGTGGCATATAGGGAGGTATAAGGCATTTCAGGAGGCAGAGTGCTCTATTAAATGCCCCCTTAACGCCACTCCAGAAATGCCCTATGCCCCCATTTAACACACACACACACACACACCCTATACCCCCATTTAACTAACACAAACTCTCTCTCTCCCCCCTCTCTCCCCTCTCAGCCCTCTCTTACCGGTGCTTCCAGCCGGGGCAGCGGGTTGACGTTGCCTTCCGCTGCAGCCGGAAGGAGGTGGAGTTGGCAGCGGGGGTTTGTATGCGTCCGATCGCGTAGACGTCAACCCGCTGCCCCGGCAACACAGCAGGAAGCACCGGTAAGTGCGTGTATGATGGGGGGGGTGAGACAGGAGGATCCAGGTCCAGGTTAGAAGACAAGGGGTATTTTTCAGAGCATTTGCTCTGAAAAAAACCTCGTCTTATAATCGAGCAAATACGGTATATACATGCGTTACATAGTGCAGCTAAGGGTGAACGTGAGATAAGTACTAAGTAGATTTTCACCTCATTAGTCAATCCTCCATATTTTTCTGGCTATTGAGCCTTTGGAGTAGATACAGTTTAGACCAGTGCCAGATTACCATTAGTCACATGCCTAGGGGGTCTGAAATCCAGGGGCCCTTGGTGCTATAATAGATAATCCAGCCGCACTGCAACTTGGAAACAGGGAAGTGTCAGGTAACCCTGTACAAAAAATGCTGTCCCTCAAACCAAGTTCCTGACATGTAAGCTGTTTCGTTTTATGTATAAGTGCGCCCAGCACTTATGATGTAATCTAGCATGTAAGGAGCTAGCCAAAAGTGACAATTGCTCCTGATTCTGTGGTACCTCAGAATCTCAAGAAGCATTCAAAAGCATGTTGAACCTTTCATCCTTTGACTTTCCAGTGTTTTCACCCAGCTTTATCCAAACTGGGAGAGTGGATCAACAATACAAGAGCAAACAAATGTAAGCAAGGACAAGGGTAACAGCATCTCTGACAACACAGAAACAACACAAACTAGAGTAATTTAGGAGAAAGGATCAAAACCTACAGCACACCAATTGGAGACACAGCGGAAGAATCAATGCAAGCAGCAGGGGACGGGGCAGGGTTTTATACCTGGCTAATGGACTGGTTTATAGAGTAATTGGGTCCAGGTTTCTGCCTATTAACTTCTGAAGTCTACATACACACATATACAAGTGAGTTTAGCAAAGTCTGTGGCTTAAAGGGCCAACAGGTCCTGGTTAAAACATCTAGGGAGCACTATAACATACATAACAAACAATCAGGATGCTACATAACATGATACTCTTGCACATCCCAAAATCAGTGGTAAGATTAAATACTAATTAGTAGAATGGAGGGCCATTACTTTCACTGAATGCAGTAGTTTAGCATTGAAGAAAAGTTTTTATTACATTTTGTTCCAATATGCTTCCTTTATCTGTAGCTCTGGAGGCTGCCATTGCTCTCAGTCGCACTATTTTGGGTAACTTTTCAAACACCACACTGAGCTGACAGTTTATGGCAATGCGAATAAAGTCCTATTTGGAAAAGAAAAACAACTTTCTCCAGACCTTCATTAGTCAGAATGTCAAAATGAGTGATTAGGCCTGAGCCATTCTATAGTTTACTACAAGGTAACTATTATAAGTGTATGAGTCAGAGGGAAGATCCAGAACACAAATGAAAAACAAAGAAATCAAGAATTGGAAAGCAAAAAAACAAAGTATCTTCAGTTATCTTACCATTGACGGTAACTTCAATCTTCTGAGTTGCAGAAATGGTTTTACTGCCTGGAATGTTGACTTTCACGATATAATTCCCCTCGTCGGTGAAATTTAAGGAATGTATCAGCAGAGATGCATTTGGGGGATTCAGAGAAAATTTATGTTGAAATTCGAGATCTGGAACCACTGTTTGATTCATAGAGTTGACCAAATATCTTGGTAAGAAATTAGACCTTTCCAGCAGCCATATGATTTGGATGCCAGACGCAGACGTGTTGAAATTGTAGTGTACAGGAAGTATGAGCGGTTTCCCTTTAATGCCATGGATGGTTGTAGATGGAGTTCTCAGAGTGAGCGCAAAACACAAATCTGTTCAGAGGCACAAAAAAAAAAAATTCTTAATCACGGACAAAACAACTTATTTATGATCCGCACTTCTGAAGCAACACGCATGTGCAAGCAAACATTTTAACAGAAATATCAAAAACATTATAATTCACAATAATTGAGCTCTATTTGTTTTGTATTTAACAGGTGTTGTATTTAAAAGGTGCCTTTTGATGAACAAAACTTACTTTATGTTATTTCGCAGAGTATGACACAAACCACAAAAAAAATAACTTTTAATCAGGGTTATGCTGGAATAACTTTGCAAAAAGGGAAGCTATATATGTTGACTTTTTAATAAATATACATATACGCTTTCTTATCCTATTGTTTAATATTTAATTTGAACTGTATTATTAATAATAATAATTGAGGGAACAGAGGGATCTCTCCTGTAGGATTGGCCACACAGACGTTCATTGTATTCATTGTAACAGGTCTCCAAACGCACTTCTTCACACTTTCATGGATGGCAATCATTAATTAGGTGTGGGAAATGTTAATATTAAAGTTTTCTAATTTACCCTTGTCATTACAGATTTTTTGCTACATTCTTTCCTATATGCTAATCCACTTGTAACACCAAACATTACCACAATGTATTGTATAACAAGCAACAGCTGAAAGTAATATTGACATTCAACAGTCTTGTTTAACCAACCTTTTGTGCTTCCTTGTTTACTTTTGGCTCGATCTGCAAACCTTTATCAACATTACACATCTTTTCGAAGCCTGGGACACCCTATAGATTACACTATGGGAATATATGCAGGACCATGTTTTGTTTTTTTTTAGCTGCTAGTATAAAAAGGTTGTTTTGTGTTATTTGCCTTGTGATAGTTGGCTCCAACAGCAAATTGACATTGGATTAATGGATTAGTGAAATCTGTTGGGATCCCATCAAAAGCCCCTTAATTTGTTCGAGAAAGCAGTTAAAGCTATATTAGCCCAAAAGAAAATATTGTCTTTAGTTGAACTTGACACCTTTTTATTGGGCCAACATAGAAAAAAATACATAGCCCTTCTTCAGATGGAAAGAAGGGACCTTGGAGATCCCAAAAGCTTAGGCGACTTTATATTTCTTATGTTGGCCCAATAAAAGGTATACGTTTTAAAAAAAGACTCAATTTTATGATTATCAACCTAACAGGATCCAGCCACTCAGCCCATGATTATAGATTTTGTGTGCTTAAACAAACTACGGCAACTTCTCTTGAGATGGCCGTATGCCGATTTGCATCTTCTGCTATTTTTCTACTTTTCTGTCTACCACCTACATACTCGTTTCCAACTATTTGTGTTTTGTAAATATTTGGAGAAGTGTATAATTTTTGCACTATATCTTTCATAGATCTGTACTGTTTTGGTTACAACCATGTTTGTTGTGCTGAATAAAAAATTCAATTTCTTGAGTTACATACAACATTGTCCTCATTTCTCATTGTTTTTAAAATATATCTGTATAGAGCTATAGGTTTCTTTATCACCCCTGATGTTTAGATGTACTGGACACCTTACATTTTGGGGGAAGTTGAAAGTACATTAGTTACAGCTTGGGTGCCACCAGCTCATGTTTGATCAAAGCCATAAACCAACCTTAACTTTATGAAAGCTCCAAAGCTAAGACCAGTTTACTTGGCAGTTAATGAACTTATGAAAAAAGCTATACCAATTCGGTAGGGTTCCTCAGAAAATAGGGAATGACCAAATCAATGCAACATTTGCTGCTCTGATCTAGCATTAATCTAGGCTGGGTAGACAAAGTAGAGTTGTGCCCTTGAGAAGGCCCAAGTTAGGCTAGAGAAACCTCCATGGAGATAATTGTTTTTTTCTATAGATAATAGACATTAAAAGCACAAACTAGCTAAAAATCAAAACTATATTGTACCTTTTAGGTTCAAAGGGATACTTACTTTTCCCATCATATGTACTTAAATGCATATGATACCTGCATGGTCCCTTTAAACTGTTGTGGTGTCCCTCTACCAAGGCCATCAGAGGCTGGTTGAGTATCTGAATATTTATTTGTAAAAAGTTACTTCTACCTCCAAAACCTAGGATCCATGTGCCCATTCGCACTCATTCTACTGAACTAACATATGGTTTGTTCCAATTTTGTTGGTAAACTCAGTTTCACTAACAATGTTGGGAAGATATCTTTAGTTTTACTTGATCTCAAGAAAAGTGAATTCAATACACCAAAGATATATATGTTTTTCTTATTAATTAATCTAGCCATCTCTCCATCTATAATAATATATATATAAATTTGAGAACGCAGAAGACTCATCAAGTCACACCATGCATTTGGCGATCTTTACATTAACAAAAGGGTTGGGAAAGCGTCCACAAACAATCTACTCTAAATGTAGTCACTCTTTCAGAATAACATAGGTGCAGCTTTTTTACACTGTTTACACTTCACAGGGTCCTATTTACAAAGCAGTCATTTTACTTTGACCCCTTCCCACCGGAGACAACATTTTCAGCTCAAAACAAGATAAATGGCCAATTTACTATTTACAAGCTTTACATGATTCACATATCACTCTGCATGCACTGTACAATATAAATGATGTCCATTCTGTTTTAACACTGAGTAAATGGAAATAAATCTGTAGGAAAAAGGCATGATAGACAGAGCAGGTCAGAGTGATTTATATTACACACTTTCCAACTGGTCTATGTATTTTACTGCAGAAAAAAACTATCAAAAGCACATTTCTAGATAAAAATAACTAGAAATATAGTCTAGAAAAATGGTGTATTGTGTGTTAGAATGTATTGTTGTATTAAGCTGTAGACCCAAAGGTTTAATTCTTAGTATTGCTAACAGCAAGTTGCACTGGGGAGAGGATTTACTCCAGTTTGATAAGCCTCTCATACTGTTACTCCTATGAGCCGGTGCACTGACACGCTGCGTATAGTATAATGCAGCCGGGAACTTTTCTACGTAAAAAGAGACCTCCAACGCCACAAAGATTATGAAACATTAAATGTTGAGCCGATAAAATGTATGAATTTTAATTACTCTATTACAGAGACAAAATACGTATTGCAAAATTATGGGTGTCGGAGAGAAAGAACAAATAAAAGAAGCGCCTTGGATGGAAAAAACAGAAGTACTGTGTTTATGAAAAAGTTGAGAAAAAAACGTAACTAATACAAGCTCATGAGTTTTCAAACAAAGAGCTTTATTATAGTAAAATGTTTTGCACAAATGCTGGCGGTTGTCAGGTCTAAGAAAACGTAATTAGAGATTCTTGGTTCAGTAGGTGATTTGTAGGACAGATTGCAGGCAATTTTTACAGTGTCAGGTTTATGGGTTTGGGGCATTTATTTACTGGTGCAATAATATTTCATAGCTCTTAACTGTAAGCTGATTTTTTTACAGTCCCACCTATTTATTGATAGCCTTGTTGACATTTGTCATACCTTCGTGTGTTTCCTCCTTCTGCAACCTACAGCTTCACATATAGACACCATTAGCATCTAGAATGATACACAGGGTCCATAGAGAAGCAAATCAACCGTGACTGGGTCCTTTCCAAGCTCTATCCACTGGCTGTATTTGTAGTTTAATTTTCATCATTATCTATTGGGCAGAGATGTGTAATGTACACTGAGCATACTGGGGGCCTTTCTGGCCCCATTAATGTCTGGGGCATTCAAATTCACCAGTCTTCACCTTACATATTATTTTGCATTAGATCCCAGAAATAATATAGCCAATCCTGGACATGCACAGAAATGTCAATCCACATGGACCGTCTGCATTATTTTGGTAGCTGTCCCTACATGATTGTCCAAAATGCCCCAATAAAGTCAACAATGCTATAGGTAGCAGAAGTTCTGTCCTATAATATCTAGTCCATACAGTACAGCTTCCCGAGCTCACGTTTGTTCTTCTAACTCGATTCCAAGGAAGTATCTTTAATATTCAAAACTAGATTCTACTCTATGAATATGACCTCTTCGTGGAATGCAAACCACTCATGTAAATTTCACTTTAAACATCCCATCAAAGCAATACCAAAACATAGCCTGTATTGACAGACAACATTAACTGCTCGTTTTGGCTAAATAAAAGCCTTTGTGTTGTGTTTTTGCTAAAAGGTGGGCTAAAGTGAAGTAACCCAAAGAGAGGTTTATTTTTATTTTATACACTATTATTAGCAAGGCTTTAAGGTACTGCATGCACACAGTCCACAGTTATCAAAGTGCTTGCCGTCCCTTTCCATAAAGACACAATATGCAAGATGGTAACGTGTAATGTGTTCTGTATAGCATAGAGACTCTGAATCTGTGTTACGCTGTTCAATTATATGCTTGTACATAAAAAAAATCCCAAATGTTTTTTACCCGGGCCACATACAGACAGAATAAACAGCATATTTGGGCCCTGATAGTAATAATGGTAGAAATATCGGTTTAATTTTATCTCGGCTGTGGCACTGTAAAACTGGGCTGGGGTACCGTGTTGTTTTTCTTTGGCTAAGAGTTATATATATAATTTATAAGATACTATTTAAGCATTAAGGGAAAGTTTAGGATACCTAACAAAAAGCATGAATGACACTGACTAAACCAAACAATGGTCTGTGCTTAAAAATTAACAAGGCCTTTTTATCTAACAATATGTTAGACCATCTGTCCGCAGGAACTGAAGAAACTACCTTTACCTACTGGAGCATGTTAAGATGTATAACTGGTGTTTACTATATTCCTTATATGCTTGAAGGATACTAAAAAAATAATGTAGCACTCTCTGTTACCAATGGTATAAAAGAGTGTCAGCCTTTGTAACAAGGAATTCCAAACAAATGATCTTTCACGTTAGAGAAAATTTGGGCTAAAAGTAACAAAAATCGCCTTTTAGAATTAATTTCTAATATCACAGCAATTAAAATAAACATAACAAACAAAAGTTTTCCCAGGATTGTAATATTTAAATGCAGCCTTTGTACCAATTAAATAAAAACAATGCATTACATTATTAAATCATACATATAAAATAATAGTAATAAAAGAATAATGGCTAAAAATATGTTTGGAGCAAAAAGCCTCTTTAAATATAATACTATGACAAATGGCATAATGATAATCACTTGGCAGATTATTTGTACATAGTCTCCAAAAAGTATTGTCGCCGTTATGACTCAAATATTAGATCCTACACGTTCTGCTCCGACTAGTCTATTTTCAAAATGAAAAGCAGAATCCTCTTACCTAAAAGGAGTAGATAGATGTTGCATTTTATAAAGTAGTATGTGGCACTGAAGAGCTCCATGTAAGCATCCTGTCCCGGGCTAATGTCACTGATGTGGAAGTCACTGCTTGAAGACAGCAGCTGCTGACTTATTTGCCAGGCAAATCAGTAATGAGCTAACAGACCCTGCTTCTTGCTTTAGGTGATTTGAATGTGTATACAAAGACGCATAAGGGGAAGGGAACACCTGCTAGAGTGCTGTTCCCTATCCATATGCATAGTCAGCTAATGATTATTTTAATCTGGACTCTTGGTCCTAGAATAAACCAGCCCACTGCGGAGAGAGGTTGAATAAACTCAGCTTGTCATGGTTTGACCTGCCACCTTGTTGTGCTACAAACATCTCCAGATTGCCATGCTAGGCAAAATTCAAATCTTGTGTTTTATTGTTGGTAAAACTGTAACATATTTAAAAAAAATAAAAATAAAAATCTACTAAACAAAATGTATTCATATATCTACTAAAATATTGTAAAAATATATTAAAAAGGTTGTGGAATACATAGTGTATGAACATATACTATGATAGACACACATATATACATCTGTACTGTATAAGTAAATCGGATATAAAACAAATACTCTACATGTCCTTGTACTTGGTATACTTAAGACCAGTCAGCTGCATTTCTGGCTCGGTGAACGTTGCCAGGGGGTCTAAAAAGCCCCCCATGCACATTATTATTTGTTTTATATAGCGCCATTAAATTACGTAGCGCTGTACAATGGGTAAACAAGACAAATAACATGTAGTATATAACGACCTTACGTGTCAAACACTTGTCAACAAATATTTTGCTATTGCTTTGGAATTATATAACATTTTATACACTATTGTAATTATTACTAATATTACTAATAGATTCCGTTTAATAACATCACCAAAAGATCTAATTGCCTACAATTATGGAAATTGTGATAACCGTGCCCTATGAGTATACTTGGAAAATGGGGATGTGCTACTGGGCCCCAAACTTGTTCATACATGGATTATATTGTAGCCTAGTCAAATTACTGGGTATGCTGTTACAATAAATTATTGTTTATTTTAATTTGGATTTAGGTGTAAGTTTTGTTTAGCTGGTCAAATATGCACTTCCCCCCATCAATCTAGTAAGATAGCCGCTGCCTCATTATTATTTAACAGGACTCTCTTACTATAAATATTATTTTAAGTAGGGCCCTACTCAAACAATTTTACAATCAAGTTCTAAAAAAAATAGCAAAATTACATTACAATTGTATTTTAGTTTCTTTTTTATGCTTTAGTCTGGTTGTATAGAGAGGGTTAAATACAAAATAATGTATTGTGTTTTTGCCTCTGCACACGTACAGTCTTTATTTTAGATTTCTACAGTGCATAGAAGTACTCTAATTCTTGTGGAATGTAGACAACATTTTTAATGGCCTGGAATGTACTGTACAACAGACTTGTGCTTGGCAAGCAAAATTGATTCCAACTAAATTTTTGTTTTGTTTTTTCCATGTTCAGGCAACAAATTCCGTTTGTACCTTTTATCTACAACTGCACCATCTCAATGTTTAGGATTCATACTTGATTTTGCACTGCAGTACCACAATCACCAGCAACAACAGTACTGCACCAATGGATTCACACATCCAGCAGCATGCTATGGGATATTATTTGTCCAAAAATTGGACCACTTTGATGAATTAATCCCTCAGAATAAGGAAGGTGATTTGTCAGCAACAGCAGTATTAGGGCACTGGGAATACACCGGCAGGTAGAAACATCCAGTCCCACAGTACAAAAGGAAACTAAATTTCCCCCAAATATATATTGAATAGAACTGATCCTTCAAAGTAGGGAAGGAGATTGAGCGACCGCAGCAACAAAGGCAGGGCAGGCACTAGCAGACAGACACAGCCAGCTACTTGGTGCAGGACCGAATTTCACCAATATTCAAAAAAATATAAGAATTGATCCCTCAGAGTAAGGAAGGAGATTGTGTTGGACCAACAGCAGTAGTAAGGCCTGGACAGGTACTGCCAGATACATGCAGCTCCTTGGCGCAGGACTGATTTTTCACAATATTGAAAAAAAAAAAAGGAATAGGCCACCCCAGTGTAAGGAAGGACGTTGAGGAGTATCGGTTATAGGACACTGGGCCTGGACAGGCACTGGCAAACAGACATATGCAACCCCTTGGTGCAGGACTGAATTGCCACAATATATGAAAAATTAAAAGAATTGACCACCCCACAGTAAGGGGAGAGATTGAGGAACAGTAGCAGTTAGGCATGTGGCCAGGGCAGGCACTGTCAGATCAGCGTTCTTATCAGCATTTCAACCTCTTCTTGTAATCTGTCGCCAGAAAGACCTTATTTTATTCCAGGAAGTCATACATTTTTTGTTTAAGGTAGGTAAGTAGGCGGATGGCCTGGCCCAAAGTGACAGTGCTCTGGCTTAAATTGTTAGTCGCATCACTGAATGGCTTCAGGATCACCAACTCCTGCCCCATTAATGCTCAGTCCAGTGGCGGAACTACCGGGGTCGCAGGGGTCGCGAATGCGACTGGGCCCTGGAGTTCTGCCACTCAAGGGGGCCCAAGCAGGGCCGGACTGGCCCACCGGGATACCGGGAAATTTCCCAGTGGGCCCGTAGATTCGGCCGGCAGAGCGGGATTTGAAGCCGCCTCCGGCGCCAGGGGCGGGCTGGGCAGGGGGACAATTGCCCCCCAGGCTGCCCGAAATCTAATCTAAGCGGCCGCTGGGTGCTGATGCGGCCGGCGCTACTATAATACTTAATTTGGCTTGCCATATTAAATTTTAAAAATGTATTAAAGCAGCGCCGGCCGGTGGCATCAGCACCCAGCAGCTGTGTGCGATGGCCGCCTAGTGATGGGAGCAACGTGAAGGGTGAATGCTCCGCCCCCTCGCACGGACCTTTCACCCCTCACGCTGCTCCCATCACTATGCGGCCATCAGATTGCTGGGAATGTAATCTAAACGGCCGATGCGTGCTGATGCCGCCGGCCGGCTCTGCTTTAATACTTTTTTTTTTACTTTATATGGCAAGCCGATCCAGCTTACCATATTACATTAAAAAAAAAGTGTTAAAGTAGCTCCGGCCAGCGGCATCAGCACGCATCGGCCGTTTAGATTACATTCCCAGCAATCTGATGGCCGCATAGTGATGGGAGCAGCGTGAGGTGGAAGCTCTGCCCCCTCGCACCATATATATGGCATATAGGAGGGTATAAAGCATATTGGGGAGGCAGAGTGGCATATAGGGGGGCTTGCATTTTCTAAGTGACTTGCTTTCTGTAAGTGACCAGTTTGTGCACCACAGCAGCGGCAGAGAAGTGGTATTATAAGTATACCAACAGTGGGTTTGTATCTCAACCAGCAACAAGAGGGTTGAAGGGTTTGTGGTAAAAAAACAAAAAAAAACAAAAAAAAAAAACTGTGTGTTTTGCATTAACTGTTTGGTTTTTTTTTTCTCCCATTTTCTATAGTGTAATTAGTTAAGGGTGGGGTTTATAATCAATTAACTGTGTTGCTCTGTATATAAGGAAGTGGTTGCTCACTGTAAGGGGCTTGCATTTTCTAAGTGACTTGCTTTCTGTAAGTGACCAGTTTGTGCACCACAGCAGTTAGTGCAACACAAGAGTGCAAGAGCAAGGAGGGTAAGTGACATAAAGCAACTGTTTAAATTCTATACTCGCGTCCCTTTATAAAGAATGAGCAAGCTTGGAGATTTCACTCAGTGCACATCATGCCATATGTATGCATGCTTGGAACAGCAGTTCCTGGGTCCATATCGCTGTGGTAAGTGTGATCAATTGGTCTCTCTGGAAGCTGAGGTTGGTGCTCTTAAGAGGCACATTGAAACACTGAGAGAGATTGACAACCTTGAGAGGAGTCTGTTGCTCACTGAGCAAAGTTTAGATGGGGCCCCTAGCAATGAGGGAGGAGATCAGTCAGAAGGGAGTCAGGCACATAGCTGGGTGACAGTAAGACGTGGTTGCAGTGGGGAAGGGAAGAGGAAGAGGCAAGCCAGCCCAGAGTCTCTCCCTCCCAACAAATTTGCCCTTTTAAGTGAGCATGTTGGGGAGGCAGACTCAGAGGTAGGCTTTGCGGAAAAAGCTGTTCTCCCTAACAGCCGGGAGAGCAGCTCATCCAATGTGCAGGGGATCCGAAAGGAAGGAAAGCCCAGGCAGGTTGTGGTGGTAGGGGATTCAATAATCAGGAAAACAGACAGGGTAATCTGTAGCTCTGATCGCAGCAACCGAATGGTTTGCTGTCTCCCGGGTGCCCGGGTTCGGCATGTTGCGGACAGAGTGGATAGATTATTGGGAGGGGCTGGTGAGGATCCAGCTGTCTTGGTGCACATTGGCACCAATGACATAGTAAGAGGAAGATGGAGTGTCCTAAAAGATAATTTTAGGGACTTGGGTAGTAAGATTAAGAAAAGGACCTCCAAGGTAGTATTCTCAGAGATACTACCTGTGCCATGTGCTACACCAGAAAGGCAGCGGGAGATTAGGCAGCTAAATGCATGGCTGAAGTCTTGGTGTAAGAAGGAGGGCTTTGGGTTCTTAGAGCACTGGGCTGATTTTGCTTTGGGGTACAATCTCTATAGTCGTGATGGATTGCACCTAAATGCAAGAGGGTCCAATGTGCTTGGGGAGAGAATGGTTAGACGGTTGGAGGAGATTTTAAACTAGGAATGGGGGGGGAGGGAATAAATACCGGGTTAGACAGTATAGAAAGGGAAGGCGATTTACTTAGTAACCAGGTGGGTGGATCTGGGGGCTTGGTCTATAAAGATAATAGGGAGAAGCATATGTTTTGCCCCCCAAAGCAAGGACAGAAAGTGATTGCAGCATCGGTGTTAAATGACAAGCTGAAGGTCATGTCTACAAATGCTCGCAGTTTAGGGAATAAGATCCATGAACTTGTAACAGTTGTGGCAACTGAGAATGTTGATATAGTGGCTGTTACTGAGACATGGTATAATGAGAAAAATGACTGGGACATATCAATACCGGGGTACTCTTTATATAGAAAAGATAGAAAGGGCAGGAAAGGGGGAGGGGTGGCCCTATATGTGAAAAATAACATAAAATCTAACTTAATACAAGTTGGTGAAGAGAACTTAGAGTCGGTTTGGGTTACAGTACAATTTGGCAAAAGTAAAGTAACTCGCATAGGTGTGATTTATAGACCCCCAGGACAAGTAGAAGAACTCGATAATCTACTAGTGGAGGAAATAGCTAAAATGACAGTGAAGGGGGATGTTATAATCATGGGTGACTTTAATCTCCCTGATGTGAACTGGAAAACGAAAGTAGCTGGTTGTACCAGGAGTGCGGATATTCTAAACTCCTTATTGGGATTATCTTTAAAACAGGTGGTTGAGGAACCAACTCGTAAGGAGGCCACATTGGATTTAGTGTTCACAAATGGAGATTTGTTAACAGATATTTCTGTAGGTGAAAGTTTGGGATCTAGTGATCATCAGTCTGTGTGGTTTAATATACAAACAGTGACTGAGTCACACCACACAAAAACAAAAGTTTTAGATTTTAGAAAAGCTGACTTTTCTAAAATGAGAAAATGTATAGAGGAGTCATTATCAGACTGGGGCAATTTAAATGGTGTTCAGGAGAAATGGGATTTTGTAAAAGCTGTTTTATTGAAGATAACAGAAAATTGTATTAGGTTGGTCAGTAAGAGTAAAAAATTAAGGAAACCGCTGTGGTACTCTGCAGAAGTGGCCAAAATCGTGAAAGACAAGAAGTTAGCCTTTAGTAGATACAAAAATACCCAAAGTGAGGAAGATAGACAGATCTATAAAATTAGGCAGAAAGAGGCAAAGAAAGTTATAAAAACTGCCAAATCACAGGCAGAAGAGCGAATTGCCCTATCAGTAAAAAATGGAGATAAAACATTTTTTAGATATATAAATGAGAAAAGGAAAGTTAAACAAGGATTAGTTAGACTAAAAACAAAAGGCATATATGTAGAAGAGGATAAAGGTTTAGCTGACTGTCTCAATGAATATTTCTGTTCAGTTTTTACAGATGAGAATGATGGAATGGGACCTCAGTTGGGAAAAAAGACTGAATCATTTGAAATATGTGAGTTTATCGAGGCGGAGGTTTTACTTCAGTTGTCTAAGGTAAAGACAAATAAGTCGATGGGGCCTGATGGGATACACCCCAAGTTATTAAAAGAGCTTGGGGGTGTACTAGCAAAACCGTTAACTGATATATTTAACGAATCATTGGTAACGGGAGTTGTCCCTGGGGATTGGAAAGTAGCGAATGTTGTGCCTATACACAAAAAAGGCAGTAGGGAGGAGTCGGGCAACTACAGGCCAGTTAGTCTTACATCTGTAGTGGGAAAATTAATGGAAACAATGTTAAAGGAAAGGATTGTTGAACATCTGAAGTCACATGGCTTTCAAGATCAAAAACAACATGGGTTTTCCTCAGGAAGATCTTGCCAAACAAATCTTATTGATTTTTTTGATTGGGTGACTAAAGTAATTGATCAAGGTGGTGCAGTAGACATTGCGTATCTGGATTTCAGTAAGGCCTTTGACTCAGTCCCACATAGAAGACTTATAAATAAACTGCAATCTCTGGGTTTAGATCCCAATGTTGTTGAATGGATTAAGGAGTGGCTGAGTGACAGAAAACAGAGGGTTGTAGTGAATGGCGTATATTCAGAACAAGGTCTTGTTACCAGTGGGATACCTCAGGGATCTGTACTTGGACCCATTCTCTTTAATATTTTCATTAGTGATATTGCAGATGGTGTTGATGGAAAGGTATGTTTATTTGCCGACGACACAAAAATTTGCAACAGGGTTGATGTTCCTGGAGGAAGAAGCCAAATGGCAAACGATCTAGGTAAGCTGGAAAAATGGTCAGAGCTGTGGCAATTGGCATTTAACGTGGATAAATGCAAAGTAATGCACCTGGGGCATAAAAACCCAAGGGCAGAGTATAGACTATTTGGTACTGTCCTAACCTCAACGTGTGAGGAAAGGGATTTAGGGGTAATTATTTCTGAGGATTTAAAGGTAGGTAGACAATGCAGTAGAGCAGCAGGTAATGCTAGCAGAATGCTTGGTTGTATAGCGAGAGGTATTAGCAGTAGGAAGAGGGAAGTGCTCATGCCGCTGTACAGATCACTGGTGAGACCTCACTTGGAGTATTGTGTACAGTACTGGAGACCATATCTCCAGAAGGATATAGATATGTTGGAGAAAGTGCAGAGAAGGGCTACTAAAATGGTTTATGGATTACAAAATAAACCTTACCAGGACAGGTTAAAGGATCTTAACCTATATAGCCTGGAAAAAAGACGGGACAGGGGGGATATGATAGAAACATTTAAATACTTAAAGGGAATCAACAAAGTAAAGGAAGAAAGTTTATTTAAAAGAAGAAATAAAACCGCAACAAGAGGACACAAGCATAAACTAGAGGGGCAAAGGTTTAATGGTAACATCAGAAAATATTACTTTACGGAAAGGGTAGTGGACGCATGGAATAGCCTCCCAGTGGAAGTGGTAGATGTTAATACAGTAAAGTCATTTAAGCAAGCATGGGATAGGCATAATGCCAAGCTAGATATAGGATAAGGGCAAGTACTAAAGGAGAGTACTCAGAGGTTGGGCAGACTGGATGGGCCTTCTGGCTCTTATCTGCCGTCACTTTCTATGTTTCTATGTTTCTATAAGGCAGAGTGCCCCATGATATGCCTTTTAACCCCCTTTATGCCACTCTGTCTCCAGAAATGCCTTTTAACCCCTATATACCACTCTGCCGCTATAAATGCCTTTTAACCCCTATATACCACTCTGTCTCTATAAATACCTTTTAACCCCCTATATGCCACTCTGTCTCTATAAATACCTTTTAACCCCCTATATGCCACTCTGCCTCAAGAAATGCCTTATACCCCCTTATATGCCACTCTGTCCCATTATATGCCTTTTAACCAGAGTGGCGTATAGGGGTATAAGGCATTTCTGGAGGCAGAGAGGCATATAGGGGGTTAAAAGGCATATCAGGGGGCAGAGTGGCAAGCCTGGGGCAGATGTGCATAACTGGGGGGGTCAGGTTGGCGAATAAAAGGGAAAAAAAATGTAGATAGAAGGGGGTAGGGATAGGGTAGATAGCCTGAGAAGGGGGGGAGGGGGTAGATGGTGTGAGAGGAGGGTAGATTGGGTTGGGGGGGGCCCTTAACAGATTCTCGCACCGGGGCCCTGAGGCTTCTAGTTACGCCCCTGGCTCAGTCCCTTCTGTCCAATGGGCTGAGTAACCCAATGTTCTGCTCAGAGTATATGGAGTGAAGAGCTCTCTGCTGCTCTAGGATCCTCTCCATCATGTTCAGGATAGAGTTCCAGAAGATGACTACATCTTGACGGAGATGGTGGTGGGGTAGACCTGCCTTCTCCTACTCATCCCTCAGCTGGTAGCTTGCCTTCAGTGCCCAGCAATACCTTACTTTTAGATCAGATTTTTCGACAGCCTACATTGCCCGTCAGTTGGAATAGCGGCCCTTACCAACCTTACACAAACCCACAAAGTGCAGATCTCTAATTACTTTCATCATGTATGCTGCCCCCATCGGTCACCACCAGTACCATTTTTACTGCTGTGCCTGGCTGTGCTCCAATCCACTGGGCAAGCATCTTCCTAAGAGCTGCAAAAATGTGAGCCGATGTGTACTGCTCATCAATAACTTCAGCGTTAAGTAGAACAGATCTATAACCTGCTACCATTCTGCCCCAAGTCAGTGGCAAAAAGGCACTAGTGCACTAGTGGCCCTCCGTATGTCAGAGGGAAAGTGGATGGTTTGTCCAGCTACCTTGGACAGCTCGTCCTTCAACAATGAGACTTAAAGGAGGCACTACAGTCCTGCTAAAGTGTGGTGAGACAGGGGAGGTGGTACTGGGGAGTGAGGTCAAAGGCAGCTGCCTGAAGGGCTCCCCTCAATCATGGAGAAGTGCACAAGTAATTTTGTTACCAATGTTTATC
The DNA here is from genome assembly GCF_027358695.1 of Spea bombifrons. NCBI lineage: Eukaryota > Metazoa > Chordata > Amphibia > Anura > Pelobatidae > Spea > Spea bombifrons. The sequence goes on along the minus strand of NC_071091.1, from coordinate 16,475,936 downwards.
AATGAATATAATAATTGTGTTGTCTACAAACAAGGTTTTGCTGGTAACATAAATGAGCAACTGTCTTAATAACTTCTCAGAAACAGTATTTTAACAACTAAAACACACTGCGTCACCAATATTTTCATATCTTAACGAAATTTCAGCAATTTGGACTTTTGTTTTCATTTGTTTCATTGGGCACCCTCCTTGTTATCAGATATTCATATGAACGCATGAAACCGTCAAAGCTTTTACAAATCTGAATGCACAAGTCTGCTGTAAAGTGCATAGATGTATTCATTTAGGTCGACCCGATAGTTTGGGTACCCCATTTAACTGCTAGGTAGAAGTTGTTTTCTATTGACTTTAAAGAAACTTTTTTGCAGTTGCAGTCTGGAATCCATGATTGGTATTAGAGGTCTGGTCAGGAAATTATATCACAAATCATTCATTGCCGTCCATCATTACCGGGACAGGCTACTGCCCCAAGCAGCCTCACTAACAATAAATACACCCTGCCAAACTCTGACAGGAAAGTACGGACCTTAAAATCCATGGCACAGCTTTTACTTGCGTGTGCACTGCTGAGCCGGAGATGAACTCCATGAAACACATCTCCTGCAAGACAAATAGCTAGGAACAGATCAAATGTATAGCAATGATTCTAAAAGTTGCCAAAACGTTTAAATATAAGGAGACATTCAGCTATCAGATGCATTCAATTGTATATAATGGCTGTAGTGCATCTTTAAGGGTTAGATGGACCACCAAATCAAGCTGAAGACATCTGATAACTTCAAGAGCTGGAGTTAAGTTTAGTGGCACTAAGAATCGTTCAGTCTTGTTTTATCTGTGCAGGACACAGGAGACACCTACTGTCCTAAATAAATAGTACATACGCTGTGATAAATGTTTTGAAGACTAGCATTCCATTCAGTAAACCACCTAAGCGTTACTTGTTAATCGTAACATCTAAACTTAATTATGTTGTTGCTGATTCTAAACTGTGATAGGTTCGTTAGTGGGATCCAAGGGACCCTAGTTTTTTTTTTTTATTGTTTAAAGATATATTTTATATATACTTTGCAAAAGCTCTAGGCAGGTGTGAAGAAATGCTGTAGCGGAAGAGTGTTTTCAAAAAATAGATTATTTTAGTTTATTTTTAACCAACTGGAAAACTCTAAATCAAATCAATATATGGTGCGACGACTTTTCCTGTCCTACTTCACATAATAAACTGCAAAAGGCCACTTCTGTATGTAACTGGTGTTTTTTATAAAAAAGGTAACCGATAACTACCGAATATATGAAATTATATATTACAGTCTCTTCTTTATTTTTGAGATATTTATTTATATACTTTACACAGCAATGTTTCACATGCTTCTATGGAGTATCAAAAACGAAACCTAACAGTAAAATATTGACTGTGTTTAAGCCTGAGAAACGAAACTTAACATTCCAATGGTTCATTTGGTGGCAGCATTACAGGAATATACAAGGGAACTATGAACTTTAGTGACATCATGATACTGGAAAAATTATGCTGTACTCCACACCCAAATATACTGTATATCTTTTCTCAGAGATTGTGTGTTTTGCATTTGCTGCAACAAAACCCAGTGGACACAACTCAATAGAACCGCACAGCCATTTATCAGGAACACATCTCCAAAAGGTAAGCCCTACCGTACATAGAATACTTTTTATGCTTTACAGTACTTAATATTCAAACTGGATTTAAAGGAGGAAAGCAGTCTTTCCTTTTTCTTGTCCCATGAAGGGTTAACCTATGTCAGTGTGAAACGAAAGAAAAGATTTGGGGCAGAAAGTGTATATATTGCAGGCAGTGTTACTAAAGTACTAAGTATTTTTAATATTTATGCTTAGAAATACTTATAAATTTAAATAAATTTGTGTGCCTGTTTGGGAATGTCAGAATCTGTTACATAAACATATATTTCATAACGTTTTGAACTATGTCGTTTTTACAGTATACTATATACTGTAGATAAATAATGTATACCTTTGGTTACATAGTATACATCAGCATGCACTGAGCGTCATGTAGTTCATTACACTATAGTTCTATGGACAAGTGCTGCACACAAGCCAAAAATCACTATGCAAAATGCCATGCATTGGCTGGAGTGGCGTAAAGCAATCAGCATTGGACTCTGGAGCAGCAGAAACATGTTTTCTGGAGAGATAAATCACGCTTTACTATCTGGAAGTCTGATGAACAAACCACGATTATAGTCAGGGCCGGCCTTAGGGGTGTGCGACCTGTGCAGCCGCACAGGGCGCCATGGCAACAGGGGCGCCTGCCCGGGACTTAAATTAAAACTTCGTTTTTTTTGTTTTTACTTTATTTAACATCCTCCATGTTAAAGTTTTTTTAACTTTATTTCACATGGAAGATGTTAAATATAACATCGCAGAGCAGTAGCTCGTGAAGTTTTCAGCAACCGCTCGGCGCCCCTCACTCTCCCCTCACGCCCCGCATGTTTCATGCTGAGCACCGCAATATTATGTCATATTCCGGCGCACAGCTGTGAAGCGTGCACCGCGGCAGAGCGGGAAGACGGACGCCTCCCGCTCCCACCGCAGGACTCAACAAGGTAAGTAAGGATAATGAGAAGTAGGGAGAGGGGAGGCAGTGAGAAGGGGCAGAGGGGGGGCAGTGAGAAGGGGGGAGAGGGGATAGATAGTGAGAAAGGGGAGTTTTGTGACAAGATTTTTTTTCCTTTCTTTTTTGGGGATGGGGGGGTGCCAGAGGAGTAGCCCAAACAGGGCGCCAGTACACCTAAGGCCGGCTCTGATTATAGGCCGCACCCCCACTTTAAGTCTTTAAAGAAAAAAGTGCAACCTATATTCGGGAAAATTCGCTGTATATATATATATATATATATATATATATATATATAATGTAAAAGGGTGAAGCCGTATTAGTCCAGTAGACACAATGTCAGAAATATTGCAGAGTACGCGGTGATACCTAATTTATATATCACTAATATATCACTGCATACTCTGCAATACTCTATTTTTTACATCGTATATGTATATATATATATATATATATATATATATATATATATATATATATATATATATACTATTTAAGTTGTAGTTCTGTATTTCAATCTGACTTCATGGAATATTAATGGTATTTGTATCTTTGTTTTAAGGAATCAGAACAGCTCAAAATTCAAAATGGATGACCTGAATGAACTACCCACAAATGTTGGTGAATGGACTAAAGATCATGTAAAGTTATGGGTGACAAAGCAACTAAACATTGATTTAAACGAAGCAGATATTTTACACAAACAAAATGTGACAGGTGAAGTTTTAAAAATATTGCTTAAGAAAGACTTTATTGAAATGGGGATTACTCATGGGACTGCAATATTAATAACTAATCGCTTAAAATCAATTACAAGCAATAATGTTCCACAGACTAGTGGAGGTTTGGATGCCAAATGTGGACAAACTAAAAAAGGTGGAGGAAAAACTAAGCAGAAGAACGGAACAAAGCAAGATACAAACACGTTGAATGATGAAAGCTTTGAGACAAATGAAACGAATGAAGGTGAAAAATCTAAAGAGTTTGGAGAGACTGATCAAATTCCTTCAAAAGTTAGTTGCACGCCCTATTCTTTTGATAGGTACCATGAAAGTAAGCGTTATATACAGCATCAGTTCCTTCAACCGGAATCTGGGACATCAAATTATATGGACCCAGTACATGAGTATAAAGAATTTACTAACACAGCAAATGCAACAGAAGATGATAAAAAAATGAAGTTTTGCAACGAGGTGTTTAGATTTGCAGCTGCATGCATGAATGCCCGAACAAATGGTACAATTCATTTTGGAGTACGGGACAAGCCACATGGGGAAATAATTGGTATACAAGACGACAACCATGAAAAATATATAAAGTATATTGAACAGATGATAAGCAAATACTTTGAGGAAAGGCATGTAAACACAGCTAAACAATGCATTCGCCCACCTAGATTTGTTGATGTATTATCTGGTCAGAATACAGTGGTTAATAGGGTTGTCATTGAAGTAGATGTTGTTCCTGCACATTCCCACTGCAAAGAACAAATATTCTGTACTCATCAGCAGGATCTCATAGATGAAACGTGGAAAAGAAGTAAAGAGATGTCTTGTTTCATTAGAGATGGAGAAAGTTCCAAAAATATATATCCAAATGAACGAAACAATAAATCCGATATGGCGACTTTTGCTTCTGAAATGAAGTTAAGAGATAATGATAGAAAAAGAGCTGAGGAAATTCACAAAGCAAAACCTTTGAAAGCACAAAAAGATGGTCCTAAACTTGTAAGACTAATTACAGGCAACCGAGATGTGTTGGACAATTCTTACTATAAATGGTACATTTTGGTTGCAAACAAAAGCCATCCAAGTCAAACAAACCATCTAGAATTTATGCATGAATTAAAGTGGTTTGCAGTTTTGGATTTTGACTCAGAATCCCTAATAAATGGTCTATGCAAATCCTACAAAGATAAACGAGGAGCAAATTTGCACTTCCCAGATCAATATCAAAACATGGACAATATATCATGTGAAAAACTTGAAGTTCTTAAACTCTATCAACAAACCAGTTGGATCTTCTGTAATGGAAGGTCAGATCTTGATAGCAAAGAATATGAACCTTTAAATTACAGGTTGTGGCAAAAGGAAAAAGCTGCAGAGGTTAGAAGGCTGATATCTTTTCTTTCACGAAAAGACGTACTGGAACGTGGGAGGTTTCTTGTTGTCTTTCTGTTACTCTCTCCTGTTGAGGACCCTGCAGATCCTATGAATGAAGCATTTAGTACATTTTATCAAGAACTCGGTGGGATGAATGATATTCTGTGCATTTGTGAAAGTGAACAAACCTTTCAGAAATGGAGAGATCTACAGGCAAGACTAGTTAGTGCAGAAGACATTGACGAAAGGTGTATTTATTATCTGGACATCAAGAACATAAATGGAACAATCCTGAAATTGAAGTCTGTGATGCAGTCGGATCATCGCTTTTTGCCTTCACATGGGTCGTCTTCAATTGTTCTTCAAAAGAAAGATGAAGATTTAATGACATGTTTGGACATTCTTTGCTCAAATGAATGTCAGGATGCAGAAATAGAGAAAAATGAACAGGAATTTAATAAGTTCAAGACCACTCAAGAAGAACATTTTTACAAAGGAGGAAAAGCATCCTGGTGGAATTTCTATTTCTCAGCTGAAGGCTACACTGGGCCATTTATCAAGCGAGACGTTCACGACAAATTAAAAGATTTGATAGAAACATGGTCTCAGTGTGATAAGCAAATAAATGTAAAAATAATTACCCTCTATCATCACCCTGGCTGTGGGGGAACAACTTCAGCAATGCACATTCTTTGGGAACTAAAAGACAAATTCAGATGTGCAACTTTAAAAAGAAAAACAGACAACTTTACAGACATCGCCAATGAAGTCACACAACTTGCCATTTACGGTTCAAACAGCACAGATTATTTCCCTGTGCTACTTCTTGTGGATGATTATGAAGAGAATGAAAATTTATATGTCTTGCAGAATCAAATCCGAACAGCCATAGCTGAAAACTGCATAAGGTATGAAAAACCAGTGGTGATCATTTTAAACTGTATGAGGTCTCAGAATCCGGAAGAAAGTTCAAAGACAAATAGCTCCGAAAGTGTATCGTTAAAGCATAAACTGTCACCTCTGGAACAGAAATCCTTTAAAATGAAATTAAGAGAGATTGAGCAGCAACATGACAAGCCTGAAGATTTCTACTCATTCATGATCATGAAAACCGATTTCGATGAGAGCTACATAAGAAATGTTGTAAGAAACCTACTGAAGGGCCTACAGACTACGAGTAAGGAAGCAGAACTCATCTCCTTTCTGGCCTTACTAAACAAATATGTCAAAAATTCCACAATTTCTGCTTCAATGTGTGAGGAGTTTCTAGGAATAACAACTGCAACACAATCATTTTGGGGACGAGAAAGTATAGAGGATAAAATGGGCAAACATGTTACGATATTAATCCGCACAGAAGTTGAAGAATATGGCAGGTTTGAAGGGCTACGCATTATACACCCTCTAATTGCACGTGGCTGCATTGAAGAGCTAAAAACGACATACAACCTACAACAAAGCAAAATTATGTTACAACTTTTAAATACCAGTGTGTTCTATTATTCTCAAATTGGCAAAGAGATGTTTTCACAAAACATGCAAAGTATGCTGGTTACGCGGCACAGAAAAGAACATGGCGACGAAGCAGATACATTGTTTTCTCCTTTAATTGAAGAAATACAGAAGGAAGAAGGGAATGAAACCGTGGAAAGCATTCTGAAGGAAGGATCAAGCCGATTCAACCAATATCCATACATTTTCCAAGCATTAGCAAGGCATTACTACATAAGAGAGAAAAACTTCATCCTTGCTCTACAATGTGTGGAAAAAGCAAAGAAAATTGCACCTCACAACTCCTTTGTACTTGATACATTTGGCCAGATTTACAAAACTCAATTAAAAAGCATGATGGACGGATATGCTAAAAACCATTCCATTACACCAACTGAACTGAGAAGTCTGCTCGACACAGCTGTTTTGGCCTCAGATGCTTTTTTGGACTGCCAGAAACAAGCAAAAAAGACAGAAGATGAAAGAGAAGAATCAGATTCTACAAAATCTAAACGATATAACGTGTTCAATACAGCAGGATACCTTGGCCATATTGAGGTCTGTCTTTATACAGTAGACATACTTCTGAAAGTGCAATGGTTCAGCTCAAAAAATGAGCTCTCTAGAAAACATCTGGTGCAGTACCTGTCAGGTAAAAGTGACATTTCACTCGACAAAGACCATGAAGAATTCTGTATTGTCCTCAAAGATTTTAGATATTTTCTCACCAAGGTAAAATCATATTTGCGATCAGCTTTTGATTTCTTCGGTGTTTACTTTGTGCACATGAAACAGAAGAACATCCTTAAGGAAAGTGCCGAATTCAAAACACGTACAAAGGTTAAAGATTTGTACAATAAGTACATACAATTTTTCTGTGACCAAGATCTCATTAAGCTCATAAATAATGAGGGATCGCATAAGACTAACCATTCACTGCTTTCAGAAAAGTACAGGGCAGGCCTAGAGGCTTACAAAGCTCTCAATTTTCCAGGCATATTAGAATATCTTACCGATCATGGAAAAGGGGGAGCTGAAATGGAAGCCATAGTACAGGCATACCAGTATCTGCTAAAGAATGGCACAGATAAATATTCAATAAAAGACAAAGAGAATTTCATCCTGGCAAACATTGTGCTTCAATGTATATATCCTAATTCTAAACATATTTGTTCAATAGATTCTTTGAAACAATACCTCAGAGAGGTTTTACAGAAGGTTGGCTTTGAACATGAAAATTATGAACCCTACTTCTTAGCTGTGCTACTTTTCTGGCCCCAAAACATGCATCAATTGGATGCAGACTCTAAAAACCTCGAGAAGTGTGTGAATGCCATGAGGAAATCTTTTAGAGGACACAATAGGTATATGTGCCATGCCAAGCAACCGATTGCCCATTTTTATTTAGGCCAAAATAAGGGTTTAAAAAAAATAATTCATAAAGGCAAAATTGACCAGTACTTTTCTGAGGTGGCAGATTTAAATACCCTCTGGCAGTGTGGAGATATTTGGAAAGAAAAAGAAACTGCAAATCTTCTCATGCGGGTAAAGGGCAGGACTGGAGAGAAAACCGTTTTTGTGGAATGTGGCAGTTCAGAAACAATTAAGATTCCAGTGAGACCTGTTTACCTTGGACAGCTGAGAAGCGGAAGAAGTATTGAGCGGGTGTCTTTTTTTCTGGGATTTTCCATTGATGGTCCCATAGCATACAACATAGAAAGCATATAAACTCATTTGTTTTGGGACTTTTTCTGACTCCCCCAGGCATATCTATAATATCTACAGATCAAAAAGAGGTAAAAAAAAAAAAAGGCTGCGCTTAAAATAACAGATATGAGATAACCAATAAGAGTTAATAAACTGATTTAGTGCGAAACTCTTGAATATAAAAACTCCCCCAACTAAATATGCAATAGTGCAAATGTAAAACAGTAAAAAAGAGTATTTCTCTAACCAAGCGCTTATAAAATATTGAATCGATAGATTATAAAGTAACTTTAAAATACTTAAATTCGATCATGCATAGGTCGGCCAAAAGGTGCTCTGGGCTGGGTTGTTTTGGGGTTTTTTTTATAATTTTTTTAACATATTCTACGACCTATAACTATGAGCAGTGAATTGCTATTTGTACAGCGTATCACATTATAGTATTTCTTTGCATGCACCCTCTATATGTTCATCACGGTTAATGTATTCATATACTGTATAGGCATCTGTAGGACTGATGCCTTAGGGAATTGCACCGTTGCCTTTCGAGGGCCCTTCTCAGTTTGATATTGAAGTCAGTCTAGACATTTGGTGCCAAAGCCAGAAAGTGTGCCAGTAGAGCATTCCTGTGTTATATTCATTGTAAGACCAAAATTATTTGTAGTCTTTAAACCAAAACCACACATTTGTATTTGTTAAATTGTACAATGGTTTGTTGGAACTTTGTTTTCCTCCAGGAAATACTAAAAAAGTATATTTGATTTTCTGTGATTTCCAAGTACATGTTACAAAATGTGCACATTGCAAATAAAATATAAAACAATGTTTACCTGAATTTCTATATTATAGTCCACCCAAAAGACCAAAATTACACTTGTTACACACTTATTTAAGAAAGAAAAGCTCATTAAACATAATTTAACATTTCCAGACAAGTTCATACATACATTCAAGTACTTGATTTTGATGTGGTTTTGCAGACGATCGGTTTAGGCATCACCCGTGTGGCTATGGGGACTTGTTTCACCTGTTATTACCATTTAAACCAAATCTAATTTTATACAGAAATTCATTATATAAATTTGGTGATTCTGACCTAAGCTCTGAAACTCAGTTTTCCTTCCACAGAAATGGTCATGCACAATGTTTTATAAACTATATAAACAGCATCATTATAGAATAAGGACTCCAGTTCATATGGCTGCAGTCAATGTTAATGTGTGTTCCTCATGTCTTATGTTTATGTATAAACCTACTTGAACTAGGCAAAAAGGTATAATCGTGACTGAAATATACAAACAGATTTTTAACCTATAGCTAGAAGAAAAAAAAGTTTTAGGAGAAGCTGCAGCACTACCGAGTAGTTCCATGCCACTTTTGCCTATTTCAACCACCCAATCAAGTAGCAGGAAAGTATTCCCATTTTCATAACTGCACGGGCTTGCGGTTCAAACTCATGAGGGTCTAATTAGAGTTCCTGGAATTTATAGCTGACTATAAGGAAGAGCTCCAGCAAGGAAAGCGTGTATTATGAGAGATGTGATGATATGTGATTGTCATAGTGTGGTTGGGTATGTTTTAGTGTAAGTGTGTGTTAGAGGGAGTGTATGTGTGTAAATGTCTTAGAGCGAGCATGTGTATTAGTGCGCATGCTACTGTGTGTTAGTTACTTTGGCAGAAGGGAGCAAGAGGCCAGGGATTGTACCTGCACTTGGAGGCAGAAGGTGCCGGCTCTCCAATTTTTAGTTTTTAATATTGTATTTTGTCCACTAGATGGAACCCACAACTTACTCAAACAAAGTGAACTCACCATAGTTTATCCAGTACTTTCTATATTGGGGCAAGCAATTTCATCTGGAATTTAGATAATTGTTTACATGTATTATGTTATATTTTTAAATACATAATTTAATTATAACATTAACATTACAGACTGTCCTTTGGACCACAAACTTTTTCCAGATCCTGTTTCAAGAACCTAACACTGATGTCAGTTGGACATCATTTGGGCCAAGGACTAGCATATTTTTTTGTTTGGGTTGTTTTGACATTTTAGCAGGATTCATTTTTCAGTTGAAATTGTATATTAAATTCAACAGTTTACTGTCAGGCTTCTGTAATACCATAAACATATGTTTACTTAGTGCATTTGTGGGTTTTTTAGGGTATTTGTGGGTTTAGCAAACTAACAATTGACTTGGCATATGTGATCTTGCTTTTAAGTGGTCAAATGGATCCTTTGGGTACCTCCCACATTGGATTTGCCTGGCAACTTACAACGCAAAGAAGCAGCTATTGCATAATATGACCTTTATGGAGTATCTATGTTTATGGTAAATGCATATTGGAGTTGAGGCATGCATTCTTTAGTTATTGGAATTAGAGAATGTGACTATAATCTGTCTAATTTTTGTTGTCTATCTTGTTGGCTCTTCTGAAAAAGTGGAGGCATGCTGAGGTTTCCAGCACATGAGCTGTAGTGCTCTCACTTTAATCAATGAGAGCAGAGTGTCCATTCAAATCAATAAATTGTGTATTTTTTATCAATTGCATGCATTCTAGACAAGCAATGTGATCCCCCCCCCCCCGATAATTGCAATGGGAGTGCTAAAGTGCAAGTGCTGGTAGTTGATTTAAGCCCACTTTATGCATTCCATGAATGTGCTATTTTGGATTGACTTAATTTTGTGACTCCAGATTGTGATCCTCCCTTGACACCATAGAAGCATACCTGGGAACCCTCTGAGTTTGACCTGGAGAACTCCGGGAGAAGCACTGCTTCTCCAGATCAACACTGGAATCCTCCAGGTCAGGGAAGCGAGATCTTGACGCCCCGCTCCTTGCCCATTTCCCCTTTAAATGGGGGCGTTTCCTGCAATGTCAGCAGGAATGCCCACTGACATCTGCAGGAATGCCCTGGACATCAGCAGGACCACCCACTGACGGCAGAACTTCCCACTTACGTCAGAGTGTAGTCCTGGCTGCGCCCCACAAGGGAAGGCTCCAGCAAACAGGCATGCTACATTTATAGACTTTTTTTTAGTTTGCAGCCCGTTATATCCAAAAATCCACATATTGAGGGGCCAAATCTCTCATTGGGGTGCTATTGGCCAGCGGCCCACCAAGCATCTGTCAGAAAGCCAATACTCTTTAGCAAAAATATAATAGGCCAATGACATCTACAAAGTGGCTGATAGCTTATGTGATTGAAACAAACTTTCTTTCAGACAGGTGGAATGTATTTGTGTCCTACTATATGTCCATAAGCCAATCATTTGCCACCCTCGTAAGTCACCCAAGAGACCCATTCTTGTGTGTTTTTATTATTATTCAATGGACTATTTGGGCTTTGCAGAGGCACTGACAGCCAAGTGAACATTAAGAAAAAAAAACGAGAGAGGCCTATAGTTCAAAGAGAAACAAAAGAGAGAAAGAAACCCTACATTGAATTACGCTATGTTTGGCTTTAGGTTGTGTCATTTATCTAGATCTTCTAAAGGTGTGTAATTGTAGGTAGTGATATTGAGAGGGGCTGGATCTTTGGGGAGGCAGTACTGAAGTATTTAATGGCTTTTGAGGTTTATTTCAAGGTGGCCTGTGTTGTTTACGGGGGATGGGTGCTGAAGAAATACTGCACCCAAGCACCACAAACCCTAAGCTCACCCTTGATGCTAATCCAAATTAATCATTATGATATAGTTTTCCTTGTATGATTTTATATTTAGAAACAAAATCAGATATTTTTATATAACAAACAATAAAGTTTAAAACAATATACTGGTACTAAATATCTGTGTGTGTGTGTGTGTGTGTGCGCGTGTGTTGGAAATCATATGGCATTTTTTGAATCATACTAACCTGACAGACATGGTGGCGTTCTGGAAAATATCCTTCAGAATTTATTGCTACATTTTCTAAGATGATGGTCATTTAATGTAATAACAGTCTGAAGGAAGTCAATGACTCAGTACACGTCTGTTATTCACAATTTATTTTCATGGAAATTCTAGCTCTGAAGAAGGAGATTGCATTTTGCAGGTGTGGCCATTACAATATCACCATCCTATACATCCTAACACATTATAATATTAGGGTAAATTAGTGATGGGGACTTGCATTTTAGAGCCATACATATCATTGCAAAGTAGAAGCAGCAGTGCTTTTAAACAAAGATGTATGGAGGTGTTTGAACGTAAGTGGGCACAAGCTTCAAGACCGAAAGGTGCAAGACCTTGTCATACATAGCGATAGAGAGAAAAACCCGAGTATTGCACATAGTTCATAATAGAAAAATGGACCTAAGAATTATAAAATCCATAGAATGATTACTTAGGTTTCTCTCCTAGCAGAAGAGCTAGAAGATGACATAGAAAGGGACGGCAGATAAGAACCTTTTGGCCCATCCAGTCTGCCCAACTGGCATAGAGCTCTTAAAGATTCAAAAAAAAAAACAATAGTTTGCAGGACTGCTTCGGATTATCGAAGAACACCTTGATTTTACACAGCAGTAGCCAATTAATCTCTTATTGTATTATGTTTTTTTTTTTAAAAAAACTTTTTTTTGTGGCTCTAAAGAAGTTTGTGATAAAGATGTAACGTTACAAAAAAACAACTTTTTATAAATCGGGAGTCCTTCATAGTAAAGCATAAAGATAAATGAGAGATACATATCATTTCACAGTGCATATGGAAACCTCACACAGGAATTCAACATTTACCTTTACACTAAAAATTACCTCAGAAGCGTTGCCAAATAATAAGGAATATCTTGGATATAATATGTACATCTTACCCCTTTTTCAAGGGGGGGTGCCTTATAACCAAGTACAAATTTGTACTTTACGTTTATTCCGAAAGCAGTTGTACAGCGCAAACCCCTTTAATGCAGCTATTGCGATTGATGGGTGTTAAACTAGGGACGTAACTGGAAACCACAAGGCCTGGAACAAAAACTGCCCTAGGCCCCTCGACTTTACTAAGCAACAACTACTACAGCGCCAACTTTGCCACCGAACCGCCTATCTGTGCTATTGTAGACCCCCAAACAGGCTGTCCCCATCTTTGTCCCCAAATAGCTTGCACCTTTTAATATCTGTCTAAAAATTCAAAGGAATCCTTGTTGCTTAGATGCGGAAGGTAGACAACAAAATTGCATTGTATATTGGCAGTACTACTAGTGCATGTCTCAATAAGTATGCTGTAGGTGCCTTAATACACGATCTTCAAAAACAGAATAAAAGAAGCACTTACCTGAGGTAGAAGCTACAGCTCAAAAGAAGAAGCTGCAGGAGCTGCCCTCCACCTCCGTGCTCCGACAAATCTTGTCACTGATTGGCTTCTTGGAAGCATTAAAGTGCATATGATGGCTGGTGTGTACATTTATGGTGATGTTCCACATGCTCTATAAATAAATGCAGCATTAAAAAATCATCACTTGTAACGCTGAATATCCAAATCTTCCATCAAGTAAAATGCTGCCTCAGTCGTAATTTTTGCTAGTAACACTGGTAACTAGACACAGAAGCAGGCTTAAACAATTCAAGGAAAAAATAAAATGGTAGACTTGCTACGGTTTATTTCCCCAACATTCTACAGAGTGAAACAACACCTTTATTAGGCTTTGGCTTTATCCGCAAGCTTTTAACATGTACCTGTAGGTTTTCAGATTTAAAGTTGATGGATGCAATGTATCCATTTATAGATCCTATTAACAATATGTTAGGTCCAACAAATGGCTTACCTTAGGATGTCCATACCTGGTGTACAAAGCCAATTCATAAAACTACTTCATTTTCCTTTTACTGTCGTAGATATTCATAGGAACTAGAACAACAAACATTAAGTGCTTTATTTTGAGAGGATTGAATGAGTTTTATTTTGTCCGCTTTACTCTTAGATTATGTACATCATTCCTGAAGGCTATATCATAAAATGTAAGCTGGGTTTATAAAACACAGTTCTCTATACAGCTCATTCATTCATAAGCATAAAACAATAAATACATCAGTTCCCTTTACATTTATTAGAGTGGACGGGGCAGTAAATAGCTAAATCGTGGAGAAAAAATTCTAGACTTCAGTAGGGTATGTTTTCCTTATTTTTTTAACAGCAAACCTTTCACTTTTTATTGAAAGGAATATTTGAAATTATGTTGTTGTCTAGTGCAATTAAACCAATTTCTGTAGAAATAACTTCAAGATCCCAATACTGTCATAACCGGGAAACATTATAATGTTTCCAACTACACAGGGTAAAATTATACCGTGTTGTAATAGAGAAACCAACTTCACGTTTATTTTTCTTAGCTATTGTTATGAATAGATCTATTGAGAGTTAAAGTATTAGGTCATAGATGTGGTGTTATTTTTAGGGCGTGGGGGTTACTTGGATAAATCACTTATAATTAGTTTGGTATTCTTTGGAACTGTTCCACGATTCGCACACCAGAGAACCGCCACACAGAGTTAACAATATAATGTCAAATAACACTACAGTTATTATCGATAGAAAAATGAGCAATTTTGCTTTTTATGATTTTAGAGAGAACAAAAAAAAAGCCAGAATTGCACTAAAGCTTTAATAATGTCAATTTGTTCTGTAGATTTAAGCTTTTATATTCGCCACAGATATATTTGTCACCTGGCCTAGTTTATCTCTTCAAAATAATATAAGTATCCAATGCACATTTATTTTTACATTATTAAGGAATTACACATATACAAAACTAAGACTTAAAACCAAATATTGGTATAGAAAAATGATATATTAGTGTAAAAATTAGTTGACAGTCCTATAAATATAATAGAAATAAAACATATAAACAACAAAACAAAGACTAATTAAATGCTTTTTAATGATAGGCCTACAAATGAATGTGTGCTACTAAACCCCAGCAAATTACCTTTAACTTAGTAAATGTGCTGTTCCACCTACTTAAAATGTAACAATTAATTATACATTATTTATTAATTAAATGTTCTTTCTAGCAGCACCACAGATTGTTGCCATACAAAATGAAAAATCTTCGTAAAAGTTCCTGTGTTTTATTAGATTAAACTTTGAAACAATAGATCTGCTAAGGTTTATTTGCATACATTCATGCATTAGTTAAGTTTGTTGACAAAATATAAGATGAAGGGCTACCTCCATCATATACACCGTGTGTGTTAATGTGCTAACGATCCAGCGATCTCCCAGATTATGAATATATTCATTTGATGGTCTTAAAATGCCTATAGGAATGTATATCGCTTAAGAAATAGGTGGAGCATTTCTGTAGTGAAACCCTCAAATTTAAGTCACAGTAAATTATTAAGATCCCAAACCTATCTACATAACTGGGACCCCTCTGAGTATAACCCGGAGTCTCTTTGTGAAGGGCTGCTTCTCGGGGCCTTAGGGCCACTCTCTCCTTTCTGCTGGGCAGGGGAGGGATGTTTAGCCGTACCCACTCCCCGCCCAATTCCCCTCCCACTCCCAACCCACTTAATGCTACCTAGGGCCAGCCTTGCCCTTATGATAGAACATGTACTCTAACATGATATTACCATGTTTTTGTATTGCAATATTATAACCATACCTGGGAACTCTCCGGGTGAACGCTGCTCCTCTGGTTCTCCGGGTCAAGACCCGAATCCTCCGGGTCGTGGTAGAGGGGTCATGACACGCCCCGCTCCCCGCCCATTTTTTCCTGTAAATGGGGGTTAGTGGGAACGCCCCCAACGTCAGCGGAAACTCCCCCGACGTCAGCGGGACCACCCGCTGATGTCAGTGTGCAGTCCTAGCCGTGACCCACAAGGGAAGGCTCTGGGTAGCCGGAGCCGAGAAGTTCCCAGGTATGATTATAACCTAAAATGCACAGGAATATAACAATAAAAGTTGGTGTCAACATGTAGGTATCTTTCAACATATGTAGAAAACTCTTGTTTTAACGTCCATGGATAAGGCAAAAATGAATTCTAAACCAAAAGCTTAAGAAATGACCTTCTTGTTTCTGAAGCCGTCAGGTATTTAATAGGATTATGTCACCCATTTTTACACTTTCCCAAGCATGGAATTAATTATAATCGTTTGAAAAGTGTGCCAGCTCTTTCAAAGTATATATATTTACATTGGCTATATTAAACATTTTTCCAGAAATATATTCATCACTGTGGTATATTCAATACTTTCTCTGGTTATATTAACAAAATGACACTTATTTGACTATGTTATTCAGCAGAACATTGTTTTACATGTAAATCTCACTGGGCTAAGTGTTTTAGCTTTGATTTACTGCTTTGTACTGCAGTACGAAACGATTACAAGTAAAGCTATTGATTAGATATATTTATATTTATATTGGCTCCAGAAACCCAGAGGCCAGAAACATTACAGAATAATTATATATGAATTGTGAAATTCTAATATTAAAAGATGCCCATGAAAAAAAAGCTTGGACCTAACATAAATAAACAAAGATATACAACTTTATCTACACACTGCGCTGGCAAAATCAAAATGCTGTGACTCCCTTTCTACCTTGGGTGTCGTACCAATGTGTTGACGCGTCTTGGGGTTCTTGCATCCATCTCTGCTGTCCCTTTTGAAAAAATTACTGCAGTTTTTCTGAAGTAATACTGCAGTTTTTTGGACATGAAAAAACTGCAATACTGCACTTTTACTGCAGTATTACTGCACATTTACTGCACTTTTACTGCATTTGTACTTCACTGTACTGCAGTTTTACTGCAGTTATTTTTGTACGGAAGTACAAATGCAATAAAGCTGCAGTACATTGAATTACAACTGTAGGTTTGCAATATAAAAAAAAAGTGCGGTAAATGTGCAGTACAGTGAAGTACAAATGCAGTAAAAGTGCAGTAAATGTGCAGTAATACTGCAGTAAAAGTGCAGTATTGCAGTTTTTTCATGTCCAAAAAACTGCAGTATTACTTCAGAAAAACTGCAGTAATTTTTTGTAAGGGTTATGCACTGGCGTATGCATGTTTCGGTTCTAAACTGTACACTTTGACATCATTATGTTTATTACATATCTACCATTTTGCACCTTAAGAACTATTTAATGCACACTGACATCTCCTTCTTAGACATGTATTGGGCTCGTGTCAATAATCATTGGGTGAATTTTTTGTCTTCTCAGTTTTTACCGCAGCTTTCACCTTGATTAGGTTTGTGCCTTATGACTTTGGTTTTAGAGTGAAGTCCTGTTAGTCACATTACCTGGACGGGGAACCAAAAGGGAAGGTGGCTGTGATTATTAGAAAACCTTCTCGGTCAGGGCTTTTTCTAGTCGTTTCAGAACAAGGGTCCATCGATGTACAGTATCTTTACTAAAGGAAGGACACATGCATGTACACCCACAGCCCACCAGGTGGCGGTCATTTTGGTCATTATGCCGACTGTACAGACACAGTTTGGAAATGTCACCTATAGCAAAATGGCCATATAAAAATGATCCCTCGATCTAGTGACACCTTCTGTATAATGACAGGTGCACCTAAATAAATGTATGTGTAAAGATGTATCCATAGAAGTTGCGCTAATACTCTGCGTACCCTATAAAATCCCTTAATAGAGTTGTTTCTATTGAGTATAAAAATCAGTATTGCTTTTTTTAATGTTCTAGAATCCACAACTACTATTTGGTAGGAAATTGAAACCAAACCAAGCTTTTTAATCAGCAACTAAGGTTTGGATGGGTTACTGAATTAAGCTTATAGTTTGTCACCTCAATTAAGAAAAAGAAATCCGTATAAATTAGTTCATTAGTTATTTGCGTGCTTTTCATAAAAAGTAAGGTTAGAAGAAAAAGGGCAGTTTACATGCTTGCCAATGTTGACTTCCAGCTGCCATCTCGTCCCTGGCCTTTATTGTTAAGCAAATCTCCAACCATACAAAAACTGACCATGTTTTTTTGGAGCAAGGCGGCTTCTGTAGAGTTTAACACCGACTTAAGCCGTGAAGAGCAGGAAATCAGTGGACGTTAGAGTCTTCTTAATTCTTACTTTTAATATGGGTAAGATTTCTTTAATCGTTTCCTAAAAAAAAAAAAAAAGCAACTTTAACAAAAGACCAGGACCAAAAGAACTTCCAAGCAAAATCTATCTGCCACCATATTCCACTATAAAACAATAAATAATAATAATACATATATACATATAATATATATATATATATATAAACTGTATGTATAATTTTTCATTTTAATACTTCACAGACATGCTGCTACAGCTGAACACTGAAATATTCCTTCCACATGTTTACACAGCTCTGTATTTTTTGGTACCGTTAAAATAGCTTTAATGTGTGGAATTACGGTGATGGAATAGATACATATGCTGTTTTGTGGCAGTAATTCCTATTTAGCCTCATTCTGCATATAAACAAATTAAGTGATTGTTTACAAGGGCAGTTAAGTTAATGCATCGCAAATCAGAAGAACTGAAAGAACGAATTCCTCCATCAATTGGTAGATGTTAACAAATATTTATTTGACAATGATTCAAGAAAGACTGCTAGAGAACAATGCCCTTTGAAGATCTGCGCCGAGTTAACATATGATAAATGAGCCTGTCTAAACATTAAGATGCTTTCACATTATGGATGAAGGTAATGTGTGTTATATGCAAAGATTTTTCCATAACCTAATAACCCATATGCTTTCAAAGCACTGCAGAACAAGGGTGTATGTCTCATACTCAGTTTGTTTGGGTTGTGTTTAAAGGAACAATCTATCCAAACAGAGAAGTGAACTAAGGACACTGGCGTGTTTAGCCATATAACATTGCAAAGAAAGATCACTTTGAATTTTTCTACTTAAAGGAACACTTCACTTCTATTTGTAAGACAAATTAATATTTCAGTCTATATTGCATGGACTCCAACCCATTTTAGTAGAACTGGAGTTAGAAACTGAGAGTTGCTGCTCATTTACTGCCACCCCACATCTCTCTACTAAATATATTTTAAACTCATTTAGTACCAGCGCAGACATTCATTTATATAGGCTGTGCAGAAAACAGGTATTTATTGAAAATGCTGCATTTTAAGTCAACTGCCCCCTGTGGCTATGTGTAGAACTGCAGGATTTTTTTTTCCAAAAAATTTTATTTCTCTTTTTTATACACACACTCCTTCCACTACAAGCTGTTGGTGAGATAAGAACCAAAAATACTTATGTCAGCACTCTGACATTCAAGTCACATCAACGCTTTCAGAACCACGGACAGAGGAAAGAACAGACATTTCCAGTATCATTAATAAGAGCATTGCCCTAACGCTTGCACCCACAAAAGTTATTTTATTTGATTTACTTCTATATTTGGCGGGGGAGAGGTGAGGTTCCCTTGCTAATACTAATATCATATTATTGTGACAATTTATTGCTAAAAAAAAGATTGATTAGGTAAACTTGATTGATCATTCAAGGTATCATTTCCTAGGTAGTCAGAAGGGGTTTTACCCGAATGAGATGATACCGGAACCAGTGTCAAACTAGATGCCTTGCAAATCACTGAATTTGTTGAGCCTAGGTTAAAATCTATTTTTTTTTAATGTAACTGTATGACTATATAGTTAGGCGGTTTTGTTTGAATCTGTGGGAAAGTAGTTAACAGCAAACAGATCACAGAGTTAATGTTGAATTAATTTATTTGAGTTGTAGAAAACAGGTGCACAATAAGCGTTTTTAAGCATGAACTATAATTTTGTGGGATGGGAGACTGGGGTTAGAGTCTACAGAACGACAGGAAGTACAGATGTTAAAAATGTAGCCAAATGGACTTACAATGTGTTTTTTTTTGTACGTTTATAAGAAAAACAGGAAAACATAATTTTGCAGATTGTAGACCATAATGTACAGGTGTCAAATTCCAATATTATTGTAATGTAGACTGTTTTTCTTAAAGGGGAAGTATTTTATATTAAAGTGTAAAAATCATGAGATTTAATAAACCTAACACTTACTTAAATAGCCTTTCTAAAGACTTTAGTCATATTGTAACTATGTATGAATTGCTGCTCCGTGAGTACTTATTTAGGTTTACGTAGAGTAACAAGCAAGTTGACACAGCAGACCAACTTGCAACAAACGAGGACACACAAAAGGGAAACACAAAAAGGCACACAAATACATTAATATACCAAGGGAAGGGTCAGACAGTGGATGGTCACCTATAGGTATACCAAAGCAGGCCTGGACTGGCAAATGCCTGGTGGGCCGTTACTCGACAGCCCACACACACACTTGAAGACCAGGGGACACAGTGTGAGAGAGGTTTGAGAAGCCGCATTGGGTCCCGTGTGGCTGTATCATATGTTATGTCATGTCGCTGATACACTTGACCACCTGGGAACGCAGGCCCTCCTGATAAAAATGTAGGCAAGTTGTGAGGGGTATTATAGGGGATGGTGGGGACATGGGATAAATGGATATTTAATATATGATGAACAGAACTTCCCTTTTTCAATTATTTTCCTTATAGACATAAAACGTTATGTCTCTTTTTTTTGCTCCCCTGTGTACAAGCAGCATATTGAATTAAGAAAATACACTTCGAACACTTGGTTCTGCCTGTTGTTAGAAATTGCAGATGCAAACGAAAAATTAGAAGGCTGGTGAATGGAAGATGATTTGTAGGTATCTGTATGTGATCTAGTGGAAGGGGAAATTATATGGTGATAGATTATAGGTACAAGGGTATCTGATAAAGAAGTTAGTGTAAGTTGATCTGGTGGAAAGGAGGTAATATGGAGATTGGTGTTGGTTATATGGTAGAAGGGGATATTGTATGGAAGTGTGAGTATGTGACTTGGTGAAAGGAAAGACAATATGGAGTTTGGTGTAGATCAGGGCTACAGAACTCCAATCCTTGAGGGGACTGAACGGGTCACAGACGTGTCAATGAAAAATGTACTAAACAACTTGTCTTCAAGAAAGGATTCACAGAATTCCTGACCTGTTTACGACCCTCAAGGACTGGCGTTGTGCTGGTTTAGGTTTACATTGTGAAATGGGAGAAGATAAGAAGGTTGTTTTAGATCACATGGTGGAAGTGTCTCATATATGTGAACTGTGTAAATGACACGGTAGATGCAAAGAGTAAAATTGTAGGAGATTTTTAAAACTGAGGCCATAATACATGAGTTGGGAAAATTTCCAATTCCAACTCTATTTTGGCCTCAATTTTGCACCATTTCTTTGCTGAGTGAAAAGACCCTACAATGTTGTATGTTTTCTAGTTTATTAATAAAATATCTTTTTTATTTTAAATGTAAATCAAATGTATTTTTCTGCAAGTGTTATTATGAAAAAAATGAGGGGGGCTTTCTTGCCCCAGGGCACTTAACGCACTAATTCTGCCACTTCACAGAGCCCCTACTCAGGCAGCAAAAGTCGGAGGCGTGTGTTAAAGTGTATTGTGCGACCACCTGTATCCATTATGCGGCTACACAGTCAACAACATTGGTGACCACATGCAGGCTCGATCATCAATTACATGGATAATGCCTGAACCCAAACATTGACAAGGCCAGATCTGGTCTCATCATCAAGCTTTGCAGTTGTATCTAAGGTGATGAGGCTATATCTGGGCTTTCTCATTGTCATAGTTATCAGCCTAATATAGCCTACCCTTTGTGTTCCTCCGCGCACTCTTATAAGGGCAGCAGTATGCCAGCGACATCTGCTTTCCTTCTGCGCACGTGCAGTAAATTGCTCACAGTATCCTTTCCCTTTTATCTGTGATATATCCAGAGTGTGCGGTTGCAGTGGGTTACTTTCCACATGTCTTGGAATTGTCAAAGTACCCTAATTTCAGGCTTAAAACCATCCAAACTTAAGTTTTTAAAATGTTTTAAATTCAATTTTAAAACAAATTTTATTACAAAATGTTTTCTTTTTTATATGAGCCAGAGCATCTGCCTAAAACAATCAATTACCCTCATTGTAGGACCACGAGGAGTCATAAAATTAAATAAATGAAAATGTGGGGAAGAAAATGAAAAAAAAAAAGTGACCCAACACCTTGTATACTCATTTAGAAGAAATGCTAAGCCAATTTTTCATAATTTATGTACACAAAATGAGAAACTATATAAACTGTGTATGGTCATGATTGCCTTCTTCCAGATATAGGAAATTATATGTATATAGAGGCATAGTACTCCACTGTGCTTCAAAATGACCGGGCCTATTTAAGTCGTAGCCCGGTCTGAGCCAAGGGGAGTAACAGATTGGAGGTAGGTGTAGAACACTGTGTAATGGACCTAAGAGACCTCAGCATTAAGAATAAGGTGGTACTGTGACAGGACCAAGGTTAAGAAATACAAAAGCAGAATACAAGGGCTAATGGAACCACCAGTATAGCAAGTGGAGAATTGACAACTGAGAAGAGCATACTTCACAAGTGTCCCTATTTACAGACTTTATGCCGCCCAAGTATATATGTTTGTTAATTTGCATTTTAATTAAATTATTTTAATTAATGGGAACACTTGTATCTGTGCAATATATATATGGAATACCCTTAGGGGATTTCTCCATTATTTTGTTTCAAAGCTTTTCCTTAGTAGAATGCTACAAACTCATACACCACATGGAGTGCTTCCATGACTAACATGGGTGTATACATTTACTAAATCATTTAAGATCACAATTATGTGTTGATCTTGGAACACACCTTGGGAGAAAGGTTGGAAAACAAATAGGTTCTGTGCCCATAAGACGTGATTAAATACATTGCCATTGTTTTGAGATATACTGTATAAGATAATAAAAGTTTCTATTTTCTAATGTGTCGAAATATAATCTTCAAACAAAGCAGACATCATTCTACCCATACCTGGGAACCTTCTAGGACTGACCCAAAGTGAGAGTTTTTACTAAAATCTTGTGGGTCTCAAGGTGACTGGGCAAATTCTCAAGGTCATACAATGTGAATCTAAGTATTTAACGCTAACCCTTGAAATGCTTTGTTCAGTCCTCTGGCACTTAAACGATTAAAACATGGCTATAATAATTTGCTACCAGAATAAAGCAAAAAGACTCGACTGTAACAAGCCAACTACATAAATCATAATTCTGAAACTAATAACGCAACCTTTAGCCTAGTGGTTTGTGAAATGAAGAGGGTGCAACTAAAGAGGATATCAAGCCAAACATTTGTTGTAACTTGATAAAAGTAGAAAAGTGTAACGCAATTATGGGATTCTCGATTACAATATCTCTGCATACAAATATATACAAGTCAGAGCATGGACAAAAATGCAGAACGTGGATTTTATTTTGTGTTTTTGTGTTTTTTGTCTTATAACTGACCTAACATTGAATATAAAGAGCTGAAGGGATATACCAAGTAAATAGGGGTATGATGTACACAAATTATTTTCATATTAACTATACTGAATTCACAATGCTTTGCTGGTCTGGTTTGTGTAGTATATTGGTACATAGAAAATAATAAAAGAAAATAATACATTATTAATGATTTATGATGATAAAAATAATCTATAAATAGACTTTATACACATACATATCCATATGCACATATACCCACAAAGCCATGAATTGTGGCAGGTGATATGTATTTCTTTTATCAAGATTGCGCAAGAATTTCAAACTGCCACACAACAACAAATGTCTCATTTTGGAACAACGCACATTTGCCATTTCTCTCAGTGTGTCCATCTGAACCTACAGAGAGGAGCCCAGGATGAACTTAAGGTTTTGTTCAGACTTAGAAGCAATTAGGAAAGAATTTCTGTGAATTCCAATCCTCAAGTTAAATCAATGACATCACAGATCGATTTAGTTTCCCCTTAAGGGTGCTACCTAATTTAACAATTTAGTAAATCAATTTAGCGTTTCAGACATTGTTGCTAGTACTGTGGAATAATAGGCTCTTCCCAGAAACAATTCTTCAATCCTTTAAAATTTTGCCCTTTTTATATATTTGGTGAAGAATACCTAATTGCCATGAGACACAAAAGTAGGCACTTTATAGGTTGTTGCCAACACAAAGTTTATCTGTTCTATTTATGTGATTAAAGCCTTCAGGGGAAAGAATAAATGACAGATCTGCTAAGGGTTATTTATTTAACATAAAAGAGTACAATTTGTCTTTGTGAAAAATCACCTAAGAAATTATTAAAATTCTGTTTATTTACTTTTTAAAATAGGGATACAGAAACCACGGGATAAAAAGTATATTGAACAAGGAATATACTGTTTAACCGGCTAAGTAGATCAGCTTTCCTTTACACGTTTTATACAAAAGTAACTTTCAAAAGTCACTTGGCCATTCAGCCATACATGTAAAACTTCAGATTCAGTGAATTAAGCACCATAGTTTGTTCAGAAAAAGTGCCTTGATGATTACACAAACAACAATGCAAATGCATGCTCTTGAGTATAGTCGAGGAGGATATTATGGAAAAAAAAAACAGAAAAAGTTATTCTAGAGAACAGACAACCCTTTTGCATGTTTATGTATCTTGAAATGAATAAACGGTTTCCTCAAACAAGCAAAAGATTTGTTAAAACAACAGAACTCATTTAATTTGTTGATAACTGGCATGAGTCAGACTGGTCATATATATTCACAGGTGACAGAAGAGTCTGCCTTTACCGAAAAAAATTCATTGAAAAAGAAATATGAGTGAAAGAAAGTAAATTATCAGTTGCAATTTAAGAGGACAGAAAAAAAAACAAAAGAAAAAAGCTATATGACCAAAAGTATGTGGACACCACTCCTAAATATTGAGTTCGGTGTTTTATACCCATTGCCAACACATGTATAAAATCTGCTCTGAATTCTCCGGGTCACGGAAGCGGGGTCCTGACACACCCCACTCCCGGCCCATTTCCTCTTTAAATGAGGGCGTTTCCCGAAATGGCAGTCGGACCACCCACAAATGGCTGCAGGAATGCCCACAGAACATTAGCAGGCATTCCTGGTCGTAAACAACCAATAGTCTTTGCAGCAAGCTACTTTTGAAAGCTATAACATCAATGATGGTGTTATTGTTCAAGCCCATCAATACGTATTTTTCTGTTGACATTTGCATAAAGGCCTCCAAGCGCAGTTGGGATAGGGAGTTGATAGGGAGTTGCAGATTCTGTTGAGGATTCAGACTTGAGAAAGACCTCTCACATGCCACCTAAGAAGAGGATAGTGTGAAAATTAATTTGTATGCATTGAAAATGGAACTGTACGGAAGACTGTAGAAGTACATTATAGCAGCATGCAATCCAGTTTTTCCAAGTCTTGCACTGAACATCTGAACATGTTCAGCTGTGATGAGATAGATGGTTTCTTAATCTTTTTCATAGGTCACACTATGCTCTTCATCAAAAGACATTTTGGACTGTTCCACTGGATTTTGCAGTTTTTCTTTAATTGCTGTACAATCAAATCTTGAGACTATTTTATACACTTACACACTGAATGTGAAACATACTGACAAGGCTCATCAGCTGCACTTTTACTCATCATCATTTTCGTTCTGAATACCATTACAGATATTGTAAAATCTCCCTCATTCACAACCTCACAGATGTCGTCATGGAGGAGTGGAAGAGGACTCCAGTGGCAACCTGCGAAGCTCTGGTGAACTCCATGCCCAAGAGGGTTAAGGCAGTGCTGGAAAATAATGGTGGCCACACAAAATATTGACACTCATCACAGATACATTATTAACCTTTTTAAAAAATGCATACAGTTCATGGGCGCATTGGTGCAAAGTTGAATACACCAAAGGGATTTGTCCCTTGTAAAGCATAGTGAATTCAGGCCTCAGGATTTAATTTGGTTTTACAGACTCTGAAGAACCCAGCCACCATCCAAATTTCTATGACTAATCCCTTGTAATAAAATATGCAGATTGAAAGTGTAAATAATACAATACCTTTACTTTTCCTCTCACTGATTTCAGGGCCTAGGAAACAGATGGCCAAACACACACACACCAGGACAGGCTCTACCGCACCCAAAGACACACACCAGGGCTGGCTTTGCCACACCGACACCAAAACACACACACCAGGACAGGCAGGGCCAACACAAGACATAATAATAAGCGTTTGGGGTGCCAAAGTGCCGCGTCTTCAAAAGTGCCGCCTGGGGCAATTGCCCCACTCGGCTCCATTGTAGGTCCGGCCCTGAGGACAGGCTCTGTTACACTGATTCCCAGACACACACACACCAGGACAGGCTCTGCTGTACCGACACCCAAAAACACACACACCAGGACAGACTCTGTCACACCGACACCCAGACACACACACCAGGACAGGCTCTGCCACACCAACAGGCACATTGCCATAATGTGCTGTTGCTATTACTAATGTGTTTGACATAGACGCTATGACGGATAATAGTCTGTACAGAAAATCTATAATTTCAATATTACATAATGTTCAAAGTATTTTGAAATGAATAACCATTTACACGCAATCTAAACTGCTAACTCAATTGTATAGTCCTTTCTATAGCAAAACACATTTTCCTAAATCCCTTCAGGAGTTTGTATATGACAGAAAGCTTTCATCTCTTTATAAATGTACAGTATTCACCCATCCTTTATACTGAGTTACAATCATTGCATATACATTAAGCTTAGCACCCACACATTCTCCTCTGCACTTATCCAAGCCCTACAGCAAAGACTTAATAGGAAAATGAAAATAAGACCCACCCAAAGCATGTTTTCTTTGCTCTATTTCTTTTTTAACTTAATCCATTATGGATGCCCACATTCACATTCCTATTCTGTTCATTCGGTTGTTATTTGACACTTATGCCTCTAAGTTCACATTAAAACACTGGAACATTTAGTTTTCTGAATTAAACACTAACAACATAGCGCTAGTGAAAGTTACTACAATTCCTAGTAGTGTTTTGAAATTACATGTTTATTTTTCAATACCAGCTTAAAATATGATTTTTTTTTTCAGGTTGTGCTCAGGTGCCCAGTCTGGTCCAAGCCAGAACGGCACTTTGTGAAAAATATTGGACTGGCTTGTGGGAGACAGGAACGTAGAGAGGTCACATAAAGTGAGGTTACGTGATCCTGCTGTGAAAGCTATGCTGCTCGCACAGAGTGTGAGTGACAGAAAGAAAACTGTAAGTGTGGTAAGGGATGATGGTGGGAAGGTGTATTGATGGATGGATGTATGTTAGTAAGAAAGTGTATGTATAAGTGTGTTTGTGTGTAAGTTTCTGTGTGTAAGCACGTATCTAATATCATTTTGGGCCTTTGAGTCACCCTAGCCCATCAAGTTTATCTGATAAAAATCTAATAGCTTTTAAATACATTATAGAGATTATTCTTAAAGCATGCAGGATTATACAGGCCAAGAACACGTTAATAGAAATGTGGGAAATAAGAGATATATCATATATATATATATATATATACTAAATTAGATAGCGTTGGCACATTTTCCTGAGTCATTTCCTGAATACTCTTTGAAAAGTTGTGTCTGGGATTGTATCTGGGGCATGGCCAGGGGTGTAGCCTTGATATGGTTTTACTGGTGACAGCTAGAATGTTTGGTTTAGTAGAGAGAAGAGAGAGGAGAGAGAAAAAAGTGAGAAGTGAGAAAATAGAAAAAAGAGGAGATAGGGCGACAGAAAAGTGCAGGGGAGAGATTGGGAATGAAGATGATAAAAGTAGAGAAAAAGAGTAAAATGGGAAAGGGAGAGACAATAGAAAAAAAAGAAAAGCAAGGGAGGAGAAAGAAGGGGGAAGCATTTTGACAACATAGAAGGGAAAGAAAAGAGATAAGTAAGATAGATGACAGAGTAAAAAGAAAGGGGTGAAGAAGAAAAAAAGGAGAAAAGAGAGAGGACCAGAGCAGTGAATACCAAAAAAAGAGACCAGAGATGAAAACCCTTTAATTGACTGTGAGTAATTACATATTGACCTCATCTTGCTGCTTCATCATACAATAGAAAATATGCCTGTTTGATATTAAAAAGAAGCAAAACCTGCTTATAATTTTAGTTTTCCATACAGTGTCACTCTTTCTTTATAGTCTTCGTTCCACAGAATCTGTGCCGAAAGGACCATGGGTCATCCTCACAGTCTACAAATCTCGAAATACACTCGATACTGTAATTCACCCGTCCTCCCAGGCACCAAAGTAATCATGCACAAAATATAAAATCTCTCCCCTGACCATTTTTTCCATCCCACCATGTGTTCAACGGTACAGAGTCCTTACAACGAGCAGCTACCTATGGCTTTCTCTTGGGCAAAGGTTGCTCAGCACTCGCTCTGAATAACGGGGACTCTGGTGGCCACTGGATCACCCCCCCCCCGAAGAAAGAAGAAAACTCACTCAGAGACTCAGGGAAGCAGGACTTCAAGGGTAAACCTGGAGACTTCACAGACATATCCAACTTGGGGTTTACAAAGTACTAAATTGTGGATTACATCAGAAGGTTTGTGTGGGGCACTGAATAAGTAAAGCCAACAAAAAACTTAGTAAACATTTAAAAATAATCATGAAAGCGAAGTTTTGCTACTTCTTATCATTAATCCAATGAATACCATTTACTAAAGACTGTCAGGGAGCTAAGGAGAAAATTGGCCTCATGTAATCATTAACCATCAGACATGAGAAAGGATCATTGTGGTCTAGCTCCAGGATATGTATTTAACCAGAAACTGTGAAATAGTTCTTATAAGAGGATTATACTTTATCCGATTAGCAATTATGCAAAGTTATGAGCCTCAAAGAGCTAAAACTGGCAACTTGATTAATAGTAAACAGGTGATATTTTTGAAAGATTCCAGTTTGAAATTAAAAACATATCTATTCTAAAATGTCCACAAAGGCTTTGCGCTTCATACCAGTTTATCCCATGGTGGAAATTCACTGCATCCAATAACTGCAAACCTGTCTGGACATCCTTCATGCCAGCCAAGGCTGGGCAAACAGCTAAAACTAGACTTGGGCCCCAGGGAGGTCTTCGTGTTCGTCTTTGTCTTCGTAAAAAAAAAAAATCTTCGTATTCCGCGAATATTCGCCCGTTCCTGTCTTCTCTTCGGGCGAATATTCGCGGACATTCTTCGTGTTCGTTTTTTTCTTTGTTTTTTTCCGATTTTGTACGAGGGGTTAATACGGGGTTAACGCGGTAGGGACTACGCAGCAGCTCTGGCGCCAGGAGTTTAAATCTCTAATAGCAACTCTATTGGTCGGCAGCGTACCGATGATAGTGATGGTAATTGTAGTCCTTAAAGTAGGTGTGCCAAAGGTTGGAAAAGGTTGGCATATTTGCAGGCATTTGTATTTTCTACCTGGGGTTTGTGTACTCCGCGTGATTATTGGACTTAACCTTAACCACATATTAACCTCTCAATATGTGCCTATATGTACAACCACATCTATAGGATAAAATAACTGAATGAGCGCTTTTAAGAAATGCATTATTCAGTTACTTTTACTATTTGCTTTGGATGTTATGGGGAAATAATTTATTTTCTTACTGATATATCACGTGATAGGATGCCTGGCTCACCCTAAACCGGGTATCTATCAATAGATTAATGTATCACAATATAGCTTTCCCTAGTTAATGTGTAAGCTGTGTATAGGTTTGTGCCCCAAATGTCACTGGGGGACACTGTGCCCTTACCCCCGACACTGTAAGGGTTAAGATTCAGTCGCTGCAACAAAACCAGCAGCGTAGCTTGGAATCAGGACTTGGTAGTTAAAATAGCTGGAAATCTGAAGGGCACAGCCGATGGAAATAATATACAG
Source organism: Spea bombifrons (assembly GCF_027358695.1). Classification (NCBI taxonomy): domain Eukaryota; kingdom Metazoa; phylum Chordata; class Amphibia; order Anura; family Pelobatidae; genus Spea; species Spea bombifrons. Next base: position 16,446,256 of record NC_071091.1, on the reverse strand, counting down.
ATAACCTGGGGTTATTTTTAGGTATTTGTTTTCTAAGAATAGAATATGCCAATAAAATCTTGCTGGGAATAGCTGTGGGCAGCAGAACTTGTCCAGGTTTTATAATGAACTCGGTGTTACCTTTTTTTACCTCTGTATGGAGTAGACAGGTGCTATAGTTAGGCACATGGGTGTATATATGTTCAACCATCCCGGGTAAAGGAGTCTGCGCAAAGTGACACTCAAAAAAACGTGCAAACACCCAAATGTGAATAAAATATAACACATTTTTACAGAAAATAAATGTACAAAAAAAAATCCGTCCTTGGGTCTGCATATGAAGGTGTTAATATAAGAGAATGCATATAGTGTAACATGGGAAGGTAACTTGTGGGAATAAACAGTAATAGTTGGCTCCAAATGGCAATGTGGAGCTTAATATAAACGCTTCAGAAGGATATCCAGGTGTAATAATCCCTGTAAAGTAACTCGAGAACTCAATAGGGCAGATGCAACAAAAAGAAACTTTAAAGGGTACAATCCGCCAAAGCTTATAGTGACGCCAGCCAGTCACTGATAAGCATACTGCCTGCACTGTGGACCCTTTTAATGCTCTTAAAGGCCGCTGGTAAGGAGGTACACATTTTATACTAGCCATGGACTTCGGCCAGATACGGCACGTTTTTGGACAACAGAAGACAAATGTGGATTCGGTAGTACAAAGTGGCTTCTTCCAAGGAAGCACTGCATCTCAGGCTTAAAAAAAAAAAAGAAAATAAAAAACTGTGATCTGTTGATACCTCCCTATCTTTCCTTTCAAACCAAACCATTTAAAACAACACTTATTTGTAAGTATCTTCTAACAAAGGTATGGTATACTTACTTTGGGCATCTACGTCCCAAGTACGAGTGTGGGGTGCATTTAGGTATTTGGATAAGCTGTTTGTGTGCATTATATGTGTATTGACACATTTCAAGAATGACTTGAGTATATGCAAGATGTGCTATGGGATATGGTTATGGAAATCTACATACATGGGAGATGCATGGTCTTACATATAGTTGTATTTATATCTCCCTGCGTATCCACGTAATAAGCTGCATTAGAGCAGGGCCCTCCCCACCTGCTTCTTTAAGTCAAATTGTTATATACTACCTGCTATGTCCTGTCTACTCATTGTACAGCGCTATGGAATATGATGGCACTATATAAAAGGAGATCAAGGCAGGGTACGGAAAAAAAAATATGCATGCTTTTTTGGCAGGGCATTTTAATAACTGTCCAATATTCTAGTATATACAGATTAGCCATTATATTATGGCCACTCACAGGTGAAGTGAATAGCACGGATAATCTTGTTATTTTGGCACCTGTCAGTGGGTGAAATATATTAGGCAGCAAGTGAAAAATCGGCAAGTGTAAGGATCTGAGCGACTTTGACAAGGGCCAAATTGTGATGACTAGACTAGACTGGGTCAGAGCATCTCCAAAACTGCAGCTCTTGTGGGGTATTCCCGGTCTGCAGTGGTCGGTACCTATCAAAAGTGGTCCAAGGAAGGAAAATCGGTGAACCGGCAACAGGGTCATGGGCGGCCAAGGCTCATTGATGCACGTGGGGGGTGAAGGCTGGCCTGTGTGGTCAAATCCACAGACGAGCTACTGTAGCTCAAATAGCTGAAAACGTTAATGCTGGTTCTAATAGGTGTCAGAGCACACAGTGCATGGCAGCTGGTTACCTTTTACATCACGTGGATGACCGGGTGCGTCGCTTACCTGGAGAACACGCGGCACCAGGATGCATCCATGTAGGCTGCACCTCACAACTTACAGGAGTTAAAAGATCTGCTGCTAATGTGTTGGTGCTCGATACCACAGCACACCTTCAGAGGTCTAGTGGAATCCATGCCTTGACGGATCAGGGCTGTTTTGGCATCAAAACGGGGACCTATACAATATTAGGCAGGTGGATCAGGTGGTATAGAACCAGTTAAATGAAACATTTACAGTAAAGAAGTGCAGCAGCAGTGCTCTCTGTTATGGTTTTAGGCTTGCACGTGTAATTAGTTGCACTTTGGTAGCCTCTTAGACCTGTATTCCAATCCATTAGGGAATATGCAGCCATGAAAGGAGCTGACCAGGGTGCTGACCCCTGTTGGTCATATTATCGAAACATCATGGATAGCAAGAGCTATTAACGCCCAGTTGTCCATCCATAATTACTGCTTAATGACCTTTACATTGTTACTGGCTTTTCAAGATGGCACGGGAACATATTTAAGCACATTCCTATAATGTATATAACACATATAACTGTTTGCTGTAGAAAAAACTGACACTGTGTTATGTCCCTATATAGTACGGAGATAGATTTGCTGGCAAAGAGAATATCCTTACAATAGTACTTAGCACAATCTTGATATTCACTCTGTAGGTCAAGACTCACGCCTATCTCCTTATTTGCTGGAATATCTTTATATTATGTGCAAATTTTGTTAGAGGATTCTCATTTATCCTAAGATTGAGGCTAACATTTTTTTTTACAAATATATAGAAATGTTCCTTGTATATTATTGAGCAATGTATTAAAATACAGAATTAGAGTATGTATGTGTAGACTATACACTAGGAATTTTAGCTGAAAGGTATTACACACCATGGCAGGTAAATACTTAAATAAAAAGAAGATAATAATCCCTTATAATAGTATGTTTTCCTGGATACATGTCTTTTTAGTACTCATCAACATTCATCCATATCTTCAAGAATCATCGGGTTTAAAACTGCCAAGAGAATATTCCTCCAAATGGCTCAGAAGTACAAGTAGGCTGGACCATTAAAATGTCATCATGTTTTAGTAATTTGCGAACACATCACAGTATTCCAGAAAGATGTTTTTGTGGATTGGGCTCTTTTCTGGTGCAGATATTGTTCCAACAACAAACTACATTCTGGATGCAGAGGATTACCGGTACTTCAATCTTCTTATGTTTTATGTCAGTTGTTTTTAATATAAAATCATGAATTCACATAAATGCAGACTTCCAGGGTATAACCCATAGGCATTAAACAGCAATGTATATTTTTTTCAATGTGGCAAATTTGGTAAACCTTTATTGGCTAACAGAGGTATAATGGATCTCAAGCTTTCAATACCATCTAAGTCTCTTCTTCAGGCATATTATACCCAAGAAGAGACCTAGATAGTCTTAAAAGCTTGCAATCCATTATACCTCAGTTAGCAAAAAAAGGTATCCTCTTAACCATATTTGCTCTTCCTCTTTCTACGGCTAACACAGCACAACTCTACCTTTTTCACTGTGGAACCCGACATCTAGACACATGAAGCATAGTAACAACAATCCCAATGTGTTAGAAAAATGAAGGCCTCTTTATTCTTCATCTCAAAATTAATAAAGATCCAATACTAGGCACCAAGTTTAAAAAAAAAAATATGAATAGTAACTACTAGCCTCCTTTTAACCACTTTGTTGCTCCCTTCTTTTAACCGTGCATGCCTGTCTTCCATTGTGCAGAAGAAGTAAATTATATATTAACTACTTGCATGGGGAGTCTTACCTGCTTATTCCAATGTCTGCTCTACCTATACCTTAATCTTGTAAGGTTAGTTGGATACTTCATCTTACAAGCTAGTACTGAAACGCCATGAGTTTAGCACTCACATTACTAACATCATATTAAAATTCAACCATGCATCATCCGGCCTTTAAAAGATGGGTGAAGGTTAACAGCAGACCGATTTTCCATTTCCGTAGTCAATGCACATATTCGCCAACGTGGGAGTGATTTATTAAAAGTCTAGCCGTGGTAGACATTTTAGAGGATTCAAAAAGGTAACATGTTAGGTCTCTGCTGACATCTGGAAATAATATGTCTTTTGGCAGGAAGGTGTACACGGGGTTGGAAGTAGCTTACAGAGTGACCATATGATCCTGATTACTACTGCCTGCTCGAGTCTGTCCCAGTTTCTTGCCTCAACACATAATTACATATGTAAGGACAGAACACAGGAATTAAAAAAATGTGGATACAGAGAAATAACTACATTTAGTCTAAGACTGCAGAGACGGGCAATGTTCACTACTTGTGTGTTTTACAAAAGTTACATATCATTATTACAAGATGTTCTGTCAACCAGTGCTGGCAACCACTGTTAATGGGTCGTGTACTCAGTACAGCAGAGGAAAACATGAAGAATGATTAGTCCCTGCAAATAATATGCTCTTCAAAGTGTTGCCACCAAACAGATGGCATGCGGGATGCCAGTCTGCTTAGATAAGAACAGCCTTTTGAGATCTAATTGAGAAGTTTTGTTGGGTGTACAATTCTTCTTCTTGACCTAATTGCATCTTGTCTCTGATAGATAAAAGATAGATAAATTAACTGACCCATGTTACTCCCAAAGGCGATCATTATTGGCAAATATTTGTTAACCTTGGATATGAATTGTCAGGATGGAACAAGTTTACTCAAGTATTTTCGTGCCATGTCATCAGCAACATGGAATGCTTTCCATAGCCAGACGAGCCTTGGCTTCCCCTGGGTTTGCCATTTACACTATCATAGGAAAGAGATGAAGCAGAAGTCAAGCCATCTTACCCTTGTGTTGAGACTTTTTGTATGATGAGGTGCCCTGTCACTCCATGTCTTCAATTGTCCTATAAATGTCATTATTACCTCAGCTTGACATGGTTATGCCCTGTATTTCCTTTTTCTCCTCCATTCTATGTGGTGATTCCCAGTATGATCTGGTTGGGTGGAAGGAAACCAGTAACCAACATTGAAGAAGAGATTCAGGTAGACATATCATAGTTAAATTGAGATTTTGGAATCATCAGTGTTGTTTAGGCTCTTGAATTGTATTTCCATATTTTTCTCTTTACAATTGAATCTGTTACATGATTACCACCAGAATCAGGAATCTGCACACACTCCCCACAGGAACTCAGGTGCTTAGCTGTGCCAGGAAGGGCCAGCTCCCCAGTAAATCAAAATAGAAAAAGGCTCCAGGCACTCAAGGGTTCCATCAGGCAGATTTATTGAAGGAGAAGGACAACAACGTTTCGACCTCACGATGAATATGATTACCACCGTCATTAATGATCATCAGATCATGCGTGAAGAGAGGGCCCCTATACACAGCCGACGGGGGACACCATGCATCTTGAGTAATGCCTCTGGTTGGAAAGACAGCTAATGAGCCATTTGTGAATAATAGTCCTTAGTATTAAGGTATCCTAGAAATTGTACAGTTACTGATACACAATGTGTTAACAAATATTTTTAAAGACATACAAAAGTACTGCTAAATCCACATAAATAGCAGGGCTTTCAGTTTGGGTCCTATTAACTTCATTAGTACACATGCTTTGTTGTTCCAATTTAATTTTAAAGTTTCTCATTGTACTTTGGCAACTTCCAAATAACTGGATACGTTCTGAACAGATTGTTAAGGGTGCAAGCCCACCATGGTGATCACTTGGCCACAGGAATGCCTGATGGCTTCAGAAAAGCATTCCCCATCCTGACAAAGAAAGACATGTTGCATAATAAAGCTGAATTTAGTTAACAAGGGGGATCCTAATTCCAAACTGAGGAATTTCCTTTCTGGAAACAGTAAAATGAGTCACTGTTTTAACAATGTCCAGAGGCTACGAATGCTTTGTCCTGGTTTTAACCCAAGAATTACCAGAATTCTGGACATATCACGTGCGTGTCTATCTCATCAGCTTTGTTTTTTTAGTTTTAGTACTTGTGATGTCCTTATGTTTCCCTCATTGGTTCAGAAAGAATATCCATGGCTATATAGACCACAACATATTCAGGAACCAGACCAGTTGTCCTTTCTGTAACTGTATCCAGGAACATATTGTTTGGTTGTCAATCGATGGCTTAAATACAGAAGGATGTGAATTAGATGCTCCAAACTCTGTTGCCTAGTCCGGATCTCTTCCTCTTACAGATTAGGTGTAACCTCTTTACAATATTTTGGACATTTCTGGAAAATTCTGGTTTATTGGTATCATGTTTATGGTATCATGTCTATAGAGCCACTTACAGTAACATCCACTTAGACCAACTTTAGATACTACTTTTAATTGTAGGACATAAGAAGAAACACAACAGACACAAGTGCTTGATTTGGTTTCATGGATTTGGTTTCATGGAAAACTATATATTCCGTGTTACAGTTAAGATAAATGTACACAAAATAGTTTCTAAGTTTAAAAGGGTTGCAAAGGGTAATTATTTTGAGCTAAAAAGGGAGGTCATTATCGACTGTCTTTAACAGCTGCTAAACTTAAAGTGATAAGACTATAGGGTGCTAACCCTCAAAAGCCAACTCTAATGACTATCAATAACTTTAATTATCTAAATCTAATTATAACAATCCTAAACAATCGAGTTAAATTACAAACAGATGAAATGCGACCAAGAAATAAACATGATCTGCAAACAGAATTTGCAAAAACTAGATGTCAAAATTTAACCCTTATATACCAGGTCACAAGTAATGGTTACACAATGACAGAATATAACGCCTCACCCAGAGAGACTATTGTTTAAGGTCTATACTCAATATACTGGGGACCTGGGCAGACCAACTCAATGAGAGTGCTTTCCTCACACGCGCATGGACACATAGTCTTTAGCTGGATGGGAGATGTATGGGGAGTATGTGTTCAATCTCATGAACTGCAAATAGCTAAAGGGCGAAAGAGGGGAGAATACAAATGGGGGCTTCTGTAGGATCAAATTATACATTTGCAAAAAGGACACCATGAAAATTTGAAGGGGCCATGCAGCTATCACATGCATTAAAGTGCATATGATGGGATGGAGTGACCACTTAAGTGTATACTCTACCAACAGAAATGGTGAGACAGTTGACTAACAATAAGGTGGGGACCCCAGATACCATCTTCTTAATTTTTGGGGTTGCCCAGCACTGCTCTGTAGCCCAATTTACTCACTTATGTTGTATTGCTGGTGGGATCACACAAGTGTTTAGTGACCCAAGTGGCACAGTGTAGCATCAAAGAGATAGATACAAAGATCTTCATTAGACAATAGCTTCTTTTCATCACTGTTCACAAGTGACTGGGGACTCAGACACCAGATTGTTCCTGTTACAGAGAATATTCTGTAAATCAATGCAAATAATCACAAGCAGTAATCATGTTGTTTAAGACATAGCGCTCCCACAAAAACAGGAGACAAGACCGCCTTACAGTGAGTGCTCTCATAAGAAGACAGCATGACGTCAGTCAGCATACCAAAATGTAGCTCAAGATCAGGAATGATGCAGACGTGAGTGTACAAAAGCCATGGACTGGAAACTCTTTGTGAAGCATGCTTATATTCCCTGATAAACTGCTAGTCAGGATCCAAGAGGATATGTGTTTACACTCCTGCAACAATATTGTAGCCAGTAAATCAAGAATACATCTTATTTTGTTGTAGCTGGGCCCTCGATGTATCCTGCTTTCTGCCTTTGATACTTAACATTCACTAGATGTTATAAGAAAGCAAAATATCTATCTTCAATCAGCGCTAAAAGCGCTCCCACTGATATCTATCTCATCAGTTTTTTTTACTTACGCTAATGTTTATTAAGTATAACATTGACTGTGTTCCCTAGAAGGGCATCAAACCCTTTTCTGAAAGCCTTAACTAAATGGAGCTCTTACCTGGAGAGAGCCCTGTTTACTACGGCTTATAATAAGAAGACAATATGAAGTTAAAAGAAAACCCTTACCAGATCAGGGGTATTTCTAATGAAATGTTGCAATGGACTTGAAGTTATTCCTTATGAGGAATTCATGGCACAGGAAACAGCAGATGTTTCATCAGTGTTTTGGGAACAAACAGAGAGTTTTGCTTTTTTTTAACAATTTGTGGGGTAAGCGAGATTTTGCAATTTGAGAAGCTTGGTCTTTTCGGCAGAAGCCGCCACACACTTCAATGAAAGGCAGAGCGTATGTCATAGATTAACAGGCCTTAATTTGATTGTGGCTAGTTTATTGAGATGGATCTGGCAGTTGCTGGTCTGGAAAGCATTTGGGGGTCTGACAAGCATCACTTAATCAAAGCAAAGTTTTCAGAATGACTTTTGTTTAGCTATTTTGGAAGAAAAACTATGCCACTAGCAATATATAGTCATTTGTTTTATTCTACTTGTGCATCTTTGGAAAATATATATATATTTCCATGTTCAGGAGGTCTACAAAAAAGTTCAGATCTAAAAATCTCAGAAATGCTTTTACCGAGGAACTACTAATTCATTTCGATCCCATGAAAGAGTTACATCCTACAGAAATGCTGATTATAAACACATGCAAATAAAGGAACCTACATCAACAGCAAAATCAACAGAGTTTAAACTAATTAGCAAATTTTCATTCAATCACTTCACACATTGATTCACTTTTGCATTCTGTTTACAGAAGAGTTTTTATTATTATTATTTAGCATTGTAAGCTTACAAGCAGAGTCCTCTTTACCCGTATCAGTTTGTCTTAGCCTGTAAAATGCGCTGAAAACTATTTCCTCTATCCTTAATTTTTATGTGACAGAATCTTATTATTTTTCTGCCATATTGTTTAGTTGTAACTAGTTAAACTATTAAAAATAAATATATATATATATATATATATATATATTATTAAAAAAATATATATAAACTACTCTCTAATTGGGAAACATTCATAGTAGTTGATGCTGGTGAAGTATTGCTCTTGTATCTCTTGCTTTGACCTTGGACACGACCTTGCTTGTTTCTAACCTGCCCTGACCTTTGCTAGGTGACCCTGAACATGTATTAAAGCTCTTCCTGCCTTGGCTTTTTCTATGTGATTCCGTTTGATTGAACTATTTTGGCCACACAACATGAATCCAAACAGTGAGTGAACTCTGCCTAGTAGGCTTTTGAGTTTTTCTTTCTGAAGGTACTTATCACGCTACACACCAAACATAGAAATGAAAAGCTGTGTAAAGGCGGATTTTAAATATTTTATTTTTGCACATTATTTTAGCTCATTGTATATTTATTGAAGAAGAGGGGTATTAATTACACCTCTCTCCCTCTGTTGATGGGCAGGTTTACTTATAATTTGCCAGGGAACAATATGGTGGCATGCAGTGGTGCTAAATTTCACACTCCTGATCTACAAATTTACCTGATTCAGCCCATTGAGCACCTCCATAACATCCCAAAATTTAGAAAAATATTTAAAATATTTAAAATTATAAGAACGGGTCAGTGGGTAGTGGATCTACGTAACCATTTTATTAAAGTACTGTGGTTGTCCGTCTTCTAATGACCCATCACTCAGGTCAGTACCATGGAGAGAGGCAGGAAAATGAAGGCCCAAATGTACCCGTAGGAGAACCCCTGACTACAAACTGACAGCCAGTACACTTCATTTATTATTATTTTACTGTCATCCATATTGTGTACTATCCAGTCACATCAATATACCGTGCTAAGCTATAGCTAAGTATTTGCATTAATAAAAGTAAAATAATGTATATGTATGACAGAAATACTGAGCGATGTCAGAGTGTGATTGAGGCACAATGCTGGCACTTGTATGTACAGGAGTATTTTTAAAGGTTTTGGAGACAGAGATGCAATGAAATCTAGTGGTACAAAGTGTGCTGTAAATCAATGATTTATTAAAATGCCAGCACTTTAGAGGCTAAAAGGCCACATTTTGTTGACTGGTTCCTAAGATTGATCACACAGGGCCCCTGCAACTTTTTTGGTGTTACTGAATGCCTCAATATCGAGGCATTGCAGCAACAATGTTTGAGCGAAGAAAGTGAATGTTCATCACTTTCTACGAATGTTTAACCCCATGCTAGGCCATTGGTCCTTATCTGTATGTTTTTCCGTGACGTACATACCATGTCATTGGTCGTTAAACAGCTAAAACAAAAATCAAACTCTTATAAGCAGCAACAATGAGGTAGTACAATCTTTCCTCCTAACACTCCCAACCAACATCCTAATCATCCACCTGCAAGATCAACAACCTCTTCACATTATCCTTGCATCAATCAACTCAACTCATCCAAACAGTCCTCTCCTACTGTCTCACTTCTCCTCAACCACAGACTAGATTGTAAGCTCCCAAAAGCATATATATATATTAGGGCTGAAACAACTAATCGATAATAATCGATAATGAAAATCGTTGCCAACAAATTTCATTATGGATTAGTTGAATCGATTTTATCAACTATAACATGAAGGTTTTTTCAGAGCAAATGCTCTGAAAAATACCCCTCGTTTTATAATCTGTCCTCAAACAGAGGTCGGATAATAACACTAAGATCCAGATCCCCCACAGCGCTGAAGGGGACCCGGATCTTCCTCTCTGACAGCTGGCAGAACATGGCAGTGCAGGCACCCAATGCCTCCTGCTTAACACATTAGTCATCTATAATGGAAGATAGAGAGAATAAAAGGAGGAACACCTATGGAAGTCTTGGGAGTTTTTTTAATTGAGAACTTGGGGTTAGTGAGGTTAGTAGTGAGCAACTTGGGTAGCTTCAACTTAGTTTGACTATAAGCAATTTGTCAACTAAATCAATTTTGGGTTAGCCCCGAGTGCTCCTTTTGATTATACACTTAATTTAGCTGTATGAAAAGAATTGTAAACGTGTGCCAACTTATTGAATATATTCTTTTCAAATCTTTTTAGATATTTGCTATGAACATGCACTTAGAAACTACTACTTCTATTAAATTATTGTCAATTAATCTACATATGCACACAATAAACTATAGATAAGGCCTTGGTTTTATCATTTTATTGTTAGAGCGATTTGAACTGTGATCTGTCTCCAGTCACTCCGGTTACTTTGATGTTCTCAAAGTAATCTACAAAAATATAAAGACTCTGATACATGCTATACTCTGATTTATCTTTAACTTTCATGTTCACATTTACGATTATTGCTTTATATGTTTCCAGGTAGAAACTAGAAGAAATGAGAGGCGATGTTATTGGCGCAATACTCAGATAACTATTATGTATCAAGAAATTCTGGACTTTTTACATTGTAGAAACATTATCCCATTTCCTCTTAATATGAAGCTGAAATCAAAACTAAATCACCTGCCAGCTGTTCCAGTAGAGCAGGGCCAGATAGCCCATCTGGCACATGGGAAAATGCCTGATGACCCGGTGGCTGATTTACTTACTAACACTGCTACTCCAGTAGACGGTTTGGTCCAGAAGTGTGTGACCAGAAACGTGCTGCGAGAGTACAAAAATTTACATAATTTGGCGGACACTGGCCTTTAAGTGCCAGGACCACTTAGTCATGCCCAGTCTGTTCCTGCAGTAGAGCAATTGGAAATTGTATTGGAAAGCTAATATAGATTAATTCAGAAGCTGCATCCATTAGCATTGGACAGAAGGGTTGACAGCTCACGATGTACCTGCTTACGGTGATTTGCCAAAGTTTCCTCAATCCGTTATAAAACCTAAAAGGTGTAATTGTTTGGACAGAGCATACTCTACAGATCACAAACATTTTCTATTACTAAACCTTAATTCAAACCCTTCTACACAAATTCAAGTGTACATGGTGCCGGAGGTGCCAAAGTTATGGGTTGGTGGGTTAGCGGGACATGGGTGTTGGTAAGTGATCTCATATTTACATGGAGAGTGGGGAGATCTGTAAAGCAATCAATACTGGTGGGGAGGAGTATGGAGATGCCTTAAATATCTTTTTCCCATACCTACCTAGAGCCCTCCTTCTTTGGGTGAGTGGCTTCTTGGGGTAGGGTTGGTCATGGGAGAGGCAGGGATAGCCACTTATGTTAGCACAGCTAGCCATGCACATGGGTGGGACTAGCCCCAAACAACTTATATTTGTATAGGGGTGGGAGAGGTATAGGGTAGGGATTGGGTTGTGTTAATGCTGCTCATAAGACCCATAGATTGAGCGCAATGCCCTGGAGAAGTGGCGCTTTAAACTCCGGAGACTTCCCAGGTATGCTGAACCAGTAAGATCACTAAAATTGGAGGCACAGATCCATCTTTTGCCTCTTAATTACGTGGGACGGCAGCACAAAAAGTGCAACCTAAGGAAAGCAGACGTTCTACCCCTCTAGTTACATAACTTGCAGGCACTAATGTAGGGGTGGAGGCCTTATTAGCAGAAAGTGAAGAGTCCCACTGCTTTTAACATAGGCAAGCCCAAACTAGCCATCTGGCATACCGGGCAAATGCCGGGTGGGCAGGTGAACATTACGGCAGTGTGCGGCCGTGGGATATACATGCGCGACCATACATTGCATGAGTATAAAAACATAACTTGTGTGTTGGGACGCCCTGTACCCCGACTGGGTACACCCGCCAAATGTCGCTTCCTCCTGCCGGGACACCAGCGTTTAACCCCTTTAACACCAGACAGAACCAGAGAGATACTTGTGTTGCTGCACCAGAGCTGCGTTGGTAGCTTACCTACACAGTGTGGCTACTGTCCTGAAAAGGGCAATAAAGTATCATAGCAGCCGACCCCAAGCATCAGACAACACTCATGTTGAGGTGAAAACAGGACACTGTTTAATTGGAAACACAGGGGTATTTAAACAGTACAAGGGGTAATTTACATACAATAGAGACAACAAACCACACAAAGTTCCTCATCAGGTCCTCCTTTGCACACGGCTCAGTATTTGCACTCAGCCCAGTAGGAGGTCGCTATTGTAGTCTGTGGGGAGGATGGTAAACACGGGCGGCTCCCTGACTTCTGGCTGAAACCTGCTGGATGAGAAAAAATGTCGGTGCGCTAAGCTAGTCTCAGGCTCAAATAATACAAATGTATAATATGAGGCCTACCAAACAGTGTGAGCATGCTTTAATTGCACCTCCCCCAACACATTAATCTGGTTTTGGTAGCAGTATAAACTGCTTTGTGTGCCCATTATGTAGGAGGTGAGAGTAGGTTCTCACCCTATTGAGAGTGTGGCGGGTGAGCTTAATTATGCTTTGGCCAATTCATATAACCAAAACCTCTCATTTATATTATGTTTATATATTTGTCACCAACTTTATTAGGGTGAGAAGCACAGACAGTATTTTGTTTTTTTAAACCTGCTGGATATCAGATCCAGGTGCAAATACTGGCCATAGAGGTCTCTGTCCTGCATGTCCTGACCTGATGGAAAGTAAAACACCACACATAAACCCCCTCCCAAAATGTAGGCACCCCAAATCTGTTTCCGAGCTTCACAGTCTTTAGGGTCTTTTGTACTTTAGAAAATGTAGCACTCCACACTAGGGCCCATAGTCGGTACGAAGGAGGCTGGCACTCAGGCCCCTCCAGGAGCCCATTGCATGGAGGCTTCCGTGACAACATGCAGTCATGCATATCCAGCATCCACAAAGGGCAAAAGTTTCTTCTGCTGTATATCTCTTAGAAGGAAATCAATAGGAAACTTTAGATTGTGTTTACTGTAAGGAAAATTGATCTAGCCATGTTTGTCCAAGAGAAGATGGCGTCTTTAGTTGAAGGTCATACCTATTATTGGGCCAACACAGAAAAGGATGTGGAATCACATAGGCTTCCGGGACCCCATTGGTCTAACTTTATCAAGAGATGGAAGTGTGTTTATGAAAAATGGAAATATATTGTGCTTCCTAAGAATAGAATACTACATTATGTTACTGCATAAGTGATGCTGTATGTTTTGGGCCATATAAACCTTTAACCTTTCCATCCTTCTGTCCTGTCAGAAATACTGTCTCATTTCAGTGTTTTTTCAACCTCCATCCATTCAGTTCCTGCATTCCCCACTTTTTTTTTTTTATCCACCTCGAAAACATTTCCTTTATTTTTTGGTCACATCATTTTTTTACTAAACTAGTCCATTTTAGTTCCATATCTTCTGTCTTTATAGCTATCTTAATTTAGAATGTTCTACTCTCAACGTGTGATATTTAGCGCCTTTCCTAGTCCATTAGACTTTTAGCTCTCTTCCCTCCTTTCGAGCTGTCTTACTCTTTCCCACTTTCCACCTTGTAATTTCTCTTGCTACCTGTGGTAGTTTGGCTTCAAGGCTGAAGTCAACAGTAGGCAGACGCTAAATTAATTATGAAAGCATTACTCCTCCGCTAATTACAGCAATTTCAGTGAAATTGTTGTTTTAGTTCCCAGGATTTTGAGGGTCCCAACCAAGGACAGCTGGTGTGTGAAGGCAAGCTGGACAAAAGTTAGTGTTAGTGAATACCTGAGCCACGAATTCTCATGTAGACATGCAAATGATCTCCTCACATGTACGATCATTCCAATTCAGCATTTAGTGAATAAAATATTTAGCGTTAGCTGTGGTTCTGGAGTCAGCAGATCATTTGCTCAAGATCATATTAGTGATGCTTTTGGGGCTCTAAAGCCCAGGATTCAGTGAATCATGTCCATTGTTCCACCTCTTTATGTTCTCATTCTACTAGAATCTACCAAAACAAATTTAAATCCACTTATGTTGTTCTGGACAGACATTCCTCAAAACACTCCCTGCTATGTTTTTCTTCTTAATTTTCCAGATATGTGAGAGTACAAACTAGTTTGACTATCATCATAACTGAACCTTTTATGATTACAGTCTGGAATTAGTGATATGGATCCCTGCCTAAGCTGGGAAAGGTGCCCATAGCTGCCAACAACTAATGGGAGTGCCCTGCTTGGGACACGTTTTTCTTTTGATCTCGCATCGACACACTCGCACCATCACACACCTACGCTTTCTCACAAACACGTGTGTTTTAGTGCAAGCTTGGCTACTCCCTTATAGTCTTCAACTATTAACCCCCTTATGTACCCAAGGGCAGTGTAAAGATGTAAGTTACTTTAATGTTTTTATAAACAAGAAATCAGATAATGTTATTTTAATTCGTTACAGCCCACCAGAGAGAGCTTGTTGCTTGCAGTCTCCAAGACAAGTAAAATTAGGCTTTTGCAAGTTGGATAAATTAGAAGTAGACGTCCTCTGAATGGGAAAACCTATATTAAACTTAAATAAATATACATTTATATTCTTGGAATTTTAGCCTTTGTGGGACAAAAGTAGAAACCTCAAAGTATGTTGTATAAGGAACACACAGTTGTATTTATATACATGCATAGTAATTCATTAGAATCACCTCTACGCATTTACACTTTTTTTTCCGTACCGCAGGTGAACAGGCTCTTCCTAATACTTGACGCCAAACGCATTTCGCTTTGGGATCTAAAATGCTGGCAAGGATCTGTCGTGGGGCAGCAGGTCTGCTTTAATCGGACCTTTGGTTTAAGTGTAATCAGACTTTTGGTTTAAGTGTAATCGGACCTTTGGTTTAAGTGTAATCGGACCTTTGGTTTAAGTGATCCCTAGCATGACCATGACATGTGCATAGATTTGATTTAGACAGCATTACTGTAAGATATGCCTTAAAAGATGATCAATGTTAATTTTGTCTAGTTTTAGAGATATTTTATTTACAATTATTGGATACTGTGAAGGTCCCCAAGTTCACCCTCAGATATTCCAACGTGTTTATGTACTACTGCGGAGATCATCTGTGTGGTCTGGATATGGCCAAGCCTAGAACCTGCTGACCTATAAAAAAAAATGAAACCATTTATGGGTTTTTCTGAATTCAAAAAACTGTACAATGCTGCTGAAAATAATGTCCAGGCAACCCATAGATTTACTTGTGTTACAAATATAAGCACATCGCACACTTTAAGTGCATTGACCACCTTTCCAAACGTACTTAATGTATGCTTCACAAGTGCTGACCTGCAGTATGGCGATCAGTTGTTCCGTTACACAATCCACATTCTCCCGGGCAGCATTTTATGCTGGTTGGCCAGCAATATGTAAAATGTATATGACAACATTACTGATATAGTACCCTACATGGCACTAATGTGATGTGCTATCCAGAAGAAGAAGTAGAGGAAAAACATAAATCTATGACAGACACATGGGATATCTGTGCCGTACATGATAGAGGCATAAACCACAAATTTCGTAAAAAAAAACATAAATAACCAGTGTTGCAACAAAAAGACCAAACTGAAGTTTCTTGGGCTGGGAATTCATAGATGAAAGACTAATAATCATCAAACACAAGCTGAACAGTTAACAATACATTTCTATGGTGGTTTATTTAACAAGAAAACAAACAATTTGTTAATACAACGGGCACGAGATCTGTGCACAAAAGAAGCAGAACAATATAACACAAAAGAGGGCTTCATGTGACTGATGACCTGACCAGGTACAGCACTGTGATAATGAGCTGTTTAACCCTTGTATTGCCAAATCACTTACAAAACATTCCAAAGGAGAGAGAGGTAGGAGTTCTAACCATGATATGCTTGAACTAATATCCTGAATCCAAGATGAGACCAAAGTCTGATTAAGTCTTTACATCAGAAAAATGGGCAGACTAGATGGGCCAAATTCTATGTTTATATTTGTCTTTCTATGACTATATCATCTGAGCATTCTTTTCTAAAAGATTCCAAAGTAGGTGCCGCTCTAGATGTATGAATCAGTAATCTATATAATATTTTTAAAGTTTTCTTTGTCTTGAAAGTCGATAAGATTTTTTTTTTAGTTTTAAAAACATCAATGAGTACATAAATAATTTTAATAATTTTGGTTTTGTAAATGTCATTGAAATAATTGGCATTTTAAGTTAGCATGTTGTTGTTCTATGAGAAACACAAACCTAAACATTAAATCCTTAAATAATACATGTATGGACCATAGGAGAATTACAGTGCCACCATCTTTGTAATGTATTTCTGTAGTATTATCTGCCCTGTATTGTGTATTTTTTTTTTATTTTAAAATGTTACATATTTATTATTATTATTTATTATTTTGTGGCGGAAAACAAAATGTTTTTTTAGTCTGAGCATTTTCTATTGCATTCATCAGATAATCGGTTTACCGGTACCTGGGTGATTTTACATTCATGCACACAGAGCAATTCCGTTAGGTGGTGCAGTTTCCATAACAAACAATAGAATCTTCCGGCTGAGTACTCCACTTTTACAAAAATTAGCAATAGAATTTAGATACAGAATCCACTATTAACACTAAACTCCCATAACATCAGACAAGCTCCATGTCAGCTAGGTGGAAATCTACAAATGTGTTTTTTAAAGCAGAATAATATTTATTTCAATGTTAACTTTTTTATTATTGTTGTAATTTTTATTTTTTTATACATCCACACTTTGTTGATGAGCCCTATAACTTTTACATATGTATAGGTGTAGACTAACTACTTTTTGGTATATTTAATGAGATGCTGTGAAATACACAGTCTAGATCTTGGATCTTTCAGATTATGGGTTTTAAAGATGAAAGTGTTATACAAAATGTGTAGCTGCGTTAATGTGGATTCTAATCCTGTGTTTTAAAATTGTTTTATTAGTTTTGAGAATAGAGCCGATATGGGTAGAAATTGTAATCCACGTTTCAGTTTGGATTAAAGTCCCCACATTCTACGAAAAACATTTTACACTAATATGTCCTATCAGGCTTTTATACAATTTTATTACATTGTATTTGTTAGAAAACAGCCCAAAGTTTGGTTTTTCAACAAATGTGCTTGTACTGAATGGTCTAGTATACTTATAATTATTATTATAGATTGCACTTATTATTAATTACTTTTTTAAGAACTGTTTTTTTTTTACTAGGAATTATGTAAATCTGTAAATAAAGAGACTAAATAAAATGAAACCAATGTTATCTGCCCATAATTTATAGTCACCATATTTAATATTAATAAAGAACCTTTTTTGTTCTTTAAATTCATGTTATTTATTATGTTTTATTTACATGCTGTATAAAATATATTGACATTTTTATAGTTCACTTGTGTAATTTCCTAGCCATATGTTTTTTTTTCATAATAAAAAGAATGATCAGAATCATGAATAATAATAACAATTACAATTATTACTTGTGTAACTTTCTGGACATTTGACACATGATAGGGTTAAGAATGGAATCTTTTATTTATTTAATTATTAATAAATTTTATTATTTTTTTAACATTCCATTCTTAATCGTATCATGTGTCAATTAACTAAAAAGTTGCCCAAGTAATTGTTATTATTTATGATGCTAATAATTGCTATTATTCTGGAAAATGTAAACAGTAATGCCTTGACATGGCTGAGATACATTTGTATTTTTTTTTGTTAGCACCATGCTATATGTTTAGCTATTTATCGGTATGGTGTATATATGTGTGTGTGTGTGTGTATGTATGTATAGAATGTGGCTCCACTTAAGGGATCCTTATGCTGTGTGCCAGGGGAGTAAGAGACATTTCATTGAGTGCTAAGACACAGAGCAGAGACAGAAATCAGGAGGAGGCGGCAGCCAGCTTTGTAGTCGGTGAAGAATGCGGAAATGTTCAAGCACTATGTCAAACTTTTTTTGAAGCGGGGTCAACTCACATTCAGCCAGCGTGGGAAAGCAAAAGCAAAAAAAAAAACCCCAGGAAAAGAAAGCGCTTCTGCTTCTCCGAGACACGCAGCGAGGAGAGAGAGAGAGAGGGGGAGAGACAGAGAGAGGGGGAGAGAGAGAGGGCTGCTGGAGACTGGAGGGGAAGCGCAGCTCCTGGAGAAGCTCCTTTGGGTCTGCAGGATAAACCTGAAGGTTCTGTGGGTTCTCAGTGGGTTTATTTGCTGGGTGTTTTTTCTTCTTCTTCTTCTCGTTAGCCTGCCCCTTGTGCATGGAGATGGGGGCGCAGAAGAGAACAGAGCTGTGGCTACCTGTGTGGCAAGGGCAGGAGATGGCTTGGACTATGTGAAACTGCAGCTGCCTCCTGCAAACAGTCTAAAGAGGCAACAGATCTGAATTAAACCTTCAGTCTGCGACCCCCATCTGATACCCCCCAACCGGAATCTGCACCCTCAAGGCAGGTAAACGCACCTTTATTTCATCTGATCTTAACGAAACGTGTCCCCGCTCTCCCTTTATGTTCGCCGGTGTAAGGGGGAACGTGCGATCTCTGCTCGGGGATGTCTTAGAGCGGAGCCCAGTCCATTGTGCGGATCAGCTGCCATGTGCTCTGCACTTTAACCCTTTCATCACTATCAGGCATGCCCATAGGATTGGTGGAATTCCATTCATTTTTGGTTAAGTTGATTTATGAGAAATCACCCAATTCTGCAGGGCTGTACAAACCAATTCATAATAACAGAATTGTGATGCAGAAAACCCTGGTGCTCATTCCTTCCTTAGGAAGTCATGTTGGCCAGATATTGGGTTAAATGTCTGTGTATGAATTCTGCTGTTTTTATGTAAAATTCAAGAATTATGTATTTAAGGGTTTTCTGTATTGTCTTCCACAATGAAATCATCAATAATGTTATAAGAGGAGTCTTAAGCATGTGGGGGGTCAATGATCTGATTCTGCAATATAAGATTTGGGGGGGGGGGTCTTCTAGTTCTGCCCTAGGAACCTCATCTCCAGAAAGATATTGACGTTCTAGAGAGTTCAGAGGGGGGCGACCAGAATTCTGAATGGTTTGCAGGATAAAAGTGATCAGGAAAGACTGAAGGATCTCAATATGTGCAGCTTGGAGGAGAGACGAGATATGATAGAAACATTTAAATACATAAAGTGATATAACAAACTACCAGGGCGAAGTTGGAGAATTATTAGGTCAATAAATAAAAAAGAGGTCATAATCTAAAACTAGAGGGTCTGAGTCTTAGATGTTAAGGGAGTGTTACTTTACCAAGAGGGTGGTAGATAAGTGGAAGAACATCCCAGCCGAAGTGGTAGATTAACACAGTAAGGTAATTAATATAGGCATATGGCTCCTGAATAGACATGAGCAATGAGCGATTAAGGTTTGAGTCTTTAAAGCAGGAAAAATGGGTGGAATATACGGCCGACTGGTTCTTATCTGCTATTAAATAATCAGATTAAAACATGAGCTTTAGGAATATCGCATTGAGATCAATGATCTGATTTGGTAGAATTTCACCCCATTTAAATAGTTTCTTTTGGGGGGGGGGTGTCAGGGTAAGGTCTATTAGTTTCCTTTAAATCTGCCCCAGGAACCCCTCGGTAGATCCCGGAGGTAACAGGAAACTCCATGTGCTTTCCTCCCCTGGCATCCCATCTGCAGGCAAACTGTTATGGGTCTGAGTAATTGCATTAAACACATAATCCAAATGAATCATAAAAAAAAAAAAATACAGGGAATTTTTGGCTACTGATCAAAAACTTCCAATTTTAACCTTTTTTTTCATAAGCACAATATAAACAATGCATAAATTGAAAGCTGGGGTTTTATTAGAGAAATGTTTTAAGGCTACCAAAAAATGTTTTTTTTTCCCCTTTAAATATTTTTTTTTCTTTATAAAATATAAAAATAATTGTATGCACTGAACAGTATTAATATGATGAATTATTAGCATTGCCCGCACGGCCAAGTAGCAGTCATTTAAAAAAAATCCTTAAAAACAGAGTGTTTTGGTAAGATGACCATTATAATATTATTTTGAATTTATTTTTAAAGCGACAGTTTTCATTAAGAATGAGAATGGTGAAAATATTTTTTAGATGGCAGGCATTATATTCTTGTTTTTGTTGGGGTGATTATTTGATGGTAGATGGGGCATTTGATGGTAGATGGGGTATTTGATGGTAGATGGGGCATTTGATGGTAGATGGGGTATTTGATGGCAGATGGGGTATTTGATGGCACATGGGGCATTTGATGGTAGATGGGGCATTTGATGGTAGATGGGGCATTTGATGGTAGATGAGGTATTAGATGGTAGATGGGGTATTTGATGGCAGATGGGGCATTTGATGGTAGATGGGGTATTTGATGGCAGATGGGGTATTTGATGGCAGATGGGGTATTTGATGGTAGATGAGGTATTAGATGGTAGATGGGGCATTTGATGGCAGATGGGGCATTTGATGGTAGATGAGGTATTAGATGGTAGATGGGGTATTTGATGGTAGATGGGGCATTTGATGGTAGATGGGGTATTTGATGGCAGATGGGGTATTTGATGGCAGATGGGGTATTTGATGGTAGATGAGGTATTAGATGGTAGATGGGGCATTTGATGGCAGATGGGGCATTTGATGGCAGATGGGGCATGGTTTTTGAGTTGATCCTCAGTGTGTTCTCTGTCTCCCCGCAGATGATGTGATCCCCCGTGCTGGGCAGTGCTCTGTTATCTATGCGCTGCTTCCTGCTCCGCTGCTGCAGCGCACTGGCAGCGCTCCCACTCCAGCTGTGCGCTGCTGTTCCCCGACGCTCTAGGATCTCGCGGCCGCTAAACTTTTAGAACCCCGGCGGTTCCGCGCACACCTGACTCGCGGGGAGGAGGACACGTTCAGTCGCAGCCCGCTCACCCGTGCGATCGGGGAGACCGACACTTCTCGGCCCTTCTGCTAAGCGGCGATCGGGTGAGCTGGGAGGACTAGCCGTGATAATGATGATGATGGAGAAGGACGGGCTTGCTGATCAGCAGTACGAGTGCGTGGCGGAGATCGGTGAAGGGGCTTACGGCAAGGTGTTCAAGGCCCGCGATCTCAAGAACGGAGGCCGCTTCGTAGCCCTGAAGCGGGTGAGGGTGCAGACGGGAGAGGAGGGGATGCCGCTCTCCACCATCCGGGAGGTGGCTGTGCTCCGCCACCTGGAGACCTTCGAGCATCCCAACGTGGTCAGGTGAGAGGGGCGGGGAGGCGGGTCACGTGTCCTGAATAGCGCGGGATCGGTGTCTGCTGTCAGTCCCTGCCTCATGAGTGTGGAGGCTGCAGCTGGAGAGATCTGCTGGGTGTTATTATAATGTAGACTACTACTACTACCACAAGCCTCAGCCAGCCTTGCAGTCCCACAAAGATACAGGAGGCGCTGGATTCATCTGCCAGGATACAGTGCCGCCACCTTTCCATCACATAAACTATAGAGGCCCTGCGGACTCGGTGCAATCCTCCATGCAGCTACCACTCCGCAGGGGGTCAGTGATCTCCCTTTTAACTGAGCAGTGGCCCTACAGGGAGCCTGTTTGCCCAATGGGCCCCTGGGCCTAGACCCCATTGTCCAAAGAATCTAAAAAAAAAACTGCCAATTCTTCTATTAAACGCAATCCCGTTGCAGAAATACGTTGTCAGAAATATTGTTTGAATTAGCAAATTATTATTTCATCTGCTTAATCCTTTTCTCAACCAGAAATGCTAAGAAAATCTTTCACGCTGTGTCGGGTTTTCTGAAAAAATAAATAAAATAATCTCCATTAGTCTATGGAGATGATGCGTTGTAGGCTGAAGAAACCATACATGAAATAAAAAATGGCCGTTAATACGTAGGCTAAAATGTTTATTAAGGCTTTTAAGTGGAACAGCCAAATCCTACTATTCGGCTTTGTAATATATGGAGGTTTTACTTTAATGTGAGGGTGGTAGATAAATGGAACAGCCTCCCATCGGAAGTGGTGGAGGTTAATACTGCAAGGGAATTTAAACATGCATGGGATAGACATACAGCTATCCTGAATCTAAGACGAGAGCAAAAAGTAACCTGCTGTCAAATTCTATGTTTTTATTATCCACAAAAGGGTCAATAATAGACATTGTGGGAATCGTGTGAAGTTTTCACTTTACTAGGGGATTATTACATTTATTTTCTTAAATATAAACAGGGAATCATTTTTTACATTTTGAAAATGAAAAAGTGTAGTTTTTTTATGAATTAACATTTATAATATATATATATATCATTCCGTTTGCTCCATTATTGCAAGAAAAGCAATCATTCCTGAGCATTTTATTTTCTAGCTCTCTTTTTGTTCTCTTGCACGGCCTTTCTTTCGTTCTCTGTATCGCTGAGATAGGTAGGTAGCGCACGATTCGAGATACGTTTAACTTGGTTCAAATAATGTGGGTTACAAAGATATCATGTGACATTATTTTCTTTATTTAATAAAAATCATATATATTCCTCTTTCACGCACCAAATATTTTTTATTTCATATTTTATTTTGGTAAAAAAATATTTACACCTTTTTTCTGTACTGCATTGGGAGATGTCTTCCACTGCATTGATACATGCGCAGGAACCCATGTCTTCCACTGCATTGATACATGCGCAGGTACTCATTATCGTTGCCTGAGTTTAGGATACGTAAGCCCAGAAACAATATGCGGTTTGCAGGCGGAACACGGTCAGTGAAGCCGGCTGCATCTGCTTTGATTACTTTAACTCCGAAAGATATCCGAATAGAAGCACTTTCTCTGCTGAATTTAATATTTTTAACACGTTGGAAAGAGCTTTTCATTCCGATGCTGAATGCATAAACCTTTCCCTGAAAATTTTTTTAATCATGTAAAAAAAATTCTTATTCATCATTTCTGCGGGAACCACATAGTTGTCATGTGACTCACAAGTAGGCACTCATAGGATGTTGCCATAGAAACTGGAAAAAGCCCCTTGGTTTTATCTGATTAAAATTGCAGAGAAAAAAAGGGGGATAAAAGGTTTATTTGGTAATATTGAGCTATATTCCTGTATATGAGTTATAGTTGCCGTTTGGACCTATGTATCCTATATGGTATCACACCCCCCAGGTCACATTGGGATTTCCTCATTTTTGTTTTTTGCAACTTTCCTGGAAACAGTTACTATTAAAAAAGAATGTTTTTATGCCAGTGATGGGAGTGGTTCGCACAAATTGCAAGTCAGGACATTCAAACATTGAGGTGGAGATGAAAATAAATCATTAGGAATAACGATATGTGTTTGTGAAATGGGAAAAAAATAGCAAACAGACGCGCTATTTAAAGAGACATTTCCAATAAAGTAAAGATTAATGAGTTTGCTGATGTTAAAGGGACTCTCCGTTGTGCCATGAAGCCCCATCATTGGAGAATGTGTATTACAGTACTTTGAAAGTGATCAATTAACACAAATTCCCCAAAATGCTCAGAAAATGAAACTGCTTGCCTATAGAAGAAGCTGCAGCTCTAGAGCTTTAGCTCAGCGCTCCCTTTTTCAAGCCTTGTTAGGTCCCCTCTGGGACCGGTGATGGAGCGGAGCATATATCGCGTGGCAGGAGGCGTATTCAAGCCTAAGGGCTAGAGGCGAGGAAGAGGCATTATGCGTATGGGGTGGGATTAATCCCACCACGCGTTTGCAATGGGGGCCACATGCTAAATGTAAGGGGCCACTCAGCTTTCATACTTATTAAAGTGCATATGATGAGTGGAGTGTCCCTTTAAGGCGAGAGCTGTTTTGGTTCAGAGGATTTCATTTAAAGTCGAAGGGTCTGTCCCAGCACACTTCAGTGATTTCCCTTAAAATAACCATTTCTTTCACTGGAACATCTCGGTATCGTTCGCTTTAACCCAGTAAACCCCAGAAAATGTATTTTCAGTGGTTAGTTATCAAAGCCCTGTATTTCAGTGTTTTCTATAAAACCTGAGGGAAAAATGGTGGGCGTCATGGTGAACCGTGTAAATATTTGATGCCCGATTTTACACGTAAAACTTTTATTCTTTTGAGGCTTCTAGATCATGGATAATAATATTGGACGCTGGGAAGTTGCGGTAATTGAAAAGCACAGTATGAATCCACTTATTTCAACTTTTCCTTTGTTCTTTAATAAATACCCGTAAAAAAACCCCAAATGACTGGAATACGGTCGGTGGTGAGTTTTTGGAAGCATTGAGGTGGTATGTTTGAGAAGAGGACAGTAAATAAGCTTTTTTTTATTGTAATTTGCATGAGACAGTGGGGGAAGTTTTACAATTTAAAACCCAGTGGCAAAAATTATACTCATTTTATGATAATTTATTCAAGAAAAAGTATGTCGCCCACAGATCGAAAGACAATGAAATAAAGGAGTAAAGTTGAAAAAGCTGATTACTAACTGACTTGAAACATAAATGGCCTAAAATGTTGTAAAATACACAATAATATCAGAAGTATAAACTATTGGGGACATATGACTCAGCGATGAACAGAGTAATGTAAGTTAACATTGCCAAAAATCGAGTTTTATCTCATTGTATTACAATAAACGTCCTTTATCTGCCGACCTGGAGGCGGCCATTGTTGTGATATGGTGTCATGTGATATTTCGGGTGAGTTTCCCTGCACCACACCGAGCTGATTCTTTATGGCAATGCTAATGAAGTCCATTGAGTGATTAAGACTGAGCCATTCCATTATTTCCCACAGATAGTATGATAAGGAGTCAGCGTGCTTGTCTAGAAGATTTTGCTAAGATAACAGGGCAAGAACACATACAAACGGCTAATATACAACAGCCTGAAAACATTATATTATACAAAAAGTAGAACGGCTAAAAAAGATCACAATATTTTGAAAACTATTTTTCAAAATAGGGAACAATTCAGTATTGTCTTCAGGAACAAGTGAATGCAATATGTTGTTGAAATGATATTATAAATCGAGGTACTACGACACATCCCTCAGCCCGTTGGCAAGGAATCGATGAAGAAATGACAGCATATCATCTATCCACACCTATGGCAGAGCTTCTTTCAGTTTGACTTCTGTCGTGTCATGTGATCATCTGCCCTCGGCTGTTTCCTGCTGCTTTGATGTGCTTCTCCGTTTCCAGCCATTCTTACCACAGCCAGCTCTGATTGGCTGAAACCGTGTTAGAATAAAAAAAACCCATCTTAATGAATACAATACCGTTTAATGTCACTTGAACTTAAAGTGCTCTCTGTTATGCTAAGCAAATAAACCTCAGCAGATCTGGAATTTTATTCTTTCCTCTGAAACCTTTTAAGAAGCCTATTGAGTGCTTATGGCAACAACCTATCAGGGCCTGCTTTTGTGTCATGTGATAATTCAGCATTCCTTGAATGGGAAAAAACATTTGGGGAGAGTTTTCATCTCTCAGAGTACAAGGAATGATGTTTCTAATGCTGCATCTAGTTTTGTGTTGAATTCAGCAGAACAGGTGGGACAGCACCTTTAATTATTCAGATCACCAAGATAGCCTTTTCATCCAGTATTTCATCCGGCTTGTAGATGGGCCGTAAAGACTCGTATCCCAGCGGATATGAGCTTGTTGTGATATACAGGCTGCGGTGAACTTCCACTATACTCAGACAGCAGATGGGAGTGGTAGTTATAACACATTTTTGGGTTTGGCCTCTACAATTATATCATTGTTTTTTAATAAATGATTAATAAGAAGGAATGGTGATGGGTTTAAATAGAATAGAACACGAATGGGGAGGTGCAGAGTTGCAGAAGACCTCCATAGCGTAAATGGCCTGATCACCCAAGAGAGAAATGGTCTTCTTGTGTGCTTCCTGAATGGCTGGTTATTTCCATACCTTAGTATACCTTGCAAATTTTTTTTCGAATTGGTGCGTGAATCCCGAAATAATAGTTTGATTAGATGTCTGTATTAAATGTTTATAATGTAACCATTTCTTTGGCAGATGCACTGTTATTTACATTCAATTACACCCTTAAAAGAGCATTAGGTGCATGTATAGATCCTATTCTTTGTTGATCACTTCCACCGAACTTTCAGCATTCAACCTCCCAACATTCAAGAAACATCTCAAAAACCATTTCTTCAGAGAAGCCGCACCATCTTAGCTGCTAGAACTTCCGTGTCATTGATACAACCACCACACTACCTCTCACCCTTATGTTTGTCACCCCAGTCCCTCTGGGGTATTGTATTAAGCGCTGCATAGATTGTTGGTGCTATATAAATGAAAGATAATAATAACAATAATTAAAATAAACGTATTAATATCATTTTGGTGATAGGTCTTCTTTGATGTGCATCTTTGTGCATTGATCCTGATTCATTAACTTCTACAATATCTATAGATCTATGCATTTGTTATTTGACAGTCTGCAACACTTCAGTTCTGGTGGCTGTTTGGTTGATGTGTTCAGGGTGCCTTCTTTCCCGTATAAACGGCTGCTGTTTGTCTCCATTTATTTTTCTGGTCGGTTGGTTTGTATGTGCGGTTAAAATGTCCAGTCAGACGCAGCCTGGTTTATTTACCTATTTATCGGTTACTACGCATGCTTCGAAAAAAAAGTGACTTAAGAACTACTGTAAAGCTTAGAAATATGAACCGTGCATATGAAAGATGTTAAGACGCTCTGTTTCTTTAGAATAACACGGCTCGCTCTAAAAGCCACTAAAGTAGTCAACTCCCATGTTATTTAACAATACCGTTTGCCAAGAAAATTGAGCTCTTTTGTCATATTAAGGAAAAAAAGGTTATCGTAACAGTGTCTGCCACCTACTCTGCCAAATGTAACACGTTTATATATAAATGTATATAGAAAGAGCACTCCTAATGCCACCGCATGCCTAAAAAATGATTCTAAGAGCCAGACAGACAGATCTGGGAGCCAGCTAGATAGGTTTTATGAGCCAGAAGGAGGTACAGGCATAGAGATCAATTTAAATTGGCTCAACAATTTTGGAATCGGATTTAAAATCTGGGAGCCGTAACATATATTGTAATTTTAGGTGAGTTTCAGTGGTTTATCTGCAGTGATGCTGTTGGCATTGACGTTGCTATGTTGGTATCCGAGTTAAACCTGTATATTACATCATAACCCTTGCTTTATTGCCTAAAAATGTATTCCCAGTCTCACTGTCCTCTTCTGCTTTATGTTCTGGACAAATATTAAAAATAATATGTTTGACATTATAGGTTGCATCACTAGGTTGTTAGCTTTATTAAAGAAGATCATACCTTTTATAATTACGCATAATGAAAAGCTTGTGTATGGGTGACCAGTCTGCCCAATTTTCCTGATGTAAAG
This sequence comes from Spea bombifrons, assembly GCF_027358695.1. Lineage (NCBI taxonomy): Eukaryota > Metazoa > Chordata > Amphibia > Anura > Pelobatidae > Spea > Spea bombifrons. The sequence continues at coordinate 16,418,406 of NC_071091.1, read as the reverse complement.
ACCCAGACCTTAATCAGGTGTCATCTTATATCCTTTTTATCCCATGCCTGTTTAAATTCCCTTTGCTGTATTGGCCCCTACCACTTGCAATGAGGAGAATTTAATTTAACGGGGACACTCAGCTGTTAAATGCATTCAACTGCATATGATGGCTAGAATTATGTTTAAAGTTCAACTTTAAACATGATTTCACTTTTTTTTCTTTGCGAGAACTTATAGTTTTGATATAGTAGTAACTTGCTTATATAAAATATATTTATTTCTGTTTCTGGTGACACTAATCTAGAATTTAAGAACTGGAAAGCTAAGCATTCCAGAAAGTCTTTTCTAGATATTTTTGAAATTGTTTTAATGCATTGTACCAAAAATGACCTATTACATGCCATTTACAGCTATCAAATACATATATATAAAATAATATATACAAAACTATAATGTTAGTTTTCATTAACAAGCCACAAATCATTTATACTTTAATTTCTGTAAAACCCAGTAAAAAATTCTTAAGAAGACAGAGCTGCTGAGTGAACCTGTGAATGTATTGAGCGTTTTGACCTGAGTTGGAACCAAGTTCACTCAAAGTAGGGTTTAAGATGTACTTGGGTTTACCCTTAGTTCTCCGCTGAATGATTTACCCCATACAGGAAACCCAAAGAGAACCTAAAAAGACATTTTAGCAAGTATGGATATTTTTTTAATATTTACCTATAAAGGGAAAAACTAAATAAAGTTATAAAATTATAATGTTAGTGATTAAATATTCAAATTAACTACTCAGGAATATAAAAACTATTATATATATATATGAGAGAGAAAGAGAGAGACTTTAGTGTGTATTATATCTGATATATATATATATATTATAATAGTGATCAAATAAAGGATAATTTATGTTTAATAACAGATCTTTCCACAACAAACAAATGTTTGGCATTTAACTTTGACGCTATATTTGAATACATAGAACTAAGAATGTGCCAACCGCTCAGCTGACAGTAGAATCTATTTGATAAGAAAGATAGTATGAATATTAATAAATATTAGTATATGCTGTATTCATTTTTATTCTTTGTTTTAGTTCTGTTTGATTCTAGAAGTTACATTACAAAATGTATACAGTTACTTTTTCACCAAAAACCTTGTCTATTCTCACCTCCCAATATGCTGAGATTACAGGGATAACGAATAAATAAAAGTTATGTTATTTAGAAAACAACACGGAATTGTACGGAACGGATTTATTGAGTTTCTTGTAAAATTTGCGATGAGCAAAACAGAGGCTACTATTAAACAATTTTTTTATTATTTGACTTTAATAAGAATCATTCTAAGTTAATGTAATGTCATTTTAAACTCTAAGCATTGTATAATTCAGAAAACTGTAACTTAATGAATATTGCCTTCTTTATAAGTTTTATGTATTGGTGTCCCATTTTTATTTTAAATCAGCACTGTGTCTGGTGATAAATTGCCGATATGTGTCAGATGATTATTGATCTGTATAGAAGTTAAATCATTAGGTGAAAATGAGCTGTCGGATTTTAAAATAGTGTCAGCGTCCCTTTAATGTTACATAAATATCCAGTGTATATAGTGTTTTCCAGAATGATTGTTCTCATTAATGAATTAATGTTTAAATCTTTTCTAGAGTAATTCTAGAAAATTTCACATTAGATTGCACAGATAGGTAGATAGATAGATAGATAGATAGATAGATAGATAGATAGATAGATAGATAGATAGATAGATGATAGTGGTAAATAATTAATTCAGACCATAGTATTGAAGTAACACAATCATTTAACCACATGATATATTGCAGAATAATTGACTTGGTTTTAGATGTTTTAGACTTTGTGTAATTGAAGTAGTTGAAGTGGGTGGACTGGGATATTAAAACATACATTCATCAACTGAGCAATAAAAGCTACCAATATGTTACATGCTAAAGAGAGCCAATGAAACCTGTTATCATTAGAGCGTGTAAATCTGTATATATATATATATATATATATATATATATATATATATATACGTGTCGTTAGATGTGCGTTTGCCCTGCAGTATTTGGGATGTGTTCCCTGTCTGTCCAGCCTATGAACCTGGTCAGCACCCTGTGAAATGTGTCCCCCAAAATAACGGCCATAGGGACAACTTAAACCGCTGATAATGTGCCCGAAAAATGTTCTGTGGCACCTTTATTGTGGACAGCATAGATTTGTGGACGTGGTTGCAGAAAAGTCTTCTTTTAGAGGAACGGTCTTGGTTTTTTTCTTTTCATTACTAGTATAAATTAACATGACTCTTCAGACTCTTGCAGAGTGCTTCCACGAGAAAGCCTAGTGCGAGACTTCTACCTTATTCTCCTGCTCTTTGTTGTCAGCGTGACACCCCAGGGCACAATGGCACAAGCAGGAAGCTTCTGGAAAAGCCATGATAAATATGTTTCAGTTTCAGGTGAGGAAACAAAATAAACCAGACAAGCTCTCCCCTTCTTCCTTTTTTGACCAAAATGGTCATTTATCTTTGATATATAAACTCTGTGTCAGAAAGACATCAGACAGAGGAAGGGAGCTTATGTATGGAACGGCAGGGAACACTCACTAGCAAACCCAGTCTTATCTCGCAGTGAGAAAAGACTAAAACACCATATAAAGGGAAGTTAAAACACCACAACGTCCTGGTTACCATGTTTACAAAAACACAAGTCTAGATTCAAGAGGCACCGAAAGGGTGATCTCTTCACAGTATACAATATATAGCCAAGGTCCATGTGAGACTCCAGCATGGGAAACGTTCACCCCATAGAGAAACCACAGCAGTAATGACCATAAGTTTCTGGAATGGGCATGCCTACTAACATGCTGTCTGCAGGTACCATGGAGACTTTAAAGCGCAAACTAAATTGAATTTTGGCATGAAGGTTTATTCAGGGTTACACGTAGTAAGTTAAAAGTTGTTAATCCATGGATTATTCTGACTACCCATGGAGTAATGAAAGAATTCCCCCTCTTCTGCAAAATTGGCATGTTCTTAACCTGATAGAAAACATAGAAACAAAGAATGCGATGCTAGATAGGAACCATTCACTCCATCTAGTGTGTCTGTTTCTCCTGAAGTAGAGACTCAGAGCTTAATCAGTTCTTGGTCTTGTCTTCAGCTTTAAAGACTCAGCTTTATGTTTATCCCACGTATGAGTAAATTCCCTTACTGTACAAGCCCCTACCACTTATTTATGGGAGAGTGTTCTATGTATCTACCACCCTCTCGGTAAAGTAAAACTTTTCTTACACTACATCAGAACCTCTGAGTTTTTGACTATGGCCTCTGAACTAAATCTGAAATATACTTCCCTCCTGTACTTTGTTAAATCCTTTTAAGTAGTTCAATACTTGAGTTTTGACCAGAGATCTGTAAAGTGACAGAACCACTTCCTGCTACTAATGCCTCTCCCTGTACAACATGCTTGCCCTTTTGATGCTTTATTGCATTGCCCACTTACCTTTAAGTCATCATCATACCTGGGAACTGTTGGCCTCCAGCTACCCGGAGCCTTCCCTTGCGGGACGTGGTCAGGACTGCCCACTGACGTCAGCTTCTGCAGGTCAAACCCGGAAAGCTCCCGGGTATGGTCATCAGGAATAATTCCTAAGTCTTTGTCTTCTGTTGTCACCGACAGAACAATGTCCCTAATGCTACAGTATATTCTGGCTTGTGATGTGTCCTGACCCCTTACACAGTTTAAAGTCAATGGTCCTAAGTCTTTTTTCTCTAACCTTACTATGCACTGAGTATGTAAACAACATTTACTTAAACTATGCATTGCTGACGTTGTACTGTTCAAAAAAAATACTCCCAAACCAGTATTATCAGTATTTTCTGAACTGTTCACATTCTGGAGCCAGAACTTAACGCTTCCATATAGATCAGTAGAAGCTAGCACTAAAAACGTTCCGAGTACAAAAGGTAAGAGCCATGGCTATCAGGTTCCTGGGATTAGTCCAGCCCTGGTTCTTTTTGTTAGTTTTTTAATATAATCAATATACAATTTGTTAAGGGGAACTGTCCCATTCTCGTTTAAAATGCCTTTTTCTCAAACAGTGTAATTATTGTGGAGATTATTGGTTTAAAATTAAGAGAATATTTGACTTTGTGGAACTGGGATCTTTGTCAAACAGATGGTAAAAACCAAAATATTAGTTTAACTCATGTTGATGTAATATCCCCTTGTACTTCCCACCTTTACACAGACTGCCTGAGCAAACCGACTAAAGAGAGTGACAGTAACTTAAAACATAGTGAATAACACTATATAAAACATATATGACTAATATACAGCTCAGGTATATATGATAGCTCAAGTTTCATTAAAGGGACAATTTACTGTCCCTAACAACCCGACTATTCAAAAATACATATTAAGGTACACTGTGATGCATTCTCCCAAGCCAGAAAAGAGCACTTCACAGCTGCAGCAGCTGCCCTTATTATTGTTGCCTCTAAATTTGCTGTTTGAAGTAGCCAATCAGTGGCAGGAAAGCTCAATGGGTGTGCTTTCCACGCATGCGCATGGTCTGAATATACCTGACCCACAGCGTTTCCCAAACCAACAGTGGAGTCGACAGGCAGTAAGTTTATCACTTACAAGAATAGGTAAGGGGCAGATGCATATGAGAGGTATATGCAGAATCCCCCTATGCGTTTCCAAAAACGATAACATGAAAATGTAAAGGGTCCATACAGCTATAATATGAATTAAAGTGCATATGATTAAGTATGGAAAGATCAGTAAAAAAAAAAAAAGGAGCCACTTGCGCAGGACTTTGGCGCCATCATATAAGGCCTGGGCTGAAAGGTCAGTAAAAGGAAGGGAGACAGATACACTCTGCAACATGATGGATACAAAAGTACACTCCGTCCTTGATCCCATGGCTTGATTTCACTGAAACAGGATTGCCTAGAGCAGAACAACTTGGTGCTCCTGGTTCTTCCCCCCTGAGATGGACTTTGATGGACAGGTGAGTTGGATCTCGAAGACCTTCACCGGCCGCACAGAGCCCTGACCTCAACCCTATCAAACACCTTTGGAATAAACTGGAACGGAGATTGTGAGCCATGCCTTCTCATCCAATATCAGTGCCCGACCTCACAAATGCTCTACTGGATGAATTGGCAAAAATACCCACAGAAACTCTCCAAAATCTTGTGGAAAACCTTCCCAGAAGTCATAGCTGCAAAGGGGGGACCAACTAAATATTATTATCATCTGTGTATTTATGTAATGGTCAGGTATCCCGATACCTTTGTCCATTTAGTGTGCTAGTATTCCCATGCTGTCAAATGCAATGGAGTCTGTGCAAAGCAACCTCCATGTGAAGAAAAAAAGTTATGCAATCCGCATATAGTTTCCATGCATGTTTTGAACTGTAAATATTTCATAACATTTATTATATTTCATTGGTAGCTAATCATCTCCTTGACTTTAAACATTTATAGCATTGTAATTTTTTAATACACAAAGTCATGTGGACTCATTTAATAAAGATGAATCTTCCTTTTGGAATTTATGGAAATATGTTCCAAAAACACTCAAGATTTCATCAGAAGGGCAAGGTTATACTCATAGCTGAAGGCAATGAAGGGTAGGTTTGAACGGTTAGCTCATTCATCAAAATGTTTTGAGTGCCAGATTCCCCTAAACTTTGTTTGTACTTTCATATGCATTGTTCAAAGTTTACATTAGGGAGACGCTGCAGTTTATAGCCTTCTACCTTCTCCATAGTATGAAGATTATCGCCACTGGCTGCAAGAAACAGGCAATCAATGGCAGGAAAGCGCTCCCGTTGAAATCAATTTTAAATTAGAAGATGAAATAGCATATGGAATCTATGTTCGAAGCCATTCTGTAAAATCAGCATTTGAAAGCAAAGAGAATACGTTAGAGTTTTAGAAGCTTTTTGTAAAGTCATGTTCACTTGAATGCACATGATAGCTGTGTGATCCGTTTTATTGTTGGTGTTGTACCTTTTTGTAGATGGATGAGGGCATCCTGCAGAATCTTCTTATGTGTATCTCCCTCCCCCAACCAGGTGTCGTGCAGAAGATGTGTTCCACTGAAGACATCTCCCTTCACGCGATATACTTACCTCCAGTCAGCTCCAGTGCTGTCTCAGCGAATGCTGCAGCCGGCGGTCTATTCAGACCCCCATGCTCAAGCATGGAAAGTGCTACCATTAATTTCAATGCAGTGTCATTCCTGCCACTGAGTGGTTGCTTCAAGCAGCCAATCAGTGGCAAGAATAATCATAACACTCTGGAGGAGGGCAGCTGCAGGGCTCCAGATTCTACATTAGCTAAGTTATTTCATTTCTCTTATTTTCCTATTGGAAGAATGAAAGTACTCACACAGGGATATAAAGGTGAATACACTAACCTGTTCATAAATAAACATTTCTTCACCTGAAATCTGAAAGATACCCTATTTGACAGCTGTTGACAACAATAGTCCCCGTGATTCAGTTTTTAAAAGATCTTAGTTCTAGAAGTCTTGTTTCTCTGCAGTTAGGGGCCCCTTTTTATGACTTTGCAGAATCAAAACGTTGCTAAGTAAAACATACGAATGCTTATGATAAACTGGCTCATGTAGTGTATAGACAAGCGAAATAACTTGGTCCTATGGCCAGCACATAAACGCAGAGATTTAATTTGGGGGAAATGAAAGCAATTGACTGTTGCAGTAGAGTATCCTGTTAGTGTCCCAGAGCTCAGGATAGCATTAGTGAGATCATTAATGACATTTCCAAACTTCTATGGACTCAGAATGAAACATTTTTTTCATCGGCCCAACATAGTTTTAATTGTTCTCCCTCCCATATAAATTTATCCAGGAAATAACTTCCAGATTCTAAACAACAATCCTTACAAAATATGGATATTGTGTTAGATGAAACAATGGCTGAACTCTCAAGCCTCTTTATTATATACACAAGGAAGAGATAGGTAACTGAAGTTATGGCAAAATTGAAGAACTTGATTGGTCGGTTGTAAGATAGTCCACACATCGTAGAATTATGGGGAATATAAAAAAGCTAAATGTCTGCTAAATGAGCAAAAAGGGTTAGACAGTTTTAATATTTTGTCCCAAAAGATAAATTAATGGATAAAATAAACATTTGGTTTTAACTCTGCCTCTGTCTTCCATGCTCCAGTGAGTGCCACCTCTCCTGGCATTTATAATATCTTTCCTTGTTCCAATTGTCAACCCCCGAAATTAGATGTTTTGGGTTAATACATCTGTCCTATTTATTATATAGAAATGTATTTAAAAAGTGGGGAAATAATTTGTCCTGCTCCAAGGTCATGGTCACAGCTACATTTGTGATTCTTTATGACTTTTTTTACCCAGTGTATGGCAGTAGACCTTTCAATGTGTGGTGCTTTGCGTTCCACTATCTTAGGAGTAAAGAGAAGGTTTTCCAAAATTCCTACTAACATTTAAGACAGTGAGCTAATACTTTCTATTTGCTACAATATCAAGTCTACAGTGGTCATTTCTGGAGTCATACCATACATTTTTGGAATGTTTACTACCTGATTTGGGTCAGTTACAGTTGAGGCATTGTCCTTTTACGCGTGCATTCTAGACCATAACAACTTCATCTAGATCCCAAAGAAGGTAATGTTGAAAATGTAAATAAACTGCACAGGCAGGCAAACAGTATACGAGTGATGATTTAACCCTTTCAATGCCAGAACATGGACTGTAGCTTTACAAAAAAATGTAATCCACAACGCTACTCTTACGCTACGTAATAAGCCAGTGAATTAGGAGTTAAGTAGAATTATTATTCATGCTACATTCACATTAACCTTAAAAGTATATTTTCACTTTCAAAAAAAGCTTTAGGATAAAAAAAATAAAAACAATGTCATTATGTCAGTAATAATCACCACTAACAGTGAATATTCGGTAATAATGCATTCACGAACCTAATAAAATTCAAGCACGTAGCACTAAATCCAAATTAAATGAAGCAATCTTTGCAAACACTTTACGCAATCATTAAATAGTAAAAAAAAAAAAAAGTTAGTGCCCCACAGGGCAATATCATGGACATATTTTATTACTAAGAGTAATAGCATTCACATTAAAACTGCAAAATAAACACTTTTAAATATAAAGCCACATCCTTCAGAAGCACTCACACTTCAAACCCCATATTTGCCATATAAAGGATATATTTTCAGAACTTAATATCAGTTAATACATATTGTTAGCTGCAACAGCCAAAAAACATATGTTAATTTAAATTGGGGGTAAAATGACATCAAAAACATCAGCAAAAATAAAAATACTTGCACTGCAGAATGTATCACATGGGATGTAATGAGCTTCTGCTGTAGCAACAACACGGGCTAATATCAATTAGGTGTTTTTCTTTGATGTTATTATATTGTGGTTTAGATTTGGTTTAGATTAGTAACCAGCAGAGGTTGTAATTATGCTGTAGGCTCACTTACTGTGCATTTGAGCAGTTAGTGATTGTTTTTTACATTTGTCACCTAGAAATTGAATTGCTTGCTTAGCAACATGGTTTTATTTGAGCAACCGCATTTTAGAGACAGATCATTTCAATTAGATTTTGTAAAAAATACTGTCACAGTTTTTTTGTGTGTTTTCATGATCTGACATCAAGAAAACCAATGTTATTTATGACTCAATATATATCCCCCTATGAATCATCTAGCTATAAGTTTACATTCCTGTACACCAAACAACATTCACACACATTGTAATTGAGTGGAAGATGGCTACTCGATTGATTTCCCGTTTTAAAGGGACATCCGACTGCCCCCAACAGCATCATCATACATGAATAGGTATGAAAGTACTTTTTGTCTGCTTGATAAAGAAAACATCAAGTTAAAAATGAAAAACAATTACTTATAAGGTGTGTTAAAGTGCATACCTTTAATCTATTTAATCACAGATTTATATATCACATCTGTTATAGAGACATCCTTCACAATTAAAAGTCCATTTGTTTGGAAGCGACAAAAGAAACCAGTTCCACCACATATCCAAGTCCCCACTTTTGTAGTAAAACTTTTTTTTACATTTATTTCTAAAAAGGAAACCTAAAAATGAGGGTGTTTAACATGATTAGACATTTTAGGGTGAATTTTTTGCAGTGTATAATCAACATATAAATGACAATTGATTTAATTACCTAGAAGAGCAGCTTGTGGCTTTCATTAACCATTTACCATGTTGATTGAAGGGTGGTCTGCAAAACATTTGTAACTTTAAAAGGCATCTTGTGTTCTCCTGTGACGTGAAAAAGACCATGGACAAAAAGTTACATCAAGCTCCACAAGTCTAGCCCACTTGCCCTCCACTGGCTTTATTGTTCGCTGCTTCGAACGATTATAATTACATGAGTTTTAGATTCTGTAGGACTATATATAGATAGTTATTAGAAGTTTAAAGGCATTCTAGAAATTGCATTATATAAGTTTGTTCCCTCAGTTCTTCCTCCCATTCTCAATGGGGTAGGAAACCTATGCAGATAGAATTCAGATTATTCAGTGGTTTACATGCGATGCGCTAGATGTGGGTTGGCTGGACTCGCCAGCAACCGAAGGAAAGTCATTATGGATGCTGGAGAGGACCAAAATAGTAAAAAAAAAAAACTGGTTGCTGCCTAGTTTATACTCTTCTTCTCCATACGTGCCAAGCTTTGGGCTTGAGCCATGTGGTATATACACTCGGATGGTCATGTAGGTTTAGATCGTACCCTCTAAAATCTTATCTACCTGTGCCTGTGTTTCGCTCCCTTTATACTATATAAAACTCTTAACTCATCCTTCGTGTCTCATAATAGTGTATTTTCGGATTTCCTCATACCATCACAGGTGGCTTTTTCGGTAACAACTGGATGTTTCAGAATGACAGACACTGATTGAGGCAGGAAAACCTACTTAAAGACTGGCTTTGCAGATATATATGAGTATGATATCGTTACCAACATACCTACTGTATTGAAGTATTTGTCAGTAAATGCTAAAATTGTATATATACTCTTCTCAAACTAAGTGGCCCAGTAAAGCTTTCTTATATTATTTGCACCTAGTGCAATTGATCTCCTCATTGCATCTGTCAAATTACTAGCAACGGCATAGATCAAAATATACAAATCACTTGCACATTAAGTACATACATTTCTGTATTTTAAACATGCATTTCAAATGTTATGTATATTCAGAAATATACTTTAGATACAGCTTATTAATTAGCACCCTTTGTACACTTTTACATGTACAAGTTAATCTAGCCCAATGTATTTTACATGGAATACAAAGGATACATTGTCTCCTCGGACCTCCCTATACACTGCCTATCAAAGATAAAATGAATTCTCCTATCAGTGCCTCTGTTGACCAAACGCATTAACGCTGCTTAGTATTACTAGGGAGCGGCCATTCTAATTATGTTATTCTACATCTAATGCTGATTGTAGCAAAACAAGAATAGAAATGGATAAACTTTCCAGCCAAAAAAGTATTTCTTAAATTGCATTTACTACGTTTGACTGTCATTTGTATTGTCCATGTCTAGGGTTGGTATTTGTTTATTATCTGAATTATTATCTAGTTATTCTAAAGGATGAAATGAATGTTCTTCTTTTATAAGAAGACCGCTGTATTTTCATAAAAATTTAAGCCTATTTAACAGCTTTTGACACCAATGAGTTGCATGAACAATAGACACAATTGTACTTCTGGGCTATGAAACATCTAGCAGCGAGCGCTATTTCTAAGCAAAACATTGTAGGTTTCCGAGGCCAGGTACAGCTGAGTGCTTCCCGGACCCCTCGTCCCCTTAGTAACTAACATATATTACACATCGCACCCTTACCTGGCCTGTTTGTTTTGCCCCTTGGGCACGTTACTGAAAAAAAGATGGCAATAAAAAGAAACTTTTGGCTTTACTGATCAGTGAGTAATAAAAGTCAGTGGATGCCTCTTCAATTATAACTACTGTTGAGGCATCATACTTTATCTACACATGTGCTGTCTCCATAGTAACAGCGGTATCCATGTTGTGGCACAATGTCCTAGCACAGGGTAAACACACTGAGTAGTGCTGGATTCTGCCATTTTATTAGCAGTATAATTACACATTACATTGGGTTTAACTCAATATAGCTTACTTTCTTATATAAGCCCAAGGGTGTTGGCATTCTGTATATTTCAAGCCCCATATATGAAGGTCTTTAATCAGTTAATGCATAGCACATGTGCACCTCTGGCCAGATTTTGACTGCTACGTTATGTCCTGTTTTCTGGTCTCCTCCGGGACTCCTCCTCCACTTCCTGCCAATGAGGTATCCCACTGGCTCCATCAGAGACGCGTGGGTGGTGCGCGTGTCTGGTTGCCTTAACCCTTTCTGTCGGGGTTCAAACACTTTGGAGGAGCCCGTTTCCCATATGTGGCTATACGTCTGTTGTGGAATTGTTATTCCTGGGAAGCCTCCAGTTTGCATATTGAAAAATCGTATGCAGTTTTCCAAGTTCAGCAACAGAGTAATTTTAGTTTATGCAACAACTTAAGATACAATAAACATTTGTAAATGGTAATAATGCAAAATAAAAAGCCATACTTTATTCCCTGCTATTTTCCCATAGGAGCAAAAAGAAATAATACAAGTAATGGTATCTAAAGCCGTGTCCTCCTTGATACATTTATGGGTCGTATATATAGATTGTAGATTACTCACAATCTACTAGATTACTAGATCTAAATTGCAATCTAGATCACTCTGTGAATGCAGGGTATTCACACATAAGATGGAGTTAAATGCCATAAATATACAAAGAAAACACAGTTTGGGGAAAATACATCTTTTCAGGTAAGCATGAAACTTTATTTTAGTTTAGATGACTGTCTGGTAGCGAGAAGCTAGACTTTCTCTTGTATTTGTAGTTTTAAAACAAATAAATTAAAGATCTACTTGTAAGTATATACGAACATTATTACATTATAAATAATTTAGTTTATTCTCAGCGGCCAATTGAAATATCTTCAGTGCTAGATACATCTGTGTTCATACACGAGTAATAACTCTACTAAGTCCCAATTGAAGAAAGGGTTGCTGGGTACTAAAACTCTATAGGCGTATGAACTGACTGGAGAAAACAACCCTACCTGATAAAACTTAACATTTAATAAGATCAGAGTGAAATGCTAATCACATTAATAGACAAATAGTTCCTCCCTAATCCTCGTCGGATCAGGACGGTGATACAGAGGCAAAACTCAACGGCTTCCAGGAGTAAAGGAGCACATATACTATTACTGCACCCAAACGGGGTATTTCCGCATGAGGCAGGACAGCCCAGTCGACCCCAGGAATCCAACCTCTTTGTTAGAGGGTATGGCCTTGGACCCCGTTGTGTGGTCCAATGTCTGTTTCTTGTGAACATTGAGATGGTTTTCGTTCTTTTTTGGACGGAATGCACAAATATATTTTGGTTGGTTAGAAATTCTAACACAGAATTGACATCGTGATATCTGAAGAAACGCCACATAAATAACACCACCATCAGTACAATACAGATAGTTATATTAAATAATGAAGGTGTTATTTGTTTAAATAGTAAAAAGATGTGGTCATTTTAGCCCGAGAGTTGTGGTACGTTATGTACTTTTGTGACACGCTAACCTCTGTCATTCAGAATGAGTCTTTCAAATTCAGTCACTTTTTAACTTTAAGTTAAGCAACTGAAACAGCATGAAATTAAACAGATTAAACATCGCTTACTCATAGCTTTCCACTCGACGTGCATTTCTGTTGTAGTTTGTATTTTTTATGAAATGACCTTCCAACTGGGGTTTTTCAACAGGGGTTTCCCTGATTTAAAGTCCTAGAGAATGATTCAGAAGCAAACTGATATTTGATGCGCATGTTCTGAAGATTACTCAGAGCTGGAGGTGCGCAGTGTTTCTGGAGAGAAGCAGGAAACCAGAAGGAGGAATAAAATGACTCTTGGCTTTTCTAAACTTCATCTCCCGCGTGATATCTTTCAATATGTTTCTTTATACCAGAATCCTCAACATGGCTACAATAAATTCCCAGTATTTAGAACAGAAAGGTTATCTGAAGATTGAAATATATAAAATAAAGAGAAAAGACTTGATGATGTCACTCTAGTTGTACACAATGGCGGCTACATGGAGTCTTGTTGTGATGGATGATGATTTTAGAATGAAGTCTTACCTCCTCTAGTAAGCTGTGGCTGGTTGAGCATGATTACAGTTGTAATTGTACAGGTAATAATGTTGCACATGGACTTTTTACTTCCTCGTGTTAGTTGAAGGCCACATAAAGATGGAGGGTCATTGTCAGTAACTACTTTACTTAAGGGTAGTGTAGAGCTTCTGTAGAGTAATAAGACAACTTAGCAATGCCGCAACCATACTAACCAGGAGTGAGTGTGACTCACAGGAAGCCATTTGAGCAGCTGAATCATTTCGAGGCATGTTCTCGTGTCATTTGTTTTCTTAATTTTTATTATTAGGTTTTACTTCTGTTTTATTATTTTACTTACCCGACGATTCAGTATTTAAACAGGAAGTGTTTTTAAAATGATTGTTATTATTCACGTTCTGATTTATGCATTTCACACCACTGGCAGGCAGTTAGGAAAGTACTTATTGATACTTAAAAAAAAACACAATCCATCAAAGGAACTCTAAAAAAATTTTTAATTAATGTAAAAAGTCCCTTTTTGCGATGTAGAATGGCTCTGTGAACTGTGTCTAGTGTGCTACTGTGCCAAAAGTACACAATACTGTGTTTAATTTTGAACCCTGCTTGTAGAAACAAATACATTAGCCGTGAGTAAACATGTGGTCCTAATACCTGTGTGCGCATGTTCAGAGGTTGTGCTTGACTGATCTCATAGAGTAACAGCCCCAAAAGTGAACTCACGCTGTGCAGCTTGTGTTGCAGAAATAGTGAGACTGCCATGCCCTTCAACTTTTCAGTTGTCCAAACTGAGACATCTTTACAGAGGGAAGAGTTAGAGACGAGGCCAGTGGTGGGGCCATCTGCTTACCTGACCCGTCTGCAATGTATTGAAGCAGAATTCCAACATATGAAGACACAGAAAATCGACAAGTTTTTTTTCTATACAGTTGATAACATTATTCACTCATTTTGTTTCAAAATAACTTTTTTTCTCAGATATACTCTTTCTAAACCACCACAATACGTATATGGAACCAAATTACCCTCTGTGTTTGCCCAGGCTGATTTCCTAACGTCAAAGAGTAAAATAAGTCATGTCCTAATGTTTAGCTTAGTTATTTAAGCAGATCTGTCCCTTTTCCCAAAACCTACACGTTGCGTCTCTATATACTAAACCAACCTATATAGCTGTGTTTTTAGCTTTTAAATAAGCTTTTTTAATTCAGAATTTGTGTGTGCGTGTGTTTTCTTTACCTTGACCCCTCTCTCTGGGATAGCTGTCACTTATGGGAGGTGGGCATTAAGTTGCCTATTGGTGAAGAGTGATCTGATCACCATCAGCCCACTCCTGACTGCCTAACTGAAAGCAATTAACCTGGAAGCACCTTTGACTTCCAGGTCATTGCTGCTAAAGATTTTTTACTCTTTCAATGCTGGTGAAGACACAAACATTAACTCCTAGAATGATGTGATCGCTTTGGGGCTGGTTCAAGGCAGCCTCTGCCACTGAGCATGGCACTCAGGTTGGCAGCACCTTGATGTCTGGGGGGCTGCATTTGGCCTGTTGGTTGCATGTTGGACTCCCCTGGATTGTGTTAGTAGACTATTTTTCTTCAAGTAAACAGTGATCTGTGGCAAAACGTGTCACATCCTCTAGTATACATACACTCAGGTCAGCAGGGCTCGCCTTACCTTTTCCGTAAGTGCACTACCTGTTATGGCCTGTTTACCTATTATACAACACTGCAGACTAGGATGGTGATATACAAATCAATCAGCAAATAAAATAACTAGCATATCAGTTCATGTTATTTGTCTTTCTCCTTCCCATAATGACTGCCACCAGAATAAATTAACAAAATTCAGGTTATTGTGATGTGGATCCTGAGAACCAAGGTTAAGATGGCTGAACACGGTGTTAAACACATTTGTTGGGCTTCCCAATGTAATAAGGTTTATTTAAAAAGATTATGGTTTTTAAATTGTATGATAGTTATGATAGTAGTGCCCTATATGCCCTATATGCATTTGCTCATTTCTCCACCTTCTGCTATTTGGCGAGCAGAAGATCTGTTAGGCTGACGTAATAAACTTACCGCCAGCCAGCCCCGGCGGTCTGTCGGGTTCAGGAGCTCACGGAACCCCCTGTACGCATGTTCAGAAAGTTCATTTGATCGGAGCTCTTTTCAGCCCCCGATTTACTGCTTTGCAAACCCCTTTTTTAACATTATAAAGAATACGTATCAAAGTATTCTGCCTCGGACATTAAAGCTTTACAACAAAAGTACAGACTAAAGAGTTCTGCTGTAGCACAAGAGGAGTTAAGTGTGACTGCTCTGTTCTCAGAGAATATAATTATTAAGTGCATTGCCGCCTTTCTCTCTTTTCTAGATGGGTGAGAGCAATTGAAGGGACCAAAGTCTTATTTTTTTCCGTCTCTCTCCCTCCTTTCTGTCCGGGGTTTGATGTGGTCGTTTGCATACAGCTGCTGCATAGACAGTTACCTTTGAAAAGAACGTTTGGCTGATTTAATTTGATTAGGGAAAACCACCTCAATCATTTCTAGACTAAAAGCGTTTTCATTTTCACTTGGCAGAAGGAGCTGGGAATGTACTGTCTGCCGTCACATACATGTGGGGAGCTATAAGGGGACACATCTAACTGCTTAAAGACACAGTACCCCAGCGCTTTTTTACTTTTTTTTATCCATTCTACTCTTTCAAAAGCCTCGCCGCCCCTTTTGTGCAGTGAAAATAAAGACTTTTTTGATGTGCAGGATGCCAAATATTTATGTATTTCTGTATATCCGCTGCAACCAACTCTTTTTCAGGTTTCTAGCATCGAGTGAAAAGTTTCCACTTGTAGAACGCAGGAAACAAGGTTGACAGTTCCTGGAAGAAAGTTCCTCTGAGGTCTCGCAAGCTTATGTGAATCTAACCCTGTAAATACACTGGCCTTCTAAAATTATCACTAACAGCTGCAGATGAATTCCTAGAATGCAAACTTTGGATCTCGCTAACTGTTGGATCCTATCGTTTTTCTGTGCGCATGCGCACGGTATGGTTTTCTGTATTTTCGGTACCCTGCCATTTGTCGGATGGGTACAGGTTTATAAGCCTCTTGAATTCAGTTGACATTGTTAAAATGTACCATTCCATACCTAAACATATACAGAAGAGCAAAAGGTGCTTTTCTGTATATCATATTTATGTTTCTTCTGCAAATTAAACTATAAAAACACAGATCATGTTAGAAAAGTCACCCACAATGACAACAATGACAGCCCCCAGGTCTATAGATAAAGGGAGTTATGCTAATCTCCATTATGATATATAGCACTCCAACTTTTTATTGGACCTATTGTATCCTTAACTATATGTGTTATCTGATGAATACAAGCCAACCAAGGGCTTATTGAGTAGAACATATTCAGATAATGCAGGTTACAGAAGTGTGTTGATCAAGGAAATCTTTTTGTAAATTGATATTTTTGACTCAATATTGATGAGTTTGCCATGGCGAAGACATATAATCCCGGCGATAGAAATAGTCTCACACGTACCTGTTTTCTTGTGTTAGTTTAGTATTGGTTTCGTGATGCATCCACAGTTTGTTCCGTAGACATGAAAAGCTTGGATATAGCGGTGATATTTCAAAACCGTTATGTAAAATGTGACTTTCCACAGGAGCAGTAGGTACTTGTGGTTAAAACTATTTTCCCCAAAGTTCCTACTAATGAGCCAATCAAAGCTTCAAATTCAAATAGACCACCTTTCATTCTTACCTTTAACCAGCTTTACTAAATACACAGTTTATATATAATTATAGTTAACATAATCCAAAACGGTCGTGTGTCAAGTGATACAATTCTTGATTAAGGTTTTGAGGAAAATGGAACACTGTTCCTTCATGGAACATTTCATGCTAATGTAATAGGAAGTTTGTATTCAATCATAACATCGAAATGCTTGATGAAATTTTAAAATACTAGGCTTGTCCTACATTTTTGCTGGATTGCTATTTGTGTAATATTTTACTTAAATATTTATAACTTTTGTTTATATTGTTGGTTTTTTTGTTCAATTATAGCTGGAACTGTAGACCAGGAGATTCCAGGTTGATGACCACAGTGGCAAAGACAGTGAGATGTGGCTCAGATGTATGCCTACAGGCAACTACCCATGGAGATAGCCAATGATTAGCATTATATCTGTCCATAGTCTTCTTTAAAACAACATGGTGATGTGATCCTCTCTAGATCCAAGAATACAAGGCTTCTTAGATGATGAGCGGCTTGGCTGCCAGCTGTCAATAAGAATTGTAGATGGTAGCTGTTTCCGGGGCAAATGATTGATGTAATTGACATTTCCAAGGTGTTGGTGGTAGCATTTAAATCATACATCTAATATCTTGTTAACCTACTAATACTTTACTTGACCCGTTGGTTGAATAGAGTATGATACCTGGTCAGGTGGATCAAGGCAGTGATATGTTCATGGTGTGGTGTAATGTTCAAGTTGTAATGTATCTAGGCACCGCAGCCAGGGCAGCGTGTAGATGTCTACGCGATTCGCATAGACAACTTACGCTGCAGCCGGAAGGAGGTGTGGCTAGCAGCGGGGGTTGTCTGCGTCCATCGCGCAGACCTTCCCCGGCTGTCAGCGCCGGCGCGGGGAACTCTGATCTCTGACAGCCGGGGAATGTCTGCGCGATGCACGCAGACAACCCCCGCTGCTAGCCACACCTCCTTCCGGCTGCAGCGAAAGTTGTCTATGCGAATCACGTAGACATCTACACACTGCCCCGGCTGCATGACAGGGGAGTCAGAAGCACCGGTAAGTTTGAGGGGGGGTGTTAAATGGGGGGCATAATGCATTTCTGGAGGCAGAGTGTTCTATGAAATGCCTTTTAACCCCCTTAACACCACTCTGCCTCCAGCAATGCCTTTTTAACTCTCTATACGCCACTCTGCCTCCTGAAATGCCTTAAACCTCCCTATATGCCACTCTGCCCCATAATATGCCTTTAAACCAGAGCCAGAGTGACATATAGGGGTATAAGGCATTTCTGGAGGCAGAGTGGCACATAGTGGGTCAAAAGGCATATCATGGGGCACAGTGGCATATAGGGTTAAAAGGCATATCATGGGTCACAGCGGCATATAGGGCGTATAAGGCATTTCTGGGGCAGATGTGCATAACTGGGGAGGCAGTTTGGAAAATAGAACGAAATAAAACCAAAATATTTTTCTCAATGATAGCTTTTATTAAAAAAAATAGTTTACATGAATTAACATTTACTGGTAAAACTTTTTTCCTATAGGGTCATCTTATATTCAGGCTTTTTCTTTTTTTCCTAAATTAATATTCAGATTTGGGGGGTCGTCTTATAATCAGGGTCGTCTTATAATCGAGCAAATACGGTAATTGTGGATAAATTGTCAGAAAATCTGTCTGAAGAAGGGATCCTGAAAGGTTATGTACTTTACAGATTTTCTATGGTGGTCAGTCTTGACTATGGAGTCTATCTTCTCTTGTGCCAATACGGCGCTTTCCACTTCTTTGCCATTGTGCGTTTATAGCTTGTTTGGTTTTTTTGTAAGAAGACTAATATCTCCTGCAACTCAAATATTTGTATATATTTTTTTTACATTAAAACAAGAAGCATGCTCAACATATATTCAACACTGTATTCGCTTCTAAGTTATAGAATCCGTGACACTCTAGAATGCTACTGATCTATATCATACAATTTTTCTTTTCATGCCAGTTCCAATTTACAGTTTGTTTTTGACTGCTTTATATGTTGAGTCATCTTTTCCATTGGCATTCAGTGTTTTCGTACATTAAATGACTATATACAGCCTTCATTCGCAGTGTACTGTAAAGAAACAGTGTATTGAGTAATCCCTAATTAGTCTCATAGGTGGGGGGGGTGTTTGCTCATCTAGGGTACTGAATTTAAGCATTTTGAAAGATAAAATGTATACTTTTACATACCTCAGAAAATTATTAAAACAAGAACAAATTGACACTATTTGCGAGGCTACCAGGTTTTTTCCAGGCTTGTAGATCAATAGGTTTTCAGTAAATTATCATGTCTAGCACCCTTTAAAGGAACATGTGTTTTTTTTTTTCTTCTAGATGACTGCTCGTTTATGTTAAAACTAACATCATTTCACTGCCTATCCATAGCCTGCAGAGCTGCTTGCCTTTAGCCCTGATCCGGCTGAGGGTACGTTAGCTAATGTGCCGTTAGAACAGGCAAGCATCCAGTCTGACGTCTCTCCAAACCGCCCAACACGCTGACTTTTTACACACAAGCGTAATAAATGGATAAAAAAAACTCCCCCTATGCTTATACAAGGGGGACACCATGTAAAGACCAAGAGCATATTGAATGTCAGACCTGCCTGTCTGTAATGCACTTTGCAGTGACCAGGCTCTCCTGTTACGCCTCTTAC
Organism: Spea bombifrons; assembly: GCF_027358695.1. Taxonomy (NCBI): domain Eukaryota; kingdom Metazoa; phylum Chordata; class Amphibia; order Anura; family Pelobatidae; genus Spea; species Spea bombifrons. The sequence goes on along the minus strand of NC_071091.1, from coordinate 16,398,690 downwards.
ACATACCATCGAAGTCACATCCCCAGTCTACATACTGGGAGTCCATGTGGATAACCATGGCTGGATGAACAGGTCAGCGGCTGAGGGTGCTGGACAGAGCATCGCTCAGCGGTGTGCCTCTTTGGAATAGATTTCTTTGGAATCGTCCCTTGAGCCACAACCCTATCTTTTCATGACAGTTTTAAAGACAGGGGCAATTTCCGAATAGTGCTATTGAAACGCTGGCTAGTTAGTGCATGCCCACAGCTGCCAAGTCGGCCATATTTTTCGCTATTGCGCATTTTGACCACTAAATTTTATTTATGGAGTAAGTTGTGCCATTTGGATTAAGACTGGTTGTGCTTCCAAGTGCAATGTCTGAATAGCTAAATAATCAATCAAAGTGTAAACTCGCATTGCCCCCTGTTAAAAAAAAAAAGACCATCCTTTATGTACATACTCTTTTACAAGGAAATCATTTTTGTTGAAATATGTCCCTGCATGGGTAGTTTTGCCAGTGTGCTAAATACCTGGCAAGAAAGGTGTTTTGAAAATGTTTAAGTAAATGTAGGTCAGCACAAAGGAATCATACAGCGGGAAATATTTCCAGTGTTTATGTTCAGATGTTCAGAACTGTCTGGCACCTCTATTTGCATGTGTTGGGGTTACGGGCAGTCATGCTGCATTCCTTGTTGATTTATACGAATATATTTATTGCAGGTTACTTACCTACAGCCAAGTGACTGCAAACTATTGCCTTTCAGAGGTTTCTCTTTTTTTTTTGTAAGGCTGGTTAATCACGCAAAATCCTTGGTTTATTAGAGTGTTGTGTATGGATGGTCATGGTGACCCTCAGAAATAATTTACAGCTGGAGCTCGCGTCACTGAGTCGCTCTCTCGCCTTTGGGGAAGGCTTTGAACAGCTCCGAATGCGCCTCGTGGTTTCAGAAGAAGGAGACGGGGGGGGAACAAAGTTGGAGGATGAGCAGAGGTATTATATGTGAAATGAAAATGATGAAGTGCCCTGTCCCGATGAATAGCAAGGAACTGAAATCTCTAGAATTACTAGGGCCAAGCGCATTAACAGGGAAAAAAGAGGAGTTGGTGTAATTTAGGATTTAACATTTAAATGCAACATCAATACCAAATGCAGCATTCAGGACATTTCTATGCAAAGACATATTTTTTTGGAGAGGAAATCCATGATAAAGTACAAGCTTTTCAGACCTTGACTATGTTCTTCTTCTTCTTCCCACTCAGGTTATTTGACGTGTGCACAGTTTCACGGACAGACAGAGAGACAAAACTAACACTGGTTTTCGAACACGTCGATCAAGATTTGACCACTTATTTGGAAAAAGCACCCGATCCAGGGGTACCACATGAAATTATAAAGGTACATATAAAACATCAATAGATTTCTGTACCATGCTTTCTATATAATATTGCGGTTGCTCTGTGCTATATTGTTCAAGTGCCGCTAGTCAAGTGCTTATTAGTTGCACCCCTGGCAAGCAAAATGACATTCATTTTTTGACGCCCTTCTGCATAGCAACACTCACCCTGAGCCTCAGCAGAGTAATATTTTTAAGTTCCAATGATCTCACCTCGGTAGTCTCAATGTCGAAGTTTCACCGATTACTGTGGTCAGCTTCTGTAATGCAGTCTTGGGTCAAAGACTTTTGCCACTTTTGCCCCTTTTTGCTTCTACTTGGTCACGCTGTGAGTTGCCTCCAAGTAGCTTCTCTCGCACTTTAAAATTTAAAAAAATTTAAACCCTAAATGAATGGTGAATGGGCACCTCTTAATATTTCTATGTAAATGGCGGTTAGGCCCACAGGAGGGTTGTCCGGAGAGAGTCCCGGTTTGGTAGTTTGGTATCTGTTGAAGGGTTCTGTGCAGGGTGACCGCTATTCACTAGCTTTTGAGCCCCTGGCTTTGAGGGACCATGTGCAGAACCCTTACACGTTTTGGAAGGTGGCATGTTTTAGGATACACTGCACACAGAACTGCATAGTCCACATACAAGCAAGTGGCAGCACGAGACACAAGCAGAGGTCAGGGTCATGGACACAGCAGCAAAACACGTAACAAGCCGAGGTCACGGGCACAGCAGGTAAACAAGTAACAAGCCAATGCATATTTTGCTTCTCTGGTTGTTTAACAAATGCCCCATGCTGTCATCACAATGTGATTAGAACACTGATGAGAAGATTTAGATTGATGGTGATTATAAATTTACATAATGTGAAAACTTTATCTTTAGGATTTCACTTAGCATTGTGGAGTACCACGCAAATGCACTTCTCCTGTAGAAATAGCAATTAAGTTGCATGGTCATAGCACAGATTTCAAATCTTTAAACGAACAGTATAGTTTCTTTTTTTTTAATGCATGGACCCCTATGCATTTTACTGCCCGCAAATTGGAGCATACATTGTTTACTTATTGGCGTTAAGAAATGTGGCTTCTGTCTCATTTAACTCCTCCCCCGGCTGCCTCTACTGAAACAGGAAGTAGCATGTAAACATGCTCAGCGTGTCTCATCTCTTGTGCTTAGCACATAGTATTTAACAGCATACATCTGTTTCCTCTACCCCACTAATTGCCCAATTTTATGTTCTAAAGGCTGAAGCCCTTGTAGCATGTTTTATAACTGTTACTTGTCCAGGAAATAGAACTGCTGAGGGAGGGAAACGCTCATAACCCTACTGCAGCTGGGTTACAAATCATTATATAAATAATAACGTATCTGTTCAAATTAAGCTGAACTATGCTTTAAAAAATCTAGATAATGGTTTGCTAATTAATTTAAGTCCTCTTGCCTTTTAAGTTCAGATACTACGTATTTCTGGCATATTTTGTAGATACACTGTTATTTAAAAAAAAATAATTGAACATCTTTGATATAGACGGGATAAACATATATAAGTAGCCTCTAGATTGTAAGCTTGCAGGCAGCGCGCTCTTTATCTAATTTATCGTTTGCCTTAGTCTGGGAATTCTAGTTTTTTTTATACCCTTTGAATGTGTGTATTGCAAGAAGCGCTGCGTAAATTGTTGGCGCTATATAAGTAAAAGAAGTAGGAAAGATAGCATATATATTAGACAACTTTACTGTTGAGAAACAAGCTGTCTTAGTTTGTTTAATCATCTGGAGAAACAGATAAAAGTGTTTTTTATTTTTTTTTAACCTAGCTTCAACCACTAAGATTAAAAAATAGAACAGCTGCCTTGCTTTTTTTTTTTGTAGGTTTTAGCGTTTGGGGCACCAAACGGGAGGTAAAATTGGAATTATGATATTTGGATCTGCATTCTCAGACCAGACCTTGAAATTAATTAAATTGCGCAAACAGTTTTGACTTACAGTCTTCTCTAGAAATAAACACGTAACACTGCGTTAGCGATGAATACTCCATAGTACGCTCTTCACAACAAAGCATTTTAACCTCGCTGGTGCCACAGGAGTGCGCAGTACAAACACATTCCTTATTCCCCCGGAACACTGGTGTCTGTTAGCAAAAGCTTATAAGTTCATAACTCAGACCTGTGGGGTGATGAGAACGTTTCAAATAGTTCTGCACTTATATGGATATAAATTCTAATGTATAGATTTTTGCTTTTGTTATTTAGTGTAAACAACGTAATTCCAAAGGGAAAACATCACAAATATTCTCCAGCCATTCTTTTGTTGTTAAAATACAGTTTACTGGTGTGGACGGCCATCTAAAGAAGAATGCATCATTAAGTTCTCTGTGAGTACTTTAATATGCATTCCTCCAAAAGAGAAATAAAAAAGGAGCAGCTTTGTTCTTCCGATGTGTGGTTGCAAGAAAGTGCTCCCATGGAAGTCAATGAGAGCGCTTTCCTTCTACCTGCAGAAAGGTCTAAACAGATCCTCACCCGGAATCAGTGTTGGAGCTGAGGTAATTGTATCACGTGCAGGTGGATGTGTTTGTCCTTTTTTGTTGTAGGGATATATTAATATTAATTGCTTACTTATAGCTCTGTGTTGCCCATCAAGTAAACGGAAAAACCTGTATCACACCACCATTTGGAGGGAGCAGAGCCCCATTCCTTTAAGAACAGGCACTTTCTCCAAGCTCGACAGTGGGTAGGGGGGTTAGAAAAGAACCCTCCATTGTCAGAGCAGATTAGTAAGTCTTTCACAAGAAGACCATATTTACTAAACCCATATTTTGGCTGGGTGCTTCTTATTTCAATCATGTTGAAGTTCTTTGGTATTATGTGGCTGACAAATTTAGATCTGCTTAGAATCAATAATGATTATTGTGGTAATGCTTGGCTATTCCGAAATGTGAAACTCTTATTTCAAAGTGCCGCCATGACAAACCTACTTACGGGGCCTGATGATTCAGATCATGTGGTTGCCCTGATTGTACTTTGTAAAGCACCCATTGCTTTCATTTTGACCATTTACTCTTTGACAGCTGAGCCTTATCCCTCTTTTCAGGGTACAGTTACATATAGTCATATGATATCCTTAACAGCTAACGCCGCTAACCATTAGTTGCCATCCTGGGAAACTTTATGAAATGTTTTTATCTTAACTTGTAGACTCATCAGTTTGCATCTCTCATTACACCTGACTATAAAGGACTAATGGATAGCTGTGTACAAAGTGTGAAAACAAACCCTGGTTATTAGGAGCTTTTGCACTGACCTTCACATTCATCTCAGATCACTGGACCTTCAGAACATTCTGTTTTGGAACTCTAACAAAAGTCTATAAATTTCCACATTTATTAAAGAAATTATATATAAATGTGGAATGGAGTACAGCGCAGTGCATTATTTTGATCATGTGATTGGTTATTATTCTGCCGTCAAACAGTTCTGGATAAAATGTTGTTTGGAGCTTCAGTGTCTTGGTGGCAATTTATTAGAAGATACACCAAGAGCAGTTTTCCAGCGAGGAGAAAAACAAGGACCTCCCCCATGGCGATCGCCTTTTGCATGTGAAATGATCCGGAAACACATCATCTTGTCTTTTTTACTTTTGTGGTAGCAAATCCACAGTAAAAAGATGTCTTTTCTTTTGGACTCAAGAGGTCCAGTGAAGCATAATGAACAGAGACACAGTGTAGAAATATGCTTGACTCACAAACTTACAATGGGTCATTATCTAGAAAATGTTGGATAAATCCGTTAAAAATCTTTTAACCTTACCAAGAAAAAAAATAAGTATGCATCATGGTTTATTTTGTGGAAATATCAGAGAAAAATGAAAATCTATAAAAAAAAAACCAGTATATATTTATAGTTTGTATCTTTTAATGTGTTTACACTTTATGCCTCTATATATGTCTATATCTGCTCTCCATGGGACATGTAGATACATTTCACCCATTGCTCTTTGTCTGAATTAAAAAAAAAAAATAGTTCATAAGAAATCATTTTGTCCATTTAGTCGTCTCAAATAATGTTTTTTTCCTTAGATAACATCATTAATATTCTAATCTGCTCTTCGGTTTGGTCATGTTTCCTGATAGCATGACAGCCTCCAATACATTTTTTCAATGTCAGATTTCCGGAATTGGGATTTCAGCCAAATCTGGGCATTGAAGTATCTCTCGGTGCCCTCAGACTACCCCGGTAAACAATGTTTTGCATTGTTTGGAAATTGTAAAGATTTAATTTTGGGCAACAAATGGGATGTTCTGGGTTCAAGTGAAAGCTGTGAAAATTGGACATGGAAATTACTTTTCTTGCTTGTTATAGAGCAAATTACCCTAATTGTTTTTTTTTATTCCTTTATTATTTGTAAGTCTTCATGTCCCTGCTACAGAAAAATGGGACATTAAAACAGCTTTTGCTGACCACGTTTCAGAAGAATGTATCACACACCTACATATGACAGTGTTTGCTTTACATGTATTGTAAGAGATATTCTCAACCTCTGGTATATACAATAGGATAGACCAGCAAATAATTGGGTTTTAGTTGGTCTTTTCAAGATTTTATGCAAGTGTATGACAAAATACACAGTTGTGAGGACAGTGCCAGTGTACATATAATTTTTAGGACATGACAAGCAAATCAATGATTATTTTTGGTATATTTGCTGTGAGGCAGCAACTTTCCATCTTAAAAAGGTATTCCATCCATCATATGCATTTTAATCCTACTACTTATGCTGCACATACCTCACCCAAAAGAGCTTATGTACCAGCTATGTACCATGTACCTAGTGGCGCTTTGGGGTCCCCTTTCCACAACTTGGGGGGGATTGGGCTTCCCTGTAGTATAGGAGTGGCTCCTGAGCTCATGGCAGCCACGTTTCCCCTCCTGCGTGACATGTCAGCTAAAGAGGGAAGCCACATATTTACTTTCAAACAGGTTGGCTTCCTCAAATTGGTTTATACCAATCAGCAGCTTTTCTGAAAATAAAAATGAAAGGCTTTAAGGCAGTGATCAGCCTATGGAGAGGGCAGCCCAATATGGCTGCTTGGTACCATGGCAACAGATGATACTTGGAGGAGATGCTGGAATTCTGGAAAATGTACAAAAGCCTAATAAAACCATTTCATATTACAAGTGAGACAATTGGAATATTAATATTTATGTAGGCGTCCTGGAGTGTGTTAGAAGTGGGATATATGGTCATGAAATTCAGAGTGCCCCCTGGACTGGTGCTTCGGTGAAGCTGCAGATCTCCAATGATTAAAGAAGTCCATACAAAAGCAAACAGAGCTTAGAATGCCGAGTCCGGCAGGGAGACTTGTGCATAGTCCTTGTAGAGAGTGAGTGGAATTAGTGGTCACTTGCTGTATGAAAAGCTAGCACATGCAACACTTGAAACCATGGAGTTCTACTTATAGTTCTAATGGAGTGATGCATAAATAACACACCATGGGAAGCCAGCGGGGCCTTCACTGTGTTCATAAAAGCAGGCAAAGACTGGGTCGAGTAAGGTCATTTTTTTGTAGACACACGGTATAAAATGGACTACGTAGGTTTGCGTGTGCCTTGGAGCTCGCCGAAATGGACCCTTACGGGGATATAGGAAGCTGATGTTACACAAAGGCTGGCTGACCACGCTGGGTGTTGTAGTCTGACGCCCCACCATTGTGTGTTTTTTGTTTAGTGTGTCAGATTTACACACTCTCGACTCCTGCTTTGGCCATTTTCCCATAATTCTTCAGTGATGGCGATTCCATTCATCACATTAAGGCTCCTCAAATTAGGGACCCTTTGTGGTCTCCGTCATACTTATAATTACTTTTTACAGCATGTTAATTTATGAAAAGGGCCTGGATGTAATAGGGGGTGTTTTTTAACGACTTTACTTTGGAGCAGTTGCTAAACCTTTTCATCTGTGACTGCAAGGCTTTGTTTTATCTTTCTAATCAGCAAGCAGCTGGCTTGTCATTGAATAACATTGCGGGCCGATAGCCATGTGTTATGTGAGGTCTTGGCTGGGTGGCCAAGCAGGCAGCCTGCAGCCAGTGTCAGAGTTATTCGAGGCTATTGGCACAGACGTGTCCCCATTTATTTCTGCCTGTCACATGCTGTCACGCAGCTTAAACCAGAGAGGAAATGACCGTTAAAAGAAAAAATACATATATATTTCTTCCAGAGATTATCTCTGAGGTTAAACAAGTGGAGGCAGTTAGCTGCTATCCGAGGGCAGCTGCAGGAAAGCAGAAACCCAGAAATAAGCTTCACCCTGAATCCCTTTCCTGCTGGCGCACAGCTCTGGTTATCAACATCTGTCACATTACAGCCCCCCCGAGTACCAGCTTCCTTAAGACTTCACTGGAAGAACGGGGCTTCATATCTTCTTACTTGGGTGTCTGCGTTTATTTTGTTCATTTTTCACATTTATCTAGCATTATAAGGTGTCCCACAAACAGATTTGCATCATAATGCCTGGAAAAAGTATCTCACTAAGGAATATTCATACAAGACACAGATATCTAAATGTATCTAAATGTAAATGTACGTATATATATATTTATATATATATATATATTTATATATATATGTGCACACTACCGTTCAAATGTTTGGGGTCGCTTTGCTGTTTTCATGGAAAACAAGGACATTTCTAGCTGCGACATAACTGCAAAAGGGTTTTCTAATGATCACTAAGCCTTTTAAACTTAAACTTGGATCAGCGAACACAATGTGCCATTGGAACACAGGAGTGATGGGAGTGATAAATGGCCTCTGTACGCCTATTATTCCATTCAAAATCAGCCGTTACCAGCTACAAGAGTCATTTACAACATTAACACCGTCTACACTGTGTCTACACTGTGTAGATCCATTTGATAATATTTAAATCAACAAAATTTGCTTTTCTTTCAAAAACAAGGGCAATTCTAAGTGACCCCAAATGTTTGAATGGTAGTGTATGTATACAATATATAGATGCAGATTTTAATTATTTTGGAATATCTGACATCTGAACAACACAAATGTGGTGTTTCTTTTTCTCCAGATGTAATATGGGTTTGTTTTGTGCATTATAGGACATGATGTATCAGCTTCTCCAGGGACTGGATTTCCTTCATTCACACAGAGTTGTGCATCGAGACCTAAAGCCTCAAAATATTCTAGTAACGAGTAACGGGCAGATAAAACTAGCAGACTTTGGCCTGGCCCGAATCTACAGCTTTCAAATGGCACTTACATCAGTGGTATGTATATTGTACTTCCTTTTGTTACCTTTGTCCAGCTGGGGGCCAATAAGGTATATACTGTATACATTTATGTGCGCCATATTGTCCCAGTTATAAGCTGCACATTTTACCCACAATATACCTCCTGAAATTGACAGTATGTACTATAATTCCACTGAACCTCTACACAAACTGACACTTAACACAAAATCCAATCAAGTTACAGATATAAAATGTTTCAATATCGCAAAAAAACAAAACTTAAAAAGTCAGAATTTGTCTGCCTGAACATTTTTCTTATGTCTCAAATTTTCTCGGAATGGCAACATTGTCCCAGAACAGTGAACTCAGAATCATACAATATACAATTAATACAAGCAAAGAAATGTTCATTAAAAATAACATATAGGATGTATACGCACAGACACATACTGTATTGTCTTATTTATTATAGGCTACTCCTGATTATAAGTTGCATTATTGATGTAAGGTCAGCCTTGGCCCTGTAATCGGTGCAATAAGGTCCTCCTCTACCTCTTTACTTATGGGGAGACTTTATGGAATGCTTCTCATTGTGGTCCGGAGACTCTGTCCCTGACATGTTTGGTGTGGATGATCGCTGCTCTGACGTCAGCAGCAAAGCATTGAGACGCCATGGAATCGCTGGGACGCGCTCCCCTCCTATCATTAAAGCATAAGCCCCAATTTTATTCTAAAACAATACATGCCCTGTGAGTAGTGCCTACCTTGACGTAAGAGACCTGTCTCTGCTAAGAGATCCCTTATTATCCTAAGCTAAACAGCATTGTCATGTACCCACTGCGGGAGCCAACATCACGTGGCAAAGTGCAGGAGTGGCCGCCACTCCTACGTAACATCATGGCAAGTGACGCTGCTTAGCCTCCTAGTGGCACATTAAATGGCTCTGTATAGAGCCAGCTGCTGAACATATGAATTGAAAGTAAAGTAAAAATCTGGGTGCAAGCAAAGCCATGGCGACCTGGGGTTTGTCGAGCACTGATCTACTGCTAACTGCAAGCAGTTCTTAAAGGGAAGCTGTCACATTTTTAGCATTTTAGTTTGTTCTTTTTGTTTGTCATTCAGCTTGTTGTTGTGCAAGGAACGACAAAACTTGACTGGCTTACATCAGTTTCTGTCCCCTCTTGAACCCCTCCAGCATATGGCTATCCTGAATCTAAGACAAGACCAAGGAATGATTAAAGTTTTAGTTTTCACAGCAGAGATTATGGGCTAAATAGTTCTTAGTTGATGTCACATTCTTAGATTCTATATACAACTGTCTGAAAATGTTATATTAAAAAAATAATTATAAGAGAAGACAAAAGGGGTTGACCTAAAATGACCTTTCTTCCCTATCAGTACCATGGACAGGGAATATTGCTGTGGCCCATACATAAGAAAAGATGCTATAATAACAGCAAAACCACAATAAAATATCCATAACATATGATTGATATGCAATGTATCATATGACTCACAGTTACCTGTACGGAACACTGCCGCTTAAATAATCATCTAGGACATGGATTCCGAACCAGTTCATAGCTTTATCAAACAATCTGCACCTAATATCAATCGGTTTTCTCGGATATCCTTCATTTCAACGTTGGGGCGGATTTACTATTCAGTGAGTTGTGATGAGATGGAAATCTTCCCACATTAACCACACAATATTTAAGACCCACTCAAGTCTTGTTACTGAAAAACCTTGCTTAGTTAAAGCAGATGCATTATTTTTTGTCGTCTTGCCTATAAAACCCCTTTTATCTCCCATAATTAAATAGGTACTTAATTATTAACTGGCCCTGTTGAAAGTTCCCATTGGGGTTCCACATGCGACCATTTCACAAACTCTTCTAGGAACAGACATGTCAAACTTAATTAAAGACCTACCCAATATACAAGCAAGCCACATATATCTGCCAGTCTAGCTCAGCCATGAGCAAAAAGGGTGACCGAGATATTTGTAATAAAGTATCACCATTAATGGTTCTCCACTAGGAGAAAAAACGATGTAGAACGAGAGCAAATCACTAACCTGATACCCACTATTGCAGTAGGCCAGGGGTAGATCACCTCGGCACAGCCATTAGATACCCCAATTATTATTATTATAATACTTTTCAAAAAAAAGATGACAATAAAATAAATCAGTGGTTTTGTGATATACGAAAATAAAGTCCTCATCAACCCAGAAGCGTATTTGCCACCTCCTATGCATGGCAACTTTACTACTTTCATCCTTTTAACTGTTTTGGCCAAAAGGAAGAAAGGAGGCAACGACATATTAGAATCAAATAATATTTTACTTCTTTATCTTCTCTTACCTGTCTCTGTCTCGATATATATACAAAGAATATTTTACGGATTTGTTTTTACGATTTTGCCGTGGTCTAATACGATAAAAACAAGAAAAAAATGGTTTCAACCGTAATATGTCTTATTTCTGCATCCAGGGGAAATACCAATTTCTGTATCTGTCCATGTTATATGTAGCTTTGTGGACAGGTAAATGAAAGGGCATACGAAATGAAGACTTTATTGTTTAGTTCTATGAGTTATTTGTAGTATCGCTTTTTACTAAAGAGCAAATGAAGTACGCTTATGGAAATGTTCGGTGAGACTATATAACACAAGGGTGTCTGTGTGTACACAGTGCATACACAATGAATACTGAATCCAGGTTACTATATATATATATATCGATATAGACATTATATCTCGCATTGCATATGTGTATTTCAGTACAAATAAAGATATACTTATTTATGAACGAGTGCTAGAACATTCCCTTTGCTGCAGTGGCAGACATCGGCTAGCCGTGAGTTCACCTTTTAATCGATTCCTGACCGTTCTGTATGTGACATATAGCTGAAAATACCAGCGGATTTAAATAGAGAGAGTTCTGTACACGGTATCAGTTCTTGTGGGAAAGTATGCTCCAGTGACTTTATTGGCACCAGCGCTGGAATGTGGCATTTAAAAGCACCTTTTTACAGTGGGAAAGAATTTGGTGAAGAATAAACATTCTGACATTGCTAAACGGACCACGTTTATCATACAGCGCAGTAACAGAAAACTTGTTCTTGCCAGTTAGTAACTGGAGAGATCTAAATGCAACAAACTTTCGGAATAAATACTTTTTTTTTTCTTTTTGTATGCCTGTAAAAATAAAATTGTTGTTAAGTTTTAATGAGTTGCAAAAGTACAAAGTTGCCGCGCATCCCTTCAAAGCGAAACGGTGTGTGCGTTTTAAATCAGCCATGGTCATAGCAGGCTTTTAACAAGACTTGAATGAAGGTAGTGTTATATCGGATGTGAAATATGTCGTGCTTTTCAGAGTTAATTGTCTAGGCAAAAGATAAACATTATAAAGAACATTAAAGTTAAAAATAGTGAATAGGGGAGTGGAATCGAAAGAAAAAACAAGGTGTCATTTTTTAAGCCCAGAAGAAGTACATGAAAAGTAAAGTCACCAGGGTTAGTGTGTGTCTGTGTGTAAGAGCTACCCATGCATCGTTCTGCTTGAAGCAGCCAATCAGTGGCAGGAAATTGGTCCTGTTGAAATCGATGAGGGTTTTTTTCTGTACATGCGCATGGGGGCTCACAGACCCCACCTAGAGCTGGCTGGTGGTAAGTATATGAGGAGCCAAACACATCTCCTGCATGGCAAATAGCTGGTGGGGGAGGGGTGGGGTAAGTGCATATGGGGATATTCTACAGAATTGTATTATTATTATTTATTGTTTTATATAGCGCCATAATATTCTGTAGCGCTGTACAATGGGAATACTACAGAAATGTAAAGGGACGTCAGCGATCCTATGCCTTAAAGTGCATTTTCCATATGGGATTGGATTGAGGATGACAAAAGAGACAGCTGCTGCTTAAATGTAAAATATGTCACTGTCCCCGGGAAAGGCATCCAGTCTTCCCTTATCACATCAATTCGGTTTTCATTTCCGGTGCGGGGAAGGTGAGGCATATTTCAAGGCTGATTTATCTATAGGTATGCATGCTCACCGGATTTACTAATTCCATGCATGCAGAGTGGCAAGTTATGCGAGTACTGTAGGAATAGCATGAATTGTTTCTCATCATAACAGAAATTCTGTCCATACCTAAAATGCAAATACCTTTTTGCAGTCTGTCCTTTCACAGGTTAATATAACATTGCAGCACATGACTGTAAAAGTGATTCATGAAATGTAAATAAAAGAATCAATGTAAAGCTTAACCGATAAGGTGATGCGATACCTTGCGGAAGTTAACTATTGGCAAACTACGCTTGAGGGTAGAAGTAATCATGGCTGTCTCTTGATCTATACCAATATGTCATTCCACTAAAATGTTTTGCAAACTTCGGAAAACATTAAAGTAGACTAAAGCAATTACTAAATACATTTTATTTACAAAAGGTAAGTTTGACAAGTAGGACGTTTAAGATTTTGCAGGCCATTTAAATTCTGATATTTAACAAATCTTTTCTTTAATATGGCTTCCATTAAATTTCCTGGTGCTTATATCAGACTTACTGGTCTGTAGTAACCAGATTCTGCCTCTACGTTTCTGAATTTCCAGTCGTCTGGAACCAGTTCTATCAATATAGACTAATCAAATTGTCCTATTAACAGGTTTGCAGACACAATGCTAAGCCCTTTTAAAACTGTAGAAGTCCCGTTAACTTCATGTCCCATTGACCCATCTATTTCACCTGAGATATTTAAAGTGAAGCGCCCTCCTCTGTAGTAAAATATATGTCTTGCATATTACGTGTTCCTATTCCTTTTATTCAGCCATCAGAATCCATATACTGCAGAACCAAGCCCTGTTAATGTCATTATGGCGTGAAAGGCTTTAGTAAGTACGTTCCCAGCCCTTTTGAAACACGTTGGAAGCTCATCTACCACTGAAATGTCTACTTGTGGGCTACAATATTCTTTTATCTTAAAAAAAATCTGTGTATTATATCTACGACTCAGGCGTATTAAAGAATATTTTCTGTACTGCCTTGTGGGCATTGGACTGTAAAATCATTACACAATTTTGTTTATTATCACAGTTCGTAACCAGTGGGTTGGCATGTATGACCTAGACTGCTAAGTTATTTGACAGGAGCGGCAGTCACAGTGGCTACTGTCCCATAAACCACAGTCTTCATAGATGTGGAAAAAAGAGTGGTAACGTTTGGAGAGTGGCCAGGGTCTGAGGCCTTCTTCTACGTGGTGTTAAGACAGTTGCAGACAGCCATTCCTCCGAGGCCTACACTTCACACGCACAGACAACCCCAGTTTACATTGCCTACATAAGGACATCACAGTCTGATGGCATGTGTGGTTTGGCCTTTTAAATCTCATCCATAATTAAAACCAGAACTGTCACAATTTTGCCGTGTTTGTTGTTTATGTATGATGACAACAAACCACAGCAGCCGGATTCTATACAATGAACACAGTATACATACAATACCACATGCTGCCCCTACTCCAGAGAGCCAGGCAACCAGGAAACAAGACACTTAATGCGGTAAAGGGTGAAAATGACATTCTCCTAGGGGAGATCTACTTACACAAATGGAGTCCCATGGTAATTGTTCTGCCTAATGCCCCTAATTCACTTAAAACTCCATTTATGTGACACTGAGTTCTACAGCAGAAGACGCTAATGTCCTACCATAATAAAAGGAACAGATAATATAACTAGGTTTAAAAAAGGCTTCTAGGGGAGACAGATTTTCTAAAATACAATACAATTTAGGGTTTATCTCTAACTAATTTTAGGGTATAATTGAGTTAAATAGGGAAATGTCACATTCACAGCTCTCACCTTAAAAAAAATATTTATAAAAACTATGTATATATGTACTATACATTATATGACCAGAAGTATGTGGAGCCCTGACACACCCTAAATGAGTCTGTTGGAAGTCCAGAACCAGGGGTATTAATACGAAGTTGGTCCTGTCTTTATGGGGATCAGAGCCTCCATCTTTCTGTGAAGGTTTTAGAGAGTGTCTGTGGGAATTTGTGCCCATTCACCCAAACAAACTTTTGTGAGGTCAGGCACTGATATTGGTGTGAAGGCCCTACTCACAATCTGTATTCCAGTTCATCCTAAAGGTGTTCAGTTGGATAATGAACAGCGCTCAGCACAGGCAATTGGGGTTCCTCCACACCAAACTGGTCAAGCCATGTCTGTACGGACCTGACCTTGCTTCTTACATTGGGACACAGTCAAGAAAAATAGTTGTGCAAAAAGATGGCGGAGCTGCAGGACACTTATTGGCATTACAGTTTTACATCAGCAACTTCAAAAGGACCTTTCGTCATGTCAGCCAACGGTGTCAGCTCACTTGCACAAATGAAATCCCTGTTGTAATTTGTAGAATCTAGTATGAAAAATTCAATCTTAATAAGTCCTTCTATGAGAAACATATAGGAAATCTCTCTTATATCCATACATTTTACCCAGAAACAGCTATGCATAGAACCAAGAGGTTTCGATTTACTATCCATAGCAAGGCTATCTTTTGTAATCTGTTGCTGTTGAATGGGACATTGTATAAATTTCTAGGTTAAATTCCTCAAGCTTTTTGACTTTCCCACATTTGACCTGGCTTGGCCTGCTCCTGGCACTGCACTTTAAAGCTGTCCTGATCAAGAAGCTCTCTGACATTCTCACTTTGAAAACTAGCCCAGAATATATAAATAAAACCAACCCAGGGATACATATTTGTGCATGATACAGGGATGCATTTTTAACTCTGATAACTCTTATATTTGAGGGTAGCATCTTAAGCCGAACTATTGATTTAGTGGGAAATCCATCTTACAATTCGTCCTATAATGGTTAAATTGTAGAATTATTATTTAATCATGTAACGTCTATCTTCATTCATTTTTAGGGGACCCTAAAAGGGATAGTCTAATGTCCCATACAGTCTTTGTCCAAGTAGAACAGCACCTTTAAACCTGAAGCATATGATACCTAGGTGTTTCTGATGTTTTGTGTATTTCATGATATATACAATACAGAGGAGGGCAGGGGGGGCGAATGTTCACAAAGGGCTGGACCTGACTGGTCCATATCAGACCGGCACAAGGAGGCAGGTACGCAATGGGGTCACGTAATGCAAGGTTACTTAACTCCAGGGTGAAAGCAAGGCTTTCTTGAATGCATAGAAGAATGTATCTATAAGTGTGGGTGTTAACATAAGTGTAACTGTTTGTGTGTGTGAACATGAATGTGTGTTTGTGTGTGAGCATTGATGTGTATGTGTAAGTGTTTGTTAGCATGGATGTGTAAGTGGTGTGAGAGGGAGTGTGTTAGTGTGTATGAGTAAGTGTAAGCATGTGTGCGTGTGTTAGAGTGAGTGTGTAAGTGTGTGTGCTATTGCATATATGGAGGGGCATATGGGACCACTTGGCTTTAGCTGATCCTTTCCTCCCTCCCCAGAAAGTGCCGGCCCCACTGGGGTAACTACAGTGGTAGTTTGGAAGGGCCCATGAGCATGCATGTGTACTTGTGTGTTTGATCATGGATGTGTTCTTGTGTGTGTGAGCATGGATAGGGGAATTAAATACATTTCATCATAGTGACAGTTTTACTGCCAAACCTCTGCATGACAGGTCCTTTTTTATAATTACATCTCTATATATATGTCTGGGCTACCAGAAATGTGTTGCAATCCATCGAAGCTGACTATCTTCTTCAAAAATACATGTGATCCATTCACAAATCTATTTCTAGAATCCACTTCCAGACATCTGACGGACAGTGTATTTCAGTAAAGGGAACCGGTCATGTGGCTTTGGTTTAGGTCTGTGATTATCAAGCATACTCAGCTCATTGCAGTGCGGAAGATTAATAATAAGTATAGAACAGTATATTTCTCATTTATATTAAGTGAAAAAGGCATAGATAGCGGTAGCATACATTAAAATTTACGTTTTACCATGGAAATAACACAATTTTCATAAATCTAAAATTCTAAAGTTCGACACATCCCAAGTGACCATAAACGTTATTAGCATTTCTTCAGGCATCTTAACTCTAATAACACACTCACTGGCTTGTCTGAAACCAATCCTGCTCTGAATTAAAAACTTTAAGGGGATACTCCAGCCATCAAGTGCACCTGACTTGCATATGATAACTGAGTGGTCCCTTTAAGTGATCATTTTCCCCCCTGCAAGCAAATGGAGGGATTCTGCAGAATGTCCCCTACATGTTTGCCTCTTTTCACATGCAAGAGACACATCTTCAGCTGTCACTACACTGACTCATAAGAGTCCCAGGGGTCTAAAGATCAGTGTCACGGTCCACAGAGGGGAGTGATATGCTGCAGGTTAATGTATTGCCTCTCCAATCCATAATACATGTTTAAAAGACCAAACACAGCTATAATAGACGCCCTGCACATGCACAGAGAGGCAAAAACTCAATATACCCGTGACAAGTTAACCCTTTAAAACCCAGCACACGGACGATAGTATAAACCAGTAATAATGTTACTGTTACACCAAGTTTATGCCACCTGGGCACTTTTCATTGTTGTATTTCATTGTACTCTCTTCTTGGTGAACGTGAGGTTGTGTTGTGTGCTGTTGTGTGCGTGGATGACGCACTAGGTTGTGTGTAGCTCAGAAGTACAGGGATTTTGATGACATTGCAGGGAAAGGAATGACAGCAATGATGGTGGTTTAGGCAAAACATAAAACAATTACCCAGAAGTTCTTCTTTTATCAACTGAAAAATACATATTAAATGTTTAATATTGGATTAACGGTGAGTGTCAGTTTTATCTTAGGGAAGTAGAGACCTGTGTCAAATCTAGCATAACTCCTTTCACCTCACCCTCACAAAGCCTGCCAAGATCAATCATTTTCTGTCACAGGGAGAATTGACAGCGGCCTACAGTGCTCCCTGGCATTTAAAAGGTTAAGAGCTCTCCTGTCATATAATGTTGGCCGGGTTCCTGCCTTTCTCCTTCTCTTCCTTTCCCAGTGTTAAGCACCGAAGCAACTGATTATCCATGGAAGAGTGCGGAGACTTGTAGGCCTGCGCGCACCTCATCCAGATAAGCGACTTCATTACACCAACAAAATAAACACAATATTTTTGCATAATACTTTTCTTTAGGTATTTCCTAGTTCAGCTGCCAGAAAACATATCATTTCCCTTTTTTTCTTGCATTAATTGTTGACCAAAACTGGCTGCAAGCCAAAAAATAAAGTGACAGATAAGGAAAAAAAATGGCATCTGGACATTAACGCTTTAAGAGTTCTGGCAAGAAAAAAGAAAGCAAAAAAAAAATTACGGCATATATCTGGAATTTTCCAACTAATGATGTACGGATGTGGTAGTGCTGGGGAAGTAGAGCCAAACTGAGCTTGCTTTGTTCAGTAAAAGAGGCCCCTGTAACATTCCATTTAGCTGCGCATATTTTGGCTTTACTCAAGCACTTTTAACGATATACTGTGCATAAAACAGCCCTGTTGTCACTTTATGTATAGGATTTCATGGAAACAATTGTTTTGCGCTATTTTACAATATCAAGAGTTTATGGCTTAACAACATGGCACACATAGCTACAAAAACCAAATGACACAATTGCACGTGGACGTAAGTGATATAACTGTTGAATTAATGGGGTATCTAATAAAAATAACGTTAATTTTATAACTACTAGTCTAAACCCCCAGGTTTTAGGGCAGTTGTATTCTAGAATGACACGTTGGTCTTAGCGCGGTTTGGTTATTTGGAGCGTTTGGCTGTAGGTTGTCCTGTTGCGTACCTGACGTGTCATAGTTTGCAGATGCCTGCAGATACAACACAAGTATTTTAGAAATGTTAGCAGGATACGTTTTCGTTTTTGAGGAAAAAAAATAAACAAAAAATGTGTTACAAGGATGCAGTAGTACTAGAGTGCCTTCAGAAATCGTCAACCACAGGAGCAGCCATTTTTGCTTCCTGCTCGCATAATTGTTCCTCTCCATTATGTTATACCTCCCCATAGTTAAATCGCACATTGCTTCAGTGTGGACCAGAGGACATGAAATTAATCAGTATGCTGGTTCTGCCAGCTTAGTATTACCTAGCTGTGACGACGAGGGAGGCCTCCAGTCTGCACCGCGTGGCAGGACCTTCCGCTGCGCCAAAGGAAAGACCCTCCGCTGATTCCATGCGGCCAACTCCTCTGCTGCACCGACGAGGGAGACCTTCAGACAGTGTCCCACAACGACTGGCGGATCCTCCTCCGGCTTCCTCCAACTCCATTCCAAAAAAATTCCACATTTTCTCCTTCATTTTCCTGTATAAAACAATTGAGAACCGTGCGTACACCTAGCCCTCTAATGGTCTTACCTATGTTTGCCAAGTGCATCCTGTCTTAGTTTGTTCTATTGCTCCTGTGTTTGACCCGGCTTGACCCTGATTAACCTGAACTGTCTTCCTGACCTCAGCTGGTTACTCAATTGCTCTGAACTCCTGCTCCCTAACCCCGGCTTGTTGTACGGCTTTCCTGGATATCTTCTTCCTGCTTAAGACCGGTTTAGATCTACCTGTGTGCACCCTTAAGAGTTAGTCCCTGATCTTGGAAGATCATCGAAAAGTCCCATTGCCGCTTGGACCCAAAATGTTTAACCCGAGGGGGGAACCGGTTGGAAGGCAAAGAACTCTTCGAGCTTTCGTCCTACCCTGCGCTGCGCTGTGCGTGACACTTAGGTAGTTTTCATAAATTATTTTTAGTAATGTTAAACGCTGTGGCAGTTTGAACTTGTAAGGCAAAACATAAATTTTGACCTTCATGAATCTTTGGGTTCACTGGATATACCCAGACATTAACAATAAAACACAATCTGGTATTCCGGTGACCTTGGCTTTTGCTGTTTGTCAGAAGCTTTAGGTGGGAAGTGTTTGTAACTGAAGATACTTTATATTATGTCATGTAAATGTCTGGGGAAGCCCACAGGCAGTAACAGTAAATTGCAGAAATTCATATTGAAATGCGTAGGAGTCCTGGATCTGGGTAATTCCCTTTAGCACTGATAGTGCAGATAAATAGAAGTATATATATATACGCTGCTGAAATACTATGCACATACAACAAAGGAAGAAATTAGCGCATACTCAACACATACTATTGAAAAGCACCTATCCGTCCAGCCACACTATATGGCCATATACTGCGTAGCCCGCCACTATGTCAGAGTACTCCAATGTTAGTGAGTCCTTGGTCTACTGAGCCTCTCCTGCTATTTAAAGCCCTCCTTGGACACCATTAATGAGGCACCTGTGTCGTAGGTGCGGTGCACACTTAGATGTGGTCTCTGGGGCAGTGAGCCTTGTAGTTATGCCACCGAAGCTAGACTTCTACTTCGGTTTCCACCATGGTGTGAAAACTGGACTCAGTTGTCCTGGTAAGAGTCCGTAGGATCCATGCTCACGAGGACCAAATAGTGAACAACAGGAAGAATGTGAGTTGGCTCAACTCTGGCTATTACTCCTAACAAGCCAGGCTGAGCCAGGCGCTGAGTTCAAGCTTACGTATGATCGGTCAACTAATACCACTTTATTTACATGCTTTACAATATTAATTCACACCTCCGCTGTGTGAAAAATGCATATTTGGATGGAACAAGAGAAAATATGTTGGTGGGCATACCACTGGGGCAGTGCTCTGCTTTACTCTTGCCAAAATGCTGCCAAAATCAATAATTTCTAACATAAAAAGTGTGGGTTAATAAATAAATCCCTTTTACTGTACTTTTAGGCAACTGATGCTTTTTTTTCAACTATAAAGCAACTGTTTTTCTTTCCTACGCAGGTAACGTGTCAGACGATGACTAATATGGCACCGTGTTCACCAAACATTGCCATTAGAGAATGCACAGTATGTTACTTAAAATTCCTGGTATATTGGAGGGGGGAAAGATGTGTCCCCAGGTGTCCTTATACCCTTGGATCTGGGCCTACGCTAGCAAGGTCTGCCAAGGAGACAGCACCCTTCTGAAACTGTAAAGAGCAAGCTGTCGGTTTCAGTTATTGCTTCAAAGGACGTCTCTAACTTTAGAATGTTAGTAGACGGTTAACGTGTACCCTGATCATTGTCAGTGTTTAACTTCTGTCTCCTCTGCTGCTAGACACACAGCTTCTTTAACATTTTTATTTAGTTTATTGTTGGTATTTTTAGCCACTAATTGTAACCGTGAATGTATTTGAAATTATATTTGTTTTATTTACCACCGTACGGCTACCACAACACAGAAGCTTGTAGGTGGTCCGCATCCTAGATTACATGGTGTTCTCATTGGCCCGCTTTCTGCCTCGGCTTTCTTGTAATTAAAAGCCAAAACTGAAATAAGGACTAGTGGGAGAGCAATTGAGGTCTGGCAGGAGAGGCAGGAGTCAGCTTACCCCCATCACTTACTGCATCACTCACCATGTTGTATCAGAACGGGTCCTTAGTGTGCCAGAGGGACCTACACCACATGGCATTGTTGTGAAACAAGATGTCTATGACTATGCAGGTCACAACAGCAGACATATGGTGTATACGCAAAGCCCATTGTAAGTTTACTTAACTAGTTCACTGTTGGATTGCGATAATGACATTAAGATATTATAAGGAATTATGAATGCATATGTGCTCTATGTTTATTTTAACTGATGAGAATTTTCTTTTATTTTTTCCCCTTTTAAGCCCAGAAATTGCACAGCACTTTTTATGGGTTTTTTTATCGCATGTACACAATTGTTTTTGCAGCATTGTCATTCAACACAGTGTTTTGGTTTACACAGGCTCATTTACATTTAAATATAAATATAGCGCCTATACCTGTTTTTTTTTTTTACAAATTACTAAAGGCCGTGTGGGTATTCAGCAATTCACTGTTGACAATCGCAGGTCATGGGTATCCCATTCTAAGTGCCTTGAGTCAAGTGTGAAAAGTGCATGAATGAAGGAGACAGCGAATATGACTACTTCTGCACTTACGTTTGACGGACAATAACCGTAACTTTTTTTTGTTTTTCCGACAGTTCAACACAGATGTACACCATTGTCAATCCCATGTAATATATAAGCCTGATCATTAGTTTAATTAATTACACATTGTGCTTACTATTTGTCATATTAAGGTCTGGCTCTATCATTGATTTACCAGATATTGATTGTGCAGATATTCATTTGAAAAGTTTCAAGGTGAATATGGATTTTCATTTAGCCCTCCTCACCTGTCCTTTCTATAAGTCAAATTGTTATGTTATATATATTACTTGTTCTGTCCTGTTTACCCATTGTACAGAGCTGTGGAATATGATGGCGTTATATAAAACAATTAATATAAATTAATAATGATAATAGATGGTATAACACGTCTTAATTTTTTCTTCCCAACAATACACTTTTTCCTAAATGTTCTATCCATTGAGGGCAACAGAACTGCACAACGCTAATGCGTATGAAACATTTGCATAGTTTACAACCTGTGTGTTGCAGGGTATAGATGCAAAATGCTTAAACAGAAAGTATCAGTTTTATGACATTTGAATGCTTAGCAAATAGTATGGATTGGGAACTAAGGCGCAGGGTCTTGGGTAAAAGGACAGTGGGCACAGGTTCATAGGGCTGGGGACAGAGACATCGGGCACAGAGAGATGGGGTTGGCACATGGGGGCATACAGACTGGGATATAGGGGCATTGGGCACAGGGAGATGAGGAGAGACTCTGGAGCATAGGAGCGGTGTGAGAATGGATTAGGGCAGAGAGACGTGGGAAGGGTAGCGAGAGAAAACAAAAAATTGAAAGGGGGAGAAGGGAGATATAAGTGGGTACTGAGCCCCAAAATTTCTAATGGTAGCCCTGACTATATGTCCTGGGATTTGAATCAGTGATGAGTAATTATTTAGTCTAGGGCTGCAACTAACGATTATTTTAATAATCGATTAGTTGGCCGATTATTTTTTCGATTAATCGATTAATCGGATAAAAAAAATGAATGTAAATTTTTCATTTATTTAAAATAATTTACTAAACAAATGATGTTAAATACAAACAGCAGAATAAAAAAACTTTGATAATACATTTCTTGTCTTTATTTCCCAACCAGCCCCCCAATATATGCACATTTGAGCCCAGGCTTGCTACGCTGCCTCCCAGACATGCCATGCTGCCCCCCCACATATGCCACGCTGCCTCCCACATCTGCCACTCCACGCTGCCTCCCACATCTGCCACTCCACGCTGCCTCCCACATCTGCCACTGTGCCTGATACGCCTTATACCCCCTGATACCCCACTCCATCCTCCCCAGACATGCCACCCTGACTCCCAGACATGCCACTTCTCTACCCCCAGATATGCCACTCTACCCCCAGATATGCCTTATACACCCTGATACACCACTCCGTCCTTCCCAGACATGCCACACTGCCCTCCCCACATATGCCTTATATACTGTATATGCCTTATACCCCCAGATATGTCACTTCACTGCCCCCAGGATTTAGATTCCCCTAAATTAACCCTAAACTCCCCATTAACCATAACTGCCCCTAAATTAACCCTTAACACCCCCTTAACCACAGCATCCCCTAAATTAACCCTAAAGACCCCATCAACCACAGCATCCCCTAAATTAACCCTAAACACACCATTAACCACAACTGCCTCAAATTAACCCCAAACACCCCATTAACCACAGCTGCTCCTAAATTAACCCTAAACACCCTATTAACATAACTGCCCCTAAATTAACCCTAAACACCCAATTAACCATAACTGCCCCTAAATTAACCCTAAACACCCCACTAACCATAACTGCCCCTAAATTAACCCCCACCTCCCCTAACTCTTTCAGTAGCCCAAATATATATATATATATATATTACATACATATATACACATGTATATATATACACATACACATTATATATATATATATATATATATATATATATATATATACATATACTTACAGTTAGATGAGTGTCACAGCCATGTGGTTCTGGCCTGGAGACGGAAGGGGCGGGGCCAGTTGTCACAGTGATTACAGGGAGGGGGAGTAAGTAGGAGCTGCTGCTGTGAGACGGTGAGTCAGACTAAACGGATTATATAATGAGGGGGATTTTTCAGAGCGTTTGCTCTGAAAAAACCCTCATTTTATAATCGATAATAATCGATTCAACTAATCGATAATGAAATTCGTTGCCAACGAATTTCATTATCGATTATTATCGATTTTATCGATTAGTTGTTGCAGCCCTAATTTAGTCCTCGTTCTTATTATTTTGCGCTACCCATTTTCGTATCACAGATAACTTAAGTTGGAAGCCCAGCCATTCTGTCTTAGTTTAGTTTATACCCCTTAGCACCTCTGCATTCTTTTTGGACATGAACTTTTTTGCTACCATATTATTCTTTACGCGGCAGAGGAGCTTATGCGTTTTGGCCAAAATCCAGTACTAAAACCAAGTTTTTCGAAAGAATGAACTTGCAGGTTCCTAGCGTGTCACACGGAACGCTGAGTGTGAGTTAATCCACTCATACACTGCAGCGGAACTTTACTCACAGTTTGTCAACCTTTATAACATCTGCACGCGAGAGATGGTTATCTTCAATATTTACGCACTATGTTATCAAAATGATATATTGTGGAAATCTATACGCTTGTGAAATAGCAATAAACAGAACGCTTTTACAGTATACTAAGCTTTCTCAAGTTTATGACCATAACCACACACCTTAACTAGACTGTGGCACTTACTCAATAAATCTCAAGGTTGTAGGTGAGATCGAGAGATATTTAAATTTACTCTTAATTATGATGGCCTATCACGCTAAACTCTTCCTGCGAGAGGGACCCTGTGTATTGCATAGATAAAGAGATTTCATTTCAGTGATTTAGCTATACATTATACAGGGCCAAAACTGTTTTCTTGGAGGAGCAACTGAGGGGAGTTGGACCTTCATAATGCATGCTGTCAATGTGATGGCATTTCTCCAAATCGCCGCAACCCAGAGACACACACATAGGATTTAATGAATAAATGACTTGTGAAGAGGGTATTCTAAAGCCCCTGTTGATTTGCTATATATACGTAGAGCTAGCCAAATTTCCAGCCTGATTTTATATATCTGTACCTTGTGTCTGGCTACAGAAGAGGTTGCGGAGGAAGTGTTTTTATTAACTGAAAGACAAAACAAATTTTATCAACACTAGAACCTAACAAACACACACAAGGAAAGTAGGTGAAGGGTGGTGGAACAGAAGATGCCAAGGGTTTGTATCTGGACAGCAGATGTGATATTACACCCTGGGGACTATGGGATTTATTCACTAAAGGGAGAGTTGTGTTTCAGCTCCTTGACTTCACTATACATCATGAAGAGCCAACCTCAGTGAGCTTCAGGTTGGTCTTGTATAAGTTTGTTTTAATCAGCAAGATTTTTAAAAGTCATTACACAGAGCCAGATCAGCCCTTCTTGCTGGAAAAGATTTCTGGTGCTGACCCATGATAATGAATGTTAAGAAAGGTGAAACCATAATTCTCCTCCAAACCTACCTGCCAACACTCATACAGTGTGACAATGTGTGCATGTGTAAGAACAACGTGAACAGCTTGATGATACAAACAATTGTGCGGATTAGTACCGGAAGATCAAGCAGGTGAAACTGAGTAATCAGTGGCCAGGGACAGTCAAGTTGTTGGCTTGCAGTGAGTGGTTGCTCATGTTCTTTCAGCCACTCTGTGATTTTCACATGTTAATCCATGTCTTTGGCTAAGTTTTTGTGATCTGCAGTTTACTGTCCCTGAATGTCGTATATATGGACTTTAATCAGCATTCTTCGACAAAAAAATAATAAATCATTAGAGACAGTATCATATGCATGACAGTTCATATGATGTCTGGTGTGTCCCTTTAAAGCATATTGTCCATATAGGTCTTAATGCATTATAGATAAATATATTTATATAGTGTGGTAAAGTGTATGGGAGAGTGGTTGATGGGATATATATCTCACCTGGTTACCTCAGCCAGGCATGGTAGCAAACCCAGGTGCTCTCAGGTGAGGCTTCCTAAGCTCGTTACTGGGGAGGAAGCCTTAAAAGAGAGGGCTGTTAGGTTTGCAAGGAAAAGGGAGAACCTGAATGAAGGAGCAGCTACAGCCAGCGCTGCAGCCCACCAGGTATGAAGCTTTACCCCATACAAAACTGGTTACTTTACTTTGCTTTGCGTCAGACCTTAGGCTGCTAGAGAGGTATCCTGCTGTTTAGTTAGAGCCGGACAGGCTTACAGTTTGTTTTGTTTACAAGGTGCTCTGTGACTACAACATCTAAATAAACGCGCTTTTACGTTTGAAACCTGTGTGAAACTGTCATTGCCGCCCCATGCGTGAGCTGTCCCCTACAATAGATATAGATATATATACATATATAAAATGCATTAAAACCTACATGGACAAAACAAGTTAGCGGCATTAACCAAATGCAGATTTTGTTAGACTAGGACTCCTTTCACCCCCAACCAATCAACAACAGCTGGGAATGTAATCACAACAGCTTGAAACGGCTTATCTATCATATAATTTTCTTTTAGAAACACGGATGTCAGGTGAGGTAGGCATCATGCTTTCGGTAGCTCGTTCAATGTTTTTTTTGGTAACATCCTCCAACTACCACCTTCCAAGAAACAGCAAAGATTAGCAGCACATTTCAAAGAAATCGAGAGAATTGCATTTCCACTTTTTTGCTTTCAATAAACACAAGAACAAAACAGAAAATACCATTAGTAACTTAAATAATTGTTTTGGATTTGTTTTCAATCAGGTTTTTGTGCCACGTTGATATAATAAGAGCGAGATCGGTAGTTAAATTTAAAATTGTGGACGAGCAGATGGTGCCAATATTTTGTGGCTAGATGTTTTTTTTTAATCTTTCAGTATAACTCCAAAGGTATAAAAGCTTATCAGTGAGTTGTAGGCAATATCTTTCACCTTTACATCTTCTTTGTTAAAACTCAATACTTAAAAAATATACAAAAAGGTTAAAAAAAAATGAATAATATTGGTCCATTTCCAAAATCAAAACAGAATTAAAAATGTAAAAATGCCTCACTCCTAGGCTTGCAGGAAATAAGTCCTGATGCTTGTACTAGTTCTGGACTACAGAAGGGGTGTTGCGCTGCAGCTCCGGAGCTGCATCTTCTCTTATTGGTAAGTGATGTCATTGTTTGAGAGGTTAAAGAATACCTATTCCTTACACAGTGCTTTAATATACATTCTTTGTCGGCGAGGCTGAATGGGACATTAGACAGTCTCTTTTAAGGGACACTCCAGCTATCATATGTCTTTTAAATATTCACGTGGTCCCCATTTTAGTGCATGGGGGGGGATTCAGCAGAACCCCATTGATTTCATTGGAAGTTTTTACTGCCACTGATTGACAGCTTAAGCAGCCAATCAGTGGCAGGACATTTCAGATCATGGCAAAACAAGGACGTTCAGCATGGCTATAACTTCTGTGTCAGGTGTTTATTTTGTTGTTATTTATATTTTTGTGGAAGAATGCATATAAAAGTACTTTTAGAGGGTTAGAGTGAATCACAGAGTACATTAATGTGCATTCTTCTATAGTAGAGGTGTCTGGGACACTAAACTGTCCCTTTAAAGAGACCGCATTACATTCTCGGTTCATTCATTCACTAGATCAGGTACCATGTTCCTTACCTACTAAAGTGTATGCCAACTTACTTTGTACCTGTAACAATAGTTCTGTATTGTGAAACATTCATTGAACAATGCTTCCCTGATAAATATGTGCTATATAAAGAACAGAATAATCAGTCATAATGTGTTTGTTGAGAGCCAGTCACTGGCTTAAGGGCTGAGGACAATTTTTATGTATTCTTATCTAGAAACTTGTAAGAATGCCCGCAAATATTTGTTTGGTTCCCATGGTGAGAGGGAGTGGATTATAAAAGAAATCTGGAACATGCGAAAGTGCGTTGGATTTTGTCAAAGGGATGTAAGATCCAGCTCCGCTTATTTTGTCCGTTGAAAGGGTGACCTGTCATACAATTGTTCTACGCAATCAGAAAAATCAGATTCAAGATGTGTTACTGATTTTGCTACATTTTGAAGACTTTTGGATTAATTTTAATACATGAGTAGGAGACCAAAAACAAGAAGGGTGCGGCCAGAGATGGATAGACCAAAAGGGAAAGTTGCCCCAAAGCCTTCATCATACGAACATATTTAGCCGCTGCGACATGCACTTTAATGGATATGGGACGTTGCGTTAAATCCAGGTGGTGCAAAGGCTTTGGGGGATTTTGCAGAATGCCTCATGTGTATTTGCCCCTTTGCCTGCCCCAGCTATATCCTGTACAGGAGATATGTTTGACCGAACACAGTTCCTTACACCAGAGGTGTATCTAGGGTACGGCAGCTATGGCTCGTGCCATAGGCGCCATTTGAAAGGGGGCGCAAGTGAGCGGCTTTTAAACGCCGTCTTTTTTTTTTTTTTTTGATGCGGAGGAGAGAGAGGGGCGCCTAGCAACAGCTCGGCGCCCCTCATTCTCCTCCACAAGCCCTCTGCCTCCGTCCCGGTGACGGCATTTCATGCTGAGCGCCGCAATATGACGGCGCTCAGCAGTGAAGCAGCGGGCACCAGCGAGCGGCTTTTAAACACTGTCTTTTTTTTTTTGATGCGGAGGAGAGAGAGGGACGCCTAGCAACGGCTCGGCGTCCCTCGTTCTCCCCCGCATCAAAAAAAAAAAAAGACAGCGTTTAAAAGCCGCTCGCTGGTGCCCGCTGCTTCACTGCTGAGCGCCGAAATATGACGTCATATTACGGCGCTCAGCAGTGAAGCAGCGGGCACAGCAGCAGTGCAGGAAGACTCCCGTCACTGGACCTCAAGGTGAGAGAACTACAAAGGGGGAGAGGAAGAGGGTAGTAGGGAAAGGGGAGGAAAAGGGGTTAGAAAGTGACAAGGGAGGGAGAGGGGGTAGTAAAGAGTGTGAATTAATGTGTCGAAGTTTGGACAGGTGTGCAATTTCAGTGCTTGCTATAGGCGCTATTTTCACTAGATACGCCTCTGCCTTACACATGATATACTTACTGCGGGTCAGCCTTAACACCAGGTCAGCAAAAGCTGCGGGGGGGAAAGCAGAGCTCCCATTGATTTCAAGCAGCCAGTCAGTGGCTAGAATCATCTGACCATGGAGAAGACATGTAGCTGTCCCTTCAGAGCTGCAGCTTGTACTTAAAGTTTTTTTCCCAGTTTTAAAGAATGCATTTTTCTTTAGTCTCAGTTTCCAAAATGAGTTGGCTGTGAGAGTCTGTGTAGTGACACTGATTATGGCAAATAACCCTTAATGGCGTTAAAATTTGACTTCTAGAGGGATTTGGAAGACACTTCTGGTGACCATGGGCAGGAGTCGTATTGATGAGACTGTCCGCAATGCACCAGAGATATTGTAATTGTTAATATAATGTTAGCTTTTCAGGTGATTTTCCTGGCAATATCTCTTACATGCTGGCAGTTAAAGGGACAGTCTATTTCCCCACCAAAGCTGTAGCATATAACACGCTCCGCTGTCCTCCTTTCGTCCCAGTTTTGGAGCAGTCACTGCTAGGAGATCAGTCCCATTGAAATAATTGAAACTAGCGATTAAAGATACTTCTGTATCTTTCTCGCCAAGTGGTGCTTTAGTAAAGCGTGTTGAAGACAAAGTATTTGATTGCTGCACCTTGGCTTGGTGTATTGGATGCTTCCGTTTATTCTACATGTTTAACCAAACAGAAAATGGTACAAAATAGAAACTGAAAACAGCACCTGAGTTCAGAAAACAGGCACATGTACTTTATATAAAAGAGAAAACCAGGCATTTCAACAACTAAAAGCTTTCTTATTGCATTACGGCTACTACTGTGGCAGTAATTTGCCTTTTGGGCCATACACGTAGATTTGCTCGTTTATTGTAATACACTTGAATTTGTTGGCGTTTTGTTATTTATTTTTATTTTGGATTGGAATAAATGAATGTTTGATATCTTATCAAAGTTGACATGAGGGAGCAGAAGAGCTACCCTGTCCTGAGCCAACAAAGAAAGATTGTGTGTGTGAGTATAAAGTCTGTGTATGTATTACTGTAGGTTTGTGTATGTTACTGTATGTGTGTGTAAGTTAGGAGGCGTGTGCATGTATGTCAGTGTGTTAGGGCATGTGTAACTTTGTTAGTTGATGTGTGTGTTAGTATGTGTTATTATATTATTATGTTACAGTATGAAAGTACGTGTATTTGTGTGTTAAGTATGATAGTATGTGTAAGAATTCTTCCGTGTAAGTATGTTAGTGTCTGTAAGTATGTTTCTATGTGTGTAGGAGGAGCTTGGGGGTCCCGACCATACTTCTCTCACAGGGGCCCCAGTATTTTTATTACACCGCCGTAGATAGGTAGCGGTGCGGCAGCTTGCACAGTGTGTATGCATGAGTGTATATGAGTTAGTGTCAGTATGTATGTAAAGTATTTAACCTCTTGGGGCCCCTCAGAAATCCTGGTGCAGGGACCTGTACCATTGCCATGTTACAACTAATAGTAAAGCTTTTATATGATCCTGATACATAATCATCTTAAATGAAAGAATATTATTTGCTTGTATTATAAATATACTTAAAATTGGTCTATTACATTTTTACAACTGCAGTTTTGTTCTTATTCCCCCGCTGATTAATATTTATACAGGTGCCACCACCACATTAAGCATCTGTCACATGCTTTCACTTGTGACTATTCAAGTAGGAAAGTGGAACCCACAGGTGACCCCACAGAAAACACCCCTATTATTTTAAGTTGATATTTTCTGAGTTGATAGAACCCAGGATGATGCGTCTTGAGTTTTTTTTTAGAAACGATCCTTGGCTAATAGCTTGCTTTTCTTCTGCAGGTTGTCACCTTGTGGTACAGAGCGCCTGAAGTTTTATTACAGTCCAGTTATGCCACGCCAGTGGATCTTTGGAGTGTTGGATGTATATTTGCAGAAATGTTCCGTCGAAAGTAAGAGTTCTTCATCACTCGCTTGAAAATTATATTTTTGGTAGTCTATGGTTTTCAGAATCTGATTTGCAATATTAATTAACTCGAATGTTCTCTCTAATAACCCTCTACATCATTTTAGTCACCAAGCAGGCACTGACTGAAAACTATCAACTGGCGATTCAGATTAAAGTTTGATTAATTGATAATTAAATTTTTAATTTAATTGTTTTTTAAAAAAGGATAGGGTGGGCTTTGATCCTGTGTACGTTTAAAAGATAGTTTACAAGAGGTTAGATGGTTGTCCTGTGATTTGTAGAACGCAACAGATGGAAAGAAGTTGACTGAATATTAGGAGTTGTAGTCCACAGCAGGTGAGGTACGAGATTTAACCCAGAATGCAACTTAAGCCTCATGGGAGTTGTAGTCACAGCAGGGGCGCCTATCTGAATTAAACTGCATTAATAAAGCACACCTTAATCTCACAGTGTATTCTGTCGCCAGAACATAGTGGTCTGCTGTCAGCATTTTCCCGGTCCAACAATTTCCTCACAAGAGGAAATGGGCCAAAACAATAATAAATTCTCAAATGGAGACAGGATAAAAAAAACTGTCTTCATCGAGCATAAGAGATCCCTGTGACGTTCTATGATTATTGGTTATTTAGCCATGTCAGAGAGACTGTATATCACATTTTGTATCTTAAATAGCTTGAACATAGGACTTTCTAACCAATGTCCCGCAAAAAAAGACCCGTAATGTAATGGTGAGGTGGCTGTTCAGTGGAGTAGGCAAGTGGTCCTTCCTCTGGTCCTGCAAGTGGTCCTTCCCTGGTGCTTCTGGGGCCAGTCCCACCTCTTAACGCCCTCCAACACAACTGTCCCAATTTGGACACCTGGAATGTTGAGGGGTAGGCATACGGTAATTTGCTTTAATAATAAAGTTAATGGGGTGACCGCTGTGCAGTCCAGATCTTGGCCACTGATGATGTCCATCTGATGTCCATGTAACCTTAACACATTTTGGCATCATGCGCAGCTCTTCAGACAATATGTAGGTGTTGCTCTGACATCACGGCGTGTTCCATGTGATTCAGAAACTCCGCAAATAGATACTGCTGGCATTGCAAATGCTTCTTAGGCTGCCATAACACCTTTCACCTAAGCGAATGAATAATGTAATCAGGAAGAATCACCATGCAAAATATTGTGAACAGGAAGTCATGGTGGCTTCTTGAAACATCCCCACATAGATTAAATTAACTGAACTGTAAAAGAGTATGGTTTAGAAACTTGGCAGGGTTCTGTATATCTCTCTTTCTTGGCGCTATCACCGAAAAGTCAAATTTATATTTCATTTGCTGAAGAAAATCCCTAACAAAACTTTCAAAATAAATAAAGCACTGAAAATACAATAAGACTTAATCCAAGGCCGCCCAAGAAAAGATTTCCAACTGTTTTTGACCTTCATTTCCCATTTCTCTCTGTCCCAAGTCAAAGCAAACATAACCCTTTAGTCCACATGAATTTAGACTTCATAGTTTTACATGTGGAGGAGTGTGAGTCAAAGGGAAGCCAACTCAAACTCTTCCACGTCAGTCATTTTAATGTGTGAGACCTAAAATGTAATGAGGCCAAGCCTAAAGTCATGCATTTAGGACATCATACAGACTGATTGGTAATTTGCTGACATCTACATGAAAAGGAGGGGACCTGAAAGTTATCATTTCGGATTAGTGAAATGTAAGCAGGCAGTATAGGGAAGCAGTAGGAAAAGCCAGTTGGATCCTGGAATATATAGGAAGACGTATCAAGGCATTAAGTACAAGACGGTAGCGTTTTTATTAAAAATAAGAGAACTTCAGAGGCCATTTGATTCTTTTCTGCCATTACACAGTTAGTGTTTCTAGGGTCCACGGGGTTCAGCTCAACCATGGATCAATGAACCAAGCCCACGTTCTGGCTCAGTTCACATCTCAACTGGCAAACACTCCTCTAGTTACAGCCGAGCACCACAAATAAACAGTGCAATAGAATAGCGTATAGGGCCCAGAATGCGATGTACTATCATACTTTACAAAGGAACTGTTGACATTACTAAATTCTTTGGAAAAAGACTTGAAGCCACCTATTAGAAGGTGCTTGGTTTCATGGTTCTGGGAGGTTGGGGACCCCCTTATAACACTCGAAGGCTTAAATGTTAGTTTTAAATAGCGTTATAAGTTTCACGTTTGATTTTGTAGGGGATTTTTTGGACAGATGTTTTCTTAAGTACCAACAGTTGCTTGATTGATAGCCGTTGTAAAACTCGGTAACAGTATTAAACTGCGGTTGGATTTGACTGTTACAGTGAGTACCAGGCAATTCAGTTGTGGTTTTTTCCCCAGCTTCCATTCATGCCAGGCTTCGATGCAGGGCTCAGGAGTGTGGTAACAGAAACCGTTGGCTAACCAGAAAAATGAAACCAGTCACAGATAGGGAAACAAGTCATATTTTTTGCAAGTTTCCCCATTGAGTTGTTTTGTCGATTGCAATTGTACATGATGAGTTAACAAATCCACTTCTGAATTGCTGGCAACTAAAAGTAATAGTCAGCAAATATTGTGTTGCTAGGCTATTGAGGTTAGTAAGACTTTATAAAAGTGAATTGACACTGGATTCCAGGAATCTGTATATAAATGCTTCTTCCAGGAACCTTTTGAGACGCCCTATCATGACGTAGGAAGTGGTAAACTACAGTCACCCTGCAGAGGCTATAATAGCTTTCAGGTGCCACTTTGGTTCTGTCCTACTTGACCATGTCCTCTTCTAAATAGCTCTGGCATTGGTCTGGTTTTTGCACCGCTTTTGGCTGCTCGAAGCAGCCAATCGGTGACAGGAAAGCGCTCTCTTTAGACCCCCTGGAACTCTTTTGCAAGCCAGAGCTGGAGCTGGCAATGAGTATGGAGCGTGCGCTTTGGCAAGCAGCACTCCTGCATGGAGAAATAAGCAGATGCATAGGGGGATTCTGTAGTAATTATCCGTGGATCTGCAAGGTAAGATAATAAGGGACACTCATCATATGTACTTAATAAAAATGGTAACATATGAGACGCGTTCCATTGCCATTTTAAGTAGATCTGTCATACAAAAGAAATGTGGGTGACAAGGTCCACTGCGGCTAAGTATAACTCATAATATATCCATTGTGCTAGTGAAATCAACTTTATCAAACTTGTGAATAAGAAGTTATACTGGCATGAAATATGCTAGTGCCTGGGACTTCCGATATGCCTAATGAGTTTGTTTAAAATGTCCGACTTCTTTTCTACTAATACAATGTATAGGTGAAAACTTCCACCTTGTCATTTTTCGATAGCAGGTACACTCTAAGTTTTGATCATGTGGACGTGCTGCAATATAAATCATGGGACTGTCACTTTAAATATAAACGCAAAAAGCATGGAACCCGTTGACTTGGCCAGAGTTCCGGGACAGCTGGTTAAACGCTCTCGTTCCCAGTCTGTTGTAGAACTAAATAGCATACAAGACTCTAATATGATTTCCACTATCGAAACAAAGCAGCTTGTCCACACAGTAACATGGCTTCTGTCACCTTTTCTTTTATATTCCATTTGTAATACCACGATGTACATAAAATGTATAAAATTACAAATTGAGGGTATTTACAGAGGAACGTGAAAGCTAAATCGGGACACCTTTTGAGAGGTTCAGGGAGGGGTGTAAAGGGACCCAGGAAGGGCACGATCTGGGTTGTACTGCCAACCAACATACTCAAAAGAGCCACCTTGGCAAAAGCACAGACCTCCATTGATTCTACAGCTCCCTTCTAAAGTCAGGAGAGATCAGGTGATCTTCCCTACCCATCTATGATCCAACCTACCCGCCGGCAACTACACGGGACAGTCCCCAAAACTTAGGAGGTACAGTATGCCTAGAGGTGCTTACAAAAGCATCCTAATTCAACACGATGGACAAAGAAATGCCTTTAACAGTCAAATAGAATGTAAGTGGTTAAAATGTTATCACACATCTAAAATCCATTTCACTTGTTTTTCTAATTAAATTGTTAAAAAAAACTGTATAAGATAATAATTATACTGGCCAGCAAATAATCTTTTATTTGGTATTCCTAGCTGACAAATACAGGACGGTCTAAAATATTTGTAGAACCTAAATACAAGATGTCAGGAATATCACTTAATACACATTTTTTATTTTAATAACAATAAATATTTCATATTTAACATGTTTGTTTTCTTAGCAAATAGCCGTTCTTCCAAATAGATCCTGGTGTCATGTACAAACTAATGTTTTATGATGTGAATATTATACAGAGATATAAAAAGATTGGGGGGGGGGTTCTAGGCCAAATGTTAGGGCAAGTAAAGCCAAGTATGAAATGTGTCCCACTTTCACTGACATCAGAATTATTTTTGATGGATTGTGAATAATGGGAGTTGCAGTCCAACATACGGCGATCTAGACAGAAGCCTTGGACACAAGAAACATATGCAGCCTGCGCATTTGAGAAGCTAAGGGACTATAGAGAAAGGGGCCCCGGCAGATGAAGTGCTATCAGGATTACAGGCACAATATGACAAGGAAAGCTGAGAATGGAACCCGTCAGCTTCAAAGGAAAGACACACATTTCTAATTCATCTGTAATTCGGCAGCGAAAGGAGAGCCTCCATTGTATTAACTGGACGGTTTACTGTTCCTGACACCCTCATTAACCCCTTTGTCGCAGAGGGGTTAACCCCCCCTAAGTGACTGGCATTTTTACCACGATTCCTCTTTTCCATGTTTAGTGTACCCACAGAAATGAGATATTGTTTTTTCCAAAGACAGCTGGGGCTTTCTGTTTATACCAGTTTTACAATTTCTTTGTATGGTCTTTCAATTAGTATGTCAAATTTCCCAATTTTAGTTAGAATTACCGTACTTCCACAAATTAGGTGCTACTGATAAAATATATATATATATACATTCACAATTTAATGCCAAGCAACATCCCCTAAGTAGAATAATTTCCCACATGCATAGGTTTTTTTATTTTAATAGGGGGTAAAATTCTTCCTTACATACTACATTGTTTTACTTAATTTGGAACTTTAATTGGGACAAAGAAGGGGTTATTTATAAGTAGGTATATTGTTAGAGGGAGAGGTAAAAAAAAATATACAATAAAAAAACATTTTTTCATTTTTAGTTTTTATTATTATTTTGATTTTCAAGACTTATTTTTTTAAAGACCTCAGAGATCTCTTATGGAACTGGATGGTACCCCAATAATGTCACGGTGACATGCTCCTGCTGACAGAGGAGACCCGAGGCTGTTGAATGACATCCTGATCTCTCAGGTACCGGCAGGGAAATATACTGCCTGTGTAACACCCATAGGATTTACCATTACGTCCCTGGTCATCTAGGGCCTGTTTTATAGGACGTAATAGTATGTCCTAAGGTGGCAAAGTG
This sequence comes from Spea bombifrons, assembly GCF_027358695.1. Taxonomy (NCBI): domain Eukaryota; kingdom Metazoa; phylum Chordata; class Amphibia; order Anura; family Pelobatidae; genus Spea; species Spea bombifrons. The sequence goes on along the minus strand of NC_071091.1, from coordinate 16,362,522 downwards.
TCTAAATAATAATTCTCTGTATAATTACTCTGTGGCCAGCACCCCATTCACAGTCTCAGCCCACTTTTGGCTGCTTGAAACAAACAGGGGGTCTCATTAGACCACTCACTCCAATAACTAAATAATGCACCGATTTGCATGCAGTAAAGATTGGATAGGAGTCTATGCAGAATGGACTTCAATATGCATTTTGCATGAAATGGGGTTGGTGGACCTTTAAAGAAAGAAAACCTAATAAACCCAATGATTACAAAACAGGCAACATTTATCAAAGGGTATAAACACTAAAGACATGTAACGCCAAGACAACTTTTTTTTTACTGTACAGGTCTGTTCTGGGAATTAGGTTCCCATGTCATCCCTCCATATTATTAGGGACTCCATTTTTATGTGCAACACAGGTTTCTAACAGCACTTTTTATTATCTATTTATTTGCTGGCATTGTGCGATAATGGAAATAGAAATTTGCTAACCCTATTTCCTGAACAGCCGTTCATGCTTATACTATGGAGTTTCCATTTTGTTTTTTTGCAACTGCAATTTTATGAATATCGGAGGCTTTTCCCACGACACAGGTGCCTTTTAATGTGATTCCCTGTGACCTTGGCCTCTAATAGAGAATGCAGAACAAGTACAAAATCCTGTCCAGAAGCTGAGAATGTAGGCTCAGAGTCAGGGGGGCGAGCACTGGAGGTTCACACTGATTACATTAAAGGATTTGTCTAGATTGGACATGGCATCAGCAATGTTTAACTCTTACCGCTTCACAAACTTTTATGGTATTTCAACTTGAGAATCTCCTAGAAAAATCAGCAAGGCGTGAGAAACCACTCTGTGATCGCTCTGCGGCCAGACCAGCACACGCTGTGTCCATCAGATAAATTAAATGCAAGTGATTTATTTTTATTTTTTTTTTTACGCTTTTTGCCTTTTAGTATTATAATTGGAAGATCTGTTAAACGTATACACAAAATGCTCTCACGCAAAGGTTTAGTATTTACAAGGTTCCATTCTGACCTTTGAATTGGACTTTTTCCTGTTTATTAAAATACCTTTCATTGTGCTTTGCTTGCTCATGATTGTATACATTATGAAGGGGACCTCCAACAGACTTTAGATCTATCGCTAAAGGATATAAAATTGTCAATATCTTGTGCTTTTTAGCCGCTACGTAATGGGCATTTTCAGCACTTGGATAAACCATCTGTGGCTTTACCCAAACTGGAATTCTATGTATTGATTCAGAATATTTAATAAAACTTTCTGTGGAACTATTCAAAATTAACAAAACATAAAGAATTATTTAAGCTCTGTTTATTAATTTTTTGTAGATTCAGAGCTATTTTTATTTTGTTTGGCATCTTTTGGCATCTTTTTTTAAAATCAACAAACCGTTTCCCAAGAAGTTATGGGGGGCATTGCCATATTGCATGTTATCATTTAAACGACAGTCTCTGTGATCTACATAGCGTGTAACCATTTTATTATTTGCTTAAGCATGGGTTATAACTTAAACATATTAATTCTTATGTTAAGATGTATGATCCCTGCATGTTATCTATGATTACGCAATTGTTCCTGCATGCTGACAAGTTAATCTAACAATAGATCAGCTGCCAGCATACAGTGATTTTTTTTTCTTTTAACTGTTATTACCATAATTGTGGGCGACTTCTTCAAGCCACCTACTCCATACTACTATCCCTACACGATTGGATCCTTACTTGTTTTATTCTTCAGAGAAACAGCCAGATGGTCACTGACCAATCAGCAGCCTTTTCCGTTCCCCGATCAGCGCCTCAAAGTTTAAATGTAAATGCAAGGTTAAGTCAGCTCAGAAGGATGTAGCATTGTGATCATGTTATGTTTTAAGGAATTGTGACATTTTTCTTTAATGTCAGCTTGTTGGCCATCATGCCGCATTCTTTGCTGGAGGGCCAACCCTAAACTCTGCTGCTAGGGAAGACCGCAGTGTTCGTGCATGCAGCATTACACTTACGTGCACATTAGACCTGGCAGTGTGTCAGGACTCACCTGCTCGCCCATGGATGTCTCCTACGGTCTACTGATGCCTACTCCTCTTCTACAATGGCTCCCCAATATACTGACCTAGCTTGTTCCTGATTCGCTGAATCTGTATTGTTGCTCCATGTCCATCTTTCTAATCCACATGGTGATGATGATCCTTGAGAAGAAAAATTATGCGCATTACTTAAAAAGCTTTGAAAATTATCTGATTTCTTTTTTTTGTACAAACTTTTGGTCAATAGGAGCATGCTCCCTTTTTTTCTCCCTCACTGGCTGGGTTCAGAAATGAACCCTGCAGCATTCCATCCATGCTGGGAAAAGTTAACTAGAAAGGGGAGGAGCCACGTGGTGATTTTATGGGAAACTCTCTGCAGGGAATAGGGAGGCTCTGAAGGACGTCAAGGTAAAAGGAACATGTTAAATAAGGAATGGCTGTTCCTTTAAAGTATTTGTTATTTATGTCATCGGGGAATAGTGGCTGAAAATGGTATCACTGGCAAGGCATCACTACTGCTGGCAAGGCAAGCTGTTCTCCAATACGTTTTTTTGGAGCAGGGGCAACAAGCCCTTGTATTCAGGAGTCAGGAATCATTTTTAAATGATTATTAGAGAAAAGACCTTTGTACCAAAAACATGGGTGGCTTTAAAACAGGAACAACACGGCGCCTATTGTCAGATTTCTTTTTCACAAGCAGATGGTTTCAGCCAGTAAATATTTGCTGACTTGATTGAGAGGAGTACAGCGGGTGTTCACGAAAAGCTTGGATTCCCTTCAAGAAGCTGTTGAGTCCACATACAGCACATTACTAAATTCTGGAAGGTAAATGTAATGCAGAGATAAACGGGAAAAGGGTTAAGGACAACTACCTGAGGCCGTGAGAATATTTTGCTGGACTTATTCCAGGGAAGAAGATCAAAGAAGCCAAAATGACGACACAATGGATTATTGGTACGGAACCAAAATTTTGTGGCTATTTTGACATGCTTGAAAATGATTACATGAATTCATTGTGATTTTCGTGCCAAAGCCTCCCATATAAAACAACATCTGTGATAGCAATATTATGCGCAAGAAAAGCTTGCAATGCATTTGTGGCTCTGTGCCTGATTATAACCGTGTAAATCTCTGAGAACATGTTGAAAGTTCTCCAATGACCTGATGGGGTTTAGATAAACTGCCAGCTTAACCATTTGGCATAGCTGTGTCCATGGGTTCTAAATGAAAATAACCCATTACTTCATGTGAATGAGAAGAAGGTAAAGAATAGTAACTCTTTGACTTCGGACGTCCTATTTTGCTATTTCAGTGTTTCTAGTTCTATGTTCTGGGTTTGCAGAAATACTTTTTTGCAAGTTAAGCACACGAGGACCCCTGCTTCTCTAAAGGGGCCTTAGGATCCCCCCTCATGATCATAAATATTGTGCTTTTAGTTTATGCATATTGTTTAAGTATTAAATCCTCAACATGTGTTCAGTTAATTGCGCAATCGATTAATGCTTTATTATTACAAATCTGAAAGGAAATATTTTTTCTTTTGTAGCACACCAGAGGTGGCAACCCATGTCAGACAGAGTCTATTACGGAAGCCGCCCTGTTTGAGTAAAGCTTTTGTCTTCTTTGTGCCACCGTCTGTAGATTTGTGTTTGATTGAAGGACGCATGCACAGGACACTGTGTGACAATTGGGGGACGGAGGCTGCCAACACTTAGATCTGGCAGCTGAAACTTCAAGATGGGGCATCATACTGAGATGCCTTTGGAGCTGAATATGTTGTAATTTTTCTTCTTATTGGTAAATGTTGCTGTTTTCTTGCAGAAGTATGAAGGGTTTGGTTAACATTTTGGTAGCAAACCATGACCATTAAAGTCAGCACCGCATAAAGGTAGACAATGTATAGGTCAAGTGTTTGAGTCATCATCTGTGCACCTATCATTTCATAAATGTTTGCATATAAATTATGCATGGTTTTGATGTTTTTTTCATTATTCAGAGGTAAGAAGGAACTCATTTGCAGGGTGAAACCAATCAGGTGACAAATCCTGAGATAATCCAAAAAGAGTAAACGTAAACAAGCCAGAGGTCAAAGTCCTACAAATGCTGAATCCAAAAGAGCAGGCATGCCAGATTTCTGGACAGCCTAAAAACAGGGCAAGCTAGATGCTGGAGGTTCAATCACAGGACCACCAGGATACAGTGCAACAGGTTGGGGTAGGCACAGAATATGTGAGCTATGGATCTTAACCCCTTAAGGACAATGGGCGATCCCTAAACCCATTGAAAACAATGCATTTTTGTCATTAAGGGGTTAAATAATGTGAACAAAAAGGAAGCAAGTTGTGCCTCAGAGGACATTTCTCTAGTGTCGCTGTGGCAGAAGTAGTGTGTTTTCTCATAATCACGTTCACAGCGCCTAGTGACATTGTCCGCACTGGTTGTGTGCTTCACCACCGTTGTCTGTCTGCTTTTCCAATCTGAGGTACATTTTAATTTATATTTTGTATTCAATAAAATAATTTCAGGCCACCTAGTATTCATGGCTCCATTAGTCCAGCACAGTTTCCTTTATCATTTATTAATTCATTTAATTTTTATTATCATTATTATTTGTGTTGATGTATGCAAAGTCTGACCATGCAGTTGGGGACCTTGTGGAGGAGAATAGCAGACAATTAGCATGACCGTGAAGAATGAATCTTTGGGTCTATTATTATTAGAAACGTGGGAAATTGGGTCACTGCACATCATGTAAAAAGATTGTGTCGCGTACTGAACTTGAATAGGTCCCTCAGCATTAACTATTTTAGAAATGATCAGTACATGATATGTGTATTCAGGAATATTCTCTTGCTGTGTTAACCAGTTTAACTCTTACAGTGTATTCTACAATTTAAACATCACAAATACTGGGAAGTAAATTTATACATTCAGGTTAGCACTCTGTAGGTGGTGGAGATAAATGGACATACGGCCTAGAAGAAATAGTCAATGGGATCGGACGTTCACGGCATTGTGTCTCTGAGAAGGAAAGTTGGAAAATGAATCCTTCATCTGACTGCTCCGTGACTCATGGCAGAGCTCCGCTCTATTGTCAGGCTTTATTCAGAAAGCATTTCACTCTTTTAAGCATCAGTTTCAGATTCATACCCAAAAAATTAAAGGGGTACTGCTAAACCTTGAGTATATTCTCAGTCTCTCCTTTTCTGGTGCTGAATAAAGCATGGGAGCTAACGATGAGTTAGATTTAATGTGAGCTACCATTCTTAGCAGCCTCCCATACGTACGGTTCTGCAGGGAGTGTGGTTGGGTCTCTGGGGCCTCCTTTTTTTAGGAGTCTTTATTTTATCTTGACAAGAATCTGGATCCGTATGCCTTGTTTTATTGTTCCAAATTAGAACACTCAATAATAATTGTTATAATGTATAATTAGACCTAACATTCCTTGCAGTGTGGGCTTTAGACCAAAACTCCGGCCCTCCAGCTTTTGTAGGACTGCATCTCCCATATTCCGCTTTTCGCTAAGAGGCCGGCAAAGGCTGAAGGGCCGCAGTTTGGAGACCCCTGCACCAGACTCATTGATAAATACCAGTACCAATATTTGCTATTAAAAACAGATGGACAATATATTAGCCTTGGTCCCTCTTAGGCAGGCAATAAACAATGCTGTGGGTAAGTACGGTAATAAGCGGCAAGTGTTTCAGATTTATGCATTAAAGCAGCAGTATTGACACCAAGGAACATTCTCGTGGAAAAATACATTTTATGATCTCCAAAGTAACCCAAATGGATCATTGCGACACAACAGTGTGGTTTAAAACCAAATTGTAAAGATTACTGATCTAGATGTTTTTCTTTGTGTTTCAAAGGCCACTCTTTCGTGGAAATTCAGATGTTGATCAACTAGGAAAAATCTTTGAGTGAGTATGAGGAAAGTTCTGAAAAATTATTGCGGCTGCACTTTTTGTTTTAATAACATTAAGGATTTCTAAAGGTAACGCATAGAACCAGTGGTTATTGACTAACAGTAAGGTGTAGGTGCCATATCAAACATTTTCCCATATTAATTATCAAGGACCAGCTCTTCAGACAGGAGAAAGTCACTGTCAATCACACATTTGGCTGGTACTGTTCACATTTTCAGATTGCAGTTACTTGTATGTTCTACCTTCTGGAGCGTAGACGTAGAAATAGTACTGCCACCCAAAAGGTGCACCTATGTATTCTAAGCAATAGTGGAATAATTGGGATACATTGAGATGTTAAAGTCAAAGTATAAAGCTATGTATGTGTGTTCTATTGCTTGTGTCTCCTGGAAATAGCCACCAGTTTAGTCTCCCAGTCGGCTTCTAAGTGAGAAGCAATACTGCACCCTGGTGGCTTTCCAAACTAAATGGGTTGAAGATGTGGACCCTGGTAGCAGATATTTTTTTTGTACACAAATTTACACTACGTGCAATACTCACAAACTACAAGGATCTCTAAGAACCTATTCCAAATTGTGGGACGAAATATAACGAAGCAGTTAGCCATTTTTATTATATTGTGAGTTGAATTATTATTATTATCTTTTATTTATAAAGCGCCAACAATTTACGCAGCGCTTAATACAATACATAAATTCAAAGGGTATGACAAGATGAGAATTGACGGACTAAGACAAACCGATACATTAGGTGGAGAGAACCCGGCTCGCAAGCTTACAATCATGATGATCTTTGTAGGGTATGAAGGGAGGATATCTTAATAAGTTTCGCCATTCGGAGGATTTAACATTTGGTATATCTGAGTAAACACAGTATTTTTGTGGGACCAACATACAGTGGTGCACAAAGAATTGCAATATTATGGAACCTGCTGAAGATTGCTTGAGGAAGTTCCAACAACTTTTGGCAGCCCAGCATTTTGATCCATGAGCCAAGAGCTGGTGCACACAGAAATGTAGTGATGTATATCAGTTTTCTGCAGCGTATACCGCGTGTACATAGCATGACTGCTAACATTGATTTTACTGCTTGTTTCCCGCAGTGTAATAGGCCTCCCAGAAGAAGAGGAATGGCCAAGCGATGTAGCTGTTCCAAGGATTGCCTTTCGCTCCAGACACCCCCAACCCATTGAAAACTTTGTGCCAGACATTGATGAACAAGGCAAAGACTTACTTATTGTAGGTTTTGTTACTTCATTTCCATGACTTTTGGGTTAATAATATTCTTTTCTGGCTGGAATGTAGAGCACAAATCCTTTAGGTCTTGATAATGCTTATTGATACAAAACTTACTAAATGCACAGTAAGTTAAGGAAGGCTAGGAATACTAAGGCTCCAGATACCAATCCTGTGGCCATTTACTCACCAGTATAAGTGAAACATGATCATTAATTCCACTACTTCTTAGAAGTATTCCATGTCAGAACGGTTTATTTTGTATGTCAGTACAAAGTGGTAAATTTTAACTTGGCCCAGTAGAAAGCAATCTCTGTATTTGGTGCAGCTTCAGAACGAGGGACTGTTAGACTGGTCAGATCTTACGGGAGACGTAGGACATTATATGTATTTGCGACCACTGCGTTCACATCCTTTTTTCTCTCCTACAGAAATGCCTGACATTCAGCCCAGCAAAGCGGATATCGGCATTCAGTGCCCTCTCCCACCCTTACTTTCATGACCTACAGAAACACAAAGATAATACGGACTCTCACAGGCCCGGCAGCCACAGAGCTCCACAGGAGAACGCAGCCGGGACTAAGACTGCTTAAAGCAACGTTCTACATGGACAATACATGGGGCTCTGTCATCATACTGCTTGTTAGGAGCTCTCTGCATACAGTATGCCTTATACATTTAAAAACACCTCTTTCTGCAAGGAAACCCTGTTTACTTACTCCAGATCAATGCAAAACCAGTGCAGCTTTACATGTTTATTATTTTTTCTGTTTTTGTGTTTTTTTTTGTTTTTTTTTTAGTCTGGATGTTTCCAGTGAAAAGCAAAGCTGCTGATTATTTTTGCTGCCTTTTTACTGTCTAACATTTAAGCTGCTGGTATAAGGTAGAATAATCCAGTCACTGCCACCAGGATGGTCTCTATTTACAGCTGCTAATGCCTTATTGGGTACTAAACTAGCCTCCTTTTATAACGTTTTATGATTCTAGGATGTTATAGTTGACCCTGTACATGTCAGGGATTTTAAATGGTTTTGAGTTTGAAATAGCTAAATAATTATCAAATGTTTGAAAATATGGCTTCGGAGCAGAATTTTCATTGTACAGTAATTTAGTCTAAGCGCCCAAGATGATATTGTGGGCAATAGGACAGTTTTAGCATTTTCTGTATTTTGCTCAGATGTTTAAAGAATCATATAAAACATTTCATTCTTTGAAAAAAAATCACATTTTATTCATTTTTTTATTGAACATTAAAACTAACCAGTATCCAGTAATTAGTGAAGCACACCCAGAGAGGACACATAGCATAACATTACTGAAAAGCCACGGATGACTAATGTGATGGCCAAGGTGGGTGGCAATGGTTTTCAATGAGTTGCGTGTGTTTCATCAAATATCAGACTAAAGTGGAATTTTTAGTGAAGCAATATATTTCTAAATTAAAGGCATAAACTGTATCATGCACCCTACCTTACAAAAAATAGGCAGCATGGTTTTGACAGTGTGAGAAAGAAAGTTATGCAGGGTATCATCTCAAAACTGTCCTGATGGATTGGGATCATCCAGCAAAACAGTCATATGCTACTCCTTTCCAAGTGATCTCTACAGCGGTCAACATCTTTGGAGGGCTACAGACAACAAAAGACCAGTTGACCTACCCTTGAGTAAACTTATGTTGGTGGGACAGAAATCTTGGCTACCGTTGAGTTGCGGTGTCCCAGATTAGAGCCCATCTTGCGGTCCTCCAACACGTGTCACCTCAGCTTAGAGTCTGGTCGAGCGTACCTTGATTGCAATGTCCTCAGTTGCCCTTGCTATTTTTTTTCCAGGGGGGGTGGCATTGTATCATTATTTTATATTTTTTCTTTACTCCTGCCCCACCTTTTTTAATTTGGGGCCAGCAATATTACTCAACACTCACAAACAGATCACAAACAATATTGGCCCAAAGCCTATGGCCTGTAGTTTAGGACGTAATACACAACCCTGTATACAGGGGGCTAAAGTACAGGAATGCTATAGCTGGTGATCATGCAGCCATGTGCAATAGGAGTAGTAGGGTTGGACTAGTGTAAAAGGAGCTGACAGTACAAAAGAGGCCGAGGTAACCCTTTATCTGTTAATGGTTTCTGCTGCTGTACTACGGTATTTTAATCAGCCCATAAACTGAGTTTGGGCCAGGAGACAGACCTTGACACAGCGCTCAGATGTCACTCAACAACCTTTTCAATGAACATGACCACTTGATGTGCATCATTTGTTAAATTTATAGAACTCAGCAGACACTGAACACAAGTGGTCTAAGAAACAACTATCCTGCACAGCTACCAATCATATAAAACAAGCAACAACTAAGAGTCTCTCACACAATTGTGTGGAACACCCTACCTAAGATATAGAATACACAATGTTTGCGGGGACTAAGATCTTACCACCCTGGGTGACAAGTTTTATGAAAATCCCAAGCCACAGACACAAACATGGTGCTACAAAGCCTACAACTACACAACCCTCACAAAAAGTGAAATCACTGCTTTGTTCAGCTATTCTGGCCTTGTAACCCGCATCACCTCTCAAAAGAGGTTGTCACAAGTGAAAATCCATGGGCCACAGCCAGGGGAACTCCCACTTTGATTTGTTTCCTAATATCTTGAAATGATGTAAAAACTGTAGGCATTAGCCCGCAGGAGGGAAGGAAATAAAGAAAGAGAACTGTTTACCCTCACTCGACTTTGAGAAATGTAGATTTTTTTCCTTTTTAATACACAGTTACATGTTATATAGTAAGGTATGCCATTAAAACACCCTTAGGGACCTGCAAAGGGTCCAATAATAATGTGACAAGCTAGATACTATCCTTCTGCTACAATTCCCAGGGACCACAAACTGCACCAAAGCGTTTACGCACCTCTCAAAAGAAATGAAAGGTCCAACAACACCTTCAACTTTCAGAAGCAGAAAAGGCACCACTGAAGCCTACGCTCTTTCTGAATCCACAGATGGAGAATCCAAGGAGACAAAATCTAAAATCCATGCCGTAAAAATATATAAAAATCTAAAATCCATGCCATAAAGATCTATAAAATTGTACAATAACTATGAAAATAAGATTTACAAAATAGTGGAAGCACATTGTGGATTAGAGCAACGTTGTCACTGTCCTCCAAAACATATTTAAATTGTTATTACCATCAGTGGACAATGCAATGCTCTTAATAGATAGAGCCCACCTGTTAGGTCCAAACAAACCCCTAGAGATACCATAGTTATACTGCTTTATTTTTCAACCAAACATATAATACTTAAAGAGTTACTGAGAAACTCTGGTGATTTACAAAAACCTAAAACTCCATGAGCAAAAACTTGGTACCAGCTAATGAAGCATACACTTGGAACAACTCAAACTGTCACCTTCTCCACAACCATCACCTAATCCCTCTTCCTAAGTGAAGCCAGTGCTGAATACAGTGTGATTGAAAGTCACTGTGTATTTAGGACTTAGATTCACACAACCAAGCTTACTACTCCACACTTAGATAATGGCATAATCTCCCGGGCCGTCTGAACATTCTATGGTGAACTAAATACACAAACTGTTTTCTTAAATATGGCAGCTATGGCCAATTTAGTACACCCAACCCGCCAGCCATGTCACAGATATACCTGTTAGGTGTCAGTCAACTGTCTTATTCTGAACTCTGAGACAGCCTAATAGCTCCATTAGGAGATGGTGTTAATGACATATTCTTTTCACTTCAAATAGGTAATAAACAAATGGAGCATACTCGGTATCATAAGCTCCATTTGTGTGAGCACAAACTTTCTTGCAGTTGGACTGTAAATATTGGTCACGTAACATTTAACATAAGAATAGAGTTGGAGTGGAATTTAAAGTAATTAATGACATTACAGTCAGCTTTACGTTAAAATAGCAAATTTGCTAACAAGGAAATCAACAATTCTAAAATATGCTGTGTCAGCCGACTAGCCGAAGCATCTAACCGTATGTAGACGAGTGCAGGTAACATTCCAGAAGGGTTGTAATTTATGAATTACACAGTAACATGACACACATTTGCTGAATGACATATTTCTGGTTTAACTACGCATTATACACGGCCAGCTCATCCAAGAGAAACAGTTTTGCCCTTCATAATGCTAATATGAGTCCTAATTCCAGTTCTCCTGAACCTTCCCGTTTTAAAGAACTTTCACAGAGAGCCTGCTTTACTTTGGCTCGATTTGCATGATTACAATTGGGCCATTTTTACACAACAGAAAACCCTTTTCCTCGATCAGAGAAAATGTGGAGTAAATACCTGGAGTAAATTCTGGAGTGGCCAAACCTATCATCTCACTTTAGATTCGAGCATAACGTGTACAACTCTAGTGCCCTAGTGTACCCCTAGCATGGAGGAACGTGTGGCATGTGCTAAGCTGATTCTCCCCTTTTCTTACACCTGCCTAATCCTTGAAGAAGAAAAAAATTAAAAGGTTGTCCCTCTAAAAACATGAAGTCAACACAGATACATCTACCATTGGTCGTTAAAAGTTAATTGTTATACCTTCTAACATTTCAAATGGCCAAAGATGGACACTGTTGCTTTAGTGGTTCTGGTTACAGGCTTGATTAAGGGTTATGGATCAACCAAGACACTTACGTCTTTGTAACAGGGTAAGGCATCTAGAGGAAGAATACGCTTTATGTACAAAATGTCATTTCTAAAATTATTTCAGAAAGCAGTCTCTATTCTATACACATTATTTTGACTTTAAGGGATGCAGAGCGTCTGGTACATACACAGACGGGAGTCACGTTGAGCAACATTACACGACCCTGCGGTAATAGCGGCTTATACAGAGTGCGAACAGTGAGCGGGTGATGTGTGAGTGAGGTGTGATTGTGAAGTGTGTGAGAGTGAGGGGATGTGTGAGAGAGTGAGGTGTGACGTGTGTGCTGTGTTCAGATGTGATAGAGTGAGTATGTTTTAATGTATGTGTGTGTGAGGGGAAAGTATGTTGGTGTGGGTTAATATATGGTAATGTGTTTTTTTAATGTGTTTGCATGTGATAGTGTGAGCGTATATGTGTGTATGATAGTGTGTTAATGTGAGTGTGTATGTCTGTGTGGGACCATCCCTCCTAAATAGGCACACTTGGGAGGTATGTACTATTTTCCGCAATTTTCTGTAATTCTATGCCCTCCCCGTGATTTCTTTCTTATTAATGTCTGTTCTGTATACATGTCTGTCACTGCCATAAAAATGTTCTAAAAAAAACTCTGAATTTATAATTCCCCTGCCAGCCTTGGAGACGTTCAGTGGCGGCGTCCATGTTTCAGAATGTGGAAACCATACATGGAAGTAAACTTTATTGATATACTTTGGTGGGGTCATAATGCTGGTGTCTGGCGGACACTTGAGTGGAGCTTGTGCTGAGCCTAACGTCCATCTATATAGGAATGCCCAGCTCTTTCTTTTTCAATAACCAAACCCCAATAAAAATGATATATAATTATATATTAATAAATATAATTCCGATACATATTGGTGTTTAATAATGCATTTCCCATTAGCTGCCTATTGTGTGCAGGACACAGTGCTCTCCGAGCCTGTAGGGGGAGCTCTAGCTGCTTCCGCTTTTCAGGCGCTGTCATTCTCTATGGTGTTTCCGGTGCTGATCCTGGAGCTTCAGGCCTCGCTGTGTATGAGGCGATTGTTGCCGGGGAAGACTCACTGTCCTGCACAATGGGGAAGCGAGACAACCGGGTGGTGAGTGAGTCTGTACTGGAGAGTCGTGCCTGTTGTGCCGGCGTGTTAGTCGCGATCACCCGCCCCCGGTTAGCGCGCTGTATCCAATTCTTGCTGCAAATAAATAAAACGCTTTTATTGGAACGCTGTCTCCGTTAGTTGTGAGAAAGTACATGAAGAAACCGTGTGAGGCGATATTCTAAAGGGCAATTCCCACTGATTCTAATCACTGATTTTGTGCTGTTTACTAATAATTGCTGGATATTTTATCAGCCTCCTGGGTTTAAGCAGCTCCGTTATCTTTGCTCGGTCTGTTAGTCATACACCCTGTTTCCTTATACTATTTGTGGTAAACAATATAATTCCTCGGTCTCAATCACCCAGACGGTCTAACTAATGAAAGTCTATGAAGGGAAGAATTACCATTACCAGCCTTTCAATGTTGTTGTGTCAAAACAAGCTCTGCGATTGCGTTCCTACGTTCTGTTACGTGACTTTCTGGTATGACACCGCGGTGTAGTCACAGTTTAAATTACCGGACTGTCACTTAGATCCGTAGTTGGCAGCTTGTGTGATGTGCGCTTGGTTTAATATCTTTAAGATGTATTGCATTACTAAGATCTATGCAAATCCCGTCTGATTATATAGATGTAGAGATCATATGCGGTGGGATCCTGACTTTATGTCAGAAAAAGGTGTCTGGATTTTTCCAATGAGTGGGAAAACATGGCAAATAGTGGATAATATTATTATCTTTATAAGACGCCAACAATTTACGCAGCACTTCTTACTCCATACATTTAAAGGGGATGACAAGACTAGAAGTGACTAACAAACCCATACATTAGGTTAAGAGGGTCCGGCTTGCGATCTAGAGGTACACAAATATTGTCAGGTGATTTGTCTCCATAACACCGGCACCCATTCTATCACATTGTAGTTGCTTTTGCTAAAGATACTAACAGTTGCGATTATTTCCTTCCAGGCTTATATGAATCCAATCGCTATGGCACGTGCGAAAGGCCCGGCATCGTCTGGAGGTCCTACAATCCAGGATTATCTGAGTAGACCTAGGCCAACTTGGTAAGGTATCTTATCTTTATGTGAACCGCAATATGAAAATATTGCTTCGTTATGATGATTAGCACAATATGCTAATTTTAAGATAATGACGTGTACGCTTAGAATGTATATTTAAAACCAGTTTGTGAGCAGTCTTGGTTAACTTAAAATGCCATTTTTCTTTTTAATACACTCACTATGTCCTATCAATATCTGCCTGTGTTTGGTTTTCAGTTGCAAGATATTGATTATGGACAAAGCAAGTGAAACAACAACAACAATGGTGGGGCAGTTTATTAAAGTTTATCTATTCCAAATGTTGGCACTGCTGGTGTATTAATCTTTTTCTAAATCTAAGGAGAGTTGAATCTGTAAATAAGACAGCTTTATTTTTCACATTTTTTATGACACGGCACTCATTTGTTGATTCTGTTACATTTTTGATCTGCTTCTTATACGTGTGAAAGCCATCATTGATCATTAGAACTAAAATGAATATTCCGTCAACATCCTTTTTTATTCTATTTTATACTATTTAACACTTGATTATTTGGGGCATTAAAGCAGTGCAGATGTGTTGAAATGTCCTTACTTTGCTCGTTATTTTGGTTCTTTAGGGAAGAAGTGAAAGAGCAACTGGAAAAGAAAAAAAAAGGCTCCCGAGCTCTAGCAGAATTTGAGGAAAAGATGAATGAGGTTTGTATTTCTTTGTAATGTTATTAAAGCGAGAAACAGGGAAAATTCCTAACCAAACAAGTTTTACATTATATTAGGTTCCCTCTCCATACACTTACGGTAGGACACTGCGTGCAAATTATTCTTAACGCTGTTTTATTATAGAAAATAGATTAAAACACAACGTCTCTTAACAAATGTTAGAATGTCAGATGAAGAAAACCCTTTTTCAAACACCATTTTTCTTATCTGAAGCCACATTGCTTATGTTTCTCTCCTCTTCTGAAGTCTGCATTTGAGAACGTCATCTGAAAAATATGCTTATCTACAAATATTGAGGATCTAAGGGTTTTAAATTTGTTAGCCTTTAAAACCGTGCTTAATTCTTAGTCCTTGTTTTTTTTAGGTCATGTTTTTAATTTTCCTTATGTAATATTTCGGGGTTTTTTCAAGTTTTCCACTTTCTAATGTATTGGAACGTTGAAATCAAGAGAATGAAAGTAGCATATAAAACATTGATTTGCTTTGTTGCACCTTGATTAGACTGTAGATCGTCCTTTCTACATCTTTAATAAACAGTAATAAACTTTTTCTTCTCTCAGAGTTGGAGAAAGGAACTGGAAAAAAACAGGGCAAAGGTGTTCGCAGGCAGTGAAAATACCTCAAAAAAGAAAGAGGTAATTATTGTATTTTTGTTTATTTTCTTAACAAATGTATTATGAAAGGGTATCTTTTTTTAACCTCTTTATTGAGGGGAAGAGTTCCATCAAATATGTAAACAGACAGTTTCTGCAAATAGAAACTTACATATGCAGAAAGTATGAGCATTTCTGCATGGAACAAAGTGTCAAAAATGTTCATCATAAATCTGCACATTTATATAATTCTATGACATTCGTAATGAAATGATATAAAGTCTATGGAATCCCGGAGCTGGCAGGAGAGTTTTGCAGGGATTTTATGGATTTAACTCTCACTGAAATATTTTCTAGGAAGAGCCTACACTGGCTGGCTTCTCTGAAGTATAATTCGTGTAGAGAGACTGAGAAATCACACTGATTACGCAGGGCCAGCCAAGCTCTTTCTGCGGCAGAATTTCAGTAGGATTATCCCTGTTTAATATATTGTGAAATAAATGAGAGTTCTGGAAAACTATTTTGCCAACTCTCTCTTTAGTGAATAAAACCTATAGGTTTCCATGATTGAAATAGGACTTGGGGGTGCTGGTTATCTTGAGTAGCAACTTCTTCTTTTTTTCCAAATATAACTTTTTTTACATTGATTTTTCTTTTCTTCTTCTTTGTTCCTTTCTTTCTTGTGCAGAAGCGGAAAAAGGAGAAGAAGAAATCTGGTGGGGTGAGAAGAGCTTTCAACCTTATCTAACTTTATTAACTTGAACAGCTGTAGCAGAAATTCTGGATTTTAGCCCTAAATGAAAACGATCCATCACAATCAAATTGAAATTAAAATTAAATCTTAATAAAAAAAAAAAAAAAAATCTTAAAAAGGTCCATTCATCAGGGCAAAAAAGAGTAAAGAGTTTCACTTTCAGTGTGTCTTATATTTTCCATTTATTTCCAGTGGGCTGACACGGCCCTGCATAATGAGCCATCTAGTTAATTTAATCGTGTATTATGTTGGATCGGTTCAGTTCTCCTGCAAGAGTATGTTGTTGAGCTGAAGCTTTCAAATCACCTGCAAACTTCTGGCTTAGCAGATAAAACATTGAGGATCATGGGTGTATGTAATGTACAATTCACAGATTCCAGATTAATGTTTATACATTTTAATAACGTCTCTGAGACACACAAGCAAGCTGTGTTATATTAATAGGTGCATTATCATCAAAATGTGCTTCTCACAAGTTTTACTTTCTGTTGTCTGTGGTCAAGTTGTCTTCATCATCTTCCTCCTCTTCATCGAGTTCTGATTCTTCTAGGAGTTCAGATGAATCTGACTATGAGGTGAGTATGTGTTGTGATTTTTCTTTGACCGCACTATGATGGAGCTAATGTGTAAAAGCAATAATAAGCTATTTTATATGAAACAGATTAGTCCTTCCCAAAGTGTCACACAAAACGTACTTCACGTGGTGTACATTTCATGAAGCCATACTAAAGGACCAACTTAATTTACTTTGTTGTTTTAGAGCAGGAAAAAACATGCAAAAAGGAAGAAAAAGAAGAAATACTCTAGCAGAAAATCATCTGATAGTAGTTCGGATTCAGAAAGCAAGGTATTGTTCCGCTCTGTGTGTTTTTTGGCCGTAATTATAGGTGATCCATACTGGCAAACTAACCTCTTCCACATGTTACAGGAAACATTAAAAATAAAATACATAAAAAATACAGGACAACAAAACAGACAATGGTGAATGCTATAACAGTTCATTGACTGTGGCCTGATCGTAGGAGAGAAAATAGGGTAGAATGGAAATAAAGCAATTCAAATATTGAGAGGAAGAATTCTTTCAGGTTTTTGTTTCTATTATCAATTGAAATGTGTAAATGATTAATATTGGATGTATGTTTAAAAATGATGTTTATTCTGGAAATAATTTTTCCTGCAAGAAAGGCATCTTTTGCTGCAGCTAACACCTCATTGCAATACTTATGCTGGGGCTTTTCTGCTGGAGTTGGACCCTCTATAATACATTCTTACAACAATGAGGAAAATGTGTTTGGTAAATAAACCCCAAATGTTGGAAACTGGCACCTATTTACAATATACACTTTTTGAAGCTACATAAGTAAATTGTACATCTGAAACATTTGGTGATTTTATATACTATTTATTTAGGACAGCCTGAAAAAGAAGAAAACAAAAGATGACCAAGACAGAGACAAGGTGATGTTTTCTTATAACACCCACCCTTCTGTTGTGCATACATTGGCGGTTTTAAGTTAAACTAATATAACCAGTAGATGGTTGTCTGTGATTGGCACGTGTGTATTATTCAGTGCACCTTCACTACAAACTGAATGTGATGTGACTTACTTGTTTGAGAACATGGGAAAAAAATCTTTGATTAAATGTTTTAATGTTTGCACAGAACACATCTGGGTTAACCGCCCCCAAAAGGATGCAACTATTTAGATGACGGTTTTGCTAGTGGTTTTCTTCGCACTTAGTTTGCATGGAGAAAAATAATCATCTTGTCCTATCTGTTTATTTGTAGGAAAGCAAAAGTCTTAGCAGAAAAAGGAGGCGGACTGAGGATGACCCCAGACATTCTTCATCGGAATCCTTTTCCAGATCAGAATCTGAAGAGGAGGTCAGTCTACTTTGTAATTTAAAGTGGTTAAAACACTCATCTCCAGCTTCGAAATTTATTAGCCAGATAGAGTGTCTTAAATATATGGCTTTCTGTCCCTTCTGTCATCTCCACCAACTAGGTGTTATTTAAAGCACAAATGTTAGTCTTCTGTGATTATATTTACAGATAACTAGATTGTTTGCATGTGTTTTTTCAATCCCATTGTTGTACATTTGTCTAAAACACTTTCTTTTATTTTTGAGGTTTATGGTAAAAAGAAGAAAAGTAGTGAAGAAAAAACTGTGAGTATTCACCCTCATGAAAAAGGTGATGGGGTGACAGGCTTGTGGTTACAGATTGGCAATCTGACCATAAAATCACCACTTAACGTTCTGACCAGCAATATCTCTACAGTGCTGCATCAAGTTCCTAGGGCGCCCTCTCGGGCTGTCTGCAATGCCGCACAGCTTCGTACCCGGGTCATATTCAGGGAAAATATCCTGTACGTGTTTTCTCACACCGAACACTAATGGCTAATTTTTTTTCAAGATGATGCAATTCAAGGGATTCTTAAAGTGTAATTTGCATTTTTAACATGACCTGGTAGTAGAACCAATTGAAAATGCCACCACAGGGCCAGTAATATTAATCCAGTGTTATATGAAGCTGGAGACATCTCGCTGTCGCTCCCAATAATTACATATGTAGTACATTCTTAGCATAGTGTGTGGTTGAGATGCCTGCGTTGACCTTTGGGTGATTCTGGGGCAGATTGGCCGTGACACAACTGTTTTACAACTTGGCGTCTTTTCAAACAGGATAAAGCTAAAAAGAAGAAGAAGCACAAGAAACATCACAAGAAGAAGAAGAAAAAGAACATCGCTCAAAGCTCAGATTCAGAATAACACTCATATATAATATGGCTAAAATGCTTGCAACACGTTATGTTCCATAGGACTGTCGTAACATGTTTTATACCTTCTTGTGCTCTCAGAGTTAAAGCTCAGACTGTAAAAGGGCTGGCATATGTTCATGGTTACTGACACCGAGTCATACATATGAAGAGCAATTTCCCAAGAATTCCTCTATATAAATAACCCCATCGTACCTATGCCTCTTACCGAGTCCATTCACACTGCAAATGTACGTCTGCATAGAAGAGTATATCTGCAGAAATGTCATGTAGGTTATTAAAATAATATATTTTGGTTTATTTATATTTACACAAATCAGTTGCGGTGGAAACAGACCGGCTTTCTTGTACATATTCTTTTCTGCGGGTCAGGGATTACTTTATTGCATATTCTTTCTCAAATCTGCACAGCCAACTAGTGTGAGGCGTCGGATGTGACACTCGGTCTAAGGACATGATAACCAGAGAAGCAATAAGCAAGCTGAAGAACAGTGGGTTTGTTTTCCATTTCAAGATCATGAGCATGTGGTTTATTCGTATGTGGGGTTATATCTAGGCTTGCCTTGTCCATTATAGTGTGTGCCGGGTGGAGGCAGCCACTATTCCTGATATTCTCAGGTTGTATCAACTAGAAAGGTCTTAGAAATCTTGGAAACGCAATGTTGCATCATATAGCGACACATTCTGCCTGCATTTGCATGTTTTCTGTTAAATATTGATTATACATGTACAGAATAAACAGTGCATATTTTAGAATATCTGTAGCTACAATCTGTGCTGTTAATGTAAAAAGATGTTTTTTTGTTTTGTATTTCAGAAGTATGTATATATTAAACAGCTTCATATTGAAGCTGGACCTGCTTAGATACATTTTGGTACCAGGCCCATTCACAAGCGGTGTCCTGTTTTATGGAAGTGATTTATGAATATAAATAAAATATTGTTTAACATTTTTTATAGTGCTTAGTCCTTTTGTTAAAAAAAAAAAAAAAACATATCCTGTATTAATTTTCATACATAGATGTGTGTGTGTGTGTGTGTGTGTGTGTGTATATATGTGTATGTATGTATGTATATAGATTGCTAGTTTTCATTTGTTGCTTTGGATCTGTATTTGAATCGGTGGGATCAATCACCTTTAACACGGTTTGTGCACTTTTGTCACGGTGCTTTCATTAACCTAGGGATATAATTAAGCATTTTAGAAAACGCACTGTACATCCACGGCTGAATTCCGTAACAGAAGTTGAAACAAGGGCAGTGTTGTAGGCTAAGACTTTAGGCGATGCAAACAGATCACCTAGAGTATGTCAAATCTGATCTTCCGCTACAGAATGGGGCCTATTGAAGTAAATGGCTCTCAAACACTTGGGGCCGCTGGTGCGCAAGAGTATATATAAACAAATCCGTGTTCCACCAGCTGCCATTCTCTAGTGCCATCTGGTGAAGATGGATTACATTTATTTTTTGCAGCAGAAAGTTTTTTCCTTGGCCCAGTTTTGTTGACTTTTTTTTTTCTACTGCCGGGGATCATTTACTCTATATGTGAGATACTATATTCATTCAGATGTATCTATAGAAATTTGGAATTGATCTTGCTTTCTACATCCTTTTGATCCAATTGGAAGGGATCCATTTTGGGTGAGATATCCACTGCTGATACCTGCTGGTTTCGTATCGGTGATGTGACTGCAATCTTTGGGTAATATGTGATGGCATTAAAAGCACAAAAATACCATGAAATCTATAATATTATACTACTGTAATGTTATACATACATATAATGTAATACACAAGGCTTCTCATCTCAATTTAAAGGGGTAAATCCTTTTTTTATTTAGGTTTCTTTTGCACTTAAGCATGCTTTAGTACTGTTTCTTCTATAAGAACATCGCATAAGCTGAAGAACTAGTCTATACCTGATGTAAAGACCTCAGACCTTAATCAATCTTTAGATTCAGGAGCCTTATGCCTACTCCATGCGTTTTTACATTTTCTCACTGTATTAGCCTATACCACCTATGATGAGAGGCTGTTCCGTTTATCTACCACCCTCTCAGTAAAGTAAAACTGTTTTACTGTGTCTGCATTGTGGATCATACAACATGCATGGGTGATAATACTTCACTAATGGGATCTTTTAATTACTTTTGTTCACATACAGTCTATACTAACGTGGCAATGCTTGCTTATTGTGTGTCTGCTATATATGTGACATATGAGCATCTTTACTGAGATAACCCCCACCCCAGCTTATTTCTTTAGGATTGTTTTATAGAAAAGAAGACATTTTTTCTGTAAATTTAAAAACTTTACTTGAGCCGCTTAGATCTTATTGCTGATGGCGGTTCAGCTGCTCCCCTAACCCGCCGCCTCTACTTCTACACTCCGTCAGCCAACCTCGATCTCCCACTGCGAGCAACGCATAATGTCTCGCCGACCATTAAGGGGTTAATCATCGTAACAGCTGTGGATTTAGAAGCCGGCTATAGGTTGTTTTGTGTTCCTACAGAACGCGCCTGAGACGTCACATATGCGACGGTGCGGCTGATTGGCTGACGCGGTAACCTTGCTGTAACCATGGCGACGCTTTGTTGTTGCATAGGTAACCTCTTTGGTTGTTCGCTACAAGCGGGATCAACTGCTCGCGTTCGTGGAGATCCACGCGGGACAATTTAGTACTCTGTGGGCACCCGTACGAAGCATGTCCCAGCAAATGCCCGCCATGAACAGAAAGAACCTGCAGAAGCTGGCAGAGGCGCTGTGCAGAGGCATCAAACACTGTAAGGGAATTCCTTCATTACTCATTGCGTTTATTCTCATTTATTCACAAGAACAACTTATAACTTTCACATATTTAGGACTTTTAACCCGAAGTAGGAATAATTCAGTAATAATTGTGTTGCTGTTTTGTTTCAGTCACTAAGAATGAAGTAGAAAGTCTCATAAGGCTTTATTATACAATAGTGGGGCGCCCGATTGATCCGAACACCAGAGGGGGCATCGACCGGAATACGTTCCGAAACATCCTGCACAACACGTTCGAAATGACGGATGATATGATCATGGACAGAGGTGAGCGAGTGTCGCCCAAAACAATAGTGACCCCAATATTCATGTAACCCAGGGGTGTCGCGGGTGTAAATACCGGCCCGGAATGTCTTCTGGACAAGGAGATGTTTCTTGAAAGCGCAGCTGAGCGGTGCTGCTGGTACTTTTGGTTTCTATAAGTCCAGATTGTTATGTGGTGAGGGTTGGCATCACCTGACTCAGGGTAAAAACCCTTCCAGGTTGTCCATTAACACAGCCGGTCAGAATATATTTGGGATACAACTTTAACCATTAAAAGGGGGCTATGCAGAATAGGTCAAATAAAGTATTCCACGGGCTTCATGCCGGCTCTCTTCGCCGTGCAAGCCGCCGGTAAGCGTACCCCTACAGATCTGTCCCTGGAGCGAGCGCCCTTGACTCCAAGGTAAGTAACTTGTCATTTATTGTGGTAAATAAATTGCCGGTGGATCAACCGGATACAGGAAAAAAACGTTGCCGTTTTTTTTCCCATATACAATTGATCCACTGGCACTTATCACAAGTAACTTACCTTGGAGAGCCAGACTTGGTCTTTATTTTGCGTAGAATAGGGCTCCCATGATAGGAACACAGAAAGGATCTAGACATGATGTAAATTCTGCATAAACTCCTTGTTAAGCCTTACAAGCCCTTCACTGTACGTACCACTTGTGTCCTGCTTGCCCATTATACAGCGCTGCCGAATATGATGATGCTATATAAATCTATAAAAAGTAATAATTATATGAATATCCATGGAAATAAACCGCACAACTGAACGCATTCCAATGTATTCTTCCCGAGACCAATGACTATATAGACCGGCTATTGATCATTCAGTCAGCATGAAATTGTTAACCCTTTCTTCTAGTTTTCCGAGGATTTGACAAGGACAACGATAGTTACGTTAATGTAACAGAATGGATAGAGGGTTTATCTGTATTTCTTCGAGGGACATTAGATGAAAAAATAAAATGTAAGTATTTACAGCACACTGTTTTTTTGTTTTTTTTTTATGCAATATGCAATATTTTTCACAACCGTGTATCTGCTTTACGTATGTGCTTTAGTGCTGTTACACCATCCAAGTACCTCAGAACCTACAGCTGACCATTGAAGGTTTATTGGGAAAGGCTTTAACATTGAGCCAGCGTGGCGGGTGAGCTACAGGCGAGCTGCTCTTAGTAGCATGTCTTCCTACATCATCCGGATGTCTGGCCCGGAGCACACAAGCACATTAGACGTAGAGGTGGCAGAGTTGACCTGATGTTACGTGATGTTTTGTGCTCCTCATTAAACCACCATGCTGTCCTTTCACACCCTTTTCCATACAGACTGTTTTGCAGTTTATGACCTGAACGGTGATGGGTATATCTCCAGAGAAGAGATGTTCCACATGTTAAAGAACAGCCTTCTCAAACAACCATCTGAAGAAGATCCAGACGAAGGCATTAAGGACTTGGTTGAGATAACACTAAAAAAGATGGTGATTATTTGCATTCAGATTATTATATAATAATGGCAAAATTTGAGTGTCTCTTTTATGATCTGTTATTTCACCTCTTCATTAAAGGAGTAAAAATAAAGGGGGAAATGTTTAGAAAGTGATTCTAGTGCAAAGTTAAAATGTGGACTTAGTAACGTAGCAACCAATGACATGTTCCATATTATAGAATTGTGTTCTTAGTTGTTATGGAGGCGGCGTTTCAAACCATTGGATAAAATCACTTTTAACGCCATGAAAACATCTCAAGAAACTAATTACTCTTCTAATTAACTATTTTTTTTTTAAATGTGCAAGTGATATCTACTTAAAGGGGGTAAATGGGCATTTAATGAGTAATCGCATGCTGTCTCTATTATTGGGCGGCTGAAGCAATTATTGATGTTGTCTTTCATCCTCTAGGATTACGACCATGACAGCAAGCTCTCCTATAGTGACTTTGATAAAGCTGTCAGAGATGAAAATTTACTCCTGGAAGCATTTGGACCGTGTCTGCCTGATAGTAAGGTAAGCTTTATTTTTATCAACTCTCCTAAAAATAATAAGTCATTGTTTTAACACATTTTCTAGTGTCCCTCACCATTATAACATCATTTTACCAATATGACCTTCCTGGGTAACCTGCTTAGCATTGGTGGAGAAATCAGGAAAGTGAGTTAAAAAAAAAAAAATACATCTTACAAACCGTGGG
The DNA here is from genome assembly GCF_027358695.1 of Spea bombifrons. Classification (NCBI taxonomy): domain Eukaryota; kingdom Metazoa; phylum Chordata; class Amphibia; order Anura; family Pelobatidae; genus Spea; species Spea bombifrons. Next base: position 16,338,417 of record NC_071091.1, on the reverse strand, counting down.
AATATCCAACACAGGTCTCTTGCTTGTTTAAGTTCTTAAAGGTACACTTCAGCGATCGCATGCACTTTAATGAATAGAATAGGTGTGTGGTCCTTATAAATTTACATGTGGTCAGTTTTGGAAATGCATTTACCTTTACCCACCCCCAGCTAAATGCCATGCAGGAGATGCATTTAGGTGAATATATATCTCCATAACGTGTCTGCATGCAGTGCGCATGTGTAAGGTCTTCCCAATGACTGCAATGCAAACACTTTCCTGCCTCTGATTGGCTGCTTAAGCTGTCAGTCAGTGACAGGAACATACTTACATTGACGTCATTGGAAGTACTTTACTGCCACTGATTGACATCTTCAACAGCCAATCAGTGGGAGGAAGATTTTGCCCCATGGCTGAAAATTCTGTTTCAAGTAAGTGTTTTACTTTCTTCAATTTGGAGGAATTCTTATTAAAATACTCGCAGAGAACCTTAATATGCATTCATCTATGGTAGGAATGTCAGTGACATTAAACTGTCCCTTTAAAGTTGACAATAAGGTCATTTATAATGTATCCAGCTTATAAAGAGATTTAAATGAAATGACCAGGTATTTTTACCAAATCTCACTTTGCATAATAAATACAGTATAGGAGCTGATCAAGTTTGTACTGAGGCCTGGAAACCAAACATAGCCGATAATGACTTATTAGCCAAGAGAATAAAGTTATCCTCTTAGTATATTGCATTGTATATTTCACAGCGTAATCTTCCACGAGCGACGCTAATGTTTTCTTTCTTCTCCACACAGAACATTATGGCTTTTGAAAGACAAGCTTTTCATGAAGCTACTGAGTTATAGGAATGGACCTAAAGAACTCTGTGGCGAGGCTGATGCTTTTCACTTCTTGATATGCGTAAGAAGTTCCTTAAAGCCTTGCTATAGAATATCCAACATTTCATGAAATAAGGTCGTGGTAATCAGAAAAAAGGAAAACATTTAAAATGCTCAGTATTCATGGTATTCTTGTTGCATTTTGTAAATACACACAACATACATTAAATGGTGCCAGTTAAATCCGCCGTCTCTGTTTCTTTGGTGGTATAGTTTCCGTGTCCTCCGTGGCTCTCTCTGGAATCTTTGTTTTTGGTGGTTCAGAAACCTTTGAGAAAAGAGTTTTAGTCATTAACATTAGCGGAGCCACATTTTGGTGATTTGAAAATGACCGATTAGCTATCGTTTAGGATTGCACTCATGTGCAGCATGTACATGGATATATACTCCCCTGTACCCCATTTGATTGCTTACATTTCTTAAAGACCCCCCATAGCTCCCCTTTCTCTTTCTTCCTCATTGAATAATATATTTGGTGCTTTGATCCTCAGCACAGTCTCGCCTTTTGCTTTTTTGGGTACGATTCCCAGACCAGACGTTTTGTATTCATATCGTGTGTAACTTTTTATAGCATTGTTCAGACCGCACAACTCCCATCCTCAAGATGCCTGCACATCCCTGTCTGAAAACAAGTAGTTTAATCTATTTTAGCTGAGATGCCTGGATATCTGGAATAGCCAACAACTGTGGTCTGTTTGCGGTCCTGGAGAACTATAGTTGCGCCCCTGGCTGTGCTGAAGATGAATATATGGAATTATGAGACAGATCAGGGGCAACAATACACAACATAAGGCTCAAATCTCAGACATACATATAATTGTTATATTATCATCCTTTCAATTAGGCAGCTTGTTTTAAGTTTATTACTATTGAATCATTCAAATTTCCTGACAAATCCAACTATGAGGAGATACACAAAAATGTACTTTGTAGATGATGCTTGGGAGGAAACCCAGTAGTAGGGCACATCAGTGGGCAATAGCAGAAAGTCTATATGTATGTATATATATTATATACGTATATATACACACACTTACCTTTTTTAGTTTCTCCCTGATGAAATCTGCCGACACATTGAGAGAAGGATCGTCCATATCTAGTTGTTTTATTTCTGGTAGCATTGGTCCAATAACAATATCCTGTTCATCGGGAATTAATCCACACAGAGGAATGGCATTGCCAACTTCTCTTCTCCTGTGTCTCTCCTGCAGTTGGGTTGTTCTAGGCATAAATCTTGGAAAACTACCACCTGCGGGAGTCTGTCTGTTTTGTGATAAAACATGTGTTTTAGAGTTCTGCAACCCAACTTCCATGTGGCTGCTGGAAGGCAAAAGGTGGACATTAGATTCAGATCCTATTTTGGTGAGGTCCTCATGCGCTGAATATGAACTCCAAGAAACATCAGGATCCCCAGTGGATGTCTGTGGGTCTGCGGCTTGCAAATGAGAATCCTTTCTGAAGAGCGGAAGCTTTGGTCCTATTTCAATATCGTGTTTATCAGGAATGAACCCATGCGTAGGAAGGGCACTGCCATGTTCCCTTTTCATCTGTCTCTCCTGTAGTTGGGCAGTTCTAGACATAAATCGTGGAAGGCGACCATCCTTGGTGCCGTACAATGAACTGTGAGAAACATCTGACTCCCTAGTGGATGAAACTCCAACACAGGATACCATCGGATAAGCGGCTTGTAAATGAGAATCCGGGCCGGTGACTTGTGCAGCAGATCCAAGAGGTCCACCACACCGAGAGACACTTTGTTTCTTCTCTGGTATAGGCCGAGCTGAGGAAAAACAAGATTTGCTCAGTTCTAAATTCATAGCATTCTTCTTGAAACAAACAGACAAGGTAAAAATAAAAGAACAAATTTAAATGTATTAATAATTATACAATAATGAAAATATCGCTAGAACGTTTATCTTCAGGAAGCACCCTTGTGCTAAATTTTTACAAGACAATGCAAACGAAGATTCTTTACTCCATGACAAACCTCGGTCAGATGTAGCTCTTGCCACAAATCTTCTCCTGTCTTGAAGTTTCTCTCTGGTCTCCTGGACAGTTTCAAACTCCGGGGCGTAACACACATGGAGCAACCCACCGAAGAAGTTCCGCTCATCTAGTTTCCGTTTCGCAACTCTGTAATCATGCCATAAGTCATTGTTCGTGATACATTCTACTAAATAAACTATCTTTATACAGGACAAAGTATATCACTACTTTCCATAAGTCAAACACTTTTGCCAGCGTGGGTCATTTATCTAATAACGGTACTTTCCTGTCCTAAAGTCCACTCTCACATAATACGTATAAATAGAAGATTTCCATTTGCGGAAGAAATATATATATATATATATATATGCACACACACACATACATACATAGAGTATATAACGCTCTCGGATCACCCCCTTACCGCGCGCTCTGTAACCTCTGAAGTTTAATCAGATACACCTCCGTGAACTGCTCAGCGGGGTATTCGTCTAGGGCATTGTATTCTTCGACGGCACCGTAAAGGGCAAACTGTTCTATGAGCTCCTTGGCTACGCCGATCGCTGGGACCCCCTGCACCAGCAGATAGCGAGACTCCAGGTTGATTGTGTAGACCTGGAAAATTGGGGCAATGCGGAGAAAGAATAAAGAAATAGGTTACAGGATTGATGGAAAATGTTCTAGATTTATAACAGAAGTAAACTTTGTTTCTTCCATGCGAGCCACTCGGGTAACACTTTGATGATTCACTATATAGAATGTTTATGATGATCCATCATCATCATATATCATGTGTCATACACTTCCCGGATGGTTATCACTCACTTTCACGGCTCTGGCTCTTCTTCCATCTCGATACTTAGGTCGGGAGCCACACGCTCGCTGCTGCTTATGATGCTCTTGGACCTCTACCTCCGAGAAAGTGCTCGCCATGGTCCTCCAAAGCAAATCCGACCGTCACCTCCTACATCACCGTACGCCGATCAGTTGTTTACACTATGCTATAAACACAAGAAACCATAACATTACACTATTTCATGACAGCGGCCGTCACGTGCGGCCAGTCAAAATTCCGCGGAAGTGTTCTCTAGTGTTTAGCGCTCATCTCTATTTTAGGACCGCCTCTCTATAATTTGATTGGTCGGATAATACCATTTTGCGGTGGAACGCAGGGAGAGGTTGCGATATCGGGTTTACGGAATGTACGATGCTCTGTGGTTTACAGAGACGTTGTCGCTTGCTATTCGTATTATTGAATGTCGCAGTAAGCCTTTAGTTGCGCTGAGTTTGCGTAAACGGAAGGTTAACAGGTGACATGACCAGCATATCCCCGCCTTCTCACCGCACATTGCGTGCTCTGTGTCGCTGGCTACTGTCTGCACACCGGGGGATGTTGTGACCCGCGGCGGAGCCGTGTAATGATTGGAGTCACTGTGAGGCTGATCGGCGCCAAGGACTCCTTCCTGCACCTGCCGCCGGAGCTCGTTGCACAGCTCCGCTTAGAGCAGGTAATAGGAACGGACGGAGCGGAAACCGCGGCCCCTTCACACCTCTCACCCACGGCTTACCTGACCTGCCGCCCGCGGCTTAGCTTTCACTTCCCTCTGCAGGCCTCCCTATTATCCCCGGGGCACCCGCCGTGCCGCACGAAGGGACCTGGGGGGTCGGTGAGGGCAGCCCTGTCACGCCGCGATACACCGTTGGGGTTTATTGCACCGGTCAGATTAACCTCTTAATGGCCAAGAGTTTTTTTCATGCCATAAGCCCCGGTGTCGTTTCTTTTATTAGCATGTTCTCTTACCCGTGATTACATTCCCCTTTTCCATGTTGTGTACCGGCACGTTATAACCCCTCACCAAATAAGGCGTTAAAGGACACGTTAGAGCCAAGTGATCAGCGGGTTCTCAGGGGGGCCACACTTCCTTCTCAGCCTGTCCAGCAGGGCCGCAGGCAGGGCTGGCTGCCAAAGAGGGCAACCGCAAGTCCAAAAGGGGCACCTACCAAAAAAACCAAAACTTGCGGGCATCTGGTTTCACTGTCAAAAACATGTGATCTGAATAAAATATTTTCAGCCGTAAAAGAAATCACTGGCCACACACCATGAAAAAAAACAAAGAGCAGTCATAACGGGGAGACAAAATGCCCCACTTTTAAGGCTGGAATTACAGGGAAAAAAAGCCGTGTTGGGAATTGTCAAAGTGGACGTGGCGGTGGGTCAGGACGAGGCGGTGCGTCCGGCACCCCCAAACCAATCCGCCGGTTGTAACACATGCCCAGGATCAGCCCCGGGCTACCTGCCTTATGACCAAAACTTTATTTCACCCGTTTTTTCAGCTATATTCTATTTTGTTTTTTTCAGTTCTATTTTTTATCTTATTTTTTTTCTTCATCTTGGCCCGATCTGCTAAATAAAACCACAGTATAGAGCATTGTAGCAAAAATCGAATAACCCGGCCTGATGACTGTACACAGAGGATTTTGGTGTACGAGTAGGACGTTATTAGCATCGCCATTATTATTATTAGCGCTGTACGATCTAATTGTGAGGTGGAGTACAAAGGACAGGATAGAGCGAAGGCTCAGTCCGTGTTGCTGGAGAAGTGTACATGCGTTAAATGCATATTTAATTAGATGGCATGTTTAATGTAACACAAGTCTCCATAGAAAGTTATGGAAATGGAGTGTACATGAGAGTGTATGTGAGATTGTACGTGAAAGCACACGTGGAGTGTACGTGAGATTGTACATGAGAGCGGCTGCGGAGTGTGTACGTGAGAGCGGCCGCGTGGAGTGTACGTGAGATAGTACATGAGAGCGGCCGCATTGGAGTGTACGCGAGATTGTACATGAGAGCGATTGCATGGAGTCCTGCAGAGAAACCTTTGATCCTGGTGCTGAAAATGCAGAGACCGTACCTGACGTGAGATTAATCAGTGACTGGGTGATACAGTGAATGGTGAACGGTGCGTGGTAATTCCTACTTTATCCAATCAGAAGTGTTCTCCTGAATCCCCCTGAATTATTGTAAATAATGATGGTAAAACGCATTTTGGATTAGACTTTGCTTGGCGCCGATCCACTTTATTGCATGGAAATCGACGTAGGAATTACTTGGTTATTTCAGTTAGAAAACAAGACTTCCATGTGATTCCGCCCCAGTGACTCCTCTACTGAAAGCAGGAAGCCCTCATAAACACAAGCTGAGCTCTTTGATGTCATGATTGGCTGCCACTTATCCAATTGGATGGGAGTGCTACTGAGCATGTGCACAAAGTGTACTAGAGTATGCATCCAAAGTCTTGAGCTCATTCATGCCGCTGTATATCGGCCTCGGTTATGATTAAACCCCTAATAAAACCGCACGTCCGCTACCACACGCATAGCAACACATACAGTAAACACGTGACTGATACACGCATGCCCTGCAAGCGTCCTTAACATGGGCAGGGTGGGGAACGTATCATACGTGAGTTTTGTAGTACAAGGAGAATCATGTCTGCATATTTTGAGTCCTGGCACTATGGCCTTTGAAATGGCGTAGCTTAATTTCATATATCATTCAGAGAAGCCCATCATCTTGGATCTGTTCCCCCGTAGAGTCATGCGGTGGAGGTGTCGTGGGGCAACGAGCCCGTCTATCTGGGCTGGATGGAGAATCGCAATAGGAGCAGCCGAGAAAATCATTTTGCGGAGCTGAATATACACCTTGGAGAAAAGCTGGGCATTAAAGATGGTCAACAGGTATATAGAGAAAAAAACCTCACCAGTCACTCTTTAATTAACCCTTTAGAACCCGTGAAAGCCGTAATCAATTAAGATCTTGTGTAATTAGACTTTTTTTTTCCCTCCCCAGATCTTCCTTAAGCCGTGTTCCAGTGTCGTGTCGTGTAAAGAAGTCGCTGTCGAGCCTCTCTCTGCTGATGACTGGGAGATTCTGGTAATTCGCAAACTGAATATCTACGGTTTTTTTGAGTTTTTTTTTTGTTGCAAACGTAAACTATACAACTCTCAAGCGATGTTATGAAACCGGGCATATTATTGCCTTCTCGTTCTTGTAGGAGCTTCACGCGTCTGCACTTGAAACACATCTTCTTGATCAGATTCGGATAGTTTACCCCAAGGCTGTTTTCCCAGTATGGGTTGATCCGCGTACTTTTATTTATATCAAGATTGGTAAGTATTTAAACTTAAAACTAAATGGCATCCTTGCCCAATGCCTTCCTTCTAAAAGCGGGAGAGTAATTCTTAAGCAGCCGCAGTGAGAACCATTATTAATCATAGAATAACTTGATAGACCCATTGGCCAACTGGTCTTTAACCTTCTGCCATATATATATATATATATATATTATGATTTTGTGTGGTGCTTGCTCTACTTTAGGTATAAGTTTTTTTCCAAGCATTACATTCTGTGTACAAAACCGTAGAATATTTTACATAAAATGTAGGGCTGCAACAACTAATCGATATAATCGATAATGAAAATCGTTGCCAATGAATTTCATTATCGATTAGTTGAATCTATTTTTATCGATTATAAAAAGGGGGTATGTGGCATATCTGGGAGGCAGTGTGGCATATGTGGGGAGGGCGGAGTGGCATATCTGGGGGATATTTGGCATATCTGGGGGATATTTGGCATATCTGGGAGGCAGTGTGGGAAGCCTGGGCTCAAATGTGCATAACTGGGGGGGTCTGTTGGCAGGTTGGGAAATAAAAACAAGAAATGCATTTTTGTCAAAGTTTTTAACATCCAGTTATTTTAAATAAACAAAAAATGTACATTTATTTAATGTACGGCCAACTAATCGATTATGAAAATAATCGTTAGTTACAGCCCTACTAGAGTGACAGCCATTTTAACAAATGTGAGATGCCATCTTTTTGGTTTCCAAGACTTGTTTGTGCAGTATCGCCTATTTGGCAACAGTACATAGGAGGGGGGAGAGAGTAAGACAGAGTGGTGTATGGGAGGGGGGGCAGAGTGGTGTATGGGAGGGGGGGGCAGAGTGGTGTATGGGAGGGGGGGGCAGAGTGGTGTATGGGGGGGGCAGGGTGGTGTATGGGAGGGGGAGAGAGGCAGAGTGGTGTATGGGAGGGGGGAAAAGAGAGAGAGGCAGAGTGGTGCATGGGTAGGGGGGGTAGAGGCAGAGTGGTGTATGGGTATGGGGGGTTTAATGAATTTCAGGGAGGCAGAGTGGCATATTTGGGGGAGTTAGAGTCGTGTATAGGGGGAGGTAGAGTGGTATATGGGGGGGTATAATTAATTTCAGAGTGGCATATCTTGGGCAGGCAGAGTGGTGAATCAGGGAGTATAATGAATTTCAGGGTGGTGCAGGGCATTTATGGGGGCGGAGTGGCATATAGGGGGTATAAGGCATATCGATATTAGGCATATTGGGGGCAGGAGGTATTAGGCATATCTGGGGGCAGAGTGGCAAGCTGGGGGTCAGCTGTGCATAACTGGGGGGCATATAAACAAGAAAATATAAACAAGAGGCTTTTTTCTTACAGTTTTTATTAAATATGAAAAAATAGTTAACATAGGGATTAATATTTACTAATAACTTTGTATTAAAACCTAGTTTGAGAAACACCGTGTTTGGGTTCTTGTAGCTTTTATTATTATGTCAGTAAAATAAGAAGGTGAATAGAGAAATGCCATTGTGATAAAGAGATGAAAGTGTAAATTGTAAGTTTTTTATTCTGCTGTTACATTATTACTGCTGCTGCTCATTCATTACATTATTTTAAATCAAAGAAAAATTTGCATTTCTTTATCCGATTAATTGAAAAAATAATCGGCCTCGATTATTAAAATAATCGTTAGTTGCAGCCCTAATAAAATGACATCATTGATGAGGTTTGCCGTGTCATACGTGGTATCTCCTTCCTTGAAGTTACAGAAATACATCATTACACTGCCCCTTGTATATTGTTAGGCGCGCTGAGTCCTGCTGCTCGTTATGGGAGACTGGAACCCTTGACGGAGCTCATGGTGTGCCCAAAAGTTCGAGGTTCTGAAAACATTCCTTCTGCTTCGTCATCGCTCAGAGCCGAGGATCCAGATGAAGGACCAAGCGGTGCAAAAGATTTGGAAGCGAGTGCAGCAGACATGAACAGCGGACCTGGATCACCGGATGGAAATGATAGATCAGACACGCTATGCAATGAACAGAGCGTGTGGAACAGACTAGAACATTTCTTTTTTTCTGCCATAGGAAAGAAAACCGCACCTCCTATAGATGTCACTGCAGAAGACCTTTTTGCAAGGACTTTGCTCCGAAGGGTTAATGTGAAAGGTGTCTTTCGTGTATCTAACGGTGTTCCTCCGATTGTAAGGAACAGTCCGGCATACACCGACAACCTGAATGATAATACCGTTCAAGTGTTTTTATGGTATCCCGAGCCGCCAGGTTTAGTATCGGACGTTGTTGTGTCATTTGGATATATTGCAGAACTTCCTTCTCCCAAACGACAAAAAGAAATTGCCAAACGTCACAAAGAACAGCACGAGAGAGACAAAGTATCTGGGGATGCGGAGAGAATGGCGCAGACCAGCACCAGTGCCAAGGGCTCCAGGGATGCAGTGAAGATTGTTTGGCATGGCTTTGAGGATCTCAAAGATGTTATAGAGTATGACACCAGGAATGGGAACACACACATTGCCAAAGTTTGGGTTAGTAGCCACAGCATTGTCCTCCTGCTAGATACTAAGATATTTACCCCCTTTATAAAACATCGTACGCACTGTTTGTGATGTGTATGATGATAGCTGAGTGTCCTCTTCCACGGAGGAATTAGAATACCTGCTGTGTATCTGCACCAAACGTGCAGAGCCAAAGCTCGGCTTGCCAGAGATGTCTATTTGCCCGAACGCATCTCCTGCCTGCCAGTGCCCATGTGCCATCTACTCCCCGCCAGCCAGCACGGGCTTACGTGAGATTTCCAGGGGGTCTAATGAGACTCTCCCCCATGTGTGCTGCAGAATCCCTCCGCATGTATTTTGTATCCCTGGCTACTTGGCTTTCACAGCATTTATTCAGCCAAACACAGTTCCTGCACCCACGTGGTATACTCGCCACCAGAAACCGTGCCCAGGCAGTCACACGTAAATACACCACCGTGCACCAATGGATTGGGTTATGCTAAAAATAAGGCAATGTTCCTCTTTTAACCATTATAATTGTATCTGTTGGAAAACCGAGCAGCTGGAGTCTTAAGCGGCCGTTGAGCCTTAGGTAGTTGGCACCTATATTATGTTCCAAATAAATCCTTTCAGTCATAACTGACATCTAATGGAGGGTAACGTGTATATACACTATATAAACAGGTAAAGGAATTGTCAGGTGGCAAGTGAGCCCCCAAAACTTATCTCTGATACTAAAGCAATGGCAATGCAGCCGTAATGTCCCCCAAAGTGACCCGAGGTAGGTCTTTATGTGAAAATAGCCACAAAACTATTTGAAAACCAGAAAAAAAAACTTTATTACAGTGGATCTAGTATATTGGAGTTGAGAGCAGTGGAAGTAAATGAAGCATAATATTTTATCTATTACCATGCTATGTCAATGTCATAAAATTTAATTATTTGATTTTTTATGTACATTTTGTTTGTTTGAAAAATAATTTCAGATTCCTGAGAACCTGAGAAAAAGACTGAACGTTAATCTATCATCAGCTGTCAGAATAGAGTCGCGTGAATGCCTTCCGCAGATCCCCGGCGCTCTCACGCTGCAGCTGCTGCAGTCTTTGGTAAGCAGACATGTTGCCTGCTTATACTTCACAATTTCAAAATATTTTTAAGACTTTTAGACATCCCTTAAATATAACTTTTCCCCATCTGGTCCGTATATATGAAGCACTGCATTTTCAGATGACTTATGGTTTTCAAGTTAACCTGCCTAACAAGGCTATGTAGTTAAAAAGACGTTTCTGGGGGGCAATCCGCAGAATGAATCTAGTGGTCAGACTGTGTGTTTGTTTTCCGAGCAGGATACGAACGCCTCCGAAGAAGACATTCAGTCTGCGTTCAGTTCCTGGCTGCAGTCATCTGTTACTGAAACATCGCCCTGGATTTTGGGTAACCCGGCCCGTATACGGATTCCTGTAAAAGAAGGTAAGCAGGTTCTAACATATTTATATATATATATATATATATATATATATATATATATATATTTTTATATATATATATATATATATATATATATATATATATATATATATATATATAGCAATGAAGCCTGGATTTGGGCTCTGTAATCTGAGATTTCTTTTTTCATCAATTTTCCTTTTCTAAGAGTTTAAAAAAGCCATACCCCCAAAAATAATCTCTAGCATTTGCAAGCTGGCTATATCCTGTTAACGTTTTTAGCAGAATGTATGCCAAAATTCAAATCATGCCTTTATGTTTCTTACATTCAAACTATTTTGCCTCTTTTTCATACAAATACTTGTATTTTGATATTAATTTCATACCTATGTTTAGAAGACCTCCTTTCTCACTGTGGGTCATCGATTGTACCTCACTGACAAGTCCCATTGTCTATTCCTGGCCGACTCTCACCCGCTTTTGTCTACATGTGTAAATACTCTGAGCAAAAGGGAGAACGGACTGTTATAATATTCTCATCAAATAAAACAGTATCTGGGAGGTGACGTTATTATTCTTCCCCGTTCCTTTTATATTAACAACCTGTTATTGCCCCCGCAGAAATGACGGAGTTCTGCATCAGTGTCAGTCCAGCAGCTGAAGACACGAACCAAGATTTCTTCTTTATGTTATGCCCTGGCGTGTTGCAGAAGACTAAAATTCATGTAAATATTGAGTATTAGCAGGTACTTCAGTAATCATACATGGTGGTGTTTGAGCTATATGTAATCGGCATTGTATTTTTGCCCATAAATGCCCCAAAATATCATTAGTAGAAACAATCATGTTTAAGCAAAAGATAAAGTGCAGCGCTCAGTCATGTTTAAGAAAATTAATATTACAGAAAGTGTAAAGAATAAAAAAAACCTTTGAATTAAGTTCTGTATTCTATTAACCAATGAGCATTTATATTGTTCAGAAGCAATAAGCTTACGTTGGTTGATTATGAGCTAAAGTTCTGATCTGTTAATGGTTTTCTTGTGTCATCTGTGTTCCTTGTTGTTTTTTGTATCTTGATCACTTTCTAGGTCATCCTTCAACCTTCAGCATCAGATGAACCACAGAAAACCAGGCAGATTGACCAAACTCTTCCCTACCTGCGAATAGAGAATCTGGGGTACGCACAAAGACATTTCAATAACCGCAAGCACTACATAGTAGGAAACTTACTAGGAACAGATGAGTGGGCTACAGGTTACCCCAGCTGTATTATTTGCACATAAAGTTAAATGCTAAGTTTATGGGCCACACAAATACTCCGGGTACATACTGATAACTCTGACTGATAGTGAGATATGTAGCAGTGTTAAGATTGTATACATTCAATGATATAGTATGTCTGCATTACAGAGGTGTTGGTGACGTGGCCACGTCTTGCTACAAGCATGTTGTCCATTGTCTCATGGGCCGACCCCTGTCCAGGCAGCTGGTGGCCACAGTCTCTGGACTTCGCAGCGGAGCAGTCCTCCTATCCGGAGCTAAGGTGCCTGTGATCTTTCTGCTTTGTTGATGGTGGCAGGGAGAATTGGCTTTGGTCATTGCCCTGGTTAATCGGCATCCATTCATTCTTACAGCTGTGCTGTGCTGGCTTGTTTTGCAGGGGTGCGGGAAATCTGCATTAGCAAGGGCATTGTGCAAAGAGGCATTTGAGAAACTTGAAGCCCACGTTGAAGAAATTGAATGTAAATTGCTGAAAGGTACGAATAGCAATCTTATGTTATCTGTTCCATTTCTTAGGGGCATGCATGCTATATGCTATATAGTATCATTTTCTTTCTACATTTCTTAATATTTCCTGCTAAATAACTTGTGATCAAGAAATCCACCAATAGACTACCGGTTCCAGGACACGATGGACTTTTCTTTTTTCCACGCTTGAGACCACTGATGCACCTATCCGATAAATGCTAATGGTGGGACAAATATGAACTGCTTTTGGTAGCTTTCTTGGAAGACCAACGGTGATTTAGTGTAAAACCTTGAGAATAGAGCTATGTATGAAGTTAGACAACCCCGTATAATTATCTGGAATGACATTATCTTTCAGGGAAGACGTTTGAACACGTGCAGCAGACCTTGGAAGAAGCCTTTGCCGAGGCAGCCTGGAGACAGCCTTCGGTTCTGTTGTTGGATGACCTGGATCTCATAATCGGGGTCCCTTCTACACCAGAACTAGAGCAGAGTCCAGAAGCGGCACAAAGCAAGCAGCTTGCATATGGTAACCCTGTGCTTTATACCATTTGTTGTACTCACTGCTGTACGGTACTGAACACATTTGTTAAAATACACTAATGTGATAGTGTTACAAAGCAATCACATTGTCTATCTTCCCATCTGCATTATGTGCAGTCATTTCCGAGTAAGTCTGGATTCTGTGAAAATACCTTTGCGAACGAGTCTTATTTTCTTATTCAGTTCTTTTCTTCTGTCATACAGTACTGAAAAATCTCATGAAAGAAATCATTTCCATGGACACCCAGATAGCTGTTATTGCCACAAGTCTATCTGATCGATCCTTAAATCCAATTCTCATTCCTGTGCAAGGAATTCATCTTTTCCAGTGCCTTAAATCTATCCAACCGCCTGCTCAGGTAAATGACTCAAGTTTACCGTTTTCATTGGTGTAATGGTTACCTTTTTGAAATTGTTTGTGTTAAACCTGAAATTTTACTGTAATCAGCTCGATTTATCATCTTTTCAAGATGATACAAATTTTTGTTTTATGCTGCATGATCATTCAGTGAGAATAATTGTCCAGCATTAGCCCCTTCAGTGGCCCAATTGCAGCATTGAAGGGGTTAACACATGTGGCTCCAGTCCAAGTCACAACTAATGCTGTGTTCTTATGGAAAGAGTTAAAAAATAATGATTAAAAAAAAAACTCTTCAAGAGCCCCGACCTGGGCATTGCTATCAGTTACACCGTGCAGCAGGTGACCCCTCTCATCAGTGACAGATCATAAGGTAAAACTGATTACTGATCACAGATTAGTGACGTTTTAGGTCACTGATTATTGATCAATTCAATGATCAATGTCCGTGATAAAGACTTGTCACTGATATCGGTTACAGATTTTTATTTAATTCATTTTTTACAGCTTTTAGCCCAATAAATTGTTGTCTGATCAATGATTGATTGCTCTTTTAGGTCACTGAGCATTGATCAGTCTCTAATCTGGTGGATGAATACTATACACAAGTGCCTCATTCTTTTTCTGCACATTTGAGTGTAAAGTTATACCTGTGTGTTATACACAGGTGTGTGTTATACCTGAGACTTTACAGTATCCACAACAGTTGCCTCTTTTATATTTTACAATGTTCGTTCTAACCCAGAATGCTTTTAGGATCTCAGAGGAACAAATGTGGATAGGTTTCCAAATCTGTGCTTGTTTAAGAGCTAACTGCATTCGTATAAGACACTGAAAGGCACTTTTCTGAGCCAAGTATATTAAATAATAAATATTAAATAATAAGTATATTAAATAATGACTTGGTGGTGTAATGGGCAGATTTCCAGGTCTGAATTATTTTTTCGTGGCTACCATTAATTGCGTGGCCGTTTTCCACCAGATTTCTTCATGGCTATAATGATTAAATGATGTGATTTTTAACAAATGCAGATGTATACGGGTATACAGTGTTACTGTTTTTTCAGGAACAAAGATCTGAAATGTTACGTTGTGTAATTGAAAACAGACTCAATACAGTTATTGGGTGCTTTAAAGACCTGGACCTCCATTGTCTGGCAAGAGAGACAGAAGGCTTTGTTGCGAGGGATTTTACTCTGCTTGTTGAGCGAGCTATAGAATCCAGTGTCGCATCCAGAAAAATCCACAGAAAAGCAGGTGATCAACTACATTAAATACTTAGATTATTACAATTTTAAATATTCTGCAGTTGTAGTTTTTTTTATAATGCTCTTAAAATCGAGGGAATGACGACCTCTGGCTGCAGGAGGATCTATACCAGGTTTTTTGGTTTGTTTGTTTTTAGACACTTGCAGCCTTTTGTTCATTGTTACTTTGATTTTTTTTTTATTGATATCTAAATAACATTGAATCCTTACCGGAAGGTATGGTTAGTAAGTGTTGGCGATTCTTCCTTTTAATGTGCCCGACGTTTGTGTGGTGGCTGACAGATTTATTTTTCATGGACAGCAAAAAGTGTGATAGATCTTTTATTCTGTTTTTTTTCCTTTAATTTTTTTCTTTAGACTTTGAATTGTCCACATCTGACTTCCAGAAAGCTCTGAAAGGTTTTACTCCTTTGTCTCTCCGAAATGCTCACTTGCATAAGCCAAAGAGCCAGGGATGGAGCGCGGTCGGAGGTTTGCATGATGTACGACAGGTTCTTAAGGACACCATTGAGTTACCAGCCAAGGTAGCGAACTTCTCTGCTCCGTTCCATATATTTCCAGAATATCAATGTCATGCACCAAAAGGAAAAGCCTGATGCAATAATGTTGAAGTCTATTCAATAAAGAGGGTGTTTGCAGGGAAACCTATACATGTATGTGTGGTGTGGGTGATTTCTTAACACACTCCTATCTGATGTTCCATACAGAGTTAGCTTAGCTCTTCTTTCAGGGGAAGCTCACTGGAGTTTGTTATTAGTGTGTAGTGATATAATAGAACTCAAATGTACAACTCTTGAATAGACTCCATTTTCGGTGAATTGTTATTGACTGTTGGTTCATATATAAATGTGTGTTTTCAGTATCCCGAGTTGTTTGCAAATCTTCCAATACGCCACAGATCTGGAGTACTGCTGTACGGAGCACCGGGGACAGGGAAGACTTTACTGGCCGGGGTTATAGCTCATGAAAGTAGAATGAATTTCATTAGCATAAAGGTAACTGTCGTAATGGTTTAGAAATGTAATACTTGGCATGGGGCATGGTTTGTGCCCATATACATACATATAATTGTTTTGTTGCTGTCACTTTATCTCTAGGGTCCAGAGCTTCTCAGCAAATACATTGGAGCCAGTGAACAGGCCGTGCGTGATGTCTTCACAAGGTGAGTTTATTTTCTATCAGATGCATGGGTTGCAGATTGTGTTGAGTTAACCTATAGCTTCTTTATAGATATTGTACATATTATATATTATATATATATATATATATATATATATAGTATGTATGTGTGTAAAATAGTTCTGCCATTCTTCAATGTGATCCCTAGAGACACATTTTTATGATAGGGACTCTTTATAAGCAGCTGTGTGTGTCTGACATGATAATTGTGCTGTTTCAGAGCCCAAGCTGCCAAGCCGTGTATCCTGTTTTTCGATGAATTTGACTCCATTGCCCCTCGCAGAGGTCACGATAACACTGGCGTGACGGACAGAGTGGTCAACCAGATGCTCACCCAGCTGGATGGGGTGGAAGGGTTACAAGGTAAGTGAAATACTGTTCCTCACATAGGTAGAGTATTTTTCTATAGTGGATATCATGGCCATAATAGCAGTTATATATATCATCCATTAGATCACCAGGGCTTCTTGACACATCCTTTATTTTTTATTTTTGTTTACTTTTACACACAGCCTTAAATTTCAATTCTAATCAAAGTTTTCATTTTGAATAGGAAGAGTGTTCCTTACTGGGATACTTGGGATCTTGTAAATAATCTAATATCTCTAATTTCATTATTTTAGGTGTGTATGTTCTGGCTGCCACGAGTCGACCGGATTTGATTGACCCTGCTTTGCTCAGACCTGGACGTTTGGATGAATGTCTGTACTGCCCCCCACCGGATCAGGTAACTGTCCAAAAGCCTAAAGTATCTATCTTGAGAAAATGACAAAGTGTCACTCCGTAGGAGGTAGCTTTTAACCTGTACATTGTGCTGGCCATTTGTACGGGAAATGTTTGGGTTTGTAAATCCCACCCCCCCCCCAGTTACCTCTATTGGCATAGAGATGATTACACATGGCTCATGGGTTGGCACCTGCGTTCCTCTCCACTACAGCATGGAATGTTCTAGGATTATACAGAAGGCAGTCTGGATGAGTCCACATGTGAGTGCAGGAGCCAGTGAATCCTATCATCACACTTTAAGTACAATACCCTGGCTTAAACTGAACTGGGGTTATTTAGCACATGTTTGTGCTATTGGCAGCTGGACACATTTTAAGGGCATAAAGCCCCCATTTACTGAAATAGGAGTTGTACTGAGCATGCGCAAGAAGCATGCATAGTGATGCTTTCCGTTTTCAGGAGAGTCAGCGGAGGACAGAAGTCTAATTTCCCAACTCCAGGAGCCCATGCAAAAAAATAATTAATGCTTTACAAATAAAAATGGATGTTCTCAAGAATCAGACTTTTTTCTATGGATGCCGATTTTAAGTAAAGGATAGGTACAGGGGCCTACTGACTAAATAGTGAGTTGTGTTTTATGTCGAAGTCTCACCTCAGTAGGTGTGAATTATGGAAGACCAACCCCCAGAGGTGGAATACGTTATCCAGGTGGCGTTTTTCATATGGCAGCTGGTGAATAAATGGCATGTGCTTCACTGTGTGCAGATCAGACAGGCTTTCTCTTAAGAGAATATGTGATTTTCTCGTTGCCGCAGGCATCCCGGTTGGAAATCCTACAAGGTCTCAGCCAGTCCATGCAGTTGGATGATGATGTGGACTTGAAGCAAATAGCGGCGTTAACAGAGAACTTTACAGGGGCAGATCTGAAGGCATTGCTGTATAATGCCCAGCTGGAGGCAATCCACGTCAGCCTGGCCTCAACCCTGCCTCAGGTAAGGACGTTTATCTTGTATTTGCCATGTTAACGCACCCATAAATACATACAAACTAGTGACCCTCCAGCTATTAATAATGCCAATGATGCTTCACTAACCAGGACAGGGGACAGAACTCGTGTAAACGGAAGTCAAAAGCAAGCTCTGATCTGTTGTGTAAATAACAACATTGCTGGTGACCCACAGTTACACAGCAAAATATATTTTGTCATTTTAGATATATATTTTTTTTTTTGTAAATGAAATGACAGGTTTGTTAACATTTTTGAGAACATTCCTGTATGGTTTAAAACTCCCAGTTGTATTTTAGAACACACATCACATCAGAAGCCAGCCCCACCTTCTGTCTGCTTCTGGAATTAGCACCTAGCCTTCAGTGATATAACTTTAAAAACTCTCTCTTTTTAAAATCATCAGCATCAAAAAGTGGAAAATATATAATATAACTGATGGATCTTTATTTGCCCAATGGGAAGATACTTTATCTGTACAAAAGCATACTATGAGATGTACCGTAGTAAATATTAAGCGTCTGCAGCATTGCCCGCGAGTCATTCATTGCTCGAAAATTCTAGTATGTCTTCTGTTCAATTCAGGATAATGGATCTGGATCAGACAGCGATGTGAGCTTATCTTCTATCATATTCCTGAACCCAAGCAGTGGCTCTGATGAGTCGGTTGGTGAACCGGACGGTGCCATAGAGCAGTCTTTAGCATGCTTAGACGTGCTAAAACTTCCTCCGGAAGATCCAAAGTCAAGCATCTGGCAGCTTTATTTTGGAAGTTCATATGAATCTGAATTTGGGAATGGAAGCACAGATCAGGTAACCTTGCATATTATTTACAGAATGGCCTTTCTCTGGTTAAAAGTGCATTAACGGTAAAGAATTATATATAATGATATACCTGTTGAAAGGCAAACTATTTTATCTGTATGCACCAAGTAAAGGTGGCGGGGAAGGAACTGGATATAGACCACTAGTGGGGGGTTTTTTATGCACAGCTCCTTCTAGTTGAAAAGGATTCCAGTTGCAATTGAGAAATGACTATTCACGTTGGCCAGGTCTTGGAAACATTAGAGTTCTTGTTTCAGTTATATTCCATTGACTGAACCTTTGTGCTCAGGTGTTTTATACCTGAATGTATCTGGTGTTGGGGAAGGCCTCCCAAGATATAGCATTTACTGGGCTTGTCAAGAAACCAAACCGAAAGGTCAGGACTGGCAGTATTTCATGTTCATTCATGCCTTCCCCAAAGTGATCTGAAAGCACTAAATGTATTATATTTTTAATATAGTTACATACTTATTTAGGCTGACAAAATCAACAAAGCTCAACCTCAATTGTGTCATAAAAAGGGAAAATCCTTCCTAACTTTACAGTTTGGCAGTTAGATTTTTCACTGGATCAGTTCGATATAACTAATATTATATAATATTCCTGTATATTCTTCTTTACTAAAAAAATTTCAATAACTTGAATTTCATAGCACATCCTAAAAACCACATCTGAATGGATGAGCAGTTTTAATTTGTACAGTCGTATTAATGAACATCAAGGAGCTGATCGTCCCCGTATCTGTTTTTATTGTTATCGGATCCTCCCGTAAGACCCTTTTTCTATTGTACACAAATGCACCATTTTAGCCTTTCCTTATAACTCAGTGCTTGCATTCATCTCTTAAATTCCATAGGGAAGTATGATTTTTATATTGGTTTTTATCTACACTGTATTGTATTATTTCTCAATGGATACAATGCGGATACAGCGGTATGGCAGATGTCCTTAGGTTTATTAGCCTCCAGTTTGGTGAATATTGGCCCGCCTATTATTTATGTTAATGCTTTAGATTAAATTTCCTACCTATTTCCACTATTATTTACCAATGTTACCGATAAATCTAACATCAGTAATATTGTATATTTGCAGGTTTGTTTCTTTAATACATTTCAGACATGCAAGTCCTGGTTATCAGATAGTACCATCCGCTGTTAAATTGACCGTGACCATAAACTAAATGTGGCCAAGTTTCTACAAACAGTATCTCCCACTACGTCCGTGCCCTGATTTCAGTAAAACTTATTTATTGCAAAATATGTAAAAGCACATTTCCAGCAGCGGTTATAACGCATCTCTTACTTCGATTGTCTTTACAGACGTCACAGAGCTTATCTGGAAGCAATTCCATTACACATGATTTTACTGGCCTGACTATAGGAGAATTAGTACCTTCACAACCTATAGCGCTCATTACATCCTCACGAGAAGATCACCAGGAGTGTTCTCAGGAACAATATCAGAAAATAAATGATGAGATCAGTGTTACCAAGGCCAGCTACACCAATGTGGTATAATAACTTTACGAGTTCTTGTTCTGTCCCTTCCACCATATACTTGGTATCATCTCTTTTTTGTAGTTTATGCAAAGTACAGACGCAGGACTTACAAAGGTTTTTTATCTTTTTTTTTTATTGCATGTATGAAATACGTTAATCCACCTTGATTCAGTATTACCCATTTTTATGTGAGCTGTAGACCCTCCTCACAATCTATGTTTCTGGGCAGCCCGTCGCTTCTGTTGACACACTTTTACATCTTCAGATTGATTTATATTGTGAAATTAGATTTATATACTGTGACAGGGTGGATTTATTACGTATAAGCCTGTACCTGGCATCTGGTGCTAAACCGCTATGACCACGAGGCCTGGTGAACACATGATTTCCAACTCAATGGGGTTTATTCACTATACAGTAAGACAAATTCTATCTCACAACCTTAACTGCATATTATAGAGAACGAACTCCGGTGAATTCTTGATATACAACGAGATTTGGCTCTTCGTGGGTTGGCTGACCCTGAACTTACTGTTTAGTGGGTTCTCCCCACGTAATCATGAGATGTGCCAATGCTTTATAATTGAGGAGACCCCAATTATGGGCACAATAATCATAGTCAAGAAGAGGAGTGATCAAGTTAGGTGGCAAAAATCATCAAAGGGCTGAATCCGATCAGCAGGTCATCCGCCAAACAGGAGCACATCCAATTCAATTAATATTATGTCCCTTATGCCAGTAAATATATTTAGTGAGTACTTTTTAAACCTTCTTTGGAAGATTACATAATTACTTGTTTTGTTTTATTGCTGGAAGATGTCGGCTCGGCAGTGTAATTGTGCCTTCTCAACCTGTATTCCTTTCATTTTAAGGATATTGGATTTCGATGTCAAACGGACACAAAGAAAAAACTGTGCATTTGCCAGCATCACCTGGTGACCGCCCTTCGTAGCACAAGACCTTCTATTAGTCAAGAGGACTGGAAGGTTTTCAGCGACCTGTAAGCACAAAACAAATTCTTTTTTGTTTTCTATTATGCTGTCTGTTAAAATAACATGCAATTGCATAAGTTATGGTGGGAAAAGGTGATGGAAACCCCTTCCACTTAAAATTAAGGGGGTAGTAGAAGTATTAATAAACACTCATCTACAGACACCAGACAAGCCAGGAGGCTTGTTTTTCCCTCAGAAATCTCATGGTGCTGCCACAACCACAAGGGATTCTGGGTAGGCACATGCAAATGAGGTTAAAAATTATCACCATATGCCTCTTTACCAAGTTTATTGTAAATGAGCCCCCGTTATATATCTGTACGACTGTAAGCTGTGCGGCAGGGACTCCCCCCCCCAATATATGCACCCAAATTGCATCACATTCCAGCCAAATAAATGATATACATTTACCGTATTTGCTCGATTATAAGACGAGGTTTTTTTCAGAGCAAATGCTCTGAAAAATACCCCTCGTCTTCTAATCGGGGTCGTCTTCTAATCAGACCTCAAATAGAGGTCTGATTAGGAGACTAAGATCCAGATCCCCCGCACCGCTGCAGGGGACCTGGATCCTCCTGTCTCACCCGACACCCCCCCCAATACACACACTTACCGGGGCTTCCTGCTTTGTTGCTGGGGCAGCGGGTTGACGTCTACGCGATGCGCGTAGACAACGTCCGCTGCAGCCGGAAGGAGGTGTGGCTAGCAGCGGGGGTTGTCTGCGTCCGTCGCATAGACCTTCCCCGACTGTCAGAGTCGGGGAAAGTATACGCGACGGACGCATACAAACCCCCGCTGCTAGCCACACCTCCTTCCGGCTGCAGCAGAAGGCGACGTCAACCCGCTGCCCCGGCTGGAAGCACCGGTAAGAGGGGGAGAGCGGGGGAAGGGGGGTGAGAGAGAGGGGGGGGGGAGAGAGAGGGGGTGAGAGAGAGAGAGAGAGAGAGAGAGAGAGAGAGTGTGTTAGTTAAATGGGGTTATAGGGTGTGTGTGTGTTAAATGGGGGCATAGGGCATTTCTGGAGTGGCGTTAAGGGGGCATTTAATAGAGCACTCTGCCTCCTGAAATGCCTTATACCTCCCTATATGCCACTCTGCCCCATAATATGCCTTTTAACCCCCTAAATGGCAGAGTGGCATATAGGGGTATAAGGCATTTCTGGAGGCAGAGTGCTCTATACAATGCCTTTTAACTCCCTTAATGCCACTCTGCCTCCTGAAATGCCTTATACCTCCCTATATGCCACTCTGCCCCATAATATGCATTTTAACCCCCTAAATGCCAGAATGGGATATAGGGGTATAAGGCATTTCTGGAGGCAGAGTGGCACATAGGGGGTCAAAAGGCATACCATGGGGCACAGTGGCATATAGAGGGTTAAGAGGCATATCATGGGCCACAGTGCCATATTGGAGTGGCAAGCCTGGGGGCAGATGTGCGTAACTGGGGGACAGTTTGGAAAATACAAGAAATAAAAACAAAAGAAATCTTTTTCTCAATCATAGCTTTTATTAAAAAAAGAGTTTACATGAATTAACATTTACTGGTAAAACTTTTTTCCTTTGGGGTCGTCTTATATTCAGGCTTTTTCTTTTTTTCCTAAGTTAATGTTCAGATTTTGGGGGGTCGTCTTATAATCAGGGTCGTCTTATAATCGAGCAAATACGGTATTTACATTTGCAATGTCACTCAGCGTGCTAGTCTATTAACAGTGTGTTTTTTAATTAGGTTTGCGAATAATCGTTATCTTTTTCTTTCTAGTTATGAAAATTTTAAAAACCCAAAGAAGACAAGTACAGAAGCCTTTAGGAGTGGCCAGAAAGTAACTTTAGCCTAACTTCTCTTATCCGAAATCTTGTTTGTTATACGTTCTTAATTTAATGATCCATAATCTACCAGTCCTTTTAAATAAATAAATGTCTAATTTTTATGGCTTATTTTTGTATTTGTAATTTGTAAATATAAATGCAGCCAAAGCATGAATGATCTCTCCTTGGCTTATTCGAAGGCAAACCATCATTTTAACTACAAAACAGAGAATGCTGGCTTTAATCGGGGAAGGTTTAGAAAGATCTGTTCTCTCTACAACATTACACACTCCAATTCTAGTAGCTGAAATTCCTCTCTCAAGGACCAACCTCAGAATTTACTGGACTGGAAGAAAACGTGAAGGGAAATGGATCTAGTCTACTAGAACACGATACCTTTTATTGGACACACACAGAAATGGAAAGAGCTGCGAACATTATTACTTACCGGATTAATGTGATGTTTGTTGATATAGTTTTAATATTAAAGATCTTTATTGGCAGAGGATTAATAAAACCTTTTTTTTTTCCCCCCAAAATGAACATTACACGTTGCTTCCTGACATTGTTACAGCAATTGATTGATGTTAATGTGTAACCCTTAAGATAAACAATGTACTGCCCAGCGATGAACTTTGGTCTCTTATAAAGCAACGCCAGATATTTCTTTGGAGTTATGTACTGATGGCAGTTTCAGTGCGATAGGAAATTATGAAGGCAGCTGTCTAAAGTACGTTTGTCTCGAAATGTGAAAACCGGACGGTGATAAAGCCTGATCAATATATCATCAGCAATTTTTTTTCCCTATAAGAATTCTTATGGGAGGAGAATATTGACTTTGGATGAAATGTGGGTTTTAGTAGAAATTGTTTTAAAAATGTGTCTGTGAAGCAAATGGTGTTTGCATGTGGGCACATGTTTTCAATCCTAGTATTGGAAATATCAACAACAAAAGTTATGGTGGTAAAGGTGATGGAAAACCCTTCCACTTAAAATTAAGGGGGTAGTAGAAATATTATATAAATCGTCTGCTGACACCAGACAAGCCAGAAGGCTTAGTTGTTCCTTCAGAAATCTCATGGTGCTGCCACAACCACAAGGGATTCTGGGTAGGCGCATGCAAATAAGGTTAACAATTATCACCGTTTGCCTAATTGCCTGCTGTATAAAGTGGATATAGAGGCAAAAGGTGATTATTGTTGACCTTATTTGCATGCACCTACCCAGAATCCCTTGTGGTTGTGGCAGCACCATGAGATTTCTGAGGAAAAAAAACAGCCTTCTGGCTTGTCTGGTGTCTGTAGATGAGTGTTTAATTATTATTCTACTAATCCTAGCATTGATAACCAATGCTAAGATGGAGTCATCATGTTTGCAAGTCACACAGGATTTCATATCTGGTACACGGTGCTATAACTACAGCGGTCATTCAGAGAGCAGCTGCGATGGCCCAGGGGCTCTCAATCTGTCATGCTTTGTTCTCTGTGGAGCAGACTGAAAGAGCCCAAGATATGGGACTTCCTTCTCAACCTTTCAAGAGAGGGGAGTCCTCCACAATTCCAACACTATTTATATATTGAAGGTACATACATAGCACACCATAGAAATGTACAACCGTAAAGTTACACAAATGTGTATGGAGATGAATACAGAAGAAAACTATAACCAATATGAACTAATAAAACAATACAAAGTGCGTGACTGTCTGGGTACCAGCTAAGCCATAGCTCTTCAACTCCGTTGCCTAAACATATGCCAAGAAGGCCCCTTCGTATACCTCTTCTAGATGGTTTGTGAGCGGGCAAAAAAATCGTGCAGTGAGCCACCTTGTCATGGATTTCTGGTGGTGTGAATATGGTTTAAACCGAGGTATGGTGACCAGGATAACAACTTAAGCTCTTCATGCTGTTCCAGAGCCCCTAGATGGATGATATTTTCTATTGATTTAATCCAACCCACCACCTCCAGGCGGAGGTTGTCACTGATTTTTAGGTATAATTGATTTAGTAATGATTGATTTTTAAAATGAAATGACATACTAACTGAAATCCCCGTATGACTAACATTAAATGATTAAACTTAGCAAGGACTTCCTGTTGTAGAACTTGGGATCTTTAATCATTGTCCAGCACTCCAGTGACATCACTTCAAGAAAGAGAATGCAGAGTACCGTGATAGACGTTGAATGTCATTCCCTCCAACATTTCCCTCCAACATTTCCAGTGGCCAAAGCGGTACACCATTATTGGGGCCACGGCAGGACCGTTCACCTACCTTACCCAGCCACCTCGCAATGTATGGAAGCAGAACTCCCTTAAAGGGGTACTATTGGAGGTTTATAGAATAGTATAATCACATTATTTCTACTGGCTTACAAATATAAATAATAAAGGTTCTGTTCCAGCTAGCACTTTTATAACTTAATGCAACTTTGGAAATGTTTTCACTGCATTGTTGAACGCCAAAAACTTTTGCCTCATTTAGATTTTGATGGGAACACTTGACTTGTGATACAATAGCGGGCTCAGATAGGTCGTCACTGAAATTCATGAAGAGCTTCCGTATGCGATTAAAACTTCAGAATAGAATGACATATAAAGAATAAAAGGGCAAAAATACCAAGGGTAACATACAGACATAGAGCAACACCTTAAATTGTATAAAACAGTGTTCTTACTTTTAGTTTAGGTTCCTTGCTTATATGTGCCATGCCTTGAGTTGGATTCTGACGTTCTCCGTGCTCTGTCCCCTGGTGAGGGTTCCTAGTAGCAGCTTGCCGAGCAGGCTAGCCAACGATGTAGCCGAAGGTGCTGGAGGCAGTGCAAAGGGTGAGTGGAGATTGACAGATTTTGTATATGATTGTTAATTAAAGAAAGACACACATTGAAAGATTATCTCAACTGTGCATTCGAGTATTTTGGTTGGACATACAAAATTATTTTTACAACCTGTATGAGATTGGGACCAATTACTGTTGTGATGAGACAGCACCAGATACACAGCCTCAAAGCTGCAGGGTTTAAGCACAAATTCACTTTTGTTTTTAAGAAACGCTGGTCTGCATCAGAACTGTTCATTCGTTACCCCCATTTCACTGACAAAGAACAGCGTTATGTAACCCTTATCATGGTTACTGAGTCAGAGAAAAATGACACCCTTTGACACCATTCAAAGATACAGATTAAATTACTATATTAAAGCAGTAATGATTAACCTGTAGAAAATACATCATGTCAAAACACTTCAGGGAAGGAAGGAAGGGCGCTTTAAAAATATGAAAATGAAATGTGGTTGATTGGCTAGTAGAAGTATTCTTAAACATTCATCTACAGACACCAGACAAGCCGGAATCCCTTGTGGTTGTGGCAGCACCATGAGATTTCTGAGGGAAAAGCAGGCCTTCTGGCTTGTCTGGTGTCTGTAGATAAGTGTTTAATAACGCTTCAAGTGAAAGGGTTTTCCATCACCTTTACCCACCATGAGTTTTGTTATATGTATATATATATATATATATATATATATATATACACACACACACACCGATCAGCCATAACATTATGACCGCCTGCCTAATAATGTGTAGGTCCCCCTTTTGCCGCCAAAACGGCCCTGAACCGTCGAGGCATGGACTCCTCTAGACCACTGAAGGTGCGCTGTGGTATCTGGCACCAGGACGTTAGCAGCAGATCCTTTAAGCCCTGTAAGTTGTGAGGTGCAGCCTCCATGGACGCATCCTGGTGCCTCTCCAGGTAAGCGACGCACCTGGCCATCCACGTGACGTAAAAGAAAATGTGATTCATCAGACCAGGCCACCTTCTTCCATTCCTCCGTGGTCCAGTTCTTGTGCTCACATGCCCATTGTAGGTGCTTTAAGCAGTGAACATGGGTCAGCGTGTTCACCCTGACTGGTCTGCGGCTGCCCAGCCTCATACGCAGCAAAGTGCAGGACCAGCATTAACATTTTCAACAATTTGAGCTACAATTGAACTCGTCTGTTGGTTTTGGCCACATGGGCCAGCCCTCGCTCCCCAAGTGCATCCATGACCCTGCCGCTGGTTCTCCGCTTTTCCTTCCTCAAACCACTTTTGATACCGACCACTGCAGACCGGGAACACTTCACAAGAGCTGCAGTTTTGGAGATGTTCTCACCCAGTCGTCTTGCCCTCACAATTTGGCCCTTGTCAAAGTCACTAAGATCTTACGCCTGCCCATTGTATTGTCTATTTTAAGAGCATATAACATAAGAAACAGAACAAACAGGGAACTAAACAGTTTAAGACAATCAAAATGATGGATGAGTGGCTGTCATTATATTCTTAACTGACAGCATCTACCATCCAGATGCTAGGTGTACAGGTGTCATAATCCAGAAGACACACACTTGTAGCGCACACAATTATCTATGATTACATAAAAGGGGGATATCTAGCAGCATTTTATTTTGAGACCAAAAATAGCACAACTGCAGATGAAATAATTACTATTGGAAAAAAACCTCTTCTGAAACCTGCCCATTGCAGACTGCGGGGAGCGGAAATGAGTTTCTTATCAATACCTTAAACAAACAGAGCTCTCTGCCTATGGAAAAAGGGAACAAAGCAAATGAACTTTGACAAAACAGAGATTGTTAGTACCAGAGTAAGCCCAAGGACGCACAACGAAGAGCAGTGACAAGGCTGACAACTACAGCGTACTAAAATCAGGTACTTCTTACCTAAAATCAGGTACTTCATACTGTGACAATTTCTTTATTTCTATACTGGCCTAGCTTCGTCATCTAGACAGTTTATTTTACCCTTTTACCTGCTTAGGTAAGCAGAGATCTGTTGAGTTGGTCGAAGAAAATCTGTTGACTGAATAAAACGTAAAACGGTTATACACTGTTTATAAAGCTACATATTATGCGGCATATTGCCTGTTCATTATATACAATACAATATATATATATATATGTTTGGACTCGTTTGGCTTTTTAAAGGAAGTTTACAAACTTGTGAGTTTTTGTTCACACTGAAATTCTGCAGTTACTTGCAAGCAACATACACGCTACTGGCATCCTGTATGCTCTTAGCACTTTCCAACTAACATTTACATGCCCATCTCTTTTATTAATATATGTGGGGTTTTGGACAATTATTTGTCCAAATTATGTATTTGCCTAATTCATTGCTGCAGGAATTATAATGACACTATAACCAAAATGTGTAGGTCACATCCAGAAATCATTCACTCAGACCTGTTCCGTTCAGAACATTGCGTAGGTCAAACAGAAAATGTAACTATCACTGTTTCACTTTATACAGAACACTGAAGATGGAGAAACAAGAGGAGGGATATGTCACCAGCAATATGCCTAATCCACAGCCCACCTACTTTTATTCAGCATACCCTCCATCAAACCCAAACCATCAGCCACCGTATAACCCTTCAGCTCCGGTGTATATGCCCCCTCCACCCATGTACAGCGAACAGAATCCGGTTTTGCCAGGCCCTTACCCACCTTATGCTCAACCACAACAAGCCTTCCTTGCTGCAGACAATGATCCCAAAGTTAGATGTGGAAGGAGAACCTCCAGAATACACTAGTGGCATGGGGGACAGTAGCCCTTTCTCAGAGAAAGCCATCAGAAGAGGTATGATTTATGTATGAGATATTTGTATGAAATGTAAGGTTTCATTTCTAGTAATAGCTTTCTCGTGCAATGTTTAAAATGCTAGTTTTAATAGTTGACTACTGCTAAGTATTGCTGCTGACAAGGGGGAGCCCAGGTTGTGAAAAGACAGCCTGATCTCCCTTGTAGTGGCACATGTCCCTGCCTCTGCAAGAAAGTCAGGACGTACCAATACGTCATAATGGGCTTATTAGCATAGTTCAAGTACATCTATATGGTGTGGAAGGGGTTAAAGGCATCTTTCAAATTTGATAGTCTGTGGGTAGTGAATTCCACATCTTTATAGTTCTTACTGTAAAGAACTCTTTTTACTGCCATCAATGTCTGAATGGCTGACTTCTTGTTCTTTGCACAGTCCTGTTAATGAACAGGTCATCAGAGAGCGTCTGGTATTATACTTTTTCTAATATAAATCTACAGATCCAGCTCTAAAATATATTTCTATAAATTTGAAATGCTAGTGAACCACCAGCCAATTAGTGTGATTAACCAACAGAAAAGAAGATTAATGAGAATCCCTGCTGCTTCAGAACTGCTTGTCCTGGAGGAAAGGATCCCCTACAAAATAAAGCAGACAATAACAGACAAATCAATAATTAATTATTGCCGCATTACTTATTTTTTTAATATAATAATAAATACAAATAAAAATAGACAAAAATGTTTACACAAAAAAAAAACGGAATAACCATATATATATATATAAAAAACAAAACTCAAAAACAAAATGAATAAATAGAAAAAAGCACTTTAACTACAAAGAGTGCAAATTTCTAATGTAAACAAGTTAACAATTAAACAAATTTCTATTTAAACTATATTACTATTTCTAATGTAAACAAACTGAACCTTTCTCACCTTTCTTCATAATTAAAGTGTTCCTTTCCTATTAACTTAGTATCTGCACTTTTTCAAGCTCTGTTTTAAGAACAGGTGCCCAAACTTGTAGCGGATGTTCAAGGTGGGCTCTTAACTTTCACTTATAGAGAGGCAAAATTATACTGTATTTGCACAGAAACTCTCCAAAAGCCTTTCCAGAAGAGCGGAAGCTGTTAAAGCTGCAAAGGGGGGACCAACTACATATTAATGTCTATGTACTTAGAATGTGGTTTGCGGATCATTCTGAGAGTCTTGGCTCATAGCTGCTGCAAATCCCTTATACGAGGCAAAGGATGCAATTAATCTATTGATCCATCTGATTACAAATTATTTGTGCATATGGGAACATTGGCAGATCAGCGACCCACTCTCTCCTTCAATGATCGTTATTCAATCTTATAAGGGCAGGAAGACGATGAGCTCTGGGCAAGCTGGGTTCTTTTTTATAAATGCATGGGCGATGTAAGGAACGGATGATGGATGGAACAAGGTACAATTCAACACAGATAAACAGACTGCTAAACTTGGGTAACCAGGAGTAGGCACAGTGTTTATAATATGGTGCATATGGGGCATTTAGTTTACATGGGCGCCTGTTGCATACCTGTCCGTACGGGGGAACTTCACAGTCCAGAATATCCGATATGTGAATCCTTCATTCTTATAAACCTATATGCACCATAGTAATCTTTTTTCAGCTATATATTAATATAAAATATGGAGACACTGATTTGCTGTGGCATCACATCTTTTCAATGGATGTCTTACCCCTGATGTTAAATCTGTTCCTTAAAAATTCCAAAAAATTCAAAAAAATGATAATCTCATCTTCTTTGTTATCTGGTTGAATTTATGGAAAATACAAAAATGTATACTGCAAGGTTTCATTAAAATCACCACTACTACTTGATTTTTGTAAGTATCCCCAGCGAAATCTACCACCTTGCCGTCTTTTCTTACATGACTGGGAAAACGAGAGAATGAATCGGTACGGATATAGATGAACTTGCTGAAGTACACATAATAATCATATGATGATCAGTCCCCTCTCTCTCTGTAAACAGTTTAGTCCGGTTTGATTTTCTGCAGTAGCTTATGGTTAAATATGTAAAATAACAAGACACGGTTATTGTGTTATTCTGTAATGGTACTGGAACTTTAAAACAGCTCGTGTATTTTTCTATCTATTCTCAGCTTTCATCCGGAAGGTGTATATCACTCTGGCCATACAACTTACTATAACTGTAGGAATTATCTGCATGTTTATTTTTTGGTAAGTTCTTATGCCATTAATATGTATAATATAATATATAATACTGTCTGGTATATTCATTTTGTGAGGATATGTATTATATAGAACACCTAGCTATTGTATAGAACAGTTAACAGCAGAATGCACATTTAAAAAGCATCTTCCAACACCAGACTTATCATTAGGTAGTTGTGCTGCCGTATTCTTAATTTTGAAAAGAAAAAATATATATCATATAATCTGTATTGTTTTTACATGAATATAAAAAAACAAAAATAAATGCTGTACAATGGGACGGTTAGAAGGGGATTTTTGACCTCCCCAACTGGGCAATTAACACTAAGAGGGTAAGCCGGCTCAGCACAGCTACCATAGACATTATTAAAAGGCATTGTGTGTCTTTAAGACATGACACGCAGGGAAATGACATCATATCCAGCATTATGCTTCTTAAAGGCACTATGCAGAGATATGACATCATATCCAGCATTACCGTATGTTTCTTAAAGGCACTACAAATCTTTTATTGTACTTGGGACGCCGACCACGTGGAGGGAGGCAGCTAGGGGTGTTCCTCTAGGTCTGGCCTAGGGTAGCCACAAAGATACATCATTGATATGGGCTTTGCATCAATGGCGTGCATTAGGCCTGACTTGGGCCAAAGTCGACTCTCTTTACTGAGCGCTTATATAGTATGATGTTATATTGTGATGCTCTACTCAGAAGGTTACTTGAGGTCAGAGACTGTGCTGACTAGGCCTAGACCTCCATATTGTAAATCGGCCAGTTGCAAAGAAGATCAGAGATCTCCCAAATCCGCCCATTGTACAGCAGTGTATTGGGGAGCACAATAACCCAATAGGTAAATCTGCCACGGGTAATGCAGCACAGGGGTTGGTACCTCTCTGGACTAGATGCCTACGGTCCACTCTTGCCCCAAGCCCCCATTACCAGTCCTTCCCTGGTTACAATGACAAATACAGATTTTAAAGAAAAACATATAGCAGAGCTGCAGAGCATTTGATGGGATGCATATCATTGCAAACGATCATTAGTGGAGACAGACGACTTCTATCTTGTTTTTGACCTCCCCTGATCACCTCATTCCCCTAATCTCCTTCACTGACCATATAGGAGTTGACGGACTCCATAAGCGCTGTCAGTTCCTCACCACCAACAGTGGGGATCCAGCAGAGCGTTTTGGGCCCTGCCAGAACCCGTACTGATGGCGAGATAAAGCAGTGGTGCTTAAATAAAGTGCTTTTTACCTCAAACTATTAAGATAACAATTGTGAAAACCTTAATAATTGCCTAAATGTTTTCTTCAGAGATCAAAATAAGGTTTACTGGCTCTTTAAAATAGTAAGAATAGACAGTGTAGGACTGAACTGCGAATACAAAATGTCACCTTGTATCTGTCGTTGTCCCCCTGAAGTCCAGATTTGCCCATGGGTGCCAGTATATATATTGCACATTCATTGTAAAGCGCTTATATTATATTTTTTCCAGGGAAACCTTAAAGGAATGGGTACAAGACACACCGTATTTTGCGTACGCGTTACTGTGAGTATTTGGAAGATGCGTTGTCGAATCTAAGGCATATTAACCCTTCATTTTATCTATGTGAATGACACTAAATCCATTGATACTAGTAACAGTAACGTATATGTGAAACAGCTTATACAGCAATTAGATATAGGTGTATTATTATTATTATTTATTGTTTTATATAGCGCCATCAAATTCCGTAGCGCTGTACAATGGGTAGACAGGACATAACAAGAAGTATGTAACATAACAAATTGACTAACAGGTGAGCATGTCCCTAATCCCTCAGGTGTATGGAGTGTACGTCCCTCATCGGTTTTTATTACGTCTGCATCAATAAAATGTAATTTGGCAAAAGAATAATTATAATAAACACCTAATGAATAACCCAGCCCAGTACACTGACCCATTTAAAGCTGGGCCGGGAAACGGTCCTCCAAGTTGATGTCTGATTACAGACAGAAGTGAAATAATACCTGCAATCCACAAACCGCCATGTTTTTGCAATGCATTTTACTCCATGATGTATACATTACATTTTTATTTGTTGGAAAAATGTAACTTCTGTCTGTCTTTCCTCTTCCCCTTGTCTGGTTCTACAGAATCAGGAAACTTATTTAGAAATGTCTCTCACGTGCAGATACCATACAGCTTCCAGTAGGGTCTTTTATTGAAAGTAATATAGTATGATATTTAAGGATATTGGTGCTTTTACAGACCTGCCGTCCTCATCCTGATTATGGTGCTTCTCTGCTGTGAGAATGCTCGTCGGAAAGTTCCATTTAACTTCATACTTCTTGGGATATTTGTAAGTCTCTTGCATTGTATCGTATACAGGCAACCTATTTCGTTTCTTACTATGCATTAATCAGCGCAACCATGCATTCTGTCACTACACACCCTGTAGTCTGCATATTTTATGCAATTTGTGGAAAGTAACAAATAATGATGAGAATTAACTGATTATAATAGTAATTCTGCCTGGGCTGTGTGTCATCATAGTCACCATTGACAGGATATAAGAGATCTCTAGCTTTGTATTAAAATGATCTGATGTGATGTTTTCTAGCTTTGTATTAAAATGATCTGATGTGATGTTTTCTAGCTTTGTATTAAAATGATCTGATGTGATGTTTTCAAGTAAACATGAATGGAGATTTTTTTAAATTAAATGTATAAAATCCCTATTTATTTACCCCTGTGATCACACTGGACTGAGAAACTGGTCGATAAAATGTTCCATCAAACTAAAACATGACATCACACAGTGGAGCAACAGTCTGGCCGCTTTTTGAGTCTTGTCAAGCGTGAACTGAGATAAAGCAGCCCTTCTAGAAACTGTGTGTTCCAACCATATCATTAGGACATTTGTCTGTGACCTCCTGTGATAGCACCAACTTGCCATCAATGGAACATGGAAAAGGTTTATTACTATGCAGTATATTAATTCTTTTTTGTTTGTAATGCATTAATACAGGGGGTATTAAGTTCATCAGTCCATCATCTGGTAGGTTACTGGGCATGACTCCCCTCCTGATCTGAGATAACCATGAGTATATATTTCTTTGTGTTGTAGACGATTGTTGAAGGTTGCATGCTTGGAGCCATTTCAGCGTAAGTGAGCAAGACATCTTTTCATGTAATAATAAGAATGTTTGTGCAAGTTTATTGTCTACTTGAGGCTAGCCTTAGGCACTTACTCTACATTTCTTTCAGACTTTATGATGTGGATGCTGTGATGTGGGCAGGCGGGGCAACAGTTGTAGTCACCTTGGGGCTGACTCTATTTGCTTTGCAGTCCAAGGTAAGGAAGAACAAAAGCAAAATGATAAACTGGTATGATGACTGGTATGATGGCTGAACCCCTTCAATGGAAGCCATCTAAGAGGTGGATTAAGAATTTACATAGCAAATACGATCAGTGGTGATTTCTAAAAGCACCATAGGACAGTTCCCTGACCAAGAACTTGGCTGTTATAGTTAAATGCCATAACCACAATAGGTGTCATTAACAAAACCTCTTCCAGACAGATGGAGCCATATTCACAAACTGTCTCTGGTGGTCTGGTCACACCACCAACCCACCTTACATTCCAGTTTGATGTAAACTCCCTTCCAACGTCTCCACCCCACAAATTTAACTTAAGGGAATGGAGGGTGTGAATCCATAATGTCAATTGACCCGAAGGAAGGTTTGCAGTTGAACATTTAGACCCTTTAAATACTGCATGCTATTCGGGCCCTAATAATGAGGGTGGTCTGGCATGCACCAAAAAAGAAGTACCATATCTCTACTTCCTAAAGTCGGATGGATACATAAAAGCAGTTTGTATCTGTTGATACCCCATACCTGCCAAGACCTCTTTCCTTCCCCAGACCTCTATGTTTTGCGCCACACTCCGGTGTCCCGACTAGGTGATCAAAACAAGGACCAAAAGAGCGAAGCAACTTGGCCAAATCTGATCAGCTTTATGAAAATATCCAAAAGACAGAGGAGCAAAACTACCTATTGGCATAGAAGCCTGAGTCATACTAAAAGATCAATCTCCTTATATTAAGTGTTTATAATGGTTTGTTGAAGTTTCAGTCCAACAAATGAACTTTTCTTTTGTATAAGTATTCGCAGATACAGCTAAGTCATCAGATATTCTTTTTTCAACCCTAATTTGACATGTCCTTACCTCCTCCAGTGGGACTTCACAATAATGTCTGGTGGACTGTGTTGTGCTTTGCTGGTTTTGTTGTGTTTCGGAATGCTTTGTGCCATCCTGAGGTCATTCGTAAGTACTTCATTTAAAATGGTTTGCAAATGCTGAATATAAAATTATTTACCGTGAGTACATTTTGGGGCACAGTTAAAATAGCTTGTTTATTTCTGTAGTGATTATTGCTTCACTTTCTACCTTCCTCCCTAACTAATAAACTGATATTTGTAGTTGATACGATAATCAGCTTATATTTCCCCATTCCCCCATAACTAATAAACTGATATTTGTAGTTGATACGATAATCAGCTTATATTTCCCCAATGACTTTAGACCAATGACATATCCGTATCTTTTGTTGCAGTGGTTAAACATAGTGTATGCCTGCATTGGAACTTTCATCTTTGGAATGGTGAGTGATCATCTCTGTATGTTCTGATGTATGGTAAATGTTGTTAGAGAAAGGTCAGCTGTTTCTCAAAAGGAAAAAAAATACCCCACACTAAAAATCACATGGGGATAGACTTGCATGGCGAAAGGAGACATTCAAGAGACATTTCAAGTGAAGGCAGCAGGATTTTGGGCTGAATGAGAAGGGTAAAGCAGGGAGTCTCGTTGGAGAGGCATGATATGAGTCCGGATGGGCTGTGTCACGGGTGTCATAAAAACAACAGGTTTCCAGGAGAAAGCGCTCAACATGTTAAAGGCTGAAAAGAGGTCCAAGATGATAAGTGACCTTTTGTGTAAGTGGTAACAAGATTGTTGGTATCTTTTATGAGGGGTTATCTCAGTAATCTCATGCAAGATTTGTTTTTCTACTGAGGCGCTGTACTACCAGGCTAGGTTTATTCTCACGCACATTAATACGGTCGTATCACACTAAACCCAAAGGGGACTCTAATCTGCTACCTCCACTCTCTTCCTACATTTTCAATGAATGGCACTGAACGCTGATTTTCTTTGCAGTACTTGGTTGTGGATACGCAGTTAATCCTCGGTGGAAAGCACCGCTATTCAGTAAGCCCTGAGGAGTACATCTTTGCTGCTCTTAATATTTATCTGGACATCGTGAACCTCTTCCTGCTTCTCCTGCAACTTTTTGGGTTGTGCCGCTAAAGCTTTGAACTGCGAACGACCAAAGCTCAAGGTTTATAAATGTGTTCAGGATGTGAAGAAGGAGCGGAAACTGCAAGTTTCAAGAGGCAAACCTTTATTAACGTCAGCACTGCAAACGTGGAACATCCTGAATCTCCACTTAATAAAGCACTGTGGAACATACTTACACCCGTATCCTCACCTAATACTTTTTAATGATGTTGTGATCTGCACTTTTAACTTATTTTTTATTTCACAACGGATGGACATTTAAAACTGCTGTGAATAGCTTGATCAGAAATAATTTGTCTATATAGTTTGATCTATTAACACGCAACTACCATTTAACTCTGCAGAACAACAAATCTTAATTTTACGAATATGATTATGAAGCTGGGGGGGGTCTCTATTCAGTGCACTTAAATAGGATTTGGCAAAATGACATCTTGACGATGCTGTATTAAATATTCGGCGTTTATAATTTAACATTAAAGTACGTTACAATCCAAATGCTATCAGTTAAATGGTAACCAAAAATGTGAATAATTGTATGTATGCCAAAAAATGATGCAGTGACCCAGCTCAGAGGAGCAGGGTCACCGGAGGGAAATACCTAAAGTTCCATTTGGGTATTTAAATCCCTGTTGAATGGGATGGAACTCA
Source organism: Spea bombifrons (assembly GCF_027358695.1). Classification (NCBI taxonomy): domain Eukaryota; kingdom Metazoa; phylum Chordata; class Amphibia; order Anura; family Pelobatidae; genus Spea; species Spea bombifrons. Next base: position 16,301,697 of record NC_071091.1, on the reverse strand, counting down.
GAGTCCTGTCACGTTTGATCTGACAGCTCAGGATCACAAATCTTGGCCCCAACTTTCAAAGAAGAGACCAGGCTGTCAGGGGATTTATTCCTGCTGGTGAAAAAAAAAGAACCTAAAATCTTGGAACCTAAAAGCTGGGCTTCCTGTGGCCAAAGGCATTAAGTTCCCAGGTATGGTCATTGGAATGATTATGTGGGGCCAACTCAGCACTTCTTGAAGGAGATGTTTGTTAAAGCCAGCCCTTCATAGGTCACATTAAAGTCATGGAGTTGAAGTGTCATGTGATGTTTGTATAAGCTGTAATAGTTAAATAACATCTGTACCCCTGCCCAAATGTATATTTAGTAGACTTGGGCACCAGGGGGCTCTTCGTGTTCGTCTTCGTGCTCGTCTTCGGGGAAAAAAAAATCTTCGTATTCCGCGAATATTCGCCCGTTCCTGTCTTCTCTTCGGGCGAATATTCGCGGACATTCTTCGTGCTCGTTTAATCTTCGTTTTCCTCCTGGTTGCCTAGCAGGGGTTAATACGGGGTTAATAACACATCACAGCAGCAGCAGCTGCCGTGAAGGTACGTGTGTGCAGCTCTATTGGTCGTTTCGGCAGGGGGCTGGTCTGGCATCAACGAGTGAATTGCAGAACTGCAGAATGCACTTCATTCGTTGATGGCAGGCGAGCCCCCTGCCGAAACGACCAATAGAGTTGCACACACATACCGAGGTGTACTGTCCATAGATGTTTAATAAAAGAATAGGGAATATTTTACATTTTTAAATTGATTTTGGACCACTTTACATGCCTAACATTTGCTACCTATTTACAATGGCATACTTTGCAACAACCCAACTTACTTATTGGACAGGACTGGAAAATAGCAGGACTGTCCACCAAAATCTTGGGTGTGTTGGCAGGTATGCTGATGGAAAAATGTTGGACAAGAACTAAAAAATAGCTTAGGGTTAATGTACGGTTATGTTTAAGATTAGTAGCAGTGCACTGGTTTGGTTAAAGATGGATTATGTCTAAATAATAATAATTTAATTTTAATGTTTTTTTTAAAAAAAAAAATAGGGGTTTATTTAAATGTATTTTAAAGTTAGATTTATTATTTAGTACTTGATTATATTTATTAAATGTTTATAGTAGCGTTACCTACCAAGCTATAACTACCTATGTGTATTTGCATTTTGCATACCTAGTTTAGCTAAATTAGATGGGACAGGACTGGAAAAAAGCAGGACTGTCCCTGAAAAAGTTGGGTCTGTTGGCAGGTATGTGGATGGAAAAATGTTATAGGGTGAAGTGTGAGTTATAGTGTTAATGTAATGCTATTAGTGAGTGAAGGCCAGGGCAAATAACAAGGAAAACGTCCTTGTGTTTTGTGCATTGTAAGTGTGTGTGTATGTGTGTTATGTGTGATGTCACTGTGTGTTATATGTGTTATATGTGTTATTGTGTGTGTTATGTTTGGTTGGTTGTGTATCAGAAGGAAAATAATGAAATGGAAAAGGAAATGGGAAAGGCAAATGAGTGGGCAATTGGCGACCCGCTCACCTGTTTCACCCCAGGGCAAAGCACCCAAACACTGTCAGTCTTAGACGTTTGGCAGCAGACTTCCAGAGCTCAGACACAAGGCCCTAGCGTAAGCTGGCCACTCCGGCGGAGGTAGCAGGCGTTGCCACACCGCAAACAGAGGCAGCCAGGGGGGAGAAACTGCCCTTACCATTAGGGACATTTTGGGCATGACTCTAGCCAGGAAGCGAACTGGCAGAGAAGAGATGCTGGCACCACCACCAGCAGCAGCATTGAAAAGGCGAATGAGTGGGCAATTGGCGACCCACTCACCTGTTTCACCCCAGGGCAAAGCACCCAAACACTGTCAGTCTTAGACGTTTGGCAGCAGACTTCCAGAGCTCAGACACAAGGCCCTAGCGTAAGCTGGCCACTCCGGCGGAGGTAGCAGGCGTTGCCACACCGCAGACAGAGGCAGCCAGGGGGGAGAAACTGCCCTTACCATTAGGGACATTTGATTCATGACACTAGCCAGGAAGCGAACTGGCATCGAAGAGACACTGGCACCACCAGCAGCAGCAGCAGCAGCAGAATTGGGAAAGGCGAATGAGTGGGCAATTGGCGACCCACTCACCTGTTTCACCCCAGGGCAAAGCACCCAAACACTGTCAGTCTTAAACGTTTGGCAGCAGACTTCCAGAGCTCAGACACAAGGCCCTAGCGTAAGCTGGCCACTCCGGCGGAGGTAGCAGGCGTTGCCACACCGCAGACAGAGGCAGCCAGGGGGGAGAAACTGCCCTTACCATTAGGGACATTTGATTCATGACACTAGCCAGGAAGCGAACTGGCATCGAAGAGACACTGGCACCACCAGCAGCAGCAGCAGCAGCAGAATTGGGAAAGGCGAATGAGTGGGCAATTGGCGACCCACTCACCTGTTTCACCCCAGGGCAAAGCACCCAAACACTGTCAGTCTTAAACGTTTGGCAGCAGACTTCCAGAGCTCAGACACAAGGCCCTAGCGTAAGCTGGCCACTCCGGCGGAGGTAGCAGGCGTTGCCACACCGCAGACAGAGGCAGCCAGGGGGGAGAAACTGCCCTTACCATTAGGGACATTTGATTCATGACACTAGCCAGGAAGCGAACTGGCATCGAAGAGACACTGGCACCACCAGCAGCAGCAGCAGCAGCAGAATTGGGAAAGGCGAATGAGTGGGCAATTGGCGACCCACTCACCTGTTTCACCCCAGGGCAAAGCACCCAAACACTGTCAGTCTTAAACGTTTGGCAGCAGACTTCCAGAGCTCAGACACAAGGCCCTAGCGTAAGCTGGCCACTCCGGCGGAGGTAGCAGGCGTTGCCACACCGCAGACAGAGGCAGCCAGGGGGGAGAAACTGCCCTTACCATTAGGGACATTTGATTCATGACACTAGCCAGGAAGCGAACTGGCAGAGAAGAGACACTGGCACCACCACCAGCAGCAGCAGCAGAATTGGGAAAGGCGAATGAGTGGGCAATTGGCGACCCACTCACCTGTTTCACCCCAGGGCAAAGCACCCAAACACTGTCAGTCTTAGACGTTTGGCAGCAGACTTCCAGAGCTCAGACACAAGGCCCTAGCGTAAGCTGGTCACTCCGGCGGAGGTAGCAGGCGTTGCCACACCGCAGACAGAGGCAGCCAGGGGGGAGAAACTGCCCTTACAATTAGGGACATTTTGGGCATGACTCTAGCCAGGAAGCGAACTGGCAGAGAAGAGATGCTGGCACCACCACCACCACCAGCAGCATTGAAAAATTGGAAAGGCGAATGAGTGGGCAATTGGCGACCCACTCACCTGTTTCACCCCAGGGCAAAGCACCCAAACACTGTCAGTCTTAGACGTTTGGCAGCAGACTTCCAGAGCTCAGACACTAGGCCCTAGCGTAAGCTGGCCACTCCGGCGGAGGTAGCAGGCGTTGCCACACCGCAGACAGAGGCAGCCAGGGGGGAGAAACTGCCCTTACCATTAGGGACATTTGATTCATGACACTAGCCAGGAAGCGAACTGGCATCGAAGAGACACTGGCACCACCATCAGCAGCAGCAGCAGCAGAATTGGGAAAGGCGAATGAGTGGGCAATTGGCGACCCACTCACCTGTTTCACCCCAGGGCAAAGCACCCAAACACTGTCAGTCTTAGACGTTTGGCAGCAGACTTCCAGAGCTCAGACACTAGGCCCTAGCGTAAGCTGGCCACTCCGGCGGAGGTAGCAGGCGTTGCCACACCGCAGACAGACGCAGCCAGAGGGGAGAAACTGCCCTTACCACTAGGGACATTTTGGGCATGACTCTAGCCAGGAAGCGAACTGGCAGAGAAGAGATGCTGGCACCACCACCAGCAGCAGCATTGAAAAGGCGAATGAGTGGGCAATTGGCGACCCACTCACCTGTTTCACCCCAGGGCAAAGCATCCAAACACTGTCAGTCCTTGGCGTTTGGGAGCGGACTTCCAGAGCTCAGACACAAGGCCCTAGCGTAAGCTGGCTACATTGGCGGAGGTAGCAGGCGTTGCCACACCGCAGCAAGTGCAACCAGGGGGGAGAAACTGCCCTTACCATAAGGGACAATTAAGGCATGACACTAGCCAGGAAGCGAACTGGCAGAGAAGAGATGCTGGCACCACCAGCAGCAGCAGCAGCAGCAGCAGCAGCAGCAGCATTGGAAAAGGCAAATGAGTGGGCAATTGACGACCCGCTCACCTGTTTCACCCCAGGGCAAAGCATCCAAAGACTGTCAGTCCTTGGCGTTTGGGAGCGGACTTCCAGAGCTCAGACACAAGGCCCTAGCGTAAGCTGGCTACATTGGCGGAGGTAGCAGGCGTTGCCACACCGCAGCAAGTGCAACCAGGGGGGAGAAACTGCCCTTACCATAAGGGACAATTAAGGCATGACACTAGCCAGGAAGCGAACTGGCAGAGAAGAGATGCTGGCACCACCAGCAGCAGCAGCAGCAGCAGCAGCAGCAGCATTGGAAAAGGCAAATGAGTGGGCAATTGACGACCCGCTCACCTGTTTCACCCCAGGGCAAAGCATCCAAAGACTGTCAGTCCTTGGCGTTTGGGAGCGGACTTCCAGAGCTCAGACACAAGGCCCTAGCGTAAGCTGGCTACATTGGCGGAGGTAGCAGGCGTTGCCACACCGCAGCAAGTGCAACCAGGGGGGAGAAACTGCCCTTACCATAAGGGACAATTAAGGCATGACACTAGCCAGGAAGCGAACTGGCAGAGAAGAGATGCTGGCACCACCAGCAGCAGCAGCAGCAGCAGCAGCAGCATTGGAAAAGGCAAATGAGTGGGCAATTGACGACCCGCTCACCTGTTTCACCCCAGGGCAAAGCATCCAAAGACTGTCAGTCCTTGGCGTTTGGGAGCGGACTTCCAGAACTCAGACACAAGGCCCTAGCGTAAGCTGGCTACATTGGCGGAGGTAGCAGGCGTTGCCACACCGCAGCAAGTGCAACCAGGGGGGAGAAACTGCCCTTACCATAAGGGACAATTAAGGCATGACACTAGCCAGGAAGCGAACTGGCAGAGAAGAGATGCTGGCACCACCAGCAGCAGCAGCAGCAGCAGCAGCAGCAGCATTGGAAAAGGCAAATGAGTGGGCAATTGACGACCCGCTCACCTGTTTCACCCCAGGGCAAAGCATCCAAAGACTGTCAGTCCTTGGCGTTTGGGAGCGGACTTCCAGAACTCAGACACAAGGCCCTAGCGTAAGCTGGCTACATTGGCGGAGGTAGCAGGCGTTGCCACACCGCAGCAAGTGCAACCAGGGGGGAGAAACTGCCCTTACCATAAGGGACATTTGAGGCATGACACTAGCCAGGAAGCGAACTGGCAGAGAAGAGACACTGGCACCACCACCAGCAGCAGCATTGGAAAAGGCGAATGAGTGGGCAATTGACGACCCGCTCACCTGTTTCACCCCAGGGCAAAGCATCCAAAGACTGTCAGTCCTTGGCGTTTGGGAGCGGACTTCCAGAACTCAGACACAAGGCCCTAGCGTAAGCTGGCTACACCGGCGGAGGTAGCAGGCGTTGCCACACCGCAGCAAGTGCAACCAGGGGGGAGAAACTACCCTCACCATCAGGGACATTCGAGGCATGACACTAGCCAGGAAGCGAACTGGCATTGAAGAGAGACACTGGCACCACCACCAGCAGCAGCAGAATTGGGAAAGGCGAATGAGTGGGCAATTGACGACCCGCTCACCTGTTTCACCCCAGGGCAAAGCATCCAAGCACTGTCAGTCCTTGGCGTTTGGGAGCAGACCTACAGAACTCAGACACAAGGCCCTAGCGTAAGCTGGCTACACCGGCGGAGGTAGCAGGCGTTGCCACACCGCAGCAAGTGCAACCAGGGGGGAGAAACTACCCTTACCATCAGGGACATTCGAGGCATGACACTAGCCAGGAAGCGAACTGGCATTGAAGAGAGACACTGGCACCACCACCAGCAGCAGCAGAATTGGGAAAGGCGAATGAGTGGGCAATTGACGACCCGCTCACCTGTTTCACCCCAGGGCAAAGCATCCAAGCACTGTCAGTCCTTGGCGTTTGGGAGCAGACCTACAGAACTCAGACACAAGGCCCTAGCATAAGCTAGCTACACCGGCGGAGGTAGCAGGCGTTGCCACACCGCAGCAAGTGCAACCAGGGGGGAGAAACTACCCTTTCCATTAGGGACATCTGAGGCATGATTTCAGCCAGGAAGCGAACTGGCAAAAGATACTGGCACCACCACCAGCAGCAGCGTTGGAAACGGAAAAAGGTGAATGAGTGGGCAATTGACGACCCACTCACCTGTTTCACCCCAGGGCAAAGCATCCAAAGACTGTCAGTCCTAGGCGTTTGGGAGCGGACTTACAGAGCTCAGACACTAGGCCCTAGCGTAAATTGGCTACACCAGCGGAGGTAGCAGGCATTGCCACACCGCAGCAAGTGCAACCAGGGGGAGAAACTACCTTAAACATTAGAGAGAAAAAATTTAACTTTCCAAGCTAAGAGCTGGGTAACCCAATTTGGGCAGATTGAATTTAAGAAAGGCAATCTGCTCCATCAGATGAGGTGCCATGCGTGAGCGCTGTGGACTCAGTATGTTTCCAGTCATAGAAAACACGCGCTCACTTTGAACAGTGGTTGGCGGACATGATAGAAGCTGCTGCGCAACCCATGAGAGTGCAGGCCACACACTCTTCTTTTCATCCCAGTAGCTAAGAGGATCAACATTAGGAGCAGAAGGAACTTCACAGAGGTAAAGTTTGACCATTTCAGCAGCACTACTCTCCTTTCTGCTGCTAGCTCTGTCAGATGGTCCAACTATACTGCCAAGTGCCTCTTCCCAAAACGCAGCTGCTCCACTCAGCTGTGTTGTGCTGCTTGTGGCACTGCTGCTGATGCTGCTGCTAGGGGTAGCAGACCACATCATCTCTTCCTCCTCCTGCACCTCACCCTCCTCGGACAGCATTCCCATTTTACGCTGCCAGTCACGCACCTTGTTGACCAATTGCTCCCGGTAGCTACTGAGAACATTGAATTTCAAAGCTAGCTTTCCCTTAATTCTTGGATCACAAAGGCACGCTAGCATCATTTCGGGACTCTCTTCCATTCGCTTGCGAAGGTGTACTTTTAGCAGATCCTTCAGCTTCCTGACTATGGCTGCTACGTCAGGATGTAGAGTGCCACCTTGAACAGCCTCACGGTTTCCAAGGAACACATCCATCTTGCTGCCTAGATGGGAGAACACTGGGATTACCTGGGCCAGACTGGCAGTGTTTGAGCTTAAATTTTCTGTGGCATCCCTGAATGGTTTAAGGACTGCCACTAGCTGGGCGATCACTGTCCAATCCTCCCTATTCAATGGAGAGGTAATCCCAATATTGTGCTCTGAGGCAAGATTATGGATTGCCCTCTGCTGCTCCAAAATCCTCTCTAGCATGTCTAACGTGGAGTTCCACCGTGTACTGACATCCTGACGTAGGCAGTGTACGGGAAGACCTGACCTCTCTTGCTCTTCCCTCAAAAGTTGGCTAGCCTTAACACTATGGTGAAAGTGCCCAGCGATCTTTCTGCAGCGGGACAGAACTACTGCTGCCACATTAGTTCCTTCTGACATTGCTGCCTTCACTACAAGATGGATGATGTGGGCTGCACAGCGCACACCAACAATATGACCATCTCGCAGCGCTTTCACCATATTGGCACCTCCGTCAGTTACCACAAAACCAACTTCAACATTGGTGCCCGCCTCTGCTCCCACCCAAAGGCTAAACATTTTCCTAATCGCATGCAGAATATTTTGGGAAGTGTGCTTTTCATCCATCACTTCTGCATGGAGAAGGAATGATCGGTAGCCTGCTGCAGCAACTTCCTTAGACACACCGGGCTGCCACCAGTGTGCTGTCAAAGAAAGAAAGGCATGCTGGGCGCTAGGTGCACTCCACAAATCTGTAGTGAAATGAACACACTGACCAGCAGCCTTGGAAAGCTCCTCTTTCACTGCTGCAACACAGGACCGATACAGCGAGGGGACAATGTTCCTGCTGAAAGTGGAACGTGACGGAACTGTGTATTGTGGAGCCACAGCCGCCATCAATTGTTTGAAAGGCTCCCCTTCAATCATGGAGAAGGATGCCCCTCCAACAGCAATGAACTGACCAATAAGTCGCGTTACTTTATTGGCCTGCTGTTTGGGCATCGTTCTCTTGGAGTGGAATGCCCCAAATTCTTCCAGGGTGGGCTGGGCATGCAGTGCTCCAACCTGCCTTGGTCTCTGGCTGCCAGCACTAGTTGCTGCTGCTGCTGCTGCTGCTGCTGCTATTGGCTCAGAAGAAGAAGCTGTTGGGGTTTTTCCACGGCCACCAGCTATGCTGCCTGCACTAAGTTTTACCTCTGCATCTTTCCCCAATAGCACAGCGTTGTGTTGAGTGCTGAGGTGATGCTTCATGCTAGCACTGGTAAAATGGCCAGACACTTTCCCTCTGCTTATTAGCTTCCCACAATGTTTGCACTTTCCATAGCGCCCTTCTTCAACATTTTCAAAGTGCTCCCAAATTGGGGCGCGCATAGCCTTGGAGTGTGCCTTGGGTGCTGCTCTTACTGCTCGGGGTGGATGAACAGAGGCAGAACTAGTGGTGGTGGGACTGGTGGTAACAGTACTGGCCATAGTGGGACTGCTAATTGCTTTAGATTTGCTAGGTTTTGCTGCTGCTGCTGCTGCTGGTGGTGGTGATGGTGATGATCGTAGCGGAGAAGGTGGAGGCTCAGGGGAAAATTGTGCACTAGTCATTTGGACACTGCTCCCTGAGGAATCTGATTCCTGACCACTCATCTCCTCTACTTCCTCTGGCTCATAGTCTAGCTCTTCATTAGCCAGATCGAATGGAATTCCTGCTAGGCTGGAGCTAAGACTGATATCGTCGTGAGACTCGTGACTAGTAGTAGTGCGAGCAGGAAGAATAGACTCTGCACTTGGCCTCTCAGTCTCAGGCTCCTCTGCTACCTCGCTAGGTGGAGTTCCACTATGTGTAGCCCTCTCTCTAACTGTCTTTACAAAAATTTTGTAAGGACTTGGTGGCTTGCTAGAGGTACTAGGAGGACATGGCGTGGCGGTACCAGTGGGAACAGTAGGCGCAGCACTAGTGGTGGTAGAGGCGGTAGAGGTGGGGGTGGTGGTGGTGGTTTTCCCTACAAAGGAATGAGATCGCTTTGGTTTGGGACCCCTCTGAGTCTTGCTGCTAATTTGGCTCTGCTTGGTACCTTGCATGCTGCTGGTGGATGGGGAAGATGCTGCTTGGGGCAAAAGGCACTTCTTTTTAGTCACTGGGCTGGTACTACTTGTGCTACCCTTTAACTTTGAACGTGCTTCTGGTGCTTTAGGCTTTCCGTAAAAAACCATAGAGCTTGTGGGCCTAGCCGCACTACTACTGCCTGCTTTTGGTGCCTTTCCTTTACTTGATGATCCTTCAAGCAATGCTTCCCCAAATGATAAGCGAGAGCTTGGCCTACTTGGCCGACTAGACTGACGCAAAGGCTGCATCTTAGAACTGGTGGTGGTGCTGGTGGTGGTGCTGGTGGTGGTGGTGGTAGATGGAGCTTGTCCCTCCTTAGTCCCAAAAGGAGGATCCATTTCAAATTTTGTGTTGTGTGTGTAGTGTAGTGTAGTGTAGTGTAGTGTAGTGTTTAAAAAACTATAAAAAAAAAATAAAAAAATAAAAATAAAAAAAAAGGAAAAACGAATTAAAGACAAAAAAATTAGAGGAAGTTCTCTTCAGTGCTACTGCTTAAAAAGTAAAACTATGCACTACTGCACTGTGCTGTGTGCAATCTGCCAAAATCCTAAAGTTATTTAAATTATTAACTCAAGATTAACTATTTAATAACTAGCAGTATTTTATTTTTAATTTGAATTTACACGGGCCTAAGAGCTTAGCCTACTACTATACTAGCCTAAAGCTATATTTCCTTACTATAAGTCTACCTCTAGGCAGACGCTCTCAAACCCACTAAGCTAAAGTGAGGTTAAATCAGATTCAGTATATGATTTATTAATTAATATTAAGTTATATAATATTAATAGATTAGAACTAATTTACTTATATATTATGTATTATAGATAGAAGAATATAGATTATGAATTAGAATTTAGAATTAGAATTACTTATATTATAGATTATGAATTAGAATATTATTTATAATATATTATAGATTAAGATTAAAGAAGATTAGAATTATTTTAGTACTACAGCTAGTAGCTTGAAGCTTTGCTTAGTACAGCTCGTCACAGTCAATTTTTCTTGAAAAGAATTAGAAATAAAATAAAATGTCACAGCAAAACAGTTATCTTCACTGCTTGCTGCACTCACTAGCCCAACAAGTTCACTTCACTGATGGACTGAGGTGAGCAAAACACTAAGGGTACTTTTAATAAAATTGAAATAAAATGTAAAATAAATGAGAAAATCTTTGCAAAACAGTTAACGTCACTGCTTGCTGATCAAAAAAAAACACAGCACTTATGCGGCTGCACTCACTAGCCCAACAAGTTCACTTCACTGATGGACTGAGGTGAGCAAAACAAATGAAATAAAATGAAAGATTAATTAAGAAAAATTGACTTGGTCTCTTACTGTTGCTAAAACAAAACACAAACTATAGAGCTGCAGCACCAGTACTAATAAGATTAGCTGAACTATACGCTAGTAGTAATTAATTAATATTATTACTTTTATTTATAGCTAATTTAATTAACTATTAAGATAAGAAAGAATTAGAGAATTATTGATATTACTGATTTTAGATTAGACACTAGTAGATGTTCTGAATGTCTACAGTACACTCTACACTAGTATACTATTACTAACTATAACTGACAAATATATATATTTTATAATGAATTCAATTATTAATTATATTAATTAATATTACTGATTTTAAATTAGACACTAGTAGATGAATGTCTACAGTACACTCTACACTAGTATACTATAGTATATATATATATATGACTGACAAATATATATATATATATAATATTATAATGAACTATTAAATTATAGATTCTATTAAATTGTAATTTATAAATTCTATTTAATTTATTTAAGCAGGACAGGCAATAGGCACTAGTGCCAGCCCAGGGCAAGGGCACCCCAGTGCCACTGAGGCACTGGGTGCACTGTCAACTCAACAGCACTTACACTAAAGTTGATGACAAATTAATTTTAAAAAAATTAAATTAATCAAATTATTATTAAATATATTAATTAAGTAGCACTGAAGTGAGGATGAAGTACACAGTGAGAAATGGCAGGCTAAGGCTTACCAGTCTCACACAGAACAGAACAATCTCTCTCTGTAACGCTCGGATGCAGCACAGCAGTGTTGCCAAAGCAGTCACAGCGAAAAATGAATGGATCTCTCAGGCAAGCTCTGGTCTTATAAAGGCGCCTTCAGAATTCAAAAAACAGCAGCACAGGCATTGGACGAGACCCTTAGCGTTACGTCACAAGAGTGAGCTGATTGGACAGACGAGGATCAGCTCACTCCTGTTTGAAATTTTGGCGGTTGCGCGGCAAAAACGAAGACGATCACGAAGAATCTTCGATTCTTCGTGATTGTGAGTCTTCGTCTTCGCCTACGGTTTGCCGGCACTGTATTCTGTTCTACGTTCCTTCGGAACGAACAAAAAAACGGCCTCTTCGTGCTCGTTTTCATGTTCGCCCGAAGACGAATGCACAAGTCTAATATTTAGCACCAATACCAAGTATTATGGAAAAATATGCCTAATTTTCCTTTTTCTTGCATTTTTAGAAGAGAAACAAGTGCCTGTCGTGTTCATTCTAAATAAAAATTAAACTTCTGTATTATTTACTCCTCCCCTTGATACCGCTACTGAAAGCAGAAAATATTTGTATATACACGTGTTGCACATGCTTATCAGCACTCCCACTTAAGTCAACGAAAGTTGTCTTTAGTTTTTTTGAGCAACCATGGAGTTCAATGCTACGGAGTCTATGCCAGAGAACGATTACACTTCCTACTTTCAGTAGAAAAGCCAGGGGAGGAGTGAAGTAATAAAAGTAAAACAACCAATAAACATGTTAAGTCTTAATACAAAAGGGTCTGCAGACTGTCGCAACACCTCATGTGAATTGTGTCCACCTCATTTATTGACCAAGTTACATCATTTAACCTAGAACGCACATTTTAGGTCCACACAAGCTTGGAAGCACACTTCCTGAAATAAAAAATTCTCCCAGCACTGTAAGTGGCAAAAAACAAGGAGGGATTGTTAGAGTTTTTCCTGTAATGCTAGTGAGTGGTCTCCACGTGCATCATGGTTTAGCCTAGAGTTGGTACACAGGTTCAGTATTTCTTTGGCACCCCTCTCATAACTTAAACACACGTACATACCAACACACAAACCCACTCTAACACCCACCATCTCCCTCCTCTCTAGGCTCACCCCTTACGATCTAACACCATACATTAAAACATACAATATGCACTGATACACAATCATGTTAACACCATTCACTAAACCTCCCCCAATCTTCAGAGAAACACATGTACATACCAGTATGCATTCACTTACTGTGATACGAACGCTGCCAACAGGTGGTTGGATGAAATCACAGATATCCTAAACTGAGAAGAGTTGGAAAGAAAAGATTCTCAGAAATGTATATGTTACATCTCATTTTTAATCTCAGAGAAGTCTTTTGTATAACACTACTTGGCATACTTACCTCAATGTATCATAAAATATTTCATTATTCAACTATGAAATAAAAGGTAAAGCGTTAGAAGCCAATTAGATTACATATACTTTTATATACGTTTTTATACATATATACACACAAAATGCTGTACATAATACATTTCACACAGTATAAAACCATCAGTCAGTTAAAATCACAGCACGTCATTTTGTGATTTAGATATCAGTGTTGAGTCATAACACTGTTAACATGCCTGACGTCACCCCTTTTCCATCATCAGCTCGCAAGCCTATCTGTCATGTGTCCATGATGAGTGCTGCTGGATTGAGTGCTCAGTTTAGAGAGCAAATGAAATATGAGTGCATCCATGTCCAGCAATCATGAACAGCTTCAGTAAATGCACCAGCTGTGCAATCAGGACACAGGGACTTGAGTTACTGAATTGAAATGCCATCCAGGAATTGAACATTTGGCCCCAAAAGCACACAACAAGAGTAGACAAGAACCACCTAGCTAAAAGTGATTGGCAAGACAGTCTTTTATATTGATTGCAGGAGTAGGGCCAATACGAGTCCAAATGTACCCCTTTTCAGGTCTGGTGGGAATGGTGGGGAAAGGTGAAGAGCGAGACTTAAAGTATTCTGAAGGTGCGTGACATACAAACTCCAGACACTCCATCTTCCTGGGAAGGTCTTCATCTGGTCCTGGAAAAACAGAACCAATAAATCCTTGTTACACATTACAAAGAACACCAACTTGTCACTCTGCAAAAACAAACAAACAAAAAAAACTACTTCTAGTTACATTTAGTTGGAAAAGTCTCCTTAAGCCTGTTCCATGATGCAGCTATCCATCAATACTAAATAGAGCAAAGCTAGGGCTGCACTCCAAAAGTTATGTAGAACTGAGATTCTTGAATCAACCAATTACTGTCAGGAAAACAGCGCAAAGATAAGTGGGAGTTCTTTCTATGCAAAAAGGTGGCATTTAAGTGACTATGAAGGATAGCGTGTCCCTTTAATATTTTCAAATATTCTCAACAAGCATTTGATTTCATAGTATACTGTAAGAAACTGCCGCCCTCCCCAAATAAAAAACAAACAAATCTAACCTATAATGTAAGATGCTGGATCAAAGCAGTCCTGTGGGCTGGCTATTGTAGGTATTAGCCATGTGAGAGCAGCACTTTTTTCACAATACTGATCCTGAATGAAGCCTCGGATTTGTGCATAATACGTTTTACCATCGTCCTCATCGACAACAGAAACCACATCTCCAATCTGATAGAACAATCCCTAGGACAAAAGAAAAAGGAAGGTTAAGCAGAGTAAAACAATGTATTGCTCTATATTTGTGCATGTAATCAATTTAACCTCCCACACTTTTATTTTTTTTTTGTTTTATTTTTTTGTTTTATTTTTTTATATATATACACTTTTATATTCACTTAGCATACCGGCACTATATGTTCAGCATGTCATGGTGACATTACACATCATTTATGATCTGAATTCATCAAGGGTGAACCAAAGGTTACACCAAAGCTTTAAAAGTGGGCAACATTCACCATGTAACAAAAACCAAGATTGTAGCTTTCACAGAAAACAATTTTATTTTATCTATTACTTTGAAAACAAACTACATCAAACCAGTAACACTAAAACTTACCTTATGGAAGATGGACTCGCTAGTTACTATTGTAGATACAGCTTCAGGTGCTTTAACGGGCTAGAAGGAAAAAAACGGTGAGATTTTTTCTCTTTTCTTAAACATGGGTTCTTTGTTAAAACACATTTTGGGTGATATACGCAATGGTATACGTTTTAAACCAATGTTGGCTATAAAAGCCCTATTTCAGATCTGTCACTACAGATTAGGAACATACTGTTTTTCCAAGCGTGAATCTCTAAACACATCTGATGTTACAATATACTTATGATGCCAGGAAAGCAAACATAGTGAAGGATAGGGTGCGCATTTAAGAGATTGCCAGGGAAAGAGTACGTCGTGGTAACATACTGCAGGCTCCATTCAGTGATGGTTGTAAAATATCAGTACATGGTGTCTCTTGCACAACTGAATATCCTGACTTGGCGACATTCATAAGATTTTTCGATTTAGGACTTCACCCAAAAATCTGCAGCTGTCTTAAGACCTGCTGTTTTGAGCATTTGAAATTTTCAGTGGATTTGTCTTACACTGCAGGCGCCTGTGTTAATGAACGTTTTCTGTTTTTGGGTTGGGGACCATGGTTGCACATTTTGGGTTGATTAGCCTTTACGGGTATCCTGCATGCTGATTGAGAATGATTATGTAATCACACTTAGAAGGAATTACCTTTTACATTATTGATACACATTATCTAATTCTGATTATACTGTACAGATGCTTTTGTATTAATATGTTATTCTCGAATATACAACCTTTAATATAAAGTGACCTCTGGTTGTTGGCTGATATAAACTCCCATTTGTATATGCAGCATGACAAGCTATTTAATATAAACATATACCATAACAAGATTTGAGGCACAAAGTTACACAAAATGTAGCTGTATCTTAAAACTAGATGTGGTGAGTTTTGTGTTTTTAATATTTAACACATAATATAGTCAGGAGTCATTTCCCACCTTCACAAAAAATACACAGTTGGTCCTGAGACAGCTATCTTCATAGAAAAAAAAAAATAAGATGCAAACGTACATTTTTCAGCTTAAATATGTGCCGTCTTCCTTTTCCTTTAGTAGAAACTTTCTTTTCAACAGCTGGTGCAGACTTGTACTTTGTGTTCCGGAGACGGGCAGATCGTCTGTGGATCTCCTGCTTGGACTGAACACATAATGAAATCCTTGAGAGCAGAACCACTGGATTTTAACAAACATCCATAAGCCATATATGTCATCTACGTACGCAAAGCAATTTTTACTGATAGAGAGAAGCTCACCTGTTTACTGCTGCCGCCATTACTCTGTTGTGAAGTGGAGGTACTTGCAAAACTTGGCCCGCTGAAGGCACTGCATCCACCAGAAACGCTGCTGTGATTACCTCCTCCACCGACACTCTTCCCTGTGCAGTTATTGCAGAGAATTTCTCCTTGGTTTCCCTTCTTCCACATGGAAGATGAATTTGTTTTGCAGACACTGCAAGTTGGCTTCAATCCAAGAGGCATCTGTGAGATCCAGCATGGAAATTGTAATTGAACCAAACACGTTATCTGTTTTATGGATTTCAAATAAACATCATAATAAAATGCCTGTTTATTGTCAAAGTGCCTTCGCCCAGTGAGACAGAAATCTAACTACCTGAGGACACTGTACAAATTTATGATACAATACGGTTCTACCTACGCTGTACAGCATTAGAATAACAATGCCTGGTACTGATAAATGCCCTTTTCTATAATCATGTCAATTTTACCTCGTTCCACCAGGAAATGCTTAAGTATTGTGTGGCACTGATAGCTTATTGCATTAAAAAAAATCTTAAGCGTAGGTTTTTAACATGATTATCTTTTCGGATGAAAAACCCCAATTAATATTTTCTCATGTAAAGGTATATGGCCACATGTAAAGGTATATGGCCTTACACAGGTACCTCCTAAAAGGTCAGTATAAGGCGTTTTTTTTACAAAGATTATTATAAATATTGTGCGCTTATACGGTAAACTGTGGTCATTTTAAGTTTATACCCAGCAAATATTTTGAGCTCCCAGAGAAGAGTGACAGAGGGATGGGAAGAAAAAAAAAAAGACTGCCCTACCTAACCAGGGGCATCTTGGGAGGTATGTGTGTCAGGGCAGCTGCAGCTTTGGGTGAGACTTCTTTGATATGACAGAAATCACTCTGAAATGAGGGCTCACTGCAGCGGATCCGATGGCAGAGCAGTATGTTCGAACACGCGTGGGAGAGCAACACCATTAACATTAACGTATTCAAATAGAGAAGTATGCTCACACGCCTAAAACGCTTTCGTAAATAACCCCTCTCAGGGTCGTTTATGGCTACGAACCCCCGTCCTCCAATAAGCAAAATACCACAACCCTTAATAAAAACACAACGAGAAAAAATGTATTTCACTCACTGTTTAGGAGAGAAATATCCACCTCAATCATTGCCAGCTGTAAACACAGACAAAACAGCACTTCCGGAAGCATAAGATTATCATCCGGGGCATAGAAGAATCAGAAAACAAATCCACTTCAGCGATTGGCCAAAACCATGGAGCCCGCCACCTGCTTAACCAGTAAGAGAAGAGGGCGCGTGAAAACGTAGGCGGTGTTTTCAGAAAGCTGCGAGGCGTTTCCGGAGTGACGTCACATGTTCGCGACGTGCATTGTATGTTTGGTTATAGGCTTTGCGGACTCGGTGTATAACAGTGTTTCACATAATACGGGGGTATAAGCTCCCTTTGTGCTGTGTGCTTATAACAAACGGAAGCGATCATGACCTGTGTAAAACTGATAATGTTTGCATGACAATCAGTCTTCCGGTAGTACGGGCATCAAGTTCAGTAAGAATGGTGCCCATAATAAGTGATTTCCCATTTAACCGCAGCCGGTAAATAATGCATTAAGCTGCAGTTGCACCAGATTTATTTTTTTTGTCATTTTTATTGTATGCTTGTTAACCCCTTAAGGAGCAGGCTGTGTTTTACCTTTTGTACCCTTTGGGACCGAGGCTGTTTGAACACTTTTGCGGTGCTCGTGTTTAGATGTAAATTTCTCCTCACTCATTTAGTGTACCCACACAAGAGGGGCTTTCTTCAGATACCATTTTTTTGATCATAACTAATTTCCGATAATAAAATATCATGAAGGATTGAAAAAAAAACACCTTTCTCACTTTCATATAAAAAATCTTTTACTCATCCAAAAAAGCGAATGAAAAAAACGCTAAATAGATTCTATTATTTGTCCTGAGTTTAGAAATACCCAATGTTTTTTTTACTTTTTTCTGCATGTTATTGGGCAATAAGTACAAGTAGCGTTTTGCTATTTCAAAACCATGTCCCCCCTAAAGCTGGTCATTCTGCCCCATGTGTTATTTTGGGTATCTTTATAGCTGGCCAATGCAATTTGCCCCATCAAACCATATATTTTTAAAAACAAGGCACCTCAAGGTATTTCAAATGCTGGTATTTTAACCCTTTCCATGCACTAACTCTACTACCACCCTCTTGGTGTATGTCACTTTCAAACAAGACCCCAATACGTGTCCAGCAATATCTCCCGAGTACAGTGATACCCCACATGCATGAATTTGTCGGGTTGTTTGGGAGATAAAACGCCGCATTTAGGAAGTGCGCATTTTAAATCTGGTCCTACTGCCCCCATGTCCTAAGAGGGCCATCTTTGAACCCGGCTAATTCAATTTACCCCATCAAACCATATATTTTTAAAAACCGGACACCCCAAGGTATTTCAAATGCTAGTATTTTAACCCTTTCCATGCATGAGATTCTACCACCAGCCTTTGCCAAAGTTTGTGGTAGTAAATTTTTTTTTCTCACAAATTGTACTTGAGGTATACATTTATAGCTCCAGGTATACATCACTATCAAACATCACCCCAATGTGTGTTCAGCAACATTTCCCGAGTACAGAGATACCATGTATGCACGGGTTTGTCTGGTGTTTGGGGGCTAAAAGGCCACATTTGGGAAGTGCGCTTTTTTTTCTCCCCATTTTGGTCAGTCTGTGCCTATGCCCTATCTTTGAGCTCGGCCACTCCAATTTACCCCATCAAACCATTCATTTTTTTAAAATTAGACACCCCTTGGGTATTTGAAATGCTTTTACTTTAACACTTTCCATGTCAAGATTTTTGGGAAGATACAGCGCTAATTTTAGCACGTGCTCATTATAATACACTTTATTTTCTTTATTTTATTCTTTTTGGACAATTTTTTTTTAATTTTGCTGGAACTGGATGGTTCCTCTGATGCGTAATTATTTTTAAACGTTACCACTTTTTTAAATTATTTTTAAATATTTCACATTGTGATTAGAAAGCTGGGCTCCATTGACTTGTATAATTGAACGCAGTACCTGTATTCAACCTGCAAGTGGAGCCAGAGTTCTCTAGAGCAGTGGTTCTCAACTCATGGGTCGCGACCCTGTCTTCAGTGGGTCGCGGAGGGTCAGGGCCGGACTGGAGGCATACCGGGAAAATTTCACTTTCCTGGGGCTGCCTTACACATTCTAGCGGTAATCCGCGAGCAGAAGGCTGTCAGGACCGCGGCCGCAACAATCAGGGCCATCAGGCAGCCTCCGGTCCGGCATGTACTTTAGTATTACTCCCCGACCGCAAAGCAAGTTGCTTGATTGGTTTGCGGTCGCTGTCTGTTCCTAGTGGGAGCTGAATAAAGGTTTTCTCTGATTGCTCCTCCCCTCTTCCTGCTGCAGCCCGCGGGCAGCCTTTCCACTCCCTCATCTTTTCTGAGGTTATTTTTGGGTCGCGACTTAATGACCAAAGACAAATGTGGGTCCTGAGGATACACGGGTTGAGAACCACTGCTCTAGAGGGTCTGGAGACCCTCCGGCTATCTTTTCCAACTTTTTTTTTTTTTTTTTAAGGAGGCGCCGCCATCTTGCGATTGGCAAAATCACTTGCAGTGGAGGTTGTGACCGCTCTCTGGAGTGTTCGCAGCCCTTCCTGCAGTTAGTGTTCAGTGTCGCTGAATGCCTCATGATTGAAAGAGGCAAATGCAGAATCCGCCCGTGCTGCTTTTGCAAGGGGATACTCAGGCATCATGTGAAATGCATCCATCGTATAAGTGCATGTAATGGTTGGACTGTCCCTTTAATTAAAATGTATTGACAATAGTTATTTATTCCCTGTTCAAGGCCAGTTCTCCTCTACCTGCAGGGGAAGCCCGAGGGAGTTGGGCCTTTTATAGAGCATAGTCCGTGAGCTCAAATGCTCAACTCTACTGCAAATTCACAGTTTCTGAATACCTGCTGACGTACACTGGAGATATGCAAAGCTGTAGTTAAAATGATTAATAAAAATGTTTCTTTGCATACAAAAATACTTTATCATGCCAAATGGACCCCATTATCCATTGGTCTTAAACATAGCAGAGAAGCATTGTTAATGATTTTAAGACCACTGTACCATTATCCGTGCACAGGAGGAATTCTGAGAAATGTGCGTCTCCATTGTACCCGCATACTTTTTTTGTCTGGACTCGTACAGATGCCATTAAAATAATGATGCAACATAGAAAAGCCCAGCAGGCTTGGAGGCTGTGGAGTTTCTAAATGTACGCCCATACCAAGTACTGTGTTAACCTTGATTTTGTAGAAAGGAATATATAAATGTAGGTTTTATACAGATATATCTAAACAGATCTATAGAGAGGAAAAAAATCTTTATTTTATACATAAATTGCGATATTTTCCTAATCACCTTAAAAATTATAGCGCATGCAAAAATTAATTGAAACAAATTGAGGATCGTTTACATATAAATGTTTTAATCAGACCTTTTTTTTCCATTTCATGAACAGCATTCATTTGGCCAAACATCTACATAATTATATTCTACTGTATATAAAGTGGGAATGTATCAAGTATAGATTATGAAAGTGCAAATAATGTTACAAGGTTACAGTAACTTTTTTTTTTTTGTCTATACATTATAAAATAACCGGTTTACAAAATAGGTTTTTCAAATTTTGATTTGTGAATTGAAAAGTTTGTACCTATTGTATTTTATTTTAGTTATGTACCAAGAAAACAATGTTTTTCATGTTGGAATTGGAGTAGAACAGAGAACAATACCACACAGTTTTAAACAAGATACATTCTACCAAAAGGGTTCACCACCATCTTCACACAGGGCATCGCGCTAATACAGTATGCAAGTCCAAGCGACATGTTTTCTCATAATTTCCCACCACGTCACTTAGAAGACTCCTTTTATCTATTACGCACAGGGCTGGATTATATATAAGGCAAGACTAGGCCATTCTGTTTAGAGGAGTCACAATGGGCTTTCGTGGTTACCCCTCCTGCTCCTAGATCTGCCCTACCCATTTGTCTTACAACCCATTCTCAATCACTCCCTGCCATTCCCATTTTTTCCCCCAGATCCTTCCCTTTTTTCTATGTCACGCGTGGGAACTGGCCACGGATCCACTCCCACTCCTTATAAGAGGTGGGAAGAGGTGTGGCTGAGACAAGGGGCAGGGTCAGTCCAAACAAAAGACTTGAAGGGGTGGAGAGTGGGTGTGGCCAAGCACTGCCCACCACCCAATTAACTTTTTCTTTTTTAACCCACTAAGGGTTGTTAAAAGTAGCCTTTAAGCCTAGGGGCACCAGGAATGTAAATCCGGCCCTGCTTATGCATTAAAAAAAACAGTTTATAAAAATAAATTCACACAGAACTACTTTATGGTTCTAGTGTTTTATATCAGTTCACAACAGAAAATATTTACTTTCTGGAAGAGACATAAGAGGTTCACATGAAGTTTAGAAAAATGATAAGATATCTTGAATTAAGTTGTTTTATTTTAACATAACACTTCAAAAATGATAGTTTTTGCACCTGTGGAAGCTTTTACAGAAATAAACCGAGCGGCCGCATAATTATGAGCCCGGTGCGTTATAAAGGCTGGAGATGGATTAAGACGGTAAGCTAGGGGAGTGAGATTGTAACGGTGAGAGTGGTCTTATACAAGGTTGGTTATAAACATGGTTTTGTTAGTCATTTCCAGTAGCACAGCATTAATTACATCTCAACCTGTATCATACTTCCACGAACGTGATGACAATGCATAGTGGTGGGTTTCCTGAAAGTGAAATGTTTAAGATGCACCGGCCGTAGATCCACATGCCCTTTAAATGGAAGATCGCATTTCTTCCGCACTAGAGCAGCGATCGCGCACGCCCTCGCAAACGGACTTTTTCCTATCAGCACTGATAAATTGTCAATAAAGCCAAGGCCGTGGGCGTTGTATGGAGCTTGATACTTATTGATGGCGGGATTACAGAACTAAAATGTGATTTATTAGCTGACAGCTATTGCTCCGGGAGGCTGTACGCTGTGCTGTAGCTTTTAGATGTATAGCATGCTATGCCTAATTTGGAAAGTTTAACAGGAGATATCTTGCAAACTGTGCCGTGTAACTGTTAAACCGGGACAACGTTCTGTTGTTTTTTTAGGACAGGTCAAGAATACCCACATGCCTGCTACTGTTCTTGGTCTGAAACTCTAGCCCCTGTTAGCCAGCCAGCTGGCTGAAGGTGATGAGAGTTTTAGTTTAAGAACTGATACATAATTGCATGTCACCCAGCTGCGGTTTGCTAATCCTGACTGTAAGGAGCATATATGTAAGCACACGATGTGCCTATTAATCTAATTTTCTTTAAAAAATATAATTTCTCTATAACTTTCATTTGTTTAATCCTTTAAGTGCCAGAGGGGACGGTAACACATCCCAAAGCGCCTAATGTTCAAGGTGGAACAAAGTGTTGCTCAGCCATTGTGGCTTTTTGAACTCCCGTGGATGTCAGGTAATACTATAGTAATAGTATGATGTACATTAATATTACATCTATTACTATTATCGTACATTTGAACCAATTGTATGTGATTTGAAAGTTGTCAGTTTAAAAATACTATGCATTTTACAAGCACATCGTTTGTATGGACTATATATTTTTGGCACATGGACAGAGTGCGGGTTTCCATAGCATCTGGAGTACGTTTTTTGTTTGAAGAAACATATCTGGGTGGTGGTTTATAAGTTTTAATATTCACCCAGCAATTTGCATTTCCGCAGCAAGACAGGCAATTCGGAGCGGGCCAGTGAAATAATGCAAAGTCACAAGAAACAAACAGGTGCTTGAAATACTCCTCTGATCAATGCAGCTGAATTTAAACCGTACCCGATAGAAGCTATGAATCGGTTAGAGAAAGCAGTCATATTTAAAACCGGATACCTATGCATTCTACATGCTGCAGGTGAGTCTTTGGTAAGTGCTGCCCGGCAGTATGTAAAACGCATGCGCTAAGATTAATCTTAGAGGTGGGTGAATTTATCACTGTGCCGGGCACGATTTAGGGGTAGCACTTAACTTGCATCAAACTTTTCTGCTACCATTTTCCAAGTGTTTGATCCAAACCAAGGTGAGACTGGTCAAAAGGTTTCTGCTCGCAGAATAATATATACCGCAGGGTTGGATTTTATTCTTCACAATATTTTCCATCACTACGTCTCTTGCCTTAAACTTACTAAACGTTTATGAGTCAGTTAATTGGCTTAAATGCATTCCTTATGCATATGCAGCCGAGACAGTTCTTTGATTGGTAGAGTGACCCAATATGGATAGAAACCAGCATACGAAATTGAAGTGACTGGATCAGTGTACAGAAGCGAACTGGAAACGTTTGCAGATGTTCACATTCTACAGCATTTTTTATGATCCAAGTTTTTCCTTGAAAGTAATTTGTTCCTGTAATTAAAATATAACCTTAAAAAGTGTAACAAAAATGAAGACAGTATTCATTATTAGTGGAGTGATAAAACAGGGTTTTTTCAGTTGGGGAAAATCCGAGGTACATTAGGAAGAAAGAGAAAAAAAATTCTGAACCCATAATTGAAGGTAAGTAGTATCAAACCAAGGCTACATAACGACTGCATTTCATTAGAAAGTCGAATGCACTCTACGTTATTCTTGCGTGGAAAATAAAAAGGCAATCAAAATTCAGTTTTAAACGCAGAAGAAATTCTTGAAAAGTTCAAGTTGGTTTCAAGGACTGAGAGCTAATGAAACGTCATAGTGCTCAAGCTACTAACTGTCAGTGGTTTGGGAAAGAACCTCAACACGAGGTTGTGGATGATGCACGAACGGATTTGGTTTGCTATGTTCATACCAAGTGTACTTGTTCAATCCATTCGTTTTCAGGTTCTGGAGATCTACTTGAGATGTCTTCAGAACTGTTCACACTGCTCGTGACATTGTTTGTGTGTTCGTCGCTCTGTGACACCATTTCACTTGGAGGTACATTCTCCTCAGAAGTGCTTTCTTCTGTGTGGATTTCTTGGTCTTCGTTAATTAGTGCATCCTGAAAAAGTGCATGCTCCTCAGCCAGACTCTGTGATCCTTCCTGTATTGAGGAATGTGGCAGCTGTTCATGGGCACCCAGTGGCTGTAAATCTACATCAGTTTCTGAAGTTGCAGAAGGAATAAGGGCAATACTCTGAGGATTCATATCGTGGAACCAAGCCATGATATTTCCAAGTAGATTTTCACTCATATTTGGGTCTTGACTAGAGGAATCAAGGTCACTAGATGTTGAACACAAACCACTTTGAACATCATTGAAAGGGCGACCAAGAAGGCGATCTGTTACATATGGATCGTCATTGGTGCCAAGTCTTACAAGACTCTCTCCGAGTTCCAAAAGCTCTGAGCTACTTAATGCCGATCTTGGGTTATCAATGTTTATTGGAGCTGGGTCAAGCCTAGTTGGTAGAGATGAACCTATGGCTCCTAAGCTTGCCTCATTATTGAGGAATTCTCTTGTTTCTTCATCCACGGAAAGGCCAGAGTCCTGCAATGACAGCTGAATGGCCAAGAGAATGTTCGGGTCATCTTCATCCAAAGAACTCAATGGCTGGAAGTGTAATAAATTGACAGATAAAATTAACAATGAGTTATTAAGGAGATTATTGAAGTCAACAATAAGAAATTCATGCTTACCATGGACGTGCCGTGTCTTCTGTTACCACGAACCTCCAGGGCATCTGACAATAACAAGGAAAAGCGATATATTAGTTGCAGGCAAGCACCAAGAAAAAGAAAATCTAATTTATGAGTGTCTGGAAAAATAAAATCTACACCACTGGCCAAAGCCTACACTTTACCTTCACTTCACAAAATAATAATATATATATATATATATATATATATACACATAAGATCATCTTATGTTGGTTGCAGAATTATGCCAATTGCATGAGTCGGCTATTCCAGAGGTCCTGGTATTGTAGATTTTAATTAGGGTGTAGGAAGTCAACTTTTACCAAATGTGCCTTCATTGTGATCATCGGGATCTGGAGTATTACTTCGCAAACCATGCATGTCTCCTCTGCGGCGCTGCCTGTGCCTTCTTCGGTACTGGAACTCAGCATATTCCTGTAAATACAGAAGGTGTATAGGTATCTAGTATATAGCCAAAGCATCACGTATAGGTTGTTCAATCCCAAAAAGACTCTTAATTAAGTGACATTACTCCCGATCCACTGATTTATATTACAAACCGGTTGGGATTCGAAGAGAAATGTCAGCAGCTAATTGTCTGGGATCACTTTGCATGTATGTGTTTGTATGTATTCTTAGCTCAATCTATGACGTCCTGATTCCTTATCCCCATAAGTGGTAAATAATAGAATTGCTCAGTTTTAATTACCCAGTCCATGGATAAGCAGGACTTCTTTAGATTGCAATAAAAAGTCAACTCAGTGTGGTCACTAGATAAAGGACGTTTCCATTGATGCTAAACTATATTGCGGTATATAACATTGTGTTTAATGCTCAAAGAAAAATATTTTTTTATGGGTCTTTAAGGTCATCACAAAAATAAATCTGCATCATAATGTATAGTGGAATAAACAAATTGTTAACATGAACGGGCTAAGCGATTAAGATCAGGTCCCTATAGCATTCGTGGGACAAAAGACACATATGGCTGATCATCACTGAAAGAGTACAAGTGACATGAAGATTGATGCTTTACCTCTGGAGATGAAAATCCCAAATACTCCCAATCCCAGGTTCCGCCTGCAAAACTACAACAACAAAAAAATATGTTAGAGATGAAGGCAGCAATATTATAAATAATAATCAGTGCCACATATTTCTGAAGGTCTGGGGTTACAAGTGGGGCTTGAGGTTAATGCCGTCTTCCAGACCGTGGAGCTTTTGTCGTCTAATGCTACAAATGTACGCATCCCACGCCGGGCATATCTGCCATTCCTGCCACTACAGCCAACATATTCGAAGCAAAAGTCTCTAGAAGACTAACATTTGTCTAAGTACACCAACGATGTGAGAATTCTCAGGTGAAAACACAGATCAGTATAGTTTATTGTGACCCAATGTGACCGCTGAACTTTGTGTGGTCCTTCTGTCCTTTTGACTATTCCCAGTTTTATAAAAATCACATGGAATAAGGACACGATGGGAGCCTCAGTGAAGACAAGCGGCTATTCAAAAGTCTGTGTAACCATCAACTGGCCCGGGTCAGCTAAATTCACCCCTTTTAAACCCAAGTTACCCGAAGATTTAGCCAACTAACTCATTAGAGCAGAATCATCCCCTTAATGTATTTAGTTTCAACAACTAAGCGAATGACTTAGAAAAGGTTAACAGCGAGTTTATTTATGGAACACTCAGGCGGGGATGAGCAGCACATGACTGGCGGACCTATTTCCAGAGCTCTAATGTGTAATTAACGTGTGAAAGACATCCATCTAGTATTAGAGATTATGAAACGGAAGCTAGAAATGATTCAAGTCAGCTGTTGTAAGCCCCAAGTCCTTAAATGCTAGGGTGTGTGTGTGTGTGTATACACACACACACACATACACCTTTTAATATGTGAAGGGTTATTGGTTAGTGTGTGTGTGTGTATTTTTTAGGGCATAGCATTGTTTTCTGATGTTGGAAATTAAAACACCCGCTTTTTAATTTATTACCTGCGTCTAGGAGCCTCCGGGGAATCTGCCGGAGCCACTCCTCGGGCAACTGACGCCAGAAACTCCTGGCGTTTTTGCTGCACGAGGCACGCAGCACGAATGATTTTGTGTCGTGGCGTGCGCAGGTAAGGCCTGTTTACCTTCTGGGCCAGGTCTTCAGTGACCATTTCCAGGTCAGTCTGTGGCACATAAAGAAAGCAAAATGAGCAAAACACAGGCCTTTATTTCCAGTTTGGGGATTCTAACATGGTCATATAGAAATAAACAGGCTATGGAATACTAATATATGGTAAAGCAATTATAGAATAATAACCTTCTGTCACATTTACAGAGCTAATTATAGAATTTGCATTATTTTTATCAGTTTAAGTGCTGAACAGGGTGATCAACACAGGTGCTTCAAAAATATGTTCAATATTCAACAATATTTTGCATTAAGTCAGAACCTCGTGTATCTCATTCACCTGCATTAGTTCAAATATTTCTTTCTTTGTGCTTTTAGGTTCCAAAAAGAAGCCATATGGGTAAGAACACTTGAGAATGCGTCTGGTTTTGAGAAGCTCTTGAACAGCATCTTCAATGAATGTCGTGTCTGGGCAGCCACCCTCAGCTACAACGAAACGGAAAGTTTTATCAGCCCAAGGGCTGTTTGTTACAAAAACATACACTGAGCTTCTAGATATTAACCACACAGGTATGTGAATGAAGTGCGAAGGAATGGAGTTTCACTCCAGTTGGGGGCACATCAGGGATGATCTTCGCTGGCACTCACTTTGCGCAATCCCATTGCAACATTTCATTTATTTCTAGGAACGCAGCCTTTAGTTTGAGGAAGACACATTACATGCAAAGAATGTTCTTTTAGGCGGGATGTTTAATATTCTCCCCTGGCTAATACCATGCCTTTAAAATCTCAAAATGTGGCACAATTTAAACATATTGTAATAAAAATAAAATAATGCAAACATTGGCCTTCTCTTCTATACTGTAATATATAGAAGCTTTCCATTGGGCACCCCTGATGGTGGAGAACGATACCTCTCGATGTTACCTCTATAATGCTCTATGAAAGGATAAAAATAAATACCGGGGGCAATACAGACACATAATAAAAAAATACCACTTTAAAAAACTCTCAAATACAGAAAGGCTTGACATAGCTACCCTATTAAGCAGAATAGTGCTGCAGCATTTAGTTGGTATTGGCAGATTTATTCAATGTAATGCAGTATTTTTTTACCCCTCAATCATATTTGAATCCGTTTACAATACTTAATCTAGCGTAGGGTTTTCCTGCACGCTGGTAATTGAACAACAACTCCATCATCAGTGGCCGCCGACCAGCCGTTTGTTTGGTGGAAGTTGTAAGAAGACAATGAAGAGCTGGGAAGATTAGGACGGCTCTCACCTGAAGCGTAAAATGCTAATACGTATAAAAGCCCCCAGTCCGTCGTGCTTACGTTCCACTGCACCTACAGACACGGCTTACCTTCACTAAGAGCTCGGCTCAGCTGCTCCATCTTCTCTTTGGCTGTTTTTATGAGACGTTGCTCCAGCTACAAAAAAGAAGGGATAAAAATGTCTTTTGAGCAGCTGGGGACTGCAGACACAAATATTTCAAGCTGATGTAAATGCAACCAAGGTCCGGTTCCGATTTCAAAGAGTAGGCATGTAGACATGTTCCTTTTCCATAAATACCTCCCAGACCTACAGATTATTTCTATGGGACATGTAAATCTATCGTATCTCGTATGTGATTCTGACACTTTTTGAATGATCAGATTTTGAATGAGAGTATGGTTGCATAGGATATGGACCTTTTGCTTAACATTGCGGGAGTTTACAGGTTAATCCTATACCGCTCACAACTCTATTATATTAGGTTTGCACATCCCTCCTTTTTAATTGATGGTGCTTATACAATTGTGCAGGCTAGCGTGCCGTTGACACACATATGTTCCTGCAGAGGTCAGTCTTTAAGAACCCTGCCAGTAGTGGGGAAAGTGATGGCTGCGCATGCACAATATACACATGGACACCCTGCCCACCGTGAGGCAGCACCTGCCCGCATGCTCCGTCTCAGTGAAACTTCCTTTGTTTCACTGAAAAACGCACGGGTGTAAGGGATATTATTTGCTGCACCGAATCATCATGTGCAAAAGTTTTAGGCAGGTGTGAAAAATCCTGTAAAGAACGCTTTCAAAAACAGACATACAAAGCGAGTGAACAGGAGGAAGGCAGGTTGTTCCCTGAAGGGCTGGGGAGCGGTATAAGAATGAGGGTCTGCAGCATGGTGGGGGTTCCTTGCAGGTTTGGGGCTGAATTTCTATAAATTGAGTTGGGGATTTGGTCAGAATTAATGGTGTCCTCAATGCTGAGAAGTACAAACAGATACTTATCCATCATGCAAAATCACAAGGGAGGCAGCTGAGTCTGCAGCAGGACAACGACCCCAAACATACAGCCATTAAGAAGTATCTTCAGTGTAAAGAAGAACGAGGAGTCTTGGAAGTGACAGTTTGGCCCCCACAGAGCCCTGATCTCAACATCATCGAGTCTGTCTTGGATTACATGAAGAGAGAGAAGTAACTGAGGCGCCTAAATCCACAGAAGAACTTGGTTAGTTCTCCAAGATGTTTGGAACATCCAGCCGGCAGAGTTCCTTAAAATACTGTGTGCGAGTATCTAGAAGAACTGATGCTGTTTTGACAGCAAAGGCGATCGCACCAAATATTGATTTAATTCAGATTTTTCTTCTGTTCACTTTGCATTTTGTTAAATGATTAAAATAAACTATTTGCATGTCTATTTTTGAAAGCATTCTCACTTTACAGCATTTTCCACACCTCCCTAAACCTTTGTACAGTACTGTGTATATATTATATACACACACACAAATTACAGAAAAGCAGACAATTTCTTACCCGGAAGCTATGTTCATGATTCTTAAACCTCGTGTAGTAGTGCATAAACCTGTCCAACTCCTGAAACCTTTTGTGTTTCTTTTCTGCCTACAAATGCAAACAAACAAGCAGAGTATTCACATTACACACTACGGCTTCATGGTTAAAGAGACACTGTAACAATTTTAACCCCTTAAGGACAATAGGGGTTATTACTCGTAGTATATTGCGGGACAATGGCTCTTTTAACATTTTTCAGTGTTACTGTTTAGCTGTGATTTTCTTCTTTCTCATTTCACGCTCCCACACATATTATATATTGTTTTTTTCAGGACAAACAGGGCTTTCTTTAGATACCATTATTTTTATCATATCATCTAATTTACTATAAAAGAATGATAAAATATGGTGATTTCTTGTTAAAAAATTACTTTCTCTCAATTTTTAAACAAAAAACTTTTACCCATCTGCAAAAACAAATGAAAAAACCTGCTAAATAGATTCTACTACCGTATTTGCTCGATTATAAGACGACCCTGATTATAAGACGACCCCCCAAAATCTGAATATTAACTTAGGAAAAAAAGAAAAAGCCTGAATATAAGACGACCCCAAAGGAAAAAAGTTTTACCAGTAAATGTTAATTCATGTAAACTATTTTTTTTAATAAAAGCTATGATTGAGAAAAATATTTTTTTTTTGTTTTTATTTCTTGTATTTTCCAACCTGTCCCCCAGTTACGCACATCTGCCCCCAGGCTTGCCACACCAATATGGCACTGTGGCCCATGATATGCCTTTTAACCCTCTATATGCCACTGTGCCCCATGGTATGCCTTTTGACCCCCTATGTGCCACTCTGCCTCCAGAAATGCCTTATACCCCTATATCCCATTCTGGCATTTAGGGGGTTAAAATGCATATTATGGGGCAGAGTGGCATATAGGGAGGTATAAGGCATTCCAGGAGGCAGAGTGGTATTAAGGGAGTTAAAAGGCATTATATAGAGCACTCTGCCTCCAGAAATGCCTTATACCCCTATATGCCACTCTGGCATTTAGGGGGTTAAAAGGCATATTATGGGGCAGAGTGGCATATAGGGAGGTATAAGGCATTTCAGGAGGCAGAGTGGCATTAAGGGAGTTAAAAGGCATTATATAGAGCACTCTGCCTCCAGAAATGCCTTATACCCCTATATGCCACTCTGGCATTTAGGGGGTTAAAAGGCATATTATGGGGCAGAGTGGCATATAGGGAGGTATAAGGCATTTCAGGAGGCAGAGTGCACTATTAAATGCCCCCTTAACGCCACTCTGCCTCCTGAAATGCCTTATACCTCCCTATATGCCACTCTGCCCCATAATATGCCTTTTAACCCCCTAAGTGCCAGAGTGGCATATAGGGGTGTAAGGCATTCCAGAAATGCCCTACACACACACCCACACACACACCCACACACACACTTACTTACTTACCGGTGCTTCCAATTTCCTGCTGTATTGCCGGGGGAGCGGGTTGACGTCTCATTCCGCGGCAGCCGGAAGGAGGTGGAGTTGGCAGCGGGGGTTTGTATGCGTCCGTCGCAAATACCTTCCCCGGCTGTCAGAGATCAGGAACTCTTGAACTCTGACAGTCGGGGAAGGTATTTGCGACGGACGCATACAAACCCCCGCTGCCAACTTCACCTCCGGAAGCACCGGTAAGTGTGTGTGTGTGTGTGGGGGGGCGACGACAGGAGGATCCAGGTCCCCTGCAGCGGTGCGGGGGATCTGGATCTTAGTCTCCTAATCAGACCTCTATTTGAGGTCTGATTAGAAGACGACCCCGATTATAAGACGAGGGGTATTTTTCAGAGCATTTGCTCTGAAAAAAACCTCGTCTTATAATCGAGCAAATACGGTATTTGTCCAGAGTTTAGAAATACCCAATGTTTTTATGTTTTTTTGCTTTTTTCTGCACGTTATGGGGCAATAAGTACAGGTAGCGTTTTGCTATTTCAAAACCATTTTTTCCCCAAAGCTGGTCATTCTGCCCCATGTGCCATTTCGGGTATCTTTGAAGCCGGCCAATGAAATTTACCCCATCAAATCATATATTTTTAAAAACTAGACACCCCAAGGTATTTGAAATGCTGGTATTTTAACCCTTTCCATGCACTAGTTCTACCACTAGCCTTTGTCAAACTTTATGGTAGTACATTTTTTTTGTATTTTTTTCCACACACGTTGTACTTCAGGTATAAAATTTACCGCTCCTGGTATATGTCCCTGTCAAACACCCCCCCCCCCCAATATGTGTTCAGTGACAATATTTTAACTCTTTGCGTGTGGGAATTTTTTGGGACGATACACCGCTAATTGTAGGTAGCGCTAATTGTGTATAAAAAAACGTATACATATATATACCTATTTGCACTTTTTTCGTGACAGTAGGTAATTATTTTTACATGTAACTATATATATATATATAATTTTTATTTTTTTTTTATTTTTTTTACTATACACTGAGGTTAAATGTGTATTTTTAAAAAATGTGTATAGTTAAAAAACGTCATTGCCTCAATGAAGAGGCAGGCTGGAATGGGGGGGTGAGATATGAATCACTGGTCTGTCGTTTAACCCACCGATCACCGTGAATCACAGCGATCGTGAGGTTGTGAAGCCCCCTCTGGGGCATTGCAGGCATGCCTCAATGTAGAAGCAGCCTGGAATGTCCCTTACCCGAGTTGAATCGGGTGATTTGCATCGCCGGTCTGTTGTTTAAACCGCCGTGAATTGCGGAGATCGGAAGGTTGCAAAACTTTTTTTTTTTGGTTTGCCTGGATAGCCTCACTTGTGAGGCTTCCAGGAAAACCGCGAAAACGCCGCGGTAAACGGCAAATAACGTTACCACGTACATGTACGGGCATTGTCGTCATCGCATTGCACGGCAACCCCGTACATGTACGTGGATTGTCGTTAAGGGGTTAAGTAACGTGAATAATTAAGTATACTGTAGGGAAAGCTTTCCATAAATTCATGATACTAATTGATGAGGCATGTGCTGTTTGCTATAGTGCGTAATATAGGTTATTTTTGGCAGGAACACGTAACGGTCACGTGTCTCGTCAGCAGGTATTCTTCTTAAAGCTTTCTGTGTTTTTTTTACATGCTATTAAACCTCGAGTGGAAAACATACAATGACGGAACTGCTAAGGCATATTTGCCCAGCATGATAGGGTATGCATGTAATGCTTTGTATAAGTGGAACAGAACCTTTACACCTAAGTTGGCAACGTTACATTATTTTGCATGCGTCATGACACGTGTTTCAGCGTCATGGCCCGTGTAATGCACCAACCGCTCAGGGAACATTAGCGAGCCGACACCAAGGTAATTAACCAAGACACGAGTACCGGGGAACGGATGAAGTGTAACCCATGTCCCGGCTGTCATATCTGCATGATTTCTCATTATGATTCTGATAATGATCTCGGTGTATTAAGCAGCCCCGTACCTCCACTGTCATTTCTTTCGACTGCTCTTCCACTTGATTAATAACCTCGTAGCGAGTACAGCGGTAATAGCCCCCTGTGGAAGAGCTGTGTTTCTTCCACTCCTCCAGGCAGATCCAGCAGAAGTCATATTTACACTGCAGACACAGAATGACACAGCGTTACGACCGCCGCCGCCGATGGAAATAGTCTTAAAGATGTTATAGACTTGCATCTCTTTGTAACTTAAATGTATGAAAATTCTGCCCCGTGCTTAACCTCTTTTCAGAGGTCATTTATTTGGAGTATGATAACCCGATGCAGCATTTGTAGTTGGCACTAGAGCCATACCGTGTGTCTCATATTGCATGCATGACAATACATAAGTAGTGCAACAACATCACTTATACAATATGTATTTGGAATCACGTGAGATTACACACACAGGTATATATATATATATATATATATATATATATATATATATATATTTATTCACTGATTCACATATATAATACACCCTGATTCACATATACTATTATATATTAATTATTAAGAAGCCTTGGAAACCATGTTGATTTCAGATTTAATTATATACATACACTCATTACAGACATGAGTAGATATAGAATGTTGACTCTTCTATTACCAGGCATAAGTAGATTCAGAGAATTAACTCCTCTATTACAGGGCATTACACACACAATCACACAAACAGACAAACACAGTCACACAAACACTGTGACAAACACAGTCACACATACCTGGTGCTGCCTGCAGCTTACTCTGAGTTGGTGTGAAGGAGAGACTCAGCCTATCAGGAAAGGCTTCTGAACTCTCAGACAACCAAGAGAGTTGAGAAGTCTCTCTTGATTGGCTGAGACCTGCTTCACTCAACTCCTCATTCCGGGACAAGGCATTGTCCGGATTGAGGCTGCCCGGGACCCGGAACTTAAAGTCACATTGCGTGACTGTCTCGGGCAATGTGGTCACCCTAATACCGAGAGATACATTGTCCTGGTGATTTAAGCATTTGCCGTATGCTAAAGGCATAGTGATCTATACACTAGAGTCGCTTACCTTGGCACACTGCATGTGATTGCAGCCTTCATTCTTCTGTATAGGAGACTTGCAGTTTGCGCATGGTTTGGAGTTTGTCAATAACCACAAGCAATTGGCTGCGTCCTCAAAAGCTTCGCTAACTCCCGCAACTGAACACGACCGTAAAAGAAAGAATCAGCGACATTATTGCGGTGATATTGGCGGGACGGTAAATTAACTGCAAACCAGTTACAGCGTGTTCATAAAGTAATAACTGGGGAAAAATACTCCAAGGGAGCCGTCTTTGGGATCCATTCACTAAAAGCAGAGTGAAAAACAAGCTGAGGTTTCACTTCACTATTCATTATGAAGGACAAACAGGAAGGGCTGAGCTGGCCCCGTATAATGCATAATGCAACGGGCGAGGAGAGCTTTAAGAAATCGCACTGATTTAATTATACATTATACGAAAGCAACCAAGGCCTTCCTACTGCAGAAGCTTTTCGGGGAATGGGCTTTCATAATGTATAGTGAAGTTAATGAGTTGAAACCAAGACTCTCCTATAAACTCTCCACCATCTGTCCCTTTAGTGAATAAACTCCTTTGTTACCGGAATCAGCTTGCACCCTGATGTACAGGACCCCTCAAATCCCAGTTATAGATAAACACACGGTGCAGACGACCATTCAATAAAAGCTTGGAAGATGTGATACTTACGCTCTTCTGGCTTCATTTCTGAAACCTTCTGCAGCCAGTTCTTCCAGGTTTGACAATCACAGGGCTCATGAGCCTCCCCCAGACATTCCCTATAATATATAAGAGTGTTTAAAAAAAAACAGCTATTTACATTCATTTACTTAAACCAATGCTTTACAAAAGCAAAACTGATTCAAAACATATTGTGTGACACTGTTTTTCACGAGTTGCTCCAAAGTTGGTTATTTATACCTGCAGAACAATGTCTACTTCCGATTAAATCAGGGAAAATCAGCACTTTCTATGATTTAAGAGATGTGTTTCTTGTCTATATCCTAGTAAGCACCACGTCGCTTCTTCTGATTTGTTCAGGCATGGCTGCCACCCGCTTCCTGACAAAGGCTGTCTGAACCAATCAACAACCACCAACTTAATAGCGGGGAGATAACATAGCGGGTTATTCATTTAGTTAATAAAGTCCCTACGACGTACTTTAACACACATTCTGCTTGTCGGAGCTGCTTGGGCCACCGTAGTGTCCTTTTAAGTAGAAACTTCAAGAAAAGAAAACTTTCAGTTGCATCTATAAGGGGGGTTGGGATTTGGGAGCAGCACTACAATTAGGCCGTTAATTCATTCATTTGAGCAACAAGGTCACAATATTGTTAATTCTCTAAAGTCAAAGGTATCGATGAACGACTTGAGACGAGGCCAGAAGACCAGTCGCGTATACCTGTGCACCATAGACATAGCAACGGCTTCTGCTGAACAGCCATCAGATGTTGAATGCTTTATCTTTTATACACTACTCTGGCCTCATATAGCCTCAGTTATAAAATATTTATACCTCCTTTGTCACGCAAGCAGGTAACATCCTCGAATAACACCAGAGATCCCTTAACAGCTCTTTTTGTTTCATGTCCACAAGAACTATG
This sequence comes from Spea bombifrons, assembly GCF_027358695.1. Lineage (NCBI taxonomy): Eukaryota > Metazoa > Chordata > Amphibia > Anura > Pelobatidae > Spea > Spea bombifrons. The sequence goes on along the minus strand of NC_071091.1, from coordinate 16,266,178 downwards.
TGAATGTTTCCTGCAAATCCCATGATTTTAACGGAGCTCCTGTACTCCTGTTAGGATCGACGATCAATCACCCCCACTCAATGTCCCAACGCAAACTCTACACTTAAAACTTAGTTTACTTCCAACCCCTACGGTGTTCATTTTCACGCATCACAGAGTATTAAGCACCATAAAAGAAAGTTAAAGGCTATTTTCAGACCATCTACTCCGTCATCCACTTCTTTGGACAAGCGTCTGCTTAGAGCGTTACTGACTTTCACACCATTCTTGTGAAACGAGCCCCATTTAACACTCCGCTTGACAGAAGACTAAATGTACTTTCCTGCAATGGCTATTCTTCTATATAAGTAAGGAGTAGTCTGACATTGTCTGTTCCTAAACGCTAAAGAATGCTGATATTTATAGAGAAATCACCTACACTTTTAAAATAACCTTAGGGACAGACTCACCAGCAGAAAAGATGTCCTTTGCCACAATCCACGGCTGGAGCTCTCAGCAACGGAAAGGACAGAGCATCCGAGCCGGAAGTGTTAGATCCCTGCTTTTTCAGCCGAACCGCTCTTTCGCAGGCTGGGGTTGGACACCACCGGATCGCCGTGTTATTTTCAACAAATGCCTAAAACAAAAACCAATGTTCCACAAGACCGGATTATTTTTCATGAAGGATTCCCGAGGTGGACAGCAAGTGGCACTCTTTCCCTCTAGACCAAACAAGTGTTCTTGCAGTTGAAGAGCTACAAAGCAAGATAGGGGAGATAATGGGACCAAAGGGGTAGCATTTTAATATATTATCAATGTCCATCTATATAAATGTACAGGGGCAGGGGTAACTGTGTGCAGACGGTCTTAACTGGGAGTAGGAGAGGGACTGGCCGTGGCCAAACATCGCTCCCTGCCCAGAGACCTTTGGAAACGCGGCTTCATCTGGAGACCACGGGTCACACCTGCATTATTTATGCATCTCTGTAGTACCGAACAACTGCTAATTAGAATTTAACTACAGTGACTTAAAACTCATATTAAGAGCAGAGACGTTTCATTGAGATACCTTTATGTCAAACTGCAGATAGCGCTTATCCATTTCCTTAGAAACCACACTTTCTATAACATCAACCGGGACGAGCTGAAAGCAGTCGTAGGCTGGACAGAAGATGTTGTGAGCTTCTCCTTCCTGAATTTTGAGGTTTAAAAACCTGAATAAAAATAGCATTTAACAAACCATGAGATGATCTCTTACATTAAAGGGGCACTGCAGCTCAAAACATAACTATTCCATTTCTTACAGACTCCCATACCCTTTTATATGCATATTATTTTATTACAGACATAGAGAAAAGGTATTTTAATATTTATAGGGCACGAGGAGGTACAGAGGTTTGGGATTAAGATATTCTAGCCCCATTTTCACTTGGGAGAGGGATGTTGGGCCAGAGACTAGTCACCCCCAAGAACCAACGAGTCGTATTCTATGACTTACTTGATTGTCAATGACAATTATGGTAAAATAATGCACCAAAACTAATTGTTGTTGTTTTCCCTTATATTTTCTCTCTTTACAGGAAAAAAAACAGTTGTATATGATATAAGCCAACACATCCAGTATCGCAGCGTATTTATATACTTACAGGTTATTTATCTCATGTCTTATTACAGCTAACAACGATTTATTTGGTGAAAACGCCTAGCGACTCAACTGACTGCTTTGTACGGTGTGATGATTTTTTCATTAAGCGCAGAAAGGGTTATGTTAGGTGTTAGAAATCTGTCTGTCACCTTTTCACAAAATAATGAAAGTAAAACAGAGAGAAGTGCGCAAGTAATTTAAACGCTATCAATAATTTGCTGGATTGTACTAATCCTTAGTGAGAACTCAGACCCACTACCCAAAAAAACAAACAAGAGTTTTCAAACTTAGAATGTCACCAATGTGATTAAAATAGTAAAAGTTTGGGTGAGCACTATTTAATTATCCGCAAAAAAACAATGGTAACAATTTGAATGTTAAAGACACAGAACTTTCTTGCCAGCGCTACAAATGGGGGCATCTCTAGATTTTTAGTGGCCTTCAGAAAAAAAAAGCCTTGGGGGCAACTTAAGCAAAACCTATAAATTAAACATTAAGGAATAATATACAGCTCTCAAGGTTAATTATAATAATAAAAATAAGAACAATATGGGCTATTTAGTGCATATGACAGCCGAGTGCCACCCTATATGGCTACCCATTACCCAGCATTTGTCAACTCAAGATCTCCAAGGGTACAAAACCCTTGCATGCATGATCCATTGGACCTCCAATTAGTTTTAGTAAAGGCACTTTCCTGCACATTGATTGGCTGCATCGAGCACCCAATCAATGGGGATTACTGACAGCGGAAGGAATATTCCTGTATAGAACTTTATTTATATTTGGCGAGGCCGTTGGGGTAGAAGACTGTCCCTATTCATATGGTGGCTTCTTGGGCTAGAGGAATCTAGGGCAAAACATAGTAGGTTTGATTTTTTTTTTTTAGGAGTTAGGAATCCATAGAGATATAAATATCAAATATAAAAAGACAGGAACCTGCAGTGAAATTTTCAGAGCAATGATTCCCAAGCTTTTGAGATTTGTTGAGCCTTGGTAACACATTGCTACTGTATAAGCCGATTATATAGCAAATTCCATTTGAGACTGAAGAAGGACACTTTCATGTTTTAAAATATTCCATTAGTATATTATTTGACTTCAGCAGGTGAATTTTCTTTCGTTATATTAATTTTTGCTCAGTAGAAGTCTGCGTGAGTATACAGTTCCAATATTACATTTTATTTCTGCGTGGCGTAAAGAGATTTCCCTAGGGTTCAGCATTCCATGGTTTTGTCTCTGCTTCACCGAGACAGGCATATGTTAGTCTTTCAAGTGCGGAAGAAAATGCTGTTTTCAATAAACTTGTAATAAAGTGCCTTGTAAGCTTGAGGCTGCTAGAATAAAGTCTGGCCATTCTACGGAGCTGCATTTTTACATTACATTATACATGAATTCATTCCGCAGCTTTCCACCTGCCACAAAAAAAGAATATTTTTAAAGCGATTCATTATTGCTTAGAGAATTCTGAATGAAAAAGTGTTAATTGAGCTCATCTCTATACTTTTTGGATCAGGCACATTTTTTTTAAAAATTATTTGCTAACCAGTTGAACAGTCTGCGCCGTAATATAAGTAAGTAAGTAAATTAAAAAAATATATATAAAAAAGAAAAAGAAAGAATCAAGAGAGACAAATGTAATAAAGTAACTGCTGCAATACTACCAGTTGGTAGTGCTCCCTAAGTACCAAAAAGAAAATATTATAAACGATAAAGGCACAAAATATGCCCATTTTAAGATCAAGAAAAAAAACACCAAGACCATGGAGTTTAGCGATATGTAGTCCTAATTTTTAGATTTCAGATGTTCATATGAGATAAATTATGATATCATGCTGTGTTTTGTTATGAGATTAACTCCCCAAGCAGCAACAAATTAATATATTCCATCCTGGTCGATCAACCCAACACAACAACACAGCAGGCAGACATATTTGTCCATTGTGAGGTATAGACAGGGTTTTTTTTGTAACATATTATTATGTTTTTTTCTAAAGCAAACAAAAAAACAGGAGAAAAAAAAAAAAAAACAATGGGATTTTTCAGGCTGGTCTCTCTACGCATTTAACAAACATCCAAGACTTTTCCTTTTGACAATGTGGATTATATATCATATAATCTTTTTCCGATTACCAGCCGGCAGGCGGTAGCCATTGACTATCCAAAAGGTCCTTTCCATGGTGAACAGAAGATGAACATAAGAGGACACAATGAATAGGACACTCACGCTTCCCAGCACTCTCTGCAAAACTCATGTCCACAAGGTATCTCCACTGGATCTTCAAAGACCGAAATATTGCACATGCATATGCCACACTGTGGGTACAAATAATGGAAAAACAGAGATTTAGTATTAATGTCGTGTCATACACTTCACTCTACCATACAAAATACATAAAGGCCAAAGACAAAACCCAGAGTCATGTTCTCAGAGACATTTATCCTGGTTAGACCATGAAAATCATTCTATGCAACCGTACGTGTGGCCCAAGTCTGTGGCCAAAGAAAATGTGTAAAGCAGCAATAGAGTACATTTTACTTACTACCCAACTGTTATTTGATATTTAGGACAATGCAGCAAAAAGCATTCAGACTTTAAATCATTTTCCAAGCTACCTGGTGTTGGAGATTCCTATCAATCATTTATCCATAACCAACTGGAAGAATCTGGGCATTGGTAATACGGACTATCTTTTTAACAAGGGTGCATCTGCCACATATAAATGTTTAATATGAACACAATCTTCCTTAACGGGGTTTTAACTAATACTACACCTGTTATAAAAATCCTCTCCAGCGGTGTGAAAAGACTCATCCAAAGTATCAGTTGGATTTAATGCTCAACCAAACACTGTTTGATACCATAGTCTACTACCGGCTTCCAATGTACGGTATATGCACTCCAGGGAAAAGGCCTTTATGGATCAAGGTCTTGGAACTAATTTATGTTGTATTAATGGTTGGAAAGCCTACTTGCCCCGAGGTAAATTAGCTATTGCTTGTAACTAGAAAACAATCTGCGTACCCTTATTACGTACTATTTTAATGAGAAGAGCAACAAAGGAAATTGGAGGCTGTCTCACATGCCTCTACATGCATCTACACCGCGTTGCAGGATCTGGAGCACTTGGCCCTTTCTGTGAGCGGTGCAGCCGATTGCTTGGAAGGACAGAGATATAACTTTTATTATTAAGGTTTTTCTATAGTTTTATAAGATTATTATTGGACTGAGGACAGAAAGTTAGGGGTTATGTTGAACAAAAGGTTGATGGCAGGACAAACACTCCAACTTACAAACAGGACAACTCATCCTTTTCTTTCCATTCTCCTCAATGAACATGTTGCAGATACTTTAGTGTGAAGGTTAACCCATTTACTGCTAACCTCAGTAGAAGTTAAGTAAAGGTCAAGACAGCATGGCCTTTGTGTCTTCTGCACGGCTTGTTTCCATTCTACAGAAATGATAATCTAATAAAAGCTGTGATGTAAGTAGTCATGAACATTAAGCAGCATTCTCCTTCACACATCAGGTACAACACAGAGGACAACACAAGCTTTGAATTGTCCAAGGAAATGTTCATACAATTACGCGTCTGCCCTTTCAGTCCTTCTGTTGCTTCTAGAATATTTTGCTTCTAACGAACGGCTGATGCATGGTATTGAACCGAAGGGATTACTTAACGCTTGGATGCGTCCCCATTTCTGCTGGAACTGAAGAGCGTTCAAATGAACGTCCTATTTTCTGAACAGTTTCATTATTATTGACGATCACATAACTGGGCTCCCAACTGAAATTCCTGATGCGTCTGTTATAAATAACATACTGCCTTTTATATATATATATATATATAAACCTCTGTGCACTTGAAGTTCTAGTTATCAAAAAACCTGTAGGATTTTATTTTAAATTTGTAACTGGGGGTGCAGTTGCATATGAAGGTCACACCTTCCTGTTAGTTACCCAAACAAAAAACCTCAATGACGCAATACTGCTCCAAACAGCTAAAAACACAACAAAAAATGGAAATCAGATTTTGCTTTGTATCTAGCTTGTGCCTCCATTTATACAAATTTTTTTCCTATATCTTCCTATATTCTTGTTTTATGTGTATCCAGCCGGGTAAGGAAGGCAGCACTTAAAGCCTGACTATACCCTTTCTGTGCTCTTTTTACTGACTTTCTAGGAATTACTGGTGTTGAAGCTAGAATATCCAAAAAAGCTGTGGCCCTCGAGGACTGAAGCTGTGCAGCCCTGGCCTGTAGGGAACAGAACGCGAGAAGTAAATCCAGCCTCACAGCTGACAAAGCGTCGCAAGACTTAAAACTATGTGGAAATCCTCGAGGCGAACGCCGCTTCACAACGTCAGACATTTCCATGGAAAACGCTTATATAAGAATGTGGATATTTCATCAGCAGCTAATCTTTCGAATGACTCCTCCGAGGCCTGGTGCTAACAGAGTTTGAGAGTTTAATTAGAATGCAATTAATCAATGGACGGTTTAGTGATATACGTCAAAGTTTGCCGATTAACTACTTTTTAACAAACAAAATCGAAAAGCTGTCACGGTTAGAAGAATGTTTAGGAGAAGCAGCCCTTGAGAGAGCCGGTAGGAAATCTTTCATATTACAGCACGGAGAGAGATTTATTCCAGAGCAAAATCAAATAAAACACATAAACAATAATACTTATATTCTATTGTGGATGAGATTTAACATTTTTGCATCTATTTTACATATAAAAATTCTAATCTTGAGGATATGGAACAGAGAGACACTGCAGGGTGTAATTTAATAAGACATAGTAATAAAGCAGATAATATTGTAACGATGTATTGAATATTTGCATTCAGATTTCATTAGAATAACATTTAGACGAGGAAGATGTTCTACTTCAAGAGGTACAGTGTGCATTTTCTCCCCTTTTTTGTGTTCCCCTTTTTGACTTTGTGTTTCCACATTGTTTGCATTTATGTATATATTTGTTAATTTTATGTGCAAATACAAAAAAGACCAGGAAAAATTAAATTACATCAACTTGGGTTTCAGGATACATTTAATAGATGGGGACCATATGAGAAAATACTGCCATGAGCTAAGTAGGTGCTTTGCATATGGACAAAAAAATGGTGGCTACCTGCGCTAACTATGCTTCGTGCGAAACAACTCTTCTTGTACAAGAAAAATAAAAACTAGCGGGGGGGGGTGATGATCATATGGTGTGAGGAATCGGTTCACAGGGCCATAACTTCCATGTGCTGAAAGGGAACGACCCTGTCCCAGGCACCAAAAGCCCCAAATACGGCTCCGTCCGTTCATCGCGCTATAACGCACCAGTAAGTGAAACACCCTAAAGCGAGTAAATGTCTTTGAAAGAACTCATTGCACATTGTTCACGTTACTAGAAGAAAAGATTAAGGAATTAAAATGTACCCGACCCTTTGTTTGCCTCTTCTGTACGTGCTGTAGGCTTCTTTACATTATGGTCAAACCTAATAAAAACAATGGCACTGAAGAAGTCGCGCCAAGGCTCGGTGCCAGATAAATGCCTGTAAGGGTCATATCGGACCTGCAGAGAAACGGTCTTCATAACCATAATAGGTGACCATTTCCATTCTGAAACCCAATGAGCGAGGTCAGTATGTGTTATAATATAGCAGCGTCAGACTGATATCCAACATATAGGAAACAGTCCACCAAGGGCTAGATTTCATATTTTTAATACCTGGGGGGTATTTCAAGGCCATATTCTGTGTTCTGATTAGTGCAGCAGCTCTTAGAGGGTTAAACATATGGTTCTCCTGCCTTTAGTAGCTGGACCATCGCACAATCCTTAATATTAATGTGATAAGCAGCCAATGGAGGATATATTTTGATGAACTGCCTTAATTGGATCAAATAAAGATGAGCAGAAGACGTCTGTTCCTGACACGGGAAGCAGCTATAAGGCAGTCTATAAGAGGGACCAGGCCTACAAGCAATATCTCACAATTACCCTTCAGACCTTCGTGATGGATACACTCGCTATCGAGCGATGATTCACTCGCAACAGGCGGAGGTCCCTCATGATTCTATTAATACTGTGCACTGGGTAACAATAACATTTTGCTCTTGTGTTTATGATATATTACTAGGCCATCTGTTAACACCAGTTGTAGGTGTTGCGTCTCTTACAAAAAAACAATGTAAGAGCTGAAGCAGTTTAATGAAAGAAAATCAAGAACGTTGTCTATTTATTTATCGACTTCACTAAGTCTCCTTAATCCGCTCAAAATTTCATTAGTTGTTGCCCTGGGAATGAAAAGGTTTTGTGCACATCTTGTGTTTTTCTTGCATGGAAACAGCTGCAGCTAATCACTAGTCTATGCATTAGGCGATGAAAAGGTTAAAATTAACAATATATATAATTCATACTTAATTGAGAAAATATTTGATCAAACTGAAAGGTGTCTTTAGTATATGGCAATCATGGCAATCATAAAGATCACACACATTATATATAAATGCATCCTTAACGGTGTCCAAAGAAGACTTTAAATCGCTTGAGAGCCTTAGCGTGTTAAAATGCCGTCCAGTCCCACTGATTCTGTCCCTTGGTAAGCAATATAGCCATGAAAAATTAGATAGGACTCGCCAAACTTGGGGTACTTTGACATGGTGGCGTAAACAAAATCATTAACTGAAACAGAAACTGCTGTGTAGGAGGAATACAACTGGATGAGGAACAGTCAACTCACTAACAAGGTGAGCTTGGTGAAGACAGTTTAATGTCAAAAGTCATACACCATGGCAAGACTGAGCACAGCAACAAGACACAACCTGGTTACACTGCATCAGCAAACAAATGCCCGCAAAACTCAATGAACTGAAGCAATGTTGTAAAGAAGAGTGGGCCAAAATTCCTCCACAGCAATGTGAGAGACTGATAAAGTCATACAGAAAACAATTACTTCACGTTATTGCTGCTAAAGGTGGTTCTACAAGCTATTGAATCATAAGGTGTCAGTTTTTCACACACACAACTTCTCCATTTTGGCTCTTTTTTTGTTGAACAGATCATGGCACGGTGTAATAAGTTATGTTGTTCATCTGAGGTTGTACTTGCCTAATTTTAAGACCTGCTAAGGAACAAATGATTGTTATGTCCCGACTTCAAAGAGAGTGCACTTTTTTCACACACCTTGTATATAGTCAACATCCGTGGTACAAAACAGTGACCTAGAGCAACATTTACACTACATGAAAGCAATATATTCCAATATATTTATATAGCATTTTTATCCCGTGCTGCATACAAAGTACCATTACTGTAAATAAATTACTGTAAATAATTTATTAAAGGACCTGCATTTGTAGTACAAACAAATAATTCTCACATTAAACGTAGTAGTTAATTCACACATACCAGTGGTGTGTCTATGTCACTTGGAGAGAGGCTGATCTCATCTGGTGAGGTGACAGATGACCTTGTGGTACGAGGGGTACGTGGGGAGGGCAGGGTGTCCCAGGCATTGTACCCGCTAGGAGGAGGGGTCGGCATTTGGACACCAGAACGTTGGCAACAATTCTCTGGGCTGCACATCCATGCTTCAAGTAACTTCTCCCTGTCCCAGTCTTTTAAAAAAGAATTCAATATTTAGATACACACATTTCACAGTCAATCCAGATTCAGTTGACTTGGGCTAGTACGCAAAGAACATAAAAGCATTACGATGTTTCTGAGCCCTACCAAGAAGTTACACAGCAAGGGACACGGGGAAAACATTGTGTCAAGACTTGATATCAGTATTAATTTATTTGCAAACAGTTATATAGCAAGATTTAATATTATACAAAACATCTTAGAGATGCTCAACCAAGAACGGAGAGCTGCTTCATAGCCTGTCCTATGGTGCATCCATGCTAGGGCGCATTTCAATCTCCATCTACATATCCGTCTGACCCTGGTTTGCCAACTCTGATGTCATGGTAGTGACATGGATTCTGTGAATGTTTATGTACTAAAAAAGAGTTCCCACAAAATGGTAAATTTGTGTACAACAAGGAGGAGAACTGCAAGTGATGGTACACAATATAAAACAGATGGATGATGTGTGACAGTGGGGCCAAAATTAAATCACGCGTCTGGAAGCGAGCTTAAAAAGATTTAAGGAAGAAGAGAAAATGATGATGAGGAAAGTACCTAGGATTAAGAAGGAACAAGTAGAAGACAGACACATGCCCCAAGCTCTACTCTCTACATTATGTAGGAAGGCAAAGAGGTAAGTCTGGGTAGAGGTAGATGCAGGAGATTGGGGGAATAGGAGGGCGTAGGAGAGTATGAATATGGAATGGGTAGAGAAGACAATGCCACTGTATGGAGGGCACAAGGAGAAGATGTATGTGAGGGGAGTATGAGAGATCATTGAGAGATAAATAAATAGGAAGAGAACAAGTAATGCTAGACAGGTGGCTTTCAAATGAAGAACCTTCTCAGGTTGGATGCTACAGTCTCCATATATTAAATGCACACAGTGCCAGCTACTTGTCTAATAAGATATGTTAGAAGGCAACTCGTGAGACCCTTAGCCAGCAGTGGTTAAATCTGTACTAACAGGACTTCAGACACAGAAGAGCTCTAAAGGTTGGATGAGGTTAATCATCCCCACCTTGGTAACATTTCAAATAATTGATACATTGTGCTGATACAGCCCCAATAAAAAGATCACTTAATTACCCTGTTACGCATGTCCAATGTGTTGAAGACTGATAGAAGGGGACAGCAGCTTCAGGGAAGTTTTTACTAATCCAAATAAAATTACAGAACAGGCCAGATTAAATTGAAATCAATACTAACCAGTTTGGATTCAACAACCATATCACATCACCTTCTCCTTCCCTTTTTCCCTTACAGTGCTTTGTAAAAAAAAAAAAAAACATAAAAAATCTGTTCCATTGACCTTGGCAAAATCCATTGTCCTGAGGAACCCTATTGAGCTTGGCTCTAAACTCGCCTGATTTTAGTGGCAACCATAGAATTACCACAACGTGGACCTTAAGGAGGCACGCACCTGAGAATCGAGTTGTGTTCAGCCTTTAAAAATCAATAAATAAAATGTAAATAGATATATATGAACAAACGGTTATGTTCTTCAGATCTTACTACAGATTTTTTTTTGTACCACCCCCCTATATACATATCAATTTGATGACATCGTTGGTTTCTATAGATCTGCTAAATTACCCCAGCCTTATTTATGCTCTTATTAAAGCATACCTACATAAACAAGCGTTTGCTCTATACACTCACGATTCTGATCTCTGCTGCTTAGAATCCTCAATGACCTGTACATTTGGAACCAAGCACATTGAGATACCAGTAAAAAAAAAAAAAAAAAAAAAAAAAAAAAAAAAAAAATCGTGACTAACGTACCGAAGACCATTTAAAAATAAGTCGGGCGATGCAGAGCATGTGGAAACCTTCCCGATACCCATGATTCTTCTCAGAAAACTCATCTATATTCATTATGATGATGACACACAACAATTACAAAGGGAAAGAACATGATGTCTAGCCTTAGGTTACCCGGGTCACATACTGGTGCCAGGTAAGTAAGGGACAGCACAGCGTGGTGGTGTCCTCATTCTTCATGTCGCCTAGTTATCTCTCGTGAATTTGTTTCTAATAATTATGCACCAAACTGCCTAACATGCCGCGTTCTACTTTACAAAAATATCCCATGACTCACACAGTATGCTGTTTATATTGGGATTACACACACACACATATATATATATATGTTTGTCATATGATTACTGTGTGTGCCCAGTCACCTGTTCTACAGGTTATGGACATTTAAGCCCAGAGGTCTCAAAACCAGTCCTGATAATTATAAAGGCTGGCACATAAAATCTTAGTTGTTAGCACTGTACAAGCAAATTCAGGACAGTTGGCAGCTGTCATGCAACTGATTGCAAATCTATTTGTAGTTATTGCCCTGTAACTTGCAAAAAAAAACCCATAAAAACAATGGGTATTTCTAATATATTTAGCAGAATTTTTCATCATATATATTGTTTTTATAATAAATTAGATGATATGATCAAATAATGGATCCCATATACTTGGGATGTAAAAAATGTGTTTTAACTTACAAGACACCTCTGTGTTAAATTGCATTTAATAAACTACCGGCAGAACAATCTGGACTTTTATTATTATGTTTTATTTTATTTATAGCCAAACTATGTATTTGGAAGAAGAGTTACGGCTGGATGTTAATCTTGCATTCAAACTTCGACTACCCATTTGCCTCTATCTAAATGAGTCTTTCAGTATGTAAAATAAATAGCCTCCTCTGCCAAGAAATGACAATAAAATAATCAACTGTGTAGCAGATTTGACTTGGTTTGGCACCAGATTCGACATGTTATGCCATCTGCTAGCAATCTGAAGTCTCCAAAGACAGACTGCGGTAGGAGAGCCAAGAGTTATCATGAATACTCATTAATAACATTTATCAACATTGACTACTAATCATTACAGAATACTCAATGACAGATAAAATAGTACGGATGATAAAAGCAATCAATATAGCCAATATTTCCCAAAATCTGTAAACTACTGATAAGAAGTCAGCAGACATCCATATTTTTTTGTTAAAACACTTATTTTTCTATTCAGTATTAGGACAATTAAATAAAGCAAAGAACATGCTCAATTTTTTACTTCCTAAAGGTGCTGTCCCACTAATACAAAACATTAACTTTACTCTCCAATATATGTTAAGCCAAGAACCTTAGCATTTATATCCTTTTATTCTTCCTCTTTATTTACATAAAGTTATAGGAGCAGCAGTTTATCAATGCCTTCTTTTGTGCAAAAATAATCAATAAACCAAAGCTTTTCATGATTAAATGATTATTTATGGGAATGGTTTGGACGTGCAAAAGCCTTAAATTCAGCAGAGTAAGTGGAACAGCACCTTTTCTTTTTTTGGGTGGCTACCTGTATCATCTGCTTTAGAAAAGAACAGATATGGGTCGCTACATCTATCTTATTCACATTATACTGGATCGTGTTATTACGCACCAAGAAAAAAACAAGTATGGATTAGATGAGTAGACGTGATGGGATATGGACGGCATTCGGCTAATGCCAAGTTCATACTTCTTGAATTTGGCCAATTCCTTTCACAAACCCTGCATTTTACTCAAATGGAAATATAGACCTAGGCATTGTACTATACAACAAAACATACAGTGCCAAGCAAAACACTTCTGTACAAACAGGATAAAACACATTGCGTTGTGGCCAATGGAAGATGCTCAGACTGGCTGAAAAAGCTAGGGACAGCAGCACGGGCTAGCGGCAGGGTCACTTCTCTGACCTTGCTATCTTTTGGTTAATATTGTCATGGGAACTAGAAGCCATGATTTTCTCTATTCGAGTAATATTCAGAAAAGGATGCCTCTTTTATACAGAGAGACTTAAATAACGAGGAATGGGAAGGTATGAGAAGTCCTTTCAAAAAGATAAATGTCATGTTACGCATTTGGGGGGGGATTTACCCAGAATAAAGCTGAGCAAGAGTAATCCTTAAATGATAAAGTTTTAAGAATAAATGTAGACAATACATAGTCTGAGCCCCGATACTGAATTGAAATATTAGGGCAATGGAAACGGTACACAAAATATATAACGGAAAGAGTTTGGTGCACATACCTTTTCGGACAGCTTGCGCAATGTAACTTTTTTTTTTCTTTTTTAATATAAAAGGGCAATTAGAATTTTTGAAGCCGTTCTGCATTTTCAGTTTCTAAAGACAAAAGCTGTAGTGTGTATCTTAATCCGTCATGTATGCTAAACAAAAAGTTATTTGTGTTAAGATAATTCTGCCCGTGTCCCGAGCACTCAGCACCTGGCGGAGCCTCTAACCACGTGTCGGGTATTACGGTGTACTTAATTAATTGTTTATTTGAAACAAGGTATAGTTACAGACACGGAATACATCATCACACAGAGCAGAACGCTGTGCTTCTCGAATGAATGTTCCTTGCAGAAGCCCAACGCAACTTGCATAGTTCCCTGGGCTGAGTAGGATTTAATCAATCCTTTCCAATTTTAATTTTAACAGCTACTGCGTAAAACCTTAAAGATAAACACCAAGTAATGTTTGGTAGCCGGCAGACAGCGTTGTAATAATCCCAGGCGCAGAAAAATAGAAAATGGCCAGACATAGTATAATAAATCAACAGCAAAGTGAGAAAATGAATACTTTTATCAGTGCAAACAATTCAGACAAGGCTACGAAAATATTTTATACCAAAAGAGATTAACCCCGCGAGGATACTAATTTCAGCAGGAGGTGTGGACAAAGTGTAAAGGTGGACCTTGAGTTTCTCGGAGTTCCTTAAAATAAGATAAGCCGTAAAACGCAGGTCTGATGTATTTTCCCCGCGTGTTAACCCTCGATGAACCAGGAAAAGGTTCAACTCATGAGTTTCTACAGATGTTAGTGAAGAGGCATCGTTTTGTAAATTCTAGCATCATGGACTGTAAGACTGGATCATGCAGGCAAAGGAAGCCATTGGTTATTTACAGGAGCTAAAGTACCCCAAATGTGTACCCCAAAAGCCGTGATGTTGAGAGATATGTTTGGCGACATATAAAGATATACTTGTTAAATGGGTTAAATGACATTAAGGGGCAGAATTACCGTCTGTGGCAAATATGTGGATCTCAGTTGTATGATTGGTCGACAGCTTACATAGGTGAGAGTCTGGAACTAGGGTCAAAGGCTTAGATGTAATGTAAGGAAGCATTTACTTAGTAGGTAAGTAGAAGAGCCTCCCAGCATAAGTGGTAGAAGTTAATACAGTGAGGGAAATTAATCATGCTTGGCATATGGCTATCCTTAATATAACAAAAAAGACCACGGTCTACTTAAGGTTATACCAGGAGTAACGGGCCATCAGGTTCTATGTTTACCTCTAACACTAGGAAGCCTCTGCAGCTATTACCTATATCTTCTATACTCCCCTTCCAGTCATGGGAGTTGTATATAAAATGCATATACCCGATGGCTGTGAAACCTTGCCATCCTGTGTAAGACGTCCTGTGAGACAGGTTGGATAGCCCGTGGCTAGATCTGTGTAATTATACCGTTGTACACAGGGGGGGAAAAAACACTATTACTGCACAAAACTGGGTTACGATGTACAGACTTGGCTGTCAATCATCGGCGCTCACCTTTTCATCTTGTCTTGAATTACCGGCAAAGACGATTCTTTCCATTGTTACTGTATGACTCCCTCGTGCAATGGCGTACATTAGCCTGACTATTCAGATCGGTTAAAGCGCTTTGTCTGAGTACTCTGCTGCCGTTCCCTTTGCCTGGCCGTGCAGCCCGATGATTGACATTGCTTTGTAGAAGGTGGTTCAAAGACTTTTTGTATTATGTGTTGGAACTAAGTCTGTAGCCTTAAGTGTCAAATCTTATTATGGAAGCCCTGCATGAAATATTTCCTTGGAGAAATGAATCATTTGTGTAACGGGTCAGCCATGTCCTGCTGCTTATAACTAATAGCAAAGATTATGGCACTTTTGTAATAAAACTTTAAATGTTGGCGAAAACCACATGCTCGAGTTATGGACTACAACTCACATCATCTAGATTAGATATCTATATCTCTATTGTAAATATCTACATATAGCGATAGGATACAGGAAAAAAACACATTTGACAAAGCATGTTGATTAATTCCAAGTAAAACTAGCCAATATACTCATGCGAGGACGCCCCTCAGTTAAAATGCTGAATATTTCCCATGTAAAATAACCAATTCTGATATTAATATTATTATATATTATATTTTAAGGTATCTGATATATATAATAACAGAATTGCAGAATTATTGCTTAAAATATCATGTTCACAAACACTGGGCGTAAAAACAATTAAAGAAAAAACTTTGGGACGGGGGAGCTCTTATTGCAGAAGAAGCTACCTTGGGTGGGTCCGGCATAATATATATCGATAATTCAGCGGATCAAAGCCGCACATCCATGCAAACTCCATCTTTGGTGAATACGAGTTGCCAACAGGTAGCTGCCCACCTGCTGCTGATCTAGAACGGTGAATTCTCCATCATCATCATTATATAGATTTATCTAACTCCCCAGACATCGAAGGGAGAACGCTGGGGATGAGACCATAGGATAGGAAATCTCCCCTAAATAATGCCACGGGGCAAAACGTCAGATCAAGGTAAGTGTTGGATTGGGATGTCTCTGGTATTAGAACAGAAAACATTCATCCTCTCAAACATTTCAACTCGTGAGATGCTCTCCGTAAGCGAGCGAGGCTTCTGGAAAGCAGGAGACATTCCTTCGCTAATGACTTGCACTTTTCAGAAGCTGAAAGGGTGACAGGCAGCCAATTGTGTTACTGGGTTACAGCGACATTGCTAAGGCAACGTCCGGAGATCGGCCTCCATTAGAGGGCTGACTCATCCTTGGATCTCTGCTAATGCACAGCTAGATGCTGGAAGGCGGCCATGCGCAGTTTACATCATCCTTATTAGTCTGGGACTCGAGCGAAGTGCAGCTCCCTGCTAACCCCTTCCAGCTCATCAGCTCAAATGTAAAGGATTGCTATAGTTCCCTGCCAAACGGAGCCTTGTATCACACGTAGAGGAGGGCCGGAGGTTGCCGCAGACTCAATGGCTCACAGCGGTTTTAGACACGGCTGGTTTTCTCTCGCATAATTATAAGACTGAATGTTTTCGGGGCTCGTGTGACCTGTAAGGACTTCTCTAGGGCACCCGCTTCAACTAAGCACTCATTGAGTTATGTTATACTGTTATAATAAAGACCAAACCTCTATCCCCCCCTAAACATCCCCAAACAAAAACCTCAGGTCAAGGCTTATATTATAACCATAGGTCGGCACTGCTGGATTAACTATATGAAGCCAAACAGAAGCCTCCAATAATACGACTAATTACCACCATGTTATGGTCAATGAGCTTTGCTGGCAATGCTGGGAGCAATTAATAACAATTAATCATCATAGGAGCTGATGGAATGTCATCAATATTAGATATAAATCAACACTGTGCAGTGAGTTCCATCATCTCAAATACAACACATACATATAATATCGTCATATAAAACTAGGGATCTGCTTTTGGACCCCAAACTGGATCTAAAGAAACCGGATCAAAGATGGAAGCCCTTAACTACATTAACATAATACCCATTGTACAGCGCTATGGAATTTGATGGCGCTATATAAAACAATAAATAATAATAATAATAACATAACCTCTATGATATGTGCAATGTTCTTATTGACTGCACCAACTATACCTTTATTGGTATTTATGCTTTGAGCTTCTGTCATTGCCCTTGTCAGACGCCCATGGAAATACCACTACCTCTTTAGTGTTAAAAGACTTTTTATTAATTTAAAACCACTGTATGGATGAAAGGCAGTTTATCTGGCAATATAAAGTTTAGACTTTTTTTTAAATCTTCCGGATCATTGAGGAGACACATCTTGCCCATGTTTAGGGTCTCCCTCCTGGCATTAGAAGGAACTCTCAAGAAGAAGAAACAATGGTTTTCTATGATCATTACCCCTAATATCAAACTAATTTCTTTACTGATGATCCAAAAAAAATATCAATAATTTACATCTACTATTAACTGAATGAAAAGAAGAAACATCCACAAGGAAAACATAAAATCCATACGTTATTTTTGTTTGATGTTCATGTTGGAGAAGCTTGCCTTTTACATGGTCTTTATTTAAATAGCATTTATTTTATTAAATTATGCAGAAGGTCCAACATCCTAATAAGACCAGCAACAAAGGGAACATGATGTTTGGCGCATAGTACGATGACTTTAAATCACATTTTATCAGGACTTTATGTACCATTTCCACATCTCGGATGGATCACACAGATCTGGAATGGCACATCATTGAAAACCATGTTGAAAACCATATTTTTTCACAGAACACTGGAATAGTTAAAATGTGTATGAGTCTTTCAATTAGATTAGCAGACATTTCATTAAATAGCTTGGATCATTACCGTGCGCTCGGAGCAAAGCCTCTGCAGTGAAGAGCGGGGCCTGCAGCATGTCTGCTGTCTCAACAATCAACATATCCTTTAAACGCCGCAGATCCTGGGGTCTCAATCCTTCATATGGCTTAAAACATATATAGAAGAAAGCACAGGTTAAAAAACCATCCATGGCATTAATACGTATATATTATATATATATATATATATATATATATATATATATATATATATTACATAATACGTGACCTGGAGGAGGTATCAGAACCTTACCTCTCGCTTGTCTAACGCAGCATATTCTGCTTCAATATCGTCGGCCTCCGTATCCCGTAAGAAGACCATTTGGGACTCCAGCTTGAGAGCGAGGTCCTTGTGGTGCTGCTTTTCCGCACAGTCACACGGGGTGTCCTTATTTTCATTCTCAGCAAATAAATTACTTCCACTCTTCACTAACAGCTAAAAGCAAGATAAAACAGACCTAAGTATACTAACAAGAACACACATCAAAGGAATGCAATGCTTTATTATAAATAATAGACAAGAACATACACAATTATTTGCAATCCTGAAGCACCTTGCATGTTTACAGAATGCCGTGAGGGCTTGTCATATGCTTGCCAAGATAACTTCCTAAGGCAACACCGTGAATATACGACGGCACAAAGGTTCTCATTTCTCTATAAGCTAACCAGCGATGTGTCTACAAAGTCTTACCCTCAGGAAATCTAATATTTGTGTGGCATATGGTGGCACAACTAGCATTATCTGATCATTTTCCTGTGCTGAAGATACCTCAAGTTACTTAACAAGGTGGAGATGGTTTATATCACGTGGATCATAAGTACTTAAGGTGAAGAAATGAGTGTTGTGCTCTTGGTTTCCTAAACCAGACCCGCAGAGCTCACAATATGTGGCTTTGGTCATGGGTCCCTCATCCTTCTTACCTCTATACAAGCTTTCATCCCTGAGGCAGCTGCGTAGTGCAGAGGTGTGTTCTTTTTGTTATCAGTGGCATCAAGTGCAGCTCTCTCGTACTCCCCGTGATCGAGTTTCGCTCCTTTCCACTCAAGGATCATCTTCAGACATTCAGACCTCTTGCGGTCGTCATCAATGGGCCTGAGCAAGCGGTGATCAACACCTCCCTCATGGATCATCATGTGGGCTCCCATACAGAGAAGATGCATAGAACTCTCATTGTGAATGTTGCGCTTGTTTGGATTGCCGTCCTTGGCGTGAAGAAAAGCCCTGCAGTCAACAAAGATAATTCTTTTAAAACATCTAATTTTTTTTTGGTCTATTTTCACATAGTTTATAAAAATAATGAATGAAAGGTAAACTGTTGGCCTGTGTTCACCTAAGGATGATCAGAGCATTTTATGCATTGGGTATATTATATGGATCACATTTACATCAGGGATCGTGAAGACTTTGATCTTCTCGGATGACTCTAAACATGTTCGGCTCAATGAAGAAGAAAAAAAAACAAAAAAAAAAAATACTTTGAAGACAATGTAATTTACTGTTTATTTAGAAAAAAAAGTATGGAGTCAAGTAATCCAATGATGTGCCTCACAAGCTTATTCTTCACAGTTTTGGCAGGAAAAGCAACTCGCCCCTCTACGAGTATAAAGTGCTAAAATGTAAATTGATAAAAGTCATCTAACATGCCGTAAAAACATCAAACCAACATGAAATCAAGTTGATTTAAATCACAATTTCAATCCGTACTCATGATTTTTAAGTGTAAAGACTCATTCTTACTGGTAGCTATAATCTTTAATATTTGCAACCAGATAAAGATTACATACTCAGAATATTAACCTGTCAGATTAGTAAAACAGCTATATCAGAACTGATTTTAGTTTAATTGGTTAAACACTTATATTTGGGGAACGATTAAATTATTTAACTAAAAAAAAACAACAACATTATATAGCAGAAATATTCTTGTATCTTTAAAAACTGCATAATTAAGCTCTATTTCATGCTGAATAGCCTTAGAATCAAATTATATCTTAAATCTATCCAAGAGAGATAGTGAAATGTTTTTTGGGGAAAAACTATCTAAAATAAATCTGATTTAAATAAAAAATCTTTTTTATTTTTTTCCCCCATTGATTTTAACCCAACCTGCCTCAAACCTTAGTCCTTGGGCATGTCTTATATTCAGCATGTCTTGATTGATATCCCTGTCAAAGTAACAATATTCATCAGATGCTCGTTTTCATTTTTACTCTTCAGTTAAGAAGCACAAAGTTACTGCTAAGTGCTGAACAATTTTACGGGGATGACAAAAAAGCAGACACGCTGAAACATTATATTAAGCGAATGGTAACCATCGTCGTGCTTGTGACTGCTTACAGACATAAATGAGCACTCGAGTTTTCTTCCAGGGATCAGGACCCTCATTATGTCCGCCACTGCTTGTGTATGCGATTTTGTGGTATCTGTTGTCATTTGATTTGTGGTTACGCTGCTTTGAGGATTAATTTTCTGATATTTAAAAGAGACACTCCAGCCATCACATGCACCTTAATGCATACAATAGCTGCGAGGGCCCTTTAAACTTTCATACCCCTCCCAAATGCATTTGCCCCTTTCCCCACCCTAAACTGTTTGCGGTGCATGAGATGCACATCTTGCGCGAGATGTACTTACCGCCAGGCAGCTCCACCACTGGCTCGGCAAATGCTGCAGGTGGGGGGTCTATTGAGGCTTCCACGGGAGCACATTCCTGCCACAGATTGGCTGTTTGAAGCAGCCAATCAGTGGCAAGAATCATCATACCACGGACGAGGAGGGGACGCGCTCGCTCCCTCACAATTTTAAAGAACAGTTTAAAGCTTAATGTCCCTGAATATATATGAATGAACTGGGAAATATGCATAGATATGAATGAACTCTGTACTTTGTGCATTCTTCAAAAATTAAAAAACAAAAACACACCCGACACAGAAGTTGCAGCTTCGCCATCCTCTTCAGTGGTCTGAAACTTGTGGCTACTGACTGGGGGGGTGTCTGCAGAATCCCTCAATGCATTTGCAGAACGGACAACAAAAAACCTCAAGGGGCCACACAGTGTCGCTTCAGGCGAGTAATTTATCATAGTAACATAAACAAGATCTTTTAATCTTTTAAGCCGTACAACATGGATATATTTCAGTACCGGAGCGATGAGCTACACTTTGCATGGGGTTGGACAGGTCATTACTCTCGTAGAAAAAAGTGCTTGTTGGGAACAGTTTAGAAAAAAAGGAAAAATAATATGTTTTATGGTATTTTTAGCGTTTCCTGGAGAAGAGCATAAGAACTTTAAATTAAATGAAGGACAGACAACATGACACACAGGAAATGAAGAATTAATAAATGAGGCTTTGATCGTTTGTTTGGGGTATTAAGATGTCTAACGTTGTTACATAAGGGAAGAGAGTGGGAGGTGGACGTTAGCTGGTTCGCAGAGAGGGCACACAGATTATTAGGCAGTTTGTGGAAACCAATGAAGCAGGTTAGTTTTTTCTTCAGTTCCAGTTTTCTTTAGATTGGAATTTTTGTAAGTAATAGAAAGAATGTTTTTGTGAGTTGGCGGAGCCGTTACTCCAATTTTTTCCATTGGTTGGAATAGCGTGTGGCTCCGCTCATGCCAGTGCCCCTTATTTCCATTCCTATCCTAGCCGATTAAAGTCATACCCATGAATGCAGCATCAGACATGATACAGGCAGATGCCTTCTACGGTTGTGTACTCATTAAACTTTATTATTTATTCATTCATCAGAAATATCCGAGTTGTGTGTTTTCGCTGCTGCCATCTCGTGTAATTGTCCGCAGCTATCAAATTATATGTTAGATGACAATTGCGTTCCCTGCGGTTTCAAAAAATGATTAGAACAAATCCTTCATTCCATTCAGCTGCGGCTTTGAAGAGACAAATGTAAGAACCTTGCAAATGAAAACATCACTGAGGTCTATCAGTCTTCAAGGAACCAGGACTCTCGCTGCAACAAAATAACTTTAATTCTACAAACCTAGCAAAGAGTCTCGATGGGGCATTATATGTCCGTGTACACAATATATAATCTGGTTAACACCACCAACTTGTAACGCTAACACTAACTCTTCGTCAATGGTTCTGAGCTCCCTAATGTAGGGGGTGAGGGATATATGAGGTCTTCCCACCACTCATTACAGTATTCCACTTAAAGTCCCAGACCATGAACAACAAAAGAAGACCAAGCAGAGCCCTAAAATGAATTGAATACATTAAAAAAACACATATATACATATACAGGCCCAGACTGAGGCCCAATGAGCATTTACTCGGTGTGCCCCATGGCCAGGCCTGTCTGGTAGTAAGTAAGCTTATAGTATGCAGGTGAGCTTTTGTAATTTAGCAGACATACTGTTCTAATGCATCTGTCAGAAAGTTAAGTGTTGAATGACAGAACGTTTCCTCCCTTGAATGTAGAATCTTGATATGAATTCTCCCACCCGGCACTTCCAGTCTGGGCTCCATTTGGCTTTTACCCTACACTACCTCTCTAGAGAAACGGACAGCCAGAATCCAACGGCAGAATCAGCTCCACCGATGAGACCCCCAAACGACCTTTACTCCCCTGCTCTATGTCCTTTACTCTTGGAAGGTTTCCCGGAACGCCTCTGCTCAGACAGCCGACTACTGAAAACAAAAACCTTGCTAAAAAAATAACTTTTACCTTTTTCTATCCCCATTTTTAGGATCCCTATTCCAACGCAACTTGAATGGTCTTAACTAGGCACATACACCATGCTACATTAATGTCTTACTGGAAAACTCCTGGTACCTCTGGTCTGAGTTCTGTGATAAGGCACTATCTCTCTCAAGATACTTCTAGTACTGGCTCACCTGTAGCGTATGAACCTTTAAACAAACAAATACAATCCTTTGTCCAGAAGCTGGACAGCTAATCCATAACATTCCCTTTGCTACAGCTGCCCGTCAGCCTCTCCTTAACCAAAATGCTCTACATCACTGCCTTGTCTACACTGAATTTTGTTACGATCCCCAAATATTTTCCCGTTTCCACTTTACCAACCAGGAGCCTTCCTCCTGAAACTCCTTGCTCAGTATTACTCGTAACTGTTTAGAGGGAGGTGATATTTTGGATGTGATTGCTCCATTGTGGTAGCTTAGATTATAAAAACATTAGCACACACCATGATTACAGCTCGAAGACAGTTTCCCTTTAACATTAAAAATAAATGACGTATGCACCGAGTACTCCACAAACAGAATTTTTTTTTTCTTCTTCTTGACTTCCACTTTGTTGGCTTACGTCCATCACTGTATTCGTCACTTCGATCCAAGCTTACTTACATTTTTATGTAAACAGGAGGAAAGAGCAATGTTCCAGGACACAGAATTTTACCGCCCCAATAGAAGACACACATGAGATATAACATTGGGAGTTGTCAGAAAACTGTCCACGTGGCATTAAGAATTAAACAAGTAAATGACTCACCTTAAGAGGCGACCCATGCCATATCGCGAGGCATAGTGTAGTGGGGTGTTATGCTGATAGGGCTCTCCGTAAGATGTATTGGGGTCCAAGGAGTCTTTGAGCTGTGGGTTGCTTTCATAAATGTGGTAGGCTAGGTTCTCATCCCCACTGATCAGAGCTTTGCGGAACTTTGTAGTGGCGTTTCCCATGATGGATCTGTGATTAAATGTCACCGGTCTTCCTGTCACAGGTAGCGATCAGCTTCTTACCAGGCTCACCCACAGCATGGTGTTCATACTGAGCGGAGGAAAAACACCCCAAAAAATGGATTAGAAATTTTTACCAGACGTGATATTCCCCTAAGCAGTGCTTTAGTCCACTTTGCCCTTCAACCGAGTGTTTAGCTATAAACATGTGAAACGACACAAAGAAACCTCTATGAAACTTTAACCATCCTCTGGAGTGTGAAGCTTCCCCCTCTACAGACAAAGCACAGGCACCATTCTATAGATCAGTAACTTAACAATATCTCGCGCTGCGAAGAGATCACAGACTGCTTATCTTTGGGTGTTAGCGGAAAGATGCTGAGAATCTCAAGACATTTCACATTATTAGATTCCTTGAAAAATTGTTTTAAGTTGGCTAAACTCCTGCCTTCCAGGGCACCAGCTTCTTCGGAAACATTCAGAGGTTATTAAACGCAGACAGTAGAGGTCAAAAGCTGTACTTAGTGTCTGGAAGTACGTCTGGAAAGTTGATTTACAGAAGTTGAAGTTTTTCTTCAACATATTTTGTTACTATCCAGAAACGATGAGCCAGCATGAGATTGTACGTAACTGTGTAAATCTTTTCTATAAGATAGACTTGGGTTCTTCCTGGGTGACTTACATGCCTATATTCACTAAGGTATGAGCTTTAGAAACTTGACAGATACAATCAGACACAAAATGACTTTCACTGATACAGTCTCAACTAGAAATTACTTCTATCCAAGAGGATTTGGTTAAATTAGGAAAGCAAATACTTAATGTTAACAAAAGCAAAGTTATGCATTTGGGGGGAAAACATGTGCAATTAAACCTCAAGTTGGGTCGTGTTAGCAAAATCATTAAATCAGAAAGACTTGAATATGTACTGCAATTCTGAGCTTCTGTATAGAGATTGGGGTATAAAGATAATAAAGGCTATAGAACCTCTTAACTATGAAGAAATGCTAGAAAAGTTGCATTTGTTTACACGAGAAAAAGGCATCTTACAATATAATAATATTCTAAAAATACATACAGGGACAATATAAACCGCAAACTGACGGTCGGCTCGTTAATACGACTATACAGAGAACGAGAAGTCATCTATTCAGAACTGAAGGGAGGAATTTTCATCTAAAGCAGAAAAAAGGGTCCTGTAAACAATAAAGATGTTGAATTTGCTACCCACGGGGGCTGTGCTACAGAATTCAGTTGATGACTTGGACTGGATGTTTTGTTTAGCAAATAACATACAGGGGCATAGCTGGTTATAAGGACGTTATTAGTGATAGCTCGCTGATCCAGTGAGAAACCACATTGCCATTTTGAATAGGGCTGCAACTAACGATTATTTTAATAATCGATTAATCGGCCGATTATTTTTTCGATTAATCGATTAATCGGATAAAAAAAAACAATATGCAAATTTTTCGTTTATTTAAAAGAATTTAATGAACTGGATGTTAAAAAACAACTTAAAATTTACATTAACATTCTTATTTTGTTATGATGTAATAAAAAACAATATTTTCAAAGTACAAGAACCCAAACACAATATTTATGAAACAAAATAACCCCAAACATTCTGAAAAGAGGTGGACTATTACTGTTCAAGAAACTTTGCCCCAGCACTTTGCACTTTGCACCCAGCACTTTGCACCCAGCACTTTGCACCCAGCACTTTGCACCCAGCCCTGGCACTTTGCACCCAGCACTTTGCACCCAGCACTTTGCCCCAGCCCTGGCACTTTGCATCCAGCACTTTGCACCCAGCATTCAGCACTTTGCACCAGCACTTTGCACTTTGCACCCAGCCCTGGCACTTTGCACCCAGCACTTTGCACCCAGCCCTGGCACTTTGCACCCAGCACTGGCACTTTGCACCCAGCACTTTGCACTGTGCCCCTGCACCCAGTCTCTAACTCTGCCCTGCACCCAGCCCTGCCCCCACATTCTGCCCTGCCCCCACACTCACACTCTGCCCTGCACCCACTCTGCCCTGCACCCACACTCACACCCTGCCCTGCATCCCCACCCCCACTCTGCCCTGCACCCAGTCTCCCACTCTGCTCTGCACCCACACTCACACCCTGCATCCCCACCCCCACTCTGCCCTGCACCCAGTCTCCTGCCCTGCACCCCCCACCCCCACTCTGCCCTGCACCCCCACCCCCACTCTGCCCTGCACCCCCACCCCCACTCTGCCCTGCACCCACACTCACGAACCGCTCTGTGCGAATGGAGCCACTCGCACAGAACGAACCGCTCTGTGCGAATGGAGCCACTCGCACAGAGCGAACCGCTCTGTGCGAATGGAGCCACTCGCACAGAGCGAACCGCTCTGTGCGAATGGAGCCACTCGCACAGAGCGAACCGCTCTGTGCGAATGGAGCCACTCGCACAGAGCGAACCGCTCTGTGCGAATGGAGCCACTCGCACAGAGCGAACCGCTCTGTGCGAATGGAGCCACTCGCACAGAGCGAACCGCTCTGTGCGAATGGAGCCACTCGCACAGAGCGAACCGCTCTGTGCGAATGGAGCCACTCGCACAGAGCGAACCGCTCTGTGCGAATGGAGCCACTCGCACAGAGCGAACCGCTCTGTGCGAATGGAGCCACTCGCACAGAGCGAACCGCTCTGTGCGAGTGGAGCCACTCGCACAGAGCGAACCGCTCTGTGCGAGTGGCTCCATTCGCACAGAGCGATTCGCTCTGTGCGAGTGGCTCTGTGCGATCCGTGCACATAGACATGAAGAATACTTACCTCCGGAACGCGTCACATCCGTCACGTAGCTAAAAGAAGGCGGAGACTGCAGAGCGTGTAGCAGAAGCGGGGAACGCTCGCGGAGGTAAGTAAAAGGAGCCGAGTGCTCCAACAACGAATTGATCACTCGATTAATCGATAACGGAAATCGTTATCGATGATTTCCGTTATCGATTATTATCGATTTTATCGATTCGTTGTTTCAGCTCTAATTTTGAAGTCAGGAAAGATTTCTTCTTATTTTGAGGCACAATTGGGAAATGGCCTCAATGTGGGGCTTTTTGTGGAGATGATGGACTTATAACCAACCGATCCTCTGGAATTCTCGACTGTCTAAAACAAATGTCTCCGGAGTTTATTAACTCTCATTATTAACTCCGTAAAACCTGACCACCCCAATTACTGATTACCTAAACACCACCGTAAGAGACCAAGTAGCAGTTTGTTTTCAAGAATTCACGGGCAAGTAGATTCCTGGACACGCATTCCTTATTCTTTCACATAAAAAGTACCTACCTCCCTAGGCAATTAGCGGCCAAAACCATGTGCAGTTCCTAGAATTACATTATTGTTTTACCGGTTGCTCAGCTCTTCCAGGAAGTAAACAAACTCTAAATTTATGTCTGATGTCTATACGTGGCAGACTGGGCGTAGAGTGAAGTACAAAGCGTAGGACATTCTTTGGCATCTCACATATGATCTCAAATTTCTCATGTCTTGTTCATCAACGGTCAAGCCTGAACGTAACAGAGCCTGAGATTTAATGCTTTATAATGATCATAGCTGGGTATTCTCCAATATCTGCTTACGACAAACTCAGGGAGTAATCTGAACACCATCATCAAGAGCTTGACATCAGAGAAGAACCATTAGACCCATCTAGTCTACCCACAGGAGGAATCCCGCACCAGATATAGTCATAGATAAACGCACACGAAGGGATGAGTACCCATTACAAAGTCATGGTGCAGTGGGTATTTTATATAAAAGAGTACATACACATCATATATTATATATTTATATACATTTACACAACCCCTGTGTACACAGCAACATTTTCGATGTCCATCAGGGAAAGATGTGTCCCAAATAACGAATCATGACTTTTTGTTTTGTTCGTAGGGTATAATGTTACTCCGCTCTATACCGGTTTTGTGACAGCATCCCTCTAACGTACGCAAAGAACTTTGATCTGTTGAGTCATATGTTTAAACATCGCCAGCTGATCATTAATGCACATGGCATGCCCCAGATGGCAACAAAACTAAACAATTACAGACAATCTGGTCCAGAAACAATGTGGAAAAGGTCAGGTCCATCACGCTGACACAAAAGACACAGACGCTATTTCAGCCCTTTCATAGTGAATGCATCCCGTTAGCAAAAAGGGAGCAGCGGAGGACACTATTCTACACTATGTGCATTTAAACATTACGACGGAAACAAATAATATATATATTTGAATAAAGACATGTGAGAATCAACAGATGTGCAGGAATTCAAGTAAAAAAACAGAGATAACTGTTCAAAATCTGACTTTTTTATGATTATTTTCCATTGAGATATACGTTGGACTTGTTCCACTCTCGGGCAGGCGGCGTTCCTTTTGATAGCAGAGTAATGTGATCTGGTGACATGGAAGGCTTGTCATTTCCAGTTCGTAAACAGCAATTTCTACTTTACCGAGCCAACCAACGCGGATGCTGCACGGCCCGAGAACGTTCAAATAACCAGTTCTACGGTTATAATGACAGAGAAGCCGTCACTGTTATAGCACGTTCAGCCACATCCTTCTTTTACTTTTTATGGCAGGAACGCACTTTTCAACATAAATTTAAATTAAGCATCTTCCCAAAGAACACTGAATACACATTGTGTCTATGGCTGTAAACAAGGGGCAGAAATGCTGACGGGAGAAGTAGAGCCTTTTCACAATGACAACGCATGAAGGTTTGTGTCGCCGGCATTGTTAGAGAGTCCCCAAAGCGGGCCACGGACTTTCCTGCGACATTAACGCTAAATCTAAGAAAGATGATTTGCCACTTGTTTGGCTTTGATCGTATCCAGAAAGATACAAACCATATGTGTACATGCAATTGGTGGCACCATTTATTCAGGACCAATTCTTTTTTATGCCAACAGCCCACCCCAACGTGTCTATTGTCCTTATTTTAACAGTGTATTGGTCTGCGGCGTAATGTAAATCAAGTAAATGAAAAAATAAAATCTAAGAAAAAAAAGAAAGCAAAGAATAGAGAGAGAGAAAAAAATGTAATAGAAGAACTGCCGCAATATCACCAGTTGGTAGTCTTCCCTAAATACCAAAAAGAAAATATACAAAATTGTCCTTATTTTGCCAACATATTACCACCTGAGGCTTGGATAGCATATCCGTCTGCTCATAATATCTTGCCTGTTGAGTGCGAGTGAGAGTGCGAAGTTTCCTTCAAGTTACGCATCTTAAGGAAGCATTAAGTAAAATTTGCATGGAACTGACAAAGGTCCATCTTTCCCCTAAATGGTTTTAGATGATTCCCTGGGTGAAAATGTATCATCATTTTAGATGCTGGGCAAACTCGGCCTTGATGAATAGAAAAAAGTCTGCCAAGATGTAAAAAACATCACTGGGAGTGTAATGAAATAAACGAGGTTAGAATACACTGCAGTTCTCATTAGGGCTACGAGTCCGCTGTAATGTACTGGATATGGCATTGGGCTGAATGGAACGGTAAGACGAGAGCGTCGTAGGGATAGATTTCAATAAATTCACATCGTTACTCAGCAGTTTTCTTTCAGTTAGGTGATTTACGTTGATGGAAACAGGCAGGCAATTTTATAAATTGATTGGAAGCATCAGACAATGGAGTGTGTTCCTGAAACATGCTTTTCAATTGAAAAACAGAAACAAGAGTACAAAAAGTTAATACTCCGGATTGTCCACATAATGCAAACACTCTGAACATGGACTTTCTAGAGATCTCAAAACAGGGGTGCTTGTAAATCCTTTTCTCAAAGTACATGATTATTGGTAACTTGCTTATTGAAAAAGATCTATAACTTTGAACTTGTTATGTCTTCCCTCTTCCTACATAGACAGCACAGAGGTGGACCCATGTATAGCCTGGAGAGAACGGGTGCCACAAACACCAGTCCCCTGTAAACTCCCCCTTTACCAAATAAACCCAAATGCCGCCAAACGATTTGTCACACGACTGACCTATTAACACATTTAGAAAAATAATATACTTTATCTACACATCACGACATTTATATTGCCGTGTTTATTCCCGATAGTAACTCCTAGGGCTGTAGAACAATGTCATAGACTCATTCGCAGCAAACATTACGAGATGCCAAAAAATAAGAGACATCCCGAGATCAGAGAGATTCTTGTGAGCTATAAAAGATTATCCTGGAGCCACCACATCCAATCTAAGGCAATACTGGAGAGTTCCCAGTACGGACCTTTCCAGTAATTTTCTGCATATATTGTCTGTACATTGACTGACTTACACAGAGAGTAATGAAGGCAATAAGGCACTTACAGCCAGGCTGATGGCACCATAGAAAGCTTTATTATAGTGTTTTCTTATCACGCAGGCTTTGGGAGTGTAGATTTCCGCCTAACGAGATTCACTCGGGGAGCTTATACGTTTCTTTTATTGTCTGGATTTAGATCAATAACCGTAGAGAGAGTTTTTATATTGTTGCTGTAAAGATATATTAGCTGCAATATACGTGTTTATATATATATATATATATATATATATAAATATAGTTTTTTTTAAAGATAATTTATTAACGCTGTAATGCATTGATACTTAACATTTGTCTTATTTTCGACTTGCGGTCTGGCCGATAGTAACAGACTGAAACGCACATGGAGGGGCAGTGCTGGTTGCTATGCAGGTGCACAGAAAACCATCTAATGATATTGCTGGATCAGGAAGATTAATCATTCCAGATGTCACATGACATTAAGTATAAATTATGCTGGTTAAAGGGTACATTAGCAAGTAACCTCAGTAACGGCAACAATTAATCTATGTGTACATCTGTAAAGCCAACCTATTGCGTTATAGCCAGGTAGTGGCGCACAGCACCACTTATCACTAAACATTCCATATTGTTGGAACATCATGAAGGTACAAACTGGTTAAAATTTAGAGCCTAACGCTCCCCACTAATGTTCTTCACTTTCAATGACGTTAAAACCCAGAAATACATTTTTTCACAGCTTGTGGTCCCTTTTTCACATTGCTTCTGAATCATCCTGAAGACCACCATGAGGCGTTCTGCCACCACTGGTGGTCTAGAATCTGCAGTTAGAGTACCACGCATATCAGTTTAATCGTGATGTCCAGCTATAAAAGGCGCGGCAAACCGGCAGGGACGTTGGTTAAAGCAGTGTCTCTGTGTGCCACGAGTACCTCTTCCTACCGCGTCAGACTTCAGTGGCTATTTAAAGCGGTGGAGATTACTGTGTTTATCTATAAATGACACGGGACGAGCGCCCTCACCATGGATGTTCTAGAGCAAATCTTACACAAGAAAGACACAAAGCATCGCTCCCCTTGCCACTTTATAAGCAGTTTTTCCAAGTGCAAATGTAAATTAGACAAGCAGCATTTTTAACAAATATCTCACCTCCCCAGCAAACAAATGAATGCCAGCAAGAACAGATAAACGGTCATGGGGAGAATCGACGTGATCGCACAGCAAGTGTGAAAACGCCATTGGATTTATTTTATTACTATGACCTCTATGCCAGGAATACCAGCACCTAATATAATAAAATACGGACAGGAGAGCGAGGAGACCTTGTTATCATGGGCCTTGCATGGGTAGGAATACAGCCAAGCTCCTCTGGTGATGTGTATCTTATTATTATTTATTGACGTATATAGTTCTCAGGCCCTGACTGGCCCCGTGGCACAGCGGGTAAACGCTGGATATCCGTATGCATAAAACCCACACCTGGGAATTCCACAGGTTTCACGTGATGGCTCTGGGTGAAGAGCCGCTTCTCAAGGTCACGGGAGCGACACTCCCCGCGCACTTCCCCTCCAACACTGGGGCCCCCGACATCAGCTGGACCTCCAGCCCGCACCGCACAATGGTAGCCTCCGGAAGCCTAAAATTCTCAGTAAGGCATAAAAACGTAGCGTGCTGCGATGCATATCCCTTCGTCAGGCAGACCTGCGTCATCAAGTGGCCACTGTGACATGGAGTGCATGGACATTAATTCTCATAATTCTACAGAAATACGCCAATCATTTCTAATAAAATGCAGTATTTTCCAGCCATTTCTGAAACAAAAAGCTGCTTTTTACCTTTCCCAGGACATGAATGGACTGAACATATATCTCTAGTGTTTGCGCTCTGCATCATTACATATTTCCATTGTCATTAGGTATCTATTAGCCATGATTTAGAATAACAAAACCCATACCATTCAGATGGCTATAGCCGGCCGCACAGAGCAAACACTCGCATCATGTTAGACTGCACAGACTCATGGTTTCCCCATCAAATAAAATGCAATGATTTGTTGGTTTTTTTACATTTATGACAGCCGTGTGCAGGGGTTTCTCTAAGAGAACCTGCTCCAGGACTATGTCAGGAGATCCACATGGCAAAGATGACCATTAATGTGTAAAGGAGTCTGGTACGGACACAAAGAATATACGGTAATAATCATTTTTAAGAAATTAATAAAAAAAGAGGGTAAGTTGGGGGTGACATAAGTGGGCATGCGCTGCCATGTAATGCGAGCACAGTATGACATCACATGAAAGCTTTGCCCACCACCTGCGTCACAGTCTCATTCTCTCTGTACAGTGTGGTACACAATATTGGCAACTACCACCAGATCGTGTTTCTGTACATGTAAATACTACTCCCCCTCTCTTCGGGTGCAATGAAGAGTACGGTATTATCTGCATGTGTTTAGGAGTAGTGTTATTTAAAGGTGACGTTCCATTTAGCCAAAGCATTAACCGAGTTCTCCACTGTGTTCGGTAGCAAACCTCAGAAGACTGTTCTTTGCTGTAAAAGGTTTAATCACAAGAAAAGCTTTTATGATTCCTTTTTTCTATTTCTATGGCAGTGACACTGAAGCTAAATTTGAAACAATTATAGATTATAGAGTGGCGTGTCTAATGCATCTAGTAGAGCAGGTGGAACAGCACCTTTAACCTATAAATACAGTAGATATATATATTTTATTATTGTGAATATAGTTACACATTATGAAGGCATTATGAAAGGAGTGTTATCGGGTGATTGTAAGAGTAGCTATTACTCTAATAAATGCCGCTGTATCTTAATATAAGATCTTCCACCTGTTTTAAAGCCAGCCCGGGGTAATCAGGAGATGGGGGTCCGGGTGAATCACATATAGCGAGTATTATCATGTCGCAGAGGTTTGCCAACAGCGGTTATAGATGTGATTTGTGTGCTCGGATTTTACAAGTTCTGGGAACTGTGCCCTACAAGACGGCCGATCCTATAAAAGTGATTTGGGCTTTGGACAGGGACCGTTTAATCTAAATGAGTGAACATTAACCATTTAATCACCTAGTAAAAGTGTCTGTGTATAGAAATTTCCCAGCAACTGAACAGCCTGCACGAAGAAACCTTTAAAGGCGCAGTATAGGCATCATTACAGCCTAATGCATAGAATAGCTGAGAAGTCCCTTTAACTTTTCATTCTATTTCATTGAGTTAACAGAACTGGCTAATAATACCGTGTCGTAAAAATAAAAGGCATTATCGATTCAAGAGCTGACATTTTACTACTTCATAAATTCTTGATAAGGTCTCGTCATGGACTAATAATCCGCTCGGTAGCCATTTCTTCTTAAGACACAAGTGGAAAAAATAATCAAAGAAGATAATTATATGTTAACCCTATTCTTCCGCCATTAACATCTTAAAGGAAGAGTAACGCTGGTTTGTTTTACGGGACCCGTTCCCCTCGCAGACTTTGGTCGGAGAGACCCTCGCCATCATTTCAAAGGCTGCCTAAACCAATCAATGACGATCAGCAACTTAAAACTAGGGCAGGGATATAAATCTAAGGGGATCTTGAGAAAAAGGAGTTAAGATTCCTTCGCCCCAAGTTTAATCGCTAGCTGAGATTATAATTCACATATGAAGTTTATTCTTGTATGAAAAATAAGTATTTTATAGAACTGTAATATATTGGATTTAGGAAAACATGAATGACGTTCTCCAGCTTCTCCACCCCATGCAGAGTGTTTCCCTGAGAAATACTCTGCAGGGCTGCTCCGCGCCTGCCTTTAAATGAAATAGCACATTAGAAAAGGCAGAAATGGTAACGCAGTATCCTCTGCCAGAAACGTTAACAGTAGCAGGCAAGTTATTATTACTTATTGTCTTTCTTTTCCATGACTTGTATATTATCAGACTCTCCGCGGTATATAGATTGACATTCATGTCGCCTCGGCCCGGTTCAGCAAGTCTCTCCAGAGTGTAGCTTATCTTTTCCAATAAATTAGGTCTGTGACATCATTAATTAGCTTCTTGTACTATCCCTTTGTGATGAATTGAGCCTACAGTAAAATATAATGCTTTAATGAGGTTACCATCGTGACAAAGAGCAGCATCGGAGCTTCCTGACGCCAAGTGAATAATGAAATCGGAACTTAAAATATATATATATATATATATATATATATATATATATATATATATATAAATAAAATCTGTAAGGGGCATAATAATATAAGATCCTGTTAATTTCAATGTAGAACCAGCTCAGGGGCAAAAGTTTTATTGTGCATTGAACAAGGCCGATTTTACCAGACAGGCTCAATGGCAATGGTTCTTCCAAGTTGAAAGAAACTCGGGGAACTAAAATCTTTAACTCTACCTTTAACTCTACGGCAATCCCCCAGTTTACTTAATACCGCTATGTAAACAAGGAACTCCAACGATCGCCCTAAAGCTCTTCGGTAAAGCTGTCCTCAAGCTGCCACAGAATGTCCAAGCCTTTACCGGAGAACGTCTTCGCTTTAGAGAACTAACTATACAGCAAGAAAAGTTGGAAATCGCAGGCATATCATTGGCCTCGCATAGTGGGATTTATTAAATATCTGTACCCTGATCTCAAAGACCTCAATGTCTGCAGCTGAATGTTTTCAAGACACTGCAACATCTACCTTTATCGTTCTTCTGCAGGCCCTGCTACTGACATTGTGTGACCTTCACATGGTTGATTGATGGACGGTGACACACGATCATTTTACTGATCTTAAAAAGGAACGGTCTTTAATTATTTATCATGCCTTCTAGACAGTGCTCTTGATTTATCCATAATGAATGATGTCACTCTGGACTTGTTGAGTTTGCTTTGGACACCACACCTTGAAACAAAGAGATGGAAGATACTTCTGTATACTAAAGTCTGCTTACAGCAATACTGAAGGGAGACAGCCATGATTTATACCTTACTTAACATTGTCACAGCAATCTAACCATGTAAAATTAGATAGGACTCGCCAAACTTGGGGTACTTTGACATAGTGGTGACATTTATGACCATATAGTGCGACGGAATCCCCGATATTTATGCCTTAGATAGGCGTTTGTGAATAGTATTCGCTGCGCATGTTTTAATTCCTGCTCTCTTTGTAGAAGTAGTTCACCAGCACCCTTAGCAATAATCACATTATCAGTCAATATCAGGCAGTTAAATCCATCATAGCATGCAGCTTTGTTAGCTATAAACATGACATCATCTTTTCTAGTCTGACGCATCATTTTAGAAAAGAAATACTGACATTTTCTCTACCTGTTAGGCAGCAGTAGGATGGGGGGTTACTGTGACACCCAAAGCATTTCATTGCCATTGATCTTCCTCCACGTGCACTACAATTCCAAGCATCCGAAGGCTGGGAGGACAAGAAATACAGCCTACAACACTAAGCGCTACCTATTCCCGCACCCTGAAAAAATTGGGGAGCTTTTTGGAAACTTTTTCCAGATGTTAAAGTGTAATAAAGGACCTATAAGTATAAAGTGAACACATCTTAGATTAAAACGAGTGAAATCGGCTCCACCGGAACATTTCCTGCAGCTAGGTCACCGTCCTAACATTCCAAATTCATCTCCTTTAACGTCTTAAAGGTTACCATAGCAACCACCAACACAGAGGTAGTTTAGCGGCATAAACTCCCTGCAGCACAGTGTGAAGTTCGCACAGGCCCTGCTTTATGCCGCCATTACAGGACTCCATGTTTTAGGTCCTGCGGGTGCGGGTTGTGGACACGTAACACGCCAACACTCAGCGGGGTTAAAAAGGAAGATGATCCTATATGGAGGCTTATAAATGGCAAGCGAACTGAAATAAAAAAATATGAAGCAGAAAGGATAATGTGAGAAAGGCGAGAAGAAACATGAACCGACCCAAAACACACAGTGTAAGAAAAATCTAAAAATAAATGAAGTGCTATAGTTTTTGTTTCCGTTGGCGGGGAGCACGCAGCGTGTGTGGTATATATCGTCATCGGCAACGGGGTATTTCCACAAAACCACAAGCTAACCGGCACAACGAAAGGGGCACGTCTGCCAACGCATGCACTTTAATGTATATAATCTCTGAGAGGTCTCCCTCTAGCATGGAGGATTCTGTCGAGACCCCGTGTGCAAAAAGTGCTGGAGCGGAACACACGCGTCGCGGGAGCGGAACACACGCGTCGCGGGAGCGGAACACACGCGTCGCGGGAGCGGAACACACGCGTCGCGGGAGCGGAACACACGCGTCGCGGGAGCGGAACACACGCGTCGCCGGAGCGGAACACACGCGTCGCCGGAGCGGAACACACGCGTCGCCGGAGCGGAACACACGCGTCGCCGGAGCGGAACACACGCGTCGCCGGAGCGGAACACACGCGTCGCCGGAGCGGAACACACGCGTCGCCGGAGCGGAACACACGCGTCGCCGGAGCGGAACACACGCGTCGCCGGAGCGGAACACACGCGTCGCGGGAGCGGAACACACGCGTCGCGGGAGCGGAACACACGTTTGGGATTGGACAAAAAATCAGCGGGAGCAGCATTAAAAAAGCCGCCCCGCGCAGGGCTCTACTTTGGTCCACAAGCGAGTGACTTCCGGCTCTTCTAGTCGCTAAGAGTTAGTAAATTCCTCATCTATTATAGACGACGATCTTTTCCGGGTATTGCCCTTTTATCCCCTCCTGGTCTAATACTCTCTACCGTTCCAAAAATTGGGGTCACTTAGAAATGTCCTTGTTTTTGAAAGAAAATAACATGAAATGGAATATCCTCATAGGAGGCCCTTTATCACTCCTTTATCATCCCCATCACTCCTTTATCACTCCCATCACTCCTGTGTTCCAATGGCATGCTGTGTCGCTGATCCTAGTTCTAGATTAAAAGGCCAATTTTAAAGAAAAAGTGCAAATACGTTACGCAGTTAGAAATGTCCTTGTTTTCCATGAAAATGGAATGGTAGTTTATGATAAGCTGTAGTTAACCCATTCCGTCCAAGCGATGAGAGGCAGACGGTTGGTTCACTGAGCCTTCCGAGGGCCGGCTTGGTGAACGCTGTATTCGTGGAAAGCACTCCTGACTGCTGCATCAGGTATGGGTTTCTGTGTGTCTTTTAAAGTCAAAGTACATTAATATGCATTCTTTTTTCCTGGGGCCGTCAGGAACATTAAACTGTCCCGTTAAGAGACAAAGGGAGAGCGAGACGGTTCACCTGAAGCAGTCAACAGAAACTTCGGTGCTTTTGCTACATTTATTAAAACTATTTGCTGACGCAACGTTTTCTGGAACTTCTGCCAATCTTTTGTGCCCCGAAGAGCAGATTTCTTCTAACCTCTTGGGCAGAACGTGAGAACATGTAAGAGAAAGTCGTGCTGGGTTTGGAGAGATAAAACGCGTCGGGAGCCCTTTAATGCGGGATCCTATAATCCCCGATCAGACTGTATATGAAAGGGTAACGTATACAATCACAGCGGGCCTTTAATACGCTGCAGCGTCCGACACCCATCGTAAATCCGCACCTATGATCAGCCGCAAGACGCCACGCAGACGGAGCTTGTTTTTCCACCCCGTAAATGCGTTCACCGGGAGCGCAGCTATCCATCTTCCCTCTATGAGCATTGATTCGGCATTAACCTTGGGAGGACCGCCGAGCTCTCCGCGTCGTGAACCGCTCTATGGTCTTCCATCATCTACAGCTCTACTCTCTGGTGAGTTACCTGCAGCCCCCCGCCTGCTGCACGACTACAATTCCCACAATCCTTGGCCAATCCCCGATGACTGCGTGCATTTTTGCCAATGGGTGGGACATTGTATATTTTATTTATTTGCAGTAACGGATGTAATCTACAATGTGATAAAGCGGGTTCAGCAGGTAAATGAGAGTTTAATGCGTGGCGGAGCCAATCAGCGGCAGGGAAATGTTCTACCACAACCAATGAGAGCACTTTTCACGGAGGGGTATGACTTCGCTTGGGACTGTTGTCCCCAGGACCATGACTGTCGGGTGTAATAGAGGATTGCATGTCACACCAGGGTGGCCCCAACCCTTTGGAAAGACACCGCTATGTGCTGCGCGCTCCCTCCGTGAAGCGGAGAAGCCGTCGTTGCTGTCGGGATTCCCCATGAGCCGCCGGGCGAGCCGGTTCGGCTACAATCTTTCTACACCTGGCTGGAGCGGAAAGCCCCCCGAATGCTGCGATGACAGCGATGACGCGGCAAGACACAAACCTTCTCTCTGTATTTACTAAGCCGCACAGACAATACGCGGGCCCCACCTGACGGACCCGAGTACTGATTATAACATGGCATGCCAAGGGTTTCACCGGACGTCAACTGCCTCTGCATGTATCATATATTATATATATACACTGTATACTTGGGAACTATAGTTCGTGGTAGCTAGGTGGAACAGCCTCCCAGCAGAAGTGGTAAAGTAGAGGTTAACACTGTGAGGCATCCTGAATCCAACACATGGACATGCCCAAAGAATGATGGGCCGGCCGCCACGTTCCGGGCCTCCATGTCGTGACTGCTCACATCGGTGACGGCGGCAGAGAGTTGTGAGAGTTGTCAGCTAACCATGCTGTGCAAATACAGACATTTATATCTATTCACTAAAGGGAGAGCCTGCAACCCCACTATGCGTCTCCTGCTGGCCCTGTATAATGTATACATAAATCATCATCCACACATTGGTTATACATTATACAGGGGCAGCCCTTATTGCTGGAGGAACCTGTCCATGTTGGCCCTTCATAATGAATAGCGAGATGAAAGCCTTTAGTGACTGAACCCAAAACATCGCAGCCTAAACTCCTGCTTAACACGCAACACGTGAAACACACATACATCCAATAACTGGATGCAGAGTTTAAAACATCAGCAGCTGTAGATATATAGTATTAGAAAGTATATACATCCTACGCCACTATGCTGATATATAGTCCAGGCCCCCAGTCTCTGATATACACATCATATATATTATATACATTAATAGAGTGCAAGCTCACAAGAACAGAACCCTCTTCTCATTCTATACCAGTATATCTCACCTGGAATAATGTCAAAAATTATACATTATACACACACATTACATATATATATATATATTATACACCAGCTACACGTATACATACATACATACATAATATACATATCATATACACACACACACATATACATATATACCAGCTACACATATACATAAATATATACATTATATACAGCCACATACATATATCATATAGCAGTTACAAATGGCTTCTAGTGCGGTGAACGAGTCCCTGAACAACTGTCCGCATTCTGCACACAAGTCCCGATAAACATTATAAGGAAGATCCGAGCACAGAGGCGCGCGGTAACACACACTGCGGCCCCGAACTGATCAGAACCAGCACAGCGCCAGGACAATGTTACCACCGAGAACACCGATCCGCAGCCTGACACACCAACATCGTCTTATATTCAGGATATCCATATGTTACATACATGTTTACATTCCCATACCGTGTTAAACTCTATCACTTCTGCCAGGAAACCGTTCCACGTATCTAGCACCCCCTCAGTAAAGTAAATTTAACTATCGCAGCCACTGCCGTCTCCGTCACACGCAGACCCAGATAAGACTGACTACTATATTCCATCCAGGGCACATCCCGGGTATCACCGCAGCCCCCGATACACTCCCGGTCCACCCACGCAGGGCAGACCCCCATGTGACAGCGGCACATACCCGTGCGAGACAATAACACACACGCTCAGCACTCACAGTCACAGCACTGCAGGCTGGTGTCCAGAATCCACGCAGAGCATCTCGCCTCCTCGGGGACCACCGGTAAATAAGTGGCAGCCGTCTCACTGTGCCCGAAGCCTGGGGCCAGCCATAGCCCCTCCGCCAAACAGCACCGCCCCGGTGACAGACACGGGGCACACAGAACGAAGCAGCGACGGCAGCAGCAGTAGAGCCGGGAAACTAAACAACAGACTGAGTCGGGGCCCCTGTACCCGGAACAACAACAGCGACCCGGAAACCTGGACGGACCCGCCTACCGAATGCCCGCCCTGTTGTGTCTGCCTCCAGCCCACACCCACTGCCGACTCAGTGTATTGACAACCCGAAGCTTCTCGGACCACGCCCTCTTATGGGGGGCTGTCCACCAAACAGTCCCGCCCTTCTGGGAAGTGCCTTTCACCAAGCCGGGCCAACCCTCAATAGGGAAGACTCCATCCTCTTGGGAATTGTCCATTGAGAAGACTCCGTCCCACACGTCCGTCCACTGAGTTGGCCACTCCCCCATGTTATAGACCCAGCCTCCTGATTGTGCCCATTTCTTAGACTTCACCTTAAGCCCCATCCCAGTGTACAATTCCCGCCTCTCGATTGCGCCCACTTCGTAGACTCCACCCAATCCCCACCCATGTGTGCAAGCCCCGCCCCGTGCAGACGTCTCTCGGTACCGGACGTGTAGTCTGTGAAGCTTGAAGTATCCCAGAGCACGTTGGGGTCTCCGCTTACAGGCGCCAGGTAAGTAGTCGCTTGAGGAGAGGAGGAAGCGGTTTGCAGGGTGTGAGCTTTCCGCAGGCGAAGTGCGGGGCTTCCCAAACTGGGGTAACTGCTTCAGGCCCGGAGGGGGCGTGAGCCGCCTGGCAGCCCACGGGCTCTTGTTTATATATTCCGTGCTGTGTTCGGGTACCTGCCGCCGGAATCAGAGCGCTGCGGGGAGGCGGGAGTAGTGTGAAACCGAGCATACTCTCGGCGGTGATGGTTAAACGTGCAGATGTGCGCCATATAAAAGCCCCTGTTATTCTGTTCTGTAGTTCTCTGGATTGCGAGTAGAACCTGTTGCATTAAGTAGCCGTATCTTTATTTCTCTGTGTTCTCTGACGTCATTCTAGGGATTATTTTTTTGCTACTTATTCGTATTAATGTTAACGTTATTATGTTCCTGTCTTTAGTTTCTCCCAAACCATAAACAGAAGCGACCCATTCACCTCCCTGTGTGTATTATAGGAGAACTGGCGTCAATCACATGTGTGATATATATATATATATATGAGAACTTTCCGGGCACTGGCATCTATCACATGTGTACACACTAACATATATATTTGTGTGTATGTTTACGTGTATATGTGTACAACTCTTTGGGTTTGCCCCCGAGTCTCAGGTTTTTTCCCCGGTCTCGGGGTGAAGCGGAAGATTCTCAGGGTCATGCAGTCTGGGGGCCCCTTCCTATACCCTGCCAAGATGGTATCAGACTCCCAATTGGTGCTTTTGCTTCCAGTAATGTTATGGCCGATAGTCGAGCTTGAAAACAGGTGACTTGGTGAGTCAAGGTTTCCACGAGCCGTTTAGGGAACACATTTGGTGAGTCGCTGCAGAGAATCTTTGTGTGGGGCTGTTAAAGTGTTAATATTTCATGTGCCATTTAGAAAGTTCCCAGTTCTGCGCGCATGTACAGGTGGTCTGACCCCCCCCCTTACTGGGGCGAAAGTATGGCATGTAGGTAGAGGGTCAGATTAGGGCTGCAACAACTAATCGATAAAATCGATAATAATCGATAATGAAATTCGTTGGCAACGAATTCCATTATCGATTAGTTGAATCGATTATTATCGATTATAAAATGAGGGTTTTTTCAGAGCAAACGCTCTGAAAAATCCCCCTCATTATATAATCCGTTTAGTCTGACTCACCGTCTCACAGCAGCAGCTCCTACTTACTCCCCCTCCCTGTAATCACTGTGACAACTGGCCCCGCCCCTTCCTTCTCCAGGCCAGAACCACATGGCTGTGACACTCATCTAACTGTAAGTATATGTACATTATATATATATATATATATATATATATATATATATATATATATATATATATATATATATATATATATAATGAGTATCTGTGTATATATATATATATATATATATATATATAATGTGTATGTGTGTATATATGTATGTAATATATATATATATATATATTTGGGCTACTGAAAGTTAGGGGAGGTGGGGGTTAATTTAGGGGCAGTTATGGTTAGTGGGGTGTTTAGGGTTAATTTAGGGGCAGTTATGTTAATAGGGTGTTTAGGGTTAATTTAGGAGCAGCTGTGGTTAATGGGGTGTTTGGGGTTAATTTGAGGCAGTTGTGGTTAATGGTGTGTTTAGGGTTAATTTAGGGGATGCTGTGGTTGATGGGGTCTTTAGGGTTAATTTA
Source organism: Spea bombifrons (assembly GCF_027358695.1). Taxonomy (NCBI): domain Eukaryota; kingdom Metazoa; phylum Chordata; class Amphibia; order Anura; family Pelobatidae; genus Spea; species Spea bombifrons. The sequence continues at coordinate 16,224,243 of NC_071091.1, read as the reverse complement.
GGGGATGCTGTGGTTAAGGGGGTGTTAAGGGTTAATTTAGGGGCAGTTATGGTTAATGGGGAGTTTAGGGTTAATTTAGGGGAATCTAAATCCTGGGGGCAGTGAAGTGACATATCTGGGGGTATAAGGCATATACAGTATATAAGGCATATGTTGGGAGGCAGTGTGGCATGTCTGGGGAGGACGGAGTGGTGTATCAGGGTGTATAAGGCATATCTGGGGGTAGAGTGGCATATCTGGGGGTAGAGAAGTGGCATGTCTGGGAGACAGGGTGGCATGTCTGGGGAGGATTGAGTGGGGTATCAGGGGATATAAGGCGTATGGCACAGTGGCATATGTGGGAGGCAGCGTGGAGTGGCAGATGTGGGAGGCAGCGTGGCATATGTGGGAGGCATTGTGGAGTGGCAGATGTGGGAGGCAGCATGGCGTGGCATATGTGGGGAGGGCAGGGTGGCATGTCTGGGGAGGATGGAGTGGTGTTTCAGGGGGTATAAGGCGTATCAGGCACAGTGGCATGTGGGGGGTAGAGTGGAGTGGCAGATGTGGGAGGCAGCGTGGCGTGGTATATGTGGGAGGCAGCGTGGAGTGCTGTGGTAGGCAGCGTGGCATATGTGGGGGGGCAGCATGGCATGTCTGGGAGGCAGCGTAGCAAGCCTGGGCTCAAATGTGCATATATTGGGGGGCTGGTTGGGAAATAAAGACAAGAAATGTATTATCAAAGTTTTTTTATTCTGCTGTTTGTATTTAACATCATTTGTTTAGTAAATTATTTTAAATAAATAAAAAATTTACATTCATTTTTTTTATCCGATTAATCGATTAATCGAAAAAATAATCGGCCAACTAATCGATTATTAAAATAATCGTTAGTTGCAGCCCTAGGTCAGATCTCTCTTCTAGGGAGACGCTCCACCATCACCCTTAACATAAAACATATAAATCGTAATTAATATGTCCCGTTCTAAAGATAATAAAGATATCTCACAAAATATATATAATAAAGTATTGGACGATACATGAAATATTTGGCAAATCTATATCACCGATCTGTTTAAATATTTAATGAATTAGAGAAAACATGAATTCACTTAAAAGGCTGATAAATAAAGTTAATAATTGATGTGTGCAGCACGCATCCGCCGAGTGCTCTCCTCTCCATCACCTCTTTCACGTACACTCGTGCACTGTAACACCACAAGTAACAGACACGCTAACATCATATGCTCATGTACACACATGCTAACACCATACACTAATACCCTCTGTACTGATATACTATGTGTGTGTGTATATATATATACACACATACATATACACACGTTTGCACTGTACATGTTTCTGAGTTGTTACATGGAATGTGATGTCTTTTATTTAAGAAGGGGGATGTTGTGTGAAGAAGGGGGATTTCTGGGGTCCCCTCAGACCGCGCGTGGGGTTGATTCACGCGGACGGAAGGCATATTCTTCGTGTACAGTAAATCGCGTCTGTCCCCGGGTGCCGGGCGTGCTGTCTGCTCTGCTCACGGGAGTGGTTGACATGTTTTTCCTGTCACAGGAAATATTCACGTAACTCTTTTCTTTCAGCTGCCAGCATCGCTCCGTCACTAACTTCTGTCCGCAGCCAGAAGAAAAGCGCTGGGAGCATGTGAGATACGCAGCGTGACGGGGTAAGTGCGCAGGGATAACACACAGGGGCGCGCAACACACGGCGCTTCCTGCGTGGGAGACATTAAACACACACGGTGTGTGAGTGTGTATATAACATATATATATATATATATATATATGTGTAACAGAAATCACACTCCTATCATACCCAGATTCCAGCATGTACTGGCTGACTTAGCATGATAGGTGGGTGATTGCTGTTAACAATTATATATGTATAAACTTCCGGCATTTTAACCCTTTCTTTGTTTTCTACAGGCCACCAGAGCCCTCTTTTTATTCCAAAGTTGCCATGGGTAACCCCGCTGACGGGGAAGATGTCTTTGTGGCGGTGATCCGACCAAAGAATCCTGGAAGTCTTAGTTCGAGGGAGTACAGGGCGAAGCTGTATGAAGTAAGAACGGTTACAGTCCGTGGTCAGCTTCATCCGGATCGAGCTATCCTCGTTATTTGCCCAGAGCTTTCAATGAGCCTCCGGTTATTAAAGCTGGGCTTTTACTGTCGTATACCGGTCCCTCAATTTAATATATGTATATGTCTATGTATATATGTGTGTGTGTGCGTGTATGAATGTATGTATGTATGTAGGTGAGCGTTCCCCTTTGTACACATGGTATTTGTGAATAGTTGGTGCACACACAATCCAGTGTGGGATTAAGGTGACATCGATAGTGTTGCAGGTGAATGTTTTCAGTTTTGTGTACATGCTTTCCGTGATGTAAGCCGCGTTCTTATCTTTTATCACTAAGCCTGAATGTTTCCACCCGTAGATATTAATGATAGAGGTTCCGGTTGAAGGACAAAAGAAAAAACGAAGGAAACTTTTGCTGGAGACCAAATTACACGGAGATAAAGATAGAACCCAGGAAATACTGGACTATGTTTTAGAGACCACTAAACCTTCAAATCAAGGGGTCAAAGGTGAGCAGGAACAGCATGGATTTGCGTCAGCGGCCAGTCTGTTTATAATCCCCGGCGTGTGATGTCTATGAGCCGGCTGTTTGTTTATTGAATTTGCGGGGATGTAATATATCGATGTACAGTATATACCGGGGTTTATATGTAAAAGCTGTAAATCCTGTGAACGTATGTTTTTGTGTAACTCGGAATGTGTTTCTGTAGGTAAAAGAGTTGTGTTAATGAGGACGTTTCCGCTGGATGGAGAAAATGCTGGCCGGGAAGCGACTCTGTACGTGGTCCCCGCAGCTGCTAAAGGTGAGCAAAGGGAGTAAGTTCAGCTCTGGGGCTGCGACTCACTGTGGCCCCTGAAATCATGACGTTAATGCAAAGTTAGTGATGAAGCTCTTCTCTTCCAGATAATGCTAAGAGTGCATACGCCCCGGGCAGTCCTGTGTTCTACTGTCTGCAAGATATCATGAGAGTCTGCAGTGAATCGAGCGCTCATTTTTCCACAATCACCGCGCGGATGTTAATCGCTTTAGACAAGTGAGAGTTATCGTTTTAGAACTTGCGCTTTTTTGATTTATTGTCCAGTTTTATATTTAGTGTCATGTGGAAAAAATGAAGCAATGTTTTTACTTTTAAATAGTCGGGTGAGTTCACATTTGCAAAATGATGATTGTGAGGTTGTTACCCGAGCGGGGCTTAGGAAATAGGTTCCTGGGATTTGTCTGGCTTTGCGTACTTGGAAATACCTAATCTTAATGTAGATCCGCAGCCTTGGCGTAAGACGGTACCGCTACGCTGTGTGGACCTGCTAGGACCTGCATACACACGCATCTAGTCCGGGCCACCAGATCATAAATGCGCTCACAAAACGTGCAGTGAAAGAATTTGGCAATATATATATATATAATGTGGGCATATTGTATGGGCGGTATAATTATTATCATTATTTGGTCATACCATGCGCTTACCCTGTGTTCCCTGTACAGGTGGCTCGATGAACAGCACACACAAACCTACGCCATCGCCGCGTTATTCAGGCCTTCTCCCCTCGAGCGAATAAAAACCAATATCACAAACCCAGCGTATTCCTCTGACTCCGGACAGTCTGACAACTCGCTACACATGGGCTACACCGCTCTGGAAATCAAGAGCAAAATGATGGCGCTCGAAAAGGCAGACATGTGCATCTATAATCCTCTGTTCGGCTCTGATCTTCAGTATACCAACAGGGTAACGTGATCCGTGTGACTTTAATTCAAACATTCTTGCCAGTGTGTGTGTGTGTGTATATATATGTGTGTATATGTGTGTGTGTGTATATATATATATATATATATATATATATATATATATATATCTGTGGTGTTATTGTACACATTGGTTAGATCAAGGTGTGCTAGACCTAGCCTAACGATTAAAATGTTTCTCTACTTTCTTACCATGTCCTTTCAGTTAAGCAGGACATATACATAGGGGTAGAGAGGAACCATCACATTCAGACTGTCTATAGCGGGCCTTTTACCAATATTTATTACTAGTAACTGATTCAAGGAAAGTTTTTTAAAAAAAAGAAAGGGAAAAAAAAGTTCTGGTTTTTAGATTTGCACATATTATTAGTCCAAACTACTAGTCAAATATCTTGACTCCTTATCATATTTATAAGAATGGCTCAGTATTAATTACCCAGCTGGGCACTCTGACTAATGAAAGCCTATGGAGGAAGGGACTCACAGGTCTGTAGATAACATACGTTTATTGCAGCAGCGGAATTCCATGTTGTAAATGTGTTTTTTTATTTTTATTTATTTTTTATTTTTTTGGTTCTAGGTTGATAAAGTTGTTATAAACCCATATTTTGGCCTCGGAGCACCTGATTATTCAAAGATCCAGATACCAAAGAGAGAGAAATGGCAGAGGAGCATGAGCAGCGTCATGGAGGACAAGTATGTTCCGTATTCATCATATAAGAGAAACGTTATGAAGGCAAAGATCAGTTGGTGAAAATGGAGTGCATTAAAGCTGCTGTTATATCGCAGAGTCCCAGTTTCAGACTAGTGAATTCACAACCCGTTTCTTCTGTAGTATATACACTCCGATATTTTCATGTGAATGTAACCTTTTATACTGCTAAAGAAATCTATTGATCAAAAATCTTAACATTTTGTGGAAGAAAAATATGTGAAAGGTCCACATGATCCAATAACAGAATTGGTCACTAGTCCCTTTATAGTAATAACGTGCGGTTCATTATAACTATAGTTTGTTTGCAGGCTCTGTAAATGCGTTTAGTGTCTGCACCATAAAAATATTGTTTTACATGAACTGAAATGATATAGATTTATATATAATATGCTTTACTGCAGAGAGCGGCAGTGGGTCGATGACTTCCCTCTGCACCGCAGTGCCTGTGAAGGCGATACAGAACTTCTGGCCCGGTTACTGGATAAGGGCTGTTCTGTTAACCAGCTCGATAACGACCAGTGGGCACCCATACACTACGCTTGCTGGTGAGTATCGCTGAGTGTGTTTGGGTTATTTCTGTATTTAAATAGGGCTGTGGTTTAAATGTGAAGCTGAACGAAGCAGCATTGTGTCCAGACATGGCGTTACCCTTTACTCTAACCCCACAGGAGGTGAAAGACCACCCTAATAGACTGCAGCAGTTGTCTCTGCTATTCAGTGCTGGGGTCCGGGTTTCCCCAAATATTGATTTGGTGGAAATGGTAAAAGCTACCTAGAGGACCAGTGCGGTTTTGCCATCTTCGATTTATAGATAAATGGCCTACAAGATGGCACCGTATAGACATGCCAAGGCAGGGTTACACCTAAAGCCCCTGGAGTGATTACACCGGAAAGGTCCCTTCAATTATTTCTTGACTTTAGCAAGTATTTCTTCCCCTTTTTCTCTGATTTCAGCCTCTTGTTATCTGTTTCGTTCTGTTTTATTCTTTTCTCCCTTTTTGGTTATTTGTTTTGCCCCATATCTTTGTGTGCCTCACTTGCTGACATCTTCCCTTTGCCTTTTTTATTTTCTTCCCCTTTTTTTCTTTAATCTTACTTGTGATGTCATTTCTGAGAACGCAGGATCAGTGAGGGAGGTTGATTGTGAAACGTGATCAGATCGACACTTCATGGGGCAGGTGAGCGATGGGGACCAGTCAGGATGGCGGGGACCTGGAGCAATTGGTCCCTGCGCTCCACCGTTAATCCAGACACTCACACTACCTTCATGGGCTGTGGGCACGCTCTAGAGTTCAGACTTTCTAGGGAAGAGTGTATAATTCTTCTTTCACTCTACAAAACGGCAGAAAGGCTTCCATTAAGTATAATTGCAGTGGCCGGTAAAGACATTAATCCAGCGCTGGCTGAACCCTGATCCGCCATCTGTGGCCCTTTTTCAAAGACAAATTATTCTACCCCGTGGATTGGCTGGGATGTATTAAAGCCAAAGAACTTAAAAGAAGGATTTTACTTGTAAGCATACCAGTGAACCCTAGATATTACTCGTCAGCATATTCATGGTGCGTTCCCGTACACATCATGGTGTACAGGTACATTTTTGGCAGGGGACAATTCTCTGGGAAGGGGTAACTGTGGGACTTTCATTATCACTCGAATCAAAGGAAGACCGGTTACTATCTTGGGGACAGAGGATAATGTTGGGGGAGTAGGTAGCATGGTGTATTTTGCATTGTCCAGCTTGTTGTAGTGAAATGTTATGAAATATTAGATTTTTGGGGTTTTTCCAACTAATTATTTATGTTCAGGTTTGACTATAATATTGGCAAGCATTTGGAGTATTACTGAGATTGTGTGACGCATATGTAATGCAAATAGTCATTGTACAACGCTACGGAACATGATGGCGCTGTTCATGATGATTTCTGTACCTTCTGTACTAACGTTCAGGCACAAGATATCTTTTATACTTCATATCTATATTTAGATCTGTGCTGCTTAAATTACTGCTAATAAAATCTGAGCACTCCATTGGTATTTATACGATGATTTGGAGAACTGCGGCTTTTTAGTCGCACTGATAAAGTACGTTAGATTATTGTACTTTAATATGAAAAATCAGGGTTTTGTGATTGCAGAGGTCCTGTTGGAAATAATGTTTTCAGGCAACATCGGTGACGTTGTACTTGTCGCCCTACCAATGAAGATTGCATATTACAGTACAATAATCAGTACATTAATAAGTACTTTACCTGTATAGTACTCTTTACCTGTATAGTAAGTTCTTCACAGACTGATGTTTCTGAAATGCCCATATTTTCTGCTTTGTTGTATTTATCTTCCATTGCCCTGTATTTGATGATCAGCTCCTTTTATCGTCCTCATTTTTCATATTAATGCTCTCCATTTTCACCAGGTACGGCAAGGCTGAAGCCACAAGCGCGTTGCTGGAGAAAGGAAAGTGTAGCCCTAACTTATTAAACGGACAGCTCAGTTCTCCGCTGCATTTCGCTGCTGGGGGAGGCCATGCAGAAATCGTACAGATTCTCCTCAATCATCAGGAAATAGACCGGGTGAGTCCGCAGTTCTGTTTAGGATGTAAACTAGATTATGCAAGGCTTTCATTGACGTGTGGGTTGGTTTCACGTCCAACTATTAGGGTCACTTGTGTTCACCCATTCTGCTGATGTTATTGTATGGTTTATAAGATCACAGTTGGTGTTGCTTGAATGCTTCCCTCCTTTATACATGTGTATGTGTGTTCTGTTCGTACATAACAGGCCTCTTCTAATATGAAGACCCTATTTATTTTTATTGGTGGTGGGCTTTGTCGGGTCAGTATTGTTATATCACAAAAGCTCCTCTGCTTGTATGTAGCAGCATGGAAATGGGGCTTTATACACTGTAGTAACTGGGGGGCAGTAGTGAAATCTCTAGCTAATTTCACAATACCGCTCCAAACACACGTTATTCTGGTAACCCGATGTGTAAGATATTCCCCGTACTGTTACGTTCACAGCACATCACTGACCAGCAAGGACGGTCGCCTTTGGACATATGCGAAGAGAACAAGCAGGGCAAGTGGGAAGAGGCTGCTCAGCTGCTAAAGGAAGCCGTCAATAAGCCGGTACTATATATATTATTTTATAGTTGAATAATTTTTGGAGTTTTACAGTCAGAGCTGTATTTCCCGTGGACCTGCCGCAGTATTCCGGAATACGTCGCTGGTTGTGGTACTGCTGTGAACTTCAGCACAACAGATTGCTGTTAATCTGTTAGGGTTGATGAGTTGAGCTCCTCTTTACAGAAACATAGTATTTGACGATCCGTTTGGCCGATCTAGTCTGCCCTCTTCCCAGATGTTAAAACTTAGACCTTAATTACTCCTTCCTTTGATCTTAGATTCAGGATACCTTTTATATTTATCTCATGCACGTTTCCTCACTTCAACCTCAACCACTTCCTTACGTTGCATCAATGTAACCCTCTGGCTTTAGATTTTGATGAATAATTGTTCTAATATTTCTTCTCCTCCTGTAAGCTGTGAAATCCCTTCATGCATTTAAAAGTTTCTGCCACATCTCTTCTCTCTTTCACTCCTCTAAGCTATACGTATTGCACTCTTATGCAGTAAAGAACTCTAACAGGACCTCTCCAAGAAGGGCACAAATGTGTCTTCATAGTGCAGCCTGCAGGCAAATCGGCCGGCCCTCGATCTTTACCTTTCATGGCCGCGTTCGGTGGGGCAGCGAATTGGCTGTATTAATAGTGCAGAGCGATCACTCTCCACCGGCATTCATTAATATGTCTGATTTCAACCTCTATTACTGCATAAAACAAAGCTGCTTATTAGCATCGGAAGCATATTAAAATGTTGTCACCATAAATAAACTTGGCGTATAAGGCTTTGCGTCTGATTTACTTAACAAGAAAAAACCCCAACCCATTAAGGTAGCGTCTTTGAAGGTTAGTATGAACTTTCTCCACCTCTGCCACTCCTTCGATGCTCGCAGCTGTTTTGTGATGATAATTGTTCATTTTTACTTGGATCACATAAAAAAATGCATGATTATCATCAGAGCTCCAGGCGGGGGAATAACCTTCATTCCAAAAGATTTGGTAAAACCCGGGGCTTGTCCCTTTTTATTATTATTCTTATTTCTGTTCCGTGTTGCTGGGTTGTAATCAACTGTTTAGACGCTTTTTTATTACCTAATGTTGAAATGACATGTGCCCCCATGATTCCTGGGAGTTGCGATTTAACAATAGCTTTGGCATCTTTTGTGTTTGAGTTACAGTATGGATTTTGTGTCTTATTTTACGTTTCAGTACGAGAAAGTGCGTATATATCGCATGGATGGGTCGTACCGTTCGGTGGAGCTGAAGCATGGGAATAACACCAGTGTTCAGCAGATTATGGAGGGGATGCGTCTGTCCCAAGAAACCCAGCAATACTTCACCATATGGATCTGTTCAGAGAACATCAGTAAGAATGCCTTTAACAGACATTTCTTAAAATATTAAGCCATTCATTGGCACGTGGATTCGATTGATGGTTCAGAGCAATGGTCTGAAAGAACAATTACACTACATCCGTCGAATAAGTTTATCACTTTGCTAACTAGCATCTTTTCCTTTCATCGAGGTCTCCAGCTGAAGCCGTTCCACAAACCTTTGCAGCACATCAGAGACTGGGCAGAAATAGTCTCGGAGTTGACCAATCTAGACCCCCAGAGAGAGATGCCGCAGCTCTTCCTCAGGAGGGATGTGAAGCTACCCCTGGATGTAGAGAAGAAAGTAAGAGGAGACGCGACATACACTGAATTCTCTTTAATGGGTTTGTTACTGTTAGCTGTAAGGCTGCCATTTCACGCTCGGGCTCAGGAAAGGTGATGAACCCACGTGCTCCCATATTGGAGCCGCTTACAGAATGGCAATAGTACGAGGAAGTAAATGAATGATGTTTGGTCGAAGTGACCGTGTGGCTATGGAATTGCTCCGGTTACTGTGACCGGTGGCTACTGTGTACTGACAATCTTATGGCAAGAATATCTTTTTAATAACTAAATTATGTTAATAATTTCCCATTTCTTGGAAGTTAATCTCTTCAAAGCTCCCCTTTGTCTCCCAGCAATAACCTTAATTTGGCACATGATTATTCTTTTACGTTTCCTGAAGCAGTAACACAATAAGAAGCTATTGCGACACGCCTCTCTAACAACGGTATACGGAGATGCAGAGGAAAGCTGGCGATGAAAGGGGGGGGCCTTAATGGTTGCCATTTTTTTCTATTTTTGAACATGGGCTCTTGGGATCTATATGGGGTTGTGTACCTCTGAATGTAGTTGGTGTATAGCAAAGGTTTTTCATTAGCCTGGTCTAGCTTTCTCTTCCTAGAATCTCCTTTTAAAGGCGTTTCTGCCATAAGGGCAAATGGCAACTATCTGCCCCTTTTAAAACCCTTGATACCAAAAGCCCTACCCTGTCATAAAACAAGACACAGTGTTGAAAGGCCAATAAAGGCACCATTTGTATGTGTTTGTTCTCTTATAGATTGAAGATCCTCTCGCCATCCTCATCCTTTTTGATGAAGCTCGGTACAACTTGCTGAAAAGTTTCTATCCCGCGCCAGACGCGAAGCTCATCACGTTGGCGAGCCTTCTTCTGCAGATTGTTTATGGGAACTACGAAAGCAAGAAGCACAAGCAAGGGTTCCTTAAGTGAGCGTCTGCCACTCCTTTTTTTTTTTCCTCTCTCTCTAAAACATATGTTCAGAATTCATTCATTGTAACGATTTTTCCCCAGTGAAGAAAATTTGAAATCCATAGTACCGATCGCTAAAGTGAAGAGCAAAGCCCCCCACTGGACAAACCGAATTCTTCATGAATACAAGGTATGAGCTGTGGTCCCTCTGCTTCTAGATCTATCCTTTCTGTTCACTGTGTGTCGCACGTATGTTATGTTAAACGGTATTACTAGTGACTTGGCCCAGGGCAGCCCTTGAGTTTCACACCCCTGAATTAACTAAACCCAGTTCATTCATTTATTCTCGGTAACTTCTGGGGGAGCGCCATGAGGTTCGCTTTACTGTTGTGAGGTTCGCTTTACTGTCGTGAGGTTAGCTTTAGCCAATACAAAGAGATTTACAATGAAGTAAAACCCGTTAAAGTATACATGTCTGTGAGATCAGTGCTTAGGGCTCTGAAATAACGTTAAACTGATACATACAGCATTTAAGGATCTTACCACCATCTTTGCTAGAATCTGAGTACGAGTGAAGGTGTGAGCAAGGAGATGCACCATCTGCAGCGCATGTTTCTTCAGAACTGCTGGGACATTCCTACATACGGAGCAGCGTTTTTTACGGGTCAGATATACACAAAGCCGACCTCCAGCAGCCACAAGGTCATTCAAGTGTATGTTGGTGTCAACATTAAAGGCCTGCATCTCCTTAACCTGGAAACCAAGGTAACCGAGAATGGACCTGAGTGCCTTCCACCTGTTTAGTGCTGTACATATATATCGACGTACATTCTATAGACCTGCTTTTTACTTTATAGGCGTAAATGCCGTAAACATGGTAGACTTGGTGGGATCTTTCTGGTTTGAGGTCCAATTGTAACCTCTACAATCAAACGTTGATTCGCTAAACCGACTTTTTTTGTGCGGGAATACGTCACGATAGAGCGCGAATGGTGGCTGAATGCTTAACTAGTTTCTCGTTGTATTCGCAGGCTTTGCTGATCAGTTTAAAGTTCGGAAGCTTCATGTGGCAGCTGGGAGATGCAGATATGTGTTTCCAAATCCATAGCCTGCAAAATAAAATGAATTTCATAGTTCACACTAAGCAGGTAAATATCCTGAGAGTGAAGAACATATTTTAAAGATTTGACCAGTAGTACTACTCGATTTCCAGGAGCTTCAGTAACTCGTGCTCCCGACTAAAGTTTTTTTGAATTTATTTTCTACTTACATGCCATGTGTTTAAACTCTGTCTCAATTGCTTGTATGTTTATATATTTATATAATTTCACACACATGGGATCTATCAAGTACATATCAATTTCTTTTTGCCAGCAGCATGTAAGCTCGTGACCCAGTTGTTCCTTTGTTTTGATGAAATACATTAAAAATAGCAGCAGTAATAGAGTGATTGTAAAATACGTCCGGTGTACACCAAAGCCGTTCATTGTGCTTCCAACATGCTGTCTTAAATCATATAACCGTATGGGCTGACAGTCATTTATTTTATGCACAGGCCGGCCTTGTGGTGAAACTGCTGATGAAGTTAAGTGGTCAGTTTTCCCCGGCAGATCAAAGCTCGACGGAGTGCTACGGTTATGGTTAACGGATGAGCGCCTGCCGCCTTCCCTGTCATGTGTGGTTCCTGCAATAGACTCATCGGAAGATTTTTATTTGATGCGACAACCAGGAGGCCAAAGATTATTCCAAACTTAGAAACCTTTTTTGGTATATTTTTATATGTCCATGAAAATAATCTACTCGTCTGAATGCATTTCTTTAATAAAAATGTTTTATTTATTTAAATAATAATAATAATAAAATGTACTTTTTTTTTTAAAAACAAATTTTTCATTATGGATAACGTACAACCATTGACTTTTTGGGGTCTTTTTCTGTTTGCTTCCACTTGCTTTGGCTGAATTTATGAACTACTATAGCTGCTAAAAAGGCTTATTTGTTTCAACCGCCTGTTTGACCAATAAAGTCCACGTTCCGTTTTTCTTTGTATCATAGTGAGAATGTATTGTAACTGCCTTTTACAAGTTTGGTTTAGGTAAAAGTAATATTTTTTTTATTTAGTATGTTGATACGCTGTTAAAATCATATTTTTGTTACATATTAACCCTGTATATTCTTCCTTGCTGTGGTAGAGTGTATGCAGGGTACTCTTGCAGCAGGACGGGACACAGAAGGTTAAATATAAAGTCAGCTTGTCAGTAATCGACAAATAAAAGAAAAACTATTCCCTTCACCCACCGTGGCTGTAAAGCTCGCTTTCGTAGATCTTCTATTGGAATCCATCAGGTAGCGTCCAGACCCAACCTAGAGACTTCACACCGGCTTTTCCCGGGTTCAAAACTCTTAAAACCCCATGATCCGCCTGCGCAGCGCTGACAGAATTTTAAAGGCCAGACTCCCTGTCCTTGTTTGGAGGCTTTAACCCCTTGGTGCCTTGCTTGGAGGAAAGGTTAATGCACTCCATCACACTCATCTACTCCCTATTTGTTAAGAATACCAAGTTTAGGATTCCAACATCTTTGTAATACATGCGGTTTTACGTGGATGCCCCTGGCTCGCGCATGGTGTTTGTGAACAATGAGCCAGCAATACATCTTACCTTTTGTTAGTACAAATTATTGTTGTTCCAATACTTATATCTGTAGTAAAAGCTTAGTCCTGACTACTAGATACTATTATTTTGAAGCTATGGAATTCAGTCTTAAATAGTATAAAATATTTGGAGGACTTTAATTACCTGATCATCACAACCAGCCATCTGTGATTTTGTGTTTTTGCCTGTGTTGGGGGCAAAAAGACAAGTTCTTGGCAGGGTAATTGTGTAATAGAGTGCCTAGTGATTCTGTTGAATGCTTGTGGAAAATTTTATTTTTAAGTACAGATATTGGTATGTTCCAATAAACCTTTATCTGCAGACCTTGTCAGTCATGTGATATTCTTGTGGTGCCTTCCCTGCTCAAACACCACACTGACTTCATCCTTTATGGCAATGCTAATAAGGTCTGTTCCGCCATAGATTTTCATAGTGTCCAGGTGCGTGATTATGGCTTATTGTTTATGAGTTATTGTTTACCGCAGGCAGTAGAGGCTGGAGCGGAGCTAGAACACATGCAAATGGTGAAGATGCAGCTTTAATGTGACAATAGTAATAAAATAATGCGTTTCTCTTTGAAACGGAACTGCCACATTTTGTATATAAATTATAACCGGCACGGAAAGCAGTCTCTTAACTTTTTTGTTATTCCATTTCATGGCTGTCGAAAGCATAGTTTAGTTTCCCTTTATTTTAATGACCCCCTGGTTGAATATTCCACTGGAATCCCACTTTCAGCCCATCTTGCAACGTGCACCCTGGACTCTGGATTTAGCAGAATACTTTGGGGTGAGGCAGAAATGTAAATTGTGTGATTTGCCAGCAGGGTTGCAGCTGTTGCTACACAACAGAATGCTAAAAAAAACATTGTGTGCACACGTAATAATCTTATAATCTCCCAGATTCTATCGGTACAAAGAAATGTTGAAATATCTGACATGAACATCAAGGTCTGCATTCACAGTAACACCTGGGGTGCGCAAATACTCTGGTTTTGTTGTAAGTATTTATAGACAGTCTGCACAATGATAACCATAACACAGTGGTTCTACACTATTACACTTTGGGCAAACCAGATACACAGTGTCAACCCCTGCGTGAGGTTTAGGTCTTTGTTAAAGTGGGTGTTCTGAGCGTATTGGTGTTAAATAAGGATGCTGAGCACCTTCTTCTCTCCTTCCTGGGCCAGCTGAGGTCATGAAACCTAAAACCACTAATAATGGGAGACCATCAAGCCAAACTTCTTCATGAGGAGAAGAGGCAGAAGACCGAGGCCTGGTAGGTGTGAGCCTCGCAGTCTATATCCCATGGCAGAAATCTGTCACCAATGGGAAATCCACTACCAACATGGCTGACTATGTAGTGGGAATGGATATAAAATCTAGTATGAGCTCTGTGTGGAGTCTGGAAACTGAAAAGAAAGCTGCCTAAGAATAGGTTGGAGTTTTTATTTTCCAGTTAGCCTCTTCTGCCCAGCTGTGCAGCAATCGAGCGGTGCGAATGGCAAGAAATATTTATTTTCCATTATTTTCACCAGCAATGTGTACTCTCGCCAGCGTGTATTGCCCACTGACCTAGAGATTGTAATGATTTTTCACACGTTCATTTTTGTTGGCCATAAATTAGATTTACAGGGACCCTATCACAACATGTGAAAATGATTTTATTATATATATATATATAGACCAAGGACCTGCAATCATAGCTGGTTCTCTCCACAGATAAGAAATCTGCTTAGTTCCTCCGCCCTTTTTTTATTTTGTTGGATGGCCTTTTGTATTCCAATGTTTTTCTCGCTTTCTCCAATGTGTCTCCTCTTTTGTCTGTGTGCTGTGTGTTACTTTAAGAATCCTAACTATTCCACCGTCAGCAGAGAAGAAAAGTAAAATAAGCTCATTTACATGAACATTTTTCCCGCTAGCGCTTGGTTGCCAGGCTGAGGATAATGTGTGTTGCTGACACATACAAGAGGAGCGTGCGCTGCATTAATGGATTCCCAGATCAGCAACAATACTTGTTTAGCAGGTAAACAGCTTTGTCGCGGAGCCTGTGTAACCGGGCGTTTGGTCCGACACCTCGTACTACATACTAAGCAAACAGTGCTAGGTAACTGGGTGTTAATGTACATTGGTAACGGTGCTCTGCGGGTTTGGGCAGGGCTCAGATCGTCCCCGCTTGCTGACCACATGCACCGTCTCCGCTCCTCATTACTCTATGGACGGGTCACCATAGTGACGTCTTCAGCTTGTGCTGGCTCCGCTTCGGTGATAATGGGGATTATGTAGTTTATGTCACTGCCTCCTACATTTCCCTGTCACCAGCCCCAGATATACAGATTTGTCATTTAAAGAGGCTCCAACGTCGACATATTCGGTGAGTAGGAGAATATAGTGTTAATTAGACTGCGTTGTTATTCTGATGGTGGGCTTCTGAGGGTCCGGCTCGTGAGTTTACGATCTGAAAGATTGTTTCAAGCATATTGGCTAACATGCTCCTGTGATGGGATTCCTATACAAACCTTGGGAGAAACATGAAATATACCGCAAAGCACTTTATAAACTAGCGGTCTGACAATGGCGACAATATTCACTAAATTTGTGATTGCAACAATTTATAAAGCTAGATTTACACCTATTATTTTACGTGATGCTTCTGCTCCGAAGTGCTGCTTTACTAGGCTTTTGATCATAGATTGTAAAATCCTTTTAGGAAGCAATTTGAGTTTCTGTAAATCCAACTCATAACACAGTGCTGGATTGGGACCCTTGGGGGTCTAGGCGCACACAGGCCCTACCGCATTCGTCGACAAAACTTAACGACAAAAAAAGGCAGAAAGACCCACAAACAAACAACTGAAGACACCTGCAGTAAAGGCCTGGCAAAGCATCATGTCCATGCGTTCCAGACTTCAAACAGTCATTGTCTGTCTTGACAAAGTATAAAAAATTTACATTTTATTTATGATTCCGTTGATTTGTCCAATTATATTTGAGCCCCTGAAATAAGGGGACTGTGTATGAAAATGGTTACAATTAGAGTTGGGCGCTGGCCAAGTCTTCGTGTTCTTCTTCTGGAAAACCCTTGGTGTTCCATGAATATTGGCCGGTTCCCATGTTCGTTTCGGGGGCGAATATTCATGCCCGTTCTTAGTGTTCGTTTTTTTTCTTTGTTTTCTGCTGGCTTTCTAACAGGGGTTAAAATGGGGTTAACGAGGCAACAGTTAGCAGCAGCTTTGGCACCAGGATTTTTAAGGTCTGTAAGAGCAACTCCATTGACCCTTGTAGCAACTCCTTGACCTGATGACATGAACCTGGCTTCTCCTGTGACCTTGCATTTTACTGTCTGTTGATTCGACTTGATAAGTTATCTGCCCCATTGACCCTTGGACTGACTCTGATGCTGCTACTTGTTTGAGCCCTGTGGACTGGCCCCTGCGGGCACTACACCCCCAATACCTCCTCCTGAAATCTATTCCCCATAGCACACGTCTGACGCCACCAATATCTCACGTGAGCAATGGGGCTATGTTCATATAGATCAGGGGCGTCCAACGTGCGGCCCTCCAGCAGCTGCAGGACTACATCTCCCGTAATGCTCTTTCAGCTATGGGGCTGGCTGAGGAGTATGGGAGATGTAGTCCTGCAGCAGCTGGAGGGCCGCACGTTGGACGCCCCTGATATAGATGTTTAGACATGGGATGAAATTTTGAGGGTCATTTGTTAATTATTTAATGTTAAATGCCTTATCCTAATATTGTTTTCACTTTTGCAACAATTCATTGGATACGAACAAGGAAATGTGGCTACAATGCATTTACCAATTTTCACCTTCATTTTTGCTGCATGCTTTGCATTGATAATAAATGAACTTCATGCAAAACAGCCTTCGACGATCTAAATGCTGAAGGTCAGGGGTGATTGCCATGGAATGACACGGGTGTTCTCACATCCCAGCCTTTCTTTTAATGTATCGCCCAAATACACTAGCAAATGCAATCACAAAATGTGTATATAACAGATTTACCTGTTTTCTTTTACAGGTTTTAGAGAAAACAATCATTAAACTCATGAACCTCTGGGATATGTGAGAACTATGACAATGTCCTCAGAAGCTTACAGTAATACGGTCACCAACCTGAATGCTAAAGGTCTATCCGAAATACCAGCAGACGTTTTCAAATGTAGGTATTTAAAATGTCTGCAAGTTGACAACAACGCCATAACAACGGTGCCAAAAGAGGTGACCCATCTTCCTGAACTAGAAATATTGTCCATCGAAGGAAACGCCCTAAAGTGTTTACCTCCTCATATTGGTCTTCTTCCTCTGCTTCAAGCATTAAATATAAGTCGTAACCACTTAACCTGCCTTCCAGAAGAGATAAAAAACCTGAAATACATCAAGCAACTGTTTGCAACCCATAATAACCTTACCCATCTGCCGCTGGCCATGGGAGACCTCAAAACGCTCCAGATACTAGGATTAAGTGCCAACAGTCTGAAAAGTCTTCCAGACTCCATCAACAACCTTAAAAACCTGCATGTGCTGAACTTGGATTCCAATCAGATGTCGATCCTACCAAAACCCCTGTTTAAATTGCCACATCTTGTCAAGCTGTGCCTGTCTGGAAACCAGATAAAAAGTTTGCCAAAGGAAATAGGACACCTTAAAAGCCTACGTGAGCTTTCGCTCAGTAACAACCATCTCACCTTTTTGCCAGTTCAGTTATATAGTTTAACCAACTTGGAAGACCTCCTACTTGATAACAACAAGCTGACTGCCATATCAGATAAGATTGAGAACTTGCAGCAGCTAAAGGTGCTATCCATTGGCAACAACTTACTCACAGGGATCCCAGAGAAGGTTTGCAGCTGTGTCCTCATGGAATATTTGTCCCTAAGTGGTAACCAAATACTCACACTCCCTACAAGGATTCATAGACTAAAGAATTTAAAGGAGCTACGTATTGATCGGAACTCCTTGGGGAGTCTGCCAGAACAGTTGGCTCATCTATCAGATCTGTTGGTGATTTCGTGTGCAGAGAATAACTTGCTTTATGTCCCAATTGAACTTAAAAACTGTGTACAAATAACCAAACTGGACCTGAGTGGTAATAAACTCTCGGAGATTCCTCAGGCATTGACTTCAATGACTGAGTTGTTGTATTTAATCCTTAACAACAATGAAATTGCGGAGGTTCCTGAAACTATAATATACGTTAAAAAACTAAAACATCTGGCACTAAGGGGAAACAAATTGGTGAAGTTCTCGGTACATATCTGCAGTCTGCAATATCTAACCTTCTTAGACCTCTGCGAAAATAACATTAGCCATGTTCCTCCAGAAGTGGCCAATATGGATTCTCTCTGTGAGCTTCTGCTACATTCCAATAAGCTTACAAGTTTCCCACCTGAACTGTGCGCTTTAAACAATCTTCAGAAAGTCGACCTTTCAGACAATAAGATCCAAAGCGTTACCGAGCAAATCAGCCAACTGCAGAAACTTCAAGACTTAAATCTTTCAAATAATTATTTTAAAGCATTTCCACGTCAAGTGTGTACTATAAGATCACTGGAAACCCTGAAAATAAGTCAACAAAATGGATTAAAGGTAAACAGAACTGCATGTTTGCTGATGCAATGCAATCCTCGCTCCTGACATCATATCACACACCATGGTGTCCAACCAGGTTCAAGGGCAGCAAACCTTCTGGAGTCTTAACAATTCTCTAATTACCATATATATAGAGTTAGCAAGATTATAAAACTATAGCGGTGATTGTCAGATAAATTTTTAGAATACAGTCCCAAAATGTAACATTAATTCTTAATGGGGTTTATTTATCATAGGAACAGTTATCAGGAGAGTTGTGTTCCTTGTCTTCATTATTCATCCTGCTGAAGGAAGACCTTGGCTGGCCCTGTATAATGCATAGTTAAACCAGTGAGATTTCTTCAGTTTTCTCACACATTGAGTTATACATTGTGCAGGGCCAGCTCGGCCCTGCTTGCTGGGGAGACTTGTCAATGTTTGTCCTTCAAATGAATAGTGAGAGGAGTGAGTTGAAACCACAACTTTCCTGCAAACCCTCCTTCCAACTCTTTCTTAAGTGAATAGACCCCAAAGTGGATTTTGCATATTATCAACTCATACAAAATATCCGTGTGACGTTGGCCTCCATACTAACGCCCCTAGAGACTTGTCTACCTTGCATAATGGTTTAAACAGTGATGTTATGAAAGGGCTTCATAAATTAAATTATTATTCTAATGGATCTTGCATGTGGGCCATACGGTAGCAGAATTAACAAGAACACGTTTCTTTTGCAGTTAACTGCTTTTCCAGAAGATCTTAGTAATCTAGCTAATTTAAAGAGCGTTGATATATCAGATAACGCCTTCACCATCATACCAAACAGTATTGGAGAGATGAAGAACTTGATTCAGATAACAGCATCTAACAATCACCTAAGTGTTCTTCCTCCATCCATTGTCTCCATGACCGGTCTTCAAAAAGTCTGTCTTAAAGGTAAGTGTCTGCACATGAACGTGATCTGGTGACACCTTGGAGTCTTATACAATGATTGCGAGCTCTAAGGGGGTCACCGATGAACTAGTTCATTGTTTCTACAAAATTTTGGTGAAACTCTGATTTTCCATTGAAATCAGATTGCTGGGGGGGGGGTTGTGATTATAACTATATTTTCTGGGAAAAAAGGCTCGCTTGGAAAAAGTTGCCTCTAGATTTGTTGTCACACAAATTATGATTATTTTTGATAGTGTATTTTGAGTGTTGTATTCTAAAAATGATGGTTGATGTTAATGACCATCGCAATTTAAAATATACTGGGCTACTACTGCTGATAGGAGGAACATTTGTTTTGGTTCATCCTGTGGGCTTAGTTGGAAGCTGATGGTGGTCAGTTCAGGGATCTCCAGGAAGAATCTTAAAATATAGTCCAAAAAGTAAACGGCACCCTGAAAATGCATCATTATAATTTTGTATATTGGTATTCAAAACTCACACAAGATCCGAACAGTGTGTCGCAAAACAATTGTTAAACGCACTACATATGAAGCTTCATAAACGCAATCTAGTGACCGTACAGTAAAACTTTCTCCACGATTAGGTTTATAAATCGTTTTTAAATATATAAATATTTTTCAAAAGCAAACTTAGAGGAATTCTGGGACAATGTTGCTGCTTCATACTCATCCATCTAATGCTTCATAACTTCAATATACACTACTGTTCAAAATTTTGGGGTCACTGCTGTTTTCGTGGAAAACAAGGACATTTCTAGCTGTCACATAATTGCAAAAGTGTTTTCTAACGATCGATTAGCCTTTTAAACTTAAACACAGGAGTGATGGGAGTGATAAAGGGCCTCCATATACCTATGAAGACATTCCATTAAAAATCAGCTGTTTCCATCTACAATAGTCATTTACAACATTAACCCCATCTACACTTTTAATGGACAAAATTTGCTTTTCTTTCAGAACCAAGGACATTTCTATGTGACCCCAAACTTTGGAACGGTAGTGTATTTGCATACCTGGGAACTCTCCAGGTTTTGCCCTGAGACTCCGGGAGAAGTTCTGCTTCTCTGATTCTCTGGGTTGATACCCACGTTTTCCAGTTCCCGGGAGCAGGATCCTTATACTCCCCACCCATTTCTCCCTTAAATAGGGGGGTGTCCCATGATGTCAGTGGAAATGGCCACCATCATCAGCTGGTACCGCCCAACGACATCAGTGGGACCACCCACTCATGTCAGGGGGGTAGTCCTGGCCACGTCCCGCAAAGGTAGGCTCCAAGTAGCTGGAGCTCAAAAGTTCCCAGATATGTATATTTGCAAAAAAGGTCTATGAGATAAGCCGGGCTTTTTTAAAGTTAGAATTCCTTAACATACAATATGATCTGTGACAGGAAACCGCTTAAGAGTCCTGCCGCGCGACATGCATCGTCTCCACAATCTGAAGGAGATAAATCTGGATAACAATCCCATGTGCAGCCCCCCGCGCCCCGTGTGTGAAGGGAAACAGCTCTATCCTATTGGCCGCTATCTTCACGGAGCCGACGTCAGGGAAGGTCTGTACGGTAACGTATTGTGCTGATGCTTTATCATATATGTAAAGATCAGACCCTATTAGTCCCCATTTCCATTGGTCTGATATATAATTCATCTAAGGGGGTCTTAATGTTAATTCTGAATGCCCCCCCTCGTTGTAGGTAGAAGGAATACCTGCCCATCCCCCAGGCTCTTCCTCTCCTTATAGCGGGCAGGGGCACAAAAATAACTCTGATACCCACCGGCGGGGCAGTCAGGTGCAAGTCGGGAAAAGAGTTGCCTGGGTGGGCGCTGACTGGTGAAGCTGGGATGGGTGGGATCGCTTGCCCACACTTTTGTGGTTTGGTAGCGATTGTCATGTGACTTTGCCACACAATTTATATATATATTATTTATAAAGGTTTTTTGAATGGTATTTGCTGGGCATGCGCTGAGTTCTTGCTTTGTTTGCACAGAGAAGATTATGCAGAAGGTATTCAGAATGGTCTCCTGCAACATCGATGTTGAAGATTTCATTTTTTTCTGTAAGAAACTGCAACTTAAAGACGAGGAGATCAAAGTATTTGTCAAAAGCAGGTAGGGAGTCAGATCTTTATTCACATATATTTCAGGACATTAATATTTTGGTGTAACAGGTATCTAGTATGCGCAGGTCTCGACTGGCGATTAGGGAAGCCCTGGCCCTTTAAGGCATGCGGCTGCCTGATGGCGGGGGTGAGGCCGGTGGCAGAAAATGTCAGCGCTTTCTATGAGCACGGGCTTCTCGTTTGAGCCAATGAATAAAATGCTTGGATTTCACTGCAATGTTCTTCCTGCATCTCAACATCAAGCAGGGCTGGTCTTAGTGCCAGGCGAGCCTCGGCCAGGGGGACAGTCAATCCAGAAACTGACCCCAATGTGCAGAAGCTGGTCTGGTTCTTCACAGGGGGGGAGCAATCGAAGTCCCCACCGTGATCTAATCCTACATATAAAAAATACACGGGGTGTACTGTGATAGGACTTCTTGTCTTTAGCGCTATTTGGTCGGCGACCAGCCCTAACACAATGGTATCTAGTCCAGACTGCGATGAACTGGTATGATTGTACACAACCATCTTAACATGTTTCTTTTGCAGGACATTGCAGCTCCCTGACAAAATCCTGCAGGCTCTGACCCTCTGGAAGAACAGCAGACAGCCCGGGGACGCTCCTGCGCACGTTACTGATCGCTTGATTCGAGCGCTCGTTATGTCTGATTTCCACGACGTTGCACAAAAAGCCAGAATGATTAAAATTGCAGCGAATGCAATAAAATTCTGAACATCAGCCAAGTGCAAATAGTTCTAATACAATCACATCAATCGGCGGGACTTTACAGGATCACATGTCACAACAGCCATATATATATATATATACATATATGTTTTCCATGATGTTTCTATGTAATAATAAACCCGTGTATAAACACCAAAACCTAATGTAAGGAGAGCACGTAAGGAGAAAAAGGTATATACAAAGTAAATCTTTATTAGACAATATGATTTAAATACATATAAAAAATATATATAATATAAAAGCATCTCGGCACCAAGACACATATAGGAAGGTACCTATGAACAAGGGCACAGGACTACAGGAACTAGGACCAACCCCAACGTACGTTTCGCTGCAATGAGCTTCGTCAGCGAAACGTACGTTGGGGTTGGTACGTTTGGACTATCACCAGGCTTTTTTGCTGTTTTCAGCCTCTTCTAGGTTTGGTTAGTAACTTTTGAGCACCGATGTACCATTGCTGTATGTTATTTCATGTGTTCCTTTTTACTTTATTGCTGTGGTCATCCTTGTGTTTCTTATTTGTGCCTTCATATAGATACGTATTTCCATCCTAGTGCCTGCAGTCCTGTGCCCTGAGTCTTGGTGCCGAGATGCTTTTATATTATATATATTTTTTATATGTATTTAAATCATATTGTCTAATAAAGATTTACTTTGTATATACCTTTTTCTCCTTACGTGCTCTCCTTACATTAGGTTTTGGTGTTTATATATGTACAGTGCACGTATCTCTACCATGTTTGGTAGTTTGTTCGTTTTTGGTGATTAATAAACCCGTGTATGTAACGTGTGCCTGCGATACAGCTTCAGTCCCAAAGCCACGTTTCAGACCCACACGTGATCCAGAGCGCCCCTTGGTAGAGTGGCGTTGCAGCATATATACCGGTATACATATATCCCTTGAAAGTAATTGCCCACTGGGATCCATGTATAAAGTGGATATAGAGGCAAAGGTGATTATTGTTGACCTTATTTGCATGAGCCTACCCAGAATCCCTTGTGGTTGTGGCCGCACCATGAGATTTCTGAGAGAAAAACAAGCCTTCTGGCTTGTCTGGTGTCTGTAGATGAGTGTTTAGTAATACTTCTACTACCCCTAAATTTTAGTGAAAGGGTTTTCCATCACCTTTACCCACCATAACTTATGTAATGGTATATATATATATCTATATCTATATCTATATCTATATCTATATCTATATCTATATCTATATCTATATCTATATCATAGATGATATCTATATCTATATCATAGATGATATATATATACCGTATTGGCTCGAATATAGGCCGCACTTTTTCCCCCCACTTTAAGACTTTAAAGTGGGGGTGCGGCCTATATTCGGGGTCTAGCGCCCAACGCCCGGGACATGCAGTCCCGGGCGCCGGGCAGGCAGCGGGGTTAGGATACAGATCCCCCGCAGCGGTGCAGGGGACCTGCATCCTACTCCCCGATACGCTCAGACGGGGGGGGTGCCGGCACGGGAGGTTGTCTAAGCGCATCGTGCGGATGCGTTTTACCTCTGCACCCCCCCCGGACTTACCGGAGCAGACTCCCGGGTGTCTTGCGGGGTCGGCGGGGGACGTCTACGCAATACAACTTGTAAAAAGTTGTATTGCGTAGATGTCCCCCGCCGGCCCCGCAAGACACCCGGGAGTCTGCTCCGGTAAGTTGGGGGGGGTGCAGAGGAGGACAGTGGTAGCGTATCTCGGGGAGGGAGGACAATGGCAGCGTATCTCGGGGAGGGAGGACAGTGGCAGCGTATCTCGGGGAGGGAGGACAGTGGCAGCATATCTCGGGGGGGACAGTGGCAGCATATCTCGGGGAGGGAGGACAGTGGCAGCATATCTCGGGGGGCGGGGGGGACAGAGTGGCAGTATGTTTTTTTGGTGCTTTTTTAAAGAAAAAAACTTTTTCTTTAAAAAAGCACCAAACTTTTAGGGTGCGGCCTATATACGGGGGCGGCCTATATCCGAGCCAATACGGTATATATCATAGATGATTGATATATATATATCATAGATGATATATATATATATCATAGATGATATATATATATATATCATAGATGATATATATATATATATCATAGATGATATATATATATATATCATAGATGATATATATATATATATCATAGATGATATATATATATATATCATAGATGATATATATATATATATCATAGATGATATATATATATATATCATAGATGATATATATATATATATCATAGATGATATATATATATATATCATAGATGATATATATATATATATCATAGATGATATATATATATATATCATAGATGATATATATATATATATCATAGATGATATATATATATATATCATAGATGATATATATATATATATCATAGATGATATATATATATATATCATAGATGATATATATATATACACACGCGCACACATTTGCTAGCAATTCCCCTACAATGTATATATAACGTCATTTACTGAGCTGCCGTGGACCCCATTTGGGGTGACAGGTCCGCTCTCATCAAGCACATCATCTTCGAACATCGCTCTCCTCACAATGGAGGCAAGGAATGAAGCAGAGGGAAAAACAGCTTCTGGCCAACAGCGCTTGGAAACCCCAGCGGTGATTTCTGAAGAGGCTTCCCTGATTGAGCTATACATGGCACAGGGCCCAGCTGTGCTTCCAGAGATACCATATTTCCCCCCCAAAATTTTAATATTAATTTAGGGGAAAAAAAGGAAAAGCCTGAATATAAGACTACCCTAGTAAATATTAATTCACGTGTAAACAATTTTTTCATATTTAATAAAAACTATGATTGAGAAAAATGCATTTTTTTTATTTCCTATCATTTGCCAACCTACCCCCAGTTATGCACATCTGCCCCCCAGATATGCCTTATACCCCCTTATATGCCCCTCTACCCTCCCCCGTGCTCCAGACTCCCTGGCATTCAGTGGGGGCAGCCTGTGGATGTCTGCCCGCAGGCGCTCCGTCATAGAAGCCCCGGCAGAAGGAGGCTGTCTACGCACATCACACAGACGTTTACCGGCTGCCAGAGAGGAGGATCCAGGTCCCCTACAGCGCTGCGGGGGATCTGGATCTTAGTCTTGTAGTCAGACCTCTATTTGAGGTCTAGAAAAAAAGCTTGTCTTATATTCGAATAAATACGGTATTTATGTTGTTTCGTGAATTCGGGGTGAACCACAACTCAGCTGCTTTAGTGAATAAACCCCAAAAAGTATAAGGAGCCCTACTACCTATGTGAATAACAATGCAGAGTATATACCATACAGCTGCACTACTTTATCTCCATCACTCTTATCGAACAGCCAGAAGTTACAAACATAGACTGTGATGGCAGATAAGCCGCGTTCGGCATCTAGTCTGCCGAACCTACCCGCAGAGACTCCCACCATAATCAGTCGTTGGACTCATCTTAGATTCAGGATAGCTTTATGCCTACCCAGTGCGTGTTTAAATTCCCACACTGTATTAGCCTGTACCACGTCTGCTGAAAGGCTGCTTCTCTTACCAACCACCCTCTCAACAAAGTAAAACTTACATTACATCTAAGCCTCTGACATATATATATATATATATATATATATATATATATATATATATATAAGTAACCGCACATGTAATGAGTTAAGCGCCCTGCGTGTGTGTAAGAGCGGGGCTTTCTTGTATATATTGTTTTATTTGACATTTTGCAACAATAAACGAATGCAACAATTAAAAGGGGGCGGGGACTAACCGCCGCCGCATCACTGAAACAACGCGCTCTCCCTACATAAGTCTAAAGTCCTGTTACTAATAAAGCTCACGCTATACGGGCGCTCATTGGATATATACAGGCTTTACGGGCGCTCATTGGATGTATACACGCTATAAGAATACGCTTGTTCCTCCCCCTCAGCCGCTCACAGGCCTGATTCTGGCATCACCGCCTCATAGGTCTCCGCAGCGCAGCGGATAAGAGCGGCCGCTGCTTACGTCAGATAGTCAGACATCAGTTCAGGGGATTCTAACCAATCAGAGCGAGGTACGGAGAGACTGCACACCTGCCGGTACTGTTACAGAGGAGGAAGCCCCGCCCCTTATTACAGTATCCCTCCGCCCATCTCTGTGTGTCTAATTCTGAGCAATCCCTCCGCTCTGTGCGCAGCCAAGTAAAGCCGTTATTCGTAGGCTGGGGTAATAATCGCTGATTCGGGAAGCCGCTGGGGATTCTGGGTGAGTTATCGGGGCTTTGTTATTAGGTGGGGGCGTGGTTAGTGTTTGACAGCAGACCCGCGAGGACCCACCCCCTACCGCCCCTCTCAGGCACAGAGCAAAAGTGGGCTGAGTGCAGGACACTCCTACAGTGCGCGCCGGTGCTGAAGGGATTCTGGTGCCATCACTGCTGCAGCAACTCAGGTATGTACTCCTCTAATCACATGTAACATGCATGTAATCATATTTCACTTTGTGTGGCCTGTCAGACCTCTGAGGTCTCTTCTTTAGATGGAGAGAGAAGAACAGACCTCAGAGGTCTCTTTAGCTTGTGTGTTCTTTCTGTCTTGGCCCAATAAAAGGTATCGGGACTAAATACTCCTTTTTCTCCTGGGCTAATATGGAAATATCTAATTCTCCTTCATTGGCGCACTGAATGGCATTAGATTGCAAGCTTCTGGGACTATCTAGGTCTGTTCTCCAGGCATATTGTACCATGTGATGTTTAAACCCCACTCGCTGTATAGACACCATCTGATTCTCAGCAGGGGTGGGTGGCAGCCGTGGTAGTTCCTGGCGCTGCTCCTGCCTTGTGTTTTCCTTGGCCTAAAAGACCCTAAACCTGTGATCTCTTTTACCTGACCACAGTGGAGATGTTGGCGAGAAACATTTGGGGTCTCCAGAGCTGCGCGGAATACTCTAGGGAGGTCTGACCAGAGAGTGACAGAACTGTCCGTCTGAGGACTGGCTGGGGGTCCGGCTGGGGGTCTGGCTGAGGGCTGGCTGGGGGTCTGGCTGAGGGTTGGCTGGGGGTCCGGCTCTGACTTTCCCGTTCTAACACATTGTATGACGCCCGCTCTCCCGTGTTTTCCGGTAGGTGGCCATGTTGGTGAGTCTGTGGCAGGCAGGGGGCGCCCTGTTTGAAGAAGCGGTGGGTGGCAGCCTCGCCTCACGTATTCTGCTCCCCTGCGCGTTTCTCCTCAGCCTGGCCTACCTGTCTAAGCTGGCCTTCAAGCACCTGCAGACCGTGGACACAGAGAACGCGGTAAGCATGTAGCGTGTAGCGTGATCACTTACCAGTTCTTTCCCGGGAAGGAAATTGATTGGATCTTGGTAAGGAATCCAGGATCCCGGGCGGTTTGTATATGTTTGTGGGGGATGGGGGAGGATTGAATAATTTCTGGTCATATCTGAAATATTTTTTGTGCCCTTCAAACAAAACGTATAAGAATTTAAATATCGAGCCGTCATCTCCAAACCTTCATCATCGAGCGTCGGCTCGGGGCCCTCATCCATCCGCGGGGCCCTTGACTGCCCGGGAACATGATGAGATGAGCCAATGCCTGAAAGAACCGCGTCTCACCACCATTCTTAATCATTTTTGGGTGACTTTGCCTGCTAACAAAGTCCATTCCTCAATAGACTTCCATTAGACAGAGTGTCCGCCTGAGTGATTAAGACCGAGCCATTCTAATCTTTCCCACAGACAGCCTGATAAAGAAGTGTTTGAGTTTTCTTCTAGAAGATTTGACTCGGATAACAGCTAGAACACGTGCAGATGGCTAACATACAGTATAATGAAACATTATATTCTACAAAAAGTAGAAAACAGCACATTTTGAAAACATTTTCTAGGATTTGTCTGAAATGCTACCTTCTTCCTTTTTATTTTTTATATCTCATGGCTGGAAATTCATGATCTTCTGCAGGGGAGAATTAGCTTTGTTGTTTCCCCCCCCCAGAGTGGGGGGACCATTTAATGACACTTTGTGCCGACCGCTCTCAGCCACGCCGACACTCTGTGGCACGGAGCGTTATAACGCGTCCTACCGGTGTTCAGCGAGACGGCGCTCCCTCGCACAGAGTATGAGCTGCTATGCTGGTGGGACAGGGTCATTTGACCCAATTATCTGTCTTTTCAAATGAAACATAAGCCCAGGGGCCAACCAAACACTTGCCCTGTGTGCCCTACGGCCAGCCAAGGGCCTGTAAAAATTGTGAAATGCATGCCTTAAGTTAATGTGTGCACAGCTATCATTACTCTCATAGTTATGTGCGGAAGTAATTATGTGTGCTATATACAGTGTATGTAATATATATACGGGATATACTGTATATAAAATATATATCCAGTGCTGATAAGCGTTTGTCGCATCGATATGGAAGCTTCTGTGTGTAATTTGCTGGCCGCAGTTAAAATAGTGGAAGAATTGTATGCATCTGGAACTGTTTCTTTTTCCTCCCCACAGAAAGCCCCACCATTCATTCCGTCCTTTATCCCTTTCCTGGGCCACGCGATCGCTTTTGGGAAAAGTCCAATTGAATTCCTTGAAAATGCGTATGAAAAGGTAACAAAAGCCTCCCTGCTTCCCGACATTATTATTATTAGTAACTGGTTCATCTATGACTTGTGTCCAGCGACATATTCTGGCCAAGGCTGGTCTGGGGGGCAATCAACCCCCCCCGGACACCTTTTAATACACATATATGACATCATAATCGTGGCACTTATTGTACCTGAGACACCGACCAAGGAGGGTGAGCTGTTTGGGGGGATAGGGGGCGCTGCTTAAGGTTGGGCCTAAAGGGGCCCCTAAAGTTTAATACATGACGGCTGGTGTCATGCCCCCCTTTGCTCATTTTCTCTTCTCCCACTGATGGAAGGGTTAAATCGGGTTGATATCCGCCGCTGTCTGCTCTTACCGGGTTTGTCTTTCTCTTGCAGTATGGGCCGGTCTTCAGTTTTACTATGGTGGGCAAAACATTTACCTACTTGGTGGGCAGCGATGCAGCTGCTTTGCTCTTCAACAGCAAAAACGAAGACCTGAACGCCGAGGATGTGTACTCGAGGCTCACAACACCGGTCTTCGGGAAAGGAGTTGCTTACGATGTCCCCAACCCGGTGGGTGAACGCGCTGGAACCTGTCCTCTGGGGTCTCGTAGGAGCTTTTACAGGGATAGTGGTGCCCCAAGGCTCTTAATTGCTGATCTTTATGGGTTCTTTGGGTCCAAACGTGTTGTTCGTCCAATCAGAGTTACATTCTGCTCCTATAAATTGTGGCAGCAACTTAACCCTTAAAGAGGTAGATTGGGATCACCTGCTGGTTCGGGCAGACCGAAGGATCAGCTTTGGGTATATGACAGGCAGGACGTTTATTTTCGAGTGATGTTTCTACTCCTTTAAGATAGGATTGTAATAACGTTAAACCCGTTGTAAATTATCCAGTCCGTTGTGTTCATTTATTTTACATTTTATTTGCAGATCTTTTTGGAACAGAAAAAGATGCTGAAAACAGGACTGAACATCGCTCATTTCAAAACCTACGTGAGGATGATCGAAGAAGAGACCGTGGAGTATTTCAAGCGCTGGGGAGACAATGGCGTCGGAGGTAAGTCTTCTCATAGAGTGAGGGCACTGGCGTCGCTCATCTCATATTGGGTGGAAGTGCTGCTTTTTCATTAATAAAAGAAAGTTCTGAGACGGGATATAGGATCAGTTTAAAGAAACGCGCTGGGACTTGGGACCGATCCAAATGGGCTAATCAGTTCGCTAAAACCTTTGGCTGCTGCTTTTATTTCGATGGCTCCTTGATGATTTCAACAGTTATTTGCTTCGTGATAACGTCGCTCCATGTTGCTTTTTCTTTTCCTCCTGAAAACACATTGTGTTTCTTGTCTAGATTTATTCGAGGCGCTCTCGGAGCTGATCATCCTCACAGCTAGCCGCTGTCTACATGGGAAGGAGATTCGCAGCCAGCTGAACGAGCGCGTCGCGCAACTCTACGCAGATCTGGATGGAGGCTTCACTCACGCTGCATGGCTGCTGCCCGGCTGGCTTCCGTTACCCAGCTTTAGGTAGTTACTTCGTATAACATCAGTGACATTTTATTATTATTATTATTATTATTTAAATAATTTGAAAGGCTTTTCTTTGATAACTTTTGTCAAATATATTATTGTATAGAATCTCCAGCCTATGTTTTTATTGATCCATTTTTGAGGGGATGGCTATTACTGTGATGTCATTAGCTCTGTTTATCACAAATCAGTAACATACCAATATATACATATATTTGTTAGTGACCATTTCTTGCATGTAAAATATCACTTTTCTGGTTTCTAGGCGCAGAGACCGAGCACATCAAGAAATCAAAAAAATTTTCTATAAGGTGATCCAAAAACGCAGGGAGTCTGATGAGAAAGAGGATGACATGCTGCAGACACTTGTGGAAGCCACATACAAGTAAGTTGTGTCCTCCATACATACATAGACTCACACTAACACACCACTAACCGTGCGAAGCCTCTGCATGTGTTTCATGCAGCTTACCCAGCGAGGTCATAAAATGTGATGTTATATGATGCTGCTCAACCCCGCTTCCTCCTGGAAATTGGGGCAATAAAGTCCAGGTGTCAGCCTTACCTCTTTATCCCTACTCCTGGAGCATGCCTCGGAGGGGGATCTGCCAATTGCAGGCAATCCAGACACCTTGATGACACTCTTGGTAAATCATGCTTATAAAAGGAAGTTAATAAATCTTTGTGGTTTTCATTTGAATCTGTCTCATTTCCAGGGATGGTACCCCACTGAACGATGATGAGATAGCAGGTATGTTGATCGGTTTGCTGTTGGCTGGGCAGCACACATCATCCACCACCAGTGCCTGGATGGGCTTCTTCTTGGCCAAACAAAAGTCTTTCCAGGAGCAATGCTTTGCAGAGCAGAAAGCAGTCTGTGGAGAAGATTTACCCCCTCTGAAATATGACCAGGTGAGTCAAGTCAGGTGCTCTTGGGAAGCTTCTTCTTTCTGGCAATAAATTTAGGTTTTGGGCAAGGTAAAGGAGGATACTACTTTCTATTAATTATTACACTTGCCAATAACACAGTTATAAGATGCCATAGCATGGCTAAACTGAAAGGTTGAAAATATTTGGGGTAAAGTACCTCAAGATCATTGTAATGGGCTGGGAGACTTTCTATACATTAATTGCCATGTTTACACGAGTACACAGAGTTATGAAATGTTTTTTTATGCATAACCCCCAATGTATGTTGTCTTTAGCTGAAAGATTTACAAGCCCTGGACAGATGTATCAAAGAAACACTGAGGCTGAGACCCCCCATTATGACCATGATGAGAATGGCCCGGACACCCCAGGTTAGTAGGGATGGCTTTCACGTGTCTGCAGGACATGAGCCATGGTTACGTTCTAGGCTGCGGGGGGCATTGGATTCTTTAATATAAACCTACCCTTACAATGTTTTGTGTCATGTTAAGACTGTTGCAGGCTACAGTATTCCGCCAGGACATCAGGTGTGCGTTTCTCCCACTGTTAATCATCGCCTAAGGGACACTTGGGTACAAAATACTGATTTCAATCCAAACCGGTACCTTCACGAAAACCCAGCAGCAGGAGAGAAGTTTGCATACGTACCTTTTGGAGCTGGTAAGGCTGCTATTGTAATGTCTGAGAAATATTACAAAGTGAGAATTTGTATAAGTTTTGTTAAATTATACTTACTGTATATGTTGTATGAACTCCCCGATGATTAATGGGCAGGTAAAATATAATATGTAGTACAACTGCCATACTGACAAATCATGAGGTCCCTGCATAAAGGAGCTTGCAGACCTATTTTCTTAAAAGTTCTGTAAGATAGGGGAGAGATGAAATGGGCTTGAGGATTGCATAGTAAAGGAGCAGCCCTGTATATAAAACCGTAAGAAATTTGTTTTCCCCCCAAAAGTATTTAATTTGGTTTTCTACAACTACAGAATAGCTATACATTTTTATTATAATAAATGTTCTCTCCCTGTTTCAGGTCGTCATCGTTGTATTGGTGAAAATTTTGCTTATGTTCAAATTAAAACAATTTGGTCCACAATGCTCCGCATGTACGAATTTGAACTTGTTGACGGATATTTCCCTACAATAAACTACACCACTATGATCCATACGCCAAACAACCCCATCATCAGATACAAGAGACGGGAATGTTAAGAACGTGAACTTCAATTGCTAAACGGATCCTAATTTCTAGTTTGAAAATTGTATATTGGAGGGGGATTGAAAAATTGCACCTGTAAATGTTATGTATTTTATAAAATGAATGTGAACGGGAACATATAAAAATCCTTGTGTACATTAATTTGTCTTTTCCTTTCAATGTTTGAATTGATCTGTTGTACATAAGTTGCATTAAACAAAAAATTTTTAATTTTTACCGTGTGACGCAATTGTCCTTTGGGGAAAAAAAATACTTTGAGGTATGTGGCTTAAACGTGGAAATTCTTGAATAACTTTCCTAATAAAAGTTCTCGAAGCATTACTTTAATATATTTGTACACGTGCACAAACACAATATTCAACTGTAGACAGAAAGATGAGATGAAAGAGGCTGGGCAGCGAGGAAAGAGATGTTTGTATTGTTATAGCCTTTCCGTTTGAAAAGCAAGAATACGTTTCATTCTCGGCTCAGAGTTTACCTCTCTACTTCCCCACTGGATGAATACATTTCATTCTCAGCTCAGAGTTTACATCTCTACTTCCCCCCTGGATGAATACATTTCATTCTCAGCTCAGAGTTTACCTCTCTACTTCCCCACTGGATGAATACCGTATTTGCTCGATTATAAGACGAGGTTTTTTCCAGAGCAAATTCTCTGAAAAATACCCCTCGTCTTATAATCAGGGTCGTCTTATAATCAGACCTCAAATAGGTCTGATTATGAGACTAAGATCTAGATCCCCCGCAGCGATGCAGAGGACCTGGATCCTCCTGTGTTAACCCCCCCCCCCAATTTACCGGTGCTTCTGAGTCCCCGGTGCTTAGTCCGGGCTGCGTGTAGAGCTCTACGCGATATAATCGCGTAGAGCTCTACACGATACAATCGCGTAGAGCTCTACACGCTGCCCGGACTAAGCACTGGGGACTCAGAAGCACCGGTAAATTGGAGGGGGGACATAACACAGGTCCCCTGCATCCTCCTGTGTTATGCCCCCTCCAACTTACCGGTGCTTCTGAGTCCCCGGTGCTTAGTCCGGGCAGCGTGTAGAGCTCCACGCGATTCGCGTGGAGCTCTACATGCTGTCCGGACTAAGCACCTGGGGCTCAGATGCAGGGGACCTGGACCCTCCTGTGTTATGCGCCCCCCCCCAACTCAGAAGCACCGGTAAGTTTGGAGGAGGGAGGGGGAGTGTTAAATGGGTGGTGTAAGGCATTTCTGGAGGCAGAGTGCTCTGTGAAATGCCTTTTAACCCCTTTAATGCCACTCTGCCTCCTGAAATGCCTTAAACCTCCCTATATGCCACTCTTCCCCATAATATGCCTTTTAACCCTCTAAGTGCCAGTGTGGCATATAGGGTTAAAAGGCATATCATGGGGCACAGTGGCATATAGGGTTGAAAGGCATATCATGGGGCACTGTGGCATTTAGAGGGTTAAAAGGCATATCATGGGGCACAGTGGCATATAGGGGGTATAAGGCACTTCTGGGGCAGATGTGCATAACTGGGGGGCAGGTTGGAAAATAGAAGGAAATAAAACCAAAATATTTTTCTCAAGCATAGCTTTTATTAAAAAAAGTGTTTAAATGAATTAACATTTACTGGTAAAACTTTTTTCCTATAGGGTCGTCTTATATTCAGGCTTTTTCTTTTTTTCCTAAATTAATATTAAGATTTGGGGGGTCGTCTTATAATCAGGGTCGTCTTATAATCGAGCAAATACGGTACATTTCATTCTCAGCTCAGAGTTTACCTCTCTACTTCCCCACTGGATGAATACATTTCATTCTCAGCTCATTTACCTCTCTACTTCCCCACTGGTCCGATTTTTGGATTTTGGCCATAACCTAGAAAGCTTTTGCATCTTTTTTGCAGCTCCACATAGAGCCACACAGGGAGCATTCAGAACAGTAGACAGCATTTGACTCCTGAGCCGCCATAATTTTTGTGCTGTTTTACTAGATTTCTATACAGTCCTTTTTGGGGGAAGATGGTAACGTAACGAATCACCCAGGCGTTGCACACACAAAAAAAAACACAAAACTTTAAGAATCTTATTTTTGTGATCACAAATCTTCAATTCATATGATGATCCTCATGAAGGAAATACCGTATATTCTGGCGTATAAGACGACTTTTTAACCCCAGAAAATCTTCTCAAAAGTTGGGGGTCGTCTTATACGCCGGAATATACGGTATATATATATATATATATATATATATAAAAGGAGAAAATATTGTAGAAATGTGACTTAAACAGCCATATTTATTCTATTTAAAAAAGGTGGACTCTTGCCTTTGTTCCCCTGGCAATGGAGACTCCTGTCTGTCTCTCCAAATATAAAAGAAGGAACACTGGGAATATGGTAAGCTGGACCAGATGATATTCATTGGACACATTGACCACGTATGTTTTGGTACATAACTGGGTCACTTGAATTGACTTTTCCTCCCCGGCCAAATATTGCCAGCTCTATAACTCAGACAGGTGCACTTACTATTGCCACATACCTTAGAAGAGGTTGGTACTGAAACGTCAGCATGACAAGAGTCACAACGACCCTAGTTAAATTGCTATAAAGCCATTAGTAATGTTGGTGGGTACACTGAACAAGAAAAAGAGGTACTAAAAGTGAACACAAGCAGCGAAAACAGATTGTTCTTCCCAAAGGCGATGATTGAGAAAGTGCAAGCTATAGGTCATGGTAATGCATTTAGTAATGAGTTTAACTGTTTTTTGTCCACATTTAATCATTTTGTTTTGAAATAGTATTAGGATATATCTGAGAAACATTGGTGAATAACCCATTGCAGACACAAATTGATAAAGAGATGAAATTTATTTCAGTACCTTGACAAAATACCCATAAAATTCGAAGCTCCTACCATTACAAAAATAGGTCTCTATATTATCTTCATTCCTCTTGCCAGTAGCAAATATCTTGACAAGACGGTTTTTTCAGCCTCTGTGTAAGGCCTCCCGTTCCCCCAATACATAAAAGCTCCTTTCACCCATTTGATAAATACATAAGTTAATCATTTAAATTAGAAATCCACATAATGTACAAGAAATTTAATGGATGATTTTAAAACAAAAACACAAAAAACGCTCATATACAGAAAGTCCAGACTGCGTGATTTGCCATCGTGGATAGAAGCCTGGCAAGTGTCCGCCTGTATTTACCGGGCTGTCAGGCGTCTGTCTGTTGTACCGGGTTGATGTTGCCGCAAATAAATACAATGCAGAATTACAGAAGCAGCACAGACTTACAGAAGGCTTCAAGTATTGCATGGATATTATCTTCTTATACCATGGTGTGTGCTGTTATTTACAACAGATCCTGTACAGGAGAAGAAAGCGATTTGGTAAATTTGCTTCTGCTAGGGTAGTACTTTTTATCACATGTTATCCCTTTTGAAGAACAGAATGCCAGGGTTAGGCTGCTGTCCTGGATTAGCTGCCTCTCTGTCCCACATGGACTGGTGGGGGAAATGCTCTGATCTCCGGAACAGCTCCTACATGGCCACCTCATGATGCTCTGCAGCTCAGGGCCATGTGCGGCATCTTCAGTAAAGGTAGATGGTGGCAACACCTTGTAGCCCTATCCACAGCCCACCCCTAGCCACACACCCAGCACTGGTGTCCCAATTTAGACATCAAAGAAAGAAAACTCATCAACAAAACAAAAGAAAGGTGGGATAAAGTCTCAATAGTCAAAAGCTAGGGTAGTAAGAATAGAAGGGGGCTGTTAGTCCTCTAAGGGAAATTCATTTCTATAATTGCTGTAACCATTAGCCCCCACATCTAGTCATCACCTTCTAGACCAGAGTATCGCCACCTCGTAAGATGTAACCATTTCTAAAATCGGACCCTATATACAAGTGTACTAAAGTGGTAACCCTATCTTTCTAACCCAAACCAGGTCAACTTGAACCAGCTGAGAAAAAAAACCTAAACACTCAACACGCATTCCCCCGAGACGAGGCTGGGCTTTGCCAGGAGAATGGCCAAAAACTCAGCTTCATTTATGTTTAGCCTGGCTTCACTGGAAAAACTGTATTTAAAGAAAGAGGAGGACAGTAAAAGGTAATGGACACTCTGACC
Source organism: Spea bombifrons (assembly GCF_027358695.1). Classification (NCBI taxonomy): domain Eukaryota; kingdom Metazoa; phylum Chordata; class Amphibia; order Anura; family Pelobatidae; genus Spea; species Spea bombifrons. The sequence goes on along the minus strand of NC_071091.1, from coordinate 16,187,634 downwards.
GCAGACTGTATTTGGTGTCACATTTCAGTTGACGGGATATTGAAGGTGTAAACTGAAACAGGTATATCCAACCAAAACGGCATCCCAGTAACAGCTCCACTGGAGCCATGCACCTATCTCATTTACTGCGAGTTCCATAAGTGTACATTACAAACTATAATCATCCCATTGCACCGGGACATATAGCGCCACCGCTGTCTCTCACCTGACTGCACACTTCCTAGCCGCTTTTGCAGGGCTTCCAGCCGGGTAATGTAATCTGTTAATGCTCTGTCGGGGTCATAATGCTGAAGGTGGGAGCACGGACTCAGATCCGATGAACCAACGTGATACCTGTGATGAAAGCATCAAGATCGGGAAACTGGGTTTGAACTGAACAGGCAAATTCAGGAAAAGGGGTTATAATTAACCGAGTCCAACAAAGTAACGTATTAGGTTGTGATTAAACAAGAACATATCTGAATTCCTCATGGACCTGTAAGCGATGACCTGGTAAGATTTTAATTAAAAGTGCAGTAATAGCGGCTATGGGTGACGGGCTATGGAAAACATGATGCCAGATGAGCAGAGTCACATTTCATCAAAGTCCTGACCCTCATCATCAATTACGTCAATAATAATGAGGACTCAATGAGCCATTATGTTTGAAATAAAACAGAAGTTATCAGTTCATTCTCTAAATCAATACTTCTAGTTTCAGTCGGACAAACAGGTAACCAATAGATAAACATTGCACTTGATGTATAGGCATTAACAATCAAAGTATTCTTTGGTCATTGACCGTGCTGGTTGGACCATATCAATGGCGCTTACAGTAAAAAGAAAATCTTTCCAAACTTTTCACCAGAATATTTCTTCCCCCATTAAAATGACTGTAGGTGAGAAGTAAGCAGCTCTCCTGGACAGCTAATTCTGTATCCAGAATGGTAGATTATAGGGAAAGCACTCTATAATTATTATAATGTTAATTACGCCCCGCATAGAGTATACTTAGAATATATACATAGAGTATACCTCCCCTTTCCCGGTGCCTTTGAAGGCAATGCTGTCCCCCCTTGTATACCCTATCATTGCAAATGAAATGGCAACTTTATCGCCTTTACCCAGACAAAGAAATCACAGCAGCTTATTACTACCTGACCTACATTAAATCATTTTTAGCACTAGCTCCAGAAGCTGTAAGTAAATACGTGACCCCGGGGGTTAATTACTGGATTAATAGGTGAATACCTATGCTGAGAGTTCACAGTGGACTGCGGAGAGTCAAAGTCTGACCGAGAGCGACATGATGAATGTCTCGGGTCCCCGTACGGATGCACACTACCGGCTGGGAAGTACGGGGAGTCTGTCCTTGGATCAGATCCTGGAAAAAAAAATACCGGCTATAGCAACGTACTCCAAAAACAGACAAACTGAGCCAAGGACTTAACAGCAAAACAAATGAAACATTTCCCTCTATATTTTTATCTACAAACATCTAACACTTTGTATTAAGGGGAAATCTCATCAAAAAAAGTGTTCTCCTTGAGCATAAAACCAATTGCTGTAGGTTAGAATTGCCAAAAGATGGTTTTATCTCATTTTGTTCCATTAAACTTCCTTTTATCTGCAGATCTGGAGGCTGCCACTGTTTTATGTTATTTAAGTGATATTTTGGGTGACTTTCCCTTCTCAAACACCACATAGAGCTGATTCTTTATGGCAAGGCTAATGAAGACCGTTCTGGCATGGACTTTCAAAATGTCTGTCTGGGTGATTACAACCGAGCCATACTATTGTTTACCACAGACAGTATCATAAGAAGTCAGGGTAGATTGGGCTAAGGTAAAAGCTACAACACATACAAATGGCTAATATACAGCTGCCTAACACATTATATTATACAAAACTTGAACTATTTAGAAAAAGAAAACAGCCCAAAACATATCTTTAACATGATACTAGTAATAAAGAAATGAGGAGAGTGATTGTTTCACCTGTGGTTAGCCCAAACCCATTCCTATTCACTATAACACAGCTTGATACAGCTGCTTTCTGCCACCGATGGACTAGGAACTTCATCCTGTATTAAAAAAAGAAAATAAGTACATATTATAGCAAGTAAAATGCCTGGGGGCTGCCTAATTTTCAAACGGAGGATTTATTACTATGTTTTCTTATATCGGGAAAGCGAGCCGGCACTCATAATCCATAAACATCATCATAACCGGAATCAATCTGTTCTACTACAAGAAAACAGTATAAATGCTGATGCCCACCTTGAAATGGCTATTGAAACCCTGACAGCAGAACGAAAGCGTGTGAAGGCTCTCGTATGATTAGTAATGCGCTCTAGATCCGTGTAACGGGGCTGGCCACCCATTCTAGCTATGAGGGCCAGCGTGGCCTCCTCACATTCCTGGAAGCCGCCAAGCAACAGCAGCAAGTACTTCTTCTGATACACCAAGGCTTTCCTAAAGCTCTCCGAGCGGAGGTACTTTCCATAGATTCTCTAGAAGAGACAATAAATCACATCGGTAAGGAACATATAAGAAATATCCAAAGAATATAACATACCTTTCATTCCTCCCATCCTAAATATAAGGGAATACAATACAAAGATCATCACACATTCTTACTTTTAGTGCAATATTTTCAGACTCCCGTCCCAGCTCCCGTTGGGAAGTTTCGTTCTTCAGCTCAGCTTTCACTTTGAGAAGTTCAGCTTCTGTTTGTTTCAATGATTTCTGGAGCTGAAGCTTCTCTTTGTTCCACATCTCTCTTTCCGACACAACGAGCGCATCAATGTTAGGTGCATTGTCCAGGGATGATCTAGAAGACTTGGTAGGAACAAAAGATACAAATCACAATCTACTCAGTAGATTCATAAAACAGTATAGTATGAAGTAGTGTTCATAAAACACTTCTGCTATAATGTCCATACACTTTGTAAGGTAACTTCCAGACCCTGAGGAGTTCGACACAAACTGCCCTAAATGTTCTCCTAATGAACTAAGGTGTTGTAGCTGTGCATGCCTACCAACTGTCCTGCTTCGAGTGGGACACTCCCAATTCTGCCACTGCTTTTTGAGACAGAGGTAGCGCACAGCAGGACAGCGGCATTTGGGGCCACAATTCTGTGCTCTCAATTTAATTCTCCAGATTGGAGATCGGGGGCACGAGCCAATGCACCCTAAGCATGTACAGAATTGGGAGCATGCGTAGTAGCACTATCAGTTTGAGTGACACCAGTTTGAGTCTACCACCCCACCTCTGCCCCCATCCAGATTCTCCAGGTTGAAGTTAGGAGGTATGGGCGTTCAATGTACAACCACCCATGGATGGTTGAAGAATAATAAATCGTAACATCTGCATGTTGTTGGCAGGGGGTTGGAGAATTAACCATATCATCTATCAGCAGCACCCAGACTGCCTTCATGGCAACAAGACATTATCCCATAATAATCAGGCACTTACAGGATCACCCGATGTTCCCCATAAGCGGTGGCGACTGGCCTCATCTTCCATCCTTAGGAGGGCATTGCGGAGATCGTTTTTTTCCTCCGTTAACCTGCTCACATACCCTGTAAGCTCAGCATTCTGCGTCAGAAGTTTCTCCGTAAGAGAGTTTGTAGCGTTCCCAGAATAAAATGCCGGACTCTGAAAGAAAGGAGAAGAAAACGTAGCATTGTAGAGCGCACAAGATCCACAGAACATTATTTTTAATTTCCATCTGCTTCCTAAAGATTTAAAAATATATTAAAGATGTGCGTTTTCTACTTTGTAATGTTTTTGTTAATCAATGAATTGTACGTTGATACAGATGAATTAATTTATGTTGGATATTTCCAAGTAGGAGTTGTTTTTTTTTTTTTCAGTGATCTGTCTTTTAGAGGGTTTTTTGGACTAAAAATAAAACAGAAGGGCTCTTACACTGTGCTTCAAACAACCAATCGGTTATGTGAAAAAGGGCCACAAAGGGAGCTCTGAAGAATGCATGTTAATGACCTCAAAGTAATGTAATATGTATTATTTTTTGAGGCTGCATGGGACACGGGAGCATCCTTTCAAAAAATGAGCTTCCTATGGGACATTCAGTCATGACAATATCTGGACAGATCCAGACGGATTCCAGAAGGAATTTGAATTTAAAGGAGCTCAGGAGAAAAGACAGACTGCAAAAAACCAAGGGTTATATTCTAGTATCAGACACCGCCAGCCTGGCATGCTTGTCATGAATTCGGCCACATTGTGTTGTATGGCACATTGTAAGTCCCCTCTCTGACACAGCCTTGTCACAATAATGTCTTCTGAACACAAAAACACGCAAGCGCCATACAGAAACAACACTGCATGTGCAGGACCTCACCTGTCCTTGAAGAGACAAAGCGGCTACTTGTTCAAGATGGGATATAACGTCTTGTAAGGAGTTTTCTGACCAAGCAAAGTCCTCATCATCCGCTCCATCAAATAATATCCTGCAGGAGAAAAACAAACATACATTTTGTAAAGTGGGGTACACAGAATAAATGTGTAAGAGGTAACTGCACGTTACTAGGTATATTTCTAGTGTCCTTCCACTGCAAACACCCCACTCACTGCAATGATCCATGAACTAGGAGTCCTTATTAGCCTAGAGTTCCCATTGGAACCATTACTGTTACCTTGTATCACTATATATTTAATTCTGCAGTCAGTGTTCACCCATATTATCACCCGAGATACACATCTCACTTATCTAGAACTACTTGTTAGATGCTGAAGACCACCACATATATGACACAGAGAACAGCTGGAGACACTATATATACTATGCCCATGCAAGCAAACGTAAACTTTCATGTAAATGTATGTCTTTGACCCTGAATATGTGCCGCACCACATGATACAGATCCGAGTGAAACATATTTGGGGAAGACGCTGGTCAGATCTCCAGCACCGGATTCTAAGCTCAATTGGCTTGCAGTGAATACAGACCTGCTTGGGCTTCCTTGATTCTAGACTTGGTCACAAACGCCCAACCCGCACCCACTAAATGTAGACAACTACTACTTTCCAGCAATGTAGTCAAGTAACATTTCATTTTTTTTGTTTCTGAATATGGTGAAATAAACCAAAGCCAGAACAGACAAAACCCAAACAATTTGTAAAGAAAAATAAATGAAATACAAGTTTTAGGAAATGGCAATAGTATTGGTATCACAAGCATACTTCAATTTTTCATAATTTTGACTGACATAATACTATAGAAAATCTTCTCACCTTTGCCTTGCTTTGGTTGCCAGCTGTTTGAGTTTTGTGGACACCTGGATCAGCCTCTGTTTAATGCTTTCGATGGTGAAAGACGATTCTCCTAGAACTTGGCCATCGCTGAATGCACTCAGACGAAGCTTATGTGCTCCTTCTTCTGCTGTCTGAGACTGGGCACAACTTTGTGTTGGAGCAGTGATGGTCTTCCATCCAGCCTGAAGCCATTAAATACACAACAAACATTTGAGTTACTCCAACACCCTGCGTCTTGAACTTCTATTTACTTTCTCGGAGATGTTGCATTATAAATTAAAGCATTACAGACATTACTCAGAAGGGGTGATACGTTCTGGAGAAACACCAAGATTATATTTTTTCCCCCAGAATTGGCTTGACAAACACGCTCAGTAAAACTGTTCCCTGAAAGCCACTTTGTCATTGTTAATAACCCTTAAGTTGAACAGAACTCTAACAAAGACAACGGTCATCAGCTCAGATATAACCGGGAATCTGAATTTATTATCCTTCCTGAGTTTGTGTGTGTGTGTGTGTGTATAAACCTTCCTGAAACTTGGTTACAGCGAGACTCTATGACTTGAGGAGGATCTGAATCTTCTATATCAGAAAGACCACAAGCTGCCCACATGGTTTGGGCATTAGATTACATGAATTAAAATATGTAGAAAAGCTATAAAAATAAACTGAAACCACATGTTCACATAAGGTTTGCTGGTGGAAATGTATGCAAACATCTTATTTGCTTATTCATTTAAACTACCAAGACCCTAAACCAACTTACGTCATTTCCAACCAACTCTTTTCTTTCAGCCAAACTTCCATCAGCCTCTCGACGACCATTTGTTTTAAGCTCCAGAGTTGTTTCCTTCAAACATGTTTCATCTGGTTGAAGTTTCTGGACCAACGCGGCTCGATTTAATTTTTGCTGAAGATCTTCCACCCTGGACTCCAGTTCCTTTATCTGTTTGCGTGCCTCCTTTGCAGCCTCTTGTTCTGCTAAACATTTGCTAGCGTGATTCTTTCTTTCCAGCTCAATATCATGCTTCAGTTGTAAACACTCCATTTTAGAGCTTTCCATCTCATTTGTTAACTCTACAATATGATTATGCTTGGTATCCAGTTGACTATGGAGCTCTTTCAGCAAGTTCTCCGGTGGGCTGTGTCCAGCGGTTTGTGAGTTGTTCTCATGGTTTTGCATCTGCTCCTTTATTCCTCTTGTGTATTCTAAAGCATTTGCCAGTTCAGCTGATCGCGCTTTTTCCAGTTCAAGAGACACTTGGAGCTCTGACGCTTTGCTCCTCTCTTGGGAAAGTTCCGTATCATGAGCAATTTCCATGGACGCGATTTTCTCTCGAAGGTCTTTTGCCGCCAGCTCTTCTGCTTCCAGACGTTTGCTAATCTCCACACTCTTCAGCTTTTGGTTTTTAAGCAAGATTTTCAGGTCCTTAACACAAAATTGTATTTAATGAACACAACAAAGAGTCTGCCAGATATCCACATCAAATAATTAAGAATCACAGTCTGATTATACAATCACTAATAAAATTATGATTTTTGATTACACTACTCCACAATGTGAATTTAACTTAATGACATGAAAGAAAAATGTCCTCTTTTTATCCATAACCAGTCTGTCGCTGCCCCCCCCACCGCCATCCATGCCAGTGCATCACTGCCTACTACCAGTCTGTCGGTGTCCCAACCCCCATCCACACCAGTCTGTAATTGCTCCCCACCGCCATCTGCCCTGGTCTGTAACTGCAGAAAATCAGGCCTGTGATTGCTACCTCCAGCTCCTCTTTTGCCCGCTCCTGGCTACGATCTCTTTTGTTTTTCTCTTTCTCCAAAGCCCACTGTAGCTCCCTGACTCTCTTCTGCTCAGTTGCCAGTGTGTCGTTTAATGCATCCAGTTCATTTGTACGCTGCTTGAGGCTCGCCCTGTAATAATAATATGAATAAAACAAATAAAAACACGATTACACTAAAAAACAAAAAAACAGCAAGTTGGTAAACGCAATAGCGTTTCACCTCATATACTCACAAGCGCAAAAACCTCTGTAATACCGGCGAGTGTGATACCGGCGAGTGTGATACCGGCGAGTGTAATGGACAAAACCAATATAGAAATTCAAAAGGAAAAAACCCAGCAGAAATGGCACAGGGGAAATCACGCAGATGGCTGTTTATACATACAAAGTGAGATGCTAGTGTCTTAGTAACTTTGTACCTGAGAGACTCCAGTTCTTTAAAGTGCTTGTTCTGCTTATTTAGTGAAGTTTCCAGCTCTATCTTTGTTAGTTCAAGTTTCTTGCTCAGATCCGCCACCAAGAGCCTTTCTGAATTCAGTTGTTCTTGTAGCTCGCTGGCTTTTGCTTTTACACTGTTGAGCTGCAAATGACACTCCTGATTCTGCAAATGCTGGTCTTGCTTATTTGTATCATCTGTCAAAGAAATAGATTTTTTCATAATGTTAATACTTGTCTGCGAGTTCATCAAGGTGAATATTAATGGACTTCAATGAGGACAAGCAGCACAGCCCAACTTAGCGAGAGCCACCAGAATTTGGCTACAGCAACGTGGCACCAGACTACCATCATATGGGGAGATCATCGAAACTACACAATGAGAAGAACGATTTCCAACTAGATGACCGAGCTTTCAACATTCCGCAGCGCTGTACTAAATTTCTTACTGATTTTGTTTGCTGCAATTGTATATAGCCATAAAAAATTAAACCGGACTCTCCAAACTTAGGGTACTCAGATGTAGTGGGGGAATAATCAATATATGGCCACATAGTGTGGCAGAATCCCCAATTTTTTTCAATGGCAAGCACTGAATTATTACTTTGTTAATTAATAGAACATATAAGATACCTTTGCTTTTTGAGCGACATGGTAGGTCAGTAGCTGCATTACTCCGGAAACTGATTAGCTGCGATCGGAGATCCTGAATTTCGAGTAATAAGCTTCTTCTATCTGCATTCTGTATGCAGTCCATTGCATTTATCTGCTCCACGCCCTGCAGAGATTCATAATCTGATTAAAATGATGATATATACACACAAGGATATTAACTGGTTAACCCACTTATTACTCGATAACACAGAAAAAAGGTCTACAAAAATAACTATTTTAAAAAGGGTACAGATTGGCATACCGTAGATACAAACCCCTAAAGATCTGCTCCTGCATCTTTAGCTGATGACTTATCTAACTCCATTAAAAAAAAACACAGCCATTATTTCAATCTCTCATCCTTAGGGCCGATCTATAAAGCCCATGCCTTTCCTTATTCTAGAAGCATAAGAACGTTATCCTAACGTTCAGCATGTAACCGGCATTTGAATATACAATAATTCAAAAGGTGAATAAAGTTAGGAGCGAATGTGAAATTACTGAGGCAGGCCGCCTCGATATATTTAAAATCACAAACGTGTGAACAAAGCATCCATGACCTCAATCGCACGGGGAGTTTGACAGCCTCAGGACTATTTACTCCAGCAGGCATTTTAAAGTAAAGGCTTGTACCCATCTTACCAGTTCCTGAAGCTGGTGCTGCATCTGTTTCACCAGCATTGCTGCATCACAAGTGCCCAACGTATCCAGCTGCGTGCGGAAAGCCGCCATGAAAGCCTCCTGCTCCCGGCAGAACGCGTCCTGGACGGCGCAGAGAAGCTCCCCTCGCCAGTCCGGTGCGCGATCAGGAAAGTCTGTGTTTTCACCATGCTATAGCAGGGAGAAGGAAAATACAGTTCAGCCAATAATTAGGTCGCTGATAACATTAGCTGAGGATTTATCTCCCATTAGCTGACATTTGAGTGTATTCAAATAACCTTAACTTGCTACTTAGATTATGAGTTATATTCTAGGGATACAGGGAGAGTATTGTCTAATATTTTATTAACAGGTTATGAAAAGCTCCCTTTCTATACATATCAGGGTTATTTTCTGCATCTATAGCCTTCTTAAAGTGGAAGATCTGCTCGCCGTTCATTTTTCTGAGCGTTCGTACCTCACATTTATTTTCAATCTCCATCTTCTCAATCACGTCTTTCAGACGAGCAATAGATTCCAGAAAAGATTTTCGTTCTTTCAGCAAAGATTCTGGATCTGCAGGATACGACTGGATATTCTGCTCGGCAAACGCGGATTCCGTCAGTGACAGCACCTGCATTCCTTCTTGATGAACGGCTCTTAGCAAATGCTTTAAAAAAAAAAAATTTAAATAAATAAATATTTTATCATATTTCAACAAACATTGTTAGAACATCGTGTTGCACTACGATCCAGGTCAGGCTTACCATAGTATCTACTTGGTATCTGACATGGCAGTAATAGGGGTAAGCGATGGGCCTAAATTTATTCTGGTACATGGTTTAAAGAACCTAGTCGTACTCGTCAGTAGGTTAAGGCTACAGAAGCTTAAATGCCATCTTGCTTGGAAATGAATGGGCTTCCTCCAGCTTTGGACACAGCGAGTTTATCTTATGAACCGGAGTGAGAACCCCAGATCTTTTGTTTACCTTTATCTCGTATGAAAGAAAATCCGTCGCAACGTCATCATCGGTGCTTATTCCTTCTGGAGCGGGCTCAACGCAACGCAAAGCTGCAGTACCTTGGCTGCATTCTATGTCTAAAGAACAGAAAGTAACAAAACATGTAACACGTATGCAAACGCTCCGGCTACACTGATCAAACTTAACAGGAGCAACTATTAACATCATACATTTACCAAAACTAAATGTAACTTTGGCCTTTTTATTAAATGACTTCTTTAGAAATGGTATTTGATCCAGATCCAAAGATATATTCATTTTTGTTAATAGGGTTTATCAGACCTTATTTAAAACATATTTATCCAATAAACATAACTAAAAGAGACAGACAACACTAACAATTCAAGGGACAACACAGCTATCTATGCATTTAAGTGCATGCGATGGCCGGAGTGTCCCTTTGACATATGTGCATCTAGTATCTACGTAAATGGATTCATCGCAATTGGGACTGATCGGATGTAGAGTGTGTGATTATAAATAAGAATTAGTTCTGCACACAATATGGTCTTCTTACCAAGTGGTCCATGTCTCTATAATGTCATATATGTAATGTAAACAGTAATAGGTTTCTCACCACTGGAAGCTGCATCGATGAACTGGTATGAAGCAGGGAAGGTTGGTTCTGGGACAGGTCTTCCCTAAGAGAAAGGAGAAAAAAAAAAAAAGAACAAAACACTACATATCTAATGAAACACATTGGTATTTTCTTGCCAGCGTCTCAGGCAATCTTATAAAAAACGCTCCCAACATCTCTGTACTTGTGATGAGATTTATAACACCTGTTAGGTGTGAGGTTTATTGGTGAAATATCTCCCATCTCACATTATCAGCACAACTACTCAACATTTATACAGACTCTTTACTGAGTCGCCCATACTAGTATATTACTAAAAATGTTTGGCTCATGGCAATGCGGCCACTTTTTCAAACTACACTGTGGATTAAAGAGGCCTCATTAAGTCAGGTTTCTCCTTATAGGAGACTCAAGCTGGTCCTTCATAAGGAATAGTATCAAGCAAACATTTAAGAAATATCAAAGATTTAACTAGGTTTTATGCAGGGCCAATTTGGATCTTTTGGGCCATTCAGAATGTTTCCAGGCGCCCTTTTCAAATTAAATCAATTTTATAAATTAAGGAAAAAAATTTAGCCAAATAAGCCCATCAGTGTAAGTGATCAACAGTGCTTAAGGACAAAAGACTATTGTCCTTGTGACCATACCTCTCAGCTCCATGCTCATCACACTGAAACTGTAAAAGATTAACAAAAATACATTAAAAAAAACAGAAGCCTTACTGATTTCATTTCTTTGATCACAGCTTTCAGGGCTTCACACTCCTCCGTTAGAGCTTGGATGGCCACGTAGTGCTCTTGTCTTAAAGAGTCAGATTCCGAAATGTGCCTAGCTTCCATGTCAAGGATTTCGGCGGCGTGAAGGTCTAGCATCTGGTTAATTTTTTCTTTGTACTGCTCTACTATTTCCGTAACTTGGTCAGCGGTGCTGCTCATTTGGTCGGCCTCCAGCTCATTCTGGATCCCTTTATCTAGAAGGTGGACACGTGATGTTTGATTACTGCTGTTAACACTCGAGGCTGTGTCTGTCTGTGACGAGGAGGACGTCATGTCAGAGGCAGTCTGTCCTTGGGCTTCCGCACTATCCAGGACATCCGCCGCGTGTTTATCCACCTCTGCCCATTCTTGGTCTCTTTTCATGTAAAACACCAGCCGGTCTTCGGCTTCGGTGAGGCACTTCTTCACCGTGCACAGGTCTTCTTCTAAGAGGGCTACTCTTGTCTCTTTAACCTGACAAAGATAATGGATAGAATACTTAATAATAATACAAAGTTATACAGTGGCAAGACAGGCCTTCTCATTCAACATCAGCGCCTGACCTCACACATGCTCTACTGGAAGAATGGGCAAAAATTCACACAGATCTTGTGGAAAGTATCTTGTATGAAATAAGAGGATTATGGCATCATAATATTTACAAAATTATCAGCCACAGAAGCGATTTCCAAATGATCTGTACCTTGTCACTTTATTTTCTTGGTGTTGCAGTTTCTTTGAGGCATAAAACATCTTAAGACGTTTGTCATACTTTTTAGTGCACCAATAATAAGGTATAATGTATAAGGTATAATCAGGTGAAAATAAAAAATTGCAATGAAGAAGAATGCTGAAAATAGCACAAAAATCAGATATTACTGCAGGTATAAAAACTGAAATAAACCAAAACGCGCTCAGGTGCAATAAATCTAAACGTCCAAGGCTTGATATTTCTTGAAAAAACTTTCAGCAATACAGAAAAAATAATATAGTAATATAGTGATAATATCACAATAAATTATATTTTTTGGAGCTTTTTCTCTTCTGTTAAGAGAGTGTTTTTAGGATACACGCACATTTCTGTTGCTGGCTGGCACCGGTGAAATGTGTCAAGGTGACTCTGGAGAACAGATTACAAGCCTTTTCCAGGGAATAAGAGATACATTTGATGAGCCTTATCCTTCTGGTGGTCTAAGATCCACATTTAGTAAAGCTGAAGCTGGGACATCCTCCTTAAAATCACTATTGCTGATTTGACCATAACGTCTAAGGCAGGGGTGTCCAACCTACGGCCCTCCAGCTGCTGCAGGACTACATCTCCCATACTCCTCAGCCAGCCCCTTAGCTGAAAGAGCATTATGGGAGATGTAGGACGGCCGCAGGTTGGACACCCCTTGTCTAAGGAATATGCATAGAAAAGCACAAAAAGCATTCCTTGTGATAATATCACACAATCTTCTAACGTTCATGCGTTAGATTTATTGCTCCTAAGCACACTTTGGTTTATGTCTGTTTTAGTTCTTGTGTCACTTGTGTGGTTATAGGAAGACACACAGCATTTTTTGCAGCTAAGTGTCCAGCGACACGCTGGGGTCTATTTGTTTTTTCTTTATTACTGGGAGTATATATTCTCTGGTGATGTCCATTCACATTCTTATTGTCGGGTCCTTACCATCAGCTGTTCTTTCAGCTTCTCCGCCAGCTCTCTGTAGTGACATAACTCTTCTTTGGTGACCGTTGCCTCTGCTTTCACGCTTCGAAGTTTGTCTTCCAGTTCATCTACAGTTCTGCTCTGAGGTTGCTCAAAGCGGCTCTGTGAAGACACGTCATTAAACAATGACTGGACAAAGTACATGCCACAAACGCCTAATTGGCAAAGTACTTACTAATGGTGCAACATTTATTTTAAAATAACCTGAATAACAGTTTAAGGTAAAAAAAAAAAAAAAAAAAAAGAATGCTAAAACCGGGAACAGCGGGGGTTCTGGCGTAAAGCCGTGCATGCGGATACAATTTTGCTTTGGTGACTGATCACTTTTACTATTGCACCGGAATACAATGGGCTTTATTATGAGTCTATTAGGAAGATTAATAGAAATTCTCAAGGCACATCACAGAAGCATTTTTCTTCTCTCTTTAAAGGACAGTTGGAGCACGGCTCGGCCTACATGCACAAATATCCCAATGCATTCTATCCTACAGGCTGTGACAAAGATTCAAGTTCGCCATGAACATGTGAACCTCCTAGACAGTGTAATGCGCCCACAATTAGAAAGAGGCACGGCCGGGCAGTTCCGTGTTACTACATAGAGCATAGAGAGGCTGGAGGGACATCTGTACATCTTTAAAACAGAACAGATATTAATAAAACCACATGGGTTCTAATTTGATGAATCATTGATTATATACATGTATTTATTTTGTACACATCGACAGGGATACAGGGAAAGAGTGGTATTTAAGTTGAAAACCTGTTCACACAGAGATGGGCTCATATACAATCAAATTGTATTTGATTACTTTAACCTCCAAGGTGTGAAGCATTGCCCTGTGGCCCCCACTGACTCCCAAAAAAGAACCTTTTACCTGCGATTGCAGAGGCTCTCCCTTTTCAGGCTGCTCCGTTACGCTGATCGTCCGTTTCTCTGTAATACTCTGCAACTCGCGTAGCCTACGTTCTTTTTCTGCAGCTTGTTGATTTGCAACGACGACATTCTCTCTTTCCACCTCCAGCTGCTCATGCAGGTCCGCCAGCTGCTTCTCCAGCTGCAGCAACCGCAGAGACAGCACCGATAACTTTGACCCTGTCTCCTCGCCTTCCGCGGGGGCAGACGCGCAGGTCTGAGTGCCGATAGACTCTTCCTCTGAAGAACGATCGGCCCTCTGCATCAGTTTAGTATGCTGCTGAATGGCCTTCATCTGAGCTTCACTCACAAGAGCGGCAGCCACCTTTTCCCTGAGCGTATCTTCCATGGCTATCATCATTCCATCATGTTGGTCACTCTGACACTTCACCTGTTCTTTGAGCCTCTCCAATTCACTTGAATAATGCAGAATTTCAAAATCCTTTTCTGCGATCACTTTCTGAAGTTCTTGTACCTGAGACGTCATGTGGTTTATAGTACTCTGCAAAGCCTGGTCAGTCAATGCCAGTGTACTCCCTTGTATTAAAGTTTCCTGCACAAGACCGCCGTCGTCTCTGCTTCCTAAACTGGATGCTAAATTGCTATAACAGTTCCCTTCAAAGGTCTCTAAAGACTCTGTCTTTTTTATGGGCATTTCTTCTCCGTGTGACAATTTCCTGAGAAGGTCTTGTACTACCCCATTCAGATGGTTGACCTCTTCTGTGCGTTCAGTCAAGAGCTGTGCTTGACTCGCATACTGTATCAATTCATTGTCCTTAACCTGAATAACTTTTGTAAGTTCTTGTAACTGCGATTCCAAGTTGTTTATTACACTCTGCATGGACTCCTGCATTGACGTGTAAAGAGCTTGCCTAGCTAAAAGCTGAGCCGTCTTATCTTTTAGGGATTCCTCCATTTTTTCTACCTTGGCTTGGATGTCTTCAGGCCGATCTCCATGGTCTCTGCTCTCATGTACTTCTACTCTAATATTACTTTGAGCTGCTACAAGAGTTTTAATTTCCTCGTTTGCTTTCTCCAGTTCAGTCTTTGCTTGTGTCGCTTCTTCTTCAATTGTCTCTACCTTCTTTTTCAATATTTCATTTTCTGATTGTAAGGACTCTATCCTCCCAATAAAATCCATAGATACCTTTTGTTTTACATCAGCCAGGTCACTTTGTAGATTCTGTATGATCCTGTTTAGCTTCTCAATCTCCTGGACCTGCTTTTCCAGTATGGTTGCTTGATCTGCATGTTGTGCCAATTGGGACTCTTTTTCCTTAAGTGTCCTCTGAAGGTCTTGTAGTTGGGAGTCCATGCTTTGTATTGAACTTTGCATGGTCTCTTGAACAGATGCAAGCAATGCTTCACTTGCCAAGAACTGGGCTGTTCTTTGTTTTAGCTCTTCCTCAATATTTTCAATGTAGGCTCGGTTACTTTCTGACCCTTTCTCTTGAGCTTCACTTGCAGAAACATCTTCTCCTTGAGTCCCTTTGTGAGTCTGTTTTAGGAGTTCTGTCTTAGTAACTTCGGCATCACTTAACTCAACTTTTGCAGATAACATTGTTTTCTCTCCCCTCACTGTTTCAAGGTGATGTTTAGAACTTTCGGCATCTTGCGTTCCTCTTGGGGGCGGTAGAAACACTGCTGGTTCTCTGTGTTTCAATTCCACTTGAAGTTTCTGGATCACCTCATTTAAATGCTTTATAACCTGGGCTTGCTCTTCTAGCTCTCTAACTTGAGTGGAGTAATGTAGCAGTTGACGGTCCTTTTCTTGGATAATTCTCTGTAA
The DNA here is from genome assembly GCF_027358695.1 of Spea bombifrons. Lineage (NCBI taxonomy): Eukaryota > Metazoa > Chordata > Amphibia > Anura > Pelobatidae > Spea > Spea bombifrons. Next base: position 16,172,084 of record NC_071091.1, on the reverse strand, counting down.
CTCTTGCAGTTGGAACTCCGTGTTCTGTAAAGTTGGTAAAGTCTGATTGTCACGAGACAGATCTTGTCCATCTACTTCCAACTCCATGATACCGTAATCGTTTTCCGGACTGGTCTCTTTTTTACCGATAGCCTTGGTGCTTGTAAGGCCTTTTTCAGCGGGTTCCTCACACGCAGCATTTGCAAGTTTCAACTCAGTTTCACACAATTCGGTGTTCCTGCGTAAAAATGTCTCCTCGGTTAAGTCTTCGGTCATGTACAGGTGTCTACCCATATCTTCATCCTCGGTCATGCTGGCAAAATCTGAAGATACCTTCTGCCCTATCCTTGACAGTTCGTCTTGAAGTTTCTCGATGACCTCGTTTAGCTTTTCAATCTCCTCTTCACTGTTCTTTTTCAAACGCTCTTGGTCACTCTTTAGGCATTTTATATGACTTTTATACTCCTTAATCTGTTCGTTTTTCTCTTCAATCACCTGAAGATATGTAAATGATTTATCATACTGTTAATTTGTAATCACATACACATAAAAAAGAAAATCTGTACAACAGACCAACAGATTCTTCCGACATAATTTTACTGCCGGAGAAACAATTAACACGACCAGTGCCTACTTATCTTTTAAGGTGGACGGCTACATAACATACAAGAACAAGAGTTGAGAGGATGGAAAGCTACCGCATTACACATAGAACACATCGCACTACAGCGTCAGTAGTGATATACCAAGTTACCAAGCTCTGAAAATATTACGTTTCTCCTTTAACATCAACATCATAGAATTCTAGACAATTGCTAGCCATTTTTCTGAATACTCACTTTGTTATCGGTTGCAGCCTCGAGCTGTGTCTGTAGTCTTCCAATCTGTTCATTGAGTTGATCTATTTCCTGATCTTTCAGCCGCAGCGCCTCTTGAAAGTTTTTTGGTTTTAAATGCGGTCCTTTAACCTCAGACCCACCGGCTTGCTGTATGTTTTCACATTCCTCCTTAAAAACAACAAAAAAAGCTTTCAACCGGGGGCTCTAAGATCAGAGACATTATCAAATCCATTTTGTGTCCTGAAGTTCTGTACCTTCTAGTCCCCCAACTCTTAACAAAGGCTGCCTGAGGGGAGAAATAACTTAATAAAGGAATAACCATGCAGACCCTGATAAGAGGATGTTAACAATGCTGCTTTGATGGCACGCAAGATGGATTTGTGAATAATTTTAATCCATAAAACACCATTACCTAGGTTTATTTTGTCTACAGGACTGGAAAATTAGTGTTTTTTTGTGAAACGTCAGAATTCTGCTTTTATGAAGACGTTTCCCTCCTGCAAAATAATACATATAGACATCCAAAACAGCAGAACATGCTTTCAGAATCCATACTAGGAATACGAGTGGATTCATACAAGAGGTTCTGGTGGCTGCAGCGTTTATGAGGACAAAACCACAAAGGCTATTTGTTTAGAAAGCTCTGAGTGCAGGTTAATTTAGAGGGTAGGAGGTTTGCTGTAGGGACTGTCAATGCTTCAGAACCCACAAGAGCATTAAAATCTAGGTGAAATGTGTTGATGTCTGCTGGGGAGGGAAGACTTTATATATTTCTCCACATAAAGTCGATTCCGAGAGGACAACCTTCTTAGGCGTAGAACTACATGGCATATGAAACACCACCTAAGGCTCAGCTTAAATATAAACTAGGTGAGCAGTCATGCAGATCTCGAAGGTCAGATTACGTGTGCTAATAGAAGAAAGACTATTCCAGCTCTGGCCTTTTTAGTGGGGAAAATGCCTTATGTTAGTCTCAGCATTTATATATTTTTTTGAAGGGGGGTTATTTGGCTCAACTGTGGTTTCTAATTACCATCAAACAATCTTGGGGCACCAGAGGAAGAAAAGGGCCAAGATCTACAATCGACAAAGTGTGATGCAAACCAACAGAACTGGCATGTTAATATTAACTTGCTAGCAAATGAAATGCAGGAATCTGTAATCACCTTTAACATTGTGTTCTCGTGTTCCAGTCCCTGCAGCCGCGTGGCTGATTCTTTCCTCTGGATTTCCAGTTGCATGTGGAGCTGCTGGACCTCTTCATTTTTATTCTCCAGTTCTTCTCTGAATTGTTCGAGCTGCTCTTCCAGATTTGTTATCTTGATCATCAAAGTGGAGAATAAGAAGTATATAGACAATTGATCCAAACACAGGCAAGGCCACCCAGCAGAGGAGGTAGATGCTAATACAACAAAGTAATTCAAACATGCATGGAGTAGGCATACGTCTTAAATCTAAGACGAGACGAAGAACTGATTAAGGATTCTTTACATCAGGACAAGTGGGCTGACAAGATGGGCCAAATGGTTCTTATCGGCCATCAAATTCCATGTTTCTGTGCCAAGACCAATTTTAAAAGTGCACAGTTCTCAAAATTCTCTAAGTGTTGGCTCAGATACATCGTGTAATTGGTTTGCAGATTAACTTTACCTGGTGTGACGGTTCCTAGAGTCACCCTACCCTTCCGCTATTGTTGCCCTGACTCCCAAATGTTATCCAGTGACATGAAACTATTTAATGTGTTATTAATAAAAAATTATATTACTGCCTTATTTTGTAAAAGTTTGCACACGGCACACTAAGGTCTGAGAGATAATCTAATAAAGATAATGTGCGCTCTTTATCTCCCAGATTTAGTGGTGCCGGTGTCCTGTTGTATTGCCCGCCCCCCCCATGGTGTCCCTTCCTATAAAAGGCGACACTTGTCTCATAATAAACAGTTATTCCTTTTGTTGTACCTAAAGACTAGTCTTGCCTGGTTATTTGGGTACTGGATAGCGATATCCCTTTACTTTTCTTGGGGATATTGCCTACGGATTGCAGGAATTATTGTCCTGAAGGGAGAAGTCGCTCTTGGTGGAGAGGGACAACCTGAGGTCCCTGGTCGGTCCGTCACAACTGGTAAATGTGCTATTTTAAAATATAATATGAATAACCCCCTGGTGCAAGCAGATTTAATATTTTATAAATAATCCAGCAGCTCACTTCTGCGTAATCTATTGATAGGTAAAGTCACAGGTTCATCGTGAACACCCTGTTGAGTATCGTTGCCACATTGTTGCGTAATTCTTTACAGGATAATATTGTTTAGCAAGAGCTTTGTTGCTGACCCTTTTTTCAGAATATTTAAAAGGCAATGCAAATTAAAAGTGTTATGTGGTAAACTGATGATTCAAGGGCATCATGGTACTGGCGCTGAAGTTAAAAGGTATTATTTACCTCATTCTCCTTTCTGTCCATTGCTTCTCGTTCCACTTGGAGCTGCGCTTCGAGGGGCATTTCTCCTTTCACTCCTATTACCAGTGATGTTCTTCTATCGTGCACCTTCAGGAGGAAACATTTTTGTTATTACAATTATAAAAATAGATGCTTGAGTAAAACTTGTGTTTTCTTGTGCCTAAGTATTCATTCTTCTTACTCTTCCTTCTGAGCCAGGCGAGACAGATCAGCCTCCATCACAGACATGGAATAAATAAATGTACTCTTGCCAGCAATGCCCTCTTTACCCAATAGATTCCTTGTCCGTTCTAAAGCATGTTCTGTAAGAACTGCTGTGTAAATGGTTGGTTCTATATAAATGAAAGATAATAATATGGCCAAATAATTGTGGAAGTCAACCCAAGATGGCTGTACTTGGTTACTTGAGACCATCTTTCATTAGACTTGTTTGTTTACAGCTTATCTTTTTCTCAGTCATATGTTCGGACCCGGTTCTCTTCTCTACGATTTTGTTACCTTCAGCATGTTCCTAATGTGCAAGAAATGCTTCCTCAGGACTGAACATCATGATGTTTTGTATATGATACCATTGTTAGATGCTATATAGACGTGCCAGGAGCAAAGCTGGTCCCTGACCAAATAGTACCCCCTTTGTCTCACCCACACAAACATGTCATATCTTATTTTAAATTCAGAACACCAGCATGTGCCTGCAAAAACCAGGTTGTGGAGGCTTCCCTGCACCCATGTAAGGTGGTAGCAGACCTGACTTCTGACAGGCTCTGCCGCTAAGAACAGCAAGGAACATTACTTTGAAATCAGGTGCTGCACTAATACTAATAGTATCATACTGTCCCAAAAACAGCACGGAGCCCAAGAGCGAGAATGAATGTTTTTAAATGATATAAAGAGCAGGATAGTACCCTCTGGAGGCTGTCGGTGCTAACAAGCAGGGCTTGCTCGAGTTCTCGGACCCTGCCTTCCAGCTTCTCAATTTCTTCGTTTCTTTCCTGGACATCCCGCTGAAGCTGCTCCTTGGAGAGTAGAAGCTCACTGCATTTATCAGACTTCTCCTTAAGATGATTTTCCAGCGTTTCAACCTGGGGTAAAAAAAAACACAATTTCGTCAAATATCCGCACAGATACAACAAAACTCACTGAAACATTTCTTTGACGGTTTCTAATGTTCCCCAAAATATATGTATACATTCCATGTATTGTGGGACCGTTGCCAATTATATTCATTTTTACATTATTATTGCAAACTCTATAGACACAGGTGGAAACCGGTATTATAGCCTAAACTTCTTACGTGAGTGCCAATATAGGAAGAAAATGAGATATGTTTGGGCAAATACATTCAGACACACAAAGGGTGACCCCTATACACAATAACCGGCGAGGATAAAGACACAGCTATCCACACAAACAGGCTGGTAGCCCGATATGCCATTACATTTTGCTATTTTGTCAGAACTTTACTTAGGAAAAAGAAATCTGATGTTATAAAATATATTATACTACTTACTAATCCATGTTAAAAGAAAACCTGAATTAAGGTTAATAAACATTACTGAGTCGTACAGTTTTGATAACAGAGAACCTCCATTTATTCCCTGAATAAAATAAGTCACAGGCCTCGGGTTATATGGTTCAATAAACCAATTTGTACTGGAAACCTGGTAATGCAGCTGTACAGACATGAAAATATTCAGTATATAACAGTTCCTTACCTGATTGTGTTGCTGATCGCTAAGAGGCTGACACCTCTGGGGCATTTTAAGCTGCTGCTCAAGCTTCTGTATTTCTTGTTGAAACACATCTCTTTCGTGTTCTCGATCAACTGCCTGTTCCTATAGAACAAGAACCAAAAAAAAAAAGAGTAATGTTACCAGAAAAGTGTCTCGCTGCCAACCTGGCAATGATAGTGAAGGCTGCTCCTTCTACCTGCTGAGAAACAGGAACAGGGTAAAAGCTTTGGAATTTATTCACTAAAATATGAGTTTTGGTTAAGATGAAATGCTTAGAATCCTTAAAGAGTTCAAATGATTCACCTGCAAACTCTCTTAAAGAGATCATCTGTGACATTTAAGAGGGTTATTAGACAAACAATGCTGTGGATCTATTTGTAGAATATTAACTAACTCATAGGCTTCTAATTTAATAATAATAATTGGTTAATTAATGAAAGTGCAGACCTCAATGCACCTCTACTGAATACTCCTTTCTGTAATTACCACCAACCCCCGTGAAAAGGTTCCATGTTTTCTCCAGCAGCTACAATAGTTAAAACATCAAATATGTGCGACTATTTAAATGGTCATCATCATTCATAAATAATTTTATTTAAGGCTTACGTCTAAGAATTTTCGTGTTTTCTCGAGTTGTTTTTCCAGAGCCAGATTTTTCTGCCGGAGGTCCTCCAGATCTGCATTCTTCTCCTGTTCCATTTCAACGTAGCGATTCATCTGCTCATCCAGCTCGATCTCCAGGACCTTCACCTGCTTCTGGAGGTCTCCAGAGTTCTTCTCCGCTTGTCTCTGAACCTCTATCTTCTCCTGCAGCAGCTTCTCCGTCTCTTCCAGGAGCTCTGTTTACAGAAAAGGTCACAAAGTGTGTCAGGCTTTCTATGGAAAGGATCGAAGATTCTCTGTACCCAGCCACACCAAGTGCCAATGTTGGGGGAAAAAGTGGATTTTATTGCCATACTGGAACCATTGGCCAGCTTCTCGCATACCCTTGATGATCACTAGTATATTTTATAGTTTTAATCACATTACATCACTAGCGACGTTTGTTTGCTCCCATTTTTTACATGGGACACCTACACAAAAAATCTAAAAATGAAAAGGTAAATTTATTTTAAATAATCTCAACCCTGTGAAATATAAATATATTATTCGGATTTTTTTGGTGCTATTTTACAACCACTGTTTGTCAAAGCAAATCAACATGATAAATAAAATCATTTTTTAAAATGTAGTCTGTGGAACACTAGAGATCCCATAAATACGGACCTATATGTAAATTACTACCTATATATTCTGTACGAATATAAAAGCCACCAGTCTCAAATGTCCTTTTCTCTTTAATATAAACGTCTCTAGTCTTTAGGTGACTCCGGCTTCCTCTACGGTCCAATATAGCAATAGTAAAATCCCCTTTTCCCCCCAAGCGTTGTGAAGGCAGGTGATACATTCGTAGCGCCTGCCCGGGGTACTAAACATGTCACTGTCTGCCGTTTATAATGATCACCAAGTGCCGTTACGAGAGAAAAGTACCTTCACAAAGATAATTAATATGAAAAAGACAAGTGAAAGAAAATCACCAGATACTGAATGCAATTTTCTTATCACTATTTCCAAAAGTCCTTCCATCATCTTACAGAAAGCCCTAAAACTGCAAATCTTTGACATGTAAAAAAAAAATCAACACTTTTTTGTGTGTGTAAACCGATTTATATAAACCGTGATGTCACGGATAACACGCTCATTCAGTGATTTCGTATGCCGTTTATGAACAGATAAGATGATGGTTATTCATGTATCAATGCAATGTTAGCGATGATGCACAGGAAAGATCAGGGATTCCCAGATTAACCCCTTGCTTGCTAAAGGGGCCACCGACACCATAACTTGATTTATTTGAAAAATGTAGCAGATTTGAGTTAGTATTTGTTAGTGCAGGGAATCAGAAGGCAAAAGCCCAGAAAAGCCAAAAGGTTAATTAACACCAAATCCATGTGATTAGCCACCCGATTGAGACTGGCCATGCGGGATACAAACACACCTTCTTTTGGAGCTGCAACGACTGCAGCATCTACTAAGCCTGGGAGGACAGAAAACAAAACAAGGGCAGAGTAATTCACATGCCGTGATGGTTCTTCTGCAACATGATAATGTGATGGAAAGAGCGGCAGAAAGGAGAACGTGGGGTGAATTACGACAGAAAAGGCAAGGTGACGGTCGCCAAGAGATGCAGGACCCCAGCTACACCCAAAGCTATGGATCCAGAATTATAATCCAGGAGAGATTCTGATTAGCCTGGATCTAATCTGTAAACTGACTTACCTGTTCTGGAGGACGAGACTGGCACACTGGTCAGTATTTATTAAAACGCTCGTTAACACATTCATATAAACATAAAGAACGGCAAAAAGAAGGAAGGATTGTAACACTGAACCAGGGGGAGACTATACGTGTTTTGGGAGAAAGAGACAAGGACATTTATAACCCAGGAGGGCAAAGTCTTTTAAAGAATAGGCAACAATTCTAAGGTACGAAGGGCTTCTATTGAGGGAATTTAAACAGGCATAAAGCTCTCCTGAATCTGAGACAAGAACTGATTTAGGTCGAATTCTTAACATCTGGTACAACAGGGCAGCTGATCGGGACTGTCCCACCGTCAATAGAATAGTTGGGAGGTATTGGACGAGAGAGACATTTTGAAGGGCTTTAAGAAGTATGGTCACATAAGTGATAATGGGAAATCAAGGCATGGCTTGTAATTAAGTAGGTCTATATAAATGGGGATCCCCCTCCCCCAAAAACATTTTTATACAAAGTGAGAATGCAATTTTTAATTTATTACCAAGACAGCAAAACATGAATTATTTTGGTCAAACAGAAAGTTTACGCTTTACATTCAATACATTCCATTTTTGGCACTCCCCAAAACGCCTCTAGGCCAGAACACAATTTTTCAGACGGTAGGGTAATCTGTTTAATGAAGCCTAATATATATATATATATATATATATATATATATATATATATATATATATAGTTGTAGTAAATTACAATGGGATAGTGGCTGTCAGTCTGGCTAATGTTCAGTATTTATACATTTAAAGAGCCAATAATAAAGTGTCACATTATAAGATGGGTGCTTCTATTCATATATTGCCAAGGATTAGTTATCATATTGGCATTTCCATTAAATAAGTCTATAATACAGCTACGATCCAAGTCAGCCAATTAACGGCTCAATCAGCATTATGCTCTCTGCCAACAGTCAATGGAGATCGATTACATGTTTAATAATCAGATTGTATTACAGTTTCACGGGACGAAGGTAAATCTAATCCCATAAGAGAAATGCATGATTCTGCTGCACAGGTACTCTGTGCTCTGTAATATAAAGTGGTTTGCTGGGTGTACAGGAGTCACAAAATGACATCTTGTAAACAGGAGCCACTCCTTGGTTTATGATTGTAAACGAGTCATAGAATTATAAAGGTAATGAAAAGATACATACGTAACTCAGCAGGTGCTGCGTCGGCCTTCAATGCGTTCTTCTGTCGGGAGAGCAGCTCCCTTTCCTCCAGGATCTGTTGTCGCTCCAGCTCAAACTCCTGCAATCTGTTACCTGTACTTTGCAGCTCCTGTTCAAGATGCCGGACGAGATCTGTTTTCTCCTGCATTTGCTTTTCAAGAAAGACTCTCTCATCTGTGTATCCATCGAGGAGGCCTGCGGAGTACAGAGGCTGAATGGGATGAAGGGCATAGGATGCTTCTCCATGAGGTCTGCCCAAGCTGATGGGGACATCTTACCAACACGACACTTTATCAAGGGATCCGATTAACCAGAACGTACAATATAACACCATCTACATAAACCAATGCTTGCCCAAGTTACATTCTGGTTTATTTCTCATGGATAGGCGTTAAACCTACTAATATTGGAATTATTTTCTCAACCAACCGTACCATCGCGCTATTCAATAGCAACACAATGCAAAGATGCACCTGTCAAATTGTCTGCTTTCTATTACATTGGATTTGACACTTCACACAGTGACTATTATTTTAGCACTTCTTTCAACGTATGGGTCAATTGTCTTACCTGATAGATTACCAGTTATAGAATCTGGTAGAACACACGGACCCTAAGAGCCACATTTGAAGGTGACCAAGCAAAGCAAGCCTATCATCCTTAATTAAACTTCAAAGACATGCTCTCTAATTATACATGAATGAGTACATAATAAAACACATGTTATAATTAGAGGTACGTACACATATCATAAGGCTTATCGGCTATTAATAAACTTGGGATAAATATTTACTTAACAAGTCCCAACAGGTTTACAGTATTGTGTCAGAATTCCAGCTGTCAGATGTCCGTGTCGTAATTCCAGGACACCAGGTGACAGAGCTACGATACCTGCTATAGTAACAGTGTTTCCACAATAAAAAGAGCCCCACAGGGCATGCCATAAGCTTTTTTTGCTGGAGGCAGTAATATGAGGTTATTGTCAAAAAACATTAAACTAATAAAGAGCAGGTGACCTAAAACCTTACGGCTATTAACCCTTGGAGATCTATAAGAATGTAAAACTCATAACTATCCTGGCCTCTTCCATGTACTTCCACAACAAGGCGAAGCAGACAGCCTCTCGTCCTGCTGTAGAACTACTAAACCAGGGTAATGCAGACAGATCCACAGAGAAAGAGAAGTGCAGTAATGCTTCTCTTTCTCCGATGCGCTGTCTGCATTATTCCGGCCTGGTGTAGTACTTCCGCAACAGGACAGAGCCTCAGCGCATTACACTGGGACAGCTTCTACCCCATTCCTTCAATCGGGGGACAGGGGTGCGCCAAGACTCCCCCTGATGTGGAAATATCACACCAGGCTAGGATAACACTGCGGATAACCAGGACAAGCAAACCACCGAAAAAAAGGAGAAACAGAACAACAAGCAGAGCGTTGACAGAGAGAGCGCATGAGAGTGGAGAAAAACCCCAAACGAAAATTCTGAGCTCGTTTGAATTGACAAATTTATCACTGTTAAAATCTGTACGATTCTGAATGCGCAAGTCTAATAGACTACAACTGCATCTCTTATGTTCTCACTTCACATGCAAGTCTAACTCAACCTCCTATATTCCTTTTTTCTCTCCATACCTATACCAGGAGTATGTTTGTAATGGAGTTATGGGAAAAGAACAGGCTCAGGCTTGTCAAATATGTGTTGGATGACCTTTGGTTTAACCTATTGCTATAAAATACAGGGAGTGTAGTTGGCTTGTGTTCCTGACAGCAGCCTCAAGATGTTTTTATTTATTTTAATAAATAAATAAAAAATGCAAGGTTGGCACCAGCCAGCATTACCTCTAACCTTGTATGATTTACCAACAGAAGATGAGTGAAAGTTTTTTTGATTCCCACTAGACCTCCGCCTGTCCATGCCCCTGTGTGTTGAGGTGTTGTGGCCCTACGGAGCTGCATATAAACTATTCCCATTAAGCGCGTGGCTAAACATGTGCCGTGTATGAGAGGGTCAACTTGATGCTACACCATGTCTTCATGTACCTTTTGGGCGTCTTGCCAAAACACAACGCACCCAACGTACTGTTATGTTTTTACCTATTTTGTTTATGAATAGTAAAATA